>NC_136418.1:50109073-51491573 GCF_052625555.1 Lactuca saligna | reverse complement strand
ATCAAGCCTTCTATTGAGTCCATCTCTCAAACTATTAGCAGTTTTAAAACCAATGTATAATAGTTTTATAATTTTTAGTTTCTATTATTAAAATACAAACATACGAATTATTTAATTCATTATTTAGTCCCTTTTTGTATGTATTTGAAATTTATGGATTTAATGTATGTCAAATATTGCAAGTTTTTACTTTTATATTTGGTAGGTTTTAAAATATAGATTAGATGTATGTTTTAAGATTTTTCTGTGTTGAATATGTAGTTATTTTTAATTTTTTAGTGAATTTTTAATTTTTTTATAATGCCAAAATCCGTCGCTAATCTGTCTGTAATCCGTTACTGAGTTATTTTGGGATTCCGTCGGTAATTTGTTAGTGAGTTATTCCGTTGGTAATCCTTTGCAAACACATTCCGTTGGAAATCCATTACAAAAATATTTTCGTCTGTGATCGGTTACTAATTACCCACGGAAAAATCCGTTGCTAAAAATTTTCTGTAGCCGTTGGAAATCCTTTACAAACAATTAGCGACAGAATATACCGACGGATTTTGGTCTGTTGCATTCCGTCGGTAAAGCCTATTAGCGACGGATTACCGACGGTTTTGGCCAAAAAAAAAGCAATCATTGTATGGCTCAAAGAAGGTTCCCTCTTTTAACTTTGAAAATCAATTGAAGCTTTTTCCACCTTCAAAACTATTTTGTTTAATTTCCTAATGAAGTTAACCGGATCTGGTTACAAAAAAAATGATACTAGAATGTAAGATAACTCAAACAGTGGATGTCAAAAAAAAATTATAGGCATCAAAATCATTCAGAGAACCACACCACATACAAAATAAGATAATTTCAGAAAGATAAATGAAGTGATAAAATAACTGTAAGCAGGTCCTAGCAAGTACAGGCTAAAAATCATCAAAAAAACAGGTTTATTCCAGAATGTAGATAAAACAGCACCAAAAGAGAAAAGCAATCCACAAGGTCTTCTATTCTAACATAGTAAAGAATTGTGAGATTATTGAGCTACTTGAATCCAAAACGCATTGGCTTACTGAACAGAGGTGTCAAGAAGAGGTAAGTTTAAGCAATTGAGAGATCATGCCAGCCGCTAATTTTCTAGATAAAATCCAACCAGCAGCTGCAAATATGACAACACTAGCATCTTTTTAATATTCTGTGCTACTGATACAGCAGATACTTCACCATTAACACTTCAGGACAAAGCAGAGTTGCATGTAAAAAATAGCAATGTATTTTCCTTGACACATATGTTAAAAAAAATCTCCATTTTTTTAGATAAATGGCATAAGAAAAATCTATTCCAATTCATATAAAAAATTTATGGATGGAAACCGATAAATTTGATACATATTATATTACAGTGACAGTCGTTAAAATAAACCAGTTACAAACGTGAATTCTAATTTACATAAAACATTATATATTAACTATTAAAAGAGAAATTATAATGATATGTTAATATGTTCTGTGAATTAATAATGCAAAAGTAGAAAAGAAATTAACAGATTTTAACAGAATGCTGATATAAGTCAATTATTGGACACCTTTTGGATTGGATATCATTTTCCACTATATATGCCGACAAATTAATATCCTTGTGGCTTCTTTTCATTTATTGAGTCTCTTTTAGTTCCACCATCCGATAGACTTCATCCCTTTCTCTTTTTTCTTCCACCATTCATACACTCTTCCACTCACTTCTCAACTGTGAAATGGCTGATGCTTTAGTAACTATTGCTGCTGAGGGGATACTGAAAAAGCTGTTGTCTATAGCTGCCGGAGAACTAGCCATCGCTTAGGGTTACGAAGAAAAGCTGACCAGCCTTCACAGAACATTGGACCTGATTCGTGCCAAGCTGAGCGATGCAGAGAGACAAAAGGGAACAGAGGCTGTATTGGTGTGGCTGAGGCAGCTAAAAGATTTAGTGGGTGAAGCTGATGATGTGTTGGATGAGGTTCATTACGAAATGTTGAGGCGTCAGATAAAGAAAAGAGATCAGGTGGCAAGAAAGGTATCATGTCTTCCAAGCTTGAAAAGGTTTTCATTTCGTAATGAAATAGGTCATAAAATTAAAAACATCAATAAAAAGTTGCTTGAGGTTGATACTCGAGCAAACGGTTTAGGACTACAAGGTGAAAACTCTGATGGCCCTGTTCCAGATTGTCTCCACTGGAGGGAGACTGTTCCATATCCAGAAAAATTCAAAATTGTTGGTAGGGAGAATGATGAAGCACATATCGTAGACCTTCTAATCCAATCAAGAATGGGTGAAAATCTGAAGATTGTCCCTATTGTTGGAATGGGTGGGATTGGGAAGTCCGCTTTAGCTAAGTTGGTGTACAATGGTACAAAGATCGAGCAATATTTTGATGTGAAAGCATGGTTGTGTGTTTCAGTTACGATTGACATCAACACACTTCTCGCAAAGATCTATGAATCTCTTACCAAAAAAAAACCTACCTCAGAATTAAGGGTCAATCTAATTAAAAGTCTAGAAGAGGAGTTGGAATCAAAAAGATATTTGCTAGTATTGGATGACGTTTGGGTCGAAGAGAGGACATATTGGGAAGATTTTAGGAGTTGTATGCTAAATATAAAGTCAAAAAATGGAAGTGCCATTCTTGTCACTACCCGAAAACGTGACATCGGAATTCATGATATGATCATGGATTCATGTCGTCTAGGTCTTTTCGATGATGAGTGTTGGTCAATCTATAGAGAAAGAGCGTTTGTGGAAGGAAAATCACCATCGGCAGAACTGGAGGAGATAGGGCGTGAGATTGTGAAAAGGTGTTGCAGTTTACCATTGCAATTACATATAATAGGTGGCATGTTGGCATATCACACTGACAAAGACAAGTGGTTGTCCATTAAAAATAGCCAAGTTTGGGATCTAGCAGATGAAAAGCAAAGAGTTGAAAAGAGTTTGAAGCTAAGCTTTGATAATCTTCCGAATTCAAGTGCCAAACAATGTTTTGCATATTGTTCCATCTTTGAGAAAGATAAGGTCATGAAAAGAAAAGAACTGATCCAACAATGGATGGCTTTAGGGTTTCTTCAAGCAGATGAGAGTAGAAACATGGACATGGAGGATGTCGGAAATGAAATATTTCAGATACTGATATCCCATTCGTTGTTCCAAGATGTTGAAAAGGACGATAATGGTCACGTCACTACTTGTAGAATGCATGATCTGGTGCATGATCTTTCGTTATCACTTTTTGCACATGAAAGCTTATGTTTGGTGGAAGCGACAAACGATGATGTTGCATGTATCCCTCAGGTTAAACATATCGCTTTATACCCAAAACTTGAATTCAAAGACAAGATTGCCATGTTCAATCAAAGGGATACAGTGGCCAGAACTTTGCATACACTGTTCTTCATTGGATTAATTGAGAAGAACTTTTCATTTCAAAGATTCAAGTGCATTCGAATCCTAAAATTCAAAGGATATGGTATGAAGAAGTTAGATGATTTAGTTGGACAGTTGGTGCATCTAAGGTATCTTGATTTGTCATCTACAGATATAAGTGTTCTTCCAGAATCTATTGGTAAATTATACAACTTGCAAACTCTAAAGTTGCAAAATTGCTATTGTCTCAAGAATTTTCCAGAATCCATGAGAAATTTGATAAGCTTGCGGCATTTCAAGTGTGACAAAAACATTCCTGCAAATATCATGGGACAATGGATTTCTCTTCGAAAATTGCCTTCCTTCACAGTGCTTAGAAGGAAGGGACATGGTATTGGAGTGCTACAACATTTAAATAACCTTCATAAAAGCCTCTGTATTTCATAACTAGAGAACGTCGGTAGCAAAGAGGATGCTGTCAAGGCAGATTTATCTAGAAAGAAATATTTATACAAGATTGAATTCGAATGGAGTGGGGAAGATCAAGGTGCCAACAGAGTCGACAGGGATGTATTGGATGGCCTGCAACCCCCTAGAGATGTAAAACAATTGGCAATTAAGAATTTTTCTGCTAATTATTTTCCAGATTGGGTAACAAAAATGGCAATTGATATCTTTTTTTTTTTTTTTTTTTTTTTTTTTTTTTTTAAAATTCATAACAAGGTATGTGAATTACCAATAAAAAAGATACATGTTTGAACGTTAAACTAGTTAAAAAAAATAAGGATTTTAATCATGAAAATCTTGAGGATGAGAATGAGAGAGAGAAGCATACACAATTTGTTTATCCGGTCTCTAGTTTTAGGGTTAGTATGTTAGATAAAGTGTAATATATATATATATATATATATATATATATATATATATATATATATATATATATATATATATATATATATATATATATATATATATATATCTGGAAATTCTTAACTTTTTATATTTTTACGTCAATTTTGACCATTTGAGAGAGTTTTAAAATACTATATGATATAATAACTAGTTTATACTCTCTTGAATTATTATTTTAAAACAATAATTATTGTCTAATTAAATACAAAAAGTTGATTTATTAATAATTAGGGATGAGCATCAGAACCGGCCCCGGAACCGAACTTGGTGGAAAATAGGAAATGGACCAGACCGCCGGTTCCTACCAGTTCTTGTCATGTCTTCAATAAAGGAATCGTTCCTTGTGTAACACCCAGTTTCGAATCGCTTCATTATTCGGGGCTACGACCAGACCATCGGTTATTATAAGGCTTAGGGCCTTAGGGGAAGAAAGGGTTTTGCCTTTTTGGATGTGGGTGTTGTAGCCTAAGTGATCCGAATGTTCGTTCGTGTTTCAGAGCCCAAGGGTATAATCATAATTTGTTAGTTCGGGTATTTATGAATTTTGGGTTCTTGTTCAGGATGTTTTAAGGCGAGGATGAGTTGCTAGAAGCGTAGGGCTTCTCGTCACCATTCCATGGATACAAAGTTCGCTGAAAATGGTCTTTGGGTGCATTTTGAGTATGCCGAGTATACTAAGGGGTACGCGAGGCGTACTCCCTTTAGCCATAAAACCCTAATTTTGGCCATTGATCGTATTTAAACCCCATTTCTTTCATGTGTCTTGCCTCTTATCAGCCTCTAAGCCCCCTAAACCCTAATGGTCGACCTTTAGCTTCTATCTTGGAGTTTTTGAACTATTATGAAGAATCATTGAGTATTTTGCGTGCACTTTGAAGAGTTTGGAGTTGTTGAAGAATCATCGCATGGAAATGAGCTTGTAGATCAAGAAGTTTCTCACCTTTTGCAATCTATTGAAGGTTAAAAGATTTGATCTTGCCTTCTCTTTGATTAGCTCTTCTTTTGGGTTTGATTGCGGTCATTTTAGCCTCTTATGGTTGGTCCTTGTGAACTAAGGTTGTTATATAGGCTTGATCTTGTAAATCTGGACGTTTTAACTATTCCAAAGGAATAAAAATGTAATTATTATGGTTTATTTGGAATCATGCATATGTTAAGACCCTTCATTAAGCTCTTTTGAGCTCTAGAGCCCTATTAAACCATACACGCAGGTAAAGTTGCCAACTTTAAGTGAAAAGTCATCTATAGGAATCAAATCTTAGAGTTTGGAGAAAGGACTTAAATGAATAAGTGTTTTTTAGTGTAGTTTGGGTCCAGAGGATTACGTTGGGCGTACCCATCTAGTATGTTGTGCGTAATGGCCCCAAAGGGTGTACATTAGGCGTACCAGCTGAGTACACCGTATGTACTCAGTTAGGTTGGGTTTTCTTGAGTTGTTGACTTTTTGGACATTTGACCATTAACGAAAATTGACTAGGGTTGACCATTGAATATTTTGGGGTTTTTATATTTGGCCTTCTCAGGATAGGTTCATGATAGATTTGGGCCCAATTTGGATATCTGGTCCTTATTGGGCCTAATTTGGATATCTGGTCCTTATTGGGCCTTATGGTATTATTTCGGTTTCAGGTTATCTTTTGGGCTTTTGGTCATATAGTTTGGGCCAAGCTTAAGGAAGGGTAAAAAGGTCTTTTACCCTAATTTGGACTCGTAGTGTGAAACACGGGCTAGATGTTGATAGGTTGTCATTGTGGTATATTGATAGCGCATGTATTTTAGTGGATCGACATTCAAAGCTTATTTGTGGGATCAGCTGTTGATAGGGTGTTGTCTTGATATTGACAATTCGAGGGATCTGTCAAGCAGCAGCCAGGGATTGTCTACATGTTTTGGCAGTGCGAGGTGAGTTTTCCTCACTGTACTTATGGTTCAATGGCACCAAGGCTGGCCCTTTGGATTGTTATCCTAGTTATCGTATGATCAATTATTGTAGTGATATGTAGATCTATATCCTAGTAGATGGTGTCACACCCCCAAACCAAGGATGGCGGAAAACGTCCGGGAGTGGAGGACTTCATGTGTAGTATCATAACAACAAGTGTAATAGTGCTCAAATTACAAACTACCAACATAAATACTATTGAAAAAGTTACATCATAGTATAGGTTTACATGTTTCTAAATCAATTACATTATGATGACAAAATACAATGTTTGACGCCTTAGCGTTCCATCCTCAAAAGCCGCTTTTACCTGTTTTACGGATTCCCTGAGAATACAAGTAGTTTTGAAAGAGTGTCAACAATTAAGTTGGTTAGTTCATAAGCTTTTATAATGAAACGTTGAAATCCTTTCTTGTAAAAGTAGTGTTTATTCCTGAAAATCCCATATTTTCTCTCTAAAATGTATTGCAATCTAAAATGCCAAGACTAATAGTATGCTAGTATTTTTTTCCATTTAAAAATTTGAATCATGAAAGTTTAAATCGGCATAAACTTGTTAGTTTAAATGGAAATCCCATAAATCTTATGTTTGTTAATACCCCATGTGAGTTATTATAACCATACTATGACTTAGTTGGCCTTATAAACGACATTCTTCGGGCGTCGGAATGTTAATGGCATTTGTCACCCCAGACCTGTCGGTCTAGCTGTTGCATGCAACTAAGGTGTGGGTTTGTCAAACCTAATATAGATCTATACACAATTATCACGTTCTCCTTACAAGAGATTCTGGTTATAATTAAAGGACTGTTGTTGCGCTACTTGGAAGTAACATGAAGCGAATGACTCACAAATTTATTCATTAACAAATTTATGTATGTGATAATGAAAACCCCTTTTTGTAGAAATGTATTCTTTTGTATTGTATATGTAACATAAACTATACCAATTATAGTTTATCCAAATGTTTGTAGTTGTAGTATTCACTTTCTTTATAAGTAGAATCGAGAATGATTCTAGGCTTACCATGCTTCATAATGCATTAATTGTAAAGATAGAGAATTCTTACAATTTAGTGAATATTTTTATGTAACATAATGTATCCAAACAGAAAACTCATGCAAAATATGAGGAAATCAAGGTTTTACACTTTGCTCAACAAGTTACAAAGTGTTAATAAAGTTGTAGTCTGTGAACTTGTTTTTACCATTTCTGC
Source organism: Lactuca saligna (assembly GCF_052625555.1). NCBI lineage: Eukaryota > Viridiplantae > Streptophyta > Magnoliopsida > Asterales > Asteraceae > Lactuca > Lactuca saligna. Next base: position 51,484,129 of record NC_136418.1, on the reverse strand, counting down.
ACTGATTTAGAAAAAACTCAGAAAATTCATACGAGATCGAAAACTAGATCTGTAAACTTTGAGAGTTTAGAAGATGTGTCTAGTTTATTCACAATTTTTATTATGATTTTTAGAAGTCTTTAACGGGTGTGAAAATGTTCATTTTCACAAACTAGTCCAAATTTGTAGCTACAGTGATAGGCAGTTTTGTAAAAATTATCATAAATTGTAGAAAAATCTTATGGACATGTGCAAGTAGTTATTTGAAAGGTATAAACCAAAACTATTTTCATCTAATAGAGTTTTGAAAACTAAAATGTTTAAGATGTCAAAAAAAGTTCGTGAATGAACATTAAGTTTTCTGTTGAAAGCTGTTGTTTGAGTTTAGTTATGTTGTTGGTGATTTAACTTGTATTCTCCCCCCTAAAACTTGAAGAAAACAGAAAAATGTGGGGGTATGAACTCACCTTGAGTGATTTCAATGGATGGATGTTGAAGAACGGAAGTGTTCAAATCAAGAACGCTTAGAAGATTGCTTGAAGATTCGAAGTTCTAACACAAATATGATGAAGTTTGTGTAAGAAATTTGTGATTGGAGTAGAAAGAGGTGGAATAATCATATGAAGGATGATATTACTTACAAAAAGTAGATGAAGAACTTGAAAACCAGACTTGAAATCTCGAAATTTAGAGAGAGAAGTGAGGGAGAAAAGCGTTTGTTCTTTATTGGAGAAGGAGTGAAGTAGGAAGAGAGATGAGGATTTCCAGCTTTTGTTCAAGAGTATGGCTGGAAAAATGGTGGGAAAAAGGATAATGATTAACTAGGTATGGGGGAATAGTGGCTGGGTATGTCCTTGGAGTGAGTGTAGGAGGTTGCTTGTGTTCTTGTAGAAAGGATAAGTCAACACTGCACCCACATAACTTACCCGCTATATTTTATTCATAAATAAAGATTCCCATAAAAATGTGTTTAAATTATGGAAATATGGGGTCTTATATGTTAAAATATAAGTTTGGGTGAAAATCCCACGTTAAAATCACGAAAAACGGGCTTAAAACGCGAAAATGGTCAAAAACTGGGAAAAACAGGCGAAAATCCGAAGTCTGGACCGAGGTTTGGTCCCTAGGGCTTAGAACTGGAAGTAGGTGGGAGCTGAGAGGAGGGTTCGGTTGTTGGAGAGGAACTGTGAGAGAGGTTCGGTTGGTGTATTGGAACCGAGAGGAGACCTCGGTCCGAGCAGTCTCGCAACGGTTTGAGAAGGAGCTAAGGTGAAGGTGGGGGGGGGGGGGGGGAGGTGGAGGCGAGGCCCGGTTCTGGCTTATGCGAGGTTCGACTCTAGCAGGGCTCGGTTCTTGACAGGCTTGGTTCCAAGGGTGTTCGGCTCCTTAGGGGGTTTCGGCTCCTTAGGGTCTCTCCACTTAGGGAGGTTTGATCCTAAGAGGGTTCAACTCTAAGAGGCTGTTTTTCGCATTAACTCTCCGTTTTGCGTAGTTTTTGGCTAAGATAAGGGTCGGGATGAATCGGATGACTATAAAAAGTTTAGAGGGATTTTGAGAGAGATTTGGGAGAGATTTAACATACATGGAGAGATTTGGGAGAGATTTCGCATACATGGAGAGATTTGAGAGAGATTTCACATACATGGAGAGATTTGGGAGAGATTTCACATAGATAGAGAGATTTGGAAGAGATTTCACATACTTAGAGAGATTTGGGAGAGATTTCACATACTTAGATAGATTTGGGAGAGATTTCACATGCATAGAGAGATTTGGGAGAGATTTCACATACATGGAGATATTTGGGCGAGATTTCACATACATAGAGAGATTTGGGAGAGGTTTCACATACTTAGAGAGATTTGGGAGATGTTTCACATACTTAGAGATATTTGGGAGAGGTTGAGAGAGACTTTGTTTGTGACTTTTTGGGTGTTTAGCTTTGCAACACAAGGTTAGTATACCCCGTTAAGCTTAGTTATGATGGTTTTATGCCCCCGAGGGGTATGAAATAACATTTTCTGAATGAATGAACTTTCATAGTGATAACTTCTTATTAAAATAATGAGTTGTACAATAGTACATAGTGTAAGCCCTAATATACAAGGGTTACATGAGTTGACCGGTTTGACCGGTTGACTTTGACTTTATCGGAAATTGACGGTTGTCATAGATAGGATGATGCTATGCTTAGAGATCTGTTAGATTTGCCTATTATCTATTCTGGGAATATGTTTACCGGTCGCATGAGTTGATGTAGTGTGGTTGGGTTGAGATTGTAATGCTTTGTGCTGCCATTCAATAAACTCGGTAATATTTATATCAGTATGTTATATGTATGTTTATCTGTTGTGTATATGTCAACATGGTTGTGTGTGTGGTTGGGTTGAGGCGGTTCAGCTTAGTGCTGAAGGCCAACAGACCGAGGGTTTCCCGGATAGACTAAGGCAAAAGGGGCATACCACTCAAGCCGATGGACCGGAGGACGTTTGTGACAACTGTCAAATTTTGGATCAAACAAAGTCAACGAGTCAACTCAACTATTATTAGGATTTTAGGATTTATGCGATGTTCCCTAATGTTCCTAATGTACAACTTACAAATTATAATACAAAGTACCTCTCGAGATTACCAATTATTGAATATAATCCCTAATTAGGGTTAGTAACGTAACAACTCGATTATTCAACTATATATTATTTGAGAATAAATAATACTCGTAACACAATTTGGTGGAGTTCATAAACCTAGTACTACATGGCAAAGTCATAGCAAAGGCTCCATATACAAATTTTTGGTGAATTCGTCACCAAATGCGACAAAGTCTATACTCGGCTAAACACTTAATTTTTAATGAAACAAACTTAGCAATTCAACCTAACTTTTATGTAACGTATTATTATTTTGATAATAATGTTTATTATAATAATTTGAAATGAGAAAGCATCTACCATAAAGTATTGCACCTTTAGTCTCATCCATGTCCCCCCATACCCCCTACCCACCCTCCATTCCCCTTTTCCTCTCTCACTTTAGTCACAGCCGAGAGGTCCTCTCTAGTTACCATCTTCTTCATTTTTTCCCCTTCTTCTCCAAGAAAAGCTCTCATCTTCCATGTTGGTTCTTGAGTTTTTGGCAAGTATTTCCTTCATAATCTTAGCGATTCTACACACTTATAAACTAGTTTCAATCCATTTTGGAACATTATCATGTGTTACTATTCATAGGATCTTCAAATCTTCAAGTGTTCTTAACATGAATATTTCCATGTACAACCTTTTATCCACCAAGAAAACACAATTAAGGCGAGTGCATACCCCTTCATTTTTTTTCAAGTTTTAGTGGGGGGGGGGGGGGGGGGGGGGGGGTGGAATACAAGTAACTTGTATAAACATACAATTTGTTATGCGACTTACTTATATTTTGTGTAAAAGTGCTAAATAAATGCAATAATGTTATTACCTAGCATTATGAAAATTTAGATGTAAAAGTTTGCTTAAAATACAAAACTATGAAAATCAAGTATAAACATGCTATATGTTCATAAGAAAAAGTTATAAACACAAAACAATAAAAAAAGAGTAAATTATTAAAATCGTCGCTATGGTTTGGTAAAAATTGCACGTTTGGTTGCTAAAGTTTTTTTTCACTCGGATCATCCCTATGGTTTATTTTGTTGCGTTTTTTGTCCCTTAGATACATAAAGTTAGGGAACAAATGTGCAATTTTTACCAAACCATATGAACGGAAAATGCAACAAAATCAAACCACATGGACGATCTGAGTGCAAAAAAATGTTAGGGACCAAACTTGCAATTTTGAATAAACCATAGGGACGATTTAAGTAATTTAGTCTAAAAAAACTAGGGTTTTATGACCACAATATGACTTTTCTAGTAAAAATGGTTATAAACTTGTTATTACACCATCTTTGTGGGATATAAACCAAAATATGTTATTTGGAACATACGTATTGAAACTAGTTAAAAATACCATAGATCTAGTTTTACAAAAAAAAACTTAAAAATCTATCATATTATGTAAAAGTGGGTTTTCTAACAAAAATGATCATAACTAGGTTATGGTACTATTTTTGTGGGTTTTGACAAAAAAATATGTTGTTTTAAACATATAAAGTTAACTTTAATTAAATTTCACAAAAACGTAAAAATAAGTTTCGCAGAGTTATATTTCACTATTTATCATTTTGTGACGTAAAATGCAAACTAGAAAAATGGACATTTTCATACTAAAGACTCAGTTATCGGTGTTAGTATATATATATATATATATATATATATATGTGTGTGTGTGTGTGTGTGTGTGTGTGTAGAGAGAGAGAGATATACAAATGAAATATTATAATAAACTATAATATGTATAGTTTATGAGACATTAACATTATTGTAACATTTTTGAATATAACGGACAATTATATAAAGATTTATATAATATTGTATACTATTTTATTATCATGGAAAAGTGATAATTATACATATTAAGGTTTTCATTACAACAAAACGTAAATGCATTCAATCAATTTTGTGAGACAAAACCTTCATTGTACCTACCAGAGTACCTATAAAAGTATTGTATTATAACCAGAATCTCCCATAAGAGATCGTGCTACTTGTGTATAGATCTATACGGGACTGATAATGTCGCACCTATGTTGCATTCTACAGCTAGTCCGGCAGGTCTTGGGTGACAAATGTGTAACATTTCGACGTCTGAAGAGCGTCATAACATGCCATCTATGTTTTAGCACGATTATAATGACTCACATGGGGAATCAACGATACACTAATTTATGGAGAAACATACATTCAAATGGTTTTATATAGATTAAATCTAAATATTACTATTTTAAGTATAGAAATACTTATCCATTTCGGTCTTAGGGTCTCTAAAGACAACAACTCATTTTTAAGGAAAATACTGGATTCTATGGAAACAAACACTATCATTTTATAAGGAAAGGCTTACAGTTCTTCATACAAATGCTTATGAACTCACTAACTTAGTTGTTGACACTTTTCAAAACTCATTGTATTCTCAGGAAGTCACTAAACCAGGTAACTATAAGCGTTTAAGTACATACATACATACTAGATCAGCATCATAAAAAGAACAATACAAAAGTAAAAAAGATAAGTTGAACACTACGATTAAGCCTAGATACTTATGTAATCATATTTGGGATAAATATAGCTTGATCAACTATATTTATGCGAGATATGACTAACATGTGTTTGGAAATAGTCATGGTGATCAACAATCCTAAAACTTACCAACACCATATACAAATAAATCCTAGAACCAAACATAAAGTTTGAAATACTATCAGAATATTTATGATACTATAGAACCATACATCTTGATTCATTATGTGCCTCTTATAACTTTATCCTTGCACAATTGACATGGCAAGACATAATACATACATAACCGAGACATTTCGTTTCGATAATACCCGAATTATAACCTGATCGAGGACTTACCATCTTCCATCATTAAACATTATGGAAGAAGAATGCCACGACGCAGGAGTATCAGACATGCCGACAACACACCAAGAGCTTGTCCGTCACCAACTTCACAAGTGGGATCCACTACCTTCCAGCCGATGTGGCAACCACCATAGCACAACTAGTACTAATGGTACAAAAGGGAATGGAAACGGTACCAACAATTCTAATCATGGCAAAAGCCATGGACACCGAAGAGGATGCTCCTACAAAGACTTGTTGAACTGCAAGCCCAAGCCTTTTTATGGCAACGGAGGTGTTATTGCCTTGACCAGATGGTTCGAGAAGATGGAATCGGTGTTTCAAATCTGTTCGTGCTTGGAAGAAAACAAGGTCAAGTTCGCGGCTTGCACATTCAAAGATAGGGCCCTCTCCTAGTTGAATGGCCACATCAAATCACTAACTCTCCTTGTGACCACCTCTATGAGTTTGTAGGATTTAAAAATCATGATGCTAGATGAACACCGCTTGAGGGGAGAAGTCAGAAGCTAGAGCAAGAACTCTAGAACCTCACGATAATAGGCTCCGATGTAACAACCTATACTGTCAGGTTTAACAACCTGGCGGTGCTATGTCCCAGGATGGTCACCTCGGAAAGCAAATAGGTGGAGCATTATAATTGGGGGCTATCCCCTAGATGCAAGGAATGGTGATAGCTACAAACCCATCCACATTTGACAGTGCCAAACGCTTGGCACAAAGGCTCGTTGATCATGGAGTCCACCATGGCACTATGACACCCACCCCGAACAAAGCAAAAGGGGGAGACAACAAAAGGAAATTACAGAACAAGAAGAAGGTCCAACCAATGCAAGAGCTCGCAAAGAGATAATAAACGGTGGTAGTCCATGCCACCACTGTCCCTGCCGCCCCAATACCGACGAAACCATATGCTGGGAGCCTACCCAAATGAAGCAAGTGCAACTTCCACCACAATGGAGCTTTTCAGGAAATGCATTGCAATAGTTGTAACAAAAAAGGGCATATTACCCATTTCTATAGGGTGCCAGCTCAATAGGCCACCATACCATAAATTTAGGGGTAAGCCAAGCATGCTACGGATGCAGGGAAATGGGGCGTTTCAAGAGAGAGTGCCCAAAAGCCAATAACATAAATGCTAGAGGAATAGGGAGAGTCATAAAAATGGGACACGAGGAGGCGATGAAAGACCCCACGGTGGTTACCGATACATTTCTCCTCAATAACACATATGCATGCATTCTCTTCGATAACGGTGCGGAAAGGAGTTTCGTGAGTCATAAGTTTGAACACTTCCTCAAACAAAAACTTCAAACACTTAATGAAATATTTATCATAGAAATGGCTAACGGGAAGACTAAAACAACAAACAACAAAAACATAGGATACACTTTAACTCTAAACAACCATTCCTTCCAACTCGAGCTAATGTTGGTTACAATAAGGAGCTTTGACGTTATCATTGGCATGTATTGGTTAAGTCCTCACCATTCCGATATCATGTGTTACGAAAAGGTCATTCGCCTTAACCCCCATAGTAATGGAACCCTTGTAAACTATGGTGACAAATACGACACAAACCTCCAAATCATCTCTTGCATCATGGCTCGAAAATACCTACACAAGAAGTACCACACGTTCCTAGCTCACGTTGTTCACGAGAAGAGAGAAGTAAAGGACATCAAGGGTATTCCACAGGTCTGTAAATTTCCCGATGTATTCCTAGAAGACCTTATCGGAGTACCACCCATGTGAAAAGTTGAATTAAGAATCAACTTGATTCCTGGAGCCACCCCCATAGCCAAATGACCATATCGATTGGCCCCAACCGAAATGCAGGAATTATCCAGTCAGCTAAACGAACTAGTACGTAAAGGATTCATCAGACCAAGCTTCTCACCTTGGGGAGCACCAGTTTTGTTCGTAAAGAAGAAATACAAATCATTATGTATGTGCATTGACTATCGGGAGTTGAATAAACTCACCATCAAAAACATATATCCCCTACCCGAAATCGACAACCTTTCTGACCAACTGCAAGGATTAAACTACTTCTCAAAAATTGATCTAAGGTTCGGGTACCATCAGTTGCGAGTATTGGAGGAAGATATCCATAGAACGACAATTAAAACTTACTATGGTCACTATGAGTTCGTGGTGATGCCCTTCGAGTTGACTAATGCCCAAGCGGTGTTCATAGACCTAATGAACTGTGTATTCCGACCTTATTTAGATAAATTGTGATAGTATTCATCGATGACATAATTATGTAACAGCCCGAAATCCAGGTATTCTTCTGTTGGCCTTGCATCTTGATTAAGTTAATGATTTAGGGTTTTCATGGTAGGCGAGTACGCTGGGCGTACAAGGTGTACGTTGCGCGTACTCGCGAGCCTCATTTAGACGCGTTCCCCCTCAGGTACGTGGGGCGTACCCAAGGTTACGCCCGATGTAATTCATTCAGACCCAAACCCTAATTTCCTTTGTTGAGGCTATAAAAGGAATGTGTGGATGGACTTCTCAGCCACCACCCCTCAGAGTGAAACCCTAAATAGTGTGTTCCATCGTCCTTAAGCCTTTGTGTGTGCATTCTAAGCTTGGTAGTTCCATTTTAAGGTTGCAAAGGAGAAGAAGAGCTTGTTGGAGAGGCTAGAAGTGGTGCTCAAGTGTAGATCTGAGCCTTGCAAGGGTTAAAGCTTCAATTTCAGGTAAAAAGTTCGGATCTTGACACTTGGTTCTTGTTGTATGCTTTAGATGTCATTTTCTAGGGTTTAAGTCCCAAAGGTGGAGACTTTTGTGCAAATGGCCTCCATAAGCTTAAATGCTTCATGTTTCTGATCTATTGGAGTTGTAGACTCATAAAAATGGCATCTTGGACGTGGGTATTGCACCATGCATGGGATCTAGGTCCTTAAGTTTGAATAAAAGGTTGTTATGTGATGTTGGAGCCTTTACAGCCATGCCAAGGCTTAAAGGTCTCGACTTTATGGGTTTAGACACACTAAAGGAGTCGGATCTGGAAGTTGGAATAATGACTTAACCGATTAAGACCAGAAATGGAGGGTGGCTGATTCTGGTGGTTACGCAGGGCGTAACTTCGAGTACGCGCTGCGTACTGGGTGGAGACCCCGATCTAAGGGGAGTTGGCGATGTACGCCCCGCGTACATCTAGCAGTACGCCCCACGTACTCTCATGGTTGACTTTTGTTAACTTTTAGGGTTTTGGTCAACATGAGGACTTTAGGTCAAGGAAGGGTAAAATGGTCTTTACCCTTTCAGGAAGGATGATAAGGGGTAAAGTTTTAGTAGTGGAAGTCTTTGTGTATTAAATGATATTTTTAGGCTTAGGCGAGGTTGAGCCGTCGTTGGATTTGGTGATAGCGAGGACACGAGATCTTAGGCTTTCCACGAGGTGAGTCTTCTCACTATACTGTACCCGGAAGGGTTTGACTGTGTGATCGGAAGGTCGAATATGATATGAGATATATGCATTATGTGTGATAAGTTAATCGTTGTATGTGCCATGTATGATATGCTTGATATGGGCCGGAAGGCATTATGTTATGGGCTGGAAGGCGAATATGTTATCGGCCGGAAGGCGTTGTAATATGGACCTTAAGGTTGACGTGGGTAGGACCGGAAGGTTTACCCACTTGGGATGGAAGTCCCCTGAGACACATCGACCGGAAGGTAAGGGCCTGGAAAGGCGTATATGCGTAGGTTTTATTTTTGGGAACTCACTAAGCAATTATTCTTACAATTGTTGTGTTATGTGTTTCAGGTACTAGTGAGGACCGTGGGAAGGCGCCAGCGTGATCGTACACATTATCGGGGAAAACTATTTTTATGATCTTTGTGATGTATTTGGTTGTGACAATATTGTTTACATTTGAATTTGGAATATTAATCGATGTTTTTGATGTTTGCAAAAATGAAAAATTGGTTTTAAAATTTACATTGTTACAAGTTGGTATCAGAGCCTTGGTTTGAGGGATTCGGGTACACCTTCGGGCGTAACTTAACTAAAACCGGGGATTTTGAGAAAATTTTAATTAATAAATCAATAAAATTTGATAAGTGATTTTTGAAACAACCAAAGCAGAAGAAGTGTGTACGGTCAGCCAACGCCCGAACGGTAAAATCCCCAATATACTCTTACAATATGAGTTATGAGATATGATATGATATGATACGCATGCTAGTAGACTAGGTATTCATATTAGGACTAGAGTGGCCTGATTTGTGATGCCTTAGTCTAGGGAAACCTGCTTCTATGAGGTGCTTTGAGAGCGACTGGGTAGCTAGTGCATGGCAAGAGTAGAGTACTCAGGATCCGGGGTTTCGGGAGGAGGACTTGGGGTGAATGCTGATGCGGTGTAGTTGGTAGTATTGGGCCCATACTACTGAAGACACCGGATCAGTGGGCAACCCAAGTAAGAATCCCTGGGTATCGGAGACTGAGTAGGGCTGTGTTATCGAGTGTGATTATGCTTGATAGAGTCTCTGATATTTTTATGTTGTATTTCAGAGACATCATGGTTGGACCACGCCACAGACCTGGTACGAGTAGTGTTACTAACGAGGATCTTCGTCAGATGATTCATGAGGAGGTGGCTGCAACGATTCGGGCTGAGATTCCGGAGATGTTTGGGTCTATTAAGACCACACTGATGGAGAGATTTGATGAGCGGTACGCCGCGTTGATTGAGGCCGCAGCCGCTGCAGCTACCGCAACTGTAGCCGCTGCCAGGCCACAGGGAGGTGACTCGTTGCTGTTCCGAGAGTTCAGTAACACGAAGCCACCTGAGTTTGACGGGACGCAGGATCTGATCGCTGCGATGAGATGGATTGCCGATATCGAGGGATGCTTCTACACTTGTTCATGTCTGGAGCATCTGAGGGTACGGTTCGCCTGGGAGCAAAGGATTGGTGGAAGTTCGTGATGGTGAACTTCACTCTGGCAGAGGTTTCAGCTATGACTTGGGAGAGGTTTACTACTATGTTCAGAGACGAGTACATTCCCCCGGTGGAGAGGGAACGGTTGGTTCAGGAGTTCTTGACCCTCAAGCAGGGTAATGATTATGTCACGGTGATCACGCGAAAGTTTCATGAGAGGGTGATGTTCTGCCCCGAGAAGGTGTCCACGGAGTAGGCTCAGATGAGTCGGTATTTGGGTGTGCTGAGGAGGGATATCCGGGAGTTCGTATCGGACTCGTCATATCATACTTTTGCTGAGCTTCAGGCGAATGCCAGGAAGCGTGAGATCGAGTTGGAGACCCAGGCCAGGGAGGAGGCCGAGTCTCAACGGGTGGATCGGTGGCTGACTCAGTCTCAACCGGTAGCCAAGCGGACCAAGTCCGCCGATTTGAGATCGGGAGGTCAGAAGGGCCGCACTTGCGGAAAGTGCGACAAGGGTCACGAGGGGGCATGTCGATCGGGTGCTTGCTACAAGTGTGGCAAGGAGGGGCACATTGCTAGGGATTTCCCCAAGGGATTCATGGTTTGCTTTCATTGCAACCAGACCGGCCATCGGAAGGCCGAGTGCCCCCAGCTTCGCCAGGGATCTACGCCTGCTGCCAGGGTTACCGAGACTCGGCCAGTGAAGGTCGAGGCTCCGAAGGCTCGTGGAAGAGCTTTCCAGTTGACTGCGGAGGAGGTTCGCGCTGCACCTGATGTCGTAGCCGGTATGTATTCTTTCATGTATTTACTTTAATGCTAAGATATTGTGCTTATATTATGATATGCGTAGGTACTTTTCTTGTGAATTCTGTACTTGCTTTGGTATTATTTGACTCGGCTGCGAGTCGGTCTTTTGTATCGTTGGCTTTTAGCCAGCACATCAGTATTGATCGGGAGGAAATGAGTCGACCCCTGTGAGTTTCTATAGCAGATGAGAAAGCGGTATACGCCACTGATGAGATTCGAGGATGTGTGCTCGATATTTTTAGGGTCGAGTTCCCTATAGACTTGGTTCCTATAGCTATGGGGGATGTCTGCGTCATTGTGGGCATGGACTGGTTGAGTAAGTTTGGGGCAGTCATTAACTGCAAGAGACAGCTGGTGACGATTCGAGACCCTAGTGGGGGAGTGCTTACGGTTTATGGCGAGGGGACCTGGTGTGGGTCGACGTTTTGATCGGTTGCCATGGCAAGGTAGAGTTTGCAGCAGGCCTGCAATGGATTCATAGCCTATATGATGGATACTCGAGTGGCTGCGGGGAGGCCCAATTCGGTTGATGACGTTCCTGTTGTATGCGAGTTTTCAGATGTGTTCCCCGAAGAGTTACTAGGTGTGCCTCCGGAAAGGCAAGTGGAGTTCCGTATCGATTTGGTTCCGGGAGCGGCGCCCATCGCCAAGGCACCTTATCATCTCGCTCCACCAGAAATGCAAGAGTTATCCTCGCAGCTTCAGGAGCTATTGGGAAAGGGGTTTATTCGACTGAGTAGCTCACCTTGGGGAGCGCCGATTTTGTTCGTCAAGAAAAAGGATGGTTCACACCGGTTGTGTATCGATTACCAGGAGTTGAACAAGTTGACGGTTAAGAACCGGTATCCGTTACCTAGGATCGACGATCTGTTCGATCAGTTGTAGGGGCATCTTGGTTCTCCAAGATAGACTTGAGGTCGGGTTATCATCAGATGAGGGTTCGGGATGAAGATATCCAGAAGACTGCTTTTAGAACTCGTTATGGACATTATGAGTTTGTGGTGATGCCTTTTGGGCTCACCAATGCCCCGGCTGCGTTCATGGATCTTATGAACCGGGTGTGCCGGCCGATGCTGGATCGGTCGGTGATCGTATTCATTGATGATATTTTGGTGTATTCGAGGTCTAGGGAGTAGCATGAGGAACATTTGAGGGAAATTCTTGGGGTATTGAGATCAGAGAGGCGTATGCCAAATTCTCTAAGTGTGATTTCTGGTTACGAGAGGTCCAGTTCCTCGGGCATCTTGTTAACCAGAAAGGGATATTGGTCGACCCGGCCAAGATTGAGGCGGTGTTGAGGTGGGAGGTGCCTAGATCGCCCACTGAGATCAGGAGTTTTCTAGGTTTGGCTGGATATTATCGCAGGTTTATCAAGGATTTCTCCAAGATTTCCGTGCCACTTACTAGGATGACCCGGAAGGGTGCTGCGTTTTCATGGGGACCGGAGCAGCAGTCATCATTCGAGACACTTCATCAGAAATTGTGCGAGGCTCCAGTGCTTGCACTCCCGGAAGGGATGGAAGATTTTGTGGTGTACTGTGATGCATCTATATCGGGTTTGGGGGCGGTGCTTATGCAGAGGGGACATGTGATAGCATATGCTTCGAGGCAGTTGAAGCCTCATGAGTCGAGATATCCCACCCACGACCTGGAATTGGGGGCTGTGGTGTTTGCCCTCAAGATCTGGCAGCATTATCTTTATGGGGTTCGGTGTACCATCTACACGGACCACAAGAGCCTGAAGTACTTGATGTATCAGCTAAATCTGAATATGCGACAGAGGAGATGGTTGGATGTGGTGAAGGATTACGATTGTGAGATCCTGTACCACCCGGGGAAGGCTAATGTGGTGGCCGATGCATTGAGCCGTAGGGCGGAAAGCGCCCCGATCCGAGATATTTGTATGAGATTGACGGTGATGACCCCGATTTTGGATGCTATTCGAGGAGGTCAGGCTGAGGTTGCGAAACCAGAAAACCAGAAGAGGGAGCGGGTTGTAGGTTAGGTATCAGGATTCGTCACGGATGGTCGAGGGCTTATGATTTTTCAGTGTCAGATTTGGGTACCGTTTGTGGGCGGTGCGCGTGCTATTTTGATGGAGGAAGTGCATCGATCGAAATTCTCGATTCATCCCGGGGCTACAAAAATGTATTTGGATCTAAGGAAGGAGTATTGGTGGCCCTGTATGAAAAGGGATGTTGCATGGTTTGTTGAGAGATGCTTGACTTGTCGGCAGGTTAAGGCCGAGCACCTGAGACCGCACAGTAAATTGCAGCCGCTAGATATTCCCGAATTGAAGTGGGAACAGATTACCATGGATTTTATCACCAAATTGCCTCGGACTGCGAAAGGAGTCGATGCGATTTGGGTGATCGTGGATAGATTAACGAAGAGCGCTCATTTTCTAGCAATCAGCGAGAGCTCTTTTGCGGAGAAGTTGGCGGAATTATACATGAGGGAGGTGGTATAGTGGCATGGGGTTCCGATGTCGATTGTTTCAGACCGCGATGTACATTTTACTTCCAAGTTTTGGAAGAAGTTTCATGAGGAGTTGAGTACGAGACTGCATTTCAGTACCGTATCCCACCCGCAGACGGACGTACAAAGCGAGCGAATGATTCAGACGCTTGAGGATATGCTCTGAGCATGTGTTTTGGATTTCGGAGGGAGCTGGGACACCTATCTACCTTTAGCAAAGTTTTCGTATAACAACAGCCATCATTCGAGCATTGGTATGCCACCCTTTGAGCTGTTGTATGGGCGGAGGTGTTGCACCCCCATCTGCTGGGGAGAGGTGGGGCAGCAGGTGATGGGTAGCACGGAGATCGTACTCCAGGAGACCGAGCAGATTCAGCAGGTCAGGCAGAGGTTGTTGACCGCGCAGAGTCACCAGAAGAGTTATGCAGACTGGCGGCAGTCCGAGCTTGAGTTTCAAGTGGCTGACCTTGTGCTCCTAATGGTCTCTTCTTGGAAGGGAGTGATACGGTTCAGGAAGAGGGGCAAGTTGGGGCTCCGGTATATTAGACCCTTCAGGGTAATTGCTAGGGTAGGCCGGGTAGCCTACCAGTTGGATCTACCTGCTGAGTTGGGGCAGATCCATGATACCTTTCATGTCTCGCAGTTGAGGAAATGTATTGCCGACGAGTTGGCAGTGGTGCCATTGGATGATATTCAGGTGGATGCAGGCCTGATCTATGTGGAGAGACCGGTAGTGATCAGGGATCGGAAAGTCAAGGTTCTGAGGAACAAGGAAGTACCCCTGGTACAAGTGTAGTGGCAACATCGAAAGGGGTCCGAGCTGGCATGGGAATCCGAGTCTGAGATGCGGGATCAGTATCCGGAGTTGTTTTCAGTATGAGACTTCGGGGGCGAAGTCTGATTCTAGTGGGGGAGAATTGTAACATCCCGAAATCCAGGTTTTCTTCTGTTGGCCTTGCATCTTGATTAAGTTAATGATTTAGGGTTTTCATGGTAGGCGCATATGCTGGGCATACAAGGTGTACGCTACGCGTACTCGCGCGTCTCATTTGGACGCGTTCCCCCTCAGGTACGCGGGGCGTACCGAAGGTTACGCCCGACGTAACTCATTCAGACCCAAACCCTAATTTCCTTTGTTGTGGCTATAAAAGGAATGTGTGGCTGGACTTCTTAGCCACCACCCCTCAGAGTGAAACCCTAAATAGTGTGTGCCATCATCCTTAAGCCCCTGTGTGTGCATTCTAAGCTTGGTAGTGCCATTTTAAGTTTGCAAAGGAGAAGAAGAGCTTGTTGGAGAGGTTAGAAGTGGTGCTCAAGTGTAGATCTGAGCCTTGCAAGGGTTAAAGCTTCAATTTTAGGTAAAAAGTTCGGATCTTGACACTTGGTTCTTGTTGTATGTTTTAGATGTCATTTTCTAGGGTTTAAGTCCCAAAGGTGGAGACTTTTGTGCAAATGGCCTCCATAAGCTTAGATGCTTCATGTTTCTGATCTATTGGAGTTGTAGACTCATAAAAATGGCATCTTGGACGTGGGTATTGCACCATGCATGAGATCTAGGTCCTTGAGTTTGAATAAAAGGTTGTTATGTAATGTTGGAGCCTTTACAGCCATGCCAAGGCTTAAAGGTCTCGACTTTATGGGTTTAGACACAATAAAGGAGTCGGATCTGGAAGTTGGAATAATGACTTAACCGATTAAGACCAGAAATGGAGGGTGGCTGATTCTGGTGGTTACGCAGTGCGTAACTTCCAGTACGCACCGCGTACTCTCATGGTTGACTTTAGTTAACTTTTAGCGTTTTGGTCAACATGAGGACTTTAGGTCAAGGAAGGGTAAAATGGTCTTTTACCCTTTCAGAAAGGATGCTAAGGGGTAAAGTTTTAGTAGTGGAATTCGTTGTGTATTAAATGATATTTTTATGCTTAGGCGAGGTTGAGCCGTCGTTGGATTCAGTGATAGCGAGGACACGAGATCTTAGACTTTCCACGAAGTGAGTCTTCTCACTATACTGTACCCAGAAGGGTTTGACTGTGTGACTAGAAGGTCGAATATGATATGAGATATATGCATTATGTGTGATAAGCTAATCGTTATATGTGCCATGTATGATATGCTTGATATGGGCCGGAAGGCATTATGTTATGGGTCGGAAGGCGAATATGTTATCGGCCGGAAGGCATTGTAATATGGACCGTAAGGTTTACGTGGGTAGGACCGGAATGTTTACCTAGTCGGGACGGAAGTCCCCTTAGACACATGGACCGGAAGGTCAGGGCCTAGAAAGGCGTATGTGCGTAGGTTTTATTTTGGGGAACTCACTAAGCAATTATGCTTACAGTTGTTTTGTTTGTTGGATAAGGTGTCTAAGTCTATAACTTATTTGGTATATACTTGACCCGACCGGCATGGTCCATTTGGGTTGCATCTCATCCAAACTATTATGGATAATTTTATGAGAGTTATACACATATGTTTATTAATATATTATGAGTTATAATATATTAATATGAAGTTACGTTATTTAATTAGTTTTAGTCTTAAATTAATTATGAATTAATTTAGAGATTAAAAGAAAGACTAATTAGATTATGGGCTATTTGTTTTATATAGTGTGGGCTAATACTCATTTGTTAATGGGCTAGGCTTATGTGGAAGTCCATGGATGATCCATGGAGATTTTAACGCATGGATCCTTGGAAAGGAAAAGACATGGGTTATTAGGGTTTCACCCTAACCATGCACACTATATAAGCATGCTTATGGAGCATGAAATGGAGCCTAAAGAAAAAACTAGTGAACTAGTGTGTGTGTGTGCATGTGTGTGGCCGATTTTATACAAGGTGTATACTCTCTCAAAGTTTTCCAAGAGTTTGTGGTGTTTGTGATTCCATTTGAGGCATTCACACTATTGGTGCTTGGCCCTCAAACTCCTTAGAACCAAACTCACCAAAAGGTATGTAATCTCTTCTAACTCTTTTATGTTGAAATGTTCCCCATGCCATGTTAGATAGGTTATAAACCTTGGAAAATTATTATTTTGCATGTATTTAGACAAACATAGATCCAAGGTTTATTAGGGTTGCATGCACACTTAGGAAGTGTTAGATTGCTCAAAACCCAACAGTGGTATCAGAGCCTAGGCTTGCTTGTTTGATACTTGATGCAAAATAGTAAAAAAAGTCGAAATCGTTGCTGTCTGCATGGTGGACTCGACGAGTCCAATTCAAACTTTAACCTACTCGACGAGTCAGTTCATGCACTCGACGAGTAGGATCGAAAGAGTGTAGATTCTCGACTTTTGCTGCTGGAAATGGAATAGAAACATTACCCTAAATTGTTTTGGTGTTATAAAACTTATTTTAGTTGGTGTAATGGTTGTTCTAATCCATTTACAATAGCATATATCAAAATTCCATGATTTTATGTGTTCATATAATTCTTGAATTTTTGATGATCATGTTCATGTTCTTATGAATTTAGAAAATGATAGGAATTATTTGCTGAATTGTTTAGAATTAATTCTTGATCATTTATGTGTTTTAATGGGATTCATAATTTGTCCTCAAGTTATGGATTACCAAAGGTCACTTTTATTTAACACACACTTAAAACACATAAGTTACATGAAAATGAAGAGTCTTCATTTTTATGAACCTTTAATTCATAAGTTATGAAATGAAGAGTTTTGCAAAGTTACAAAACTTGCCCTCAAGTTTTGGAATTTGTAAAGTTTCACACACTTTAATAAACTTTAATTCCAACCCTTAGAGTTTTAATAGTTAAAATTCAACCCTTATACTATTTATAACATTAATGGTTAATTATTATATATATGTATAAGAATAAGTCGTTTTACCGTTAGTAGGCCTCATTCACGAAGCCGGTCTATAAGGTGGGTATAAGGTTGTTGCCTATAAAATGGCGACTTAATGGGTGTATACTCTCACCCACCGTTTGCTTGATCGGTGGAGGGTTGTTAGCCGAACGGGTAGAACAATGACTTTAAATCCTCATTAAAAGTATAATGAATATTATAAAGTAACTAAACTCTTTTAATTTCCAATCTTAGTTATTTTAGGAAAAATGTGAACATGGTGCTAGTCCATGGAATTCACACTTTGTACCTTAACAAGTCGTTGGTGGAGCGTGTGTGGTTAATCGGCACACTAACTAGGACTAGTAAGGATCATGAAGGGTGACTTAATGTTTGTCATAGATCAATGGAGCGTGTGTGGTTAACCGGCACATTGATTAGGTGATAATATTAAGGGTACCAAGTGAATTAGCATGGTTATTCACACCTTGTTTTGTGATCCTCGGCATCCCAGTCACAAAACTTGAAGGGCACAATCGAGATTGAAACATGCCATTGAAAAGTTCAATGAATCTCAAAAGAATCTAGGAATTTCAAATCCAATTAAACCTAATAAATCATTTCGTTTTCATGGTGGAAATTGGTGAATCGTCATTCACCTACCTTTCAAATATATTATTACTTAGATCACGGCATCCCTCTTCTAAGTGTAATATATTGTGATTGGGTCCTAGCCTTAATATTACATTTGGGTGTCTTATTAAGGATCCTATATATATCTAATCTAAACTTACTCTCTTTTCAGATGTCTTCCAACACTAATGCTTCAGGCTCTAACCCAACTGGTTTTTTCTCTCTCATGAATCTTTGTGGGGGGGTCATCTTTGATGGTTCCAACTTCATGGATTGGATTAGGAACATTAGGATGGTTACTCGTTACGAGAACAAGGAATATGTCCTCGATAAGGAGTTAAAAGAACTTGATGAGTCTACTCCTACTCCTGAGGAGATCACTGAATTCAGGACTCATGAGAGAGATGCTACTAAGGTGGCATGTATCATGATGGCCACAATGACAGCCGAGCTCCAAAGGTCGTATGAAGATTTCTACCCTTTTGAGATGCACCAAGACCTGATGGAAAGGTACCATCAGAGTGCTCGTCAGGAGCGGTATGAAATAATCTCCTCGATAATAACTACCCGCATGAAGGACGGTGAATCCGTCACGGGCCACATGCAAAAGATGCAAAGGTATGTGGACCGTTTGCTGAAGCTGAATGTTAACATCCCTGAGGAGTTGGAAATTGACATCATTTTGCACTCCTTGCCTTCTTGTTATGATCATTTTCGAATGACATATCATATGAACAAGGAGGAAGTTACCCTTAGCAAGCTTCAGGGACTCGTGAAGACCGATGAAATCGGTCTTAAGGGTAAAGCGGTTGTTACCTCTACTACTCCTACTCCAACATCTACCCCTATTTTAGCTATTGGGCAAGGAAAAGGGAAGAAGAGGAAGCACCCTTCGAAGGGTACCAAGGGAAAGTCTCTTGAAGGCTCCTCATCAAAGACCAAGAGCGGTTCTGTCACTCCTTCTGCCATTCCCAAGGATGCTGAATGCTTTTATTGCCATGAAAAGGCACACTGGAAGCGAAACTGCCCTAAGTACTTGCAGGATCTAAAGGATGGGAAAGTGAAACCCACCCATGCAGGTATTTACACTATATTGTCTAATTACTCAACATATTCTAACTCTTGGGTGCTTGATACAGGATGTGGTATTCACATATGTTCTAATTTGCAGGGCCTAAGAAGAAGTGAGGATGTGGAGCACGGGAAGATAAACTTAATGATGGGGAATAGGAAGGCTTCACCTGTTTCCAAGATTGGAGTTTATACTTTGTTGCTTAATAATGGGTTAAAATTAGATTTGAATAAATGTGTGTACTTGTCTGAAATGGCGAGGAATATTATTTCTTTTCATGCTTTGTACAAACAAGGTTTTACCTTTTCATTTGATAATGAATGTGGTGGTATTAATGCTTTCTTTAATAATGTGTTTTATTTTAAAGCATTACCTTGTGATGGTGTGTATGAAACTGTGTCGATTGTAGACAACTTAGGAAATAATGTGTTGTATATTGATTCTTCTACTAGCCTAGATAAAGCATCATTGTGGCATTGTCGTCTTGGACATGTAAACAAGAAACGCATTGGCCAACTCCAAAAGAGTGGAGTCTTGGAATCATTTGACCTTAAATCGGATGATAGTTGTGAATCTTGTCTACTTGGAAAAATGACAAAATCACTCTTCACTGGAACTTGTGAGAGGGGTGAAGGTTTGTTGGACCTAATACATACTGATGTATGTGGGCCATTCAAAACTGCCACAAGGGATGCTAATCGGTATTATGTGACTTTTATTGATGATTTTAGTAGATATGAGTATGTCTACTTAATCAAACATAAGTTCGAAACCTTTGAAAGGTTTAAGGAATTCAAACAGGAAGTAGAAAAACAATTGGGAAGGAACATTAAGATGCTTCGATCTGATCGAGGTGGTGAGTATCTTAGTACCGAGTTCCTTGACTATCTTAAGGAGTGTGGGATTGTCTCACAATTGACTCCTCCCAGAACACCACAGCTGAATGGTGTAGCTGAGAGGCGTAATCGAACCTTGTTGGACATGGTTCACTCTATGATGAGTCGAGTTTCATTACCAATCTCTTTTTGGGGGTATGCCTTAGAGGCTGCCGCCCATATCCTTAATCTAGTCCATACAAAGAAGGTTACCAAAACACCTCATGAGATGTGGACTGGGAAGGTTCCCAAGTTGGACCACATCAAAATATGGGGTTGCGAAGCTTTCGTGAGGCGTGAAACTCATGATAAGCTTGAACCCCGAAGTGAAAGGTGTATTTTCATCGGCTACCCACAGAAATCTTTCGGTTACCTCTTCTACAGAGCCAGTGAGAATGTGGTCTTTGTAGCACGAAGAGGGATCTTTCACGAGAAAGAATTTATAAGCCAAGGAGACAGTGGGAGGCAGATTGATCTTGAAGAAATTCAAGAATCAATTGGTGAAGGAACCTCAGACAATAGCAATCAACCTGAGGAGGAAACTCCAGTTGATCCAATTGACGAGTCTGTACCTCCGAGGCGTTCCACACGGGTTAGGAACACACCTTCGTTTTATTATGGTTTTCATATTACTACGGAAGGTGATACGTTCATCAGTGATAGTACATTGGTAAATTTGGATGAACCTAGTAGTGTTAAGGAAGCCATGGCAGGCTCGGAGTCTGCTAAATGGAAGGAGGGTATGGACAGCGAGATACAGTCCATGTATGACAATCAAGTTTGGAACTTGGTTGACAATGTACCAGGCCGTAAAACAGTCTGGTGCAAATGGATCTTCAAGAAGAAGACAGACATGGAAGGAAAAGTGCATACTTATAAGGCTCGACTGGTTGCGAAGGGTTTTACTCAAACTCAAGGTATTGATTATGATGAAACCTTCTCGCCGGTAGCAAAGATTAAGTCTATTAGGGTTATGTTAGCCATTGCAGCATTTCATGATTATGAAATATGGCAAATGGATGTCAAAACCGCTTTCCTTAACGGAAAGTTGGCTGAGCATGTGTACATGAATCAGCCAGAGGGTTTTGTCAGTGCAGAGTACCCTAATAGAGTATGCAAGCTTGAGAAATCCATTTATGGATTAAAACAAGCATCTCGTAGCTGGAATCTTTGTTTTGATGAGAAGGTAACAGAGTTTGGCTTCTCGAGAAGCGAAGATGAGTCTTGCGTGTATGTCAGAGCTAGTGGGAATATAGTTAGCTTCTTGGTACTGTATGTGGATAACATACTACTCATAGGAAATGACATCCCAACCTTGCAGGAGGTTAAGTCCTGGCTTGGGAAGTGCTTTGCTATGAAGGACCTAGGGGAGGCTACCTATATCCTAGGGATAAGGATATTAAGAGAAAGGAGTAGAAGACTAATTGGACTTAGTCAGAGTATCTACTTGGACAAGGTGTTGAAAAGGTTCAACATGGAGAATTCCAAGAAAGGAGATTTACCGATCCAAAGTAATACCAAACTGAGTAAGACTCAGAGTCCGAGTACAGAGGCAGAGATAACTGAGATGAGCCAATTACCATATGCTTTCGTAGTTGGGTCGATCATGTATGTTATGACTTTTACCCGTCCTGATGTGGCATTTGCTTTGAGCATGGTCAGCAGGTATCAGGGGAACCCTGGCAAGGCTCATTGGACCGCGGTAAAGAACATTCTCAAGTACCTGCGGAGGACTAAGGATTGGATCCTTACCCTTGGTGGCAGTGATGACTTGAAAGTATTAGGGTATAGTGATCCTGGTTTTCAGACTGATAGGGATAATTTCCGCTCTCAGTCGGGCTGCATCTTTACCTTAAATGGAGGGGCAATTTCTTGGAAGAGTTCCAAGCAGGAGATGGTGGCTGATTCGACTTGTGAATCAGAGTATATAGCAGCGAGTGAAGCAGCGAAGGAGGCGATATGGCTAAAGAACTTCATCAGAGACCTTGGAGTTGTACCAGCTATTAAGGAACCTATAGAGATTTTCTGTGACAACAATGGTGCGGTTATCTTAGCCAAGGAACCAAGAGATCATGGCAGATCCCGACACATTGATAGAAAATATCACTTCATAAGACACAAGATTGAAGAAGGAATCCTTGTGACAAGGAGGATATCGTCGGATGAGAATCCTGTAGATCCCCTTACGAAGGGACTGACGAGGGTTAAGCATTTTCATCATGCGAGACGCATCGGTCTGAGGGACGATATTAGTTTTACAGATTAGATAGTTTTCCTAAAACTTGTAAAATGTAATCGACGTTTGATGATGAATAAAATTTGTGATTTACTTATGAGTAAAGTGTTACTATCATTATCAATTATTTACTATTGTTTCAGTTTTGCATGTTTTGAATTCCAGAATAATTAATTTATTCAAACCTCCACAATCGATCATACGTCAGAAGTAGGTATGAATCAAGATTGTCATGATTTGGGTTTGTAGATGCCTTAAAGGTGTTTAGACATGGCAATGGTTGCTGCAACATTCATGAGTACTCATAAGTTATGAGTATTGGTATAAACCCACGCTCACTTGTATCACTTCATGGAATTTATCTCGAGTGATCGTGAGATGATAACATCATATAAATCTTTAAACCTAGAGATATGAGTTGTTACCTATAAGTTGGTTGTGCATTGATTGCACGTAAACGCATCAGTAACTTGATGTTATAAAACGTGCCTTTGTGTACAATTCAATAAGTAGTAGAACAAGCATATCAGTCGAAGTTTATCTGTTCCTTCTAGAAATCGAAGCGATATCTGGGCCCCTCGATGATTTCGTGTTGACCCATGTACCAGGCCTGGTCAGAACTAAACCGATGTGTTCAGTGAAGTTCTTCGTCCAACAAATCGGAAAATCGAGAAACAACTGCTAGACAATAAGCAAGACATAGTTCCATGTGTTTGTCCGGTTGATATCATGAGAACAGAGGATTATGTGATCACTTATCTAAAATGGCGCTTCATAGTTCGACAGAGTCTTCATTGTTCGAGGGAGTTTTCGAGAGCTACGATTGCTGGTTGGTTCCTGAAGTTATAGGCAAATACAGTTATTAGACTTATCCAAGTGGCAGTCTGTTGGATAAGGTGTCTAAGTCTATAACTTATTTGGTATATACTTGACCCGACTGGCATGGTCCATTTGGGTTGCATCTCATCCAAACTATTATGGATAATTTTATGAGAGTTATACACATATGTTTATTAATATATTATGAGTTATAATATATTAATATGAAGTTATGTTATTTAATTAGTTTTAGTCTTAAATTAATTATGAATTAATTTAGAGATTAAAAGAAAGACTAATTAGATTATGGGCTATTTGTTTTATATAGTGTGGACTAATACTCATTTGTTAATGGGCTAGGCTTATGTGGAAGTCCATGGATGATCCATGGAGCTTTTAACGCATGGATCCTTGGAAAGGAAAAGACATGGGTTATTAGGGTTTCACCCTAACCATGCACACTATATAAGCATGCTTATGGAGCATGAAATGGAGCCTAAAGAAAAAACTAGTGAACTAGTGTGTGTGTGTGTGCATGTGTGTGGCTGATTTTATACAAGGTGTATCCTCTCTCAAAGTTTTCCAAGAGTTTGTGGTGTTTGTGATTCCATTTGAGGCATTCACACTATTGGTGCTTGGCCCTCAAACTCCTTAGAACCAAACTCACCAAAAGGTATGTAATCTCTTCTAACTCTTTTATGTTGAAATGTTCCCCATGCCATGTTAGATAGGTTATAAACCTTGGAAAATTATTATTTTGCATGTATTTAGACAAACATAGATCCAAGGTTTATTAGGGTTGCATGCACACTTAGGAAGTGTTAGATTGCTCAAAACCCAACAGTGTTATGTGTTTCATGTACTAGCGAGGACCGTGGGAAGGCGCCAGCGTGATCGTACACATTATCGGGGAAAACTATTTTTATGATCTTTGTGATGTATTCGGTTGTGACAATATTGTTTACGTTTCAATTTGAAATATTAATCGATGTTTTTGATGTTTGCAAAAATGAAAAATTGGTTTTAAAATTTACGTCATTACAAATTATCTAGTCACGAAGTAAGGAAGAGCATAGCCAACACCTACAACAAGTCATGTAGACATAAAGGACGGAGAAGTTGTACGTAAAGTTTTCGAAATGTGAATTCTAGACTCGAAAGGTGGACTTCTTGGGACACGTGGTTAGCGAGGAAGGGACACATGTGGATCCCTCCAAAATCAAAGAAATTGAAAGGTGGGAAGTGCCAAGGATGCGACAGAAATCTGCTAGTTCTTAAGCCTTGTTGGCTACTACAGGAGGTTCATACAAAAATTTTCCAAGATCGCAAAGCCACTTACTGCCTTAACTCAGAAAGGAGTGACCTTCAATTGGCAGGATAAATAAGAAACTACCTTCCAAATGATAAAAAACAACCCCTATGTGGGTATTTTAGCCTAAGTGATCCGAGTGTCCGTTCAGATTTTAGAGTCCAAGGGTATAATCCTAATTTGTTAGCTTGAGTATTTATGAATTTTGGGTTGTTGTTAAGGATGTTTTAAGGAGAGGATGAGGTTCTAGAAGCATAGGGCTTCTCTTCACCATTCCGTAGATACAAAGTTCGCTAAAAATGGACTTTGGATAAGGGAGTTAGGGTCAATGGAAATTTCAGAGTTTTGGAGGGCCATCTAGTACGGGAGGCGTACTAGATGTGTATGCAATGTGTACCAAGGAAAATGGTCATGGGTGTCTTTTAAGTATGTTGAGTGTACTAAGGGGTACGCGAGGTCTACTCCCTTTAGCCATAAAACCCAAAATTTGTCCCTTGATCGTATTTAAACTCCATTTCTTTCATGTGTCTTGCCTCTTATCTGCCTCTAAGCCCCCTAAACCATAATGGTCGACCTTTAGCTTCTATCTTGGAGTTTTTGAACTATTATGAAGAATCATTGAGTATTTTGGGTGCACTTTGAAGAGTTTTGAGTTGTTGAAGATGTTGGATATAGTGTCTAAGCCCATAACTATATTTGGTATGTACTTGACCCGACCCGACATGGTCCAATTGGGTTGCACTTCACCCGAACAATTTATGGATAATATTTGAGAATAGTACAAGTTATGATTTATTAATATATTATAAGTTCTAATATATTAATATAAGATCATATTATTTAATTAGTAGTGATCTATAATTAATCTAGGATTAATTTAGTGATCAAAGATATTACTAATTAAATATGGGCTTCTATATTTATATAGTGTGGGCTTATGCTTATTTGGAATGGGCTAGGCTTGCATGGAAAAGTCCATGGATACTCCATGGAGCTTTAACCCATGGATCTCATGGAAATGAAGAGACATGGGTATTAGGGATGTAACCCTAATCCACCACACTATATAAAGTAGGCATTGGTTCTTGAAATGACACTAGTTGACACTTGTTGAGGTGAGGGCAATTTCAAGATAGTAGTGACTATTCTCTCAAATTTCCAAGTTTGTGGTGATTTGTGACTTTCATTTGAGGCATCCACACTATTGGTGCTAGGCTCTAAAACTCCAAGCAATCAACTACAACTACAAGGTAAGTATTTCCACTAGCTTTATTTGATTCATGTTCCCCATGCCATGCTAGTTAGGATATAAACCTTGGAAAATTAATTATTTGCATGTATCTTAGACAAACATAGATCCTAGGTTTATTAGGGTTGCATGTACACTTAGGAAATGTTAGAATGCTCAAAACCCTTCAGTGGTATCAGAGCCAAGGCTTGTTTGTTTGATACTTGTTGCAATATGTTTGAAAAAGTCGAAAAACTTGTTGTCTGACTGGTGGACTCGCCGAGTCCATGGGGGGACTCGCCGAGTTCACTTGTATCTTCAACCTACTCACCGAGTAGGTTCATGCACTCGACGAGTAGGGTCGACAGAGTGCAGATTTTCGACTTTAGTTGCTGGAAATGGATTAGAAACATTACCCTAAACTGTTTTGGTACTTGAAAAAAACTTGTTTTAGATGGTGTAATGTCTTTTCTAATTCATTTACAACAACTAGTTATCAAAATTACAAAGATTAAGTGTGATTTTGATGTATGAAAGTGTTCATGTTCATGCTCTTGTTCTTATGATGTTTAGATGATCATAGGAATTATTTGTAACCTATGTTGTAGATTAATTCTTGATCATAATGTCTTTTAATGGAGTCCATAACTTGTCCTCAAGTTATGGAAAACCAAAAGTCTCTTGGATTAAAAACCATTAAAAGAACACAAGAGTTAGAAAAGTGAAGAGTCTTCATTTTATTACTCTATTAAACTCATAAGTTACAAGAAATTAAAAGTTTTGAAAGTTTACAAAACTTGCCCTCAAGTTTTGGAAGAAGTAAAGTCAAGTTAAAACTTTAGTTCCAGCCCTTAGAATTTTAAAAGTTAAAATTCAACCCTTATACATATATTATTATGATTTAATAATTATATATATATATATATATATATATATATATATATATATATATATATGTATGTATAAGAACAAAGTCGTCTTACCGCTAGTACGCCTCATTCATGAAGCCGGTCTATAAGGTGGGTATAAGGTTGTTGCCTGTAAAATGACAACTTAATGGGTGTCTACTCTCACCCACCGCTTGCTTGACTGGTGGAGGGTCGTTAGCCGAACGGGTCAGACAAGGACTTATAAATTCTCATTCAAAGTATGATGAATATTATAAAGTAACTAAATGTTTTATTAAATTGTGAATAAGGTGCTAATCCATGACATTACACTTTACACTTTGTTTAAGTCGTTGGTGGAGCGTGTGTGGTTAACCGGCACACTAACTTGGACTTAACAAGGTAGGTAAAGGGTGACTTAAGGTTTATTATAGTATCGGTGGAGCGTGTGTGGTTTACCGGCACATCGATTGAGTGATAAGTTAAGGGTACCAACTGATTTGCATGGTTACTTCACACCTCGTTTTGTGATCCTCGGCATCCCAGTCACCAAAAATTGGAGGGCACACTCGAGATTGAAACATGCCTTTGAAAAGTTCATTGAATCTCAAAGAATCTAGGAATTTCTAAGAACCAATAAAAAAAAACCTAATATTTAAAATATTTCGGTTTTCTGGTGGAAATTAGTGAATCGTCATTCACCTACCTTTCGAATATGGTATAGCTTGGATTACGACATACCTCTTCTAAGTTATATTATATTGTGATTGGATCCTAGCCTTAGTATTACATTTGGGTGTTTTGTTAAGGACTTTCTTAATATCTAAACTAATCTTGTTCTCTTCTTTCAGATGTCTTCAAACAATGCTGCTTCTGGCTCGAATCCTAATGGCTCCTTTACCATTATGAGCTTATGTGGGAAAGTTACCTTTGATGGATCCAACTTCAATAAGTGGATCAGAAACATCAGGATGATTACCCGCTACGAGGACAAAGAATATGTCCTCGACAAGGAGCTTAAGGAGATTGATGAGACCACTGCAACTCCTCAGGAGATCGCTGACTTTCATACTCATGAAAGAGATGCTACCAAAGTAGCTTGCATCATGTTGGCCACAATGACAGTGGAACTCCAAAAATCCTATGAGGATTTCTACCCTTATGAAATGCACCAATATTTGATGGAAAGATACCATCAAAGTGCACGACAAGAGAGGTATGAAATCATCTGCTCCATGATAACGACCATGATGAAGGACGGGGAATCCATCACGAGCCACATGTAGAAAATGCAAAGGTATGTGGATCGATTGCTGAAGCTTAATGTGAACTTCCCTGAGGAGCTTGCAATAGATATCATTTTGCACTCCTTACCATCGTGCTATGATCAATTCCGCATGACATATCACATGAATAAGGAAGAGGTCACCCTCAGCAAACTTCAGCCACTTCTCAAGACCGCAGAAACAGGTCTTAAGGGGAAGTCGGTTGTTAACACTCCTACTCCAAACTCAACTTCGGTTTTGGCAATCGGGAAAAGTCGAGGGAGGAAGAGAAAGAGATCTTCGAAGGGTACCAAGGCTCGGACCCTTGATGGCTCTTCTTCAAGTGGAACCAAGAAAGGTTTCATCACTCCTTCTTCTGACCCAAAAGAGGCTAAATGCTTCTATTTCCATGAAAAGGCACATTGGAAGCGGAACTGCCCAAAGTACCAGCAAGATGTGAAGGATGGGAAAGTCAAACCCAACCATGCAGGTATGTACACTATCATTTCTAATAACTCACCCCATTCTAAATCTTGGGTCCTTGATACCGGTTGTGGTATTCATATTTGTTGTGACTTGCAGGGACTAAGAAGAAGTGAGGATGTGGAGCAAGGAAGAATAAACTTGATCATAGGGTATAGGAAAGCTTCACCTGTCACCAAGATTGGAGTTTATACTTTATCGCTAAGTAGTGGGTTTAGTTTAGATTTGAATAAATGTTGTTATTCGCCAGGAATGCCAAGAAATATTATTTCCTTTCATGCATTGTACAAACAAGGGTTTACCTTTTCATTTAATAATGAAGTTTGTTCTATTGATGCTTTCTTTAATAATGTTCTTTATTTTAAAGCATTACCCTGTGATGGTGTGTATGAAGTTGTATCTGTTGTAGATAACTTACGAAATAATGTTTTGTGTATTGATTCTACTAATAATAATAACTTGGATAAAGCATCATTATGGCATTGTCGTCTTGGACATATAAGCAAGAAACGCATAGGCCAACTCCAAAAGGATGGAGTCTTGGAGTCATTTGACCTAAATTCAGATGATAGTTGCGAATCATGCTTACTTGGAAAAATGACAAAGTCACCCTTCACAGGCTCGTGTGAAAGGGGTGAAGGTTTGTTGGACCTTGTACACACGGATGTGTGTGGACCATTCAAACATGCCACAAGGGATGCTAATTGTTATTATTTGACTTTCACTGATGATTACAGTAGATATGGATATGTCTACTTAATGAAGCATAAGTCAGAGACTTTTGAGAGGTTTAAGGAATTTAAACAGGAAGTCGAGAATCAATTGGGCAGGAACCTTAAGATGCTTCGATCCGATCGAGGTGGTGAGTATCTTAGTTCAGAGTTCCTCGACTATCTTAGGGAATGTGGGATTGTCTCACAATTGACACCTCCCAGGACACCACAGTTGAATGGTGTAGCTGAGAGGCGTAATAGGACCTTGTTGGATATGGTTCGTTCCATGATGAGTCGAGCTACGCTACCAATCTCATTCTGGGGGTATGCCTTAGAGACTGCCACCCATATTCTTAATCTAGTCCCTACAAAGTAAGTTGCCAAAACTCCTCACGAGATGTGGACTGGTAAAGTACCTAAACTAGACCACATCAAGATTTGGGGTTGTGAGGCTTTCGTGAGACGCGAGACTCATGATAAGCTCGAACCTCAAAGCGAGAGGTGTATTTTCATCGGCTACCCACAACAATCCTTTGGTTACCTCTTCTACAGACCTAGTGATAATGTGGTATTTGTAGCTAGAAGAAGAGTCTTTCGGGAGAGAGAATTTATAAGCCAAGGAGACAGTGGGAGGAAAATTGATATTGAAGAAATTCAAGAGTCAATTGACGAGCCTGTACCTCTGAGGCGTTCCACGAGAGTTAGGAATGCACCTGAGCATTACTATGGTTTCCATATTACTACGGAAGGTGAGACACTTATTAGTGATGAGACACTAGTAGGTCTGGATGAACCTAACAGCTACACGGAAGCCATGGCAGGCCCTGAGGCTGCTAAGTGGAAAGAGGCTATGGATAGCGAGATACAATCCATGTATGACAATCGAGTTTGGAACTTGGTTGAGAATGTACCAGGTCGTAAGACTGTAGGGTGCAAATGGATCTTCAAGAAGAAGTCCGACATGGATGGTAATGTACACACTTATAAGGCACGACTAGTTGCAAAAGGTTATTCTCAAACTCCGGGAGTTGATTATGATGAAACCTTTTCACCAGTGACCAAGATAAAGTCTATTAGGGTTCTGTTAGCCATTGTTGCATTTCATGACTATGAAATATGGAAAATGGATGTCAAAACCGCTTTCCTTAATGGAAAGTTGGTTGAGGATGTTTACATGGTTCAACCAGAGGGTTTTGTCAGTACAGAGTACCCCAATAGAGTGTGTAAACTCGAGAAATCCATTTATGGATTGAAACAGGCACCTCGCAGATGAAATCTTTGCTTTGATGAGAAAGTCAAGGAATTTGGCTTTTCAAGGAGTGAAGATGAATCTTGTGTCTATATCAAGGCTGGTGGGAGCATAGTCAGTTTTTTGGTACTGTATGTGGATGACATACTACTCATAGGAAATGACATCCCAACCCTGCAGGAAGTAAAGTCCTGGCTTGGGAAATGTTTCGCTATGAAGGACCTTGGTGAATCTGCCTATATCCTAGGGATAAGGATTTTGAGAAACAGGAGTAAAAGACTAATTGGACTTAGTCAAAGCACATATGTGGACAAAGTGTTGAAAAGATTCAACATGCATAACTCCAAGAAAGGTGAGTTACCCATTCAAAGTAATGCCAGATTAAGTAAGACATAAAGCCCTAGTACTGAGGCCGAGATAGCAGAAATGAGTCGACTACCTTATGCTTCAATTGTAGGATCGATCATGTATGCTATCACGTGTACTCGACCTGATGTAGCCTTTGCTTTGAGCATGGTTAGCAGGTATCAGGGGAACCCTGGCAAGGAACACTGGACTGCGGTAAGAATATCCTCAAGTACCTGCGAAGGACTAAGGACTGGGTCCTTACCTTCGGTGGGAGTGATGACTTGAGAGTTGTAGGGTATAGTGATGCTAGCTTCCAGACTGATAGGGATAATTTCCGCTCTTAGTCGGGTTGGGTATTTACCTTAAACGGAGGATCAATCACTTGGAAGAGTTCCAAGCAGGAGACAATGGCTGATTCCACTTGTGAATCAGAGTATATAGCAGCAAGTGAGGCAGCAAAGGAGGCTATATGGCTAAAGAACTTCATTGGAGACCTTGGAGTTGTACCAGCTATAAAAGAGCCAATGGAGATTTTCTGTGATAGTAATAGTGCGGTTGCCTTAGCCAAGGAACCAAGAGATCATGGGAGATCCAGACACATTGACAGAAAATATCACTTCATCAGACATCGAATAGAAGAAGGAATCCTCGTGGCTAAGAGGGTATCATCGGATGAGAACCCAGCAGATCCCCTCACGAAGGGACTGAGTAGGGTTAAGCATCTCCAGCATGCTCGGAGTATAGGGCTGAAGGATGATATAAGTTTTAGTAGTTAGATAAATTATGAAATTTGTAAAGTGTAATTGACATTTGATGATGAATATAAAGTGTTTTATTTATGAGTAAAGTGTTGCTATCTCTTGTCGATCGTTTACTTTATTTCTTTTTGCATGCTTTGACTTCCAGAATAATTATGTTTGGTATATCATATTATTCAAACCTCCACAGTCGGTCAAATGTCGGAAGTAGGTATGAATCAAGACTGTCATGTTTGGTTGTAGAGGTCTAAGGTGTTGGACAAGGCTACAACAATCATGAGTGCTCATAAGTTCTGAGCATTGGACTCAACCCACGCTCACTGGAATCACTTCATGGAATTTTATCTCGAGTGATCGTGAGATGGTAATATCATATAAGTCTTCAAACCTAGAGATATGATTTGTTACTTACGAGTTGGTTATGCATTGATTGTACGAAAACGCATTGGTAACTCGATGTTATAAAACGTGCTTTTGTGTGTAATTCAATGAGTAGTAGAACAAACATATGAGTCGAAGTTTATATGTTCCTTCTTGGATTAGAAGCTGATATCTGGGCCCCTCGATGATTTTGTTTTGACCAATGTACCGGGCCCGGTCAGAAATAAGTTGATGTGTTCAATTAAGTTCTTTGTCAAACAAATCAGAAATCGGGAAATGGCACGTTCTAGTTCAACAGGGTTTAAAGACCTACGATTACTGATCGGTTCCTGAAGTCATACTTGCAACTATAGTTATTAGACTTATCCAAGTGGGAGACTGTTGGATATAGTGTCTAAGCCCATAACTATATTTGGTATGTACTTGACCCGACCCGGCATGGTCCATTTGGGTTGCACTTCACCCGAACAATTTATGGATAACATTTGAGAATAGTACAATTTATGATTTATTAATATATTATAAGTTCTAATATATTAATATAACATCATATTATTTAATTAGGAGTGATTTATAATTAATCTAGGATTAATTTAGTGATCAAAGATATTACTAATTAAATATGGGCTTCTATATTTATATAGTGTTGGCTTATGCTTATATGGAATGGGCTAGGCTTGCATGGAAAAGTCCATGGATACTCCATGGAGCTTTAACCCATGGATCTCATGGAAATGAAGAGGCATGGGCATTAGGGATGTAACCCTAATCCACCACACTATATAAAGGAGGCATTGGTTCTTGAAATGACACTAGTTGACACTTGTTGAGGTGAGGGCAATTTCAAGATAGTAGTAACTATTCTCTTAAAGTTCCAAGTTTGTGGTGATTTGTGACTTTCATTTAAGGCATCCACACTATTGGTGCTAGGCTCTAAAACTCCAAGCAATCAACTACAACTACAAGGTAAGTATTTCCACTAGCTTTATTTGATTCATGTTCCCCATGCCATGCTAGTTAGGATATAAACCTTGGAAAATTAATTATTTGCATGTATCTTAGACAAACATAGATCCAAGGTTTATTAGGGTTGCATGTACACTTAGGAAGTGTTAGAATGCTCAAAACCCTTCAGAAGAATCATCACCTGGAAAGGAGCTTGTAGATCCAAAAGTTTCTCACCTTTTCAATCTATTGAAGGTGAAAAGATTTTATCTTGCCATCTCTTTGATTAGCTCTTCTTTTGGGTTTGATTATGGTCATTTTAGCCTCTTATGGTTGGTCCTTGTGAACTTAGGTTGTCTTATAGGCTTGATCTTGTAGATATGGATGTTTTAACTGTTCCAAAGGCATAAATATGTAATCTTTATGGTTTATTAGGACTCATGCATGTGTTAAGACCCTTCATTAAGCACTTTTGAGCTCTAGATCCCTATTAAGCCATACATACAAGTAAAATTGCCAACTTTACGTGACAAGTCATTTATAGGAATCAGATCACATAGTTTGGAGCAAGGACTTAAATGAATAAGTGTTTTTTGGTGTAGTGGGGTCCAGAGGAGTACGTTTGGTGTACCCATCTAGTACGCTGTGGGTAATGGCCACAAAGGGTGTACGTTGGGCGTACCAGCTGAGTACATAGTGTGTACTCGGTCAGGTTGGGTTTTCTTGAGTTGTTAACTTTTTGGACATTTGGCCATTGACCAAAATTCACTAGGGTTGACCGTTGAATATTTTGGTCTTTTTATATTGGGCCTTCTCAGGATAGGTCCAAGATGGATTTGGGCCAAATTTTGATATTTGTGCCTTATTGGGCCTTATGGTGTTATTTCGGTTTCAGGTTATCTTTTGGGCTTTTGGTGATATTGTTTGCGCCAAGCTTAAGGAAGGGTAAAAAGGGGTGGATGTTGATGGGTTATCGTTGTGGTATTTGATACCGCATGTATTTTAGTTGATCGACTTTCAGAGATTATTCATGGGATCAACTGTTTATGGGGTGTTGTCTTCATACTGACAGTTCTAGGGATCTGTCAGCCAGCAGTCAATGATTTTCTACATGTTTCAGCAGTGCAAGGTGAGTTTTCCTCACTGTACTTACAGGTCTACGACACCAAGGCCGACCGTTTGGATTGTTATCCTGATTATCGTATGATCAAGTGTTGTAGTGATTTGTAGATCAATATCCTAGTAGATAGGATGATGCTATGCTTAGATATCTATTTAATTTTCTTATTATCTGTTTTGGATATATGTTAATGGTCGCATGAGTTGATGTAGTGTGGTTGGGTTGAGATTGTAATGCTTTGTGCTGCCAGTCAACAAACCCGGTAATATTTATATCAGTAAGTTAAATGTATGTTTATTTGTTGTGTATATATCAACATGGTTGTATCTGTGGTTGGGTTGAGGCGGTTCAACTTAGTTTTGAAGGCCAACAGACCTAGGGTGTCCCGGATAGACTAAACACCAAATGGGTATACTATTCAAACCGATGGCCTGGAGGACATTTCTGAAAACTATCAATTTTTGGATGAAACAAAGTCAACAAGTCAACTCATCTAGTATCAGGATTTTAGGATTTACGTGATGTTTCCTAATGTTCCTAATGTACAACTTACAAATTATAATACAAAGTACCTCTCGGGATTTCCAATTATCGAATATAAACCCTAATTAGGGTTAGTAATGTGACAACTCGATTATTCAACTATATATTATTTGGGAATAAATAATACTCATAACACAATGTGGTGGAGTTCATAAACCTAATACTACATGGTAAAGTCATAGAAAAGGCTCAAAACACAAATTTTTGGTGAATTCGTCACCAAATGCGACAAAATCTATACCCGGCTAAACACCCAATTTTTAACGAAACAAACTTAGCAATTCAACCTAACTTTCATGTAACATATTATTATTTTGATAATAATGTTTGTTATAATAATTTGAATTATTATAATTCAAATTAAATATTTTATACATCCATTATACCATACTTTTTTTATAAATACACAATCATCTTTATGAAAAATGTCTAGTTTTATAGCTGTTTGACTTTTTTTTTTTAAAAAAAAAAAAACACTAGAAACAATGTTGCTCCCTCCCCTCCTCCCCCCCTAATCTAACATCATAAATGCAAAAACATCTCCCATAAAGTATTACACCTTTAGTCCCATCTATGTCCCCCCATGCCCCCTACCCACCCTCCATTCCCCCTTTCCTCTCTCACTTTATTCACGGACGAGAGGCCCTCTCTCATTACCATCTTCTTCATTTTTTCACCTTCTTCTCTAAGAAAAGCTCTCGTCTTCCAAAGCTAATTTCTTCCAAGTTGGTTCTTGAGTTTTTGGCAAGTATTTCCTTCATAATCTAGTGATTCTACACACTTATAAGCTAGTTTCAATCCATTTACACGCATTATCACGTGTTACTATTCATAGGATCTTCAAACTTCAAGTTTTATTAACTTAAATCTTTCCATCTACAACCTTTTATCCACCAAGAAAACACAAATAAGGTGAGTTCATACCCCTTCATTTTTTATTTTATCAACTTTTAGGGGGGGGGGGGATACAAGTAAACTTGTATAAATATACAAGTTGTTATGCGACTTACTTATATGTTTTTAAAAGTGCTAAATACATGAAATAATGTTATTACATAGCATTATGAACATGTAGATATAAAAGTTTCCATAAAATACAAAAATATGAAAAGCAAGTACAAACATGCTATATGTTCTTAAGAAAAAGTTATAAACACAAAACTATAAAAAAATAGTAAATTACTAAAACCGTCCCTATGGTTTGGTCAAAATTGTACGTTTGGTCCCTAACTTTTTTTTTGTAGTCGGATCATCCCTATGGTTTATTTTGTTGCGTTTTTCGTCCCTTACATACATAAAGTTAGAGACCAAATGTGCAATTTTTACCAAACCATAGGGACGGAAAACGCAACAAAATCAAACCATAGGGACGATCTGAGTGCAAAAAAAGGTTAGGGACCAAACTTGCAATTTTGAATAAACCATGGGGACGATTTCAGTAAGTTACTCTAAAAAAAACTAGGGTTTTATAAGCATAATATGACTTTTCTAGAAAAAATGGTTATAGCCATGTTATTACAACATTTTTGTGGGATATAAACCAAAATATGTTATTTGGAACATATGTATTGAAATTAGTTAAAAATACCAAAGATCTAGTTTTACAAAAAGAAAACTTAAAAATCTATCATTTTATGTAAAAGTAGGTTTTCTGACAAAAATGATCATAACTAGATTATGGTACTATTTTTGTGGGTTTTGACAAAAAATATGTTGTTTTAAACATATAAATATAACTTGAATTAAATATCACAAAAAGGTAAAAAGAAGTTTCGCAGAGTTATATTTCACTATTTACCATTTTGTGACATAAAATGTCAAAAAATAGAAAAATGGACATTTTCAAACTAAAGACTCACTTATTGGTGTTAGATGTAAAGTAATTGTTATCTATGAATATCGAAGCATGTTAGTATATATATATATATATATATATATATATATATATATATATATATATATATATATATATATATATATATATATATATAGAGGGGGAGAGAGAGAGAAAGAGAGAGAGAGAGAGAGATGTACAAATGAAATATTTTAATAAACTATAATAGGTATAGTTTACGAGACATTTACACTATTGTAACATTTTTGAATAGCACAGACAATTACATAAAGATTTATATAATTATTGTACACTATCTTATTATCATGGAAAAATTATAACTATACATATTAAGGTTTTCATTACAACAAAACGTAAACGCATTGAATCAATTTTGTGAGACAAAGTATTCATCGTACCTAACAGAGTACCTACAAAAGTACTATATTATAACCAAAATCTCCAGTAAGAGATCCTGATACTTGTGTATAGATCTATATGGGACTAGCAATCTCGCACGTAAGTTGCTTTCTACTGCTAGACCGGTAGGTCTGGGGTGACAAATGTCTAACATTTCAACGTCTGGACAGCATCGTAACAGGCCATCTATGTTTTAGCACTGTTATAATGATTCATATGGGGAATCAACAATACATTTAGTTTATGGTGAAATATACATTCAAATGGTTTTATGTAGAATAAAACTAAAAATTACTATTTTAAGTATATAAATACTTATCCACTTCGGTCTTAGGGTTTCTAAGACGACAATTTGTTTTTAAGGAAAATACTGGATTTTCTGCAAACAAACACTATCATTTTACAACGAAAGGCTTACAGGTCTTCATACAAACAATTATGAACTCACCAACTTAATTTTTGAATCTTTTCAAAACTACTTATATTCTTAGGAAATCATTAAAGTAGGTAACTACAAGCTTTTTAGGATGGGACGCTAAGGTGTCATACAAATCTTTTCATCATCATATTGTAATTTGTTTTGAAACATACAACTCTTACAACAATGTAACTCTTTCAATTATAAATATGATAGTTATGTTCTTCTTTGATCACTATTATACATATTTTTGTGATATGATTCATGAAGTCATCTACCCCCAGACATTTCTGCCATCCTGGTTTGGGGGTGCGACAGATTGCTATCAGAGCATTGTTTATAGTGAACTAAGTATATCAAACCATGTAAGATATACAACTATAAATACAACGGGGCTAAAACACTCTGACTAAAACATTATAATGATATATATATATATATATATATATATATATATATATATATATATATATATATATATATAGTATAACTACATACATAAATACTAGATTATTGTCATAACAAGAACAATACAAAAGTAAAAAAGATAAGTTGAACACTACAATTAATCCTAGATAGTTATGTAATCATATCTGGGATAAATATACCCTGATCAACTATATTTATGCGAGATATGATTAACATGCGTTTGGGAATAGTCATGGTGATCAACAATCCTAAAACTTACCAACAACCTATACAAATAAATCCTAAAACCAAACATAAAGTTTGAAATACTATCAGAATATTTTATGATACTATAGAACCATACATCTTGATTCATTATGTGCCTCTTATACCTTTATCATTGCACAGTCGACTGTTGGGTTTTGAGCATTCTAACACTCCTAAGTGTACATGCAACCCTAAATACCTTGGATCTATGTTTTCTCTATTATACATGCAAATAAGAACATCCAAGGTATTATCCTAATCTAGCATACAAAACAATGAATGTAACAAGATAGAATACATACCTCTTTGATGTAGAAAGTCTTCATGAAGCTTGCGTGCCTAGTGCCCCAAGTGTGACACCTCAAATGGTTCACACAACACCAAATACACTTGGAATAACTTGAGAGAATTCTACACTTCATTAAATCGACTAGCCCTCTCTAGAATGATACTAGTGGCCGATTTTGTCAAGAATAAGATCTTTATATAGTGTTACAATTAGGGTAAACCCTAATTGTCATGACTCTCCATTTCCTTGGATCCATGGGTTCAAATACACCATGGAGCATCCATGGACCATCCTATGGGTTTTAGCCCAACTTGATTATCCATGGAGCATTAGCCCACTATACAAGTATGGATGATTTACACAATCAACCCATATATTTAATTAGTCTTCTTTTGATCACTTAATTAATCCTAGATTAATTCTTGATCAATACTAATTAAATAATCTCATTATTCTTATTATTAATATACTAGAACTTATAATATATTAATAACCATAAGTGTCTTATTTCTCTCATTATAGTCAATCCAAGTGCATGATGCCATGCAACCCAAATGGACCATGCCGGGTCGGGTCAAGTCTTACCAATTATAGTTAGGGACTTAGACATTAATTCAACAGTCTCCCACTTGGATAAGTCTAAAACTATTATTGCGTATGACTTCAGGAACCGATAAGGGATCATATATTCGGGAAGTCAAAAAATGCAAAGTGAAACACAATAATAATTGAATCCAATATGGTATCAAAACCTATGAACATAAATAAAACACCTTTTATTTATCACCATATGATTACACATTATTCATTGTATACTATTTCAGCTATCAACTTTATTCTTGAATTTAAAACACTAGTTGTCCCATGCTCCAAGCATGTACACTATGTTTTCTAAACACTAGTCATGCCATACACCAAGTATGCATACTATGTTTGTCTATGATCTTTACTTTGTGAACTAGATCAATTGAACATAACTTCAATGATTCTCTTTTCACACTCCCAAATCCTTACTGCAAATGCAAGAATTCCAAATTCATGCCATTTACTGAAATCTGTTAGATTCTAAACTTATATGCATTGATCGTCTTGTAATGATTATGCACAAAGTCAGAAAGACTTGACAACAAACATTACAGAACATTCTAAAGGAGATCAACTACTTGGAAACATCCTTCTTGCATTAAGTTTCCTTAATCTTACACAGATTGAAAATTCTAACTTTGAAACATTTCCAGATTCCATTTTGACTATCACTTCTGAACAAGGGTTGCCTCCTTACAGATTATGTCAATATGGTCCTTCCAGAATTATCACTATACTTCCAACTGTCCTTGAGCAACCAATCTTTGGTATACCTTCGATTGTCCTCAACAATTGTTTAATCCTTTTAGTCATATCCAGTTCTAAACCTTTTCCCTTCTTAATGCCCCAGGCATTTGGAAATTTTTTGAAAGGGTGAATATAGCACATGTAATCGATCCTATATCCGAAGCATATGGGACACGATTCATGATGTCTCACATAAAGACTAAACCAACCTTTTGTTATAATATTTCCATTTCTATTTGCCAAGTTCTCATAATTCAGATTATGAAAAGGGATGCCGTAATCATAATCGAATTTTAGAACGCAAATAATGGACCCATATACATAATTTCCTTATGTTGAGCCATTCCA
Organism: Lactuca saligna; assembly: GCF_052625555.1. Taxonomy (NCBI): domain Eukaryota; kingdom Viridiplantae; phylum Streptophyta; class Magnoliopsida; order Asterales; family Asteraceae; genus Lactuca; species Lactuca saligna. The sequence continues at coordinate 51,444,465 of NC_136418.1, read as the reverse complement.
ACATGAAATTCATATATATCCTTGACTAAATGATTAAAACCTCACGATCTAAGCTTATAGATTTGAGATGAAGTATAATTTCCTCTCCCTTAATTATAGCAAAACAACTTTTTCCCAATTGAAACCTTTTGTTTTCTATAATTAACATTGCTAAGTTGCAATCTTTATCATAATTATCATGCTCCCACTAACATGATGATTATTAGCATAACACTTATGCTCCCACTAGCTTTGACATGTACTCAGAAATCAGCTGACTTTCTTACCAAAGTTCAGATTTCTGATACTAGATTGCTTTGATAAAACTTTATCAAAATCATGCACCTTCCCTTAGATAGCACACTTGTGTGTCTAAACAATTATGAAGAGGGATGCCGTAATCATAATGGTTAGACCTTTTTTCTACTTCTCACAAGTCCAGGTTAGTGTGCCGGTAAACCACACACGCTCCACTAACGACTTTGAGAATGCAAATATCACAATTGCTATCTAGCTAAAATCTACTTAGTGAAAGTGTTTCCTCACCATCATTTTCATGAATCAGAGAGAAACCTTATGACACTTAGATTTAATGGTGTATGTGTTCTTATCCATCTGAATTTGTCAAAACCATAATCACAAGACAAGGATAATGACAAATCCAAACTCATATGGAATGAACTCAATCTTAATTTCTTGCCTCCTGGCAGCTCAAGGGCCTGTCATTACTTCCAAGTTGTTGTGCAACCAATTGAGAACTCTAAGAACTCATATGCAAAACCAACTTTAACTTGAATGGGCACAGATATGTCAACACGATAGGTTATAAACCTCAAGTCGTGTGCTAGAGAAGTACTTCGGGTTTTATTCTTGATTAGTTCTTGAGACTTTCATGACCTTTAAGACTCCCACTCTCCTCTTGATCTATAAGACTCCCTTTTCAAACATCCAAGAGACAGTGTGGATTCTAATCAAGACAAACACTTCACACATTTCGCCTAAGTTTGTCTTTGTTTTATCCAAAACATCACAACTTAGCAATTTCAAATGTACAAGAGTAGAAAACTTTTACTCTTACATTTGACAAGTGTTTTAAACCTTCTTTAAGACATGTCACTCAAGTTACAATCTTGGAGTATGACTCTAAGACTTGTATTGGAACGAAGTATGACTCATCTTCTTGATTTAACCATTTCAACAATTCAAGTTCCTCTTCTTAGTCATAAGAATGTACTAAGATTTCCTTAGAGAACTAATTGTGCTATGGTTTCTTAGTCATTAAGATGATCACTAAACTGATACTAAAGTACTCTCCCATCTTTTCAGATTTGAGAAACTTTTATCCTTCTGCCTAGATTGATTCTTCTTATTTGCTCTGCCTTACATTGGAACCTTTTTCCAATGTCTCAGAGTTACACTTAAGCATGTAAGCATAATCATATTTACTGAGCTTTAGTAAACTATGACGAATATTTTTATCAATCTTTTGTGGTGGACTTGACTAGTGCACAAGAATGTGTACTCAATCCCTTAGTCCTTCACTTGACTCACACATCCATGTGAACAAGTAATTAGTCTTAATTTTCCAATACTTGAAAGTTCTCATTCATCATTCTATACCTCTTACATGATTCCAAGTCCCGTTCCAAATGAAACTTGGGTGATGAGAATCTTTCCTTATTTGGTAAATTTTGACATTACCACAACTGAAAGAATCAATTTCATATTTCCACTCTTGCTATTAATGGAATCATATAAGCAACAATTTTTTCCTCAAATGCCATTGTAAGGATATTTTTAAAATAAATAAAATCAAAAAATTTCTTTTATTTTAAAACTTTGCGGAAAAACTTATCCTTACAATCCATATGAAAGCTTGTTGTTATCTATTCCTAAGCAATATCTCATAACTCCTAAGAAGTAGCTCAAGAATACGATCTTCAAACTACGCGATAGAAATCCATCTACGCGATCAGATTCAACATATTCTTTCTTTAAGTTTCTTCACTTTTCTTTGATTCTTAAAACATCACCATGTGACCCAGTCACATCATGTATCAAGAATCTCAGAATAGAAACTTAACAGAGTTAGATAGTGGACTTTACCTGAAGTAGAGTCAAACTTATTGACTTTAACATCCTTAGGTAAATTTGGCAGCTTTGCAACCAATGCCCCTTCCTTTGGCAATATAAACATATGGACCTTTGAAAATGGTACACGAGACTATCACAGACTTAGCTTTTCTCTTTACCATTTGGTCAACCGAGTTGACTATGGCCGATCTCTTTCCACTGGGAAGAGAGAGCTTTACTAGATATCCAATGTCATCATTGTTAATGTCCATTAAGTTTTAGGAAGTTGATCTTAGCAAATAGATAAGATCATTAAGGGTCTTGTCATAGTCTGTTTCATAGGTGTTCCAAAAGAACTCACTATGTGACTTAGAAAGTAGTTGAGCCACCAACTTTCTCAAGACTTTGACACCCAACTCTCCCGGCTTGTCAATATGTGACTACATCTCCAAGATGTGATCACACCTAGACCTTACCTTGCCAATAGGGCTTGAGTGACCTTAAACTTCTCACGAACTTGTGGGTTAAGGAGAATAACTGGAGGAGGTGAAAGAAGTATGATTTCCAAGGGACATCATCTTCATTTAGGAAAGCTTGTTTCAAGGGATTTGGGAAGATCATAAATGTCTAAACCAGACATCTTTTGGGAGATATTCAAGATAGTTGATCTAAATTCCTTAATATGACACCCAATATGAAATATTAAGGCTAGGACCCTACAAACTATTTTATAACTTCGAAGAGGGATGCCGTAATCCAAGCTATAAAATATTTGAAGGTAGGTGAATGACGACTCACCAATTTCCACCAAGATAAACGAAATGTATTATTAGGTTTTAGTTGGTTTTGAAACTCCTAGATCTTTGAGATTCATTGAACTGTTCAATGGCATGTTTCAATCTCGAGTGTGCCCTTCAAGTTTTGTGACTGGGATGCCGATGATCACAAAACAAGGTGTGAAGTAAACATGCAAATTACTTGGTACCCTTAAGTGTTTACCCCTTAATCGATGTGCCGGTTAACCACACACGCTCCATCGATACTATGATAAATATAAATCACCCTTTACCTACCTTGTTAAGTCCAAGTTAGTGTGTCGGTTAACCACACACGCTCCACTAATGACTTAGACAAAGTGTAAAGTGTAATTTCATGGATTAGCACCTTATTCACATTTTTCCTAAGTAACTAAGATTGGGAATTATTAAGAGTTTAATTACTTAGTATTTATCATTAATACTTTTAATGAAGGGAGAATTATAGTCCTGTCAAACCCGTTCGGCTAACGACCCTCCACCAATCAAGCAAGTGGTGGGTGAGAGTGGACACCCATTAAGTTGCCATTTTATAGGCAACAACCTTATACCCACCTTACAGATCGACTTCGTGAATGAGGCGTACTAGCGGTAAGACTGCCTTTACTCTTATACATATATATATTATTAACTTATAATATTGTAAAGTATAAGGGTTGAATTTTAACTCTTTAAAATTCTAAGGGCTAACTTGGAATTAAAGTATTCATAAGGAAAACTTTTCAAATTCCAAAACTTGAGGGCAAGTTTTGAAACTATTCAAAACTAATTAATTCCATAACTTATGTGTTTTAAGTAGTTTTAATCCAAAAACTCTTCAAGTTCCACAACTTGAGGACAAGTTATGGAAGACTTTAAACTAATAAAAGAATTAACTTTTCTTTATTTTATAACTTATGGATTTAATTATGGTTACATATTTTATTACTTAATGAAATGACTCTTGAACCTCCATAACTTAAGGACAAGACTCTTCATCTTTTGTAACCATTGCCAACTTTTATGAGTTTTATGAAACATAAATGTGACTTTTCAAATAACTTGAGGACAAGTTACAAAAACACATTTTAGAATCAACTCTTAGATTAATTTGGATTGAAAACAACTATTTCACTCAACTTTTCTATTAATCTAAGCAACTCATAAGAACAAGATTATTCAAATCAAACTTTTTCATGTAATTAGTCTGAACCTTAAACTAATACAAAACATGAATCTATTGATAATTATCTTTGAAATTGGATTAACATGAACATTACCACTTCAAAAAACAAGTTTATAAGTTCAAAAATAACTTAAGGTAATGTCCCTAGTCTATTTCTAGCCAAAAACCTCGAAAATATGTTGTCTGGGGGTCCAACTCGGCGAGTTGGATCGATTTGATCACTTTTTAGGCATGGACTCGCCGAGTCTCCTGATGGACTCGCCGAGTCTGATGATCAGACAGCAACAATTTTGATTTTTTAAGAAGTTTTGCAAGTATAACAAGAAAAAAAACCAGTCTCTGATACCACTATTGGGTTTTGAGCATTCTAACACTCCTAAGTGTACATGCAACCCTAAATACCTTGGATCTATGTTTTCTCTATTATACATGCAAATAAGAACATCCAAGGTATTATCCTAATCTAGCATACAAAACAATGAATGTAACAAGATAGAATACATACCTCTTTGATGTAGAAAGTCTTCATGAAGCTTGAGTGCCTAGTGCCCCAAGTGTGACACCTCAAATGGTTCACACAACACCAAATACACTTGGAATAACTTGAGAGAATTCTACACTTCATGAAATCGATTAGCCCTCTCTAGAATGATACTAGTGGCCGATTTTGTCAAGAATAAGATCTTTATATAGTGTTACAATTAGGGTAAACCCTAATTGTCATGACTCTCCATTTCCTTGGATCCATGGGTTCAAATACACCATGGAGCATCCATGGACCATCCTATGGGTTTTAGCCCAACTTGATTATCCATGGAGCATTAGCCCACTATACAAGTATGGATGATTTACACAATCAACCCATATATTTAATTAGTCTTCTTTTGATCACTTAATTAATCCTAGAGTAATTCTTGATCAATACTAATTAAATAATCTCATCATTCTTATTATTAATATACTAGAACTTATAATATATTAATAACCATAAGTGTCTTATTTCTCTCATTATAGTCAATCCAAGTGCCTGATGCCATGCAGCCCAAATGGACCATGCCGGGTCGGGTCAAGTCTTACCAATTATAGTTATGGACTTAAACATTAATCCAACATCGACATGGCAAGACATAATACATACATAACCGAGAGATTTCATTTCAATAATACCCGAATTATAACCTTGTCGAGGACTTACCATCATTCCATCATTAAAATTTATGGTAGAAGAATGCCACCACGCAGGAGTATCAGACATGCCGAGAACACACCAAGAGCTCATCCACCACCAGCTCCACAGTTGGGCTCCACTACCTTGCGTGAAGATGTGGAAACTGCCATAGCACAACTCAGTACTAATGGTACAAAAGGGAATGTAAACGGTACCAACAATTCTAATCATGTCGAAAGCCATGGACACAAAAGTGGATGCTCCTAAAAAGACTTCTTAAACTACAAGCCCAAGCCTTTTTATGGAAATGGAGGTGTCAGTGCCTTGACCAGATGGTTCGAGAAGTCGGAATCGGTGTCTGAAATGTGTTCGTACGCGGAAGAAAGCAAGGTCAAGTTCGCGTCTTGCACATTCACTGACGGGGTCCTCTCCTGGTGGAATGGCCATATCAATCACTAACTCTCCCTGTGACCAACTCTATGAGTTTTTAGGATTTAAAAATCATGATGCTAGAAGAATACCGCTTGAGGGGCGAAGTCAAAAGCTAGAGCAAGAATTTTGGAACCTCACGAGAACAGGCTCCGATGTAACAGCCTATACTATCAGGTTTAAGAACCTGGCAGTGCTATGTCCCTGGATGGTCACCCCGGAAAGCAAAAGGGTGCAACTTTATATTTGGGGGCTATCCCGTTAGATGGAAGGAATGGTGATAGCTATAAACCCATCCACATTTGATAGTGCCAAACGCTTGGCACAAAGGCTTGTTGATCATGGAGTCCACCATGGCACTATGACACCCACCCCCGAACATAGAAAAAGGGGAGACAACAAAAGGAAATTTCGTAACAAGAAGAAGAGCCAACCAATGCAAGATCCCGCAAAGAGATAATAAACGGTGGTAGTCCACGCCGCCACTGTCCATGCCACCCCAACACCAACGAAACCATATGATGGGAGCCTACCCAAATGTAGCAAGTTCAACTTCCACCACAATGGCGCTTTCCAGTAAATGCATTGCAATAGTTGTAACAAAAAAGGGCATACCGCCCGTTTCTGTAGGGCGCCAACTTAATAGGTCACTATAAGTTCGTGGTGATGCCCTTCGAGTTGACTAATGCGCCCGCGGTGTTCATGGACCTAATGAACCGTGTATTCCAACCCTACTTAGATAAATTGTGATAGTATTCATCGATGACATAATTATCTAGTCACGAAGTAAGGAAGAGCATAGTCAACACATACGACAAGTCATGGAGACATTAAGGATGGAGAAGTTGTGCGTAAAGTTTTCGAAATGCAAATTCTAGATTCGAAAGGTGGACTTCTTGGGACACGTGGTCAGCAAGGAAGGGACACATGTGGATCCTTCCAAAATCAAAGAAATTGAAAGATGGGAAGTGCCAAGGATACAACAGAAATCCACGAGTTCTTAAGCCTTGTTGGCTACTACAGGAGGTTCATACAAAATTTTTCCAAGATCGCAAAGCCACTTACTGCCTTAACGCAATAAGGAGTGACCTTCAACTGGGAGGATAAATAAGAAACTACCTTCCAAATGCTAAAAAACAAGCCCTATGCAGGGCTTCGATTTTTTCTCTTCTAGAAGGGAGAGAAGACTTTATGGTCTATTGTGATGCATCCAAGCATGGTCTTGGTTGTGTGCTCATGCAAAAAGGAAAGGTCATTACCTATGCCTCGAGAAAGTTTAAGACTCACGAGGTCAACTACACCACACATGACCTCGAAGTGGGAGTAGTGGTGTTTGAATTGAAGATCTTGAGATACTACCTTTATGGTACAAAGTGTAGAATCTTCAATGACCACCAGAGTCTCCGACACATTCTCAACCAAAAGCAGCTCTACATGAGGAAATAACAATGGGTAGAGCTACTAAATGACTACGAATGCGAAATTCGTAATCATTCAAGCAAGGCCAACGTAGTAGATGATGCCCAAAGTTAAAAAGAATACCCGGGTCGCCGAGTAATATCATTAACCATGATCACCCATTCACACCTATCCACGCAGATCAAGGATGCGCAGGTTGAGGCTTTGAAACCTGAGAACATCACAGGTGAAGCCTTGCGAGGAGTGGATAAAAACCTTGAGATTAAGGGTGGTAGAGCTTATTATCTCATGAATCGAATCTAGAAACTAAAATTTGGTGGGTACAGAGACGTTAACATGAACGAGGCTCGCAAGATCAAATACTCTGTTAATCCCAATTCAGACAAGATGTATATGGACCTGAAGAAACTATATTGGTGGCCATGTGTAGATCGTGTATTGGTGTAGATCACCTCTATGCTAGGCTGAGGTGGGCAATACTCAGCTAGTGAGAGGGAAAATACCTAATAGTACTATTACCGGTTTAGATATAATACAAGAGACAACAGAGAAGATCATTCAAATTCATGAATGACTAAAAGAGTCTCAGGACTGACAAAAGAGTGATGCGGATAAATGACGAAAACCCTTGGAATTCCAGGTTCGTAACTGTGTATTGTTGTAGGCCTCACCCTGGAAGGGAATGATACATTTTGGAAAATGTGGGAAACTGAATCCAAGGTATAGCGGGCTATTCGAGATCCTCACCAGGATCGGCTTGGTAGCTTACAGACTTCAACTAATGCAGGAGCTCAGTAACGTACACACCACCTTCTATGTGTCTAACTTGAAGAAGTGTCTGTCCGATGAGACTCTCGTCATTCTACTTGATAGAATTGAAGTAAACAAGAGTATCCACTTCGTCGAGGAACCTGTGGAAATCATGGACAGGAGGTTAAAAGGACGAAACAAGGTCGCATGCCTATATTGAAGGTTCGTTGGAACTCCAAACGAGGGCCTAAATTCACTTGGGAATGGGAGGACTAAATGAAACAGAATTACCCACGTCTTGTCCCTAGCTCATGAGAACCTACTTCAAATGCTAATTTCGGGACGAAATTCCTTCTAACGGGGGGATGGTGTGATAATTGTCAATTTTGGATCAAACAAAGTCAACAAGTCAACCAAGTCCTCTCAAGTAGTATTATGATTTTAGGATTTACGCGATCTTTCCCGATGTTCCTAATGTACAACTTACAAATTATAATACAAAGTACCTGTCGGGATTGGCAATTGTCAAATATAAACCCTAATATGGGTTAATAAGGTAACAACTCGATAATTCAACTATATATTATTTTGGAATAAATAATACTCGTAAAACAATGTGGTGGAGTTCATAAACCAAATACTACATGGCAAAGTCATAGCAAAGGCTACGAACATAAACTTTTGGTGAATTCGTCACCAAATGAGACAGTCTATACCCGACTAAACACCCAATTTTTAACGAAACAAACTTAGCAGTTTAACCCAACTTTCATGTAATGTATTATTATTTTGATAATAATGTTTATTATAACAATTTGAATTTTTATAATTCAAAAATTATATATTTTATCCATCCTTTAAACCATACTTTTTTTTTTTTTTTATAAAAATGCCATGTTTTTTTATAAAAAATGCCTAGTTTTATAACAGTTTGACTTCTTTTTTTTTATTTATAAAAAAAACACTAGAAACAATGTTGTCCCCCTCATAATCTAACATATTAAATGTAAAAGCATCTCCCATAACAAAAAGACTAGAAACAATGTTTTTATAAGTATTTCCTTCATAATCTAGTGATTCTACACACTTATAAATAAGTTTCAACCCAATTACAAACATTATCATGTGTTACTATTCATAAAATCTTCATATCTTCAAGTGTTCTTAACTTGAATCTTTCTTTCTACAACCTTTTATCCACCTAGAAAACACACATAAGGTGATTTCATACCCCTTTGTTTTCGATTTTTCCAAGTTTAAGTGTGTGTGTGTGTGTGGGGGGGGGGGGGGGAGGGGCATACAGGTAAACTTTTATAAATATAGAAGTTGTTATGAATGCTTACTTATATCTTGTGTAAAAGTGCTAAATACATGAAACAATGTTATTACATCGAATTATGAACATTTAGATGTAAAGGTTTATTTAAAATACAAAACTATGAAAAACAAGTATAAACATGTTATATGTTCTTAAGGAAAAGTTATAAACACAAAACTATAAAAAAACACTAGGGTTTTATGAACATAATATGATTTTTCTAGAAAAAATGGTTATAACCAAGTTATCACACCATTTTTGTGGGATATAAGCCAAAATATGTTATTTCGAACATATGTCTTGAAACTAGTTAGAAATACCAAAGATCTAGGTTTACAAAGAGAAAACTTAAAAATCTATCGTATTATATAAAAGTGGGTTTTCGAACAAAAATGGTCATAACTAGGTTATGGTACCATTTTATTGGCTTTTAACAAAAAAAATATGTTGTTTTAAACATATAAATTTAACTTGACTTAAATATCACAAAAAGTTAAAAATAAGTTTCGCACAGTTATATTTCACTATTTATCGTTTTGTGAAGTAAACTATAAAAAAACAAGAAAAATGGACATTTTCATATTAAAGACTCACTTAATGGTGTTAGATTTAAATAATTATTATGTATGAGTATCTAAGCATGTTATCCTCTATATATGTATGTATGTATGTATATATGTATGTATGTATGTGTGTATATATATATATATATATATATATATATATATATATATATATATATATATATAGGTACAAATGAAATATGATAATAAAGTATAATAGGTATAGTTTGTGGGACATTAACACTAGTGTAACATTTTTGAACAACATGGGTAATTATATAAAGATTTATTTAGTTATTTTAATCTATTTTATTATCATGGAAAAGTGATAATTATACATACAAAGGTTTTCATTACAACACAACGTAAACGCGTCGAATAAATTTTGTGACACAAAGTCTTCATCGTACATACCAGAGTACCTACAAAAGTCATGTATTGTAACTAGAATCTCCTGTAAGAGAGCGTCACATTTGTGTATAGATCTATATGGGAATGAAAATCCTGCACCTAAGTTGCTTACTACAGCTAGACCGTCTAATATTTCGACACCTGAAGAAAATAGTAAGAGGCCATCTATGTTTTAGCACGCTTCTAATAACTCACATGGGTGATCAACGATACATTTAGTTTACGGGGAAACATACATTCAAATGGTTTTATATAGATTAAAACTACATATGACTATTTTAAGTATAGAAATACTTATCCATTTTGGTCTTAGGGTTTCTAAGACGACAATTCATTTATAAGGAAAATATTGGATTTTCTGGAAACAAACACTATCAGTTTACAAGGAAAGACTTACAATTCTTCATACAAACTCTTATGAACTCAATACTTAGTTGTTGACACTTTTCAAAACTACTTGTATTCTTAGGCAATCATTAAAGCAGTTAACATTACAACTCTTACAACAATGTAACTCTTTCAATTATAAATATGATGGTTGTGTTTTTTCTTTGATCACTATGATATATATTGTTGTGATACGATCCATGAAATCATCCACCCCCACACGTTTCTGCCACCCTGGTTTGGGGGTGTGAAAACGTTCCAGATAGACTTAAGGCCCAATGAGACGTACTAGTCATGCTGAATGTCCTGTGAGCGTACTAGTTAGATTGTATGCTGGTGGGGGGTTCTAGTCATACTGAAGGCTTTATATGTATGATGTTTGTTGGTATATGTTATATGTCTGTGTGTTGGTACTTTGGGGGAACTCACTAAGCTTTGTGCTTACGGTTTTGGTTTATGGTGTCAAGTGTTTCTGAGATTCGTGGCAAGGTGAAGGTGTGAACATACACATCCTGATTTTATGTCATTGATCTTGAGACGCACTGATTTTTAAATAATGTTTTGAGAACATTATTGTTGTAAACATTTTACTAGAAAAAGTGGTTGGTTTGAAAAGTTTAAAATTGTTGGAATTTTTAGGATGTTACACATCGAGAACTAGCAATATACGGTTCCGGTTTTTCGGGTTCTACCAGTTTCAGTTCCTACCGGTTCCTGGTTCTAAAAATTCACAAGAATAACTCCCCAGTTCCGGATTCTGTTCCGGTTCTGGTATCGGTACCGGTTCTGGTTCTAGTACCAGTTCCAGCCGGTTCCTCGGTCCATATGTTCATCCTTACTAATAATCATATTAATATTAAGTATTCAATATGTGCACACTTGCTGAAGGTGTAAACCTACAAAATGATTTTCAATTAGGAAATGCCATTCAACAATGTAGCTTGAGCATATATTGTTGGATTAGGTGCCTAAGCCCATAACTATAAGTGGTATCTACTTGATTTGATTTGTAGCATGGTCTTTTTGGGTTTCTCTCACTCATGCAACTTGATAGGATGACTAGTGGAGAGAGAGAGATAGAGAGAGAGAGAGAGACAGTAGGGTTTATTATATGAATAATAAATTGGTACCCGAAATGATTTTATTAATATATTATAACATTAATATATTGTTTGGAAATCATATTATTAATTAGTAATTAATCAGAAATTAATTTTGATATTATTTTTGGGATTAAAGGAACTAATTAATAATGGATAGGCTGTTTTGCAAATCATTGATAGTTGCAAAGTTGGGCTGATGGACTCCTATGGGAGGACTGGACAGAATCTATACGAGGTCCTATAGAATTTTTCCGAGGCATCTATTGTGGAGGTCCATGGACTACTTAAGGTCTAAGCAAGGAAATTAGGGTTTCCACCTGAAAACCCTAGCATCCCTTATATATATATATATATATATATATATATATATATATATATATATATATATATATATATATATATATATATATATATATATATATATATATATAAACGCTCCTAGTCTAGGAATTTTGGCCCCCATGCCTTCTTAGAGAATCCTGGCCAAAAATTCATTATCTCTCCTAATTATCCTTCTTAGTGAGTGTTTGTGACTCCATTAAAGGTGCAACACTTGGGGCGCTAAGCTTTCAAGAGTCAAGGTGGTTCTTGTTATTGCTACATAACAAGTGCGTTAATGATCAAACCCTAATTTTATATATGATTTTCGAATTGAATATGCTAGATCTAGGGTTATTGCTTTGGTATTCATATTTATATGTTTAATAGAGAAAAACTTAGATCCCAAGCAAGTAGGGTTGCATGATCGGATAGGAATGTAGATATGCTCAAAATCTATCATTGGTATCAGAGCCTAGGGTGTTTTTCAATTGAATTGATGCAATAGTGAATTGTCCAAAGAACAAGAAAGTTGAAAATTGCTATCTGATTAGTAAACTCGAAGAGTTATATATCAAACTCGACAAGTTGCATGAACTCGGCGAGTTCCCTTGGCAACGCGATGCGTTGGCTCGTCTGTCCCCTAAAATTCCGATTTTCGGATCAGATTTTGAATTTGATTATTACTATAATTCATTTTTATTGCCTAAAATCAATTTTTTTTGAATGTTAACATGATATCCTTATAAAAATTAAAGGATTTGGTTAAATTTGGATAAGATAAATTATTTTTGGAAAAAGATAATATTGTTTTAATTTAACCTAGTATTTTGAAAAGTTTCATAAGTGCACCCTTTGGTTTTATATTTTAAAATTTTATTAAATAGCCTTAATTTTGAAGTCTTAAATTTAGAACCTTGTTATTTTGAATAGTTTAAAATACACCCTAATGGATTTTATTAATAGGATTAATTAAATTTTTAATTAAAAGAGAATTGATAAATTCATAATATGTTTTAAATTTAATTGACGTTTGATTTATTAAATGTTTAAACCACTTAGTATTTTAAAAGTTTAAAATACACCTTTATACTATATAAGATTAAAAGTTTAATTATATATATATATATATATATATATATATATATATATATATATATATATAAGAAAAGGTCAGTCTTACTGTTAGTAGGCTTATTCACAAAGCTGGTCTATAAGGGGTGTTTATGCAAACTTGTAACAACCCGAAATTTCCGTATCATTTTATTGTAACTCTTTCATAGTACAATTCGCGCAACCAATCGTCGTTTCCGATTTCGATTTCCGATCTTCCGTTTAATTAAGTCATTATCTGGTACACATTTAAAATGACTTAATGGGTGTCATAATACATTTAGAAATCATTTTAACACCCAACTTTAGTGATTGGAATATTTCTAAAAATTACCGTATCGGGTTACGGTAACTCAATCGGGTACGACCAAAAGCCTCGTCTAACGTAGGTATCGGGTAGAATTCCACCGTGTCCAAAACTTAAATACTATATAAACGTGTTTAAGACTCCATTTGAAGCCTTTGGTCAATTTACCACGAAACACTACCAACCTCTCTCCTCATCCAAGTTTAAGGGATCAAAACTTAATTTTAAGGCCTCAAATCCTTAAGGTACCTTCCTAGCCTTAATCTATAGCATATTTGGCTTCCAAATTCGACACTTAATCATAAAATAGGACAACATATGTGAGTTTACGGCCCAGGAGCATGCCTAGGCCGTAAACACCAATTTGAAGGGTTTTAAGCCCTTAAATTCCTTCCTAAACTCATTTGGACTTTAGATATGGCCAAGGGACTTCAAGATATGGACTCTAAACAATTAAAACATGAATTTTATGAGGTTTGAAGGAGTTTACGGCCAAGGATCATACATGTCTTAGTTATGAATATTAGAACATTGGTTTTAGCATTTGGACACTTGAAACATGACTTTTGGGGGACTTATGTGAGTTTACGGCCAAGGCATGTGCTTGGGCCGTAAACTCCATGATTCATGGTGTTAGAATGCAAACTAAACACCCCTAAAGCCTTTAGATGAATTTTAGAAGCCCTTCTATGCAAGTTTTAGACCTTGAAACACCTTGTAGCACCCTATAGAAGAGTTTACGGCCATGAGAGGGGTCTCATGGGCCGTAAACTCCATAAAACCCTCAAATATCCCATACAAACTCATGTTAGGCCTTGGAATAATCCTATTAATCACATGTGATTTGTTTTGGAACCATTTAACACCATTTTCATGAGAAAATAGGAGTTTACGGCCAGGAAACCATGCTAGGCCGTAAACTCCCATACGTGGGTCTATTTGATGTTTGAAAATCATTTCAAGTCCTTAAACCAAGTCTAGAAATTAATCCCCTAAGTGTTGAAGTCATTTTTGCCCATATTTGACCCCACCATGAGTTTACGGCCGTAAACTCATGGGGAATGGGTCTTATGGCCTTAAAATCCCTAAAGGGAGTGTTCCTTTGAAGTCCCAACTCATTTCCTAAGTCCCTCGCATCATTCATGTCCCTAAATGCCACCCGGGTCACTCCAAACGCTCGTTTTGAGGTGTCTAACCTCATTGGAGTGTAATGTTCCATATGATTTGTGAATGTATCCCTAATTGTATATATATGGACATTATTTCATTTTACATAGGGACATCGTGAGTAATCAAACCCCGAACCAACATCTAGCATTCAAAACCGACACGTTTTCGAGTCCGGTGAGTTCATACCCCTACCCTTTTTCACTGTTTTCACTGTTTTCAGGGGGGGAACACAAGCAAAGTACAAGGGAATTCTTGTACTCAAAACATGTTTTCAAATGCGTGTTTCATATTTCGTATGCTTTTATAACTGATTACTACAACTGATAACAGATTGAACATACAGATCACGTAACATATATTTGTGAAATAGGTCTTTAAACTAGTATGTTTTACATATATTTCACAAATGGCTTTCCACATTTTATCAGTTAAAAGCATGGCATTAAAACATTTGAACATAATACCTGTACACTGTTTTGTCCTCGGTAACACTCCACACACATACACGAGTGGAGGACTATTATATTATTACTAGTAAATTTATTATTCCTGTATGATTGGAGACACGTCCTCGGAGAACACTCCACCGAGATACGCCAGTGGAGGACTACACCCATAACCAGAATCTCTGGTATTTAGAGAGCGTGACTTGAGTGTATAGATCTATACGGGGCTCACTACCCCACACCTGGCTGCTAGCTACAGTCGAACCGAAATGGTTCAAGGGTGACGAAAGTCATAAGTATGTAGACGACTTATTGCCACATGTGGACTACTTATTGCCACAGGTTTTAGTCTATTGTATGGTTATGGAACTCGCAATTAGGATAACAGAGATTTACTTATAGTAATAATGAACCACTTTATACATCCTTTACATCTTTTACATCTTTTACATCTTTCACATACTGTAACTAACATTCAGGAAAGTACGGGACTTTCCTGGGGAAAACATGGAACCTAATCACGTTACATCTTTTACATCTTGAACATCATTCACATTAGAAACCAACAAGCAGGAAAGCATGGGGCTTTCCTGGGTAACACTTACAAAATCAAAAAGAGTAACAAACTGGATAACATTACATCTTTTACAATTGGTAACATACAATAAGGAAAGTATGGGACTTTCCTGGTAACGCATGATAAGTAAACAGAACAGTTTAACAAGTCAGATAACCAACTGTACATTTTCACATGAGTAGACATGTGTTCAGTGTACAAATTTACTATACTTTACATTTGTGAAACAATAACAAACTTTTAAGAAAATACGGGGTTTTCTTGGTGTACATAACATTTCAGAAACAGAAAGGAAACTCGAAACATTTTCACAAAACAAAAACCGCTTATGAACTCACCAGCTTTATGTTGATTTCCAAACTGCTTGTGTTCTCAGGTCAGCGTTAGAATAGGTACCCGAAGATTTCTTTTTGATCAAAAGACGGAGTACATGAAGACCCGTTTCATTTTGTTTATATATATACTATGTATCACAACTGTACAAACTTTACTTTTGAGACAACTGTAAAACTTTTATTATGTAATGTAATGGTTGTTTTACTTTACTTACTATGTGCATTGGATTTGATACTCAACGTGGAGTCAAACCCCGGAAATGTTTCCGCCTTCGGTTTTCGGGGTGTGACAGATTGGTATCAGAGCCCTTGTTTATAGTGAATGAGGTATACCAAACATTACATGGTATAAAACTATAAACACTAAAGGGCCTAAGTGCTCTGAATTAAAAGTATCTTCAAACTACAAGTATTTTCAAAAAGTATACAAGTATACCGAACCGTCATCATCCGTAACCACAAGTAGAACCGAACCTAAGTAATTGGGTGTTGTGTACTATGGTCAAACCTGGGTAGTTATGTAGTCGTGTCTAGGGTCAATATGGCCTGGACAACTATATTCATTCGAGACACGGCCAACATGTGCTTGGGAGTGACTGTGGTATGTGGCATGCCTAAAACTTATCCTAATATCCCAAACATCGAATCATTGTCGTAAACAATTCATGAAATACTATGGGAGTATTTCTTGATCCCGATCCTCTGTAGTACAAATTTAATTAAGTCATTATCTGGTACACATTTAAAATGACTTAATGGGTGTCATTATACATTTAGAAATCATTTTAACACCCAACTTTAGTGATTGGAATATTTCTAAAAATTACCGTATCGGGTTACGGTAACTCAATCGGGTACGACCAAAAGCCTCGTCTAACGTAGGTATCGGGTAGAATTCCACCGTGTCCAAAACTTAAACACTATATAAACGTGTTTAAGACTCCATTTGAAGCCTTTGGTCAATTTACCACTAAACACTACCAACCTCTCTCCTCATCCAAGTTTAAGGGATCAAAACTTAATTTTAAGGCCTCAAATCCTTAAGGTACCTTCCTAGCCTTAATCTATAGCATATTTGGCTTCCAAATTCGACACTTAATCATAAAATAGGACAACATATGTGAGTTTACGGCCCAGGAGCATGCCTAGGCCGTAAACACCAATTTGAAGGGTTTTAAGCCCTTAAACTCCTTCCTAAACTCATTTGGACTTTAGATATGGCCAAGGGACTTCAAGATATGGACTCTAAACAATTAAAACATGAATTTTATGAGGTTTGAAGGAGTTTACGGCCAAGGATCATTCTTGGGCCGTAAACTCATATATCTAGGGTTTTTATGCCCTTAAACCCTTCCAAACCACTCACATGTCTTAGTTATGAATATTAGAACATTGGTTTTAGCATTTGGACACTTGAAACATGATTTTTGGGGGACTTATGTGAGTTTACGGCCAAGGCATGTGCTTGGGCCGTAAACTCCATGATTCATGGTGTTAGAATGCAAACTAAACACCCCTAAAGCCTTTAGATGAATTTTAGAAGCCCTTCTATGCAAGTTTTAGACCTTGAAACACCTTGTAGCACCCTATAGAAGAGTTTACGACCATGAGAGGGGTATCATGGGCCGTAAACTCCATAAAACCCTCAAATATCCCATACAAACTCATGTTAGGCCTTGGAATAATCCTATTAATCACATGTGATTTGTTTTGGAACCATTTAACACCATTTTCATGAGAAAATAGGAGTTTACGGCCAGGAAACCATGCTAGGCCGTAAACTCCCATAAGTGGGTCTATTTGATGTTTTAAAATCATTTCATGTCCTTAAACCAAGTCTAGAAATTAATCCCCTAAGTGTTGAAGTCATTTTTGCCCATATTTGACCCCACCATGAGTTTACGACCGTAAACTCATGGGGAATGGGTCTTATGGCCTTCGTTGATAAAGCCTTGACATGGTGGAATGGCCGAGTCAAATCTCTAACCTTACCCGTAGCCAATGCCATGGGCTGGGAGGCCATGAAAGAACTTCTCATTGCTGAGTACTACCCTCGTGGTGAAATGCAGAAATTAGAGCACGAGCTCTGGAACCTGAAGATGAAAGGTTCCGGCATTGCTGCATATACTTCCCGATTTGATGATCTCGCCCTTCTCTGCCCGGGACTAGTCACTCCTGAAAACAAAAAGATCGAAAGGTTCGTTTGGGGGTTATCTCAACCAACAAAGAGTCATGTTTTGGCTGCTCGACTGGATACCTGTGACAGTGCCAAGACTTTAGCTCAGATTCTGATTGATCACAGCGACGATGTTAAGGAAATCACTACCACTTCTGAGCCGACTCAAAGGAGTGGTGAAAAGAGGAAATTCTGGAATAAAAAGAAGGGTCAATCTTCTCAAGGATCTTCCAAGAAACAACAGACGGTAGCAGTCCATGCTGCTACTACTACCCCTGTTACTGCTATTTCTGTTATGGGATCCACAGCCTCAACTCCTACCAGTAAATATGCTGGTAACCTCCCTCTGTGTGATAAGTGTAAATACCATCATCATCCTGGTCCCTGTCGAGAATTGTCTTGCACCAACTGTGGTAAGAAAGGGCACACAGTTCGATACTGCAGAACTCCTACCCAATCAGCCAACCAATCATCGGGAGCAGGTGTTAGTCAAGCCTGCTACAACTGTGGAGAAGTTGGACACTTTAAAAGGAACTGTCCCAAGAAGTCAACTGCCGATAACACTGGAAGGGTTCTAACCATGGGACGGGAGGAAGCAGTTGCTGATCCCACTGTTGTTTCGGGTACGTTCCTTCTCGACAACTCATATGCTAGTATTCTTTTCGATTCAGGTGCTGAAAGGAGTTTTGTTAGTCATGCATTTAAACATAATCTAAAACCTAATCCTCGACCCCTAACCGAAACGTTTACCGTCGAGATGGCTAATGGTGAGAAAGAAAGCGCTAATGATGTATTCATAGGTTGTACGCTTACCCTAAATGATCACTCATTTCCTATAGATCTCATGCCCGTTTCCATTAAGAGCTTTGATGTTATCATTGGCATGGATTGGTTGAGTCCCAATCATGCTGACATTCTTTGTTACGAAAAAGCTACCCGTCTCAATCTTCCTTCGGATCAAGCTTTCGTAATCTATGGCGATAAACTCAGTTCCAATCTTCATATCATTTCTTGCATCAAAGCTCGAAAGCTCCTTCGAAAGGAGTGCATTGCATTCTTAGCTCATGTGATCAACGAGAAACAAGAAGTTAGAGACCTCGCGAGCATCCCCGAAGTCTGTAACTTTCCCGATGTGTTTCCCGAAGACCTTGCAGGAATTCCTCCCGAACGTTAGGTCGAGTTCCGTATTGACCTAATACCTGGAGCTACTCCCGTAGCAAAATCTCCGTATCGCATAGCTCCGGCAGAAATGCAGGATTTATCCAGTCAACTCAATGAGTTGCTCAGTAAAGGATTCATTAGACCAAGTTCCTCACCCTGGGGAGCTCCGGTTCTGTTTGTTAAGAAGAAAGATGGATCCTTTCGGATCTGTATTGACTATCATGAACTGAACAAGTTAACCGTTAAGAACCAATATCCTCTTCCACGAATAGATGACCTCTTCGATCAACTCCAGGGAGCCAGCTACTTTTCAAAAATAGACCTTCGGTCAGGGTACCATCAGTTACGAGTCTAGGAGAATGATGTTTCCAAGATAGCTTTTAGGACTCGGTATGGACACTACGAATTTGTAGTGATGCCCTTCGG
The DNA here is from genome assembly GCF_052625555.1 of Lactuca saligna. Classification (NCBI taxonomy): domain Eukaryota; kingdom Viridiplantae; phylum Streptophyta; class Magnoliopsida; order Asterales; family Asteraceae; genus Lactuca; species Lactuca saligna. Next base: position 51,424,856 of record NC_136418.1, on the reverse strand, counting down.
TCTAACCAATGCACCGGCTGTGTTCATGGACCTGATGAACCGGGTGTGCCGTCCCTTCTTAGACAAATTCATCATCGTGTTCATTGATGACATTCTCGTCTACTCCCGAAGCGAAGAAGACCACAAGCAACACTTGAGGCTAGTGTTGGAGACCCTTAGATCCGAAAAGCTATACGCGAAATTTTCCAAATGTGAATTCTGGATACGGAAGGTAACTTTCCTCGGTCACGTAGTAAGCAAGGAGGGTATTCATGTAGATCCTTCCAAGATTAAAGTGATAGAGAATTGGTCGGCACCGAAAACACCCACAGAAATTCGTCAATTCTTGGGTCTCACCGGCTACTATCGACGATTCATTCAGAACTTTTCCAAAATCACCAAACCTTTAACCACTCTAACACAGAAAGGTGTACCCTTTTGTTGGAGTGATAAACATGAAACCGCATTCCAAACATTAAAGAAAGCCTTATGCAGCGCGCCTGTTCTGTCTCTGCCCGAAGGGACAGAGGATTTGGTTGTCTTCTGGGATGCGTCTAATCAAGGTTTAGGCTGTGTGCTTATGCAAAGAGGAAAGGTGATTGCCTATGCCTCTAGACAGCTGAAAGCACACAAGGTCAAATATACCACACATGACTTGGAACTAGGAGCAGTAATCTTCGCATTGAAGATTTGGAGACATTATCTCTACGGAACCAAGTGCAGAATCTTCACTGATCACAAGAGTCTGCAGCACATCTTTAATCAGAAAGACTTAAACATGAGGCAACGGTGATGGGTAGAATTACTCAGTGATTATGAGTGTGAAATCTGTTACCACCCCGGCAAGGCCAATGTGGTAGCAGATGCCCATAGCCGAAAGGATAGTACAGGCCACAAAGTGAGGAACGAGATGATGACCATCCATTCCAACTTACCCATACAAATCCGAGAAGCCCAGTTAACAGCCCTTAAACCCGAGAACGTGTCAGATGAAACCTTGAGAGGGATGGAAAAGAAACTTGAGATTAAAGGTGACGGAGTTCACTGTTTCATGAATCGAATCTGGATTCCCAAATCTGGAGGATTCAGGGAAATAGTCATGGAGGAAGCACACAAAACCAAATACTCTGTTCACCTGGGTTCGGACAAGATGTACCTGGATCTCAAGAAACAATACTGGTGGCCAAACATGAAAGTTGAGATAGCTACATTTGTGGGCAAGTGTCTGACTTGCGCCAAAGTCAAAGTCGAACATCAGAAGCCTTCAGGTTTGCTCCAACAACCCGAGATTCCCGAGTGGAAATAGGAGATGATTACCATGGACTTCATCACCAAACTACCCAAGTGTTCTAGTGGGTACGATACCATTTGGGTAATGGTCAATCGTTTGACAAAATCCGCCCACTTCATCCCGATCAAAGAATCATTCAAGATGGAAAGACTCGCGCAGATCTACATCCAGGAGGTAGTACGTCTACATGGTGTACCTGTATCCATTATCTCTGATCGAGATAGTAGGTTTACCTCCAGATTCTGGCAATCCCTTCAGAAAGCCCTTGGAACCAAACTAGATATGAGCACGGCATATCATCCTCAAACCGATGGACAGAGTGGAAGACATGCTTAGGGCATGTGTCATTGACTTTGGAAAGTCGTGGGATACACATCTATCCTTGATCGAATTCTCGTACAACAACAGTTACCACACCATCATTAGGGCTGCTCCGTTCGAAGCCGTATACGGTCGTAAGTGCAGATCCCCTCTGTGCTGGGTCGAGGTGGGGGATACATAGCTAGCTAGGATTCAAGTTCCCGACAGTGCTCTCACTGGTCCTGAAATCATCCGCGAAACCACCGAAAAGATCATTCAAATTTGTAACCGACTGAAAGCCTCACGTGATCGTCAAAAGATTTACGATGATAATCGTTGGAAACCACTAGAATTCCAGGTCGGAGACCGTGTCCTGTTAAAAGTCTCGCCCCGGAAAGGCACTGTACGCTTTGGTAAGCGTGGGAAACTTAATCCAAGGTACTGTAACAGCCCAAAATCTCAAGTATGGTTAAATTGCATTTTGGGGTGTTTTAAAGGGGAGACTCGGCGAGTTGGAGCCTGACTCGCCGAGTAGGGTCGCAGATTTGGTCGCGGGTTCGCGACTGGACTCGACGAGTCCAGGTATGGACTCGGCGAGTCGACGCTGTTCAGCGGAAACCCTAGCCTTTTCGTATTGGGTCGTATATAAGGGTTATTATGTCGTCACTTCACGTCTTTTGATCGATTTGGAGGAACCCCAGGCGGCTGTGGTGGCTAGAGCAAGCTTGAAGGCCATTGGTGACCTTGAAGGAATTGTTGTGCAAGGAGGAGAGGGGTTTTTAGCTAAAGGAACTGCAGCGAGTTCGAGTCCTGAAGTTTGGGGACATGGAAGGTGCATCATTCAAGTAATAACTCGGTCTATATTCTCCTGTAATTGATGTGTATATAGATTTAGGGTTATGGAACCCATTTGGAGTCTAGATGGATTGTTGTGTTGTTATTCAACGTTTATAACCTTGTATTAGGACCCTTAGAGGTCCAGAAGGAACCATGTTTGTATATTCGGGAAAATATGTATCTCAGGAAGCAGTTCGATCGACTGCATGGCGTGGACTCGCCGAGTCGGATGAGCAGACTCGGCGAGTAGCTTGAAGATTCACTGGGACTCGCCGAGTTGTTCTTCAGACTCGGCGAGTGGAGTCGGGGTGGCCCCGCGATTCTTCCAGGAGTAACTCGTCGGGTCAATCAGGTTACTCGACGAGTAGAAGGGAAATCTTAGAGGATTGAAGGACGACTAGACTCGCCGAGTCGCCAGGGAACTCGCCGAGTCCAGTCGAGCTGACAATGGACTATTGACCAGAGATGACCGGTGTGATTTCTTAGGGTCAGTTAATGTGGAAGATAGAAGTGTTAATAAGAGATATATGATGTTACAGGGAGCTTGTAGCTCGGAGGATCAAGTGCAAGGGATTTCAGGAGTTGCTATCTTCCAGTGTCCGCGAGGTGAGTCTTCTCACTATACTGTACCCGGAAGGGTTTGATTGTATGACCGGAAGGTCGAACATGTTATGCGTTATGTATTCATACTGTAAATGGAAGTTAGTAGCTATGCATGATATGTATGTTATATGGGCCGGAAGGCAAAGTATTATGTGACAGAAAGGCCAGGTATGATATGTGATATATGAGCTTTATGTGTTAAAGTATGTTTCGGGCCGGAAGGCAGGTTGATATATGATATATGTGCTTTATGTGTTAGAGTAATTGTATTATGTGTTATATATGTGTATGGGCCGGAAGGAAATTATTTTATGGGCCGGAAGGCAATTATCTTATGGGCCGGAAGGCAATTATCTTATGGGCCGGAAGGCAATTATCTTATGGGCCGGAAGGCAATTATCTTATGGGCCGGAAGGCAAATATCTTATGGGCCGGAAGGCGATTGTCTCATGGGCCGGAAGGCATTGTGCAGGGACCGGAAGGTCAGGGCCTGGAAAGGCGTATGTGCGTAAGGTGTATATTGGGGAACTCACTAAGCTTCGTGCTTACGTTGTTTATGTTATGTTGTTTCAGGTTCTTACAGTAACGCGGGATGGTAGCGGTTCGATTGTACACACCGAAGAAAGAGTTGTATTTTGGAGGATCCTGGTTTTCAATTCAAATGAAAATGGAACTATGTTTTGTAATTCAACTATGAATAAGATTTTAAACAAGTGTTTTAATATTAAATTGATTATTTAAATGAAAATTTTGCCTTGAAATTTACGGTGTTACAAATTGGTATCAGAGCCTTGGTTTGAGGGATTCGGACGCGCCTACGGGTAAATCTGGACTCAAACCGAGGAAGTAAGAAAAAGTTTTTAAATAAATGGTTTTCTAAAAAGTGAATAAGAGTTCAAAGAGAAAGCAAGAAAGAGCAGTGTGTACAATCAGCCAGAGCCAAACGGTGATTTCCCAAAATACCCTTACTTTTGTGTTATGAAATATTTATTATGCACTTTATGAGATATTATTGCATGCTAGAGACAGGCTAGGTATTTCATATCTTAGGATTAGAATGGCCTAATTTGTGATGCCTTAGTCTAGGGCTTGTTGTTATATGTGCGTTATGCTTTTGGATATGTGATGAATGAGAGTATTCAGTTAGAACGCGCAAGGGGTAGAGCTACAGAGTTCAGTGGTACTTCCGAGGATGAGCTGAGAAGGTGGAGTTATCACAAAGAGGGAGTCCTATGTATGCTTCGATGCTCGAATGCTGCTTGCTTTGTGCTTTGTGGAACTCTCGATGATGGGAGTCAGATACTAAGTGAATATGACGATATTCAGGAGGTAGATGACTGGTATCATTAGGAGCTCTTCAGCAGCTGATGGCAAAGAAGTGGGAGGACGACGGAAGAGACTAGGGAGTAACCTAGCCGGATAAGTGCGATGAAAGAGTAGAGGATTTCGCTGGGGAGCGAGCATGTGCGATGGAAATGGGGAAAGAGCAGGTCGAGCAGCTACTTAGGAGCTCTGGGATGGTCCGTGCGGAAAGTATGGGTAGATGTGGCAGGTAGTATGGGCCCGTACTACTGAAAGCAGAGGACCCATACTTGATACAAGGAGTATTCTGGAGGCCCTAAGGAGCAGATTGAGGATAGATGTTATGGTTCGAGTACCATACATTGGAGCAGATTGAGGAGTGATGTTATGGTCCGGGTACCATACATCGGAGCAGATTGAGGAGTGATGTTATGGTCAGGGTACCATACATCGGAGCAGATTGAGGAGTGATGTTATGGTTCGAACACCATACATCGGAGCGGATTGCAGAGTGATGTTATGGTCCGGGTACCATACATTGGAACAGATTGAGGAGTGGTGTTATGGTTCGAATACCATACATCGGAGCGGATTGCAGAGTGATGTTATGGTCCGGGTACCATACATCGGAACAGATTGAGGATAGATGTTATGGTTCAGGAACCATACACCAGAGCAGATTGAGAAGGGATGTCGTGGGATGAGTGCCATGGTTCGTAGTGAATGATGCTTGTGGTTATCTTGTTATCCGATTATGATCGATGAGGTAGAGATCGGACGCTATGGGTTTCAGGCCTGTGGACCACGATTGAGGATGGAGAGGCATTACTTGAGAGGAGGAAAGGAGAATACCTATCAGAGTATTGTGGTAGGGAGTTAAAGGGAGAGGGAAATTACGGTCTGAGTCGAGAAATCAGTCGATAGAGGAGAGGTCACCTTCTAGATGGGTAGTGCCATTTATGTTCGTGTGCAAGACACGAGGGGTCTGGTGTTTCAGTTCGGGATTTGGGAATACACCCTGCAGGTAGTTTTCGATAATGACTTCCCTCAGAGCATCAGGTAGCGGGTGTGCCGCGGGACAGTGATTTACCGTGAGCAGACAGTCAGTTGGGACTGAGATAGTCGAGAACCACACCACACCTAATTGAGAATGACAGGTTGTGTTATAGTGGTAGCAGTGAGGAGTTCAGTCGAGTTTTACAGTGCAGAGAGTTTCGTCTATGTTGAGAGTGAGTTCCTGTCCTTTGGACAAATCCGGCGTTGAATATGGGAAAGGAGTGTATCATGATGACATCTGAGGACACTTTAGAGAGGGCGAACGATGCGGACATTCGAAGGCATGTTTTGGGCATGTGTATTAGCTGTCGGAGGAAGCCACGATATGTAATTATCATTGGTTGAGTTGTTCCATATTAACAGCCATCATTAGTGCATTAGTATGCCGCCCTTTGAGCTGTTGCATGGAAGGTGATGTCGGAACCTCGTTCGCCGAGGAAAGGTAATGCATGGACCCGAGAGTCCTTGTGAGTAGATCCAGTGCATGTGTGATACAGGGAGTAGTGGCAAGGTTGTTAAACGGATTTCACTAAGTGAGGGAAGGGAAAGGTATGTTGGGGCGAGTGCAGCATGTGTATACGATTGCAAGAGGTGAACTCGTGAGAGTTGCCCTGAGAATTGAGAATAGGTCCCTCAGTTGTTCCGATATGGATAAAGTGGGCTTAGGATCGAGGAACCGGTGATTCAGAGTTTCATAACCCTTATGGGTCGTGTGATCATTAAGATTTAGAGCAGAGTCGCGTCTTGGGAAATTCTCGGTTGCGGGAAGTGGTGGACAGTACAGCGACCGTGTTTTGGTCGACAGAGCAGATGCAACAGGTTAAACAGAGGTTGAAGATCGTTTAGAGTTGACAGGAAGGTTGTGCAGACAGACGCCGTTACGAGCATGTGTTTCAGGTCGGCGACTTCGTATTCCTGACGGTCTCTCCCTGGGAAGGGGTGTTTCGATCCAGGAAGAGGGGTAAGTAGGGGCCCGGTATGTTGGGTCTTTACGTGAAGGTACGAAGGTAGGAAAAGTGGCCTACCGGTTGGAGCTGCCAACGGAATTAGGATGGATCCATGACACTTTTAGGTGTCGCAATTGAAGAGGTGTATAGCAGATGAGTCAGCAGTGGTTCTACTAGAGAACGATTAGGTGGATGCGAGCCTGTGTTACGCCGAGAGGCCAGTGGCCATCGGGGATCGGAAGATCAAGGTTCTGAGGAACCAGGAGGCACCTCTAGTATTGGTTCAGTGGCGGCCTCGGAAGAGATCGGTAGTGTCTAGGGAAGCCGAAACGTGAGATGCGGGGGCAGCATCCAGAACTATTTTCAGAGTGAGACTTCGAGGGCGAAGTCTAATTCTAGTGGGGGAGAATTGTAACAGCCCAAAATCTCAAGTATGGTTAAATTGAATTTTGGGGTGTTTTAAAGGGGAGACTCGGCGAGTTGGAGCCTGACTCGCCGAGTAGGGTCGCAGATTTGGTCGCGGGTTCGCGACTGGACTCGACGAGTCCAGGTATGGACTCGGCGAGTCGATGTTGTTCAGCGGAAACCCTAGCCGTTTCGTATTGGGTCGTATATAAGGGTTATTATGTCGTCACTTCACGTCTTTTGATCGATTTGGAGAACCCCAGGCGGCTGTGGTGGCTAGAGCAAGCTTGAAGGCCATTGGTGACCTTGAAGGAATTGTTGTGCAAGGAGGAGAGGGGTTTTTAGCTATAGGAACTGCAGCGAGTTCGAGTCCTGAAGTTTGGGGACATGGAAGGTGCATCATTCAGGTAATAACTCGGTCTATATTCTCCTGTAATTGATGTGTATATAGATTTAGGGTTATGGAACCCATTTGGAGTCTAGATGGATTGTTGTGTTGTTATTCAACGTTTATAACCTTGTATTAGGACCCTTAAAGGTCCAGAAGGAACCATGTTTGTATATTCGGGAAAATATGTATCTCAGGAAGCAGTTCGATCGACTGCATGGCGTGGACTCGCCGAGTCGGATGAGCAGACTCGGCGAGTAGCTTGAAGATTCACTGGGACTCGCCGAGTTGTTCTTCAGACTCGGCGAGTGGAGTCGGGGTGGCCCCGCGATTCTTCCAGGAGTAACTCGTCGGGTCAATCAGGTTACTCGACGAGTAGAAGGGAAATCTTAGAGGATTGAAGGACGACTAGACTCGCCGAGTCGCCAGGGAACTCGCCGAGTCCAGTCGAGCTGACAATGGACTATTGACCAGAGATGACCGGTGTGATTTCTTAGGGTCAGTTAATGTGGAAGTTAGAAGTGTTAATAAGAGATATATGATGTTACAGGGAGCTTGTAGCTCGGAGGATCAAGTGCAAGGGATTTCAGGAGTTGCTATCTTCCAGTGTCCGCGAGGTGAGTCTTCTCACTATACTGTACCCGGAAGGGTTTGATTGTATGACCGGAAGGTCGAACATGTTATGCGTTATGTATTCATACTGTAAATGGAAGTTAGTAGCTACGCATGATATGTATGTTATATGGGCCGGAAGGCAAAGTATTATGTGACAGAAAGGCCAGGTATGATATGTGATATATGTGCTTTATGTGTTAAAGTATGTTTCGGGCCGGAAGGCAGGTTGATATATGATATATGTGCTTTATGTGTTAGAGTAATTGTATTATGTGTTATATATGTGTATGGGCCGGAAGGCAATTATTTTATGGGTCGGAAGGCAATTATCTTATGGGCCGGAAGGCAATTATCTTATGGGCCGGAAGGCAATTATCTTATGGGCCGGAAGGCAAATATCTTATGGGCCAGAAGGCGATTGTCTCATGGGCCGGAAGGCATTGTGCAGGGACCGGAAGGTTAGGGCCTGGAAAGGCGTATGTGCGTAAGGTGTATATTGGGGAACTCACTAAGCTTCGTGCTTACGTTGTTTATGTTATGTTGTTTCAGGTTCTTACAGTAACGCGGGATGGTAGCGGTTCGATTGTACACACCGAAGAAAGAGTTGTATTTTGGAGGATCCTGGTTTTCAATTCAAATGAAAATGGAACTATGTTTTGTAATTCAACTATGAATAAGATTTTAAACAAGTGTTTTAATATTAAATTGATTATTTAAATGAAAATTTTGCCTTGAAATTTAAGGTGTTACAGGTACATTGGACCTTTTGAGATCCTCTCCAGGATCGGTCCAGTTGCCTATAAACTTCAATTACCTCACGAACTCAGTAACATTCATCCCGTCTTCCATATTTCAAATCTCAAAAAATGCCTATCCGATGAAACCCTAACAATTCCCTTAGACGAGATCGAGATCAATGAAAACCTCAACTTTGTGGAGGAACCGATCGAAATCATGGATCGAGAAGTCAAACGTACAAAACAAAGTCGCATCCCGTTAGTGAAGGTTCGCTGGAATGCCAAGCGGGGACCGGAATTCACTTAGGAACGGGAAGATTCAATGAAACAGAAGTATCCACATATCACACCCCGAAAACCGAAGCCGGAAAACATATACGGGGTTGACTACCACGTTGAGTATCAAATCCAATGCACATAGTAAGTAAAGTAAAACAACCATTACATTACATAAGAAAGTTTTTACAGTTATTTCAAAAGTAAAGTTTGTACAGTTGTGATACATAGTATATATAAACAAAATGAAACGGATCTTCATGTACTCCGTCTTCGAGCAAAAGGATCTTCGGGTACCTGTTCTAACGCTGACCTGAGAACACAAGCGGTTTGAAAATCAGCATAAAGCTGGTGAGTTCATAAGCGGTTTTTGTTTGTGAAAACGTTTCGAGTTCCTTTCTGTTTCTGAAATATTATGTACACCAAGAAAATCCCATATTTTCTTAAAAGTTGGTTATTGTTTCACAAATGTAAAGTATAGTAAGTTTGTTCACTGAAAACCATGTCTACTCATGTGAAAATGTATAGTTGATTATCTGACTGGTTAAACTGTTCTGTTTACTTATCATGTATTACCAGGAAAGTCCCGTACTATCCTTATTGTATGTTACAAATTGTCAAAGATGTAATGTTATCCAATTTGTTACTCCTTCTAGTTATGTAAGTGTTACCCAGGAAAGCCCCATGCTTTCCTGCATGTAGGTTTCTAATGTAAACGATGTTAAAGATGTAAAAGATGTAATCGTGATTAGGTTCCATGTTTTCCCCAGGAAAGTCCCGTACTTTCCTGATTGTTAGTTACAAAACATGAAATATGTAAAAGATGTAAAAGATGTATAAAGTGGTTCATTATTACTGTAAGTAAATCTCTATTATCCTACTTGCGAGTTCCATAACCATACAATAGACTAAAACTTGTGGCAATAAGTAGTCCACATGTGGCAATAAGTCATCCACATACTTATGACTTTCGTCACCCTTGAACCATTTCGGTTCGGCTGTAGCTAGCAGCCAGGTATGGGGTAGTCAGCCCCGTATAGATCTATACACTCAAGTCACGCTCTCTAAATACCAGAGATTCTGGTTATGGGTGTAGTCCTCCACTCGCGTAATCTGGGTGGAGTGTTCTCCGAGGACGTGTCTCCAATCATACAGGAATAATAATTTACTAGTAATAATATGATAGTCCTCCACTCGTGTATGTGTATGGAGTGTTACCGAGGACAAAACAGTGTACAGGTATTATGTTCAAATGTTTTAATGTCATGCTTTTAACTAATAAAATGTGGAAAACCATTTGTGAAATATATGTAAAACATACTAGTTTAAAGACCTATTTCACAAATATGTGTTACGTGATCTGTATGTTCAACCTGTTATCAGTTATAAAAGCATATGTAATATGAAACACACATTTGAAAACATGTTTTGAGTACAAGAATTCCCTTGTACTTTGCTTGTGTTCCCCCCTGAAAACAGTGAAAACAGTGAAAAAGGGTAGGGGTATGAACTCACCGGACTCGGAAACGTGTCGGTTTTGAATGCTAGACGTTGGTTCAGGGTTTGATTACTCGCAATGACCCTATGTAAAATGATATAATGTCCATATATATGCAATTATGGATACATTCACTAATCATATGGAACATTACACTCCAATGAGGTTAAACACCTCAAAACGAGCGTTTGGAGTGACCCGGGTGACATCTTCGGACGTGTAATGGCACTAGGGACTTGGGAATTGAGTTTACTCCCCAAGAGTAAACATTTTAGAGAGTTTACAACTATGGAACACACACATACATGGTTTTACGGCCGTAAAATCATGTGGGTGTGGTTTTGATGGTTTAAGGGCTCGAATGGACTTAGGGATTGCTAGAATGGATTATCTAAAATGCCTTGGAACACTTGTAATGAATTTATACCATTTAAAACATGAGTTTACGGCCACACTCATAGAGTTTATGGCCGTAAACTCACCCTTGGCTAAGAATGATTAATTTGAACTATTTAGGGCAATCACATGTGATTCAAACTAATTTTCTAAGCATTGTTATGAATTTAGATTACCATTTCACTAACTTATATGAGTTTACGGCCTAGGAGGAGTTCTTTGGCCGTAAACTCACTTATGTAGGGTATATGTTGTGTTTAAGGTCTCCAAACCATTTTTAGGTGAATCTAGGATTTACCACAAAGCCATTGGTTGAGTTTGAAAGCATTTTGACATGTTTTAAGGCATTAAATCACCCTTTTAGAGGAGTTTACGGCCCAAGAGTATGTCTTGGCCGTAAACTCACTTTTATTACTCAAAAATCAAGTTTAAAGTGTTCCAAGTCTAGATTAGCAAGCCCAAAGGTCATATCTAAGTTCCAACTATGGTTTGGAAGGGTTAATTGGCTCAAAAACCCTTTGAATATGAGTTTACTGCCCAAGAATGATCCTTGGCCGTAAACTCCTTCAAACCTCATAAAATTCATGTTTTAATTGTTTAGAGTCCATATCTTGAAGTCCCTTGGCCATATCTAAAGTCCAAATGAGTTTAGGAAGGAGTTTAAGGGCTTAAAACCCTTCAAATTGGTGTTTACAGCCTAGGCATGCTCCTGGGCCATAAACTCACATATGTTGTCCTATTTTGTGATTAAATGTTGAATTTGGAAGCCAAACATGCTATAGATTAAGGCTAGGAAGGTACCTTAGAGATTTGAAGCCTTAAATTTGAGTTTTGATTCCTTACACTTGGATGAGGAGAGAGGTTGGTAGTGGTTAATGGTAAATTGACCAAAGGCTTCAAATGGAGTCTTAAACACGTTTATATAGTGTTTAAGTTCTGGATACGGTGGAATTCTACCCGATACCGATGTTAGACGAGGTTTTTGGTCGTACCCGATTGAGTTACCATAACCCGATACGGTAAATTCTAGAAATATTCCGATCACTAAAGTTGGGTGTTAAAATGATTTCTAAATGTATTAAGACACCATTAAGTCATTTTAAATGTGTACCAGATAATGACTTAATTAAACGGAAGATCGGAAATCGAAATTGGAAACGACGATTGCTTTCGCGAATTATACTACGAAAGAGTTACAATAAAATGATACGGAAATTTTGGGTTGTTACACCACAACTCTTTTCTGATCCATGATCTGTATGTTGTCTTATGTTCTAAACTTGAATTTCGGGATGAAATTCCCTTTAACGGGGGGATAATGTAACAACCCGAAATTTCCGTATCATTTTATTGTAACTCTTTCATAGTACAATTCGCACAACCAATCGTCGTTTCCGATTTCGATTTCCGATCTTCCGTTTAATTAAGTCATTATCTGGTACACATTTAAAATTACTTAATGGGTGTCTTAATACATTTAGAAATCATTTTAACACCCAACTTTAGTGATCGGAATATTTCTAGAAATTACCGTATCGGGTTACGGTAACTCAATCGGGTACGACCAAAAGCCTCATCTAACGTAGGTATCGGGTAGAATTCCACCGTGTCCAAAACTTAAACACTATCTAAACGTGTTTAAGACTCCATTTGAAGCCTTTGGTCAATTTACCACTAAACACTACCAACCTCTCTCCTCATCCAAGTTTAAGGGATCAAAACTCAATTTTAAGGCCTCAAATCCTTAAGGTACCTTCCTAGCCTTAATCTATAGCATATTTGGCTTCCAAATTCGACACTTAATCATAAAATAGGACAACAAATGTGAGTTTACAGCCCAAGAGCATGCCTAGGCTGTAAACACCAATTTGAAGGGTTTTAAGCCCTTAAACTCCTTCCTAAACTCATTTGGACTTTAGATATGGCCAAGGGACTTCAAGATATGGACTCTAAACAATTAAAACATGAATTTTATGAGGTTTGAAGGAGTTTACGGCCAAGGATCATTCTTGGGCCGTAAACTCATATATCTAGGGTTTTTATGCCCTTAAACCCTTCCAAACCACTCACATGTCTTAGTTATGAATATTAGAACATTGGTTTTAGCATTTGGACACTTGAAACACGATTTTTGGGGGACTTATGTGAGTTTACGGCCAAGGCATGTGCTTGGGCCGTAAACTCCATGATTCATGGTGTTAGAATGCAAACTAAACACCCCTAAAGCCTTTAGATGAATTTTAGAAGCCCTTCTATGCAAGTTTTAGACCTTGAAACACCTTGTAGCACCCTATAGAAGAGTTTACGGCCATGAGAGGGGTCTCATGGGCCGTAAACTCCATAAAACCCTCAAATATCCCATACAAACTCATGTTAGGCCTTGGAATAATCCTATTAATCACATGTGATTTGTTTTGGAACCATTTAACACCATTTTCATGAGAAAATAGGAGTTTACGGCCAGGAAACCATGCTAGGCCGTAAACTCCCATAAGTGGGTCTATTTGATGTTTTAAAATCATTTCAAGTCCTTAAACCAAGTCTAGAAATTAATCCCCTAAGTGTTGAAGTCATTTTTGCCCATATTTGATCCCACCATGAGTTTACGGCCGTAAACTCATGGGGAATGGGTCTTGTGGCTGTAAACTCCCTAAAGGGAGTGTTCCTTTGAAGTCCCAACTGATTTCCTAAGTCCCTCGCATCATTCATGTCCCTAAACGCCACCCGGGTCACTCTAAACGCTCGTTTTGAGGTGTCTAACCTCATTGGAGTGTAATGTTCCATATGATTAGTGAATGTATCCCTAATTGTATATATATGGACATTATTTCATTTTACATAGGGACATCGCGAGTAATCAAACCCCGAACCAAAGTCTAGCATTCAAAACCGACACGTTTTCGAGTCCGATGAGTTCATACCCGTACCCTTTTTCACTGTTTTCACTGTTTTCAAGGGGAACACAAGCAAAGTACAAGGGAATTCTTGTACTCAAAACATGTTTTCAAATGTGTGTTTCATATTTCGTATGCTTTTATAACTGATTACTACAACTGATAACAGATTGAACATACAGATCACGTAACATATATTTGTGAAATAGGTCTTTAAACTAGTATGTTTTACATATATTTCACAAATGGCTTTCCACATTTTATCAGTTAAAAGAATGGCATTAAAACATTTGAACATAATACCTGTACACTGTTTTGTCCTCGGTAACACTCCACACACATACACGAGTGGAGGACCATTATATTATTACTAGTAAATTTGTTATTCCTGTATGATTGGAGACACGTCCTCGGAGAACACTCCATCGAGATACGCGAGTGGAGGACTACACCCATAACCAGAATCTCTGGTATTTAGAGAGCGTGACTTGAGTGTATAGATCTATACGGGGCTGACTACCCCACACCTGGCTGCTAGCTACAGCCGAACCGAAATTGTTCAAGGGTGACGAAAGTCATAAGTATGTGGACGACTTATTGCCACATGTGGACTACTTATTGTCACAGGTTTTAGTCTATTGTATGGTTATGGAACTCGCGATTAGGATAACAAAGATTTACTTATAGTAATAATGAACCACTTTATACATCCTTTACATGTTTTACATCTTTTACATCTTTCACATATTGTAACTAACATTCAGGAAAGTACGGGACTTTCCTGGGGAAAACATGGAACCTAATCACGTTACATCATTTACATCTTGAACATCATTCACATTAGAAACCAACAAGCAGGAAAGCATGGGACTTTCCTGGGTAACACTTACAAAATCAAAAAGAGTAACGAACTGGATAACATTACATCTTTTACAACTGGTAACATACAATAAGGAAAGTATGGGACTTTCCTGGTAACGCATGATAAGTAAACAGAACAGTTTAATAAGTCAGATAACCAACTATACATTTTCACATGAGTAGACATGTGTTCAGTGTACAAATTTACTATACTTTACATTTGTGAAACAATAACCAACTTTTAAGAAAATACGGGATTTTCTTGGTGTATATAACATTTCAGAAACAGAAAGGAAACTCGAAACATTTTCACAAAACAAAAACCGCTTATGAACTCACCAGCTTTATGCTGATTTCCAAACCGCTTGTGTTCTCAGGTCAGCGTTAGAACAGGTACCCGAAGATTTCTTTTTTATCAGAAGACGGAGTACATGAAGACCCGTTTCATTTTGTTTATATATATACTATGTATCACAACTGTACAAACTTTACTTTTGAGACAACTGTAAAACTTTTATTATGTAATGTAATGGTTGTTTTACTTTACTTTCTATGTGCATTGGATTTGATACTCAATGTGGATTCAAACCCCGGAAATGTTTCCGCCTTCGTTTTTTGGGGTGTGACAAAACTGCTTGAAAATGACCGCCATTCGGTATCCACTCTTACCCACCGCACTCTTGACTAGTGGAGGGTTGTTAGCCGAACGGGTAGGACAAGGCACTAAACTCTGATTAATAAGTATAATGAATATACAAAGTAACGAAACCTTTTATAAATTTCCAATCATAGTTACTTTAGGAAAATGTGAATTTGATGCTAACCTGTGAAATTACACATTGCACCTTATTGGTCGTTAGTGGAGCATGTGTGGTTAACCGGCACACTAATTTGGGGCTAATGAAGGATGGAAATGGGTAGCTCATAAATTATCGTTGATCGATGGAGCGTGTGTAGCTAACCAGAACATTGATTAGGTAATAAATGACATCGAGAGTACCAAGCTACTTTGCATGGTTATTCACACATTGTTTGTGATCGTCGGTATCCCGATCGAAAACTTGAAGGGCATAATCAAGATTAAACATATCATTGAAAATTTCAATGAATATGAAATGATCTAGTAGTTTCATCTTAAACCTAATTCATTAAAAAAAATTGTGGTGGAATTGGTAAATCATCATTTACTTACCTCTAAATAATTTACAATTTGATTACGACATCCCTCTTCCGAATTATGAATTATTGTGTTGGGTCCTAGCCTTAATAATTCATTTGGGTGTTATATTAAGAATTGAAATTAATTCACTTGAATTTTCTCCCTTTTCTGTAGATGTCTAGTTCAGATAACCGTGGCCCTCCTCATCCTTTTAGAAAAAGTTTTTCGTCTGTTGATGATCTTCCACGTGTTGATCAAGGTGAAAGATCATTCCCTTCTTCATGCATTGGTGGAACTGGAAATCATAGTTCTCTTCCTCCACATCCTCTAGTAATTCTTCATGACCCAAAATTTCGTAAACTTGAAAACATCAAGGTTACTCAAGCCCTATTGGCATGCAAACACTTAGATGGAAACTTTTTGTGTGCACATGTTCTAAACATGAAGTCGCATATTGAAATAATGGGAATATTAGGTGTCGTTTTTCCAAATGAGATAGTTGTTGACTTGGTTCATCGGTCACTTCCCGAGTCATATAGTCAATTCGTTAAGGATTACTATATGACAGATCACGACGTGACTCTCATAGATCTGACATATTTGCTAATTGCAGCTGAAGAAGCAATGCTTTGGTGCACTGGTCAAGCAAATTTGTTTGGAAGATCTACCTCCAAAATTTCCATGGACCTTAACAATGGCAACACTGGTAGTCCAGAAAAGGTTTCTCTTCCTAATGGAAATGGATCAGCCAAGGTCAAACCGGTTGACCATATGGTAAGGAGAAAGGCCAATTCTGAGATAGTCCCGTCTGTTGTTCCTGAAGATTCCATGTGCCAAATGAAGGGGAATTGGAAACGAAGCTGTCTAGACTACCTGAGAGATCTAATAGATGCTAAACTCAAATTATATGACTCTACTTCAGATACATTGTAACGCCCTGATTCTCAAGTATTGCTTAAATAAGATTTATCGGGTTAAGCTCTACTGGACGAGTTGGTTGACCTACTCGTCGAGTAGTAGCTGGATGAGATTGCAAATTAAGTGACCTGCTCGACAAGTCCATATTGGGACTCGATGAGTACGAGCTGGTAGGTGAAACCCTAAATCCTGGGGTTTGCACCTCTATTTAAAAGAGCCCTAGCCTCCTTTGGCCTCTTTGCAGTCCTTGAGAGCCCCTTAAAACCCTAATACACGTGTGTGTGCCTTGGTGTGGTGTTGAAGCTTGGAAAGTGAATCTTGGAGGAAGAAAGCTAAGAGTTCAAAGGAATTGAAGCAAGGAAGGTGTGGGAAGCAGGATTTACCTCAATTAGCATCCTTTAGAGGTGGTGGAGCATGTGTCAAGTGATCTGAGAGTTGGAGTTTACCTTTCGAGTCGACATCTGTGAGGTGAGTTATCCTCACTATATCGATAGGGTCTATGGCATCAAGACCGGCCCTTTAATTGTTATTGTTATGGTATGCTACATGTGGTTATTATCTGTTAGATCGGAATCAGGGTAGACAGTATGTTATGCTTTTACGATCCGTAGGGATTGGTATGTTAGTTACCTGCTAGGTTGGTAATCTAGTTACAGGAGAATTATGTGATTGATGATCAGTGAGATAGATATGTTTGATGTTTGTATATGCCAGTATATGATAGTATGCGCACATGGTTATTTTCTTGTGGTTGGGTTGAGGCGGTCCTGCTTGTGCCAAAGGCCAATATACCCTATGAGCGGTCCAGGGAGACTGTAGGCCCACGTGGCGGACCATTCATGTCGAAGGTTCGGGATAGATTCAGACAGACTGTAGGCCCGGTCACGTGGTGGTCCAGTGAGGCTGATGGCCCAGTATGCATGTTGATTGATTGATTATTCCTGATATGGTATTGTCAGTGTGGTATTGGTATTTTGGGGGTAGCTCACTAAGCCCTCGGGCTTACAATTTTCATTTTATTGTTTGAGGTACTTCAGGAGATCATGGAAAGGCGAAGGCGTGACCGTACCGCTCCTCATCCTTATGTTATGATTTTTGGGACACTCTGATGGAAAATGATTTGAAAACATTTTGTAAACAGTGCTATTTGGTTTTTATTTATGATTGAAAAAGTTTAAATTTGGCGTAAAATTTATGGATGTTACAAGTTGGTATCAGAGCCTTGGTTTGAGTGAATTGGAGGAACAGTCGTGTGAATCCAGTCTGAAATCAAGGAAATTTTCG
The DNA here is from genome assembly GCF_052625555.1 of Lactuca saligna. Taxonomy (NCBI): domain Eukaryota; kingdom Viridiplantae; phylum Streptophyta; class Magnoliopsida; order Asterales; family Asteraceae; genus Lactuca; species Lactuca saligna. The sequence goes on along the minus strand of NC_136418.1, from coordinate 51,407,110 downwards.
AAAAATAAGTTTTAAAATGATTTTCAAAATAAAGGATGGAGGATGCAAGGGGTACGATCAGCCGGAGCCTGTATGTGACAACCCGATATTTTGATTCTATGTGATGACTTAAAAAGCCAAGTATTGTAACAACTTTTGAAAATAATGAAATTAACTTTGAAAATAAAATGTACAAAAGTCTCTATTTGGTTACCTACTATGTTAGATATCATTAAACCATGATCGTACATAAAAAGAACGTCCAAATCTTACTTCGTATGAGGAAGTTAAGATTTTTCCAAGTTCGGTATAGCAGTAGACAGCTAAAAACTCGAAACAGAGAGCGAGTGACTTTTGGCTAGAATGACCTAAATGAGAATCGAAGGTCTCGACAATGATATTTCAACGGTAAAAAGTCTGGCAAGAACAAACATCAGATAAAGAAGTTATGGATTTCTAACAAACTTTTCTTACCCCAACCTTTTAAAAATAAATAATAAAAATAATTTCAAAATTTGCCGACGGAGTCTAAATGAAAGTTGTAGAGCGTAATCACACTTAAGCGTGGATATAAAGAATGTTGAAAACAGAGTTTGTATTAACAAGATATGAATTTTTTAAGTTTACTAAATAATTAAAATATAAATTTAAATCAAATTTCGGTATTATCCGAAGAGGGAGTCACCGGGCCAATCCGAGTTACGCCCAGCGCACTCGAGGACTAGGCCTCGGAACGTCCACGTTGCCCCTTTATGAAACTATGCCCAGTGCCATCCTAGGCAGTCGAGGATGCGGTCACGCATGACACGCGTACTCCCAACGTACCGAGGCGGTTCCCAACCCCTATGAAAGGGATGCGATGGTTCCGGGGAAATTGTTCATTTTCTCTCCTCTTTCTTGCGTTTTTACCTCGTTTTGGTGTACGTGATATCCCGAAGCCCTGCTTTCCATACTTAAGCCCCAAAGGTAGTTTGCGCTCCCAAGATTCCCGAGAATCCCAAGAAAATCCACTTTCTCAAGTCAAAGTTCTGCTTGGTTTTCGTCTCGCCTTCTTTGATCTATCAAGTGAGTTCCTACCCCTATAAACTACGCTTTTAAATGTTTGATAAATGCTTTTTATACAATATTAAGGGGGGGGGGGGGGGGGGAATGCAAGTAAACACACGGTTATTATCATGTGTAACCTAAAGTTTCTCTATATAAACTTTTTATCTGTGTAATCATGTGTGATTCATAAACTACTACATGAGTATTCTCGTATGAAAGATATATTTTCGATAACACCTTGTCTTGTGGAAATAAAACATGTTTATATATATATATATATATATATATATATATATATATATATGAATCAAATACTCCATTTTTACATTAAAGTATATGTGATCAGTTATGTCACTTTACGTGTTATACTTTACATAACGAGTGAGCGTTACACTAGGGTTTACTATATAAATGAAACACACTTTGAAAAACTATAGTAGGTATAGTTTACGAGAAAATCATGAACATTTACATACTAGGAACACTATATCAAGGATATATTTTCATATACAAGAACAAATGGACATTTTCATACATAAATCTGTCTTATACTAAATTTTGTGAGACATTTCATGTACTTTCGAGTATGCATTTCAAGTCCTGTATTATATACCATAATCCCTTGTATCGGGAGCGTGATACTTGTGTATAGATCTATACGGGATTGACAATCCCACACCTAAGTTGTTAGCTACAGCTAGGCAGGCAGGCCTGGGGTGACAAAAGTTATAACTTTCCAACGTCTGAAGAACGTTGATATAGGCATCCTGGTCAAATAGCATGGTTATAAGATTCACATGGAGTATTACAAACACAATGATTTATGGGGTTTTTCAAATCCCTTAACGATTTGCACATAAAACTACTATTTTAGGCATGAAAAGCACTATTGCATTATAGTTTTGGAAAAATCAAACTACCATCTACTACAGTAGAAAATATGGGATTTTCTAGGAACATTTAACATGTACAAAGCATTTTAATTCTTTTTTAATATAAACATTGTAACTAAATACTTATGAACTCACCGGCTTAAATGCTGACCTACTCTTTCAAAACCACTTGTATTTCTCAGGGATTCAGTAACACAGGTAAACTGCAGCTTTTGAAGAAGGGACATTGCGGCGTTAGTTTAATTTCATTTTAAACATCATATTGTAATCTCTTTTGAAATAAGTAACTTTCAACAATGTAAACTTTTAAATTATATATGTGATGGTTGTATTGCTTTCTTTACTATCAATTCAATTGTTGCGATACTACATGAAGTCATCCGCCCTCGAACGATTTCGCCGTTCTGGTTTGGCGGTGTGATAGATTGGTATCAGAGCATTGTTTATAGTGAACTAAGTATATCGAACCACATAAGATATACAAAATATAAATGCATAGGGTCTTAAGGTCTCTGACAAAACGTTTTTACATATAAAACCTCGTTTCATTTAATTTAGATTATTTTGGGTCGTGAAAGTACAAATACATGCATACAACGATATATTTTCATGGTTAGAACTATACAAGAAGTATTAACAAGTTGGACACTACAATTAGTCCTCGATATATATAATCGAATTTGGGACGACTATAGCCTGATCAACTATATTTATCCGAGATTGGACTAACGTATGTCGAGGAATGGTCGTAATGAGCAACAAGTCAAAACTTACCAAAATAAACACTAGTATCAAACATACAAATTTAAATACTATAGGAGTATTTGGTGCATGAATTAGTTTTCAAATTTTGTTCAATTTTTATAACCCTATTCTCGTATAGTTAAATGGATGGATTCTACCCACCAGGGGACCCATACTACCCGAATCAGGGCAATGGAGGATGGGTAGAGGAGGTGTTGGATAAGGTGTCTAAGTCCATAACTAATTCTGGTATGTACTTGACCCGACCCGGAATGGTCCATTTGGGTTGCATGGCACCATGAAATTGGATAGAGTAAATGAGAGAAATAACACTTGTTGTTTATTAATATATTATAAGTTCTAATATATTAATAATATTATTTAATTAGTTTGATCAAGAATTAATTAAGTGATCAAAAGATAACTAATTAAATATATGGGTTGATAATGTAAATCATCCATATATTGTATAGTGGGCTAAGAGGCTCCATAGATAATCAAGTTGGGTTAAACCTATTGGATGGTCCATAGAGGCTCCATGGGAGTTACAAACCCATGGGTCATGGAAATGAAGAGTCATGACACATTAGGGTTTACATGGTGTAACCCTAGATGTCTCAACACTATATAAAGTTCATGTCTCTCCAAAAATTGGCTAGACACATGCATACTTGAGGGCTAGAGCCGATTTTTAGAGTGTTATACTTTCTCTCCAAGTTTACTTCATAGCATTTGGTGTTGTGTGAAGCATTTGAGGCATCACACTTGGGGTGCTAGGCTCACAATGTTTCAAGGATCAAAATCAACAACAAGGTATGTAGTTCTATCTTTTATTCAAGTTAAAATTGTTCCCCATGTATGCTAGATAGGATCATAGCCTTTGAAATCAACTTTGCATGATAATTAGAAAAACATAGATCCAAGGTTATTAGGGTTGCATGTACACTTAGGAAGTGTTAGAATGCTCAAAACCCATTAGTGGTATCAAAGACTAGGCTTGTTTGTTTCTTATTTGTGCTAAATAGTTGAAAAAAAAATTGATTTTGTGCAATCTGCCTGATGAACTCGCCGAGTCCAGGGGGGGGGGGGGCTCGCCGAGTTCATGTGTATCTTCATCCTACTCACCGAGTAGGTTCGTGCACTCGGCGAGTAGAATCCTCAGAATGCAGATTTTCGACTTTAGTTGCTGGAAATGGACTATAAACATTACCCTAAACTGTTTTGGTACTTGAAACTTATTTTAGATGGTGTAATGTGTTTGCTAATCCATTTACAACAACAAGTTATCAAAATTACAAAGCTTTAAATGTAAGTTTTGATTCATGAAAGTGTTCATATTCATGTTCTTGATCTTATGATGTTTAGATGATCATAGGAATTATTTGTAACCTATGTGGTAGATTAATTCATGATCATTATGTGTTTTAATGGAGTCCATAACTTGTCCTCAAGTTATGGAAAACCAAAAGTCACTTTGTTTTAAAAAACCATTAAAAGAACACATGGCTTATAGAATGAAGAGTCTTCATTTTTAATACTCTAATTAACACATAAGTTACAAGAAATGAAAAGTTTTGAAAGTTTACAAAACTTGCCCTCAAGTTTTGGAACAAGTAAAGTCTTGACTAAAACTTTAGTTCCAACCCTTAGAATTTTAAAAGTTAAAATTCAACCCTTATACTTATAATATTATAAGTTAATAATATATATATATATATATATATATATATATATATATATATATGTATATATATATATATATATGTATAAGAACAATGTCGTCTTACCGCTAGTACGCCTCATTCACGAAGCCGGTCTATAAGGTGGGTATAAGGTTGTTGCCTATAAAATAGCAACTTAATGGGTGTCCACTCTCACCCACCACTTGCTTGACTGGTGGAGGGTCGTTAGCCGAACGGGTAAGACAAGGACTTATAAATTCTCATTAAAGGTATAATGATTATTATAAAGTAACTAAATGTTTTATAAATTCTCAATCTTAGTTACTTTAGGAAAAATGTGAATAAGGTGCTAATCCATGAAATTACACTTTACATCTTGTTTAAGTCGTTGGTGGAGCGTGTGTGGTTTACCGGCACACTAACTTGGACATAACAAGGAGGGCAAAAGGTGACTTAAGGTTTTTCATGAGGTCGGAAGGAGCGCGTGTGGTTTACCGGCACAATGATTAAGTGAAAAACATTAAGGGTACCAAGTAATTTACATGGTTACTTCACACCTTGTTTTGTGATCCTCGGTATCCTAGTCACAAAACATGAAGGGCACACTCGAGATTGAAACACGCCATTGAAAAGTTCAATGAATCTCAAAGAATCTAGGAATTTCTAAAAGACAAATAAAACCTAATAATTTATATTTCGATTTCATGCTGGAAATTCGTGAATTGTCATTCACCTACCTTTCAAATATGTTATAACTTGGATTACGGCATCCCTCTTCTAGGTTATAATATATTGTGATTGGATCCTAGCGTTAATATTACATTTGGGTGTTTTATTAAGGACTATCTCTATATCTAAACTAAACTACTTTCTTCGTTTCAGATGTCTGCCAACAATGCTACTCCTGGCTCAAACCCTACAGGCTTCTTCTCTCTCATGAACCTTTGTGGGAGAGTCATCTATGATGGATCCAACTTTACTGACTGGATCAGAAACATCAGGATGGTCACTCGTTACGAGAACAAGGAATATGTTCTTGACAAGGAGCTCAAGGTGCCTGAGCCAACTGCTACTGCTGAGGAGTTTGTTGAATATGAGGCACATGAAAGAGATGCTACCAAAGTGGCATGCATCATGATGGCCACCATGACAGCTGAGCTACAAAAGTCCTATGAGGACTACTATCCTTTTGAGATGCACCAGGATTTGATGGTCCGCTACCATCAGAATGCTCGTCAAGAGCGATATGAAAGCATCTCCTCTATAATCACAACCCGAATGAAAGATGGCGAACCCATCACCAGCCACATGCAGAAAATGCAAAGGTATGTGGATAGATTAATGAAGTTGAATGTGAACCTCCCTGAGGAGTTAGCAATAGATATTATTTTGCACTCCTTACCTTCGTGTTATGATCAATTCCGCATGACATACCACATGAATAAAGAGGAAGTTACACTTAGCAAACTTCAGGGACTCCTAAAGACCGCGGGATCAGGTCTTAAAGGTAAGTCGGTTGTGACCACTCCTGCTACTACTCCAAACTCAACACATGTCCTGGAAATCGGGAAAGGTAGAGGGAAGAAGAGAAAGAACCCTTCGAAGGGTACCAAGGGTAAGATCCTTGATGGCTGCTCTTCTAGTGGAACCAAGAAAGGTGTCGTTACACCTTCTTCTGATCCCAAAGAGGCTGAATGCTCCTACTGCCACGAAAAGGCACACTGGAAGCATAACTGCCCAAAGTACCAACAAGACTTGAAGGATGGGAAGGTTAACCCCAACCATGCAACTATTTACACTATCTCATCTAATAATTCACTCTATTCTAACTCTTGGGTCCTTGATACCGGTTTTGGTAATCATATTTGTTCTGAATTGCAGGGACTAAGAAGAAGTGAGAATGTGGAGCATGGAAAGATAAACTTGATCATGGGGAATAGGAAAGTTTCACCTGTCACCAAGATTGGAGTTTATACTTTGTTGCTTAGTAGTGGATTTACTTTAGATTTGAATAACTGTTGTTATTCGCCAGAAATGGCAAGAAATGTTATTTCCTTTCATGCTTTGTATAAACAAGGTTTTACCTTTTCTTTTGATAATGAAACTAGTGGAATAAATGTTTTCTTTAATAATGTGTTTTATTTTAAAGCATTAACTTGTGATGGTGTGTATGAAGCTGTGTCTGTTGTAGATAACTTAGGAAATAATGTATTGTGTATTGATTCTACTAATGATAATAACTTGGATAAAGCATCATTATGGCATTGTCGTCTTGGACATATATGCAAGAAACGCATATGCCAACTCCAAAAGGATGGAGTCTTGGAGTCATTTGAACTAAAGTTAGATGATAGTTGCGAATCATGCTTACTTGGAAAAATGACAAAGTTACCCTTCACTGGTTCTTGTGAGAGGGGTGAAGGTTTGTTGGATCTTATACACACAGATGTGTGTGGACCCTTCAAACATGCCACAAGGGATGCTAATCGTTATTATGTGACTTTTACGGATGATTATAGTAGATATGGATTTGTCTACTTAATCAAGCATAAGTCACAGACTTTTGAAAGGTTTAAAGAGTTTAAATAGGAAGTCGAGAATCAATTGGGCAGGAACATTAAGATGCTTCGATCCGATCGTGGTGGTGAGTATCTTAGTACGGAGTTCCTCGACTATCTAAGGGAATGTGGGTTTGTCTCACAATTGACACCTCCCAGGACACTGCAACTGAATTGTGTGGCTGAGAGGCGTAATCGAACTTTGTTGGACATGGTGCGTTCCATAATGAGTCGAGCTACGCTACCAATCTCATTTTAGGGGTATGCCTTAGAGACTGCCACCCATATCCTTAATATGGTTCCTATAAAGAAGGTTTCCAAAACACCACACGAGATGTGGACTGGAAAAGTTCCTAGTCTAGCCCACATCAAGGTTTGGGGTTGCGAGGCTTTTGTTGCACACCCAAACCAAGAACGGCGGAAACTTTCCGGGGTGGAGGACGTCATGTGAAGTAACATAACAGTGTAAAGTAGTAAACAAGCAACAACATCATCCATTGTATTAAAAGTAAAGTTTTAATACATGTGTGTTCTTTCATAATGTACAACAATAGAATGAATAATCAAAATAAGTCGAGTCTTGACTGTGCTCCATCTTCTCAAAGCCTGGCCACCATACATGTGTAACTGGTGACCCGAGAATACAAGTTATTTTGAAAGCGACTATCAACCTAAAGATGGTGAATTCATAAGTATTTAAGTGTCATTTCCTTGTTTTGGAAAGCTGTTATGAATGCCATGTAAATCTTTAAATGAAACGGTTGATATAAGTATGAAAAACCTAGAAATTCCTTATTTCCTACTGGTATGAAATGTAGTCTTCTGCCAAGACCCTAATGTTTTGTTATGACAATGTAGTATTCTACCAAGACCCAAATGTTTTTTTATGAAAATGTAGTCTTCTACCAAGACCCTAATGTTTTGTTATGTCAATGTAGTCTTCTACCAAGACCCGATTGTTTTGTTATCACAATGTAATCTTCTACCAAGACCCGAATGTTTTGTTAGTTAAAATGATGGTTTTTCCTTTCTATTAGCTAGTATAAAAAGCACTTAGTTTAACTCTTCGTTTATGTGAATATATCACAAAATAAAGTTAACAAGAAAAAGTACTAATGTAAGTGTTATACCTAGGTACTAGGGCTAACACCACATCGCAGTAAGTGAAAAGAATAACCTAATGTACATCTGAAGCATGTCCACTTATCCTCTATAGCAGCAGCAGGGTGCAGGAAAGGTTAGTCCCGTAATCGATCTACCTAGTATAAGTATTAACCGTAGGCATCCATAGATGTTCATCAACCACTGGTGCTAATCAGTTGGGATTCAGAATGGTTAGTCCCGCCTAGTTATCCCGGGTACTGGGATAGAGAGGACAATTTACACAGAAGGTTCTAATAAGTCTTCCTCGTAACTCTAGGTACAAGTATCCAGGTAAGTGAATACAGGATAATGCATCTATGTAACGGTACTCATGTATGGTATTCATGTAAGCTTGTTCATGTATCATGTAAGCGTATGTAAACGTACTCATGTATCAGGTAAGTATATGTGTATGTACTCATGTATCAGGTAATGTACTGGTTTAGACTCATGAATGAACTGACTCTTGTGTGATTCCTTGTAATAGGAATAATGTTTGATATCTTCTAACTATCCCTATGATAGTTAACTGAAAGGTAATTGGTTGTTCAAGTAAGTTTATACACCCTTTCTACCCAAGAGTGTGGGAAACTAAATGAAGGATGAAAACTATAATCTCAAACATATATATGAACATAAGTGTATAAGTATAGTTTTGTTCAAGAAGGTAAAAGTAATGGTTTTGTAAGATATCTAAGAGTTTTGAACAATAATTAAGAGTGACTTTATGTCATTTTAATAAACATTTCAAAACTAATACTTTTATTATCAAGGTATTTTAAGATAGAAAACCATTTCATGTATCACCTTTTGAAGTGTGTGAAATCTACTGAGTGAAAACACAAATATAAAATACATAAGATTGATTTAATAACATATTGTTTTCTACTTGTATCCCCCCCATTAAAACATTTAAAATCATTTAAAACATTGATTAAGGGGTATGAACTCACCTGTAGATGGTGATACGGATGAACTGATGAGGTAGGACTGCTAGGTGTCAATTGGAGACTTTAGACACACACAATGGTCCTAATTACATATGAAGACATATGTATATAAAAAAATTAGTGATTAATACACTAATTAAACATGTATAGACATCCTAATGCGAGGAAAACACTTTTGGTGAAGTTCTAGGAGGCTAATGGGTTGCAACATAGGAGTGCAAGACCTGTAATGGGAGTTTATGGCCAAATGACCATATGTTTTGGAGTTTACGGCCCAGGGGAGTATACTCGTAGCCGTAAACTCTCAATAAAGTCCCTAAATGAAGCCTAATATTTATACAACTCATGTGGTGAACTACTTCTAGGCTTAAACAAGTGTTTGAGCCTCTTTTTAACCCCATTTAGGAGTTCACGGACTTGGGACCACTCCCCCATGAGTTTGCGGCCGTAAAATCATGGTAAGGAGTACCATTTGATGTTTTGAGGTTCCTAACACTTCAAGGATATGAGCTATGTTGGGTTCTAGGCATATGGAAGGAGTTAGGGTGCCATTTGTCCCATCTATAGGGGTTTATGGCCCAAGAACTTGTCTTGGCCGTAAACTCCTTTATCCTTGTGATTCCTTATGTTTTCTAGGTTATAAACACTTTAGGGTACATGTCTAGATTAGTCTCTTGGCTTAAGGAAGGTTTTTAAGGCATTAAGGCACTTAAACATGGAGTTCACGGCCCAAGAACTTCCTTGACCGTGAACTCACTTTCATCCTTCTTTCTAATTGATATTGGTGTCCAAAACATGCAATGGTAGTCCCTAGGTTGAGTTCCAAGGCTTTCAGGGACATTGGGACCCTTTTGGACCTTAAAATGGAGTTTACTATCTAAGAGTTCTTGGGCAGTAAACTCCCAAATCTTGGGGTTTTGGTCCGTTTTTTGATGTTATACAACACAATCTAAGCTATATAACGTAACTAGATCAAAGTACTCACGATTTGGGATAAGAACCCGAAGATCTGTGAGAGAGAATTTGGCTTTTCTCTAATTGGAAATGTAACTAATGAATTATTTGGTTTAGATTTCTATATATAGTCCTGAGATTTTTGGGCAAAAAATATTTTATTCCTAGAATGAACTCTAATATCCTAGAGTATTGGAATAACAGTGTTGCACAAAACCCTAGTGCATCCACTCTCCTGATATCTCCTTAATTGTAAATCCTAAAAAACTCAAACTTATACCCAAAGTTTGGAATTTTACTGAAACTGTTCTAACTTCTATTGGCTTGATATGGTTTGTTCATAATGGAAATTTCGCATTGTCACAGCTTTCGTGAGATGCGAGACTCATGACAAGCTCGAACCTCGAAGCGAGAAGTGTATCTTCAACGGATACCCACAAAAATCCTTTGGTTACCTCTTCTACAGACCTTGTGAGAATGTGGTCTTTATAGCAAGGAGGGCTATGCTGAGAGAGAGCGAGAGAGAGAGAGAGAGAGAGAGAGAGAGTTCATATTCCAAGGATACAGTGGGAGGATAATTGACCTTGAAGAACTTCAAGAGTCAAGCGGTGAAGGAACCTCAAACCCTTGCAGTCAACTTGAGGAGGAATCTCATGTTGATCAAATTATACCTCCAGTTGTACCTCTAAGGCGTTCCACAAGGGTTAGGAATGTACCTGAGCATTACTATGGTATCCATATTACTGCGGAATGTGAGACACTAGTAGGTCTGGATGAACCTAACAGCTATGAGGAAGCCATGGCAGGCCTTGAGTCTGCTAAATGGAAAGAGGCAATGGATAGCGAGATAAAATCCATGTATCACAATCAAGTTTGGAACTTGGTTGAGAATGTACTAGGTCGTAAGACTTTAGGGTGCAAATGGATCTTCAAGAAGAAGACCGACATGGATGGTAATGTACATACTTATAAGGCTCGACTGGTAGCAAAGGGCTTCTCTCAAACTCCTGGAGTGGATTATGATGAGACTTTTTCTCCAGTAGCCAAGATTAAGTCTATTAGGGTATTGTTAGCCATAGCTGCATTTCATGACTATGAAATATGGCAAATGGATGTCAAAACCTCTTTCCTAAATGGAAAGTTGGTTGAGGATGTTTACATGAATCAGCCAGAGGGTTTTGTTAGCACAGAGTACCCTAATAGAGTGTGTAAGCTTGAGAAATCCATCTATGGATTAAAGCAATCACCTCGCAGATGGAATCTTTGCTTTGATGAGAAGGTCAAAGAGTTTGGCTTCTCTAGGAGTGATGATGAATCTTGTGTATATGTCAAGGCTAGTGGGAGTATAGTTAGCTTTTTGGTACTGCATGTAGATGACATACTACTCATAGGAAATGACATCCCAACTCTGCAGGAAGTTAAATCCTGGCTTGGGAAGTGTTTTGCTATGAAGGACCTAGGAGAAACTGCTTATATTCTAGGAATAAGGATTGTGAGAAACCAGAGTAAAAGACTAATTGGACTTAGTCAGAGCACATACTTGGATAAAGTGCTGAAGAGATTCAGCATGCAAGATTCCAAGAAAGGAAAGTTACCCATCCAGAGTAACACTAGACTGAGCAAGACTAAGAGCCCGAGTACTGAGGATGAGATAGTAGAAATGAGTCGGGTACCTTATGCTTCGGCAGTAGGCTCGATCATGTATGTTATGACCTGTACTCGTCCTAATGTAGGCTTTGCTTTATGCATGGCTAGCAAGTATCAGGAGAATCTTGGTAAGGCGCACTGGACAGCAGTAAAGAACATTCTCAAGTACCTACGGAGGACTAAGGATTGGGGTCCTTACCCTTAGTGGGAGTGATGACTTGAGAGTTGTAGGGTATAGTGATGCTAGCTTCCAGACTGATAGGGATAATTTCCGCTCTTAGTCAGGCTGGGTCTTTACTTTAAACGAAGGAGCAATCTCTTGGAAAAGTTCCATGCAGGAGATAGTTGCTGATTCAACTTGCGAATTAGAGTATATAGCGGCAAGCAAGGTGGAAAAAGAGGCTATGTGGCTAAAGAACCCTTTGTTCTGTTAATGAGCCTCATTTTAATTAACTGTCCGTTAACTTTTGGACTGGTTAATTAAATTGGTACTTTTTGAATGACTTGGTAAGGGTTGAAATAAATTAGAAACACCCACAAAATGCCCTTAAAAATGTTTAGTTTCAACCAAGTCAAAATACGACCACTAAATCGGGTGCGACCGAAAGCCCCGTTTAGCGGCAGTATCGGGTAGATTTCCACTGAGCCCCAACTCAAACCCCTATATAAGGGTGAGTGGAGTTCATTAGATACTTTTTACTCTGTCTCCACTCCCTCTCTCTACAACTTTTTTTTTCCGAGCCAAAAACGTCCATTTCAAGCCCCAAACGAGTAAGTAATCTACCCTAACTTTTTGTATAGCTTATATAGCATGCAAATTCGAGTTTAAGAAATAAATTAGGGGCGAGATTATGTGTTTATGGCCCAAGAACACTCTTGGACCGTGAACACCCCTAAATGGGGTTTTTAAGCCCCAAAACCCCTCTAAATTGCCCCTAAGGCTTAGATATGGCTAAATAACTTACGGAAACGGACTTAGAACACCTTGAAACAAATTTTTGGAGAGTAAACATGAGTTTACTGCCCAAGAATATGCTTGGGCCGCAAACTCCTCTTCATGGGGAGTAAACTCAATTTCAAGTGTTAGAAATGCCCTCACACACCTCCTATGGCATTGGAAAAATGTCTAGAAGCAATCCCATTAGTGTAAATGCTTTAAACTTCAATAAATCCAAGGAAATAGGAGTTTACGGCTGTAAACACCCCTAGGAAAGGTCCATGGGCCGTAAACTCCTAAAAGATTCCCAAATGATGCCCTAAACTCCCCATTTGACTTGGAAAAATGTATAGGATTTTATTTCCTACCACTTAAGACCTTAAGACACCAAAAGAGTATGTACATAGGAGCTTACGACCGTAAACTACTTGTTTTGGATCGTAAACTCCTATTAGGTCCATTTAGATGCCTTAAATCCACTCATGTGCCTTATATTTGGATCTAGCATCAATCAAAAATTGAAATAAGACATTTTGGCATCTTAGAACATCCTCACCATGAGTTTACGGCCGTAAAATCATGGGGAGTTAGCCCCAGGGCCGTGAACTCTATATAGAGTTTACTCTTGAAGAGTAAACTCCCTATCTAGGCCATACACACCCTTAGATGTTACACAGGACACTCCAAGCACTTAACCAAAGTGTTTTCCGCACTTTAGGATGCATATACTTGTTTAATTCGTATTATATGTACTAATTGTATGTAAACATATGTTATCATATGTTAATAGGTCACTAAGTGTGTTCAAGTCTTTACTTGACACCGAGCACCCAACCAGCACCTTCGTCGAATCCACTTACCTCAGGTGAGTTCATACCCCCGAATTAACCTTATTAAATTATTTTACATGTTTTATGGGGGGAATGCAAGTTAAACATGCTAGTTATCATATCAGTCACATGTGATTGATAACCTGCATGCATAAGGATTTATTACACTGTTAACTGTTTTACCAAGAATGATACCATAAATGGTTTTCTAAAATGTCTTTACATGTTCAATTGGTACTTATATTGTTTTATTAAAGTTATGATTAAAACTTGTTTATGAAACGTTTCCAAATAATTTCGAAAGGTTTTCAAACTTTTTTTAAAAAAGAATACAAAGTCGTGATTTTCTTAAGTATAGTGGTTTTCCAAACTTTTCACAGAAGTTTTCTTCCATGTTTTATACTCCTACTTCATTAGATTCTACTGCCTTGTTATACTTAGTAAATGCTATTACTTTATTAACACTTTTACTTCACGATATTCTTATGCTTCACGATACGCTTATACTTCACGATACACTTTTACTTCATGATACGCTTATACTTCACGATACGCTTATACTTCACGATACGCTTATACTTCACGATACGCTTATACTTCACGATACGCTTATACTTCACGATACGCTTCTACTTGTTAACACTTATACTTCGTTAAACACTTAAACTTCGTTAAATGTTCCTATTGGTTAAATGTATTCATGTGCTTGTATAGATATATATAAACAATGTTTAAAGGACTTAGGAAGGCTAGTTCGCCCTATTTCATTTTCTTCGTTGAGATGTGGTCTGGTGAGATCGGATGTCCGTTCGAAGGTCGTTTGATCATTAGTTATATATTATGTATACAAGCATAGACATATAGGTTTACATTAGTCAGTTCAGTAGTGAGTCTCTATCATTAGTTCAGTATTTTACATCAGCTCTCACTATACGAGATACATCTTCAGTACACAGCCTTCTCCGTTGTTAAGTTGGTAATCAGAGTCTCTTGTAGGGAGAGCGGACATTGTGTGTATAGATCTATACGGGATTGACACCCCCGCACCCTGACTGCTAGCTACAGTCCACGGCCTACCAAGCCAAGGGGTCACAAATGTCACACTTACATAGACGCTTACAGGGTGTCTAGTTCTCTTGTGTCTATCAGTATGGTTACGAGTATCTCGGGGTTACCTTATAATTCATGGCCTTAAGGTAACGTTTTTTAACACTGTATTCACTGTATACAGTGTATTCACTGTATTCCCTGTGTTCACTGTATTCACTGTATTCCCTGTGTTCACTGTATTCACTGTTTTAAGACCTTGCTAGACGTATCATTCATTTGATACTGTCTGGGGTCTGTATTCACTGTTTTTAGACCTTTCTAGACGTATCATTCAGTTAATACTATTTGGGGTCTGTGTTCACTGTTTTTGGACCTTACTAGACGTATCTTTCATTTGATACTGTTTGGGGTTTGTGTCTCCTTTTGTTAGACCGAGCCAGGTGTACCGTTCCTTCGATACTCTCCTGGAGTCTATGATTTCTTTATGCCTTAGTCAGCAGTCTTCACTGCTGAGGCATATGTTATTTTCCCTGATATTCTCCTACTTCCTTTAAAATCAAACACCGTATTTTGGTAATGATAGTGTTTAAGGGAAAATTACTTTTTACAACATAACTCTATCGGGTCTTGGTAGAAGACTACTTTTATTTTAAAAAATATAGGATTTTCTGGAAAGGACTCTAATACAATGTTGATTCCAAACTACTACTTTTAATTAAGTTATTTGATCAAAATGACACTAAATACTTATGAACTCACTAGCATTTGTAAAATGCTGATACTCGCTTTTCAAATAACTTGTATTCTCAGGTCCGCATTAGACAAATACATTCCAGGAGCTTCTGTTAAAGACGGGTTATGCCAAGCTGCATCCATACTAGTTTATGTATTACTTTGATGATTCTATAAAATGTAAACCGATGTAAAACTATTACTATTAATGTAATGATTGTTGTACTTTGATTACTATACTGCATATGTTGTGATACTTAACATGACATCATCCACCCCATAACGTTTCTGCCGTTCCGGTTTTGGGGTGTGTCAGATTGGTATCAGAGCATTGTTTATAGTGAGCTAAGTATATCAATTCATAAAAGATATACAACCTATAAATACATAGGGATAAAACACTCTGACCAAGAATTATACTTTAAAATATAACCATATTTTACCAAAGTATAAGAACATCCAAAATCTAAACACTCGAACACAAGTATCACAAGAAGAACAATAATAAAAGTCTTCAGATGTTGAGCATTACCGTGAAACCTGGTCAGTTATGTAATCGTAAGCTGGAATAAATGTAACCTGATCAACTACATTTATTCGAGATTCGATGAACGTGTGCTTGGGAGTGATAGTGGTGTTGCAACAGGTCTGAAACTTACCAAATAGGAATGCTAGAGCCAAAGATAAAGTTAAAATACTATAGGAGTATTTTGGAATACTAAAAGACTCACACTAATCCCAGAATCATATTCAGAAGATATGAAACAAACAAGAAATTAAAATACCATAGGGGTATTTTAGTATTCATAGACAACCTTGTGTGAAGAACTAAAAAATCCTTATTGATATACCTACAATTACAGAGAGTATACTCCCAAAGTTATATATAACGATGATCCCATAGGCTAAGAATGTGTGGTTTTGCCCTACTTCCTTTTCCTCGTTGGGATGTGGATATAGAGTAGTATCACATACTCGAAGGCCTATCGGATCTAAGCTATATATGATTTGTATACCCTGTGTAATCATAGCAGGACTCGATATGGATCACACAGTGAAATGTTAATAATCTCTTAGGATTCTTTAGACATTTCCATTCTCGCACGAATCCTATAGAAAACCTTATCCACTTCAGTATTTAGTAGAAGAGTAGAATTAAGACCCCAAAGAGGTTCATTGAGAAGATTTCCAGTCGGAAATAAATGAACTGGGTCTAGACTATTAAAATCACCAAGTACCTATATCTTTTAGGGACATCGGTGAAAAATTCACCTAAACTTCCTAGATTTCCAGTCATGTATCATGAAGTGATGACACCCCGAGTCGGATTTGGATGTAAGGCAGAGGAGAGATTCAATATGTCCATACGAGAAAAGAACCCTAGGTAACTACCCGAAGGAAACCAACACCGGTCCCAGTCAAAGATACGAGGTAGACAGAGGGAGCCAGTACATGGAACCCGAGAAGTGTCTTTTCCTGGTGTTCGTTATGCTAATATACCCATAAAATAATACAATTTAGTGAGTTAGTGGTTACACTACTCACGCTATGTGTTAGGTAAATCGCCTTTTCCCATTTCCAGTAACACGATTAGAGCGGATCCCCACATCTCTGTAGAGAGTTTAGCCATAAGTATTCATGAGCCCTTCTTTCCATGGTATTCGTTCCGAACTGTTCTCAGATCTTTCCAAGCCGAAGAGTGCACCTTTCCCAGTATAAAGGTAACTTAGTAGGAACGACTCGCATCTTATGGCTTTTCCGATACTTATACTCTTACCTTGCATACCAGGACTACATCATAGGGATGTAGGTCGACACTCAGACAACCAATATCCGAGGCACAGGAAAATTTATGCTTAATACAGTAAGGAAAAATATGTCCAGGGTTAACCATCGTCTCTCATCTGCTTGAGTTCCTTTCCGTATAGGAAAAACCATGCCTCCAAGCAAGTGTAACCAATCCACTAGCACGAAACCTACTCTCCTACTCGATGAAGCTACCTTCCAGACTGCAGCCTCGTCAGCCGTAGCAGCTGTCATGGCTCAACTGAATGCTAACAACGCTAATGTTAGCAAGAGCCCTATCGAAAATTCTGATCCTAGTAATGGACAGCAGCTACCAACCTCTGTATACCCAGCCACCCAAGAACCTCACTCAAATCCACTGAAGAGGAAGATCAAGATCGACGAGGGAAGTACGCCGGCTCAAGGACCTTCCAAAGCGCAACGAGCTGAGACGGTCAAATTCCCTGCCAACCCTTCCATCCCTACACCTAGGAGACCATACCTAGGAAACCTTCCCCACTACAGAAAGTGTAGGTACCATCATCATGGTGTATGCCGAGAGCTCTATTGTGCTAGGTGCCACATGATGGGGCATACTGCTCGTGTCTGCAGAACCCCGGTTGAGTTTATTACATCAACCTCCAATGTGGCGGCCAATTTAGTTTGCCGTCTATGTGGTGAGATTGGACACTTCAAGAAGGACTGCCCAACCGAAGGAAAAGATAAGGACACAGGAGGAGTCTAACTATAATGCTTAGGGAGAAGCATCAAGGAAACCGGTAGATTTTGGTACATCTCTCGATCTCAGATAACTAACCGAGAACATTAAAAGGCTAACTCTAAATGTAATTATTTCCCCGTTAAGGCGAAAGTCACAGCACTGTTATAAAATTTAAAATTTCATCAGGTAAAACTATAATCGCTAAATATATACGTTATGGCCATGTATAATTGAGATGGATAGACCTAGAGTGAGTGAAGGCCGCCTCATTTCCTGTTCCTTGTTTGGTTGTGGATTTAAGGCGGAGTCGCTCAGTCAACTGTCATCCCTACCTTAATTATACATGACTAGTATATGTGAGGCGAATATAGAAATGCCTCGTGAGAATCCATTCATAAAAAGGTACTCTATTCAGAAACATCCAGGACTCTCTATAGTTTCGCATAGACTCTATCGGTCCAAGTGTCTGCGGTAGTGATACACGGGACGAAACCTGAGATGCCTAGAACTTGTGTGCCTATTCGGCACATGACCCTATCAATCCTCATTCTATGCCATATCGATGTACGCCAACTTCGACGCCTCTATCGATCATGGTTTGACTTCGTGCAACCATGTGTAAATCCTTAGTGTTGTGTAAAAAGAACTTTCACCATTGCCATTTCGGCAGATAAAGGTTCTTTCGAACCTAAACAAAATAAAAATAATAAAGACTAATGCGATCCGTCAGTCGTCACTCTTATTTCAAACCTTCCGAAGTACCTAGGAGAGGGGTACCGTGCGCTATTAACCAACCCTCCTTAGACAGATAGAAACCAAAGAGAAAGACACTACATGTATTCCAGAAGACGATAACCACCCGAAGCATACTCCGTAGGTTCCCCAGGAAGACCCCTCATCCTATCCCATGGAACGGGAGCTAGAGTCAAGAGAACCCTTGCGGGTTGAGCTACTATAATGAACACAAATCCAAAATTTGTTGTCACCCCGGTTAAGCCAACATAGTAGCTAACACCATCAGTTGATAAAGAAATGTGAGTTGTAAGAGTCAAGGACATTGACTACGACCATCCATTCACGCTTAATCCCACGAATTAAGCATCTCAATGGATATCCCAGAAATCCGAAAGCTATGATAAGTTAAACTTTGAGAAGAGTGGATGAGAAGATTAAAGTTCTGAGTGATGGAACCCTGTACTCACTAGATTTGACCTAGACTGAGAAAACTCAGAACCTTCAGAAGAGTAGTTGCAGAAGGTGTTCGCACAACTCAGGCACTTTGTCCACCCCGTTATAGACGAGTAGTGCCTAGGATCCTCGGCCCTCTCGCATGGAGGAAGTCTCCATCACCCTATAGACGATAGACTACATTCTCCGAAGTGAGCACTAGAATACCGAGAACCACATGATAAGCTTTGCAGCCAAGAATACTTCATCAAAGTGCGAAAGTAGTTGCGTTAAGCCTTATAACCCAGATCCCGAAGAGATTATAGACTTGACACCAGTCTAGGTGTTAGTCGATGGGTTATACAAGATCAACCGCTTTCCGCACTAGAATAAACTAACGCCTTGGAAATTAGGGCATGTCTTACAAGATTCATTGGACTATCAAGTGTTCCACGAATACTATCTCAGGCAGAGATAGTAGAACCACCTCCTGAGATAGCCCAACACTCGTCTGGTGAAACCCTATCTTCCCGACCCTGAGGGTTTCTGTTAGAATTATCTCAAGAATAAGAAGTGCAGGTTCATTTTGCACAAGCTTAAGATAGACACTCTGCAGAAAACAGATAACCATAGACACGCAACCCATCCGATGATCTAGAAAGTCCCTAAAAGCCAATTGACAGGAAACGCAAAACTAAGGACAACCCGAGCTCCCTAAGAAACAACCTAAATGACTACACTCCCAGTATGAGAGAGAACGTTAGGAACTTCGGAATGGCGATCACGCCAGTGATGATCTTGCCATAAAAGTACACAACGTTCTAAGTACTGAAAAGCTCTACCCTTCCAGGAGATTAGGACCATCCGAGAATCCTAACGGAGATCGGTCCAACCTTCGTCAGACCACTACTACTTTCGGATATTCCACAAGTTTCACCACAGATCGATCCACTCCTTACACTTGATAAGTGTTTGCCTAGCGTCACTCTTCGTATCCTACTCATCTTGATAGAAACCATTGAGAATCCTAACTTCGTAGACACAACTGTAGGAAATCGCTGACTACACGAGATGGAATCCGCATCCTATAGGTGAAGGCTTGTTGGAATGACAGACACAGGCTAGAGATCACTTGGGAGTACAAGGCAAACTGAATAGGAAGTACTCTCCTGCCTCTACTCGGTCATTCATACCTACTTCCTCGCCTAAACCTGAATTTCGGGATGAAATTCCCTCTAACGGCGGGATGATGTGACAACCCGAAATTTATTCCGTTATATTTAACCCTTTCTTCCATTAATAGCCTCGTTTTAATTAACTGTCTGTTAACTTTTGGACTGGTTAATTAAACTGGTACTTTTTGAATGACTTGGTAAGGGTTGAAATAATTAGAAACACCCACAAAATGCCCTTAAAAATGTTTAGTTTCAACCAAGTCGAAATACGACCACTAAATCGGGTGCGACCGAAAGCCCCGTTTAGCGGCAGTATCAGGTAGATTTCCACTGAACCCCAACTCAAACCCCTATATAAGGGTCAGTGGAGTTCATTAGAGACTTTTTACTCTGTCTCGACTCCCTCTCTCTACAACTTTTTTTTCCGAGCCAAAAACGTCCATTTCGAGCCCCAAACGAGTAAGTAATCTAAGCTAACTTGTTGTATAGCTTATCTAGCATGCAAATTCGAGTTTAAGACATAAATTAGCGGCATGATTATGTGTTTACGACCCAAGAACACTCTTGGACCGTGAACACCCTTAAATGGGGTTTTTAAGCCCCAAAACCCCTCCAAATTGCCCCTAAGGCTTAGATATGGCTAAATGACTTATGGAAACGAACTTAGAACACCTTGAAATGAATTTTTGGAGAGTAAACATGAGTTTACTACCCAAGAACATGCTTGGGCCGAAAACTCCTTTTCATGGGGAGTAAACTCAATTTCAAGTGTTACAAATGCCCTCAAACACCTCCTATGGCCTTGAAAAAATGTCTACAAGGAATCCCATTAGTGTAAATAATTTAAACTTCAATAAATCCAAGGAAATAGGAGTTTACGGCCATAAACACCCCTAGGAAAGGTCCATGGGCTGTAAACTCCTAAAAGATGCCCAAATGATGCCCTAAACTCCCCATTTGACTTGGAAAAATGCATCGGATTTTATTTCCTACCACTTAAGACCTTAAAACACCAAAAGAATATGTACATAGGAGCTGATGGCCGTAAACTCCTTGTTTAGGGCTGGAAACTCGTATTTGGTCCATTTAGATGCCTTAAATCCACTCATGCGCCTTATATTTGGATCTAGAATAAATCTAAAATTGAAATAAGACATTTTGGCATCCTAGAACACCCTCACCATGAGTTTACGGCTGTAAACTCATGGGGAGTTAGTCCCAGGGCCGTGAACTCCATATAGAGTTTACTCTTGAAGAGTAAACTCCCTATCTAGGCCATACACACCCTTAGATGTTACACGAGACACTCCAAGCACTTAACCAAAGTGTTTTCTGCACATTAGGATGTGTATACTTGTTTAATTTGTATTATATGTACTAATTGTATGTAAACATATGTTATCATATGTTAATAGGTCACTAAGTGTGTTCAAGTCTTTACTTGACATCGAGCACCCAACCAGCACCTTCGTCGGATCCACTTACATCAGGTGAGTTCATACCCCTGAATTAACCTTTTTAAATTATTTTACATGTTTTATGGGGGGGATGCAAGTTAAACATGCTAGTTATCATATCAATCACATGTGATTGATAACCCGCATGCACAAGGATTGATTACACTGTTAACTGTTTTACCAAGAATGATACCGTAAATGGTTTTCTAAAATGTCTTTACATGTTTAATTGGTACTTATGTTGTTTTATTAAAGTTATGATTAAAACTTATTTATGAAAGGTTTCCAAAGAATTTCTAAAGGTTTTCAAACTTATTTTATAAAAGAATACCAACTCGTGATTTTCTTAAGTATAATGGTTTTCCAAAGTTTTCACAGAAGTTTTCTTCCATGTTTTGTACAGCTACTTCGTTAGATTCTACTGCCTTGTTATACTTCTACTTAGTAAATGATACTAATTTATTAAAACTTTTACTTCACGATATGCTTATACTTCACGGTACGCTTATACTTCACGATACACTTTTACTTCACGATACGCTTATATTTTACGATATGCTTATACTTCACTATACGCTTATACTTCACGATACGCTTATACTTCACGATATGCTTATACTTCACGATACGCTTATACTTCATGATACGCTTATACTTCACGATACGTTTATACTTCACGATACGCTTATACTTCATGATATGCTTATACTTCACGATACGCTTCTACTTGTTAACACTTATACTTCGTTAAACACTTAAACTTCGTTAAATGTTCCTATTGGTTAAATGTATGCCTCTGCTTGTATAGATATATATAAATAATGTTTAAAGGACTTAGGAAGGCTAGTTCGCCCTATTTCCTTTTCTTCATTGAGATGTGGTCTGGTGGAATCGGATGTTCGTCCGAAGGTCGTTTGATCATTAGTTATATATTATGTATACAAGCATAGACATATAGGTTTACATTAGTCAGTTCAGTTGTAAGTCTCTATCATTAGTTCAGTATTTTACATCAGATCTCACTATACGAGATACATCTTCAGTACACGTCCTTCTCCGTTATCAAGTTGTTAACCAGAGTCTCTTGTTGGGAGAGCAGACATTGTGTGTATAGATCTATACAGGATTGACACCCCCGCAACCTGACTACTAGCTAGAGTCCGCGGCCTACCAAGCCAAGGGGTGACAAATGTCACACTTACAGAGACGCTTGCATGGCGTCTAGTTCTCTAGTGTCTATCAATATGGTTACAAGTATCTCGGGTTTACCTTATAATTCACGGCCTTAAGGTAACGGGTTTTAAAACTGTATTCACTGTATACACTGTATTCACTATGTTCACTGTATTCACTGTATACACTGTATTCACTGTATTCCCTATGTTCACTATATTCACTGTTTTTAGACCTTGCTAGACATATCATTCATTTGATACTGTCTGGGGTCTGTATTCACAGTTTTTAGACCTTGCAAGACGTATGATTCAGTTGATACTATCTAGGTTCTGTGTTCACTATTTTTGGACCTTACTAGACGTATCTTTCATTTGATACCGTCTGGGGTCTGTGTCTCCTTTTGTTAGACTGAGCCAGGCGTACCGTTCATTCGATACTCTCCTGGAGTCTATGATTTATTTCTGCCTTAGTCAGCAGTCTTCACTGCTGAGGCATATGTTATTTTCCCTGATATTCTCCTACTTCCTTTAAAATCAAACACCGTATTTTTGTAATGATAGTGTTTAAGGGAAAATTACTTTTTACAACATAACTCTGTCGGGTCTTGGTAGATGTCACACCCCGCTAAAGCAGAAATGCAAGGTATGACAGCGATAATGGTTTCATTGCAAAAGATAAAGATACATCACCATAGCAGTATTTAAAGTTTCCAACCCATAGCTTCAAAAGAAACAAAATACAAGTTTTTCAAAATAAAATTGTTCAAAATATAACTTCATAATAGCTTCAACACGATGCAACATGCTCTATGATGATGAATCTTTACATCCACTTAATAATTATTTCCTGAAAAAGCATGTAAAACGAGTGTCAACTATGAAAATAGTTGGTGAGTTCACAAGTTTATAAAATCGAGCGTAAAATAAGGTTTTTCGTAAATACAAGTAGATTGCTTCAATGATAAACAAGTTGATTGCTATTAATGAATACAAGTTTATTGCTATAACGAGAAACGAGTTTTTATGTGTATGAGCAAACAATGAGTCTCAACCAAACCTATGACTGAAGCCCTATCGAGATCTATGCTTATCATTCCATAGATGAATATGGTATCATGCATTCCAGCGATTCGGGCGAGCGAGGAGTTGTCAATTCCTAATAGCGCTATCCATAATGACCATTGGCTCAAAGAGTTAATGGTTAGAGATAAGGGAAGGGCCTTAGTACGATAAGTTCTCAAGTTCCGTGTTGCATAGACATACATAAAGAAACATAGCAATACAATAGCAATCATGTTTGATACAATTCAATTTAAATACAACATGCAAACAGTAGTTTTTCTGGACATGCTTTTCCACCCCAAAACATAAAAACCGAAAATAGGGGAGTGCGTGAATACTCACGGTATTTCGTGTAGGCACAAGCGGTACTTCGGGATGCACCAACGTCTTACTACCGGGATCCTACGACATCAAACACACACACTAGTGAGTTTCCATGTCGAAATCTAATGCTAATATACTAAACTCTACATATAGGAAAATGCCAATTTATGTTTTAGTATTGGATTTTATATCAATTGGTTACACTTTTGCTGAAATATTGAAATTTTACAAGTCGTGCGATTAATTACAACCTTGGAAGGTTAATTTTCCAAATTTTAAGTCTCTATAAAAACATAAATTCACGAAAAATAGCATTCGAGGGATAAAAATTCTCAAACTTTTTATTTAACTGTTATTACACAATAATAAGCTGGGAAAAATATAAAAATGTATTTCCACGCTGTTTAATTATATTTTATGATTTATGGGCATTTATTCCAATAAAAATTAAAATAAATAGAAAACAGTTTCCAAAATTACCCAAACTTTTTATTTAATTGTTATTATACATAACTAGGCTGGGAAAAATACAAAAGATACTTTTCTATTGGTATTTCTATTTTTACTTGTTTTATTCCTTTAAATAGTCATAAATTAAAGAAATAATATTAAACAGTTAAAATAAATCACCATAAATTTTTGTAACATCACTTACAGTATAAACAACCTGGGAAATATATCAAAACTGGTTTTCATAATGTATAAACTGGTTTTGAGTATTTATGTGTATTTAAGTGTATTTTAGTGCAATTAACTTTAGAAAATAAGAGAAAAATAGTTTACAGTAGAGAAAAATCCTCAAAATTTTCATGTAACCTCCTACTGTACAATATGATATTCTGGTGATTTGTCTTGAAATTATTCTCTGGAGTCACCATTCACAGGTAAGGTATGCGAAAATTGTTAGATGCAATTTTCACATTCTCTAAAATAGTTTTGTGATTTATTATGCCCTAAACAAAAGAAAATCGGAAATCGTATTAAACAGTAATAAAAATTGATGAAATTTGGTGAGGGGTCATTATTCACCATACGGATCATCCATGAATTTATTCAGGATTTATTGACCTCTGGAAGTATTTTATGTGATTTATACCCTTGGTTTTAGCAATAATTTTAATAAATCAAGAAAATAATAAAAGCTCTTGAAATTTTCCAGATTATCTCATGCATGTGAGGCTTTCAAAAGGAAAAAAGTTAAAAATGTATTCAGAAGAGAAATGAGGGTAATGAATCTAAACAAATTAAGAAAGGTTGCATGCAATGATGCATGAAATGTAGATGTGGCTGAAGTTCATGAATTTGTGTAGCCCATTCAGTGAGGTTTTAAGCCACGAAATTTCAGCCATCATTCACTAGATATGTTAAGTTTCTAAGGTATTTTTCCTCAGATTTATGGTTGGGTTTAAGGCTATTTATCATGCAAGACAAAAATAGTGATCACAGAAAAAAAGCTGTATGCGCAACCATTTTGTAAAAATTGTCAAAAATCGGATATTTAATATTTTACAGTGATACCAGTTGGGTTTGAAAGTTAACTCGTGGAACTATCCAATACAAAAATAATATCATGATTTGGTTAAGAAATGACCGATTTATGGCCGTTCAAAATCGAACAAAGTAATCTGGCAGATTGCATGTTTGTTTTTGTGCATTATTATGGTATTTTGACAAGAACATCATGCATGCCTTTGGTAAGATCCGATTTCTAACACATGCATGGAGTGAATGAGCATCCAATATGTACTAGAAATGGTTTAAATGCTTTTGGTCATGCAAGAACACAAAAGAAATGGAGAAGAAGATGAAACATTCGGTTTTGATGTCACATGATCATATGTGCATCTTTTCACTCCTTGCATGGGTTTGATCCCGGATTTTCACCATCTCAAACACATGCATTGTGTTATGGTGAGTATCTACAAACCACAAGGGAAGAATAAAGATTTCTAGCCGTGGAAAGGCATAGAATCCGAAAAGTAGAGAAAACTATGAAGAAGAAGAAGTTTAACCATGAAACTATGGGAGAAGATGTTGTTGTTTACCATGGTTTTGACCTTGAAAGAAGTAAGAACACTTCAAAGACTTCAAAATCTCGAAATTTGGCAGAGGAATGAGAGGACTATCGTGGGTTAGAGAGAGAGTAAGGAGAAGAGTTTGTGTGAGAAGAGTGGAGTGTAAGAGAGTGAAGAGGGAAGAGGTAGTGTGAGGGAGAAGTTCTAATGATTGTGTTTTGGGAAGAGAGAGTGCATGGGGAGGGGAGATGGCCGCCTCTATCATGCATTAGGCCTCCTCTCTCCAAAATTTTAAACTTTATAAAATTATCTCCATTATTTTTATAAAAACACTAATTTTTATAAAAGTGCTTATTAAGCAAAGTTGATTTATTTAAAAATCTTGTATTTAACCAATAATTTATGATTAATACTTGATAATTTAATTTCTATTTCATTGATTAAAATTCCTAATTTGATTAATAAAAATTTGCTATTAGAAAGTTTATAGCCAAATTTTATAAAGTTTTTAAGCTTTATAATTTATAAGTTTGGATTTTGGGCTCTTTAGGGTTTTTGGAATATTGTTTGACATTCATCAACATGTTTAAGCATAATTAGAATGTTTTAATTTATTTTTAGGGTTTTATACCCTATTTCAATTATAACAAAGCTTGAAGCTTTATTCTAATTATAGTATTGGCATTTCGTAATGTAGCTAAGCTACTTACTAGAATTGTAAGTATCAAGTATATTAGTCCTAGACCTTAGTTGGATCCTAGTTTATGCAAGATTTTGACCTAATTTATACTACTAGGCCATGGAATGTTGTGCATGAATGGTTTTTATAAAGATGCATGACTCCGAAAATGACCTAAATTGGCAGTGACAATGAATTGGTAGTTGTCACAGTAGAAGACTACTTTTATCTAAGAACATATAGGATTTTCTGGAAAGGACTCTAATACACTGTTGACTCCAAACTACTACTTTTAATTAAGTTATTTGAATAAAATGACACTAAATACTTATGAACTCACCGGCATTTATAAAAATGTTGATACTTGCTTTTCAAATAACTTGTATTCTCAGGTCAACATTAGACATGTACATTCCAGGAGCTTCTGTTGAAGACGGGTTGTGCCAAGCTGCATCTATACTAGTTTCTGTATTACTTTGATGATTCTATAAAAGGTAAACCGATGTAAAACTGTTACTATTAATGCAATGATTGTTCTACTTTGATTACTATAATGCATATGTTGTGGTACTTGACATGACGTCATCCACCCAGAACGTTTCCGCCGTTCCGGTTTTGGGGTGTGACACAACTATATCGAAGCCTATAGAGATTTTCTGTGATAGTGAAAGTGCAGTTGCCTAAGCAAAGGAACCAAGTGTTTATGGGAGATCCAGACACATCGATAGAAAATATCATTTTATCAAACATCGCATAGAAGAAGGACTTCTCGTGGCAAAGAGGGTATCATCGGATGAGAACCCGATAGATCCCCTCACGAAGGGACTGGGTAGGGTTAAGCATCACCAGCATGCTAGGAGCATAGGGCTGAAGGATGATATTAGTTTTAGTAGTTAGATAATTTTGAAATTTGTAAAATGTAATTGACATTTGATGATGAATAAAAGTTGTGTTTATTTATGAGTAAAGTGTTTCTATCCCTTGTCAATCGTTTACTATTATTTCTTTTGCATGTTTTGGCTTCCAGAATATTTATGTCGTCTTACATATTATTCAAATTATCCACAGTCAATCATATGTTGGAAGTAGATATGAAGTAAGATTGTCATGACTTGGTTGTAGAGGTCTAAGATGTTGGACATGGCCTCAACACTCATGAGTGCTCATAAGTTCTGAGTATTGGATTCAACCCAAACTCGCTGGTATCACTTCATGGAATTTATCTCGAGTGATCGCGAGACGATCTTATCATATAAGTCTTCAAACCTAGAGACATGACTTGTTAACTATGAGTTAGTTATGCATTGAATGTGCGCAACCGCATTGGTAACTCGATGTTATAAAATGTACGTTTGTGTGTAATTTAACAAGTAGTAGAACAAGCATATGAGTCGAAGTTTCTCTGTTCCTTCTTGGATTAGAAGCTAATATCTGGGCCCCTCGATGATTTTGTTTTGACCTATGTACCGGGCCCGGTCAGAACTAAGTTGATGTGTTCAATTAAGTTCTATGTCAAACAAATCGGAAATCGGGAAACAAATTGTTGGGCAATAAGCAAGACTATGTTCCATGTGTTTGTCCGGCTGATATCTAGAACAGAGGATTATATGATCCCTTATCTGAAATGGCGTACCATCATCTTCTCAGTTCCGAGAAACCTTGAAAAGAGCTACGATTGCCGATCGGTTCCTGAAGTCATACTTGTAGTTATAGTGATTAGACTTATCCAACTAGGAGACTGTTGGATAAGGTGTCTAAGTCCATAACTACTTTTGGTATGTACTTGACCCGACCCGGCATGGTCCATTTGGGTTGCATGGCACCATGCAATTGGATAGACTAAATGAGAGAAATAACACTTGTGGTTTATTAATATATTATAAGTTCTAAATATATTAATAATATTATTTAATTAGTTTGATCAAGAATTAATTTAGAATTAATTAAGTGATCAAAAGATAACTAATTAAATATATGGGTTGATACTGTAAATCATCCATATCTTGTATAGTGGGCTAAGAGGCTCCATGGATAATAAAGTTAGGTTAAACCTATTGGATGGTCCATGGAGGCTCCATGGGAGTTACAAACCCATGGGTCATGGAAATGAAGAGTCATGACACATTAGGGTTTACATGGTGTACCCCTAGATGTGTCAACACTATATAAAGTTCATGTCTCTCCCAAAATTGGCTAGACACATGCATACTTGAGGGTTACAGTCGATTTTTAGAGTGTTATACTTTCTCTCCAAGTTTACTCCATAGCATTTGGTGTTGTGTGAAGCATTTGAGGCATCACACTTGGGGTGCTAGGCTCACAAGGTTTCAAGGATCAAAATCAACAACAAGGTATGTAGTTCTATATTTTATTCAAGTTAAAATTGCTCCCCATGTATGCTAGATAGGATCATAGCCTTGGAAATCAACTTTACATGATAATTAGACAAACATAGATCCAAGGTTATTAGGGTTGGATGTACACTTAGGAAGTGTTAGAATGCTCAAAACCCATCAGGAGGATCCCGAAGAGGATGAAGAACCTATCGAGTTGGAGGAAGGGGATGACTCTGGGATGGACTCAGAACCAGAAGTAGTCGACCGTCTAGCCGCTCAACCTCCTGATATTAGGAGGAACTTTCAGAGACCGACTCCCATTTGGGAAGTCACCTCCACCATTGGAGTCAACAATAAGGGATACGTCCTCCCTATGGTATGTGTCAGGACTTCTACGACATCAGGGATAGAGGTTCAACCGACTGAGCACTCCCGTTCATGGTGGGCAAACTAGCCAACCAGTCCTATCAATCCGAGGTCCAAGAAAACCGACTTCGTGAAGTCAACGTGGAAGTACAAGTTCACACTTCCGACATCCATCGACTGGATAGGTTGCAGGATGACACCCATCTCCGCGCCGACGTATTCCAAGTACAAATGATTGCAGCCCTCTCAGAGATGAGGGAAAAACAAGCCGCATTCGATAGGCATCTTATGCAAAGAAAGCAATTAGACGCGGAGTCAAGCTCCAAGCGCAACCTACGTCGCAAGTAGCGCTTGATAAAATCCTAAAATTCTGTTATAGAACAGGAACTCGGCTAAAAGTCTTACTTTTCTTTAACTTCTGTATCGGAGATCCTTAGAAGGGTCGAAAATTTTCCTAACTCCAAATGTAACTCGACATGTGTTTAATATATATCAAGAAATTCCGTTATGTGTAAATTCTTTGACTACCACTCAAATTCATAAGTTTATCTAACACTATGCAAACGTTTATTATGAGTCAAACTCTAAACCATGGGTAGGTGAATTGAATGTATAAATTGATAAAAATGACAAATTTATTAACACACTAAAAACTTATGTTCTTCATTATATTTCTTTATCATCACAATGTCGCCCCATAGATCTACACGCTGTGTCAACAACGCACCACCACCCCCTCCCACGATGGAAAATGCCGCACTGATAGCTGCTGTAATGGCTGTAGTAACAGCGGAAATGGTCCAAATGAGTAACAATGGTTATGGTGGGGGAGTAAATAGTTCTACAAATGGCCAACGTCAAGGTCGCCTAGGGGATTGTACGTACAAAGATTTCATGAATAGCAAGCCAATTACTTTTAATGGGGCCGGAGGAATAATGGCTCTATCAAAGTGGATAGAGAAAACTGAAGCGGTTTTCGAAATTTGTTCTTGTCCGGAAGGGAACAAAGTGAAGTTTGATGCCTGTACTTTCTCTGAGAGAGCTCTGACATAGTGGAATGGCCATCTCAAGTCACTAACGCTAGTAGTGGCTAACTCTATGGGCTGGGAGAACCTAAAACAAATATTACTACACGAGTACTGTCCACGGGGCGAATTACAAAAGCTCGAACAGGAACTTTGGGGCCTTACCATGGTAGGCTCAGATATCACGACCTATACCAATAGGTTCAGTGATTTGGCAATCCTTTGCCCAGGAATAGTTGCTCTATAGAGCAAGAAGATCGAAAGGTACATCTGGGGACTGTCACCACAGATTCGAGGAAGTGTTCTAGCTTCCAAACCAATCACCTTCGATAACACCAAACAGTTGGCACCAGCTCTCGTAGACCATGGGGTCTGCCAAGACTTCGCAACTACCACACTGGAACAACCAAGAGGAAGCAACAACAACAAAAACAACACCAACAACAACAACAACAAGAGGTTCTAAAACAAAAGGAAGAGTAAACCTTCAAAGGAACCTTCCAAGAAACAACAGATTGTGGCAGTCCATGCCACTGCTGCCCCCACTGCTGCACCAATTACCACTACACCAGCAAAGCCATATGCTGGAAACCTGCCGAAATGCAGCAAATGCAATTTCCATCACAACGGAAATTGTTGGGAGATGCACTGCAACAACTGCAACAAGAAGGAGCACACTGCTCGTTTCTGTAAAGCACCAGCACAATCGATCACCCAAGTCCAAGGAGTCGGTGTAGGCCAGGCATGTTATGGATGCGGTGAGGCTGGACACTACAAGAGAGACTGCCCTAAGGCAAGGAATGCTGGAAGTATAGGAAGAGTGCTGGTAATAGGGCAAAACGAAGCAATAGCTGATCCCACGGTGGTTATGGGTACGTTTCTCCTCAATAACACTTATGGATGCATACTCTTTGATTGTGGTGCAGAGAGGAGTTTCATGAGTCATAAATTCAAGCATATACTAAAACAGAACCCTAAAGCACTCAATAATATATTCACAGTAGAAATGGAAAACGGTAGAACAGAAAGCACGAAAGATATGTACATAGGCTGCACACTAACCCTAAACGAATATTCATTTCAAATCGATCTAATGTCGATCACTATAAAGAGCTTTGATGTCATCATTGGTATGGATTGGTTAAGCCTACACCATACCAATATTCTTTGTCATGAAAGGGCCGTTCACCTAAACCTTCCTAGTGGCGAAACTCTTGTCATTTATGGTGACAAACACGGTACCAACTTACAAATCATCTCTTGCGTCAAAGCCCAGAAATACCTACGTAAGGAGTACTATGCCTTCTTAGCCCACGTGGTAGATAAGGAAAAAGAAACGAAGAGCATCAAAGACATTCCAGATGTTTGTGATTTTCCCAATATCTTCCCTGAAGATCTCCCAGGAGTCCCACCAGAACGACAAGTCGAGTTCAGAATCGATTTAATTCCTGGAGCTACCCCAGTAGCTAAGTCGCCGTATCGTGTGGCACCCGCTGAGATGGAAGAATTATACAGCCAATTAAATGAACTGCTCAACAAAGGGTTCATCAGACCAAGCTTCTCACCTTGGGAGCACCGGTCTTGTTCGTAAAGAAGAAGGATGGATCTTTCCGCATGTGCATTGATTACTGGGAACTTAACAAGCTTACTATCAAGAACCGATACCCGCTACCACGCATTGACGACTTGTTCGACCAACTCCAAGG
This sequence comes from Lactuca saligna, assembly GCF_052625555.1. Lineage (NCBI taxonomy): Eukaryota > Viridiplantae > Streptophyta > Magnoliopsida > Asterales > Asteraceae > Lactuca > Lactuca saligna. The sequence continues at coordinate 51,374,971 of NC_136418.1, read as the reverse complement.
AGTGAGTTATTTCTCAAAGATCGACTTAAGATCTGGATACCACCAACTACGAGTCTTGGAAGGAGATGTTCCCAAAACAGCTTTTTGAACGCGTTATGGTCACTATGAGTTTGTAGTGATGCCCTCTGGATTAAAAAACGCATTGGTGGTGTTCATGGACTTAATGAACTGAGCGTGTCGTTCATTCTTGGACAAATCTGTGATCGTGTTCATAGACGATATACTCATTTATTCATATAATAAAGAGGATCATAGTGAACACCTCCGACATGTTTTGGAAACGCAAAGAAAAGAGAAGTTGTACGCGAAATTCTCCAAGTGCGAATTTTTTATTCGGAAGGTAGATTTCCTAGGTCATGTGGTTAGGAAAGACGGAATACACGTGGACCCTTCCAAAATCAAAGCAATCGAGAACTGGTCAGCTCCAAGAACCCCAATGGAAATTCGAAAATTCTTGGGCCTTGCTGGCTATTACCGTAGATTTATACAAAACTTCTCGAAGATTGCTAAACCACTCACCACCCTGACACAGAAGGGTGTAAATTTCAATTGGGAAGGAAAACAAGGCGCTGCATTCCAAACACTTAAGCAAGCACTATGCAGTGCACCTATATTGTCATTGTCATAAGGAACATAAGACTTCGTAGTCTACTGTGATGCATCTAAGTAAGGTCTTGGATGCGTACTAATGCAACGAGGTAAGGTCATCGTGTATGCCTCAAGACAACTCAAGACGCACGAAGTCAACTACACTACCGACGATCTTGAACTAGGAGCAATCATTTTCGCGCTAAAAATATGGAGACACTATCTTTATGGCAGAAAATGCATGATCTTCACCAATCAGAAGAGCCTTCAACACATCCTTAACCAAAAAGAACTTCACATGAGGTAGAGACGATCGGTTGAACTACTGAATGACTACGAATGCGAGATTCGCTATCATCCAAGAAAAACGAATGTAGTAGCTGATGCCCTTAGTCGGAAAGAATACTCAGGTCGCCGAGTGAAATCCTTAACCATGACGATCCATTCACATCTGTCCACACAAATCAAGGAACCTCAGAGGGAAGCCTTGAAAATTGAAAATGTGGCAGTTGAAGTCCTAAGAGGTATGGACAAGAATCTTGAACTCAAGGGTGACGAAGTCCATTACTTCATGGATTGGATCTGGACACCAAAGTTTGGTGGATTGAGAGACGTAGTCATGAACGAGGCTCATAAGACTCGATACTCCATACATCCATGTTTGGACAAGATGTATCTAGACCTCAAGAAACTGTATTGGTGGCCGAACATGAAAGCAGAGATTGCTACCTATGTGAGCAAGTGTCTGACTTGCGCTAAGGTCAAGGTAGAGTACCAGAAGCCATCGGGATTTCTACAACAACCCGGAATACCCAAGTGGAAGTGGGAACGGATAATGATGGACTTCATAACCAAATTACCCGAGACAGCTGGTGGATTAGAAACCATCTGGGTAATTGTTGATAGGTTAACAAAATCGATACACTTCCTGCCAATAGAAGAAACCGACAAGATGGAGAAGCTAGCTCGAACCTACACCCGAGAGATTGTGCGACTACATGGTGTACTAATATCCATTATCTCTGATAGAGATGGTAGGTTCACCTCGTGATTCTGGCAATCGTTACAAAAATCTCTAGGAACGAGGCTCGACATGAGTACTGCTTACCATCCACAAACCGACGGTCAAAGTGAGAGGACCATACAAACCTTGGAAGATATGCTAAGAGCTTGTGTAATCGATTTTGGTAAAGTGTGGGATACTCATTTACCACTAGTCAAATTTTCATACAACAATAGCTATCACTCGAGCATTAAAGTTGCTCCATTTGAAGCCCTCTACCCGACAACACTCTCACTGGCCCGAAAATCATAAGAGAGACAACCGAGAAGATTGTACAAATCCGGGAACCACTAAAGGCTACAAGAGATAGACAAAAGACAGAAACCCTTGGAATTTCAGGTAAGGGACCAAGTGCTATCAAAGGTCTCACCCTGGAAGGGGTTAATACGGTTCGGAAAATGTGGGAAACAAAACCTAAGGTATATCGGACCATTCGAGATGCTTGCAAGCATCGGCTTGGTAGCCTATAAACTTTGTCTACCGCAGGAACTCAATAACATACACCCTATGTTTCATGTGTCAAACTTGAAGAAATGTTTGTCCGATGAGACCCTCGTCGTTCCTCTAGACGAAATCGAAATCAACGAGAATCTCCACTTTATAGAAGAACCAATTGAAACCATGGATAGGGAAATTAAAAGAACAAAACAAAGTCGCATACCCATCGTGAAGGTCCGCTGGAATGCAAAGCGAGGACCTGAATATACCTGGAACGCAAAGATCAGATGAAACACAAGTACCCATATCTCTTTCTCTAATCCACAAGTGTTTTGCTTAAATTAAATTTTGGGATGAAATTCCCTCTAACGGGGGGATGATGTGACAACCCGATATTTCGGTTCTATGTAATTACTTAAAAAGCCAAGTATTGTAATCACTTTTGAAAATAATGAAATTAACTTTGAAAATAAAATGTACAAAAGTCTCTATTTAGTTACCTACTATGTTAGATATCATTAAACCGTGAGCGTAGATAAAAAGAACGTCCAAATCTGACTTCGTATGAGGAAGTTATGATTTTTCCAAGTTCGGTCTAGCGGTACAATGCTAAAAACTCGAAACAAAGAGCAAGCGACTTTTGGCCAGAATGACCTAACTGAGAATCGAAGTCTCGACAATGGTATTTCAATGGTAAAAATTCTACCAAAAATAGACATCGGATAAAGAAGTTATGGATTTCTAACAAACTTTTCTTACGCCAACCTTTTAAAAATAAATAATAAAAAGAGTTAACTGCAAAAATGGTCCCTGTGGTATGCAAATTTCTGGGGTTTTAGTCCAAACAGTGACTTTTTTGGATTCGTTTTTGGTCCCTCTGAATAGTGAAATGACTGTAATACCCTTGGGGTATTTATTTTCAATTTTTAAATTCATTTTTTTTAATTTAATGATTATTTATTCATTTTAATTATTAATTTAATTATTAAAAAATGAGAGGGCCCACCTCTCTCTCTCTCTCTCTCTCTCTCTACAAAGTCCACCCCTCCTCCTGTTCAGATAATCAACCACCACCACCATTTATTTTGCAAGGAAGGTCGGAAACCGCCATCCACCATCTTCATCGGCGAGAAAACCACCCACAACCACCACCACTATTGATTTCGACCACCACCGAGTTCCCCCTCCTCGTCCACTCATGTCTCCATCTAATTCAAACAGAAGCGAAGCGACAGAAGGCCGTCAAAGCAGCCCCCTGCCACACGCCACCGCAAATCGCTGTCATTCGCTACTGCTGCCACCGACATCCTGCAGCCACCGCCGTCTGCTGCTGCTGCCGTTGCTGGTAAGCCATCCATCCCCTCATTCCGTGTAGATTGGTCGTTTCCCTTTAATCTGTTTCACCAGTTGAATCGAGAGACGAAGGTCTCGATTTTTTTCTTGTGTGTTGAAGACGAGTCTGTAAATCACGAGTTGGAGAATGGTGGTGTAGGTAAGAAAGAAACATATAGAATGTTCAAGAATGGTGGTGCTGGTAAGGAAGAAGAAAAAAGAACGGGTGGGGGGAAGTGGGTTTTTGGGGTTTTTTTGGGGCAGCCGATCTCTGGCGAGCCCTCCTTGGTTCTTTTGCTTTGGCGCTAGTAGCAACACACGAAGGGGGAGCGGATGATCTTTAGGGGTGTTTGGGTGGTGTTGATCGGCCGGAGGAGGAAGGAGAAGGAAGCTCCGGTGGCCGGTGGTGAAGAAAAACGAGAAGCCATGACTGAAGGAAGGAACGAAGAGAGAGAGAGAGAGAGAGAGAGAGAGAGAGAGAGAGAAGACAGGTGGGTCCCATTTGATTTAATTTAACATTTATATTTAAATAAAAGAAAAAAATAATTAAGTAAATGGAAAAAACAAATTAAAAGGGCAAAGTCGTCTTTTCAAGTTTATCGGGGACCAGTTTTACAATGAAACTAGCCCAAAAGGACCACGAATCCAAAAAAATCACTGTTTGGACCAAAACCCCAGAAATTTGCATACCACAGGGACCATTTTTGCAATTTTGTCTACTAAAAATAATTTCAATATTTGTCGAAGGAGTCTAAACGAAAGTTGTAGAGCGTAGTCTCACCTACGCGTGGATATAAAGAACGTCGAAAACGGAGTTCGTATGAAGAAGATATGAATTTTTTAATTTTACTAAATAATTAAAATATAAATTTAAATCAAATTTCGGTATTATCCGAAGGGGGAGTCACCGGGTCAATCCGAGTTACGCCCAGCCTAATAGCGTACGCCTAGCGTACTCGAGGACTAGGCCTCGGAACGTCCATGTCGCCCCTCTACGAAGCTATGCCCAATCCCATCTGAGGCAGTCGAGGATGTGGTCACGCATGACGCACGCGTACGCCCAGCTTAACCACGTACGCCCAGCGTACCGAGGCAGTTCCCATCCCCTATAAAAGGGATGTGAGGGTTCCGGGGAAATTGCTCATTTTCTCTCATCTTTCTTGCGTTTTTACCTCGTTTTTCGTGCACGTGATATCCCGAAGCCCCGGTTTCCATACTCAAGCCGCAAAGGTAGTTTTCGCTCCCGGGATTCTCGAGAATCCCGAGAAAATCCACTTTCTCAAGTCAAAGTTTTGCTTGGTTTTTGTCTCGCCTTCTTCGATCTATCAAGTGACTTCATACCCCTATAAACTACGCTTTTAAATGTTTGATAAATGCTTTTTATACAATATTAAGCGGGGAGGGGGGAGGGGGGGAATGCAAGTAAACACACGGTTATTATCATGTGTAACCTAAAGTTTCTCTATATAAACTTTTTATCTATGTAATCATATATGATTCTTAAACTACTACATGAGTATTCTCGTATGAAAGATAGATTTTTGATAACACCTTGTCTTTTGGAAATAAAACGTGTTTATATATATATATATATATATATATATATATATATATATATATATATATATATATATATATATATACACGAATCAAATACTCCATTTTTACATTAAAGTATATGTGATCAGTTATGTCACTTTACGTGTTATACTTTACATAACAAGTGAGCATTACACTAGGGTTTACTATATGAACGAAACACACTTTGAAAAGCTCTAATAGGTATATCTTACGAGAAAATCATGAACATTTACATACTAAGAACACTATATCAATGAGATATTTCATATATAAGAACAAGTGGACATTTTCATATGTAAATCTGTTTTATACTAAATTTTGTGAGACATTTCACGTACTTTCGAGTATGCATTTTAAGTCCTGTATTATATACCATAATCCCTTGTAGGGGGAGCATGATACTTGTGTATAGATCTATACGGGATTGACAATCGCACACCTAAGCTATTAGCTACGGCTAGGCCGGCAGGCCTGGGGTGACAAAAGTCATAACTTTCCAACACCTGAAGAACGTTGATGTAGGCATCCTGGTCAAATAGCATGGTTATAAGACCTACATGGAGTATTAAAAACACATTGATTTATGGGGTTTTTCAAATGCCTTAACGATTTACACATAAAACTCTTATTTTAGGCATGAAAAGCACCATTGCATTACAGTTTTGGAAAAATCAAACTACCAACTACTATAGTAGAAAATATGGGATTTTCTAGGAACATTTAACATGTACAAACCATTTTCATTCTTTTTCATATAAACATTGTCACTAAATACTTATGAACTCACCAGCTTAAATGTTGACCTACTCTTTCAAAACCACTTGTATTTCTCAGGAATTCAGTAATATAACTAAACTACAGCTTTTGAAGAAGGGACACTATGGCATTAGTTTAATTTCATTTTAAACATCATATTGTAATTTATTTTGAAACAAGTACCTTTCAAAAATGTAAACTTTTAAATTATATATGTGATGGTTGTATTGCTTTCTTTACTATGCATTCAATTGTTGCGATACTACATGAAGTCATATGCCCTCGAACGATTCTGCCGTTCTGGTTTGGGGGTGTGACACTATAAGTAAACCCCAAAATACAATACAGTTATTTGATATTCTGGTATTTTAGAACAACATGCTAGCGCTAGGCTAGGGATCTTCGGGAATCGAATGATACATTTGCCTGATTATATGATGCCTATTAGCCTAGGGTTTCTTGTATGTGGAATTGACATCGTAAATGTAGATGTTTAGTGTATGCATCATGGTTGTATATAATAAAGACCTTATAGCCTAAGAATGTTGATTTAGCCTTCGGGTAGGATTGGATATTCAAAATTCTATTGGGTCCATTGTTATGTGCAGCTAGCATGCATTACCACTGCAAGGGATGTTTGAAGTTTCATGGATGTATGAGTCATGAGAAGTGGTGAGACTAGATGCGAGATACTTGATATTCCTCTAGAAGTGAGGGTTAGGCGCATTTCTATGTTGATGATATTGTTAGGGCGTTATGGTGATACTTGAGACAAATATGCGTAGGTGTGGAAGGTTGTATGGGCTCGTACTACTAAAAGCATAGGACCCATACGCGTAGCAAGGAAATCACAACCCCTAGGGTTTTGGGTTTTGGTCTCCCGACATTATGTTATTTATCTGATCACGTGTATATATATATATATATATATATATATATATATATATATATATATATATATATATATATATATATATATATATCAATATGGTGGTGACAAGACGAGTTGCTTCTGGATCCGGATCAGGATCAGGATCAGGATCGGGGTCGGGAGACGGAGAGTTGGAGGTCCCGGTAGCGCTTGAGACCATGGTACAGATAAGGAATGAGGAGTTGGATGCTAGGATCTGAGAGATTATGCATGACACGATTGCTGTTGCATTCCGAGCGTAGCTGCCAGAGATGTTTGGGTCGATTAAGACCACGATGGTTGAGTTCCTTTATGAGCGATATGCATCTCTAGCAGAGACAGCTACCGCTGTAGCCACTTCGGCTGTAACTGCAGCAGGGGTTAAAGGAGGAGTCGGTAGGGATCTCCAATACTGGGACTTCGATAATACGAAGCCCCGAATGTTTGATGGTACACATGATGCGATTAGGGCTATGAGGTGCTTATCTAACGTGGAGGGCTGTTTCTTCACGTGCTCATGTACTGTTGACCAAAAGGTCAGGTGTACCCTGAACCTGTTGAGGCTTGGGGTAAAGGACTAGTGGAGGCTGACGACTGGGTCGTATACTGATGATCAACAGGCTAGTGTTACTTGGTAGTAGTTCGGAGATATGTTTCGCACCTGCTACATTCCACGCGTTGAGTGGGAGTGGCTTGCGCATGAGTTTTTGACACTGAGATAGGATGGGGAGTCTGTGATGGAGATTACCCGTATGTTCATGGAGAGGGCTATGTTTTTCCCGGAGTTTGCTTCAAATCAGTCTCAGATAACTCGTTATATGAGCATGCTCAATATTGATATTCGACAGTTTGTGTCTACACATCGATGTGATACTCTCCTTGATCTTTAGGAAGCCGCAAGGTGGTGTGAGTTGGAGATAGAGCTTCAGTTGAAGGAGCAGGGTCATGCACCGACACAGTCTCAGCCGGTGCCTAAGCGGTCTAAGACAGCTAATACACGGTCTTAGGGTCAATAGAGCCGCACTTGTGGAAGGTGTGGCAGGGTTCATTTGGGAGTTTGTAGAGCAAGTGGTGGGTGCCAAAAATGTGGCAAGGAGCGGCATTATGCCAGGGACTGTCGTCAGTCCGCCCTTCCGACAAATATGATGATTTGTTACCATTGTCATCAGGTTAGTCATGTGAAGACCAACTGTCCACAGCTAGCCACCAAGCCAGCGCAGGGTTCCGCGCCCGCTACTGTGAGGATCGGAGATGGGAGGCCAGTCAAGGTGGAGCCTCTAAAGGCTCAGGGTCGCACCTTCCAGCTCACGGCTGAGGAGACCAAGGCAGCACCGAATGTGGTTGCTGGTACATTTCTATTCTCTGTCTCAATTATTTTAATTGTGTTATGCTTATTGATTGTACATGTGACTAGGTAGGTTTTTAGTGATTTCTTTTCCTGCTTTGGTATTATTTGACTCGGGGGCGAGTTGGTCGTTTGTATCTCAGAACTTCTCTAGAGGGTTCAGTGTGCCGATAGATGATCTCGAGTGTCCGTTGCGAGTTTCAATCACCAACGAGGATGGGGTTTCTACTTCTTCGGTCTACCGGGGATGCGAGTTGGAGATTTTTGGGGTGTCCATCCTGATAAATTTGATTCCTATCCCCATGTCACACCCCAAAAACCGAAGGTGGAAACATTTCCGGGGTTGACTCCACGTAGAGTATCAAATCCAATGTACATAGTAAGTAAAGTAAATCAACCATTACATTACATATATGAAAGTTTTACATTTATTTCAAAAGCATAAGTTATACAAGTGATACATAGTAAATATGAACAATACAAAATGAGTCTTCTGAGAACTCCGACTTCACACAAAAGGATCTTCGGGTACCTGTCTAACATGGACCTGAGAATACAAGCGGTTTGAAAATCAGCATAAAGCTGGTGAGTTCATAAGCGGTTAGTTTTTCTGAAAATGTACGAGTTCCTTTGTTTTCCTGAAAAGTGGTTATCCAAGAAAATCCCATATTTTCTTATGTAAAATTAGTTTCCAAATCCGAAAGTAAAGTAAACGATGTTTAATTAAAACATGATTGTTCTTGTGAAATGTAATTCAGTTGTTTAACTTATTACACTTCTCTAATTTCGTACTACTATTACTCAGGAAGAACCCCATGTTCTCCTGACTGTGTGTGTGTGAACTGTTACTAGTTTCTGACTATGTTCGGTGTCCTTCCCAGGAAAACCCCATGTTTCCCTGACTGTGTGTATATCTTTACCGGTTTTGTTTATGTTCAGTGTTCTCCCCAGGAAAACCCCATGTTTCCCTGACTGTGTGTGTGTGTCTTTACTGGTTATGGTTATGTTCAGAGTTCTTCCCAGGAAAACCCCATGTTTTCCTGACTGTGTGTGTATCTGGAATCCCTAAATGTACATTAGCTTTACTACGTACATAAAGCCAGTAAATGAGTCTGAAACGTTAATATTCTAGATTGCGAGTCCTTAACCATACTTAGACTGGATATGACTCGGACCATGGTCAGTATCCTTTTTATGACTTTTGTCACCCTTGAACCATTCGGTTCGGCTGTAGCTAGCAGCCAGGTGTGGGATTGTCAGTCCCGTAAAGATCTATACACTCTAGCCACGCTCTCCTACGAACGGAGATTTTGGTTACAGGGTTAGTCCCCCACTATCTCGTGCCATGGAAGTGTTACAAGGACGTGTCTCCAATCATTAAAATTACTCTTTACTTTTCGACTAGGAAAGTAGTATTTACAACTGACTATATTCTACGCACCTGTCCTTTACACTCGAGCCTAGGTGTTTTATTAAGGACATTACACTCGAGCCTAGGTGTTATTTAATGATGGTTGTCCTTTTACACTCGACCCTAGGTGTATTATTAAGGACATTACACTCGAACCTAGGTGTTATTTAATGATTATGGTCCTTTACACTCGATCCTAGGTGTATTATTAAGGACATTACAGTGATTTGTGTGTTATGATGGTATTTATCTATCACACTCGAGCCTAGGTGTATTGTTAAGGACATATAGATGTTTCATGTTTTCTAATGGAGTCTGTCTTTTACACTTGAACCTTAGTGTTTTATTACAGACATTAAAATGGTTTGTGTATTCTATTAGTTTAAATATGAAAAATCAAATGCAAAGTACACAATATAACAGTGTATAATAAGAATTGAAAATCGGGTTAAAAACAAACAACTCTGCAAGTTAAAACAGTTTGTTTAAAAGGTTTTCAATTCTTAAATTGTACAATTATGAAGCCATTTAATTGAAATCATGTGATTAAGTACCAAATATACTTGTACTTTTGCTTGTATTCCCCCCTGAAAACATTGAAAAACCATTGAAAAAGGGTAGGGGTATGAACTCACTGGGCGTGGAAATGTGTCGATTTCGGATGCTAAACGTCGAATCGAGGCCTGATAGCACGTGAGGTTCCTATGTAAAATGAAATGGCATACAAATATATCTAATTAGATTTACAATCTCTAATTAGATATGGAGATACACTCCAACGAACGAAAACACCTCAAAACGGGTGTTTGGAGTGACCCGGGTGACATCTACGGACGGGAATTGAAGCGTGGGACTTGGGATTTGAGTTTACTCCCCAATAGTAAACTTCCTAATTGAGTTTACGGCCTAAACACCCATTCCCCATGAGTTTACGGCCGTAAACTCATAGAGGGGTGGTTTATGGTGTTTAATGGCTCACAAATGAGTATGGACACTTGGAAATGCTTGGAATAATTTTAACTAAGGCTTGGATTGAATTAAAATCATCAAATACAACACTTAAGGGAGTTTATGGCCTAGGCATGGGATCTTTGGCCATAAACTCTCAAATCCCCTTGATTTAGTGTTTTTAAGGTGTTAAAATTAATCACATGTGATTCTAAAAATTCCCACAAGCCTAGAAGTGAGTTTGGGGAACCAATTGACACCATTTTATGAGTTTACGGCCATGAGACATGTTATATGGCCGTAAACTCTCATATGTGGGGTTTTGATGTTTTTAAAGCCCTAAAACTATTTTTGGTTGGTCCTTTGATTTATTTCAAGGCTTTTGGTGGTGTTGGATGGCTTTCTAACACCTTATAATTGAATTTATACCCATTTATAAGGAGTTTATGGCCCAAGCATATACCTTGGCCGTACAATCACATAAATCCCCCAAAAATTTTGTTTAAGGTGCCCAAATGCTAAAACCAATATTCTATAATTCATATCTAAGCCTTGTTTGTGATTAGGAAGGGTTTAAGGGCATGAAATCCCCATTTATATGAGTTTACGGCCCAAGCACATGCCTTGGCCGTAAACTCCTTCAAAACTCACAAAATCCATGTTTTAAATGTTTAGAGTCCAAATCTTGAAGCCATTTAGCCATATCTAAGTCCCAAACTTGTCAAGGAGGGGTTTAAGGGCTCAAAACCCTTCATTTTTGGTGTTTCCGGCCTAGGCACCTTCTTGGGCCATAAACTCACATGTCATGTCCCATTTCATGATTTAGTCTCGAATTTGGAAGTCAAATAAGCTATACAATGAGGTTAGGAAGTTACCTTAAGGATTTGAGGCCTTAAAATTGAGTTTTGGACTCTAAATCTTGGATTTTAGGAGAGAGGTTAGAGAGAGAGTAGAGAGAGAAGGAAAAAGCTTCAAATGAAAGGTTTAACACGTTTATATAGTTCCCAAAACTTGGACGCGGTGGAATTCTACCCGATACCGGCATTAGACAGGGCTTTTGGTCGCACCCGGCCAATTTGCCGTAACCCGATATGGTTGGTTCTAAAAATGTTCCGATCATTAATATGAGATGTTAGAATGAGTTCTAAGGGTATTAAGACACTTATTAAGTCATAAAATAAAATTCACATTAACAACTAAATAAAAGGTCGGAAATGGAAACGAAATCGGAAACGGCGATTGGATGATCGGAACGAGTCGCAAAATGGGTTACAATTAAGGATATGAATTTCGGGTTGTTACATTATCCCCCCGTTAGAGGGAATTTCGTCCCGAAATTCAAAGATTCAAACATAGATCACAAAGTGGAAAGATATATGGGGATGAATTTACTGCATTCGGGTCTCCGCTTAATATTCTAGCGAACCCTCACTGTCAGGATGTGGCTTTATTACGCATGATTAATCTCTCAATCTACGATCTCAATTGATTCATACATGAAAATTTGGATTTTTTATTTCCTCAAAGGAATTTACTAGGGTTTCGTCAGGTCGGCAAGCCTTACGAATAAAGATGCGGAATACCAGATGGTTGCTACTGAGTCTTTAAGATAGCTCGGAGAGGGCTATGGAATCAATTCCTAACGAAGATCTTGAAGGGTCTAAGGTTCCACAAGTTAAGTTTTCCGCACTTCCCAAGATGTACTATGTCTTTCCAGGGTAAAACCTTCAACAAGTGGGTACGCTTTCACATGTCAGAGTAACTAAAGGTCCAATGGTTCTAAGGGGAACTTCTACGTGAGACTACGATCGTAGCCGACGGGACCCAAAGATCGACAGGTCCCATGGGTGCTCCCGGTGTCGACTAATTCTTTATTGCCTTAGCTTTTGAAAGGATCTACGAGTATGACTGTTTTGCTTATCTACATGAACAAGAGAATGGTTCGACCGAAGGGCATCACTACCTCCTCGTAGTGATCGTATCATGCCCTGATTGCTGACTTGCACACATTGTGCTTACTGAGGTTCGGTTACGAGGAAATTCCCGGGATTAGATCGATGCGAGACTATACTACACGTTCGGAAAGAATTCTCAAGAATTCTTTAGAAACAACATTGGGAAAGGATCGTAGACTTCTCGTTTCTCGATGATCACTTGGACGAGAGATACATGGGCAAACTTTTTAAGCTTTGATGTACAAAGATCATGAGAGTCGAGTTGGGGGAAGATTAGAATAAGTGGCTTTCTCGAATCTAGGAAAGACAGTATGAATGAGGCTCGGTCATTACATGCTAAGGGTGACATCAAAGCATTTCATAAAAAGTTTACCAATAGATAGAATGGAAAAGAATAATCACTCGGATTGAGAAAACAATATACGAATACGACACAAACGTTCTTGTTTCCATGTGATAACCATCTCGAAGACATACATTTTCGGTTACTCATAAAAGACAGGGGTTAGAAAATGTTCAAATGGATGGTTAATGAATTTCTTTCGGTGCTAGAATCGAAAAGAATCACAGGCATATAATTTAATAAGGGAAAATATACCTGTGGCAACGGTGGGATCGGTGGCTGTCTTTTCTTGTCCTATCGCTAGAACTCTTCCAATGTTACCAGGTTTTACAGTCTTAGGACAGTTTCGCTTGAGATGTCCCACTTCTCCACAACCATAGCAGGCCCGACCGATGCCCGCTCCGGAAGCTTGACTCGTTGATTGAGTTGGCGTCTTACAGTTCTTCGCCATGTGACCCTTTATGCCACATTTGTTGCAAATTACCTCTATACATGGACCAGACGAAAGATGATGATAGTTGCACTTGCCACAACTAGGAAGAGTTCCATTATACCTACTAGTAGGTTTCCGAGTTGAGGATCCGACAACAAAAACAGTCACAGGGGAAGTGGCAGCATGAACTGCCATCGTTTGCTGTCTCTTTGAAGACTTGTGTGATGTTTGGCTTTTCTATTTCTTCCCAAGTTTTCTTTTCTCGCCACTCCTCACCATCAGTTCAGTAGTGGTAACTGCCTCTTCAAGGTTATCACTGTGATCGATTTGGATTTGTGCTAAACATTTGGCGCTGTCGTACGTATCCGGCCTCGCAGCTATGACATTTCCTTTCGTTGGCTGAGTCAGTCCCCAGATAAATCTCTCTATCTTCTTACTTTCCGGGGTAACCATTCCCGTACAAAGTAGTGCCAAGCCGTCGAACCTAGAAGTATAAGTAGCAATGTCGGAACCTTTCATCTTCAGGTTCCACAGTTCATGTTCTAACTTCTGCATTTCTCCCCGATGGCAGTACTCAGCCAGCAGAAGTTCCTTCATGGCTTCCCAACCCATGGCGTTGGCTACAGGTAAGGTTAGGGATTTGACTCGGCCGTTCCACCAAGTCAAGGCTTTCTCAAGAAAGGTGCAAGCAGCAAACTTCACCTTGTCTGAATCTGAACAAGCGCAGATTTCAAAGATAGATTTGATCTTCTCAAACCATCGGGTAAGGGAAATGACACCTCCAGTGCCATCAAAAGACGTGGGTTTGGCGTTCATGAAATCCTTATAGGAACCCTCTTTCCGGCGTCCCTGGCTATCTTCTGGGTTTTGGGATTGAGGACCACCTCCTGAACCGCTAGGGTTCATTTGTGACATGGCTGCCACCATTGCAGCTGTCATGACTGTCTGGAATGATGCTAGGTCAAACTGAGGAGGAGGTGATGGCGGAGGAGGATTGTCGTTGTTCTTCGAGCTGGGTCTCTTTCGGGGAGGCATCTTGATCTATAAAGATCAGGAAAGAGAGGATCATAAGTCCTCTGAATTGAATCAAGGAATATGGAACATGGGATATCTCATCAAGATAGATATAGCATCATACTAAGCGATAAAGCAGGAAAGAGTTATCAAGACAGAACATTTTATCACTAGAGGAATGTTCAAGTAACATCGCATATACGAGGATTTTCTATGAAGGATTGGCTCGAGAAATACTCCCATAGTATTTCATGGTTCACTGCAGCGACGATTCGTTGTTTGAGATATTAGGTAAGTTTTAGGCATGCTGCGTACTACAGTCACTCCCAAGCACATGTTGGCCGTGTCTCGAATGAATATAGTTGGCTAGGCTATATTGATCCTAGACACGACTACATAACTGCCCAGGTTTAACCGCAGTGTACAACATCCATTTACTTATGTTTTGTTCTACTTGTAGTTATGGATTTCGACGGGTCGGTATACTTGTATACTTTTGAAAATACTTATAGTTTTGAAGATACTTTTAATTCAGAGCACTTAGGCCCTTTAATGTTTATAGTTTTATACCATGTAAGGTTTGGTATACTTCATTCACTATAAACAATGGCTCTGATACCAATTTGTCACACCCCGAAAACCGAAGGCGGAAACATTTCCGGGGTTGACTCCACGTAGAGTATCAAATCCAATGTACATAGTAAGTAAAGTAAATCAACCATTATATTACATATATGAAAGTTTTACATTTGTTTCAAAAGTATAACTTATACAAGTGATACATAGTAAATATGAACAATACAAAATGAGTCTTCTGAGAACTCCGACTTCACACAAAAGGATCTTCGGGTACCTGTCTAACATGGACCTGAGAATACAAGCGGTTTGAAAATCAGCATAAAGCTGGTGAGTTCATAAGCGGTTAGTTTTTCTGAAAATGTACGAGTTCCTTTGTTTTCCTGAAAAGTGGTTATACAAGAAAATCCCATATTTTCTTATGTAAAATTAGTTTCCAAATCTGAAAGTAAAGTAAACGATGTTTAATTAAAACATGATTGTTCTTGTGAAATGTAATTCAGTTGTTTAACTTATTACACTTCTCTAATTCTGTACTACTATTACTCAGGAAGAACCCCATGTTCTCCTGACTGTGTGTGTGAACTGTTACTAGTTTCTGACTATGTTCGGTGTCCTTCCCAGGAAAACCCCATGTTTCCCTGACTGTGTGTATATCTTTACCGGTTTTGTTTATGTTCAGTGTTCTCCCCAGGAAAACCCCATGTTTCCCTGACTGTGTGTGTGTCTTTACTGGTTATGGTTATGTTCAGAGTTCTTCCCAGGAAAACCCCATGTTTTCCTGACTGTGTGTGTATCTGCAATACCTAAATGTACATTAGCTTTACTACGTACATAAAGCTAGTAAATGAGTCTGAAACGTTAATAATCTAGATTGCGAGTCCTTAACCATACTTAGACTGGATATGACTCGGACCATGGTCAGTATCCTTTTTATGATTGTTCTTATGACTTTTGTCACCAACTGAATTACATTTCACAAGAACAATCATGTTTTAATTAAACATCGTTTACTTTACTTTCAGATTTGGCCCACAACACAAAGCATGATTGCCTCAACCCAACACTATCATATATCGACATATAAACTGACAAGGATCAAGTCGGCACATAACACAGACAAACAACAACCATACGGCTCACCACTACCTACTAGCTCGGCGTACTACAGGCTACGCCCAGTGTACGCATTGACTTAATATCTTCATTTTTTAGGGCTTAATTTGTAAAGTCACTACATCAAATTTCCAGTCTTATTCCTAAATGGTATCCCATACCATAAAGTTTCCCTTTTTATTTGGTTCAGGGTTAGTCCCCCACTATCTCGTGCCATGGAAGTGTTACAAGGACGTGTCTCCAATCATTAAAATTACTCTTTACTTTTCGACTAGGAAAGTAGTATTTACAACTGACTATATTCTACATACCTGTCATTTACACTCGAGCCTAGGTGTTTTATTAAGGACATTACACTCGAGCCTAGGTGTTATTTAATGATGGCTGTCCTTTTACACTCGACCCTAGGTGTATTATTAAGGACATTACACTCGAACCTAGGTGTTATATAATGATTATGGTCCTTTACACTCGATCCTAGGTGTATTATTAAGGACATTACAGTGATTTGTGTGTTATGATGGTATTTATCTATCACACTCGAGCCTAGGTGTATTGTTAAGGACATATAGATGTTCCATGTTTTCTAATGGAGTCTGCCTTTTACACTCGAACCTTAGTGTTTTATTACAGACATTACAATGGTTTGTGTATTCTATCAGTTTAAATATGAACAATCAAATGCAAAGTACACAATATAACAGTGTATAATAAGAATTGAAAATCGGGTTAAAAACAAACAACTCTGCAAGTTAAAACAGTTTGTTTAAAAGGTTTTCAATTCTTAAATTGTACAATTATGAAGCCATTTAATTGAAATCATGTGATTAAGTACAAAATATACTTGTACTTTTGCTTGTATTCCCCCCCTGAAAACATTGAAAAACCATTGAAAAAGGGTAGGGGTATGAACTCACTGGGCGCGGAAATGTGTCGATTTCGGATGCTAAACGTCGAATCGAGGCCTGATAGCACGCGAGGTTCCTATGTAAAATGAAATGGCATACAAATATATCTAATTAGATTTACAATCTCTAATTAGATATGGAGATACACTCCAACGAACGAAAACACCTCAAAATGGGTGTTTGGAGTGACCCGGGTGACATCTACGGACGAGAATTGAAGCATGGGACTTGGGATTTGAGTTTACTCCCCAATAGTAAACTTCCTAATTGAGTTTACGGCCTAAACACTCATTCCCCATGAGTTTACGGCCGTAAACTCATGGAGGGGTGGTTTATGGTGTTTAATGGCTCACAAATGAGTATGGACACTTGGAAATGCTTGGAATAATTTTAACTAAGGCTAGGATTGAATTAAAATCATCAAATACAACACTTAAGGGATTTTACGGCCTTGGCATGGGATCTTTGGCTGTAAACTCTCAAATCCCCTTGATTTAGTGTTTTTAAGGTGTTAAAATTAATCACATGTGATTCTAAAAATTCCCACAAGCCTAGAAATGAGTTTGGGGCACCAATTGACACCATTTTATGAGTTTACGGCGATGAGACATGTTCTATGGCCGTAAACTCTCATATGTGGGGTTTTGATGTTTTTAAAGCCCTAAAACTATTTTTGGTTGGTCCTTTGATTTATTTTAAGGCTTTTGGTGGTGTTGGATGGCTTTCTAACACCTTATAATTGAATTTATACCCATTTATAAGGAGTTTACGGCCCAAGCATATACCTTGGCCGTACACTCACATAAATCCCCCAAAAATTATGTTTAAGGTGCCCAAATGCTAAAACCAATATTCTATAATTCATATCTAAGCCTTGTTTGTGATTAGGAAGGGTTTAAGGGCATGAAAACCCCATTTATATGAGTTTACGGCCCAAGCACATGCCTTGGCCGTAAACTCCTTTAAAACTCACAAAATCCATGTTTTAAATGTTTAGAGTCCAAATCTTGAAGCCATTTAGCCATATCTAAGTCCCAAACTTCTCAAGGAGGGGTTTAAGGGCTCAAAACCCTTCATTTTTGGTGTTTACGGCCTAGGCACCTTCCTGGGCTGTAAAGTCACATGTCATGTCCCATTTCATGATTTAATCTCGAATTTGGAAGTCAAATAAGCTATACAATGAGGTTAGGAAGTTACGTTAAGGATTTGAGGCCTTAAAATTGAGTTTTGGACTCTAAATATTGGATTTTAGGAGAGAGGTTAGAGAGAGAGTAGAGAGAGAAGGAAAAAGCTTCAAATGAAAGGTTTAACACGTTTATATAGTTCCCAAAACTTGGACGCGGTGGAATTCTACCCGATACCGGCATTAGACGGGGCTTTTGCTCGCACCCGGCCAATTTGCCGTAACCCGATATGGTTGGTTCTAAAAATATTCCGATCATTAATATGAGACGTTAGAATGAGTTCTAAGGGTATTAAGACACTTACTAAGTCATAAAATAAAATTCACATTAACGACTAAATAAAAGGTCGGAAATGGAAACGAAATCGGAAACGGCGATTGGATGATCGGAACGAGTCGCAAAATGGGTTACAATTAAGGATATGAATTTCAGGTTGTTACACCCCATGGGGGAAGTATGTGTGATTGTAGGGATGGATTGGCTTAGTCGTTTTGGTCCCATGATCGAATGTGAGGGACAGCGGGTGGTGGTTCGAACCCCAAGTGGGGGAGAACTTGTAGTATATGGTGAGGGCACCAGGTTGGGATCAGGTTTTGTTCGGCAGCCTCGGCTCAATAGTATATTCAGCACAGGTGTGCAGGTTATTTAGCATATGTGGTAGATACACGAGTTATAGAGCAGCTCTCAGTTTCTGAGGTTCCGGTGGTGAGGGAGTTGCTGATGTGTTTCAGGAGGAGTTACCCGGAGTGCCACGGGAGAGGCAGGTTGAGTTCAGGATTAACCTAGTACTAGGTGTGGCCCTTATCGCCAGGGTGCCATACCGATTGGTACTGCCTGAGATGTAGGAGCTATCATCTTAGTTGCAGGAGCTGCTGGGTAAGAAGTTTATTCGTCCGAGTAGTTCGCCTTGGGGAGCATCGATCCTCTTCTCCAGGAAGAAGGACGGTTTGCACATGATGTGCATTGACTATAGGGAGATGAACAAGTTAATGGTGAAGAATCATTATCCACTCCCAATGATAGATGATCTTTTAGATTATATGCAGGGTGCATCTTGGTTTTCCAAGATTGATTTGAGATCAGGATACCACCAGGTAAGGGTGAGGGAGGAAGACGTGGAGAAGACCGTGTTTTGGACTCGTTATGGTCATTACGAGTTCGTGGTGATGTCGTTTGGGCTCACCAACGCACCGGCAATGTTCATGAATCTGATGAACCGAGTCTGCAGATCGATGCTCGATCGTTCGGTCATTGTGTTCATAGATGATATCTTGGTGTATTCCAAAACTCGAGAGCAGAATGATGAGTATCTTAGGGAGCTGTTGGAGGTTCTGAGGAAAGAACGGTTGTATGCCAAGTTCTCGAAATGCGATTTTCGGTTACGAGAGTTCTAGTTCCTCGAACATCTCATTAACCAGGAGGGGATTTTTGTCGATCCGGCTAAGGTGGAGGCGGTTATGCAGTGGGAGACTCCAAAATCTCCCTCAGACATTAGGAGTTTCTTGGGTTTAGCAGGGTATCGTAGATTCATTCATGACTTCTTCAAGATTGATGTACCCCTCACTCATCTAACAAGGAAGGGGGTATCTTTCCGATGGGGCCCTGAGCAGCAGAGGGCATTTGAGACCCTGCGATGATTTTTATGCGAGGCGCCAATGGTGACACTCCCCGAGGGAGTTAAGAATTTTGTGGTGTTTTGTGATGTGTCCATCACAGGTTTGGTGGCAGTCCTCATGCAGAGGGAACGAGTGATTGCTTATGCATCAAGGCAGCTGAAGCCGCACCAGATGAGATACCCCACACATGATCTCGAGTTGGGAGTGGTGGTCTTCACTCTCAAGATTTGGAGGCACTATCTGCATGGGGCCCGTTGTACTATATACACGGATCACAAGAGTTTGAGACATATCATGGATCATCCGAACCTGAATATGAGGCAGCACATATGTCTAGATGTGGTCAAGGACTATGATTGTGAGATCCTTTACCATCCTGGTAAAGCGAACGTGGTTGCGGATGCTCTGAGCCGCAAGTCAGTTAGGTCCTCAACCCTAGCCAGGTATATGAGGATAGCAGTTGATTCCCTGCTGGTGGGTTTGGTCAGGGATGCCAGGATTGAGGGTATGAGACCAGAGAACTGGAAGATTGAGAGGATTAAGGGCAAAAGCGCCCGGTTTGTTCGGGAAAGCTATGGGTTGTTGACCCGTTACAGTTGGGTTTGGGTTTCGATATCCGGAGGGGTCTGGCAGACAGTGATGGAGGAGGCTCATAAATCTCGTTTTTCGATTCACTTGTGAACCACCAAGATGTACCGTGATTTAAGTTTGAGTTATTGGTGGTCTGGCATGAAGCAAGATATCGCTTGATTTATTGAGAGGTGCTTGACCTGTAGGATGGCCAAGGACGAGCTTCAGAGGCCGCATGGTAAGCAGCAGCCTCTAGAGATTCCCATGTGGAAATGGGAAAGGATCGTGATGGATTTCATCATGAAGTTGCCGAAGACAGCAAGGGGGTTCAATGCTATATGGGTCATAGTGGATCGATTCACCAAGAGTGCCCATTTCCTAGCCACACAGGAGAGTTCCTCGGCAGAGAATTTGGCCAACCTGTAAGTCAGAGAGAATGTCTCTCGCCATGGGGTTCCAGTTTCTATCGTTTCCGATCATGATGTCAAGTTTACTTTCCGATCATGATGTCAAGTTTACTTCCACGAGGAACTCGGTACGAGACTGCATTTTTGCATGGCGTTCCATCTGCAGACTGATGGGTAGAGTGAGTGGACCATTCAGACCCTCGAGGACATGTTGAGGGCGTACATCATTGATTTCGGTGGGAGTTGGGATTCCCACCTACCTTTTGCTGAATTCGCCTACAAAACCAACTATCATTCCAGTATTGGCGCCCTGCCTTTCTACCTATTATATGGGTGGAAGTGTAGAACCCTAGTTTGATGGGGTGAGGATGGGCACAGGGTGATGGGTTGGACAGAGGTAGTTCTGCAAACTATTGAGATGATATAGCAGATTAGACAGCGACTGCAGACTTCTCAGAGTCAGAAGAAGAGTTATGCCGACCGACGCCGATCTGAGTTGGAATTTCAAGTGGGTGACATGGTTCTCCTGAAGGTCTCACCCTGGAAGGGTGTGATCCGCTTCAGGAAGAGGGGAAAATTGGGTCCCCGTTATATTACACCGTTCAGGATTGTTGCTAGGGTTGGCAGGGTAGCTTATGGGCTAGAGCTTCCGGAGGAGCTTAGCTGGATCCACAACATATTTCATGTTTCGCAATTGAGAAAATTCATTATGGACTAGGAGGCAGTGGTATCGTTCGATGACGTTCAGTTCAATGAGTGCCTGAACTATGTGGAGAGGCCCGTGGCTATTTTGGAAAGTAAGAAGAAGATTCTGTGGAACAAGGAAATACCTTTAGTAAAGGTATAATGGGAACATCAGTACGAGTGGAAATGGGAGCCGGAGGCGGAGACGCGCGAGCATTACCCGACATTATTTATTCCAGCGGACTTCAAGGGCGAAGTCTAGTTCAAGTGGGGGCGACTTTTCACGCCACGATTCTCACGTATTTCTTAAATAAGATTTATTGGGTTAAGCTCTACTCGATGAATTGGTTGACCTACTCGTCGAATAGCAGCTGGATGAGATCGCGTATTAAGTGACCTACTCGACAAGTCCATATTGGGACTCGGTGAGTAGGAGTTGGTAGGTGAAACACTAAATCCCGGGGTTTGCACCTCTATTTAAAGGAGCCTTAGCCTCCTTTGGCCACTTTTCAGTCCTTGAGAGGCCCTTAAAACCCTAATACGTGTCTGTGTGTGCCTTGGAGGAAGAAAGCTAAGAGTGCAAAGGAATTGAAGCAAGGAAGGCATGGGAAGTAAGACTTACCTTAGTTAGCATCCTTTGGTGGTAGTGGAGCCCATGTCAAGTGATACGTGAGTTGGAGTTTACTTTTCATGTTGACATCTGCGAGGTGAGTTATCCTCACTGTATCAATAGGGTCTACGACACCAAGGCAGTCCCTTTAATTGTTATTGTTATGGTATGCTACATATGGTTATTATCTGTTAGATCGGAATCAGGGTAGATAGTATGTTATGCTTTTATGATCCGTAGGGATTGGTATGTTAGTGACCTGCTAGGTCGGTACTCTAGTTACAGGAGAATTCTATGATTGATGATCAGTGAGATAGATATGTTTGATGTTTATATATGCTAGTATATGATAGTATGTGCACATGGTTATTTGCTTGTGGTTGGGTTGAGGTGGTCCTACTTGCGCTGAAAATATACCCTATGAGCGGTCCGGGGAGACTGTAGGCCCACATGGCGGACAAGTCATGCCGAAGGATCGGGATAGATTCAGACAGACTGTAGGCCCAGTAGGGCGGTCTAGTCAGGCCGATGACCCAGTATGCATGTTGATTGATTGATTATTCCTGACTTGGTATTGTCAGTGTGGTATTGGTATTTTGGAGGCAGCTCACTAAGCCCTCAGGCTTATAATTTTTAGTTTATTGTTTCGGGTACTTCAGGAGATGATGGAAAGGAGAAGGTGTGACCGTACCGCTCCTCATCCTTATATTTTGATTTTTGGGACACTCTGATGGAAAATGATTTGAAAACATTTTGTAAACAATGCTATTTGGTTTTTATTTATGATTGAAAATGTCTAAATTTGGTGTAAAATTTATGGATGTTACATACATCCATTATCTAACTCTATTAAGTTTCTATTTATATATTCTTATTACATGATGTGTTAATCACATTTTGATGTTTTCTACAAATGATCGAAGAAAATCAAGGAAGCTTAAAAGAAGAGTAAGTTGAGTCTGATCATTAAGAGATAGATTTCGATTGCATGGTTCGATGATCAGATTTTTGAGCTGCTATTTAGGAGATATGATAGATTTCTTAAGAATATTTAGAAACATAGTTTTCATTTGTATTTGCATTGTAAGGACAAGTATTTCCACATTTTATCAATAAAATAAAATTCGATTTTATCTTATTTTACATTTCCTTGCAATGGCATTTATGAAAATTGGTGTTTATATTTATATTGTTAGCAATGTTGAAAAATGGATTTGATTCTTAGTTATTGTTCAATATAATGTCTAAGTCCATTTATTTGGTATGTATTTGACCCGACACGACATGGTCCATTTGGGTTACATGGCATTGCAATACTTGGATAGACTAAATGAGAGAAAGGAAACTTGTGATTATAAATATATTATAAGTTCTAATATATTAATAATAGTATTATTTAATTAGTGTTGATCAAGTATTAATTTAGAATTAATTTGGTGATCAAAACAAGACTAATTAAATATATAGGGTTGATTATGACAATCATCTAATCAATTATGGTGGATATATGATCCATGGTTTATGGAGTTGGGTTATAACCATTTCGAGCTCCATGGATAGCTCATGGGAGTTACAAACCCATGGATCATTAGAAATGAAGAGTCATGACAATTAAGGGCATTCATGTGTAAAGCCTAATTGAGACAACACTATAAAGGGAGCCCTATAGCTAGCAAAATCGGACTACTAGTGAGTTCTAAGAGGGCATAACCGATCTTGAGTGCAAGTGTATTCTCTCATGTTATGCCAATTCTTGTGGTCTTGTGTTAAGCATTTGAGGCACAACATCTGGGGTGCTAGGTTCACAAAGTCTTCAAGGAATCCAAGCAACAAGAAATGTATGTACTTCTACTAGTTTTATACTACATGTTCCCCATGCCATGCTAGCTAGGAAGTAAACCTTGGAAAATTCAAATTTGCATGTGTACTAGAGAAAACATAAATCCAGGGTTTCTAGGGTTTCATGTACACCATAGGAGTGTTAGAATGCTCAAAACCCATCAGTGGTATCAGAGCCTAGGTTTGTTTTCTTGATACTTGATGCAAACTTGTTGAAAAAGCTCAAAAAATTGCACTCTAAGACATGAACTCACCGAGTCCATGGGGGGACTCGACGAGTCCATGACCAAACTCATCCTAATCGTCGAGTAGGTTCTTGAGCTCGATGAGTAGGAGCCCTAAAATGCAACTTTTCGACTTTTTGCTACTGGAAATGGACTAGAAACATTACCCTAAACTATTTTGGTGTTTTAAAACTTATTTTAGATGGTGTAATGTTTATGCTAATCCATTTACAATGGCTAATATCAAAATTCCATGATTTATATGTGTTAATATGATTCTTGTAATTTTGATATGAATGTTCATGTTCTTATGAGTTTTAGAAGATCATAAGAATTATGTGTTATTTGCTTGTAGTGTAATTCTTGATCTTAATGGCTAATGATGGAATCCATAACTTGTCCTCCAGTTATGGGTTACCAAAAGTCAATTCTTTAAAAGTGTCATTAAACAATAAGAGGTTACATAAAATGAAGAGTCTTCATTTTTATGAACCATTAAACTCATAAGTTACGAGTTGAAGAGTCTTGAAATAGTTTCAAATCTGCCCTCAAGTTTTGGAATTTGTAAAGTTCTGCACATTAATACTTTAATTCCAATATAGATCCTTGGAATTTTAAAAGTTTAAAATTCAACCCTTATACTTCTATAATATTAAAAGTTTAATCATTATATATATGTATAAGAATAAGTCATCTTACCGCAATTAGGCCTCATTCACGAACTCGGTCTATAAGGTGGTATAAGGTTGTTGCCTATAAAATGGCAGCGTAATGGGTGTCCACTCTCACCCACCGCTTCCTTGACTGGTGGAGGGTAGTTAGCCGAACGGGTAGGATAGGACCTTAATCCTCTTTAAAAGTATAATGAAATTATTAAGTAACTAAACCATTATTAATTCCCAATCTTAGTTACTTTAGGAAAATGTGAAATAGGTGCTAACCAATGAAATTACACTTTGCACCTTGCCAAGTCGTTAGTGGAGTGTGTGTGGTTAACCGACACATTAACAAGGACTAGTAAGAGTGGCAAAGGGTGACTTAAGTTTTATCATAGATTCGTGGAGCACGTGTTCCTAAAGGACACATCGATTAGGTGTTAAAATTAAGGGTACCAAGTCAATATGCATGGTTATTCACACCTTGTTTATGATCCTCGGCATCCCAATCACAAACTTGAGAAGGAACAATCGAGATTCAAACATGCCATTGAAAGTTCATTGTATCTCAAAAGATCTAGGAGTTTCAAATTCAATTAAAACTTAATAATTTATTTTGTTTATAATGGTGGAAATTCGTAAATCATCATTTACGTACTTTCAAATATTTCATAGCTTAGATTACGACATCCCTATTCCAAGTTATGAAATAGTTTGTAGGGTGCTAGCCTTAATTATTTCATTTGGGTGACTTATTATGGACTCTTCATCTAATTAAGCTTGTCCTTCATTCTTTCAGATGTCTTCCAACACTACTATTAGATCAAACCCAACAGACTCCTTTTCCCTCATGAACTTCTGTAGGAAAGTCACTTTTGATGGGTCTAACTTCAATGAATGGATTAGAAACATCAGGGTGATTACCCGCTACGAGAACAAGGAATATATCCTTGATAAGGAGTTTAGGGTCATCAATGAGTCCACTGCTACTCCTGAGGAGGTTGTGGAGTACATTGCACATGATAGGGATGCTACCAAAGTGTCCTGCATCATGCTGGCTACCATGACTCCCGAACTCCAGAAATCCTAGGAAGATTTCTACCACTATGAGATGCATCTGGATATGATGGATAGGTACCATCAGAGCGTGTGTCAAGAGATGTATAAAATCATATCCTCCATGATAATGGCCAGAATGAAGGATGGTGAACCTATCACCAGTCACTTGCAGAAAATATAAAGGTTCATGGACCGGTTGCTGAAGCTGAATGTGGACTTCCTTGAGGACTTGGCGATTGATATCATTCTCCATTCCTTACCTCCAAGTTATGATTAGTTTCGGATGACTTATCATATGAACAGGGAGGAAGTCACACTTATCAAACTTCAAGGACTATTAATGGCCCCTGAAAGTTACCTTAAAGGTAAGTTGGATGTTATTTCTACTCTTACTCCTACAGCAGCCCCTGTTCTGGCAATTGGGCAAGGAAAGGGGAAGAAGAGGAAGACCCCTTCGAAGGGTACCAAGGGAAAGTCCCTTGATGGCTCCCCTTCAAGTGGGACCAAGATAGGTCTCATTCCTCCTTCCTCAAACCCAAAGGAAGCACAATGCTTCTACTGCCATGAAAAGGGGCACAGGAAGCGAAGCTGCCTCAAGTACCTTCAAGATGTGAAGGATGGGAAAGTTAAACCCACCCATGCAGGTATTTTTACAATAATGTCTAATAACTCATCTAATGCTAATTCTTGGGTGCTTGATACAAGTTGTTGTATTCACATTTGTACTGATTTGCAGGGCCTAAGAAGAAGTGAGCAAGTGGAGCATGGGAAGATAAACTTAGTCATGGGCAACAGGAAAGCATCACCTGCCACCAAGATAGGAGTTTATTCTTTATTTCTTAATAATTGGTTAATGTTAGATTTGAATAAATGTTGTTACTCACCTGAAATGGTAAGAAATATTATTTCCCTTCATAGTTTGTACAAACAAGGTTTCACCTTTTCGTTTGATAATAAAATTGGTTCTATTGATGCTTTTTATAATGATGTGTTTTATTTTAAAGCATTACCTTGTGATGGTGTATATGAAATTGTGTCGATTGTAGACAACTTAAGAAATAATGTATACCATATTGATTCCTTGATGAGCTTAGATAAAGCATCCTTGTGGCATTGTTGGCTTGGACATGTTAACAAGAAACACATAGGCCAACTCAAAAAGGCTAGAGTTTTGGAATCATTTGACCTAAATTCGGATGATAGTTACGAGTCTTGTTTACTTGGAAAAATGACAAAGTCACCCTTCACTGGTTCTTGTGAGAGGGGTGAGGGTTTGTTGGAACTCATACACAGATGCTTGTGGACACTTCAAATCAGCCACAAAGGATGCTAATTGGTACTATGTGACTTTCACTAATGAGTACAACAAATATGGATATATCTACTTAATCAAGCATAAGTCAGAAAGCTTTGAAAAGTTTAAAGAGTTTAAACCGGAAGTCGAGAATCAATTGGGCAGGAACATTAAGATGCTACGATCTGATCGTGGTTGTGAGTATATTAGTATATAGTTCCTCAACTATCTGAAGGAATGTGGGATCATCTCCCAATTGACACCTCCGAGGACACCACAGTTGAATGGTGTAGATGAGAGGCGTAATTGAACCTTGTTGGATATGGTTCATTCCATGATGAGTCGGGCTTCGTTATCAATCTCTTTTTGGGGGCATGCCTGAGAGACTGCTGCCCATATCCTAAATCTAGTCGCTACTAAAAAGTTTGCCAAAACACCTCACGATATGTGGACTAGGAAAGTTCCCAATCTAGACCACATCAAGATTTGGGGTTGTGAAGCTTTTGTGAGGTGCGAGTCTCATAACAAGCTTGAACATCGAAGTGAGAGGTGTATTTTCATTGGCTATCCACAAAGATCCTTTGGTTACCTCTTCTACAGACCCAATGATAATGTAGTCTTTGTAGCAAGAAGATGAGTCTTTCGTGAGAGAGAATTTATAAGCAGAGGGGACAGTGGGAGGCAAAATTACCTTGAAGAACTTCAAGAGTCAAGTGGTGAAGGAAACTCAAATACTATCAACCAACCTGAGGAGGAAACTCCTATTGAGCTGATAGATGGGTCCACACCTCTGAGGCGTTCCACTAGAGTTAGGAACACACCTGAATTTTATTATGGTTATCACATCACCACTGAATGTAATACATTTATTAGTGATAGTACACTAATAGATTTGGATGAACTTAATAATTACAGGGAAGCCATGGCAGGCCCTGAGTCTGCTAAACGGAAGGAGGCTATGGACAACGAGATTCAGTCCATGTATGAAAATTAAGTGTGGAACTTGGTTGCCAATGTACAAGGTCGTAAGACAGTTGGGTGCAAATGGATCTTCAGAAAGAAGACCGACATGGATGGGAAGGTACGCACCTATAAAGCAAGACTAGTGGCAAAGGGCTTTACTCAAACTCTTGGAGTTGACTATGATGAGACTATTTCACCAGTAGCAAAGATTAAATCTATTAGAGTTTTGCTGGCCATAGCTATGTTTCATGATTATGAAATATGGCAAATGGATGTCAAAACTACTTTCCTTAATGGAAAGTTGGCTAAGGATGTTTACATGGATCCGTCGGAGGGTTCTGTCAATGAAAAGTACCCTAATAGGGTGTGTAAGCTTGAGAAATCCATTTATGGATTGAAACAAGCATCTCATAGATGAAATCTATGATTTGATGAGAAAGTGAAAGAGTTTGGCTTTTCGAGGAGCGAAGAAGAGTCATGTGTATATGTTAGGGCTAGTGGGGGCATAGTCAACTTTCTGGTGTTGTATGTGGATGATATACTAGTCATAGAAAATGACATCCTACCTTGCAGGAGGTTAAGTCCTGGTTTGGGAAGTGTTTCGCTATGAAGGATCTTAGAGAACTTGCCTATATCCTAGTGATAAGGATAATGAGAGATAGGAGTAAGAGTCTAATTGCACTTGGTCAAAGTACCTACTTGAATAAGGTGTTGAAGAGGTTCTGCATGCAAGAATCCAAGAAAGGGGAATTACCAATCCAGAGTAATGCCAAGCTGAGTAAGACTCAGAGTCCGAGTACAGAGGGTGAGATAGCAGAGATGAGTCATATACCATATGCTTCCGATGTGGTCTTTATCATGTATGCTATGACTTGTACTCGCCCTAATGTGGCCTTTGCTTTAAGCATGGTCAGTAGATATCAAGGGAACCCTGGAAAGGCTCATTGGACTGTGGTAAGAACATTCTCAAGTATCTATGGAGGACTAAGGATTGGGTTCTTACCCTTGGTGGCAGTGATGAATTGAGAGTGGAAGGATATAGTGATGCTAGCTTTCAGACTGATAGGGATAATTTCCGCTCTCAATCAGGCTAGGTCTTTATCCTAAATGGATGAGCAATTACTTGGAAATGTTCCAAGCAGGAGACAGTAGCTGATTCTACTTGTGAATCAGAGTACATAGAAACAAGTGAAGTAGCAAAGGAGGCGATATGGCTAAACAACTTCATCGGAGACCTTGTAGTTGTACCAACTATAAAGGAGCCAATGGAAATTTTCTGTGACAGCGAAAGTGTGGTTGCTTTGTCTAAGGAACCAAGAGATCACAGGAGATCTAGGCACATTGACAGAAAATACTATTTCATCAGACATCGAATAGAAGAAGGACTCCTCGTGACAAAGAGGGCATCATCGGATGAGAACCCATCAGATCCCCTCACGAAGAGACTGAGTAGGGTTAAGCATCTACAGCATGTGAGACGTATAGCGCTGAAGGATGATACTAGTTTTAATAATCATATAGTTCTATGAAACTTGTAAAATGTAATTGACGTTTTGATGATTAAATAAAACTTTTTATTTATTTATGAGTAAAGTGTTACTATCTTATGTTAATCGTTTACTATGGTTTCAATTTTGCATGTTTTGACTTCCAGAATAATTATTGTATTCAAACTCTCAATAGTCGGTCATATGTCGGAAGTATATATGAATCAAGATTGTCATGAATCTGGCTTGTAAGATTTGTCTAAGGTGCATTAGACATAGCAATGATTGCTACAACATTCATGAGTGCTCATAATTCATGAGTATTGTATTAAACCCACGCTCACTTGCATCACTTCATGGAATTTATCTCGAGTGATCGTGAGACAGTAATATCATATAAATCTTCAAACCTAGAGATATGAGTTGATGACTATGAGTTGATTATCCATTGATTGTACGAAAACGCATTGGTAACTCGATGTTATAAAACGTGCTTTTGTGCATAATTCAACAAGTAGTCAGTACAAGCATATGAGTCGAAGTTTATTTGTTCCTTCTAGAAATAGAAGCGATATTTGGGCCCCTCGATGATTTGGTTTTGACTTATGTACTGGGCCTCGTCAGAACCTAATTGATGTGTTCAATATACTTCTATGTCGAAACAAATCAGAGATCGAGAAACAAATGTTGGACAATAAGTAAGTCCATGTTCCATGTGTTTGTCCGGCTGATATCTTGAGAGCAGAGGATTATATGATCACTTATCTTAAATGGCGTATCATTATCACTCAGTTCCGAGAGACTTTGAAAGAGCTACGATTGCAAGTCGGATCCTGAAAGTCATATCTGCAAATATAGTTATTAGACTTATCCAATTGGGAGACTGTTGGATATAGTGTCTAAGTCCATAACTTCATTTGGTATGTACTTGACCCGACCCGACATGGTCCATTTGGGTTGCATAGCATTGCAATACTTGGATAGACTAAATGAGAGAAAGGATACTTGTGATTATTAATATATTATTAGTTCTAATATATTAATAATAGTATTATCTAATTAGTGTTGAACAAGTATTAATTTAGAATTAATTTGGTGATCAAAATGAGACTAATTAAATATATAGGGTTGATTATAACAATCATCTAATACTTTATGGTGGATTTATGATCCATGGTTTATGGAGTTGGGTTATAACTATTTGGAGCTCCATGGATAGCTCATGGGAGTTACAAACCCATGGATCATTAGAAATGAAGAGTCATGACAATTAAGGGCATTCATGCGTAAACCCTAATTGTCACAACACTATAAAAGGAGCCATATAGGTAGCAAAATCGGACTACTAGTGAGTTCTAAGAGGGCATAACCGATTTGGAGTGCAAGTATATTCCCTAAAGTTATTCCAAGTCTTGTGGTGTTGTGTGAAGCAATTGAGGCACAACATTTGGGGTGCTAGGCTCACAAAGTCTTCAAGGAATCCAAGCAACAACAAAGGTATTTACTTCTACTAGTTTTATATCACATGTTCCCCATGCCATGCTAGTTAGGAAGTAAACCTTTGAAAAATCAAATTTGCATGTGTATTAGAGAAAACATAGATCCAAAGTTTCTAGGGTTGCATGTACACCCTAAGACTGTTAGAATGCTCAAAACCCATCAGTTATATTGTTTGTGGTAGTGTTATAATTTACTAAATGAGGAAGCATTCTCATCACCTATGTTTCAAGTTGGACAGATACTTGGAATCATACGATTTGAACTTTGTGATGTATAGGAATCCTGATCTTTGGGAAATTAAGACTAAATTCATTGTTCAGATATGTATGCGAGTCAAGTGAAAGACTAAAGGATCTAGTAACACATTGATGTAAACCGGTCAGATCCACCATAAAGGACGACAAAGTCTATTTGTCATGATTTACTATTTGTTCAGTAAATATGATTATACATACAAGATTAACTGTAATTTTGATACATTAAAAAGTTTCAAAGTGTAACAGAACGAATAAGAAGAATCA
The DNA here is from genome assembly GCF_052625555.1 of Lactuca saligna. Classification (NCBI taxonomy): domain Eukaryota; kingdom Viridiplantae; phylum Streptophyta; class Magnoliopsida; order Asterales; family Asteraceae; genus Lactuca; species Lactuca saligna. Next base: position 51,343,640 of record NC_136418.1, on the reverse strand, counting down.
ATTAGGCAGAAAGATAAAACTTTCTTCAATCTGAAAGGAAATGAGAGTACTTTAGTATCATGTTTTATGATCATCATAGTGATTATGGAACCATGTCACAATTGATCCTCTAAGGACACCTTAGTGCATATCTATGACTGGGAAGAGGAATCAAGTATTGTTGAAATGGTTAAATCAAGAAAATGAGTCATAATTCGTTCCAAAATCAAATTTTAGAGTTACACTCTAGATACTCCAAGTTGTACCTTGAGTAACATATTCTAAGTAGGTTTACATCACCTCATAAAATGTGGAGTAGAAATATTTTCATACTCTTGCATATTCGAAATCGGTAGTTGTGATGTTATGGTTTAAACAAAGACCAACTGAGACCAATTATATGAAGTGTTTTCTTGATAAGAACCCACACTAACTCTTGAATATTTGTTTGTCAAGGAATGTTCCTTGACAGAAAATCTTATATGTCAAGAGGTCAGTAGGACTGTTAAGTTACCTTGAATAGTTTCAGGAACTAAAGAATAATAAACTTTTTAGTGATCACTAACACATGACTTGAGGATGACAACCTATCATGTTAACATATTCTTGTTTCTGTGCCATTCTTTTTAAGTTGAGTATGTATGTGAGTTCTGTGAGTTCTCATTTGTTGGGCCCTTGTGCTGCTGGATGGCAAGAAATTGTGATTAAGCATGTTCAATCCATATGAGTTTGAATTTGTTAAAAAACCTTGTCTTATGATAGTGGTTAGAGACAAATTCACATTGATAGGAACATACACCTTAATTCTAAGTGGTAATAGGTTTCTCTCTGCTTCATAAAAATGATTGTGAGGAAACGCTTCCACTGGTAGATTTTAAAGGATTAAAGTTATCAGTTGTGATAATTGAGTTATCAAATTCGAGTATGATTACGGCATCTCTTTACATAGATTGAATTGTGAGAAATGGAAAATAGTTTGAACATTTTGGACTTATCGCTTTAAGTTATGAAAAGGTTTAGACACACACATAAGTTATTTAATGAAAGGTGTTTAAGTTTGAGAAGTCTAGGTATAGACTTATCGAAGAACCACATATTAGAAATCTAAAATTTAGTAGGAATGTCAATAAGTATTGATTTCTAGAAGTCCAACTGATTTCTAGGTACATGTCAAAACTAGTGGGAGCATAATTCTTATGCTAGTAAAAACATGATTGTTATGCTAGTGGGAGCATAATCATTACAATATGTATTGTAAGTTAGCAATGCTATGTATAGGAAACAAAGTTTTAATTTGCAAAGTTGCAGAGTTTGAAAAGTTGTTTCGCTATAGTAAGGTTTAAGGGAGAGGATAATTATACTTTATTTTGAATCTAAACGTTTAGATCGAAGTATTAATGGAACATAGTCGTGAACTTATATGAATTTCATGCTGATTCGACATAGGAAATTCAATATATATATATATATATATATATATATATATATATATATGCATATATATATATATAATATAGCAAAAGACTGATTAAGTGACATGTCATTCTGTAAGACTTTATGTATCGAATCCCATATGCTTCAGGTATAGGATTGATCACATATGCTATAATATTCACTCGTTTCTGATTTTCCAAATGTCTAGCGCATTAAGAGGGAAAAAGGACCAGAATTAGATATGACTAAAGTTGTTAAATAATTTTCAAGGACAGTCTAAGGTTTACCAAAGATTGTGTCACACCCCAAAAACCAGGAACGGTGGAATCGTTCGGAGGTGGAGGACGTCATGTATAATATCACAACAATGCAAAGTAGTAAACAAGCAACAACATCATCCATTGCATTAATAATATAATTTCATACAAGTGTGTTCTGTCAACTTATATAGACACCAAAAAGTACATCAAAATAAAATAGGAGTCTTGAACAAGCTCCATCTTCTCAAAATCTGGCACCAGTACCTATCTACTGGTGACCTGAGAATACAAGTTATTTTGAAAGCGAGCATCAGCTTTAAAGATGGTGAGGTCATAAGTATATTAGTGTCTGATTTTGTATGAAAGCATTTGTAAGATGTTTTTAAGATGTAATGTATAAGTTTTGTAAAGTTTGTATTTGTTTGAGCTATCCTACAAAATCCTATGTTTCCTACTAAGAGTAGCCTTCTACCAAGGCATCTAGTAACTGTGTGTGTCTCTTCTAAGAGTGTGTAATTTCCCAAATCCTACTATCATTAACCAAAAATATAGCTTTTGCATTACCATGCATCGTGTGAATGTTCACGAAGTGAATGTAAAGGGAAATATATTATAATACTGTAGTGTTGTATTAAGTAACTACTGTTGTACTAACTACCTTAAACCAATTGTTATTTAAAGTACCATGTGATCGGCCTATACCCTGCTACCGACTCAATAGTATAACGACGATGTAAGATGCTGTAAAAAATGACATTTGGCACCTGTACACTTGAAAGTCCCACTGTAGCGAGCAGCAAGGTGTAGGATAGTCAATCCAATAGAGATCTATACACAAACTCATACGCTCCCCAATTAAGGAGAATTTGGATACAAAAATGGTCATGACAGGTAGTGCCATGACCCGTTTAATGGCTCACATAACTGAATGGAAAGTATAAGTAATGTATGTGCTAGCTGTATTGTGTGTTCTTCCTCTGTCTAGCTTGTATGTTTGTTTCTCATCACTATGTATTATGTTTGTTTCTCATCACTATGTAATATGTTTGTTTCTCATCACTATGTATTATGTTTGTTTCTCATCACTATAAGTTATGACTCATGTATGAACTTACTCTTTGTATGATTCATTGTTCTAGTATTAGTATTAGTAAGACCCTAAATTATGCCTATTGGAGCTTACTAGTAATATAACCTGTACGTATGAACATGGGAGTATACCCCTGCTACCTAGGGTATGGAATTGACTGGAAGAACATTTATGACTATATATGTACACATGATATATAACTAATAGTTAAACGAACTTCGGATAGATACCTGATATCCTACCAGACCACATCCCAACGGGGAAAAGGAAATAAGTCGGGTTAGCCTTCCTAAGTCCTTCAAACATTACTTATATAACTATACATATCTAGGCATGCAATTTACAATATAAAAGTATAAAAGAAGTTTCGTAAAAGCATTTGATATGTAAAAGAGTTTTTAAGACAATTTGAAGTAAAACAGTTTAGTAAAACAGTTGAAAGTAAGAGATTCACTTGTTGATAGTTATTAACCACATGTGATTGAGATAATAAATATCGTAACTTTACTTGTATCCCCCCCCCATAAAAGCATTTATAAACATTTAAAACATTTAAAAAGTTAATTAAAGGGGTATGAACTCACCTGTAGTGAGTGGATTGGATTGAAGTGTCAGATACGATGCTAGGTGACAGATGGAGACTTGTACACACACAACGAGCCTAGTTATCATATAATAAATATATAAATAACTAATTATGCCCTTTATCTCTAATAAATTAAGTTAAGACACTCTAGAACATGGTAACACTTTGTTTCAAGTGTCAAAGATTTCAAGGGTTGCAACCAAGTGTTGTAGGGCATAGCTCGTAAGTGTAGGTTTCAAGGAAAACTCCCTAAGGGAGTTTACGGTTCTTAAGCACTCAACAAATGTGTTTACAGTCGTAAACTCATGAGTTTACAGCCGTAAGCTCATGAGTTTATGGCCGTAAGCTCATATCCCCTTGACCACTTGATGTTTTGATGCTTTACAAGACCCTTAGAAGCATTTCTACTTGATGGTTAAGCCTTTAGAAGCAATTAGGTTGCATGAACATCACTTAATTGTTAACCTCATATGTCCATGTGAATGCTAAACCATATGCTTAGAAGTAATGATTATGAAACTAAGATTAATAAGAAAATAGGAAGATTAATGTGTGAGCTTGTTTGAGAAACCATCAACAAGAGGTTAATTGAATTAATAACTTAATTAGCCATTACAAATCTTATTTAATCCAAATAATTAATCTAGGGAATTAATTAGTTTAAACACTTGATCAACGCTTAAATTAGTTAATTGTCTAAAGGTTAGGAGTACTGAATATGAACCTAACTATTATAATTGGTAACCAATAGCAATTAATCCACCTTAACTTAAATAACCATAGGAGTGAATTGGTTGAACCTAAATAGAAACATCTTTATCAAATTTGGTGAATAGTTGTTGCTTTCGTTAATTAGTTAATTTAGTTTGTCTAAGTTTCTAGTCTTGCAAAACTAGAGAAAAACCCTTTACTTTTATTATTTGTTTTAGTTAAAATTAGCTATTAGTTTAATTTTCCGTTCCCTGAGTTCGATACCTCACTTATCAATCTATACCACTTAAAGACAGGTTCACTGCCTTTGTGTGCTCAAATTATTAATAAAAAGTAGGGATAAAACTAGTTGGATTTACACACATGAAGTTTTTGGCGCCGTTGCCGGGGAACGGTTCTAAATAATTAAGCTAATTCCTAATTTTTTCGATCCTTTTTGTGAGTTTACTTGCATAAAGTTCATTTATTGAAATTTAGTAACTGGTAATTAGGTTTTAGTATCTGTTTTAGTTAGTTTAAAACTTAGAAATTTTTTTGAAATATCACTGATACTCGCCGAGTGCAATCGCACCTACTCGGCGAGTAGCAGTTTAGTCATCAATATTTTTTTTATTTTTACAATCTTTTTGTTCTTTTTACGTTTTTTATTTGATTGATTTCAGGACTTTCATGACCAGAGGAGCAAACACACGACTGGTACCCCCATTTGAAGACCCCGAATCCGCATTGAAAAGAAACAAAGGGAAGGACGTGGAGAGTTCAAGCACACCAAAGAAATCACCATTGTCCAACTTGAAGACTGTTTTTGGGAAAAAGAAGATTAGTAAATCAGGAGCTTCTAGCGCTTCTTTGATAATTAAGGAGCCAATTCAAGAAGATATTGGATACGAGACCGAGGAAGAAGAGGAGGCAACGTACGAGCAAGAAACCGAATCGGAGGAAGAGTTAGCATTCACTATGGCTAACATTGATGAAATCCCCATGGGAGAATGGAAGAAGAGGATGCGCGACGACCATGGCCCGGGACTTGTGGAACCCGCAATTCCCGCGACTGCTACCTTCGAGCTAAAAGGTCATATCCTAGCTTCACTCAAGGAAATACCTTTCTATGGGAAAGATCATGAAGATGCCTACAAACATTTGGATGAAGTAAATGATGTTGCTGATTACTTCAACATTCCAAATGTAACCCGCGAAACTCAACTACTTCGTATGCTTCCGGTAACCTTCAAGGGTGCTGCTAAAGACTGGATCCAGTCACTTCCCCCCGGATCAGTCACTACTTGGGCCAGAATGAAGGAAGAATTTATTGATCACTTTTGCCCACCATCCAAGATAGCCAAACTGAAGAAGGCCATTGCAAACTTTGAACAACAAGCTGGAGAGTCTTTATATGAAGCATGGGAGAGGTACAAAAGTCTGCTAATAAATTTCCCACACCATGATCTAAACAGCCAGCACGAAGTTTCCATCTTTTATGATGGAGTCAATGTCACAACCCGACAGTTGCTAGACTCACAAGGCCCACTTACAAAGAAGCCACCCCCGGTGATTAAAGAATTGATTGAAGAATTATCTAAACACTCTAGAGAATACCACAACCCTAGGAATGATGTCACGAGGGGAGCCGCGTACGCTGCTACTGAAGATTTATCTGCGGTCATGGCCATGCTAAAAACCATGGATAAGAGAATGGACAAAATGGATCAAACTATCCATGCTATACGGGTGGGTTGTGAAAACTGCAATGGACCTCACCTCACTAGAGATTGCGATTTGGATGAGAATGGCAACAAAATGGCACAAGCATGTTATTCAAGCGGTGACCGATATGATGAGGACTGGCGCAAACAAAAGAAAGAGTGGCTTCCTTACGAAGAGTACAAGAAGGCCAAGGAGGAGAAGTATAGACAAAAAGGGAGAGGCTTTTACGAAAAGGAGGAGCCGGTGCAAGAGAGGAAGCCAAGCTTTGAAGATATGCTTACTAAATTTGTGGCCGCTTCTGAGAAAAGACATAGTGACCATGATGCTGCTATCCAAGAAACAAGAACAATGCTCAGGAACCAGCAAGCATCCATCCACAACATAGAAACGTAGCTTGGGCAACTTGCTCAACAACTAAACCAAAGGTCACCGGGTGAGCTTCCTAGCAAAACCGAGAACAACCCACGAGGCGCACAAGTAAATATTGTTACAACAAGAAGTGGGAAGATCATCACTCCCCTGGCCCCCATTCGAACTGAAGCAACCAAGGAATCACAGAAGGAAGGAACGGAAGAACAAGTAGAAAACCAAGATTCACAATCTGAGAGTCCTACTCGCCGAGTAGGGCCGATGGACTCGGCGAGTACCCCTGCTAAAACGAATGAACAGCCTCCCTTGAAACCATACCAGCCTCCAATGCCATACCCAGCCCAAGCCAAGAAAGAGAAGCAGGAAGAGGAATATCAGAAGTTTCTAGACCATATTAAAACTCTTCAAATCAACATTCCTTTCATTGAAGCCGTCATGCAAATGCCCAAGTATGCTAAGTTCCTTAAGGAACTCCTCACTAACAGAAGAAAGATGGAGGAAGTGCAGAAGGTAGTGCTTACTGAGAACTGCTCCGCCGCAATGCTAAAAAAGTTACCAAAGAAGAAGGGTGATCCGGGGAGCTTAACTTTTCCTTGCCAATTTGGCAACTTGGCTGCAATTCAGGCCTTAGCTGATTCTGGAGCAAGTGTGAACCTTATGCCATACTCGTTCTTTAAGAAGCTGGACCTCCCGGAGCCAAGGCCAATTCGAATGGCAATTCATTTGGCAAACAAGACTGTTACTTTCCCAAGAGGCATTTGTGAAGATTTGCTAGTAAAAGTGGACAAATTTGTCTTCCCGGCTGATTTCATCATTCTCGACATGGAGGCGGATCCGCAAGTGCCAATTATCCTTGGAAGGCCCTTCCTCAACACAGCTAGCGCTATTGTAGACATGAGAGATTCTAAGCTCACATTGCGAGTTGGGGACGATTCAGTGACATTCGGGGTAGACCAAGCCATGAAGTACTCAAGGAGTAGTGACAACACTGCTTTCTCAATCGACATGCTTGACGAACTACTGGAAGAAGACATACCTGAAGATTCCAGCAAGTTTGCAGCTTTGGATGAAGCATTTGACCCAGAAAAGGATTTACTAGAGATTGAAAGACTGTTGGAAGAAGCGGAGTATGAAGAAATAAAGAAGCAATCTGAGAGCCCTACTCGGCGAGTAGACACGATCTACTCGCCGAGTACATCTAAAGAAAAGCCAGAAGTCGTGAATGCAGCTACCAACTCGCCGAGTACCAAACCTGCACTCGGCGAGTCCGTCACTATGCACAACAAATTGGAGCTTAAAACACTACCTGACCATCTGGAATATGCCTTTCTGGAAGAAGGAAATCAGAATCCTGTGATCATAGCCTCGGACCTATCCAAGACGGAAAAGGAGGAGCTTGTACGCGTGTTAAAGAAAAGGAAAAGAGCTATCGCATGGAGCATCTCCGACATCAAGGGAATAAGCCCATCCTATTTCTCTCACAAAATCAATTTAGAAGAGGGAGCAAGGCCGGTGGTGCAACATCAAAGACGATTGAACCCGAACATGCAAGAAGTCGTCAAGAAGGAGGTGGTCAAGCTTTTGGATGCAGGAATCATCTACTCCATTTCCGATAGTCCATGGGTGAGTCCGGTCCAAGTGGTTCCCAAGAAAGGAGGAATGACGATCATCACCAACGAAAAGAACGAGTTAATTCCAACGCGAACGGTAACCGGTTGGCGAGTGTGCATTGATTATCGAAAGCTAAACGATGCCACTCGCAAAGACCATTTCCCCCTTGCTTTCATAGATCAAATGTTAGAGAGACTATTGGGCCATAGCTATTACTGCTTTCTAGATGGGTTTTCAGGGTATTTTCAAATACCCATAGACCCAATGGACCAAGAAAAAACCACCTTTACATGCCCAAGTGGGACTTTTGCCTATAGACGCATGCCATTTGGACTATGCAATGCACCTGCGACATTTCAAAGGTGCATGACCGCCATATTCCATGATATGGTGGAAAAGTTCATAGAGGTCTTTATGGATGACTTTTCTGTATTCGGATCTTCTTTCCATGACTGCCTCACAAATCTTGACTCAATGCTTGCTAGGTGTGAGAAAACCGACTTGGTCCTGAATTGGGAAAAGTGTCACTTCATGGTCAAGGAGGGTATAGTTTGGGACACAAAGTCTCTAAAAAGGGAATTGAGGTGGATCGGGCAAAGATAAACACCATTGCCAAATTACCCCCACCAACTAATGTGAAGGGCATTAGAAGTTTTTTGGGACACACAGGTTTTTACCGGCGTTTTATAAAAGATTTTTCCAAAATCACGAAACCTCTAACACAATTATTACTAAAAGATGCACCCTTAAATTTTACTAAAGAGTGTTTAGAGGCATTTGACTTTCTAAAGGAAAAATTAACTAATGCCCCGATCATCATAGCACCAAATTGGAACTTACCCTTTGAGATCATGTGTGATGCTAGTGACTATGGACTAGGAGCGGTCCTTGGTCAAAGGGTTGATAAGCACTTTCAACCCATCTATTATGAAAGCAAGACCTTAAACCCCGCCCAAGAGAATTATACTACTACTGAAAAAGAATTGTTAGCCGTGGTTTACGCTTTTGACAAGTTTCGCCCTTACTTGGTTTTATCTAAAACCACTGTTTTTACTGACCACTGGGCTATCAAGTATTTGTTTTCCAAACAGGATGCCAAGCGAAGACTAATACGATTGGTCCTGCTTCTTCAAGAATTCGATATAGAGATACGAGACAAGAAAGGAATGGAGAACGTAGCGGCCGATCATTTATCTAGGCTCGAGAACTCGCAATTGCAAGAAGATAAGGATGGAGACGACTTTCCGGATGAATACATTATGGTGTCCGTGGGAGAGGAGCCATGGTTCGCAGACATAGCTAACTATTTAGCTACAAATTATGTCCCGAAGGATTATAGTAGTCAACAAAAGAAGAAATTCTTTGCGGAGATCAAATATTACTTTTGGGACGATCCATACCTCTTTCGAAGCTGTGCGGATGGAATTATAAGAAGATGTGTGTTCGGGAAGGAAAGCCGAAGAATACTAGAACACTGCCATAATGGGCCCACGGGACATCATGGAGCACACTATACCTCAAAGAAGATCTTTGACATTGGGTTCTATTGGCCTACAATCTTCAAAGATGCAGCCCAATATGTCAAAGAATGTGATGCTTGTCAAAGGGTGGGAAACATTTCATCTCGAAATGAAATGCCACAACATAGCATTCAAGTGTGCGAGGTGTTCGACATATGGGGCATTGACTTCATGGGACCCTTTCCCACATCCAAAGGAAACAAGTACATACTAGTGGCGGTAGATTATGTCTCGAAATGGGCGGAGGCGCAGGCTTTACCTACAAATGACGGACGGGTAGTGGTAAGATTCTTAAAGAAACTGTTTTCCCGGTTTGGTGTTCCGAAGGCCCTAATTAGTGACCGAGGCACACACTTTGCAAATGATCAATTGGAAAAGGTGCTCAAGAAATATGGGGTGACCCATAAGTTCTCCACGTCATACCATCCACAAACGAGTGGACAAACTGAAGTGACCAATCGAGCCTTGAAGCGTATTTTAGAGAAGTCGGTGGGAAGCAACCGTAAGGAATGGTCAGATAAATTGGATGACGTGCTATGGGCATTTCGTACCGCTTACAAAACACCTATTGGTACTACACCATATAGGTTAGTTTATGGAAGGCAATGCCATTTACCGGTTGAGATCGAGCATAAGGCATATTGAAGACCAACCGTTTAATGCAAATGAATGCCCTTGAAGAACTCCGAAATGAGGCTTATTCTAGTTCGTGGCTCTATAAAGAAAAGACCAAGAGATGGCATGACAAAAGTGATGGGTTTTAGCCATAAGAACTTTCCTATGTGCGCATGCAAAACCCTAATGCTCGGATCTAGGCTTTCTAATTAAACATGCTTTGAGTCCAAGACTTCTAATGGCTAATTAGGTTAAATAACAACATTGAAATAGATCTAGAATTATACCTTTGGATTCCTTGTTGATCTTGTTGTCTTGGAGCTTCTAGAGTCACAAATGTCACTCCTCTAATGGCTTACAAACACCAATAGCAAGCAAGATGATCTAGGAGAGAGGAGAGGGAAGGAATTTGGCCAGAGTATCTCTACTTTAGATGGTGTGTTGTGATTACTCGAATTCCCTCACCCCTAGGGTCTATATATACTTGTAGACTCCTTAAGGATTACAGCTTCAACCCTAATTGGATAACTTAGACTTTAAGTTGATCCATATCCTTTCCTTGATAACCTTATGGACGATTTTGGCTTATCCAAGCCCTATAAATCGTCCATCCTATCATGGATAAGGATTTATAGTCTAAAGTGTAACTATCAAACAATTGATAGTTTATACCCTCTTATTTAATTAATCTCTTTAAGTCACCAAATTAACTCCAATTAATCTATGACTTATATTAATCAAATAACCATATATTATTCCTTATAATATTTACTCTCTCTTAACAAATCATCCATCAAGTTGCTATGGTGAAGGCAGCCCAAAAGGACCATGCACAACCGGGTCAAATACTTGCCTAATATAGTTGCAGCCTTAGACACTATTCCAACAGTCTCCCACTTGGATAAGTCTAGTAACTATACAAGTACAATTCGGTTTGCAATCGTAGCTCTCAAAGACGCTATCAAACTTTGATCTAATCAATCTTGTCTTTTAGATAAGGGATCGTACAGTCCTCTGTTAGATATCATGCTGACAATCCTATGGAATGGTTAGTCTAGCATTTGATTTCTCGATCTCCGATTTATTCGACATAGAACTTAATCAAACACATCAATCAGTTCGGACTGGGCCCAGCACATAAGTCAAATCAAATCATCGAGTGGCCAAGATATCTCTTCTACCCTCTTAGGATAAAATTTATAGATAAACTTCGACTTATATGCATTTACTTATTCATTAACCAACTATACACAACAATGCGTTTTATAACACCAAGTTACTGATGCGTTTTCGCATTATCAATGTACAATCAATTAACAAATAATAAACCATATATCTAGGTTTTAAGACTATATGATATTATCGTCTTGCGATCACCTTTTATATCATATTCCATAAAGTGATTCCAGCAAGCGCGGGTTTGTTCCAATGCTCAAAACCAGTTCATAAGCACTCATGAATGTTGCAGCAACGCTTGCTATGTCTAACACCATTTAGACAATCTACACACCAATTCATGACAATCTTCATTCATATCTACTTCCAACATATGAATGATTGTGGACAATTTGAATAATTCGATTATTCCTAATAAACTCAATTATTCTGGAAGTCAAAAGATGCAAAGTGAAACAAAAGTTAAACAATTAACATATGACAGTAACTTTACTTATAAATAAAACTCCTTTATTTAATCATCAAATGTTAATTACATTTATCTATTATACGTTTCTAATACTATCTAATCTATACTAATATCATCCTTTAGCCCAATACTCCTAGCATGCTGCAAGTGCTTAACCCTACTCAGTCCCTTTGTAAGCGGATCTGTTGGGTTATCTTCTGATGATATCCTCTTAACTACGAGTTGTCCTTCTTCTACACGATGTCTAATGAAGTGATATTTTCTGTCGATATGTCGAGATCTACCATGATCCCTCGGTTCCTTGGTCAAGGCAACCGCACCTTCGTTATCACAGAAAATCTCCATGGGCTCCTTTATGGCCGACACAACTCCAAGATCACCAATGAAGTTCTTTAGCCATATTCCCTTCTTCGACGCTTCGCTCGCTGCGATGTACTCTGATTCACACGTTGAATCAGCTACGGTTTCTTGCTTGGAACTCTTCCAAGTTACTGCTCCTCCGTTTAGGGTAAAGACCCAGCCCGACTGCGAATGGTAGTTGTCCCTATCGGTTTGAAAACTGGCATCACTATACCCTCGCACCTTCAAGTCATCACTCCCTCCAAGGACTAAGAACCATTCTTTCGTCCTCCGAAGGTACTTAAGGATGTTCTTCACCGCAATCCAATGTGATTTGCCAGGGTTCTCTTGATATCTGCTAACCATGCTCAAAGCAAAGGCTACATCAGGGCGAGTACAAGTCATAGCGTACATGATTAAGCCAACTGCGGAAGCATATGGTATTCGGCTCATTTCTGCTATTTCAGCTTCAGTACTCGGACTTTGAGTCTTACTCAACTTGGCATTTCCTTGTATCGGTAGTTCTCCCTTCTTTGAGTTTTCCATACTAAAACGTTTTAGTACCTTCTCTAAGTAAGTATTCTGACTAAGTCCAATTAGTCTCTTACTTCTTTCTCTTACTATCCTTATTCCCAAAATGTAAGAAGCCTCTCCGAGGTCCTTCATAGCGAAACACTTCCCGAGCCAGGACTTGACTTCCTGCAGAGTCGGGACATCGTTTCCTATGAGTAATATGTCATCGACATATAGAACGAGGAAGCTTACTATACTCCCACTGGCTTTGACAAATACACAAGATTCGTCTTCGCTTCGTACAAATCCAAACTCTTTGACTTTCTCATCGAAGCAAAGATTCCATCTGCGAGACGCTTGCTTAAGTCCATAAATGGACTTCTCAAGCTTACACACTCTATTTGGATGCTTTGGATTCACAAACCCCTCTGACTGAGCCATGTAAACATCCTCAGCCAACTTTCCGTTAAGGAAGGCGGTCTTGACATCCATTTTCCAAATCTCATAATCATGAAATGCAACAATTGCTAGCATCACTCTAATAGATTTAATCTTCGCAACTGGTGAGAAGGTCTCATCCTTGTCAACTCCCGGAGTTTGAGTAAAGCCCTTCGCAACCAATCGCGCTTTATACGTGTGTACGTTTCCATCCATGTCGGTCTTCTTCTTGAAGATCCACTTGCACACAATGGTCTTACGTCCGGGCACATAATCAACCAAATTCCAAACTTGGTTATTGTACATGGATTGGATCTCGCTATCCATTGCCTCTTTCCATTTCGCAGACTCCATGCCTACCATGGCTTCCTTATAGCTATTAGGTTCATCAAGATTTATTAGTGTACCATCACTAATATACGTGTCCCCTTCGGTAGTAATATGAAAACCATAAAACTGGGGATGAACTCTAACTCTATCGGAACATCTAAGAGGTAATGATTCATCAATTGGTTCAACCGGAGTTTCCTCCTCGGGTTGAATGCCAGCGGTAGAGGTTCCTTCATCTATCGACTCTTGAATCTCTTCAAGTTCGATTTGCCTCCCACTGTGTCCTTGGCTTATGAGTTCTCGCTCTCGGAAAACTCCTCTCCTCGCAACAAAGACTACATTGTCTTTCGGTCTATAGAAGAGATATCCAAAGGATGTCTGCGCGTAGCCGATGAATATACATCGCTCACTTCGAGGTTCAAGCTTGTCGTGACTATCTTGTCTTACGAAAGGCTCGCAACCCCAAACCTTGATATGTGACAACGAGGGAGCTTTCCCTGTCCACATCTCGTGAGGTGTTTTGGAAACCTTCTTAGTAGGGACTCGGTTAAGGATATGGGCGGCAGTCTCTAAGGCATACCCCCAAAAGAAGATAGGTAGTGAAGCACGACTCATCATAGAGCGAACCATATCCAATAAGGTTCGATTACGCCTTTCTGCCTCACCATTCAACTGCGGTGTCCTAGGAGGTGTCAATTGCGAAACTATTCCACACTCCTTGAGATAATCGTGGAATTCAAGACTTAAGTACTCTCCTCCTCGATCGGATCGAAGCATCTTGATTTTCCTGCCCAATTGATTCTCCACTTCATTCTTGAACTCTTTGAACTTTTCAAAGGTTTCTGACTTTTGCTTGATTAAATAGATATACCCATATCTACTATAATCATCGGTAAAAGTCACATAGAAGCGGTTACCATCCTTCGTGGTTGATCTAAAGGGTCCACATACATCGGTATGTATTAGGTCCAATAGCCCCTCACCCCTTTCACAAGTATTCGTGAAGGGTGACTTAGTCATCTTTCCAAGTAAACAAGACTCGCATGTGTCATCTTCCCTAAGGTCGAATGACTCCAAAACTCCATCCTTTTGGAGTTGGCTATGCGTTTCTTGTTGACATGTCCAAGACGGCAATGCCACAAGGATGCTTTATCCAAACTAGTGGAAGAATCAACATTCAAAACATCATTTCCTAAGTTATCAACAATCATAACAATTTCATATATTCCATTACATGGTATAGCTTCAAAGTAAAAGACACTATTTAGATAAGCCATAATAGAACCATTCTCATTATTAAAAGAAAATCTAAATCCTTGTCTATATAAACCATGAAATGAAATGATGTTTCTAGCCATTTCTGGCGAATAGCAACAATTGTTCAAATCTAAACACAAATTATTCCTAAGCACTAAAGAATACACTCCAATCTTGGTAACAGGCGAAGATCTTCTGTTCCCCATGATTAGATTGATCCTTCCTTACTCCACATCCCTACTTCTTCTTAGTCCCTGCACATTTGAACAAATGTGATAACCACAACCGGTGTCAAGAACCCAAGAAATAGCATGATTAGAATCGTTAGATTTAATTGTGTATATACCTGCGAAAGATGGCTTGATCTTTCCGTCTTTGATTGCTTGTAGGTATTCTGGGCAGCTTCTCTTCCAATGTCCTATCTTATGGCAGTGGTGGCAGTCTGCCTCCTTTGGGTTAGGATAGGGCTTAGAGGGATCAACTTTGGTCCCACTAGAAGAGGCACCATCTCAGGCTTTAACCTTGCGATAGTTCTTTGATGAAACCTTCCTCTTCTTTCCCTTTCCTTGACCAATTGCCAAGACAGGAGCAACAAACGGATTTGGAGTTGGCGCAACAGACTTGTCTTTGAAGTTGCTCTCAGCGACTCTCAAAAGACCTTGGAGTTTACTTAGGGTGACCTCCTCTTTGTTCATGTGGTAGGTCATCCTAAATTGGTTGTACATCGGAGGCAAAGAGTGAAGCACCATGTCGATCGCTAAGTCTTCCCCAAAGTCAACATTTAACTTGCGAAGGCGATCGACATACCTTTGCATCTTTTGCAGGTGCACGGTAAGAGATTCTCCATGACCCATCTTAGCGGAGATCATGTTAGTGAAAATCTCATAACGCTCTTGTCTCGCGTTTTGGTGGTATCTCTCCAACAAGTCTTGATGCATCTCGTATGGATACATGTCCTCGTAGGACTTTTGGAATTCGGAGTTCATGGTGGCAATCATGATGCAATGTACCTTCGTTGCATCTCGCTCATGAGTCTCAAAAGCGGTGATTTCAGTCGGAGTAGCGATTTCGGGGTTGATCTTCTCAAGCTTTTCATCGAGGACATACTCCTTATCCTCGTAGCGAGCAATGGTGCGAATGTATCTTATCCATTCGCTAAAGTTCGTTCCATCGAAGGTGACCTTTTGGCAAAGGCTCATCAACGTGAAAGAACTCGCAGCAGCGTTGTTTGTGTTCGACATCTATGAACTATGATAAACAATGAATCACCCTTTGCCACCTTTGCTTAGAACCAATTAGTGTGCCGGTAAACCACACACGCTCCACTAACTTCTTAGCAAGGGTGCAAAGTGTAATTTCATGGGATTGCATCAATTCACTTTTCTTAAAGTAACTAAGATTGGGAAATTTTTAAAACGTGTAGTTACTTTGTATTTCTTATTATACTTTTAATGAGAGGATGAGGTTGCCCTATCCTACCCGTTCGGCTAATGACCCTCCACCAATCAAGCAACCGGTGGGTGTGAGTGTACACCCATTAAGCGCCATTTTATAGGCCGCAACCTTATACCCACCTTATAGATCGGCTTCGTGAATGAGGCCTACTAACGGTAAGACTAGCATTTAGTTATACATATATATATTATTCTAGTAATATCATATTAGTATAGGGCTGTGTTTTAAACCTTTTAAAACGTAGGGTTTGATATTTAAGTTGTCTAAATTAAAACCTTTTAATCACAAATATAAATTTCAAAACTTGAGGGTAAGTTTTAAACATTTTAAAACATGGAGGATCAAATAACAAATAATTCCAATTAACAATTAATATCCTAATTATCTTTATTTGATTTATCCAATATTTCTTTTAAGATAATTATCAAAATAATTACTCATTTATCATATAAGGAATTTAAATATTTAATTAGATGATAAATATCTTTAAATAGATCAAGATTATAGTCATATATATTAAAAAAACGGATTAGGGTTGATCTAATATGATTAAGGTAAGTTTCCATAAGATAAACATGAAAAAATACCAGTTTTTCCTAATCCTGACGCCCGGACTCGCCGAGTACACAAAGGGACTCGCCGAGTCAGGCCTACTCACCGAGTCCACTTTGGAACTCGCCGAGTCCATGACTCAGAAACCCAAAAATCGGATTTTGCAGGTTTGTTTCAGTTAATCAAGCAACAATTTAAAGAAAACCAAGCTAGGCTCTGATACCACTGATGGGCTTTAGCCATAAGAACTTTCCTATGTGCGCATGCAAAACCCTAATGCTCGGATCTAGGCTTTCTAATTAAATATGCTTTGAGTCCAAGACTTATAATGGCTAATTAGTTTAAATAAAAACATTGAAATAGATCTAGAATTATACCTTTGGATTCCTTGTTGATCTTGTTGTCTTGGAGCTTCTAGAGTCACAAATGTCACTCCTCTAATGGCTTACAAACACCAATAGCAAGCAAGATGATCTAGGAGAGAGGAGAGGGAAGGAATTCGGCCAGAGTATCTCTACTTTAGATGGTGTGTTCTGATTACTCGAATTCCCTCACCCCTAGGGTCTATATATACTTGTAGACTCCTTAAGGATTACAGCTTTAACCCTAATTGGATAACTTAGACTTTAAGTTGATCCATATCCTTTCCTTGATAACCTTATGGACCATTTTGGCTTATCCAAGCCCTAGAAATCGTCCATCCTATCATGGATAAGGATTTATAGTCTACAGTGTAACTATCAAACAATTGATAGTTTATACCCTCTTATTTAATTAATCTCTTTAAGTCACCAAATTAATTCCAATTAATCTATGACTTATATTAATCAAATAACCATATATTATTCCTTATAATATTTACTCTCTCTTAACAAATCATCCATCAAGTTGCTATGGTGAAGGCAACCCAAAAGGACCATGCACAACCGGGTCAAATACTTGCCTAATATAGTTGCAGCCTTAGACACTATTCCAACAAAAAGAATCAAGAGCAAAGACATCCATGAAGGCCAAAAAGTACTACTTGTCAATTCCCGATTAAAACTTTTCTCGGGCAAACTTAAATCAAGGTGGGATGGTCCCTTTTTGGTCAAGACGGTGTTTCCTCACGGGGCTATAGAATTGATATCAAGAGACGGCACACCATTTAAAGTCAATGGTCATAGAGTGAAGAAATATGAAGAAGGTGTCCCTCGAAATGAAGGATTGGAGGAGCTGCTACTGTGCGGAATCGCAAACACGTAGACGGGGCGGAGTCCAGCTAATGACTCCATCAAAAGAAGCGCTTCTCGGGAGGCAACCCGAGTTTCAAGTTTGCATTTTCTGTCCTTTTCGTTATTTTTCATATTGTTTTTTTTCATTCTTCTTCGTTTATTCTATGTCTCTAAGTGCTTGAGGACAAGCTATGCTTTGAGTGTGGGGTGGAAGGGCTAAACAAATGAATTTTTCAACCTGTGACATCTACTCGGCGAGTATATCGACTATACTCGGGGAGTAAATGTCCACTTACAGCCAAAAGTCGATAACACGTGTGTCTACTCGGCGAGTAGACCCATTCTACTCGGCGAGTAGCCGGTTCAAACCCAGTAAAATAAAACCTGTAAAAATTGTTATTACTCACCAATTCATCCCAACACTCGCCGAGCACTTCCTCTCAGCCGCCTCTCTAAGCATTCTTCAAGATCTCTTCAACTTTCTTCTTTCTCTTCATTCAAGCAACAAGGTAACATCTTTACCCTTTAATTTTATGAAAGGTTCAATCTTTATCACATATCTTCCCATATTTGTTATGATTTCGGATTTGGGGAGTTTTTCCCAATTTTTAGGGCTTTGATTTACTCATGAATTAGATGTTGTTAGGAGTAATTTCTTCAAGATCTATGGTTAGATAAGTAATTACAACAAAACCCTATGAACAATTTGGACTATTACACAGATTACACAGATCCGATCTCGATCTGTCAAGAAGTTCATACTACTCGGCGAGTATGTTCGTGTACTCGGCGAGTAGGTCACAATAAGATCAAAAATTTTCTTGTTTTAATTATTGGGTGTTGTTTGTTGCTGTGTTTTGCGTATGTTTATGCAGATAGCATGGCAAGAAGAGGTCAATCATCACGTGGAGGAGGCCATGGTGATATGCCATGGTTAGCCTTTCAACAAATCACCTCCAAATCCTCCAAAACTCGAGCCCTAAACAGGTTGGAAGCACTGCGACAGAAAGAAATCCACTTACCAAATGCAGTGGATTGGGGATGGATGGGCAATGTTGGCTTGGAAGAGGAACTTACTCCATATTTGGTGAAAGATTGTAACTTGGGTTATGCCAACATCACTTGTGATGGTTGGTTGCAATTGTTCAAAATCCAAGAGCCAGTATACGCGGAGTTGTGCTGGGAATTCTTTGCTACCATTTCATTCCGAGGTGGTAGTGAGTTTTACAATCCTAACACGATCTCGTTTTCTTTGGGTGGGGAGCTGCGACAATGCAGCATGGTTGAGTTCTCTTGGCGGTTGGGCATCTACGATCAAGACATGTTGATGACGGATTACTTTGAAGCCTTCTTAGAGAATACCTACAAAGAACTTCCCGAGGAGGTGGTGGCATCGACATGGTGGAGTACAATTGCTAACCGGGTCTACATACCTTCCACTGCTCAAGAAGGTCATATCCGTTCTCTTATCCACCGACTCATTCACCGGTTCGTTGCAAGCACGATCAACATGCAGAAGGATGGGGACAAAGTTCCCACCCTTGATATCTTTTACTTGTGGAGTATCATCACTCCCGACATCTTCTGCAACCTCCCGTACTGCATTGCTAAATTTCTTGCGGAGGGGGCGGTCAAGGAGAAGATAAACTCGAAGATCAATGGGGGCATGTTTATTACTCGGCTTGCGAAATCATTTGGGATCTTAGATTTTCCGCAAGCTCAAGCGCTAACGATTATCCACCCTCCTACGTTCAACACTGCACTTTATAGGAGGGCTCGGATAGTTGAAAATTTTGGTGATTCTTTTACTATCCCAAATGAGGATGAGTTGGCAGTCCCCGAGGAGCCGGGAAGGCGGGTTAGGCCAAGGAGCGAGCAGGTACGGGAAGACCCACCGGTTATTCCGGTGGAGGATAACAAGGGTTGGAACCAAGTGGAGTACCGACACTACTTGGATGATATTGGGCGAGGGGTTAATTACACCAATCAATCCTTCGAGTATCTTTTCCAACAAATGCATATTGCCCCGTGACCTGGACCCGGCTACCCTTATATTATGGATTGGGACGAGAGGATGCGAAGAAGGGGTGGATAAGGAGGTAGTGGAGCTGGAGGAGCCGGAATGGAAGAGGAAGAATGAAGATTTTATTTTATTTTGTTTTGTTTTGGTTATGATGTTTGTTTTAAGACAATTGTGGACATGTTGAATTTGGCTATGTGGTTGAAATATTAGTGTTACTTTTAGTTTTCTTTTCAGGTATTGAAGCTAGGAAGCATGCTAATTAGGAAGGGTCAAGAGAGGAATGAGAGTCTTTATGAGTGATTATGGAGTCTTGTTCCTAGGATTAAGTCCGTACGAATCGAGAGTTTTATGAAGTGTTGCTGCTTAGGAAGTTCACGGGAGAGTACATTTATATTTCCATGTCAACACCAATGTAAAGAGAGACAGCGGTTCATAGAATTCTGGAAATATAAGCTTTACTCGTCGAGTGCACTAACACTACTCAACGAGTACATCCGCTTTTGCACGAACTGCTTTGCCATCGAATTCTCCTCGCCGAGTTTGCTCACCTACTTGCCGAGTGGCCTACTGCAGGAGGAGTTTCTGATTTGCTCTGGCTAGTTTTTCTGCACCATTCATATACTCTTTATGAATTACTACTCAAGATTGTGCAACAACCCTTTTCCTTCGAGTTTTTCAAGCTATCAACCACACGAGACGTATGACGCCCGTGCCATGGATGAGCTGTTCCCATGGTTAAAGTCACTAGAAGAAGGAGTTGAAGAAGAGAGTGTCAACCTAGCGACTGCTACCCTAGGGGAGTTTGTTCCAACTTTCTCTCTATTTGCATTTTTAGTTGGTATAATATGCAATGAGGGCATTGCATAAAATAAGTGTGGGGTAGGGGGTTAGTCACATCTTAGAACACTTAGAATCTTAATTTAGGCTAATTTTTAAAAAAATTGTTGCATACCAAAAATGCTTTGGTCTTAAATTAGAAAATTTTGGTAAAAAAATTAGGATTCCATATTAAAATTGTGTTAATAATTGCATGAAGACCCAAATGTTTAGTTGAGCCTATATACGTTCTAGTGCATTTGTGGCTTCCTTATTTCAGTGAAATCATGAGACAAAAACACGACCTTGCTTAGCCTGAGGGATGCAATATGTTTAGCAGCCTAAACCTGAAATGTATCCAGGAAAGTTTTTATCATTAGCCAATAATGGTTGAGATTGAGCGCCTCTGCTTAAGCATGTAGGGATTTGAGTGAAAAAAAAAACAAATATTGAGAAATACATGAAAAAAAGAGAAGAATTACTAAAGAAAGTTATAGGAATTTTGGAGCAAATGAAGTGAAGATCTAAAGATCAAAATTCCAAGAAATCCAAAAAACTTGAAGATACCAAAGGTCAATACAAGTTGGTGAATTCAAAGATATCAAAGATCAAATGTCAAGAAAATGAAGAATTCAAAGAGCTCCATAGTGGTATCGAAAAGCTGTAATTCTAGAATATCTGTGCTTGGGTTGCTCAATTAAAAATACCTTGAGGGTAAAGAGATTTTCTGAGGATGGATTCGGAGGGTTGCATAAAATGAGCATAGTTCGGGGTGAGTGGGGGAATGTTTATGAGGATTGTGAGTATTTCAAGTATGGGGGTTTTTAGGAAATTTTAGACACAAATGCATGCGTTGCGGTCTTGGCATAATGGCTGGGTTGGATTGGAGTTATTACATGTGATTTTAATATGTTTAAAATGTAGTTTTGCTTGGGGGCAAGCAAAAGTCAAGTGTGGGGTATTTTGATATGTGCATAATTAGTTAATTATTTAGCATATATTCTTAGTAATTTTTGATTAATTATGTGAATAATGTGGACAAAAGGTACTTAAAATGTTGTGAATTGTGTTTTCAGTCCAAAAGATATGCTTGGAAGCAAAAAGGAGAAAAGGAAAGCAATTGAAGATTAAAGAGTGAAAAAAGGAGATATACTCGGCGAGTAGATCGACCCTACTCGGCGAGTACACGAGGATATTCCAGAAGATAAATACGACTACTGATTCAAGACGGATAAGTATGGATCTACTCGGCGAGTTGATTCTGCTACTCGCCGAGTACACCCTGTTTTGGGATATCTATAAAAGACGAATCCTTATCTCATGGGAAGGGACCCCTGGTGATTTTTGAAGGATTAGTTGCGACTAAGAGATTCAGAAGGCGCTAAGGAACCCTAGGCTTCAAGAGTTGGAAGAATTCAAGCAATTAGGTTAATTCTACCACTTAGACTTAGGAATTGAACATGTTTGCTTTAGTAAACTTTGTTTTTATGTTTGTTTCTACTGCAATTATGAGCTAAATTCGTTTTTGTTTCTGTTTGGGGAATACCAAAGAGCTCCTATGGTTTAATTATTGATTTTTGCTTAATTGTCTATTGGTGATTTATTAAATTAAGTTTGTTAAAGAACCTTATGTATTAATCACTACTATTTTCTGTTAATTGGAAGGCAATTAGGTTGCATGAACATCACTTAATTGTTAACCTCATATGTCCATGTGAATGTTAAACCATATGCTTAGAAGTAATGATTATGAAACTAAGATTAATAAGAAAATAGGAAGATTAATGTGTGAGCTTGTTTGAGAAACCATCAACAAGAGGTTAATTGAATTAATAATTTAATTAGCCATTACAAATCTTATTTAATCCAAATAATTAATCTAAGGAATTAATTATTTTAAACACTTGATCAATGCTTAAATTAGTTAATTGTCTAAGGGTTAGGAGTAATGAATATGAACCTAACTATTATAATTGGTAACCAATAGCAATTAATCCACCTTAACTTAAATAACCATAGGAGTGAATTGGTTGAACCTAAATAGAAACATCTTTATCAAATTTGGTGAATAGTTGTTGCTTTAGTTAATTAGTTAATTTAGTTTGTCTAAGTTTCTAGTCTTGCAAAACTAAAGAAAAACCCTTTACTTTTATTATTTGTTTTAGTTAAAATTGGCTATTAGTTTAATTTTCCGTTCCTTGAGTTCGATACCTCACTTATCAATCTATACCACTTAAAGACAGGTTCACTGCCTTTGTGTGCTCAAATTATTAATAAAAAGTAGGGATAAAACTAGTTCAATTTACACACATCAGCCCTATAGAATTTTTCCAAGGATCAAGGTGCATGTAATGCTTAAGGCCTAAGCAATGAAATTAGGTTTTCCACCTGAAAACCCTAGTAGCCCTCAGATATATAAACCCTCCTATTCTAGGAATTTCGGCCCCCATGCCTTCTTAGAGAACCATAGCCGAAAATTCCTTGTCTCTCCTAATTATCCTTTGCACTAAGTGTTTGTGACTCCATTAGAGGAGCAACACTTGGGGCACTTCGCTTTCAAGGGTGGAAGTGGTTCTTGTTATTGCTACATAACAAGTGAGGTAATGATCGAACCCTAATTTTATATATGAATTTCGAATTGTATATGTCAGATCTAGGGTTATTGTTTTGGTATTCATATTTGTATGTTTGATAGAGAAAATCTTAGATCCAAATCATTTAGGGTTGCATGATCACATAGGAATGTAGATATTCTCAAAACCCGTCATACATATATAACAATATCGAAGTTGCATAAGATTCATTTCTGATAAAGATAACGGTTGGCGTCCAGCAATGGGCTACTTCCCTTAACGACATATGAAGGGGTGCTATCTTATCTACAATTAATTCTAGGACCTTAAAGCCACAATTAATGCTAAGGTTTTTGTATCATTTATCCCTTCGTCAAAAGCATCATGAACCATTAGGAATAAATCACAATCGATCTCATATGGCGTTTAACTTTAAGTAAGGCCTTAGATTTCTAACTCTCAGTGAATAAGAAGAACTAATCTCATCTTGACTACATATTTCAATTGTTGCTACGTTGCCTCCTAGATCGCCAATAGACTTCGATCGGTTAGTCTCCCTAATGCACAAATAAGATGACACGCTACAAAATCAACAAATGCTAGGCTAGAATGCGATACCCAGAACCCCAATATTGCATTCTTATGCCTAGTTAGATGTTGAGTGGTAAGATTATTAAATTCTTGGTATGAGAGAGTTCATTTAACGCCCGTATGGCTAGATGATTAAAGAATAATTGGATAATTATTCTTCATGGTAAAAAATAGGCGTTTTCAAAAGAAGATTATTTAGGGAAATAAAAACGGATTCAGAACTTAATATTTTTGCAAATATTATAACAAAAAAAAACTTGAAGTCATAACTTAATAGTAGTGGATTCAGAGCTTAATAATAGTGAATTCACAACTTAAAGTCAGTTAAACAAATAATAACAATAGTAAACAACAAAAGAGAAATTAAAGCACTAAATTAATAGCTTAGCATAAGAAAAAATAGTAAAATCAAAATCAACATACCTTATGTGGATCGGGTGGTGTTTCAAGTGAAGATCATAGAGAAAGAGATGGAGGTGAGTTGGTGGTCCTTCACCTGAGCAACAAGGTAGTAGCGGTGGTGGCGGTTGATGGCGATCTTAGATTTGGTCCATCTGTCTCGTCGAAGGCATCAATCATATATCTAGACGTGAAAATCATAGAT
Source organism: Lactuca saligna (assembly GCF_052625555.1). NCBI lineage: Eukaryota > Viridiplantae > Streptophyta > Magnoliopsida > Asterales > Asteraceae > Lactuca > Lactuca saligna. Next base: position 51,319,411 of record NC_136418.1, on the reverse strand, counting down.
ATGTTGTCGGCGATCATATATTTGTAGCCGGAGAACTTAGATCTGAATTGAACCACATTAGATATGATGAAAACGAAGGATTTTAGAGGTTAACGACATGGAATGGTGGTTGGTAGAGGAGGTAGTGAACTAGATCTGAATAGATCTGGTGGTGTTTCATGAGGATCAAGAAAAAAATGGAGATATTCCACTAGAGCAACATCATCTGGTCAATCAATCTCACCCAAGCATGTAAATGCGAAGGAGCAAATGCTTTATAGGGAAAATTCATAGATTTGTCATCATACATCGTAGATCTACCATCGAAGATAATAGATCTGGACTAACCCACTACAAATATGATTAAAACAATTTTTTTTTAGGTCGAAGATAAGCTTTGACAGTTGGTAGAGGAGGACTTGGACTAGATCAGCTCAGATATGGTGATGTTTCATGGAGATCGAGAGAAAAAAGATTAAGCTGAGATGAAGATGTGTCACTAGGGTAAGTTCATAAGAGTGATCGGGTTGCGGTGGCAGAGGTTGTTTCCGTCAAAGGTAGGTGGTGACACAGGAGGTCGGTGGTTGGTGGCAACGGAATGTCGTCAGATATGAGGTAGAATGAAGAGATGTTTGGTGACAGAGAGGGATAATTAATTTTTCTAATTCTAATTTTTTGATTTCAGGTGTAACAACTTTTTTGTGAAAATAGGATTAGAGTTATTTTTATTTACAACCATGCCATTATCTTTTAACAATAGATGAACAAAAATGTTCTTTACAAGATTTATACATATCTAATTGAGAAATGACAAATATAATATTAACTAGAGGGGTGTCCCACGAATTGAGCGGGGCAGAAGATGTTAGTTTTGTTTGTTTGTTCATGTGTCTTATACATTATGTTGCTATTCTGTGTAATTTGCCATCAATCGGACGTAACATTGTCATTGTGGTTGACATTTGTTCAGCTCAGATATGGTGACAGTTGGTAGAGGAGGACTTGGACTAGATCAGCTCAGATATGGTGATGTTTCATGGAGATCGAGAGAAAAAAGATTAAGCTGAGATGAAGATGTGTCACTAGGGTAAGTTCATAAGAGTGATCGGGTTGCGGTGGCAGAGGTTGTTTCCGTCAAAGGTAGGTGGTGACACAGGAGGTCGGTGGTTGGTGGCAACGGAATGTCGTCAGATATGAGGTAGAATGAAGAGATGTTTGGTGACAGAGAGGGATAATTAATTTTTCTAATTCTAATTTTTTGATTTCAGGTGTAACAACTTTTTTGTGAAAATAGGATTAGAGTTATTTTTATTTACAACCATGCCATTATCTTTTAACAATAGATGAACAAAAATGTTCTTTACAAGATTTATACATATCTAATTGAGAAATGACAAATATAATATTAACTAGAGGGGTGTCCCACGAATTGAGCGGGGCAGAAGATGTTAGTTTTGTTTGTTTGTTCATGTGTCTTATACATTATGTTGCTATTCTGTGTAATTTGCCATCAATCGGACGTAACATTGTCATTGTGGTTGACATTTGTTCATTTCTCGGTTTTATTTTATCGGCATTCAAACATTCCCTGCAATTAACAATAAGAAACATAAGAATGAATCTTTTCTAATAATCGTCAGTTTGAAGTACCGAAGACTAAAAAGAAGTTAAAAGAACTATAAAACAAAATGTCAAAAAAAAAGTACAGATTTAGGCATTGATATTTAGCATTTTCTGTCACTAATGAACTATTCACACCTTTCTAATGATCTCCACAAGGATCACCACCATTTGAGGTCTATTTAGTCAACTGTCCTGGACAATTTAAACTCTGAATTATAATCCTATAAGCAGGGGATGGAAATAACAAAGTCACCAAACTTACATTTCAAAATTTTCGAATTTTAAAGTAGATAATGATATTATACATCCATATACAAAAGTGACAATAAAACATCATAAATAAATTTAAAAAATGCGTTAGTTATCAAAAAGTATGCTTCTTCATGTGTTTATTGTGTACGTTCCATCAAAACCAGATCCACCTGATTACCACATGTTATCGCATGGGTCAAATTTTTTAATTGTTTTTGTTACTGTTTGCAACTTTGTAATTAAAGTGTTATCACATATTACATGCATCAATAAGAATGTTAATTCAAAATGAACGTTTTATGTCTTCTTCTTAAGGTTTTCGTATATAGTGAAAGAATCCCAAGGAAGGGAGTGAAGAAGCTGAAGTTAGAAACAGTTTCTTCCGTTGTTGGGACCTAAAATATCACAAAATCATATACATTGATATTGCTTCACAAAAGGGTAAAATATTCAACTTCACTCAAAAATTTATACAACTCCTATCCCATGCTATAATAAGATTATAAAATTTTGAAAAAAAATTAGATTTAATATAAATCATGTCGGTATAAACCCGCAACATTCATGAAGTAGAACATATTTTAGAATAAATGCATGTTAGTTCAAACTGCTGGCAACAAATTGCATGCACCTAACTGGTTAAGTATGGAGGTGATAGATAAATGGCGCAATAGGAAGGATACAAACCTCCAGGAAGAAAGAAGCCTTGTCTCTATCTCTTTTCTGACACATCCCAACAAAAATAAAATCACAGAACAACCCCTTACCGGCAACCTCTCTCACCTAAATATAATAATCACACATAACTGAAATACAAATAAAAAAAGTTCAATCTAACACACACAAGGAAAAACAAAAAAAATCAGAATCATGAACTTACTTTAGGATGGCTTCCCATAAAGGCGACTAACTTTTCGTGCCCGCAAGCATTTTTTGTGAATCTTCTCTACAACTGTTAAAAGAGTTACCGGTTTTGGTTATCAAGTAATATTTTTTGCAATATTGGTCCTTACTTGAAGTTTTTATATCATTTTCGGTTCATTTTCCAATTAAGATGACTATTTTTTGCCTCAAAAATATAATGGATTTTCTTATATAACGTTTAATAAGTGATCAAAATTTGAAAGAAAACATTTTTGGACTATAATTGAAAAAATAAGTTCTACTCAAGGACAACATGTAATTTACTCTTAAATGAATTCATTTGAAGTTTCTAACGGATGTCCAAATATTTGTTCTACCGGAGCAGAACACTTCTGTAAAAGAATAGGAAACATGTTAATAGAAAATATTAGAGATATGGGCAAGTGTAAAGACAAAACTAACTTCTCTAATTCTACCTCTTGGTGTTCATGCTCTGCCTTAAGTTGCTTTATTTCATGTATGAGGATGTCCGCCCCTTTTACAACAGTTTCTTTTCGTTTGACTGCATCATCTCGTGAATCCAGTAATGTAATACCACAAGGTCAAATAAGGAATAATTTGAAAAAAAAACATTTGAGATGAAAGAGAAACATTTACATTAATAGAAGCAAAGTCATGTTGGAAGAAGCTATAATGTCTCTTTAAGGTAATGTGATTGCAAAACTTTTTATGTCTTGTTGATTTGTCACCTAAAGAAGGCAATCTGAAATCAGAAACATGTTGGGTAGTTAGAAAATGTGTTGTACACAGATAGTATTAAGAAATCCTTAATATTTGGAATTCTCAAAAAATAAATCTTATTAAACTTCAATAGTTGGAATTCTAAAATTTGGAAAACATTAATGGCCACTCTTATATTCTCCCATTAAAATCCAATCCAATTCCCAAAATGTCATGTAAATACAAACTTATTTCTAATGTTATAATGTTAAAGCAGATGAATATGTATTACACCAGTTTTAGTGTATTCAAGATAAATAAACAAAAAAAAAAATTAGCCTCACCAAAATTTCACTTCACCCAAATATCAGATTGCTTTTATCGGATTGCAAAGGAAAATCAACTATATTTAAGGACAAAAAATTTAATCGACTCTTAAATTTATAATCATGAAAATTATAAAATGTTTTTGTAACACCGTAAAAATTAAAACGATTTTTCACATTTGAAAAACACATTTGAGAATAACACTCGGGTATCTCGGTAAATCTCTGACTCGGTAAATGCTGGCCTAGCCTCCGCCTAATCATATGAGAATAACACTCTATTTAATATAACTCTCAAAGGCTACACTATGCTCTCTTATGACACTCTCAGAACGGTAAAAGACTATTTTACCCCTCTCATAGCTCAAAGGCCCCGCAATAGACCATACCCTAAAAGTCAACCAAAAGTCAACTCTCCGGGTTTCGCTGCGCGTACCAAATGTGTATGCTAAGAGTACCCGACTACACCTCAGAATCGGGGAGCGCCACCCAGTACGCGGCACGTACTAGGAATTATGTCCGGCATACTCCCCTGCTTTAGCCCTTTTTCTCTTGAGGTCTTAAACAGTTAAGACCTACGTCCATATTTTAGATCTGACCCCTTCTAAGCCCCTTAATCCATAAAGTTGATGACTTTAAGCCTTTGCATGGCTGAACAAGTCACTAACTCCCAAAATAATCCAACCTTCAACTCTAGAAGGCTTAAAACACATGCATGACTCCAAAGTAACATCCAAGATGGGAACTTTATGGCTCTAAATCACTAACAACACTGAAAAAAGGGACAAATCTCGGACCATGGAGCACTTTACACTCATAAAGTCTCCACCTTTTGGGAATTTTAGCCCTAAAAAGGACACATACAACAACAACCAAAAGAAGAGGAATTTTTTGAACTTTATACCTCCAAGTGTAGCCTTTTCCTCTGTAGATCTCAGATCCAAAATGGCACCTCAAGCTTTAGCCTCCAAGAACTCCCTTCCTCCTCTTCACTAAGCCACTAAAGCACCAACAAGATCAAATCAACACTCTCACACATTAAGAACGATGGGGCTCTCTTTTAAGGTTTCACTCACTGATATGGAGGCTAAGGAATGAGCCATAACACCCTTTAAATAGTGCACAAGGAGGATTAGGGTTTTTGCACTTGGGTCGGGTACGCCCGGCGTAACTCTAGGTTTGCCCAGTGCACCTTGGTGACTCTGCGTCCATATTAAGTGTGTGAGTACGCGCGGCGTACCCCTCTGGTACGCCCAGCGTACTCACTTGCTACAAACCCTCCACTCAAGGAGTAAACATGCCCAAACAATAAAGAACAAGGATGAAAGGAATATACCTGAATCTTGGGGTGTTACAATTCTCCCCCACTAGAACTAGACTTCGCCCTCGAAGTCTCATTCTTCGAACAACTCAGGATGCTGCCCTTGCATCTCCGACTCTGACTCCCAAGTCGTCTCGGATCCCTTCCGATGTTGCCACTGAACCAAAACCAAAGGTACCTCCTTGTTCCTCAAGACCTTGATCTTCCGATCTCTGATTGCTACTGGTCTCTCAGCATAGTTCAGGCTCGCATCCACCTGAATATCCTCCAATGGTACCACTGCCGACTCATCGGCTATACACTTCCGCAATTGCAACACGTGGAAAGTGTCATGGATCTGACTTAGCTCTGCTGGTAGCTCCAACCGGTACACTACCCTACCTACCCTTGTAAGAACCCGAAAAGAACCAATATAACGGGGCCCCAACTTGCCCCTCTTCCTGAATCGGATCACTCCTTTCCAAGGAGAGACCTTCAAGAGTACAAAGTCGCCGACCTGGAACTCGAGCGTGGACCAATGTCTGTCCGCATAACTCTTCTGACGACTTTAAGCGGTCAATAACCTCTGCCTGACCTGCTATATCTGTTCAGTCGTCTGTAGCATAATCTCCGTACTACCCATAATACGCTGCCCGACCTCTCCCCAGCTCAAAGGGTGGCATACCAATGCTTGAATGATGGTTGTTGTTGTAGGAAAACTCTGCCAAGGGAAAATACGTGTCCCAACTCCCCCGAAATCCACCACACATGCCCGAAGCATATCCTCGAGCATCTGAATCATCCACTCACTTTGTCCGTCAGTATGGGGGTGATATGAGGTACTAAAATGTAGCCTAGTACCCAACTCCTCGTGAAACTACTTCCAGATTCTGGAAGTGAAACGCACATCTCAGTCTGAGACAATCGAGATTGGCACTCTATGCCGTGATACCACTTCCCTCATGTACATCTCTGCTAACTTCTCTGCGGAAGACCTCTCACTGATAGGAAGGAAGTGGGTGCTCTTGGTCAACCTGTCCACAATCACCCAAATTGCATCGACTCCCCTAGCAGTCCTTGGCAATTTGGTGATAAAATCCATGATAATCTGTTCCCACTTCCATTCGGGAACCTCCAACGGCTGCAACTTGCCATGCGGTCTCTGGTGCTCGGCCTTAACCCTACGGCAGGTTAAGCACCTCTCAACAAACCACGCGACATCCATCTTCATACAGGGCCACCAATATTCCATCTTCAGGTCTAAATACATCTTAGTGGCCCCATGATGGATCAAGTACTTCGACCGATGAGCCTCTTCCATCAAAATGGTACGCGCTCCTCCCACAAACGGTACCCAGATACGCCCCTGAAATGTCATAAGCCCCCGGCCATCGGTAACGAACTCCGATACCAACCCAACAACTCGCTCTTTCTTCTGCATCTCAGGCTGCACAGCCTCAGCCTGTGCCCCACGAATGGTGTCCAATGCCGGAGCTATCACGGTCAATCTCAAACATACATCTCGCAATAGGGTGCTCTCCGCCCTGTAGCTCAGTGCATCGGCTACAACATTAGCCTTGCCCGGGTGGTACAGGATCTCACAATCATAATCCTGGACTACGTCCAACCACTTCCTTTGTCGCATGTTTAGGTTGGGCTGATCGATCAAATACTTCAGGCTCTTGTGGTCCGTGTATATCGTACACCGAACCCCGTACAGATATTGACGCCAAATCTTGAGGGCGAACACCACTTCCCCCAACTCTAGATCATGGGTGGGATACCTCGTCTCATGAGGCTTCAGCTGCCTCGATGCGTATGCTATCACATGCCCTCTCTGCATCAGCACCGCTCCCAACCCCAAGATCGATGCTTCACAATACACCACAAAGTCCTCCATCCCCTCTGGGAGGGCTAACATTGGGGCTTCACATAGCCTCTGGCGAAATGTCTCAAAGGAGGTTTGTTGCTCTAGTCCCCATGAAAAAGCGACACCCTTCCTGGTTAACCTGGTGAGTGGCACGATGATCTTGGAAAAATCCCTGATAAATCTCCGATAATAGCCTGCCAACCCTAAGAAACTCCTGATCTCGGACAGTGACCTTGGCAGCTCCCAACTCATCACTGCCTCCATTTTGGTCGGGTCGACCAAAATCCCCTTCTGGTTAACGAGGTGCCCTAGGAACTGCACCTCTCGCAACCAGAAATCACACTTAGAGAATTTGGCGTAAAGCCTCTCCGATCTCAAAACTCCGAGGATCTCCCACAAATGCTCCTCATGCTGCTCTCTGGATCTCAAATACACCAAAATATCGTCGATGCACACGATCACCGATCGATCCAACATCAGCCTGCACACTCTATTCATGAGATCCATGAACACTGTCGGGGCATTGGTGAGTCCGAAAGGCATCACCACAAACTCATAATGCCCATAACGAGTCCTGAACGTTGTCTTCTGGATATCCTCATCTCGCACCCTTACCTGATGATACCCTGACGTCAAATCGATCTTGGAGAACCAAGATGCTCCCTGCAACTGATCGAACAAATCATCGATCCTCGGCAACGGGTAACGGTTCTTGACCGTCAGCTTGTTCAACTCCCGATAATCAATGCATATCCGGTGTGAACCATCCTTCTTCTTGACAAAAAAGATAGGCGCTCCCCACGGCGAGCTGCTAGCCTGAATAAACCCCTTTCCCAATAGCTCCTGAAGCTGCGTGGATAACTCTTGCATCTCTGGAGGTGCAAGGTGATAGGGCACCTTGGCAATAGGCACGACCCCCGGAACCAAATCGATACTGAACTCCACTTGCCTCACGGGAGGCACACCCAGCAAATCCTCTGGAAATACGTCTGGGAACTCACGCACTATCGGAACCTCCTCAACTGACCTCGCTCTCTCTGAATCAATCCGCGTATCGATCACATACACCACAAATCCCTTACAGCCCTGCTGTAGACACTGCCTCACTCTAACGGCCAAACAAAACGCTGACCTAGAATGTGTACCCTCGTTGTACGATGTAAGAACTCCCCCGCTAGGTTCTCGTATGGTCACCAGCTGTCGCTCGCAGTCGATAACCGCACCGAATCTACTCAACCACTCCATGCCCACAATGACACAGACATCACCCATCGCAATAGGAACCAAATCAATCGGGAAATCAACACAGAAAACCTCAAATACGCACCCACGGATCACCTATGTGGCATATATCACCCTCTCGTCAGCTATGGAAACTCTCAGAGGCCGACTCAACGCCTCACGACTAACACTGATATGCTGACTAAAAGCCAAAGATACAAAAGACCGACTCGCACCCGAGTCAAATAACACCAAGGCAGGTACAAAATTCACAAGAAAGGTACCTACGCATAACATAATATAAGCACAATATCTCAACATAAAAATAAATACATGAAAGAATACATACCAGCCACGACATCAGGCGTTGCACGGACCTCTTCCGTGGTCAAATGAAAGGCTCTCCCTCATGCCCTCGACGCCTCGGCCTTCAATGGCTGACTCTCGGTAGCTCTGATGGCGGAAGGGGAAGATCCCTGAGGTGTTCCCTGTGTTTATCCTCGCAGCTACAGACACTCTGCCTTTCGGTGTCCGGTCTGGTTGCAGTGAAAACATACTGCAAACCCCTTGGGGCAGTCCTTGGCCATATGCCCCTCCTTGCCACATTTGTAGCAAGACCCTGCTCTGCACACTCCGTCATGGCCCTTTCCGCACTTGCCACAAGTGCAACCCCTCTGGCTCCCTGATCTCGAATTGGCTGGCTTGGCTCGCTTAGCTACCGGCTGAGACTGCACCGGTCGCCGATGCCTCCCACGAGACTCAGCCTCCTCCCTAGCCTAAGTCTCCAGCTCTATCTCCTTCTTTTGGGAATTTGCCTGAAGCTCAGCAAATGTCTGGTACGTCGAGTTCGCCACAAACTCACGTATTTCCCTCCTCAGAATGCTCAAATATCGACTCATACGTGCCTGCTCGGAGGATACATACTTTGGGCAGAACATCGGACACTCATGAAACATCCTCGTAATCACCGTAAGAGACTCAGTACCCTACTTGAGGGTCAGAAACTCCTAGGCCAAACGCTCCCTCTTCACCTGGGGAACGTACTCATCTCGGAATATAGCAGTAAACCTCTCCCAGGTCACTGCTGCAAGCTCAGCAGGCGTATAGTGCGCCGTCACAAACTTCCACCAGTCCTTCGCTCCCAAGCGAAGCTGGTTCAACGCGAACTGGACTCTCAAATGCTCAGGAGCCGAGCAAGTAAAGAAACACGCCTCTATGTCTGAAATCCATCTCATCGCCGCAATCGGGTCCTGGGTCCTGTCAAACTCCAGTGGTTTCGTGTTGCTGAACTCTCGGAACAGCAACGCATCACCACCCTGCGGCCTCGTCGTAGCTATAGCTGCAGTGGCTGCAGCAACAACAGCCTCATAAAGAGTAGCTTACTTCTCATTAAATGTCTCTATCAGCGTGATATTGATAGACCCGAACATCTCTGGTATCTCTGCCCTGATGGCCGCAGCCACCTCCTCCTGGATGATCCTACGGATCTCCTCATCCCTCGTATCACTGGTCCCTGGTGTGTGGTGAGTCCCAACCATGATCTCTCTCTCTCTGAATACAATATAAGAATAATATCAGGGACTCGCTTGAGTATACTCAATCTCGAGTACTCCATCCTACTTGTTCCTTAGTACTCCAAGGATTCTTACTTGGATTGTGCACTAACCCGATGTCTTTAGTAGTACGGGCCTAATACTACCGTCCACACTGCATCAACATCCAACCCAAGTCCTCCTCCCAGAGTCCCAAGTCCCAAGAACTCTACTCTCTTTAATCATATGATACTCACAAACAGATGTCTCACAATCTCCTCGCTGCCGCCTAACCACTCTGAAATATTCATAGTAGCAAGACTCATAGACTCAGGCATCACATATCAGGCCACTCTAGTCCTAATAAGAATACCAAGTCTACTCTAGCATGCATATCATAGCTCATCAGATAACATATCACATCATATCTCATAACACTTATAATAAGGGTACTTTGGGAAATCACCGTTCGAGCGCTGGTTGTTCGTACACACGACTCTGCTCTGTTTGTCTCGCAAGTTCTTCTTTTTAAAACTTGTTTTATTATCAACATTTTCTCAAATCCTCGGTTTGAGTTCAGATACACCCGAAGGTGCACCCGAATCCCTCAAACCTAGGCTCTGATACCAACTTGTAACACTGTAAAAATTAAAACAATTTTTCACATTTGAAAAACACATTTTAAATAAAAACATTCATTCATAAAATGTCATAGCATCATGTTTTTAATTCACAAATGTCTCCCAAGATCAAAATACATTCAATCCCATATGTGTGTACGAATCAAGCCGGCACCTTCCCGAGATCATCACGGGTACCTGAAACACATAACACTGAACACTGTAAGCATAAGCATAGTGAGTTCCCCAAAATACCACACTAATCACATAATAGCCATTCGAGGCTGTAACTCTGTTGACCCTCTGGTCAATGTGCCTCAGTGAGCCCCTCCAGCCCCAACTCTCTGTGGGCCCTCTGGCCCTAACTCTAGGGACCCGAAAGTCGCAACTCTATAACTCTGAATCATGCATATCACATATCACAATAAATCACAACACATAATAACATGCAATCACACTGGCATATAACTCTATAATATTCTGTCTCTTAACTCTATTATCACACTAGGTAAAGTATAGTGAGAAGACTCACCTCGGGTATCTCGGTAAATCTCTGACTCGGTAAACACTGGCCCAGCCTCCGCCTAATAATATGAAAATAACATTCTGTTTAATATAACTCTCAAAGGCTAGACCATCCTCTCTTATGACACTCTCAGAAGGTTAAAAGACCATTTTACCCCTCTCATAGCTCAAAGGCCCCGCAATAGACCATACCCTAAAAGTTAACCAAAAGTCAACTCTCCGGGTTACGCTGCGGGTACCAGATGTGTAGGCTGAGCGTACCCGGCTGCACCTCAGAATCGGGGAGCGCCACCCAGTACGCGGCGCGTACTAGGAATTACGCCCGACGTACTCCCCTGCTTCAGCCCTTTTTCTCTTGAGGTCTTAAAGAGTTAAGACCTACGTCCATATTTTAGATCTGACCCCTTCTAAGCCCCTTAATCCATAAAGTTGGTGACTTTAAGCCTTTGCATGGCTGAACAAGTCACTAACTCCCAAAATGATCCAACTTTCAACTCTAGAAGGCTTAAAACACATGCATGACTCCAAAGTAACATTCAAGATGGGAACTTTATGGCTCTAAATCACTAGTAACACTGAAAAGGGACAGATCTCGGACCATGGAGCACTTTACACTCATAAAGTCTCCACCTTTGGGGGGTTTGTAGCCCTAAAAAGGACACATACAACAACAACCAAAAGAAGAGGAAAGTTTTGAACATTATACCTCCAAGTGTAGCCCTTTCCTCTGTAGATCTCAGATCCAAAATAGAATCTCAAGCTTTAGCCTCCAAGAACTCCCTTCCTCCTTCTTCACTAAGCCACTAAAGCACCAACAAGTTCAAATCAACACTCTCACACACTAACAACGATGGGGCTCTCTTTTAGGGTTTCACTCATTGATATGGAGGCTAAGGAATGAGCCATAACACCCTTTAAATATTGCACAAGGAGGATTAGGGTTTTTGCACCTGGTCCGGGTACTCCCGGCGTAACTCTAGGTACGCCCAGCGTACCTTGGCGACTCCGCGTCCAAATTAAGCGCATGAGTACGCGCAGCGTACCCCTCTGGTACGCCCAGCGTACTCACTTGCTACAAACCCTCCACTCAAGGACTAAACATGCCCAAACAATAAATAACAAGGATGAAAGGAATATACCTAAATCTCGGGGTGTTATAGTTTAAGATGCAAGTGCAACCATACTTAATCCAACAGGTAAAACCACTACACTGTTGGTGATTTAATATCATCGATATTATTTAAGTGAGTAGGATTAAATTTTTTGACCAAAAGTGATATTGATGAATATTGAACAAGTTAGGATTGTGTAGGAGTGCACACTTGTTCAAGTTTTTCAAGATTCAAAGTACACTGTTATTTAGGGGAGAAACCCCTAAACGAACGGGGGTTCGGGGGCAGCGCCTCTTGGAGTAGGGTCGAAGGGGCGGTAGCCCCAAGCCGGGTCCAAAGGGCAGAGCCCCTGGCTGGCTCGAAACTCTCATTTTACAGATTTCAGATAACTCACCATTGGTTTGACCCTTATCCAAATACCTGTTTTATGTTAGTTTTTATGGTTTTATGTTAGTTTGAAACTTTCATAAGATAGTTTTCAGACAGAGATCATAAATCCGTTTTTTGGTTATTTTTCTGATATATTTTGAAGAACATTTTTTCACAGACATTCTATAATTTCATATCTATGAATTTCATCCAATTGAGTGTTCGATGTGTACCATCGAAATACTTCAATTTGATAGTGAATCACGACTTTCAGAGAATCCAATCAATCTTTTCATCCCCTATTTCTAACATACACCATTTTCCATGACAGTGTGGGCTCCAACAATAACCTATTACCAATCTCAAAACAAGGGTGAAAATGGTAAATTGTTGATTATTTGTTGTCTATGAAATAAAATCCACCTATCTTTTTAATTTCTATAGTTGGGTTAGAATTCAACCCTATTTCCAAAGTCAAATCCATATTCTGTAACATTTAAAACCCAATAATTATCATACTGAAACTCTATTCTAGTTATTTCTAGAAAATGGATAGAAAATAGATAGAAAAATTATCAAATTCATGTCATTAAAAATTTTATAAATAAAAATGGGTACATGATAGTTTTTTTTCCATTTCATTCTATCACATTCCTTCATGAAATACTTATTCCATTCCATCAAAAAAACAAACAACCTTATTTCCACTCCAACGTAATTGAAATAAGTAGGTAAGTTGATTAAGATTCCAGACCTCTCTAACTTGATTATATTAATACTTTAATTAAAGTATTAAAAATTAATTTAACGAAATGAAGAAAAAAAAGAGAATGTTCACTTTGTTTCGTTTTCTTGTTTTATATGTTGTTCCATGTTCCTTTGTCCCATAGATGTGCTTAAAAAAAGATAATACATCAAAATATATGTAAAATTGATATATCATAAAAAAATAAAAAGGATAAAAGATAATTTCACCTTTTTCCCAAAGGGTAACATTGAACCCTTGACAACTACTTCTATACTTGCAGATTTCCATGAAAAATGAATATACGATTAACTATTGAAGATTTTTACTTATTTACCACTAAACTTGATTCCAAATGTTTTGTAGAAAACTAAAGTAGGAACTCATGATTCATAATCATGTTTGAGGGAAGGAACTTGTCTCCCTTTGAGTAAATATAGGTGAGCCATTATATTTATTTCTCAATATCTTAACCTACATATAAAAAAAAGTTAACATTTTTTTGACCAAACTTTCTATTCATGAAACTTCAATACGAAGGGAGGTTTCTTGTCATCCTTTCAAACGACAAATGTTTCATCCTCAAAGCCCATTTCATTGACTCTGGCATCTATGGATTCTGCTTCATTTTTTTGTGAAAAAAGTTTGGGTGCACGATCTCCCTTATCTGTAAGCTTAAAGCTACACAAAATTTTCCATATGCCTTTTTCCAAAAGCAACGAAAATTAGCTTTCACGATTAAGTCCAAACTTTCTTAAATATATTTTAAGACATCATTCATTGAGTCTCCGAAAATACCTTTTGAGATACTTCTTGTGAATCTTCATGGCCCCTGTGCAAGTTTTCTTGGCATCCATATTCCCAGAAATGTCATTTAATATCTGTACAAAAAAAAAAAAAAAAACCACATCACGTAAAATATTTTTTTTTATTTTGTTTAAGTTCTCAAAATATAGTAAAAGGGTTGAACTTAAAAACATCTATTCCCCTAGCTTCAATCAACAACTTGTCACTCCTATCCTTGAGGACACTTGTCATAAGAAAAACAAAATCGAGAGAGGTGAAACAGATCCAGGTCCGGGTTAGGATCCCGGTTTGACATGGGCCTGATTTCTCCTATTTTCTCTTACATACTTTCCATATTGGCTTCAAAACATATTTGTAATTTAAATCAAACATATTTGAAATTTTACCTAAGTGTCTATGAAGTTTAGGATCACCAGCTTGAGTAACAGTAGCCAAGCTATCAAGTTATGTCTCCACCCCAACTGAATTTCTTATGCACCTGAAATTCCCTCTCTTTTCAAGGGTATAAAGACTTATTAATCATCAACAAAGTATAAATAAATATATTTAGGTGAATATTTATATATATATATATATATATATATATATATATATACACACTTACTAATCTTCGCATTAAACGTTCAAAGCACCAAAATGCATCTGCTTCATCTTCAAGAATCATAATCATGGGGGAGTAAAGAGGAGTCATTCCTAATTTGTGTATTGGGGTTAAAATTAGAATCTTGAAAGATAATAAGTATATATATGTTGGACGATATAAATATATAATCAAATACCTTGACCATAACCAACATCTTTATCAAACAAAACATACACTACAAAAATATCCTAAAGTTTTGCCAAATTTTCTTGCTTTTCATAAAACATTAGTGTTCTATGTGTGCGAACCACATGAAGACCTGATAAATTATACATTTAATTGATGCAATTTTTTGGCGACCAACTACCAAGGTGTTGTTTCTTTAAACCAAAAGAAAACAAAACTAAAAAAGAAATGTTAGGAACAAGTAGGACCGCATAAGTCAATAAAATTGGAGTTTTATGGTAAGATGTCGAAAATTAGGTCAAATTTGGTCATAAAATCAAAAGTATAAATTGAAATCGAAAGAAAATAGGGATGAATACATACCTTTAGTATGTCTTTGGCCCCTTAATCGAACTCGAGTACCCACCGATTCTTGCTGACAGTTGTGGGGAAAAAGTAAAATCAAATTTGGAAAAGAAAGATTTAGATGAAGACGGTTTCCATGAAGGTGTTGAAAACGAACCTAAGATACAAGGAAAATTCCTGTAACATCCCACCTCTTCTTATAGTGGACAACTAAATCGATGTACTTGTGGTCCGATGGAACGTTGGTAATTCCAGGATGTGATGTGATATCTGAATCAAAGGTGAAGCACCTGAGATGACCAAAGAAGATTTAAACTAACCTTATGAACAATTAGTGTGCGTTAGAGAAAACCGTTGACAAATTTGAAGTACTTGTGGAGGAGATCATGTATGGTACCAACTGATGGTTTTCTGGGTGCATCACCGGTATATCATAACATGGTACAAGGAGAATAGATGAGAAAATGTGGATCATATGTTGGAAGTAAGCAGTTGTGGAGACGTTCAGGTGATATTTAGAAGCAGTCAAATGAGATGGAGTCGGAATCAGAAGATATTGGATAATAGAGGCGGTGACCATGGTAGACATAAACGAACCCTAAGAGACGATGGAGATGAACTGGAACAGATGGTGGTGAGGGTGGTGCTGAATCACTTCTAGAGAGAAACCTCACAGAGGGTTGAGAAACGATCAAGACGAAGGTGGTAGGTTTCTAAGAACAGTAGAATATACTGGATGGGGTGGGGCGGTGACCATGATTGAGAAAGTAAACCCACTTAATAGTATCCAGTATCCTGGTCAAGTATTGTTCCTAAAAGATGTACAACTTTAATATATATATATATATATATATATATATATATATATAGAGAGAGAGAGAGAGAGAAAAGTGAATATACCCTTAAGGGTATATAAGCTTACGTACCAAAATCACCATACTACGTCGTTTTGTATCATATAATACATTCTAAATATCCAATGTTCTTATAATTTAACTTCGAACTTGATTTACTTCCAAGATTTTTATAAATTATATATTTATGTTCCTCTTACATAATTTTCATTTTCAACTACAATATATACAACCTAGTAAGTGTTTGAGAAAAAGATGTTATGTAAGTGAAAGATAATAGTGAAATTTTGAATATCTTGAATGTAAATCAATTTAGGGTTGAAGTTTAAGAGCATTATAATGAATATATCATACAAAATGACATATTATGATTTGTTTGGGTACCTAAACTTACATACCCTTAAGTGTATATTCACTTTTCATATATATATATATATATATATATATATATATATATATATATGTGTGTGTGTGTGTGTGTGTGTGTGTGTGTATGTGTGTGTGTGTTTTATAAGCTAAATTTAGAGGATCTTATAGTTCTTTTTTTTCACATTTAATCTTTTATCTGTATATACAGTTCAAAATATCATATGTAACAAAAAAAAATTTAAAAATTTGTCATTTTTTGTTAATTAAGATCATTTAATTTAAAAACAAACTTAGCTTTACGTTAGTACCATTGTTTCAAAATCTATTTAAAAAAAACATAATATAGTTCAATACATATCGATGGAAGGCGAACGGGCAACAAGTTGTGCCGCTAGTCTTTTCTGGATGACAAAACTAATACTTTTGAAAACAACATCTGTAGATCTAGGAGTTATGACATTAGAGTGCATGACCCAAGCTGCACCGCTAGCCCTTTCTGGATGGCAAAACTAATCCTTTTGAAAACAACATTTGTAGATCTAGGAGATATGACATTAGAGTGCATGACCCAAGTTGTGCCGCTAGCCCTTTCAAAACTAATCCTTTTGAAAACAACATATGTGGATCTACGAGATATGACATTAGAGTGTACGGACAACGTGTCACAAACACGAACAGAGCCCGAAGAAACTGGAAACACAAACGAACGTAAGTGCAAGACGTCGTTGTCATTGCTCCAGCGTTATAGACGCGTCGCCGATTTCCTCATCAATGACTTCGATTCCACCATGGCATCATCATCTTTTCTCTGCCATTCTCTACTCATCGCCAATTTCTTCATTAGTGACTTCGATTCCAATGAGTGATTTCATCATCAGCGACTTCATGTTTTGAATTGGTGTTTACCGATTTCCTCATGTTCGATTTCGATTCCAACAGGTTATGAATCGTGTGTTTCTGATTTTATCATCAGTGATTTTTGCAGTCGTGTTTTATTGATTTCATCATCAGTAATTCCAACTTTTGTTGATTACTAAATATCACAGATTTTGGGATTTAGGTGTGTGAAATCTCTTGTGTCTGTGACAGTGGTCATGTTTTTTCTAGTATTATAATTTCGGTCACCTAAATTGTGTTTATCTTCATTCTTGGGTTACTTTATTTCACTAATTACAAAATCATTATTGTTTGGCAGTGTAAATTCATCACGTGGTTTGCACTCATGTGATTGAGGAGGGTTTTACGTTCTACCTCCTTCTAATAATTGTGGAGTTCCCTTTCTTGATGCATTGTTTGTTCATTGGAAAATTTGATCTTTTTACTCTATGCAAAGGTCTAGTTTCAGAACCATCTTTGAAAATTTTGCCCTAGTTTATGGTGTTGCTACACTATTCATTGTGATGATATAGAAACCTTTTGGTTGCTACTACTTAATCAACTAAGTCTTCAGAGACACTTGGGTACCAAATATTGGTTATCATTTATGGTTACTTTACTTTCATGTATTTACAATTACTCCCTTTATTTTAATTTTTTAGATTAGTATTTTATGTTTTAGTTAGTACTTAGTAAAATTGATAAAAATAATAATTTGGATAAATATGATATTTTGATAACTTATTTGATGTTACAATAATGAACTCTATGTTCCAGGTTGTTGAAGTAATAAAGGATTTCTAGACATGTATTTCATAAATGTAAACTTCGTTCTATTTTATTTGATAGTAAGTTGTCCAAACTGTTCATTATCCTTTTTTGAAAATTATGAAATTAAAGTTATTTTTTCGTCCTTAATATATTATTATTTGTGTGATCAGAAGTTAGTAAATTTGAACTACTTTCAATTCTTCTTATTACAAGAACAATGTTAAATGCAAGAAATATCCTTTATGTTTCTATGACCTATTTTCAACTGTGATTCCTTAAGAGAAGCTAAGCCCTATCTGATTATCATACATATCATTGCTCGTGTTGACTACTCAAAATAAAGTTGCAGTTCCTCACCAAATATTTATTTATTTAACAAAAATGTAGTTTCTATGTTTAATGAATTAATCTTGAGATTGATTCTCATTCGATGTTTTACCTTTTTAACAGATAGCTTATTGGTGATTCTCACCTTTTAACATGGGTCATTTCTTGTTGAAACTTCAGAGGATTATGTCCCTGCATTGAAATAGTCAGCAGTAGAGGCAGATGAAGGGTAAATTACGGAAATAACCCTATTTAGAAAACACTAGTAGTGGTTTTTTATACTTAGGATTATAGTGGAGGGACAAGAGGTATACTTTTAACCTGACACCGCTAAATCACGTTAAATTGTACTAATAATATTTGGGTTAAATTCAAAAGTGGCAACGTACTTCTATTGACTTGTTTGTTATAGCTTTGTACTTTTATTTCTTTATATTAAAACATTGCAATTTGAAAATTCTACTCAATGCTACCAATTTCCCCTAAAATACAATAGTGTTTTCATTGTTATGATTGGTTAGATTTTTAAAGTATAATATCCTAATAGGAAAAAAAATTAAAATACAATGTTATAATCGGGCACATCTCTCATACTACAATGACTTAATGAGGGCACGCCTTTATCTGATAAGCTATATATGGATGTTCCTTTTTTATTCGGTGCAGAAAAAACGACTTAATAGATAAACAAAGGGAAATGAAATCTTCCCATTTGTGCTAACTTTTAGATAACTATTCCAACAGGTTCTTCCTAATTTTTACAAAGCTTCAGTCATATTTTGCAGGGCTTAATCAACAAGAGTATCAAACAACACAAAAGTTGGGTTGGAATGAAATATATGAGATTATATCTTTTAAGGTTTAGTCGATCACCAAGTGAAATTGTTAATGTGTTTGTTGCGTCACAGAGTAAGGATTTGAAGATTGTTGATAAACATCAATGGTATGAGTTTTATAATCAACCATGGTTTGTTTTTGGTTTTACTTTTGGTCATCATGTTTGAAATTTGGCATTGATATTTTTGTAATTAGTAGAAATATAATGAAACAGATAACTATGGTAAATCAAGATTTAAGACATGAAACATGCTATATCGATGATTTCTACAGCTTCAAATGAAGAAGTGGTGGTGGGTCATCTTCCATTCATAAAGTTGGTAAACTAATCACAGATGCTTAATGCCACGGACAGTTTGATCAATTTATTACCAGTCTATTTCCATGCTAAACTCATGTAGATTGATAAAGTAAGCCCCCCGATAACACTCGATTGGCTAATCTCTCAGCATGAACACATACTGGAATAGGCATGTCCTATTTTCCACCTTCCACCTTGAGCTAAGCAATTGTATTTTGTTCATCTTGATCATTATTCAACTTATAGCAACCTACTTTCTATTTAAACCCACAATACCAATAAGATGACATAGGTAAAAAAAAAAGTAGGCTTATGTAAAATAACATTAATAGAAAGCAGGATGCTATAAAATGACAAATGAAATGACATAAACATAATATTTTGGTCAATTAGTAGAAACCATCTATCTATTTAAAGGCACAATAGTTATAAGATGGCATATATGGAAAGTATGATGCTATAAAATGACATAAATGAAAAGTACATTGCTATTTAATAACATAAATAAAATATTTTACTCAATTTATTTATAGGAACCTAATTTCTGCTTAAAGCCACACTAGCTATAAGAAGACACAAATAGAAAGCACAGTGTTATAAATTGACATAAACGAAGGGTATTGTGCTATAAAATGAGAAAAGCATAATATATTAGTCAATTTATAGCAACTTACTTTCTATTTGAAGAAATAGTAGATATAAGACAACTTAAAAGCAAGTAGGGCTGCTATAAAATGACATTAACAGTTGCAATAAAGATCTTCCAACACTTCACAAGATCAATCATGCTCAGAGTCCAAATCTCATCGCAATCATGCTTAGAGGCAACTAACTTTCATCGTCATTGTGTATGAAGATCTTCCAAAACTTCACAAGATCAATGATCATGAACACAAAGAAAAAACAAACTACATGCCAGCACAATGTGAAATATAGAGCCATGATTTGTTTATGGAGAGAAGTAATGAGACAGTGCATGAGAAAAGTGTTGGTTATTGGCCGAGGGTGGCAGTGATGAAATGAGGTTGAGTGAGGTATATATCGCGTCAAGCGTGAAGAAAAACTGAGATGGTTGGGTTAGGGATAGTTTTAATGGACTTTTTTTAGTAAATAAAATTAATATATAAAAAATTAAAACCAATAAAAAGGGGTAAAACAATAATTTTCGATCAAATTTGTAATAACATGAACGTACCAAATACACAGGAAATTAAAACGGCATAGATCATCCTTATAAAGCAAAAAAGTTAGGGATGATATATGAGAATTTTGGATTTCACAGGGACCATTTATGTAATATTCTCTTAGTTATATTGTCAATGACACCATTATTACAAAATTTTCCATGCTCCATATAAGAAAAAAGTATTCAACCCATATAAAGAAATGTCGAGATTAAAATGGAAAGATATATTTACATATCATATTACAATATAAAGGTATATCAAAAGGAAAAAAAAGTAAATTAAAATAAACTAGTTACAACGTTCAATTATACTTTATATATGAAACATTATATATTAACTATTAAAACATAAACTATAATGATATATTAATATTTTAGATAAGTAATAATGATAGAAGGTAATGTCACACCCCGAAAACCAAAGGCGGAAACATTTCTGGGGCGGACTCCACGTTGAGTATCAAACCAATGCACATAGTAAGCAAAGTAAACAACCATTACATTACATATATAAAAGTTTACATTTGTTTCAAAAGTAAATTGTACAAGTGTGATACATAGTATATATGAACAACATGAGACGACTCTTCTACGCACTCTGTCTTCGCCAAAAGTGATCGTCGGGTACCTGTCTAATGCGGACCTGAGAATACAAGCGGTTTGAAAATCAGCATAAAGTTGGTGAGTTCATAAGCGGTTAGTTTTCTGAAAATTGTAGGAGTTCCTTTGGTTTCCTTAAAAAGAGGTTATCCAAGAAAATCCCATATTTTCTTAAAAGTAATGTTTACCAAATCCAAATTGTAATGTAAAAGATGTACACTGAAATCATAATTGTTCTTGTGAATTTTAAAGTTTAGTTATCTAACTTGTTACACTTTTCTGGTTACATACTACTGTTACTCAGGAAAATTCTATATTTTCCTACATGTGTGTGTGTGAACTATTACCAATTCTGTGTGTGCGAACTATTACCGATTCCGATTATGTTCAATGATATCCCCAAGAAAACCCCATGTTTTCTTGAATGTGTGTGAAGTCTCCTGAAAGTTTGATTATCCTTAAATGTACTTTAGTTTTATTACGTACATAAAACTAAGAAATAAGTGTAAAGTGTTAATAATCTTGATTGCGAGTCCTTAACCATACTTCAGACTAGATATGACTCAGGTCGTGGCCAGTATCCTTTCTATGACTTTCGTCACCCTTGAACCTTTCGGTTCGGCTGTAGCTAGCAGCCAGGTGCGGGATTGTCAGTCCCGTATAGATCTATACACTCAAGTCACGCTCTCCTCTGTTCGGAGATTCTGGTTACAGGGGTAGTCCCCCACTCTCTCGTGCCAAGAAAGTGTTACAGAGGACGTGTCTCCAATCTTTAAGATTTCCCTTTACTTCTCGTGCCTAGGGGAAGTAGTATATATGAATATCTAAGTTCTAATGAATCCTGTCCTTTACACTCGAGCCTAGGTGTTTTATTAAGGACATTACAAATGTTTTATGTTTTCTAATGGTATCTGTCCTTTACACTCGAGCCTAGGGTGTTTTATTAAGGACATTACATATGTGTTATGTTTTCTAATGTTGTTTGTCCTTTAGACTTGAGCCTAGGGTGTTTTATTAAATACATTACATATGTGTTATGTTTTCTATCAATATAAGTGTGAAAAATCAATTGTGAAACATTACAGTATTTAATAATAAGAATTAAAATCGTTTGAACAAACAACTCTGCAAGTTAAAACAGTTTGTTAGTGGGTTTTCAATTCTTAAAAGCATGCGAATTATGAAACCATTTAAAATGAAGTAATGAATTTAAGTACAAGATATCCTTGTACTTTTGCTTGTATTCCCCCCTGAAAACATTTAAAAACCATTGAAAAAGGGTAGGGGTATGAACTCACCAGTCGAGAAGCGTGTCGGATCGGATGCTAAGTGTCGGTTCGGGGCTTGATAACGCGTGAGGTTCCAAATTGAGGCTTGAAAGAAGGCTTTTGGACCAATTTCGAGTTCTAAAGAGAGAGAGTAGTGAGAAACCGTTTTTAGAGAGAGAGTAAAAGCCTCAAAATGATGTCATTCAATCCCTTATATAGGGGTTGAGTTTTTGGCCCGGAGGAATTCTACCCGATACTGACGATAAGCGGGGCTTTTTTTGTCGTACCCGATTTAATTGTTTTCTAACTTGATGGAATAAATTATTATTTTTCTAAATAATAACTTGGGGAATTTCCACAAGTTTCTAATACGTTTTGACAATTATTAAGTCATAAACAAACTCAAAATGACTTAATTTAGAAATGAAATGGAAATAATTTAAGACGACGAATTTTTTAACGACAGAACGGGTTACGACGACGGGACGACTTCGGGTTGTCACAGGTAAAAACAAAAGGAAAGACATCACACCCCCAAACCCGAAAGGTGGAACCGTTCGGGGGCGGAGGACGTCATATTCATTATCATAATAATTCATAGTAAGGAAAGTACACACCACCATACATATAATGGTTTCAAAATGTTTACATAATTGTATTTGTTACATGTTCAAAAGATACATACTTAAACATCTTTCAAAAGAAGTAATTAACGTTAGAGCGTTAATCCCCGAAAGTTGGTTTCCAAACCTGCTTAGCGGTTCCATGAGAATACAAATTATTTCAAAGAAAAATTGTCAACAATTAAGTTGGTGAGTTCATTAGCGGTTTTGAGAAAAATGTATGTCATTCCAAAGTTCGTGCGTTTTCCAAGAAAATCCCTTATTTCCTTATAAAAGTATGAAATGCGTATAAATGTTCATGTTGTGAATTATAAATAGTTGCACCAGGAAAATCCCTTATTTTCCTATTAGTTGATTGTTTTGGATACAGGAAAATTCCTTATTTTCCTAAAGTAACAGACAGCCTGTAATGTCCAAGACCGAAAATCGCAAGCAACTGACATGCATAAAGGTTGACGCATAGTTTTATATATAAAGGTATAAGAAGATCGCACTCGTTAGATGAAGAATAGTTTTAATAGCTACTCGTTCATAAAATCAGACTACCATAATAATTGTCTATCCGGTGAGTTTTATAACCATACTAAACATAATATGCCTGTGGCGACGGTCTTCAGGCGTCGAAACGTTATGACAAACTGTCACCCAAAGGACTTCCCGTATAGATCATGACTTCCTGTATAGATCTACACACATTTGACATGCTCTTCCAACGGGAGACTCTACTTATAATAGACAGGACTTTAAGTAGTACCTTTTAACAAAAAGGTAGCATTGAAGATGTAATCGTCTCACGGATTCTCAACTGAGTCTGTATTTAAAGTGACAGTTTCATATCCAATGTTTATCCTCTTTCTCAATGTTTAACAAAGCATAAAATCATAAGTTCTTTGAATGCATAAAATGGTTTAACACAGATTGCTACACTGTATACTATGCATTTTGTATACATCTAATGCATGCAAGGTATAACAAGAGTTTTCACGTTTTCACTCGAGATTAACTGGGTGTTTACTTGTATTCTCCCTTGAAATGTATTAAAAGTACATTATAAAGTATTTGAAAGTGTATAAAAGGGGGTATGAACTCACTTGATTGATGTGGTTGTTTTGAAATCTCAGGATTCTTAGGGATCTCGGGAGTGTAGAACTTCCTTCGGGACTCGAGTAAGAAAAACCAGGGCTTCGAGAAGGCTTATCGAGGTAATCACGTAGAGTAACATCACTTAGAAGGAAAGAAATGAGCACCAAACCCGGCACCCTTAAGCTTCTATTTATAAGGGCTGATTTGGACTCTCACGTCGTGAGTTTTGGATCCTCACGTCGTGAGGCTTAGTCAGCATGATCCTATTTGAGATTTGACGTGGCTGACACTCTAGAACCCATCAATCATGAGCTCACGTGGTGAGTATGGTCCCCTCACGTCGTGAGGCTGAGTCAGCCTTGGATTTTGTGTCCCGAACTTGTAAAATCAGTAACTTTTGCGTACGAGTCCGTTGGCTACTTTTGACTTTATTTTTATTATATTAATTTTATTAGGCTGGGCTTGGAAAAGTCCGTTTAATTCCCATAACTCCTTCATCTGTTGTCTATTTTCATCAGACTTTTTACTGTTGTACTCCTATTGTCGGGGTCTTCAACTTTCGTTTAGGTTGTGTCGGCTAAAGACCACTCGATCTCTATTTCGAGGTTTTAGATGTCTACTGCTAGGTTAGAAACTTTGAAAATTCATAACCTCCTCATACGAAGTTAGATTTGGGCATTCTTTTTATGTATGTTCGTGTTTTATTGATATCTACGACTTTTATTTAGATACCTAAGGCTAAAAAGTTTTTATTTTTTTTATGTTTAGCAACGCTGTACCGGTAGTGTTACGAATCTTTGATTGGTCATAACTCCTTCGTTATAACTTGGATGTTAGTGTTCTTTATATTTTTGGAAACCTTATCGCGATATCTACCACATAGTGTACTCAAACAGAGATTTTTGAACCTTTCATTTTCAATGATATTCTTATTACTTCACAAATAAATAACAAGACTTGATTTTTAGACATTACATTGACCTAAAATAACGGGTTGTTACATCATCCCCTCATTACAGGAAATTTCGTCCCGAAATAAATTACAAAATAAGTGCCGATAGACTAGGGAAGAGATGTAGGTACTTTTGGTGCATCTGTTTTTCTCGCTCCCAAGTGAATTCAGGTCCTTGCTTAGCGTTCCAGCGAACCTTCACTACTGGTATGCGACTCTGTTTAGTTCGTTTGATTTCCCTATCCATGATCTTGATGGGTTCTTCCACAAAGTTAAGATTTTCGTTAAGTTTGATTTTGACGTGTGGAATCATAAGAGTTTTGTCGGACAAACACTTTTCCAGGTTCAATACGTGGAACACTGGATGAACTTTGTTAAGCTCGACTGGAAGTTAAAGTCTGTAAGCCACTGGACCAATCCTTGAAGTAATTTCAAAGTGTCCAATGTACCTTGGATTTAGTTTTCCACGCTTCCCAAAGCATATCATGCCCTTCCAGGGTGAGACCTTCAGTGGAACGTGGTCACCAACCTAGAATTCCAAGGGTTTTTTTCTTTTATCAGCATAGCTCTTTTGCCTATCCCTAGAGGTTTTCAGACGTTCTCTAATCTGGATGATCTTTTCAGTTGTTTTCCTAATGATCTCCGAACCGGTGAGAGTTCTATCAGGGACTAGACCTTTTACCAACTGTGTGTCGCCCACTTTCGTCCAGCACAGAGGTGATCTGCACTTATTGATGTTAAGGGCTTCAAATGGAGAAATCTTGATACTAGTATGATAACTATTGTTGTAAGAGAATTTGACTAATGGTAAGTGAACATCCCAAGCTTTACCAAAGTCGATCACACATGCTCGCAAGATGTCTTCTAGAGTTTGGATCGTTCTCTCACTCTCTCCATCAGTTTGTGGGTGGTAGGCTGTACTCATATCTAACCTTGTTCCCATGGATTTTCGCAACGATTTCCATAACCTGGAAGTCAATCTCCTGTCCCTGTCCGAGATGATAGACATCGACACTCCATAAACTGTGTGTCGCCCACTTTCGTCCAGCACAGTGGGTGGTAGGTTCTCGTTAGCCTTTCCATTTTATCATTTTCCTTGATCGGTAAGAAATGAGCAGATTTGGTTAGTTTGTCGACGATCACCCAAATGGTATCGTGTCCACCCTGAGTCTTGGGTTGTTTTGTTATGAAGTCCATGGAAATTTTTTCCCATTTCCACTCAGGTATTTCGGGTTGATGGAGTAGACCTGAGGGCTTTTGGTGTTGTACTTTTATCTTGGCTCAGTCAAGCACTTGCTCACATAGGTAGCAATTTCTGCTTTCATGTTTGGCCTACAGTAGAGTTGTTTAAGATCTAGATACATCTTATCTGAACCTGGGTGTACAGAGTATGGTTTCTTGGGTGCTTCGTTCATAACTATCTCTATGAACCCACCAAACTTTGGTGTCACGATTCGGTTCATGAGGTAGCGCACTCTATCGCTTTTGATATCTAAATTCTTGTCCATCCCTCTAAGGGTTTCACCTGTCACATTTTCAGGTTTCAAGGCTTCTATTTGAGCTTCCTTGATTTGTGTTGATAGGTGCGAATGGATTGATATGGTTAACGACTTCACTCATCGATCAGAGTACTCCTTACGACTAAAGGCATCAGCAACTACATTCGCCTTTCCCGGATGGTAACGAATCTCACATTCATAGTCGTTGAGCAATTCAACCCAACATCGTTGTCTCATGTTAAACTCCTTCTGGTCGAATATGTGTTGAAGGCTCTTGTGGTATGTGAAGATGATGCACTTGGTACCGTATAGGTAGTGCCTCCAGATTTTTAGAGCGAAGACCACAACTCCAAGTTCTAAGTCATGAGTGGTGTAGTTGACTTCGTGTGTTTTTAGTTGTCGGGAGGCATACGCAATAACCTTTCATCGTTGCATTACCACACATCCCAACCCTTGATTCGAAGCATCGCAATACACCACAAAATCTTCGATCCCCTCTGGAAGAGAAAGAATGGGTGCACTGCATAGGGCTTGTTTCAGAGTCGGAAATGCGGCATCTTGCTTTTCTCCTCAGTTGTAGGTCACACCTTTCTGAGTTAGTGAGGTAAGAGGGTTTGCTATGCTGGAGAATTTTTGAATGAACCTTTGATAATATTTAGCAAGGCCTAGAAATTGGCGAATCTCCGTTGGTGTAGTTGGTGCAGACCAATTTTCGATAGCCTTGATTTTAGATGGGTCCACATGGATTCCTTCTTCGTTGACCACGTGACTGAGGAAGTCCACCTTCCTAATCTAAAACTCGCATTTTGAGAACTTCGCATAAAGCCTCTCATATCGTAATGTCTTTAAGACTTGTCTCAGATGTTGGCCATGCTCTTCTTTACTCTTTGAATAAATGAGTATGTCATCTATGAATACTATCACAAATTTATCCAAGAATGGATGACATACCCTATTCATTAAGTCCATGAACACGGTAGGCGCATTGGTTTGTCCGAATGGTGTCATTACAAACTCATAATGTATGTATCTTGTTCGGAAGGCTGTCTTGGGAATATCCCTCTCCAGGTCTCGTAGTTGGTGATATCCTAATCTCAGATTGATCTTGGAGAAGTAGTTGGCTCCTTGGAGTTGGTCGAATAATTCGTCGATTCGTGGTAGGGGATATCGGTTCTTGATAATAAGTATGTTGAGCTCTCGGTAGTTGATGCACATCCTAAATGATCCATCATTCTTTTTCATAAACAATGATGGTGCTCTCCAAGGCGAGAAACTCGGCCTGATGAATCCTTTGCTGAATAGTTCATTCAGCTGGCTGGATAGCTCCTGCATCTCCACTAGGGCTAATTGATAGGGCGCTTTGGCTACCGGGGTAGCTCCGGGAATCAGATCGATTCTGAATTCGACTTGTCTCGCGGGTGGTATTCCTGGAAGATCTTCGGGAAAAACATCGGGAAACTCGCATACGTTAGTCACGCTCTTGATATCCTGGACTTCGCGTTTCATATCCACGACATGTGCTAAAAACGCGTGGCATTCCTTGCGTAGGTACTTCCGAGCTTGGATACACGAGATAATACGAAGAGTGGTACTGGGTTTGTTGCCATAGATAATGAGGGTTTCGCCGGTTGGCATATTAAGGCGAACGGCCTTATCGTAACATAAAATGTCCGCATGATGAGAACTTAGCCAGTCCATGCCTATGATGACATCGAAACTCTTAATCAAGACTGGCATGAGGTTGATTGGAAAGTGGTTATCGTTTAGAGTTAGGTTATAGTTTAAGTATATCTCCTTAGTGCCTTCTGTTTTACCGTTGGCCATTTCTATTATAAATGTTTCATTTAATGATTGGGGTGTTTGTTTTAGTAGGCCTTTAAAATTATGACTCACAAAACTCCTCTCCGCTCCACTATCAAACAAAATGCATGCATACGAGTTATCGAGAAGAAACGTACCCGTAACAACAGTGGGGCCTGCAACGGCTTCATCTTGTCCCATTGTGAACACTCGGCCCCTTCCGCCAGTATCCCTGTTGTTTGCCTTTGGGCAGTCCCTGTGGTAATGCCCCATGGCTCCGCACTCAAAGCAGGCACGGCTTACTCTGACATTAGTAGTGGGGGTGGATTGTTGGGCTGGCTCCTTGCAGAAGTGGGTTGTATGCCCCTTGTTATTGCACCTGGTGCATTGGAGGTCACGGCAAAGACCGTGATGGTGGAAGTTGCATTGGTTGCACCTTGGAAGTTTCCCGCTGTATGAACTTGTGGGTGCAGTGGTGGTAGGAACAGTAACAGTGTGAGCTGCTACCACTTGTTGTTTCTTGGGGTTCCCTATAGGGTTTGTCCCATTCTCTTGTTCCAAGGCCTTCCCTGACCCTATACCTCCTTTGATGGATTGGTAGTAGCTGCAACAGTCCCCTATTTGACCCCGTGGTCGATGATTCGTTGAGCCAGGTGCTTTGCACTGTTGAAAGTGATAGGGTTTGAGGCCAAAACATGACCTTAAGTCTGGGGTGAGAACCCTCAAATGTACCTTTTAACCTTTTTCAGTTCTGGGTTGAACATGGCAGGGCACAAGGCAGCAAGGTCGTTGAACCTGGTCGTGTAGGCGACTAGGTCAGACGCAGTCATCTTCAGGTTCCAGAGCTCCTGCTCTAGTTTTTGTATCTCGCCCCTTGGGCAGTATTCCTACAGTATTAGGACCATCAAATCCTCCCAACTCATGGCGTTGGCGATGGTGAGAGTCATGGACTTCACATGACTTTTCCACCAGGTGAGGGCTCGATTAGTGAGGGTGCAAGCAGCGAACTTGACTTTGCTCGCTTCTTGGCAAGAGCAGATCTCAAAGATCTTTTCGGTCTTTTCGAACCATTGCATCAGTGCAATGACTCCCCCAGTGCCATTAAAATTTTTGGCTTTACGTTGGAGAACTCCTTGTAAGTACATTCCCTTACATGACCATGACCAATGCCATGGTTGGAATGATTCGTGTTGCTTCCTGCTCCTCCATTTCCGTTGGAGTTTATTTGTGAGAGGGAGGCGATCACTACTGCTGTGACAGTAGCCTGGACCATGGCCGGATCATAAGCTGGTGGTGAAGGTGGTGTTGGTACCATGCCCGGTCTAGGTCTTAGGTTTGGACGAGGAGGCATCGCACTGGCAAGAAATAAAAATAAAAGATTATAAGTTTTGGTGGTTGAGAGTTGAATGATAATGAGTTAACTATCTTTAATACTTCGAGAATTTGGTTTGACCAACACAGGGCTTTGAGTTTGATTCACAAATGGAGTTTGAATAACAATAAACAAACTCATGAACTGGAATGAAATGCACAGAATTAACACACGAAAAGTGGTATGCCCTATATATATTAAACATATGGTTGCGTTACGTCCGAAGTTAGAAAATTCTGACCTTTCTAAAGGTCTCTGATTACAGAAAGTTAAAGAATGTAAGACTTTTAGCCGATGATCCTATTCTATATCAAAATTTGGGAGTTAGGCAGCACTAGTTGTTGTTCGAATTATGCTTGGAGCTTGACTCCGCATTCGAGTCCTTGGCTCCAATTAGACTCCTGTCAAAGGCAGCATGTTGCTCCATCAAATCTGTCATTTCAGAGAGAGTTGCATTCATTTTCTCCTGGAGGGAGTTGGTATGGAGTTGAGCTTTCCCTTGTAGCATGTCTAGGTGACGGATATCAGTTGCGTTCTCTTCCATCCTCATGTCAACCTCGCGAATCCGGTTTGCTTGGACTCCGTATTGATATGCCTGATTGGCAAGTTTTCCTACCACAACTGGGAGTGCTCGATTAGCTGAACTTCCTCCACTAACATCGTAAAATCTCGACACATACCATAAGGAGGACGCAGTCCTTGCTGCTGGCTCCAATGGTGGATGTGGCTTCCCCAGATGGGAGTTGGTTCTTGAAATCCCATCCTGAATGGAGGTCGGACGGATGGAGGTCGGATGGCTAGCACATTGATAATCTCAGGCTCTGAGGCTGAGTTATTTGAACTTTTCTCCTCCTCATCTTCCATGGGTTGCTCCTCGGGTTCATCTTCAATCCATCCCCCATTACCTTGTTTGAGGTAGTAGGGATCACCGGGGTGATGGAATCCAGCCATTGAGTCTATACAAGAATAAGGTTAAGAATTGAGTATAAGCTAAAGCACGTAAAATTTACCCTTAAGTTTGACAGTTGAAGGTACCCAAATACTCCCATAGTATTCTTAATGATATGTTGTTGGTAAGTTTTAAATTTGTTGTCCACTGCACACGCTACTTGGCATACGTTAGTCGGCTCTCGGAAAAATATAGTTGATCAGGCTACATTCATCCCAGTTCCGATTACATTTCCTAAGGCACACCTGCACTGCACAATTTATTTATAATACTTCTATATTGATTTACTTATAACATTGTTATTAATATGAAATGAATGCATGCCTATTTTAAAAAAATTAAATAAATTTAATTTTAGAAGTATGACTCTTACTCAAAGTTTTTTTGCCCATTCCTATTTATAGTTGAATACCAAAAATGGTTTTGATATACTTAATTCATTATAAACTATGCTATGATACCAATCTATCACACCCCCAAACCTGAACAGCAGAAACGTTCGGGGGCGGAGGACGTCATATTCAGTATCATAACAATTCATAGTAAGGAAAGTACACACCACCATACATATAAAGGTTTAAAATGTTTACATAATTGTATTTGTTACATGTTCAAAATATAAATACTTAAACAACATTCAAAAGAAGTAATTAACATCAGAGCGTTAATCCCCAAAAGTTGGTTTCCAAACCTGCTTAGTAGTTCCCTAAGAATACAAGTTATTTCAAAGAAAATGTGTCAACAATTAAGTTGGTGAGTTCATAAGCGGTTTTGAGAAAAATGTATTTCATTCCAAAGTTCATTCGTTTTCCTAGAAAATCCCTTATTTCCTTATAAAAGTATGAAATGCATATGAATGTTCATGTTGTGAATTGTAAATAGTTGCACCAGGAAAATCCCTTATTTTCCTATTAGTTGATTGTTTTGGATACAGGAAAATCCCTTATTTTCCTAAAGTAACAGGCAGTCTCTAATGTCTAAGACCGAAAATCACAAGCAACTAACATGCTTAAAGGTGGAGGCATAGTTTTATATATAAAGCTATAAGAAGATCGCACTTGTTAGATGAAGATTAGTTTTAATAGCTACTCATTCATAAAATCAGACTACCATAATAATTGTCTATCCAGTGAGTTTTATAACCATACTAAACATAATATGCCTGTGCCGACGGTCTTCAGGCATCGAAACGTTAAGACAAACTGTCACACAAAGGACTGTAGCTAACAGTCAGGGTGCGGGATCATGACTTCTCGTATAGATCTATACACATTTGACATGCTCTCCTAATGGGAGACTCTGGTTATAATAGGTAGGACTTTAAGTAGTACCTTTTAACAAAAAGGTAGCATTGAAGATGTAATCGTCTCACGGATTCTCAATTGAGTCTGTATTTAAAGTGACAGTTTCTTATGCAATGTTTATCCTCTTTCTCAATGTTTGACAAAGGGGTATGAACTCATATGATATGTGTGATTGTTTTGAAGTAGTCGAGAGAAGAATCGAGCAGAACTTCGACTAGAGAGGATCGAAATCTTAGGATTCTCGGGGATCTCGGGAGTGTAGAACTTCCTTCGGGACTCGAGTAAGAAAAAACAGGGCTTCAGGAAGGCTTATCGAGGTAATCACGCAGAGTAACAGCACTTAGAAGGAAAGAAATGAGCACCAAACCAGGCACCCTTAAACTTCTATTTGTAGGGGCTGATTTGGAGTCTCACGTCATGAGTTTTGGATCCTCACGTCGTGAGGCTTAGTCAGCATGATCCTCTTTGAGATTTGTCATGGCTAACACTCTAGAACCCATCAATCATGAGCTCACATCATGAGCATGGTCCCCTCACGTCGTGAGGCTGAGTCAGCCTTGGACTTTGTGTCTCGAACTTGTAAAATCAGTAACTTTTGCGTATGAGCTCCGATTTCGACGTTCTTTATATGCATGCGTAGGTGTGAAAAGGCTCTACAAATCTCGTTTAGAATCCATCGGCTGATTTTGAATTTATTTTTACTATGTTATTTTTAACAGGTCGGGCCTGGAAAAGTCCGTTTAAATCCCATAACTCCTTCATCTGTTGTCTATTTTCATCTGACTTTTTTACTGTTATACTCCTATTTTCGGTGTCTTCAACTTTCGTTTAGGTTGTGTCGGCTAAAGACCACTCGATCTCTATTTCGAGTTTTTAGCTGTCTAATGCTAGGTTAGAAACTTCGAAAATTCATAACTTCCTCATACGAAGTCAGATTTGGGTGTCCTTTTCATGTATGTTCGTGTTTTATTGATATCTACAACTTCATTTAGATACCTAAGGTTAAAAAAAATATGTTTAGCAACGCTTTACCGGTAGCGTTACGAATCTTTGATTGGTCATAACTCCTTCGTTATAACTCAGATGTTAGTGTTCTTTATATTTTTGGAAACCTTATCACGATATCTACCACATAGTGTACTCAAACAGAGCTTTTGGAACCTTTCATTTTCGATGATATTCTTATTACTTTACAAGGAGATAACAATACTCGATTTTTAGACATTACATTGACCTGATATAATGGGTTGTTACAAAAGAAAAGAAAATTAGCAAAGTGTATGTTCTAAACTTGTATCGTAGGAAAGGTATAGCTTAGTAGACACCTTCAATTCTAATTCAATACCATTTCCACTACACATGCCACCAAATGAATCTCCATTTCCGTTCATTAGGTCTCTCTTTGTTCAACCATCTCATAGATTCTTATTGTTTTCTTTCTTTCTTCCACCGTTCATCCCCTCTTCCAATCTATTCTAAACAGTGAAAATAGCTAACGCATTAGTCACTATTGTTGCTGAGGGAATATTGAAAAAGGTGTAGTCTATTGCTGCGGGTAGAGATGGCAAAAAAACCCGTACCCAACGGGTACCCGAAACCCTAACCCGAGTTCACCGGGTAAATCCCTAAGTTGACCGGGGATGGGGATGGGGATGGGTATTACCCGAATATAAAAAGCAGGGATGGGGATGGGGATGGTTTTACCTGTCGGGTACCCATACCCGTACCCGAAACAGGCCCCGATGGGTACCTCATATATATATATATATATATAGTATTATTTATGTTTTTTATTTTTAATAATGCATAAGAAAATGTTCATTAGACAAAATAAGGTTTTCTAACAATCAAACGTATAGTTTTGGGAAGACTTTTTATTTCTTTTTTTGCAAAGAATGATTTAATTTGTAACCTTGAATGTTATTGTTCGTGTTTGAAGACATTCAGTGATTATAGTGTTTTATATTAGTTACGTTAGTTTTTATTTTGTTGGTTAATATATAATTATGAGTTATTTTTCATAAAAGTTTAAAACTTTGTAACGGGGAAAAATCCCCGATTACCCATTGGGGATCCCCGATACCCACTGAGGATGGGGATGGGGATAGATTTTTAATCCCTGATGGGGATGGGGTTGGGTATGGGGATGGGGATGGGGATTCGGGGATGGGGATGGGGAACACGAAACCCGGTATACCCGTACCCATTGCCATCCCTAGCTGCGGGTGAACTTGCCATTGCATGGGGTTACGAAGAAAAGCTGACCAGCCTTCACGTAACATTAGACCTGATTCGTGCCAAGTTATGTGATACGGAACATAAAAGGAATCATAGGTTGTGATGGTGTGGCTGAAGCAGCTAAAAGATGTAATGGGTGAAGCTGATGATGTGTTGGATGAGGTTGATTACAAAATGATGAGACGTCAAATAAAGAAACAAGATCGGATAACAAGAAAGGTAATGTGCCTTCCAAGCTTGAAAAGGTTCTCCTTTCGTTATAAAATAGGTCATAAAATCCAAAACATCAATGAAAAGTTACTTAAGATCAATACAGAAGCAAACAGTTTAGGACTACAAAATGAACACCCAGTAGGCCCTGTTCTAGATTGTCTCCATTTGAGAGAGACTGTTCCAAATCAAGAAGAATTCAAAAGTGTTGGGAGGGATAATGATAAACTCCATATTATTGTATCTATTGGGAAGACCACTTTGGCTAATTCGGTCTACAATGATAAAAAGATTGAGCAACATTTTGATGTTAAAGCATGGTTGTGTGTGTCGGTTAAGGTTGACATCAATACATTATACACTTCTTGCCAAGATCTACGAATCTCTTGACAAAAAATAAACATACCTCAGACTTAAGGACCAATTTAATTGGAAGTCTTAACGAGTAATTGGCATCAAAAACATATTTGCTCGTCTTAGATGACGTTTTGGTCGAAGAAAGGCCATACCGGGAAGAGTTTAGGAGTTGTACACTAAATGTAAGCTCATAAAATGGAAGTGGCGTTCTTGTCACTACACGGAAGCTTGAAATCGGAACTCATGATATGCACATGGATTCACGACTTTTAAAAGGTCTTTCTGATGATCATTGTTG
Source organism: Lactuca saligna (assembly GCF_052625555.1). NCBI lineage: Eukaryota > Viridiplantae > Streptophyta > Magnoliopsida > Asterales > Asteraceae > Lactuca > Lactuca saligna. The sequence goes on along the minus strand of NC_136418.1, from coordinate 51,284,358 downwards.
GGACATATTCAGAGAAAGAGCGTTTTTAAAAGTAACATCAGCATCGCCGGAACTGGTGAAGATAGGCCGTGGCATTGTAGAAAAGTGTGGTGGTTTACCATTGTTGTTAAATATAATAGGTGGCATGTTGGCACATTACAATGACATAGAGAAGTGGTTTTCCATAGAAAAATAGCAAGGTTTGGGATCTAGAAGAAGAAAGGCATAGAATTCAAAAGAGTTTGGAACTGAGCTTTGATAATCTCCCCATTTCTATCGTCAAGCAATGTTTTGTATACTGCTCCATCTTCAATAAAGATACGGTCATGGAAAGGGAAGAATTGGTTTGACTTTGGATGACTTTAGGGTTGGTTCAAGAAGATCAGGAAAGAAACAAGGAGATGGAGGATGTGGTGAAAACAATTCATTGTTCCAAGATGATAGAAGAAATGAGTATGGTCACATCACTCATTATAGCATGCATGATCTGGTGCATGATCTTTCATTATCACTTTCGAAACATGAAAGCTTATGTCTGGTGGATGCGAAAAATGATGACATTACATGTATCCCTCCTGTTAAACATCTCGCTTTTTACCAAGAACAGAACGAGGACGATGAACTCAAAGCCAAGGTTTCTACGTTCATTGAAAGGAATAAGGTGGCTACCACTTTGCATACGTGTTCATCAAAATCGAGAAGAAATTTCTATTGAAATAGTTAAAGTGCATACGCATCCTAACACTCAAAGGTGATAGCATACAGAAGTTAGGCAACTCAGTTGAAGGGTTGGTGCATCTCAGGTATCTTGATTTGTCCTTTACCAGAATCATTGCTCTTCCTGAATCTATTGGTAAATTATACCACTCGCAAACTCTGAAGTTGTCTAATCGCACTAAGCAGTTTCCAGAATCCATGAGAAATTTGATATGCCTGCAATATTTCATGTCTGACACACAGATTCCTGCCAATATCGTGGGGCAGTTGATTTCTCTTAGAAAACTGTATTTCGTCAAAGTGCTTCCAAGGAAAGGATGTGGTATTGAAGTGCTACGCTATTTGAATAACCTTACAGGAAGTCTCTATATTTCACATCTAGAAAATGTTAGGAGAAAAGAGGATGCGGTCAAGGCAGATTTATCTAGAAAGAAATACGTATACAATATTGAATTCAATTGGAGTAAGGACTATCAAGGCTCCGACAGAGTTGACAATGATGTATTGGAAGGCTTGCAACCCCCTGCAGATCTGAAAATATTGACAATTAGAAGTTTTTCTGGTGATAATTTTCCGGAATGGGTAATGAAGATGGCAATCAATATCGAAGGGAAATGGAATCCCCTTGACAAGCTCACGAAGATCACATTATATTACTGTTGTAGTTGTCTCTCTCTTCCGATGTTTGAGCACCTACCACGTCTTCGGGATCTTGTGTTGTGTAATATGGAGGACTTGACGTACTTAAGGAGTACCGATGTTACATGATCAACAAAGCCTTTTTCTCAATCGTTGAGATTGCTCCAGTTAAGAGGTATGAAAAAGATTAGAAAACTGGATAGATGGAGCAACCAACAGCTCAAAAACGATATCGCCTGTCCTCGAGAAGTTGGAAATTAGTGATTTCCCAAAGATTATTCTCATAGATGAATTCCATCCCCATCCTCTTGTATCCTTGAAGATCTAGAACTGCTCTGGTCTGGAGTACATTAAGAGCATACGAGGACTTACATCTCTTGAATCTTTACGTATCGATAACTGCCCTAGTCTTTTAGGAATAAGCAATTTTTCTGGTGACAATTACCCAACATCAGTAACAAAGATGGCAATCGATATTGGGAAATGGACACCCCTTGACAAGATCCTGTCAATCACATTATCTGACTGTATGAGCTGCTTTTCTCTTTCGATGCTTGAGCACCTACCACATCTTCGGGATCTTGTGTTGGAGGATATGGACAGCTTGACATGCTTAAAGAATTCCAATGCTAGTGGATCTACTAAGCATTTGTCTCCTTCCTTGAGATCGCTCCAACTATTTTCTATGAAAAGATTGGGAAAGTGGATAGATGGAGCACCCAACAGCTCAAAAATGGTATCGCCTATCCTGGAGAAGTTGGTGATTATTGATTTCCCAAAGATTATTCTCTTAGATGAATTCCATCCCCATCCTATTGTTTCCTTAGAGATTATTCACTGCACAGGTTTGGTGTCCATTAAGAGCATACAAGGCCTCACATCTCTTGAAAATTTAAGTATCAACGATTGTCCTAGCCTTTCAGAAATAACCAATTTAACCAACCAATGTCATTCTTTGAAGATTTTTCATATTACCAACTGTGGGAAACTGACTTCCTTGCCTTAGAAAATGATTGACTGTTTTGCCTTCTTGAATAAGTTGGCACTTGGTGTGTTCTCGGAGGAGCTTAATTCTTTCCCAAGTCTCCAAGGCATCGAGAAGTTAAGGAACCACCTTCATGCGTTAGCATTGTATGGTGTGGATCAGTGGGAGTCAATACCTGAAGAAATACAACACCTTACCTCACTATCCTGGTTACGCATAGATGGATTCGGAATACAAGAACTACCCATGTGGTTAACAACAATGTCACATAAAAATAAATTTTATGAGACCAAACATATAATTTTTAAACAAAAGTATATCTTAAGAAAATTAATATAAGTAAATGAATATAAAAATAAATTTTATAAGAGACCAAACATATAATTTTTAAATATACTAAAGGACCAAAATCATCAATTACAAAATACAATAATTAAACTTTAAAATTATAAACATAAAAACCATTAGATAAAATTTACTTAAAGGAAAAAATATGAATATGAAAACGTGTTATTTTCATAAACAAATTCTGTATTTCTAAATAAAAAATTATTTTAAAACTTGTATTATATAATGTCAAAATAGTAAGTTGATTAAAATTTAAATATATACGCTTTGGAAATAACAACAGTAAATATTTTTCTGAAACTCAGTGAGTGAGTGAGTGAGTGAGTGTGTGTGTGTGTGTGTATATATAAATATTATACTTTATAAAACATTTTTAGTCAAATGCTGAATTTTAAGTCTTACAAGCCCTTATTCAATATATACAACAGCTTTATGCATCGAATCTTATCTAGTCAAAAGTTGAATCCATACTCTCACTTTTATCTATTAGAAATTTTCACCTAACTCATGTTCATCAAACAAAATAGGTCAAATTGAAGACTTATTCCAATATGTTCCTTGAATTGGTCTCCGCTCTCATCTTCAAATTGAATCGGTCAAACTACACCATTATTCCTTGTTGGTTTCCACGGCTCGATACTTATTCGGTGAATCCGGTGAATACGTAAAAAGGGGGTTTGAGTTTTAAATACCACACTTCCCTCTATCCCCTCTACCCTCTCTCTCTCTCTCTCTCTCTCTCTATATATATATATATATATATATATATATATATATATATATATATATATATATATCACACTCATTTCCATTTCAAATGTTGAAATTGTTCCTCCTCTCTAGAACAATCCCATTTCTCGTTACCATCTATGCTTTTTTGTAACCCTAACTAGCCGTCAACCAAGTCAAAGTACATGAAGTTGCCTCTCGATATGAAGTTGTAGGTTTTTTGCAAGACTAAATAAAATTGAAGGTAAAATCTAGGGTTGGAAATATAAAGAACTAATTTTGGACTTTATGTGCATATTAAGTCTTTGATATCGATTTTCTTGTTCTCCACAACAATTTAGGGGTTTGGGTGTGACTGCCTCTGCCAAAGAACATGCATTTAGAATATTGTCGCACCACCGCCTTCACGACACACCAGAAGCCCTAACATCCACCTCCTTGGATTATTCACAACAAAGAAAATAAGTACTTTATTTTGTGTTTGCTTACTGATTTTTTGTGCTTTTAGTAAAAGAGTCACAACGCCTTAAAGCCTAATTGCCTCACCTTCACCACCTCTCTCTCTCTCTCTATCTCTCTCTCTCATTCTCATTACTCTGTGTCAATGAGTTTAGGTGTTCCTCATGAAGGACGATATTAGAGAGACAATATAGAGAGCTTTCTCGTTTTTTTCAAGAAGGAATAAAGGATGATCAACGTCTGTGGTGCTCAGGAAGGATGGAATTGAGTAAGATCTACTTCTATGTGTCTATTTTGTGTTCTTATTCCAATTTCTGGTTATAATCATGGTCTTTTGCTGGTTCACAGGTTTAAACTCCACCTGTTCCTTTTCTAGAAGTAAGCCAAGGTTTATTTTTCACATTACTGGTGGGAGCTTTTCTTTATTAATACTATTTTCTTGGATATATTTGCATATGAAAAGAGAAAAAAAATATGCTTAATATTTTAATTATGTATAGGAAGTGTTCGTGTGTGCCAAACATAGAAAGTGTGTGACTGTGTATGTGTCAAGTGTGTGTACGTGAATGTTCATATGTGATTGTGTGTGTATATGTGATTCAGTGGTTTGTATTTTGCTATATGTTTGACTGACGGTGTTGTTCTAGTTTCTATTCATTGTTCCAGGTTATCTAACAACCAAAACAAGAGGGTATCTTACTACAACTAAGTTTTACTCTAGGCAGCGTAGGTATCTATCATATGAGTGTGTGTTTTTATATTTTGTAGATTTGTGTATTTGTGTTTTATGTGGGTATGTAAGAGATTTTAAAATGTGTTTGTGTACATATAAATCTATATATGTGTGTGTATTTCTTTGATCTTTTCAGAAGCATATATCTAATGGGTTACGTTTCATGTTTTCAAATCTGGACGTATGAATGAAAGGTAAAGACAAACAAATTGATCTTTATTTTGTAAAAACAAAATCAATGCACACAAACCATTATGCCTTTGAGGTCAAACATGCTATTTCTCTATTATATTTTTTTATTGAAATATTAAAAAGTTATGATATTTTTTAGTCATATAGAAAAGTAAAACCATTCTTATTGGAGCTATGTTATCAAAAGGGGAAAAAATGTTTTACATGTTTTGTTGTTGTTATGTACAAGTACGAAGGAGGAAAGAAGAAAACATTTTCATTAAATTGAGTGGGATTCCTTTAGCTAGCCTGTTATTCACATCATCTAACTCTACATTATTTCTACTTTTCTTTGGTAAGGAAGCTTCTGTTATTTTAACAACTTTACTGTGTGGTTTTATTATTTTTTATTTAACCACTAAAACTGGACAGCATATCATCGTTCTCGAGAAATATGATCTAAATGAAAAGTGTGATGGATGTCTATGTAATATAATCAATCCATTGATTCAGATATTCTGTCATCTCTCATTACAAATATGCATTAAATAGAATAGCTAGGTGAAAAAGATCAATAAAGGCAATTTAAAGGTTTACTCGATGCGACATGGGTGGATCATAAATAACGTGAAGTTTGTATATTTCATAGTAATTGTTTGTATTATCTCTTGGTAATTTGAATTTGTGGATCCAAATTTAAGTTACATTCAAAGAAGCTTCTCAAGCCAAAGATAGTTCTTGAAGATGTCATTTAAGATTATGCTCGCAAAATAGTTTTGTTGCTGGTGGTCCGCTAAATACCAAGAAATTTGTAACATCCCAATTTTTCCAGGCCAAAAATTTCATTTTTAAATAAGTTATTACATAAAACCATCAGTACAAAAACATTCATAATAATATATCATGTCAAATCCAAAGTTTCACTAATCAAAACGTATTATCATAAAACCATATCAGAGTGCAATCCCAAAGATCCCATGTGCGGAAAACATAGTGTGATGCGTTGCGATCAAGTCGACTCCTTTCCTTTAAACACGAAGTACCTGAAACCAAAACTGAAAACCGTAAGCACAAAGCTTAGTGAGTTCCCAAGATACCACATACCATACATATCAACTAATCCATACATGCCATACATAACCATGAGCCATACGTAACCATGAGCCATACATAACCATCATATCCATAATCAAGTAAGGTGCTATGTACCAAACATAGTCTTTCTAAGGTGCTATGTGCCAAACATAGTCTTACAGTTATGCCACGGGTCGTACATGGTCTTCCTGGTCAAGCCTGGGGGCACTCCATGGGTCTTACAGACAAGTGCTAAGGGCCACCCCCTGGTCTTCCATGCAAGCATCACAAAGACATCTATACATACTACCATACTAGGCTACTCAGCATATGGTGTGCCAAGAGCCACCTCCTGGTCTTTCATGCATAATAGCATACAGTGCGCTAGGAGCCACCTCCTGGTCTTTCATACATGTTGCCTAGGGCTAACCCTCGGGTCTTCCTATCAGACATAATAACATATTGTGTGCCAGGAGCCGCCTCCTGGTCTTTCATGCATAATGCCTAGGGCTAACCCCACCGGGTCTTCCTACCATATATAAACTAAATGGGTCGGAATTATGGTCATAGACCCATACAAACAGTGAGGAGACTCACGTCAAACTGCTGAAGCTATTGATAACCCTATGGCTGCTATTTGACAACTCTCTGAACCGCTGCTCCTCTAGCTCCACGAGCTACCAATACCAATAATAACAATTAGCCCAACTGTCCTCCAGAAGTCAACTAGGTCAACTCTGGTCAAGGTCCATTTCACGATCAAAGTCAATGGTCAGAGTCAACTTCTAGTTGACTCAACTCGCCAAGTTGTTCCACCAACTTGTCGAGTCCGTGCTCCTTAAATCCCAAAACAACCTCGACTCTACTCGTCGAGTCTATAAACAACTTGACGGGTTCTCCTTCAACTAAATATTCAGGACCATCTACAACCAACTCGCCGAGTTGTTCTACAACTTGTTGAGTCTATCTTCATAAGCGAAGGAGATTGCCTTGGACTCGTCGAGTTCCTCCTTGAACTCATCGAGTACCATGATCTTCATGTCCATTACGGACACAGATTGGCTGAGTCCTTCTCTAACCCCTCACACTGATCCGAATCATAAACATAAGGGTTTGGGTTTGCAACCCGAGTCGCCGACTCCATGAACTGACTCGCCGAGTCCATCGTATGACAGCTCTATTACGCCGATTCCAGTCGATTCCAACACCTCAAACTCATAGATCTGGACTCCTTATTCTAGCATTGCATGTAAAGTTGCCAAATTTGCGTGCATGCAAGGTGTTACGAAGCCAAAACTCTTACTCCAAGCTAGAAAGAAGGTCTAGGTCATGAAATGGGATCTCAGGTGGATAAAGCCAACAACTTTGAGCTTCTAAAACTCAAGAGTATCAGACCTGATGTCCAAATCCATCCTCCAGGGTTAAATACTCGAATTAACCTTCGAAATGATCCAAATGTCACAAAAATGTAAGCTAGAAAGGGGATCTACTCTTCCTTCCTTGCTCTTTTCTTCCAAGCCTTCAAAATCCACTCCAATGGACCTTAATCTTCACCAAAAGCTCAAGAATGAAGTTAGGTGGCTAGGGTTTTGGCGTTCTGGACGAGAGAGGCTGTAATGAACCCTAAGGAAGAGAATTAGATCCTTAAATAGGGTACCAAATCCCGAAACTAGGGTTTTCCCAACCCAGACCAAACTCACCGACTCACTGAGTCAGCCACTTATTCTGCGACACGGAACCCGCTCAGACTCGTCGAGTTCCTCCTTACACTCGACGAGTTGACCCTTTTGACATAGGGTTTTCTTTCCTTTCCGGGTCTTCTGGATTCTGGGTGTTACAAAATTTGGCTGTGTTACCTATTAAATTTGTAAAAATAAATTGTGAGTTGTATTCTTGAATAAGTTATATAATACACAACTAAATTTTATTATAGAAAAATCATCTCTTTTTTTAAGAAAAATAATCAGAATTTAATTACTTACATTGAATTCAAAAATCAATTTACTAAAAAAACATCCATACTTAAATATGTTTTTGGTAAAAAAAAAATAAAAATTACATACCATGTATAGTTTAATTAATCAATGAACATAGGTGTGTTAATTGCTCTAAAATGAATGGCGGTATCCAAGACACCTAATCAATTAAGGAAACTCTTTATTGCAAAAAAAATCACCATTGGATTTTGTTGAAGGCTTATGTTGTAATTTTTAACCAATGCCACAAATGTCTATATTTAGTTAATTACCACTCTACACCCTTATTCTCCCAACCCTAAACGATAAATGTTAAGCTAAACCTTAAACTAGGAGTATAAACCATATACCTCTAAGGTAGTTAACAACCTAAATTAGATGTAAATGGGTACATACATTAAATATATGCATACCTTCAAGAGAACTATTTGTCAAATGATTATGTTTTTTATCTAAATTTACATCAACGTATAATATATTTTTGAAATATGTTATCATGAATTAGAAACGATCCATTTTCGATGCAATCAAATGATAATGTTTTTTTAAATCTAAATTTACATCATCGGATCAGAGTAAATCACAGAATACAGAAGTATATGATGTATGCCCTGCAAACATCCTGAGGTCTTCCATTTGAAAACCGAATTACCTAAAGTCATAAATTGAAAACCGTAAGCACAAAGCTTAATGAGTTCCCCAAGATACCACATACTATACATAACTTATCACATAACGGGCCCTGCCCACTGAGATATGGGCCCCACCCATACTCGCATAACAGACCTCGCCCATTGAGATACGGGCCCTGCCCACACTCACATAACTGACCCCGCCCACTAAACATATAACCATATAATCATATAACATTCAAACACATACAGAAATCACAAAGATAGTAGCATACTTCATAATCATTGAGCCCCGCCCACATACAAATCATATATACATAACCTAATACTAGCATACACAATAACCATCTGACACCGCCAACTAAGCATACCAACACCTGCACATGCAAGAGTCATGCATACATCTAGCACTCTACATAGTAACCATCGGCCGATATATGTAACAACCCCAATTTTTCAAGAGAAATTTTTTTTAATTTTAATAAATCAAACACATGTCCATAAACCATGAAATTCCAACACAATTGTTTTCAATCAACATTCATTACGTCTTTATTTAAAAACATCAGAGTGTCCCATAAAATGTCGATGAGAGAGTGCACGCCACGACATCAAGCCTTGCCCTTGCCCTTGGGCTCAGATGTACATGAAACAAATCCACAAACTGCAATCTAATGCTTAGTGAGTCCCCCAGAGCATACCCCACACACAAATCACATAACACATATCATATTAGCTATGGAAGCTATCTATACCACATAACATAACAGGTTATCCATAAAGCTATCTCTACCACGTATCGCTGCATAAAGAAGTCATGGGCTCCCCTACATGGTCTTACACCTAAGTGCCATGGGCTTCTCACCCATGTTCTTTCCCTGTTGGACAATCATGGGCTCCCCTACATGGTCTTCCATCCAAGTGCCATGGGATCCCCCATGGTCATCCATGCAATTATCACAAAATCACTAGCATAAAACTTAGCAAAAAGCTAACTATCATACCACATATCTCAACTACAACTAATGTACCACATATCATAAAATGGGTCGGCCTTGGTGCCTTAGACCCATTGGTATGCTGAGGAGACTCAACTCTGTCTGTAGAATCTGAAAGCTGCTCTCCTAACAGTCCGTAGACACCCGTGCTGAACAATAATAACATCACTCAATGTTATGCCTAAGCACTACCCAATTGAAAACCCAAACTCCAAGTCCTTTCACAAAGGCCCGAAAGGTCTTCCTTAGATAATGGGCCCAAAGTCCATATCCAAAATCATTAATGGGCCTTATGGCCCAATAGAGCCCAACCATAACACCCATGATCGAAAACAGATAACTGGCCCCGTCTAACCCCAAACATGACCAAGCCCAATGACTAATTTAGGCCCAATAGAACAAAGGCCCAAATCGAATCTAAGTCCATTTGTTGAGTGTACGCTTAGCGTACCTCCCTGGTGTGCGCAACGTACTGAGTCTCTGGGCCTTATGCGCTGCGTACGTAGGTTACACCCAATGTATTAACAGATTAAGCAATTTATCCATTAAGCACTTAATACTTAGTTTTCCCACGTCCAAAAGTCAGATCTAAGCTTAGTAAGATGACCTAGGGCATAAAGTTGTCAACTTTATGCCTTTGCATGCCTCTTATGTTCCCAACAACTCATTAAGACCTTTTTAAGGATCTTTATCCATGCCTGATGTAAAAACACCCATCAAGACTTCATTTTAATGTTATGAAGAGACCAAAGGGCCTTAGATCTAACATTTCCAACCTTTGGAGTTTTCTCAACTCACAAGAGGAGATCCAAAACTAACAATAGGACCAAATTAGAAAACCCTAACTAGATCTTATGAATAGGATGGAAAGATTAAAGCTTTATACCTCTAGAAGCTCCTCAAGGCGAACTAGGTGTAGATTCTTGAAGCTCAATATCACTCCAAGCTTGCTTGACAAATTCTCCTTTTTAATGGACACTAAAATTGCCCCAAATGCACTCTCTAAGCTCAACAATGATCTCACAAACTCTCTCTGGAGTATAAGGGAGAAATAAGGGTACGAAGGCTGTGTAGGGTTAGGTCCTAGAGGCTTAAGGAAGTTTAAATAGGCCTCCACTCCAAAAATTAAGGTTTTGGTCATTCGTTACGTACGCCCAGTGTACGTGCTACTCATCCATCATTCTTCATGCAAAGTACGCTAAGTGTACCCATAAGTACACCCATCGTACTTAAGAGAGTCATTATGCCATATTTACAATTCTTCTAGGGCATCAAGGTAATTCCTAATTTGCAGTCTTACAATATTGGTGCCTTCGACCAGCTAAACTTTGTGAGGAGACTCACCTTGGACAAATGAAACCCATAGCTAAAGCTCTGAATGCAAATCCGCTAAAATCCCCACGCTACCAAATACCAAATGACCACAAATTAATAATAGTATCCTGACTCACACTAAGAGTCCAAATTAGGGTAAACGACCTTTTTAACCTTCCTCTAACTTGGCCTAATCCAAGTGTCCAAAAGCCTAAAATTCAAAATAAGCATCTAAGGCCCAATTATGTCCAAATTTTCCACATTGGCCCCAATCCCTTTCGTGGACATTTTCCTAAGAAGTTCAACAAAATATCAATAGCCCAATCCATGCATTCTGGTGGCCCAAAATGGCCAAGGACAACGAAGCCCACTAAAGTCCAAAATCAAAGCCCAAACAAAAGAAACTCAGCCTACTGAGTACGTAGGGCGTACTCTGCTTGTACGCTTATCATACTGCGTAAATGGATTGTACGCCTAGCGTACTCATCAACATGGCTAACTTTTCCATTTCACTCTTAACCCAATAAGAGTTCGATCCAAACTAAGATTTACTTCCACAAGGTAGTTAATCACATAAAGTTTCCAACTTTATGTGCATGCATGGCTATATGGGTCTCTAGAGATCAAAAGAGCTTAATGAATGACTTAATAAATGCATGAGACCTTAAACACCACAAAGTTTTCCTTTTTATGAACCTTGGAATTGAATGGAGATAAGATCTAGCACTCATTGCTTCTGGAGTAGATCAAAAACCCATCTTTATCACAAAAGAATCCAAAATGCACAAAATACACCATGAACTTGATCTAACATATAAGATCATCAAGATAGAAACTGTATACCTCCAAAATGTAGATCAAGATGCAACAAGCCTGGATCCAAAACCTCCAAGCAATCCCACACCTTTCCAAGAAGTTCCTTCTTCTTCAAAGATCACCAAAATTCTTGAAATACCACTAAAAGCTCAAAAACCACTCAAATGGGAGCTAAGGATTGATTTCTAGGGTTTAGAGTGATGGAGGTCGAAGATATTAGTGTTAGGTTATGAGATAAGGAGTTTAAATAGGGTCTAAAACCCTAAAATAGGGTTTGGGTCTGATTGGACTATGCCCAATATATATATTGTCACACCCCCAAACCAGAACGACGGAAACGTTCGGGGGCAGATGACTTCTTGGGTAGTATCATAACAATGAATGTAATAGTGAAGAAAGCAAACACAACCATGATCAATATAATTAAAAAAGTTACATCGTAGTATATGTTTACATGTTTTCGAAATCAATTACATCATGATAACAAAATATATTTTTGAACTTGACGCCTTAGCGTCCCTGTCCTCAAAGCTGAGCATTTCCTATTCACTAAAATCCTGAGAATACAAGTAGTTTTGAAAAAATGTCAACAATTAAGTTGGTGAGTTCATAAGAGTTTTATTTTGAAACGAAGTTGTTTTCCTTTATAAAAGCGAATAAGTTGGTGGTAGTGAACATAAACTATACATATCATAATTCACCAAATAGTGGTAGTGATAGTGAACATGAATTATGCATATTATAGTTTATCGAAGTTGTTTGTAATGTAATGCAACCTAACTATACCTACTATTGTTAGCGTATTTGTTGGTAGTGTACACTTATTATAGTTTATTGTAATTACTTGTAGTAGTGGCAAACCTTGGTATATGATTCATATCTTCAAGATAAGGTAAATAATATGTATTATCATTCACATGTATTCAATTAGTACTATCCTTGTCATGGTTTACCTAATGTTTGTATGTAATGCATGTACACTTTGTTTATAACAATTTATTATTTCACCATACCTAATATAGTAAAACCCATTTGTTTTCTAATGTATGTCTACATACCAAGACAAAATGACACATAATGTAATAATATCTAATCACATAATGATACACACCTTGCTCAACAAGTTACAAGGTGTGAATGAAAGTTGTAAGATGTCAAACTGTTTTTAACATTTCTGTACTGTTTTGGAAAAATACCAGAAAAATCATACGAAGCTGAAAACTGAATCTATAAACACTGTGAGTTTAAAATATCTATCTAGTTTATTCATAAATTTTATCATGATTTTTATATGTCTCTAACTTGTGTGAAAATCTCCATATTCACAGACTGGTCCGGATTCATAGCTACAGTGATAGACAGTTTTGTAAAAATCACCATAAATTGTAGAAAAATCGTATGGAGATGTGCAAGTAGTAATTTTAAAGGTATAAGCCTGAAATATTTTCATATAATACAGTTTTGAAAACTAAAATGTTTAAGTTGACCAAAACAGTTCGTGAATGGAGTTAAACTTTCGTGATGAAAGCTATTGGAAAAGTTTAGTTGTGTTATTGGTGTTTTAACTTGTATCCCCCCCCCCCCACTTTAAAACTTAATAAAATATGAAAAGATAGTGGTATAAACTCACCTTATGTGTTCTTAGTGGGTGAATGTTGAAGAAAAGAAGTGTTCTACTCAAGAACACTTAGGAGTTGCCTTGAAGATTTCGAATCTAACACAAATATGATGGATTTTGTGTAAGAAAACTATGATTGGAGTAAAAGGAGGTGAAATAATTATATGGAGGATGAATATAATTACTAAAAGTGGAAGAAAAACTTGGAAGAAGGACCTTAAATATCGAATTTTAGTGAGAGAATTGAGAGTGAAAATGTGTTTGATCTTTGGTGGAAGAATGAGAAGATGAGAGAGTGTTAGGAGAGAGGATAGATTTCAGCCTTAGACAAAGAATGGGGTAGGGAAATGATGGGAAAAGGAAGATGAATGACCAGGTATGGTGGGGGGTGTGGGCTGGTCATGGAGTGGGTGTGGGTGGTTGTTTGTGTCATAAACTAAAGCAAAGTCAACACTCCACTTCAAGTAGTTCACCCACTCTTCTTTGATAATATTTGTCCCCAAAAACATGATTAATTAATAAATATGGGGCCTTATATGTTAAAATAAAGTTTTCGGTGAAAATCCCTTGTTAAAATGATGAAAACGGGCCAAAAACGAAGTCGTAGTCGAAAACCGGGAAGAAAGGCGAAACCTGCGAGACCTCTCGGTGCTGGGCCGAAGGTTCGGTCCCTTCTGGTCATGGACCGAAGGCAAGGTAAGAGAAAATAGCCCAAAGGAGAAAGGGGGGTTTCGGTCCGAGAAGGTAGGTTCGGGTTCAGTTCCATGAGCTTCGAGTTCGGTCCTCAACCTCAGATCGGTCCTAGTGGTCTTAGCTTCGTTCCTTAGTAGAGATTGGTCCCTATAGGGGACCTTCGGTCCTAAGAGGCTTCGCTTCTAGTAGGAGGGTTTTGGTTCCTTAAGGTTATTTTACCCGTTTTAAGTGGTTTTTTACCCGGTTAGGGTCGGGATGACCCGAATGATTTCAAAAAGTTAAAGGAACTTTTGAGAGAGATATGGAAGAGATTTGGGAGAGATTTTGAATAGAGAGATAAAGTGAAAGATATTGGGAGAGGCTTCATTTGTGACCTTTTTGAGTGTTTGGTTTCTCAACGCAAGGTCCGTAAACCCCGTTAAGTCATGTTTAAGGACCTTACACACCCCCGATGGGTATGCAATATTGTTTTATCGTTTCATTGCCTCACTTACCCCGATTAGGGTTACAGAAATCTAGAAATACGAATTTTCCAAATGATTATTTCTTATAAAAATAGCGAGTTGTACAGTAATTACATAACATAAACCCTAGTATACAAGGGTTAATTGAGTTGACCGGTTTGACTTGTTGACTTTATTTTCCTTTGACTTGACTGTAATTTGACGATTGTCACATCATCCCCCTGTTAGAAGGAATTTCGTCCCGAAATCAGTGTTTTGACTGGAACTTCAAGAATTTGGGGCAAAGATGTGGGTACTTATCGGAGTACAAGAAATTGATATGGCGAGGACCAATCCTCCTTACGTTAAACCAAGACTTGGAAATTTTCTTATTGTAACTAGAGCTAAGTCGATTTAAAAGGGGTGATTGTTTCGGAATGATAGTGCATTCTATGTATATCTTTAAGTTCTCTGTTTTATCCTTGTTGTTACCACTACGAAAATTTCAGGTTGTAGTTAGTTAGTACTAGCAGTACGAGTGCTTCAATAATTTATGATGAAATTTATAGTATAAGTCCTACCAATTCTTTTATAATCGCTTGGTGTAAACCGGCCGTATATCATTAAGATTGCAAGGGCATTCGAATGAGTGACTCCGCCTTAAACCCACAACCAAACAAGGAACAGGAAGTAAGGTGAAATTATACATTCTAAGTCCATAGAATTTTAATGATATATGGCCATAACATTTACACTAGCCATCATAGATTCACTAGTAAAAAACCCTATGTTTTTATATATGTGATAGGACTTATTCAGGTTCGTCGTGTTCGCAAGATTTATGGTTGATAAACCTTAAATTGACCCTAGTTTTAGTAAAATTTAAATCCTACATGTGGTGGTTAGGAACGCGTACCATTATTCATGGGTGGTTTTGGGGAAGTTTCTCCTACGGTGATCATAAGTACCCTTCCACTGTCACCAGCATTCGTTATCCTTGGACAGTCTCTCTTAAAGTGTCTCATTTCACCACACTCGTAACAATTTGGGCTTGCTCCAACATCGGGGAATTGGTTGATGGGTCGTACCGGTGCCTTACAGAAATGGGTAGTGTGTCCCTTCCTGTTGCAATTCATGCAAGCCCCAGTGTGATGGAAGCTAAACTTGTTATATTTTGGAAGGGTTCCAGCGTATCGATTTATGCGTGTAGGAGTGGCACGGTTAGTAGCAGCATGAACAGCGACGATCTGCTGCTTATTGGTAGGGTCTTGGGTTGATTGATTCTTCTCGTTGTCCCATGACTTCCTTTTATTGTTTCCCTTGCCATCTTGCTCAGGGGTGGTTGTCATAGTGTCATGGCTGCCCCTATGGTCAAGGAGTTGTTGTGCCAACTCCTTGGCACTGCCAAAGGTAGTTGGTCTTGAAGCCAACACGCTATCTTGAATTTGGGGAGACAATCCCCAGAGGTATCGTTCCACTTTCTTCTCCTCAGGAGTGACCATCGTGGGACAAAGGAGTGCTAGATCACAAAATCAGTCGGTGTAAGTTGCAAGGTCAGAGCCTGTCATCTTGAGATTCCATAGTTCTTGCTCTAGTTTTTGTACTTCGCCCCTTGGGTGGTACTCTTTCAACATCAACGTCTTTAAGTCTTCCCAACTTAACGAGTTAGCGACTACAAGCGTCAGTGACTTAACATGGCTTTTCCACCATGTAAGGGCTCGGCCAAAGAAAGTGCAAACTGCAAATTTGACCTTGCTTGCTTTGGGACATGCACAGACCTCGAAGACTGATTCCATCTTCTCGAACCATTGCATTAGAGTGATAATGCCCCCGCTTCCATTAAAAGAATCGGGTTTGGTATTGATGAAGTCCTTATAGGAACATTCCCTCGTACGCCCCTTACTGTCCCCATAGTTAGAGTTTGTGGCACTAGATCCAGCACCACTAATACCATTTGTACCAATTTTCAACATTGTGGCAGCTATGGCAGCTTGGAACATTGCAGGATCAAAATGCAGAGGTCGTGGCGGAGGTGGTGATGGTGCTGTGCTGCTGGAAGGTATGGACTTTTTCTTTGGCGGCATAGTTCTGTCATAAGTATGTAAAGACGAACAGACGGTAAGTTTCTAATAGTAGTGACAAGTTGGATGTTATCGAACTAGACTTTTCTGTATTATGTTCCAACTTGAAAGTATCTTGCATGCAATTCATAACAAATCCCATATGAAAGAATTTAGTGGTAGTGACTCAAATGTAACTTGTGATTTGTTTCGTGCCTAATCCCCTCCTAAGATCACTTGGTATATACCATTCGTGTATAACTAAGGTCCAACAGGCCGTCAAACTTAATGATTCTGCCCTAGTCCCACAACCAAACAAGGAACAGGTGTTGGATTAGTGTCTAAGTCCATAACTATTTTGGTATGTACTTGACCCGATGGTGCATGGTCCTTTTGGGTTGCCTTCAACAAAGCAACTTGATAGGATGAATTATGGAGAGAAAGGATTAAATATGATTTATTAATATATTATGAGAATAATATATTAAAGGAGAAATCATATTGTTTAATTAATATTAGTCAAGAATTAATAAGAATTAAGTTTGTGACTAAACGACATTAATTAAACTTAAAAGACTAGAACTGTCAATTGTATGATAGTTGAATATTGAGCTAATGGACTCCATAATAAAGGAGTGAACGAATTCTATGGGGAAAGGCCTTTAAGGAAGGAGCCCATGGGTTGCTTAGGGCTTAAGCATCCAACTTAGGGTTTCCTTGTTAGATAACCCTAATAGCCTCACTATTTAAAGAACCCTTATGCCCCAAAAACGTGGAGAACTGGTCTTCTAGGGTTTCCACACGTTTTGGGCAGCCTCCACTCTCTTTGGTCTTCATCCTCTTGCTCTTGGTGTTTGTGAACCATTAGAGGAGTACCATTTGTGACTCTAAGCTTTCTGAAGTCATTACAAGGAGGATTTGAGATTTTTATTGCTACATAACAATCAAGGTATGATCTAAACCCGAATTCATATGTTTTATTGATTATCATATATTAGATCTAGGGTTTATAGTCTTGGATGAATTGCATGTACAATAGAGAAACATAAATCCAAGCATTAGGGTTTGTATGAGCACATAGGATGTTCTTATAGCTAAAACTCATCAGTGGTATCAGAGCCTTGATTGGTTTCTATTGTATTGATGCCTTGTATGTTTGTTCAAGTTGAAAATTTCGATTTTTGTGAACCTGCCTGATGAACTCAGCAAGTCCCATTGTGGACTCGGCGAGTAGGCCCCTACTCGGCGAGTCCATAGGGGTACTTGGCGAGTTCGAGCATCAGAAAGAGGAGATTTCGGGATTTCTTGTTGTTTTACTCATGGATACTTGCCTTATCTGATTTAAGTCATTAAAATCCGATTTTATACATATTTATGAGTATATCCTTGATTAAACAAAAGATAATTACCAATTGATTAGATAATAACTTCCTTATATGATTATAGTTGATTATTTGTATTAATTGGGTAACTTATTTTGCAAGAAATTGAAATTAGGTCAAATATAGATAATGATGAAATGAATTATTTAATTTATATTATTTGTTATTTGATCCTTGTGTTATGAAAAGTTTCAATTTTACCCTTTAGGTTTTATAGTTTAAATTTGAACCCAAAAGGTTTTGTTCTGAAATTTAAATGGTTGAAACCCTAATGTTTTGAAAAAGGTTTCAAAACTTGCCCTCAAGTTTTGGAATTTAAATTTTGATTAAAAGTTTAATTTTGATGAATATTTAAATTCTAAACCCCGATGTTTTGATATGTTTCAAAACTTGCCCTCAAGTTTTGGAATTTAAAAGTTGATTAAAGGTTTAATTTAGGAATGTTAAATTCTAAAACCCTAGTATTGTTTTGAAAAGTTCAAATCACACCCTTATGGTTTTATTAATTAATTAAGGTGTATAATTAAAAGAGCTTTAATAAATCCATAAAGTTTTGTTTTACAATTTAATTGAATTAAAAGTATAATTGTTAAATTTGACCACCTAGTATTTTAAAAGTGTAAAATACACACTATACTATATATAACATTAAAAGTCTAACATTATATATATGTATGAGTAAAAGTCAGTCTTACCATTAGTAAGCCTCATTCACGAAGCTGGTCTATAAGGGGTGTTTAAGGAAATTGCCTATAAAATGTCGATTGAATGGGTATCCACTCTTACCTACCGTACTCTTGACTAGTGGAGGATCGTTAGCCGAACGGGTAGGATAGGAAAGAAACTTTCCATTATAAGTATAATGAAGTACAAAAGTAACTAAATGTTTTACAAATTCCCAATCTTAGTTACTTTAGGCAAAAGTGAATTGATCCAATTCCATGAAATTACACTTTGTGCCCTTGCGAAGACGTCAGTAGAGTGTGTGTGGTTTACCGGCACACTAAATGGTTCTAAGAAAAGGTAGCAAAGGGTGACTCAATGTTTGTCATAGTTCGGTGGAGCGTGTGTGGTTTACTGGCACATCGAATAGGTGACTGTAACATGTGAGGGCACCATGTAGATTTGAATGGTTATTCACACCCGCTTTGTGATCCTCGGCATCCCAGTCAGAAACTAGAGGGGCATATCGAGATTTAAACATGCCATTGAAAAGGTGCAATGAATCTAAAAGGATCTAGGAGTTTTCAATACATTTAAGACTTAATCTGTTTTTCATTTTTCATGGTGGAAAATTGGTGAATTGTCATTCACTTACCTTCAAATGTTGTGAAATTTGGGTTACGGCATCCCTCTCCCAAGTTGTGGAATATTGTGTTGGGTCCTAGACTTAATATCTCATTTGGGTGATTTATTAAGGACTCAATCAATCAACTAACTTGAATTTGTTTTCTCCCGTATTGTAGATGTCAAAGTTCGACAACTATGGTCTTCCCAAATACTGTGGAACAAGCATTCCACGTGAAGATGATATTCCACGATTCGATCGAGGAACAAGAGATCATGCTTCACTTCCTCCTCCTCCTCCCGTTATTCTCCCTAATCCACAAGATTGAAGAATTGAAAGGTTTAATGTCACTAAAGCCCTATTGGTAATGAAACATGAAGATGGTAAACCCGTGTGTGCCGACGTTCTAGGAATGAAATCACACATCGATAGGTTGATAATGTTGGGTGTGTCATTCCCAGATAAGTTGGTTGTGAACTGGGTTCTGCAGTCACTTCCTGAATCATATAATGAGTTCAAAAGAAAGTATTATATGATGGATCATGACGAAAACCTCATTGACCTAACTTACATGCTCGTTGCTGCTGAATCAGAAATGATTTGTCAAAGCAATGGAGCATATTTGTTGGGAAAGTCAACCAACCATACTTCCGAGGACGTTCTAGGAGAACCAACCTGGGTTTGCTGCCAAGAGAAAGGGTGTTGGATACAAGTCTGCCCTAAGAGCCTGAAGAGTCCAGAAAATGGGAGAGTCAAAGAGTATGGTTGTGCTTCAGGTAAAATCCACTATCTAACTCCATTAAGTTCCTATTCGTTGATTCTTAATACATGATGTGATAAGATTGCATTTGAATGTTTTGCAAGATCAATGAAAAGAGAGGAAGCTTAATGGAAAACCAAGATAAATCTAATCACGAAGAAATGGATCTCGATTTTGAGCTTAGGAAGTTATGATAGAGTTGTTAGGAATTTTTCTTTTTGGCTACATAGTTTTTTAGTTGATTTTGCATTGTAAGGACAAATGTTTTCCGCTGCTTTTATGAATAAAATAAATTTTGGTTTGACTCATTTATTTATTTATTTATTTCCTTGCAATGAAATCGTTATGAAAGATTGATGTTCGCATAATTCTACAACAAATGGATGAGATTCTTAATAGTGGAAATGTCAAGAATTTACCAAATAGGGAGAGTTTCTCATCGCCCAAGTTTCAATTGGATAGAAACTTAGAATCATGCAACTTGGTCACATGATGAATGAGAAATTTCATATTTGGAAATTAGACTAATTCATTAACAAAGTGTCATGTGAAAGACTGGAAGATCGAGTACACAAAGTTGTGTATTGATCAAATCCACCACAAGAGTAACAAAGATATTCGTCATGATTTACTAAAGGTTTAGTAAATATGATTATAATTATAAGATTAAGTGTAATTCTGAATTGATTGAAAAGGTTTAAATCAATAGAAAAACAAATAAAAGAATCAAGTAGGCAGAAAGATAAAAGTTTCTCTATTCTAAGGAGAAAGGAGAGTACCTTTTATACTTTATGATATGTCTTAATGATTAAGAACCAGATTTCAATTGATCCTCTAAATAAGTCTTAGTACAAGTGTATGTATAAGAAGAGGAATCAAGAATTGAAGAAATGGTTAAATCAAGAAGTCAATCATACTTCATTCCAAAACAAGTCTTAGAGTTAAGATTGTAATAGTGAGTGACAAGTCTTAGGAAGGTTTATAACATTCATCAAATGTAGAATTTGGAAAAAGGCTTTCCTATTCTTGCACATTTGAAATTGGAAAGTTGTGATGTGTTGGATAAGACAAAGACCAACTAGGACCAATTTTATGAAATGTTTTGTCTTGATAAAGACTACACTAACTCTTGAATATTTGTTTGTCAAGAAATGTTTATTGACAAGAGAATCTTATATGTCAAGGAGTCAGTGGGAGTCTTAATGGTCTTGAAAGGTTTCAAGAACAAATCATGAATAAACCTTATCGATCATCACTAGCACATGAGTAGAGGTTTACAACCTATCGTGTTGACATTACCTTGTTTCTGTGTCGTTCCAATTGAGTTAATTATGCATGTGAGAACTATGATTTCTCATTTGAATGCATAAAAGGCAAGGACCTTGATCAATGAAAAGTACATTGATAGGAAAGGGTGAAGTGCTTAACTACTTGGAAGATATGGTGGGCAGTCGTGTTACCATAAGGTAAGAAATCAAGATTGAGAAGGTTCGGTCCATATGAGTTTGGATTTGTCGCAAACTTTGGTTTTGACAAATTCACATGGATAGGAACACATACACCATTAAAATCTAAGTATCTTAAGATTCACTCCTTCATGAAAATGATTGTGAGGCAATGCTTTCATTAAGGAAGATTTTAAGAAGATAGTGATTGTGAAATTGTATTCTCGAATTCGATTATGGTTACGGTATCCCTTTCCATGATTCGTATTGTGAGATTTGGCAATTAGTCTGAATTGTTTAAGACACACATATGAGCTATCTAAGGCAAAGGTGTATAAGTTTAAGAAGCCTTGATAAAAGATTATCAAAGCATTGGATTTTAGAAATATGAACTTAAAGAAATTCAATAGGTATTGTTTTTCTGAAAGTTAAGTTGAACTGAATACACGTCAAAGCTAGAAGGAGCATAAGTGTTATGTTTATAATAATCATCGTGATAATGGGAGAATAAATGTTATGATTGCATGATTATTAAGGCAAGTATTGCAATTTAGCAATATTAATTATAGAAAACAAGATTTATAAGTTGTTTTTCTATAATTAAGGGAGAGAATATTTGTCACACCCCAAAAACCAAAGGCGGAAACATTTCCGGGGTTGACTCCACGCTGAGTATCAAATCCAATGTACATAGTAAGTAAAGTAAAACAACCATTACATTACATAAAGAAAAGTTTTACAGTTGCTTCAAAAGTAAAGTTGTACAATTATGATACATAGTATATATATGAACAAAAAGAAACGGGTCTTCTGAGTACTCCGTCTTCAGACAAAAGAATCTTCGGGTACCTGTTCTAATGCTGACCTGAGAACATTAGCAGTTTGAAAATTAGCATAATACTGGTGAGTTCATAAGTAGTTTTGTTTGTGAGATGTTCAAGTTTCCTTTCTGTTTCTGAAATGTTACGCACACCAAGAAAATCCCATATTTTCTTAAAAAGGTTTGTTATCATTTGTCAACATGTAAAGTAAAGTTGTACATTGAAAACATGTTTACTTTTGTGTAAATGTATCTGTAAAATGTGTTTCTGTTCAATCCCATACTTTCCTGGATGTTGGTTATCAATGTAAAAGATGTATCTGTAAAACGTGGTTATGTTCAATGTTTTCCCCAGGAAAGTCCCATACTTTCCTGAATGTTGGTTATCAATGTAAAAGACGTATACCGAAACCTGGTTATCTTGTGAATTGTATAAAGTTGTTCATTATTACCATAAGTAAATCTCTGTTATCCTAATTGTGAGTTCCATAACCATACGATGGACTAAACCTTGTGGCAATAAGTAGTCCACATACTTATGACTTTCGTCACCCTTGAACCATTTCGGTTCGGCTGTAGCTAGCAGCCAGGTGTGGGGTAGTCAGCCCCGTATAGATCTATACACTCAAGTCACACTCTCTAAATCCCAGAGATTCTGGTTACGGGTGCAGTCCTCCACTCACGTATCTCTATGGAGTGTTCACCGAGGACGTGTCTCCAATGATACAGGATTAGCAAATTTACTAGTAATAATATGATAGTCCTCCACTCGTGTATTTATGTGGAGTGTTACCGAGGACAAAACAGTGTACAGGTTTTATGTTCAAATGTTCTAATGTCATGCTTTTAACTGATAAACTGTGGAAAACCATTTGTGAAATATGTATAAAACATAACAGTTTAAAATCCATTTCACAAATATATGTTTACGTGATCTGCATGTTCAAACGGTTCTCAGTTGTAACAATCAGTGTTAAAATCATATAAAACGTGAAACACATATATGAAAACATGTTTTGAGTACAAGAAATCCCTTGTACTTTGCTTGTGTTCCCCCCTGAAAACAGTGAAAACAGTGAAAAAGGGTAGGGGTATGAACTCACCAGACTCGGAAATGCGACGGTTTCGGACACTAGACATTGGTTCGGAGCTTGATTACTCGCGATGTCCCTATGTAAAATGTAATAATGTCCATATATATCTAATTAGATTTACAATCACTAATTATATGGAACATTACACTCCAACGAGGTTAAACACCTCAAAACGAGCGTTTGGAGTGACCCGGGTGACATCTTCGGATGTGAAATGGCACTAGGGACTTGGGATTTGAGTTTACTCCCCAACAGTAAACATTTAAGGGAGTTTACTACCACAAAACACATACATACATGAGTTTACGGCCGTAAACTCATGTTGGTGTGATTTTGAGTGTTTAATGGCTTGTTTGGACATGGGGATTGTTGGAATGAATTTCTCAAATGCCTTGGAATGGATTAAATGCACTTATACCATATTCAAGGGATTTCACAGCTATAAACTTGGAGTTTACGGCCGTAAACTCACCCATGGTCAACAATAATTAATTTGAGGTATAAGGAACAATCACATGTGATTCTAGTTAATTTTCCAAGCCTTGTTATGAATTTAGGGTACCATTTAACACACATTTAGGAGTTTACGGCCTTGGAGCATGTTCTATGGCCGTAAACTCTTATATGTGGTGTTTTGTTATGTTTAAGGCCCCCAAACTATTTTTAGATGGTTCTAGGATTTACCACAAGGCTATTGGTTAAGTTTCAAGGCATTCTAACATGTTAAAAGGTGTTTACTCCCCATGTTTGAGGAGTTTAAGGCCCAAGCACGTGCCTTGGCTATAAAATCTCTTTTGTCCCTCAAAATTCAAGTTTAAGGTGTTCCAAGTCCAGGTTTGTAAGCCTGAAAGTCGTATCTAAGTCCCAATAATGATTTGGAAGGGTTAAATTACTCAAAAACCCCATTATTGTATGTTTACAGCCCAAGCTTACTCCTTGGCCATAAACACATGTTCCAGGTCCTAAATCATAATTTTAAACACGGATTTGAGGGCCTAAGAGGTTGAATAACAAGCTAGGAAGGTTACCTATATGATTTGGAGCCTTAAATCTTTGATTTTGGACCTTAATCTAGAGTGAGGAGAGAGGTTAGAGAGAGAGTAGTGAGATGAAGCCAATAGCTTCAAATGAAGGCTTATAACACTTTATATAGTGTCTAAGTTTTGGACACGATGGAATTCTACCCGATACCGGCGTTAGGCGAGGCTTTTGGTCGTACCCGATTAAGTTGTCGTCACCCGATATGGTCGATTTTAGAAATGTTCCGATTACTAGAATGGGGTGTTAGAATAATTTCTAAATATATTAGGACACCCATTAAGTCATTTTAGATCGATACAAATTAATGACTTAATTAAACGGCGAAATCGGAATCGGATTTGAAAACAACGATTGGTTGCTTGAATTGAACTACGAAAAGAGTTACAAGAAGTGGTACGGAATTTCGGGTTGTTACATTATCCCCCCGTTAGAGGGCAATTCGTCCCAGAATTCAAAGTTAAAACAGGAGACAAGATACAAATCATGGATCTGGAAAGAGTTGTGGATACTTCTGTTTCATTGAGTCTTCCCACTCCCAAGTGAATTCCGGTCCCTGCTTGGCATTCCAGCGAACCTTCACTAACGGGATGCGACTTTGCTTTGTACATTTGACTTCTCGATCCATGATTTCGATCGGTTCCTCCACAAAGTTGAGGTTTTCATTGATCTCGATCTCGTCTATGGGAATCACTAGGGTTTCATCGGATAGACACTTTTTGAGATTTAAGACATGGAAAACAGGATGAATGTTACTGAGTTCTTGAGGTAAACGAATTTTATAGGCAACCAGACCGATCTTGGAGAGGATCTCGAAGGGTCCAATGTATCTAGGGTTAAGTTTTCCACATTTACCAAAACGTACAGTGCCTTTCCAGGGTGAGACTTTCAATAGGACACGGTCTCCAACCTGGAATTCAAGAGGTTTCCGACGGTTATCAGCGTAACTCTTTTGGCAATCTCGTGAAGCTTTCAATCGATCTCGGATTTGGATGATCCTTTCAGTGGTTTCGCGGATGATTTCAGGACCAGTGAGAGCACTGTCAGGGACTCGACTCTTGGCTAACTGTGTATCCCCCACCTTGGCCGAGCACATAGGGGATCTACACTTACGACCGTATAGGGCTTCAAACAGAGCAGCCCTGATGTTGGTGTGGTAACTGTTGTTGTATGAGAATTCGATCAAAGATAGATGTGTGTCCCACAACTTTCCAAAGTCAATGACACATGCCCTAAGCATGTCCTCCAGGGTTTGGATTGTTCTCTCACTCTGTCCATCGGTCTGAGGATGATACGCCGTGCTCATATCTAATTTGGTTCCAAGGGCTTTCTGAAGGGACTGCCAGAATCTGGAGGTAAACCTGCTATCTCGATCAGAGATAATGGATGCAGGTACACCGTGTAGTCGGACTACCTCTTGAATGTAGATTTGTGCAAGTCTTTCCATCTTGTATGACTCTTTGATCGGAATGAAGTGAGCGGATTTTGTCAAACGATAGACAATTACCCAAATGGTATCGTACCCACTAGGATACTAGGGTAGTTTGGTGATGAAATCCATGGTAATCATCTCTTATTTCCATTCGGGTATCTCGGGCTGTTGGAGCAGACCCGAGGGTTTCTGGTGCTCAACTTTGACTTTGGCGCAAGTCAAACACTTGCCCACGAATGTAGCTATCTCAGCTTTCATGTTTGGCCACCAATATTGTTTATTGAGATCCAGATACATCTTGTCAGAACCTGGGTGAACAGAGTATTTGGTTTTGTGTGCCTCCTCCATGACAATTTCCATGAATCCTCCGGACTTTGGAATCCAGATCCGATCCATGAAACAATAGACTCTGTCACCTCTGATCTCAAGTTTCTTTTCCATTCCTCCCAAGGTTTCGATCAACACGTTCTCGGGTTTGAGGGCTTCTAACTGGGCTTCTTGGATTTGCATGGGTAAGTTGGAATGGATAGTCATCGTCTGGTTCTTCACTTTGTGGCCTGCACTCTCCTTTCGGCTAAGGGCATCTGCTACCACATTGGCCTTGCCGGGATGGTAACGGATCTCACACTCATAATCACTGAGTAGTTCTACCCATCTTCGTTGCCTCATGTTCAAGTGTTTCTGATCAAAGATGTGTTGCAGGCTCTTGTGATCAGTGAAGATCGTGCACTTGGTTCCGTAGAGATAATGTCTCCAAATCATCAATGCAAAGACTACGGCTGCTAGTTCCAAGTCATGCGTGGTATAGTTGACCTCGTGTGCTTTCAGCTGTCTTGAGGCATAAGCAATCACTTTTCCACTTTGCATAAGCACACAGCCTAAACCTTGATTAGATGCATCGCAGTAGACAACGAAGTCCTCTGTCCCTTCGGATAGGGACAGAACAGGCGCGCTACATAAGGCTCTCTTCAACGTTTGGAATGCAGTTTCTTGATTATCACTCCAACAAAAGGGTACACCTTTCTGTGTTAGAGTGGTTAAGGGTTTGGCGATTTCGGAAAAATTTTGGATGAATCTCCGATACTAGCCGGCGAGACCCAAGAATTCACGGATTTCTGTGGGTGTCTTCGGTGCCGACCAATTCTCTATCGCTTTAATCTTGGAAGGATCCACGTGAATACCCTCCTCGCTTACCATGTGACTGAGGAAAGTTACCTTCCGTATCTAGAATTCACACTTGGAGAATTTCGCGTATAGCTTCTCGGATCTAAGGGTCACCAACACTAACCTTAAGTGTTGTTTGTGGTCTTCTTCGCTCCTGGAGTAGACGAGGATGTTGTCAATGAACACGATGACGAACTTGTCTAAGAAGGGACGGCACACTCGGTTCATCAGGTCCATGAAGATAGCTGGTGCATTGGTTAGACCGAAGGGCATCACTACGAACTCGTAGTGTCCATACCGAGTCCTGAAAGCTGTTTTGGAAACATCACTCTCCTGAACTCGTAACTGATGATACCCTGACCGAAGGTCTATCTTTGAGAAATAACTGGCTCCCTGAAGTTGATCGAAGAGGTCATCTATTCGTGGAAGAGGATATCGGTTCTTAACGGTCAACTTGTTCAACTCACGGCAGTCGATACACATCCGAAAGGATCCATCTTTCTTCTTGACAAACAATACCGGAGCTCCCTAGGGTGTGGAACTCAGTCTAATGAATCCTTTACTGAGCAACTCATTGATTTGACTGGATAACTCCTGCATTTCTGCTAGAGCTAAGCGATACGGAGACTTCGCTACGGGAGTAGCTCCAGGAATTAGGTCAATACGGAACTCGACCTGACGCTCGGGAGGAATTCCTGGAAGCTCTTCGGGAAAAACATCAGGAAAGTTACAGACTTCGGGGATGCTCGCGAGGTCTTTAACGTCCTGTTTCTCGTTGATCACATGGGCTAATAATGCAATGCACTCCTTTCGTTGGAGTTTTCGAGCTTTGATGCAGGAAATGATACGAAGATTGGAACTGGGTTTATCGCCATAAATTACGAGAGTCTGTCCCGAAGGAAGGTTGAGACGGATGGCTTTCTCGTAACAAAGGATATCATCATGATTGGGACTCAACCAATCCATGCCAATGATAACATCAAAGCTTTTAATGGAAACTGGCATGAGATCTATAGGAAATGAGTGGTCATTCAGGGTAAGGGTACATCCTATGAATACATCGTTAGCGCTTTCTTTCTCACTGTTAGCCATCTCGATGGTAAACATTTCAGTTAGTGGTTGGGGATTATGCTTTAGGTTATGTTTGAATGCATGATTAACAAAACTCCTTTCCGCACCCGAATCGAAAAGAACACTAGCATAAGAGTTGTCGAGAAGGAACATACCCAAAACAACAGTGGGATCGACGACTGCTTCCTCCCATCCCATGGTTAGAACCCTTCCGGTGTTATTAGTAGTTGACTTCTTGGGGCAGTTCCTTTTAAAGTGCCCAACCTCTCCACAGTTGTAGTAAGCTTGACTAACGCCTGCTCCAGATGATTGGTTGGCCGATTGGGTCGGAGTTTTCCAGAATCGAAATGTGTGCCTTTTCTTACCACAGTTGGTACAGGATAGTTCTCGGAAGGGGCCAGGATTGTGATGGTATTTGCACTTGTCACACAGATGAAGATTACCAGCATATCTACTGGTAGAACTTGGAGCTGGATCCCACAATAGAAGCAGCAGCAATGGGGGTAGTAGCAGCATGGACTGCTACAGACTGCTGTTTTCTTGGAAGATCCTTGGGAAGATTGACCCTTCTTCTTCTTCCAGAATTTCCTCTTCTCACCACTCCTTTGAGTCGGCTCAGGAGTGGTAGTGGTTTCCTCAACATTATCACTGTGATCAATCAGGGTTTGGGCTAAAGTCTTGGCACTATCATAGGTATCCGGACGGGCAGCCAAGACATGACTCTTTGTCGGTTGGGATAACCCCCAAATGAACCTTTTGATCTTTTTGTTTTCAGGAGTGACTAGTCCCGGGCAGAGAAGTGCGAGATCGTCGAATCGGGAAGTGTATGCAGCAATGTCAGAACCTTTCATCTTTAGGTTCCAGAGCTCGTGCTCTAGTTTCTGCATTTCACCACGGGGACAGTACTCGGCTATGAGGAGTTCTTTCATGGCTTCCTAGCCCATGGCATTGGCTACGGGTAGGGTCAGAGATTTAACTCGGCCATTCCACCAAGTCAAGGATTTATCAACAAAGATACAAGCTGCGAACTTGCCCTTATCAAATTCCGCACAGGTACAAATTTCGAAGATGGATTCGATCTTCTCGAACCATCGAGATAAGGAAATGACACCTACAGTGCCATTGAAGGATGTTGGTTTCGCATTCATGAAATCCTTATAGTAACCCTCCTTACGATGTCCCTGATTAATTTCTTGGTTTTGGGGTTGGGGACCACCTCCTGAGCTACCAAGGTTCACTTGTGACATGGTTGCCACCATTGCAGCAGTTAGGACTGTCTGAAGTGATGCAAGATCAAACTGAGGAGGAGGTGGTGGCGAAGAAGGATTGTTGTTGTTCTTTGAGCTGGGTCACTTTCTGGGAGGCATCTTGATCTAATAAGATCAAGTAAAAGAGAGGAGGGTAAGTCCTCTACATTGAATCGATAGATATGGCAGTTATATGTTCCGAATAAGCGATAAAGCAGGAAAGAGTTATCAAAACAGATAATTTATCGCTAAGAATGATCACAGAACACCACCCAAATGAGGATTTCTACAGGGGATTGGCTCGAGGAATACGCCTATAGTATTTCATTATTTGCTTACGACACTAGTTCGATGTTTGGGATATTAGGGTAAGTTTTAGGCATGCCGCACACTACAGTCACTCCAAAACACATGTTGGTCGTGTCTCGAATGAATATAGTTGGCCAGGCTATATTGACCCTAGACACGACTACATAACTGCCTAGGTTTAACCACAGCATACAACACCCATTTACTTATGTTGTGTTCTACTTGTAGTTACGGATCACGACGGTTCGGTATACTTGTATACTTTTGAAAATACTTGTAGTTTGAAGATACTTTAGTGTTTATAGTTTTATACCATGTAAGGTTTGGTACACTTCATTCACTATAAACAAGGGCTCTGATACCAATCTGTCTCACCCCAAAAACCGAAGGCGGAAACCTTTCCGGGGTTGACTCCACATTGAGTATCAAATCCAATGTACATAGTAAGTAAAAGTAAAACAACCATTACATTACATAAAGAAAATTTTTACAATTGTTTCAAAAGTAAAGTTGTACAGTTATGATACATAGTATATATATGAACAAAATGAAACGGGTCTTCTGAGTACTCCGTCTTCAGACAAAAGAATC
This sequence comes from Lactuca saligna, assembly GCF_052625555.1. Classification (NCBI taxonomy): domain Eukaryota; kingdom Viridiplantae; phylum Streptophyta; class Magnoliopsida; order Asterales; family Asteraceae; genus Lactuca; species Lactuca saligna. The sequence continues at coordinate 51,254,333 of NC_136418.1, read as the reverse complement.
TCCGGGTACCTGTTCTAATGCTAACCTGAGAACACAAGCGGTTTGAAAATCAGCATAATGCTGGTGAGTTCATAAGTAGTTTTTGTTTGTGAGATGTTCAAGTTTCCTTTCTATTTCTGAAATGTTACGCACACCAAGAAAATACCATATTTTCTTAAAAAGCTTTGTTATCGTTTGTCAACATGTAAACTAAAGTTGTACACTGAAAACATGTTTACTTTTGTGTAAAGGTACAGTTAGGTTATCTGGTTTGACATACTGTTCTGTTTATGTACCAATGTATTCCCAGGAAAGTCCCATACCTTCCTGATTGTGTTACCAATTGTGAAAGATGTAAAGTAAAGTTATCTGGTTTGTTACCCTTTCTAGTTATGTAAACGTTTCCCCAGGAAAGTCCCATACTTTCCTGAATGTTAGTTATCACTGTAAAAGATGTATCTGTAAAATGTGTTTATGTTCAACGTTTTCCCCAGGAAAGTCCCATACTTTCCTGAATGTTGGTTATCAATGTAAAAGATGTAATTGTAAAACGTGGTTATGTTCAATGTTTTCCCCAGGAAAGTCCCATACTTTCTTGAATTTTGGTTATCAATGTAAAAGATGTATACCGAAACCTGGTTATCTTGTGAATTGTATAAAGTTGTTCATTATTACCATAAGTAAATCTATGTTATCCTAATTGTGAGTTCCATAACCATACGATGGACTAAACCTTGTGGCAATAACTAGTCCACATACTTATGAGTTTCATCACCCTTGAACCATTTTGGTTCGGCTGTAGCTAGCAGCCAGGTGTGGGGTAGTCAGCCCCGTATAGATCTATACACTCAAGTCACACTCTCTAAATCCCAGAGATTCTGGTTACCGGTGCAGTCCTCCACTTGCGTATCTCTGTGGAGTGTTCACCGAGGACGTGTCTCCAATCATATAGGATTAACAAATTTACTAGTAATAATATGATAGTCCTCCACTCGCGTATTTATGTGGAGTGTTACCGAGGACAAAACAGTGTACAGGTTTTATGTTCAAATGTTCTAATGTCATGCTTTTAACTGATAAACTGTGGAAAACCATTTGTGAAATATGTATAAAACATAACAGTTTAAAATCCATTTCACAAATATATGTTTACGTGATCTGCATGTTCAAACGATTATCAGTTGTAACAATCAGTGTTAAAAGCATATAAAACGTGAAACACATATATGAAAACATGTTTTGAGTACAATAAATCCCTTGTACTTTGCTTGTGTTCCCCCCTGAAAACAGTGAAAACAGTGAAAAAGGGTAGGGGTATGAACTCACCAGACTCGGAAATGCGACGGTTTCGGACACTAGACGTTGGTTCGGGGCTTGATTACTTGCGATGTCCCTATGTAAAATGTCATAATGTCCATATATATCTAATTAGATTTACAATCACTAATTATATGGAACATTACACTCCAACGAGGTTAAACACCTCAAAACGAGCGTTTGGAGTGACCCGGGTGACATCTTCGGATGTGAAATGGCACTAGGGACTTGGGATTTGAGTTTACTCCCTAAGAGTAAACATTTAAGGGAGTTTACTACCACAAAACACATACATACATGAGTTTACGGCCGTAAACTCATGTTGGTGTGATTTTGAGTGTTTAATGGCTTGTTTGGACATGGGAATTGTTGGAATGAATTTCTCAAATGCCTTGGAATGGATTAAATGCACTTATACCATATTCAAGGGAGTTCACAGCTGTAAACTTGGAGTTTACGTCCGTAAACTCACCCATGGTCAACAATAATTAATTTGAGGTATAAGGAACAATCACATGTGATTCTAGTTAATTTTCCAAGCCTTGTTATGAATTTAGGGTACCATTTAACACACATTTAGGAGTTTACGGCCTTGGAGCATGTTCTATGGCCGTAAACTCTTATATGTGGTGTTTTGTTATGTTTAAGGCCCCCAAACTATTTTTAGATGGTTCTAGGATTTACCACAAGGCTATTGGTTAAGTTTCAAGGCATTCTAACATGTTAAAAGGTGTTTACTCCCCATGTTTGAGGAGTTTAAGGCCCAAGCACGTGCCTTGGCTATAAAATCTCTTTTGTCCCTCAAAATTCAAGTTTAAGGTGTTCCAAGTCCAGGTTTGTAAGCCTGAAAGTCGTATCTAAGTCCCAATAATGATTTGGAAGGGTTAAATTTCTCAAAAACCCCATTATTGTATGTTTACGGCCCAAGCTTACTCCTTGGCCGTAAACACATGTTCTAGGTCCTAAATCATAATTTTAAACACGGATTTGAAGGCCTAAGGGGTTGAATAACAAGCTAGGATGGTTACCTCTATGATTTGGAGCCTTAAATCTTTGATTTTGGACCTTAATCTAGAGTGAGGAGAGAGGTTAGAGAGAGAGTAGTGAGATGAATCCAAAAGCTTCAAATGAAGGCTTAGAACACTTTATATAGTGTCTAAGTTTTGGACATGGTGGAATTCTACCTGATACCGGCGTTAGGCGAGGCTTTTGGTCGTACCCGATTAAGTTGCCATAACCCGATATGGTCGATTTTAGAAATGTTCCGATTACTAGAATGGGGTGTTAGAATAATTTCTAAATATATTAGGACACCCATTAAGTCATTTTAGATCGATACAAATTAATGACTTAATTAAACGGCGAAATCAGAATCGGATTTGAAAACGACGATTGGTTGCTTGAATTGAACTACGAAAAGAGTTACAAGAAGTGGTTCGGAATTTCGGGTTGTTACAATATTATGCTTCATTTAAAATCTAAAGGCTTAGGTTATGGAATGTTAATAAATTTAGTCAATGAAACATAGTGCGTTCTTAAAATGCGATTATGATTACGGCATTCATCTTCATATTTCGAATTGAGAGAACGTAGCACATAAAATATTATGGCAGAACATTGATAAAGTATCAAATCTTTATGTAAGACATTATGCATCGTGTCGCATACACTTCGAGTATAGGATCGATGGAAAATGCTATAATATTTGACCATTCTAAAATTTTCAAATGTCTAGTGCATTTAGAGGGAAAAGGACTAGAATCGGTTTTGACTAAGATAATTAAACAACTATCAAAGGACAATCCAAAGTTCGCCAAGGATTGGTCGCTTGTGAGTAGTTCGAAGTATAGTATTAGATGGACCTTATCGACATTATTATGAATAGAAAAGATTCTATTAAGAATGAGTTGTCATATGGAAAATATGGAAACGTTTCCATATTGGGAGTTGGATATTAAGAATCAATGTCTAGATTAGAAACTTTTATGCAAAAGGATGTTCAAAGGAATGTACTTTGAGTGAGAGACATCATATCTAGGCAATTGTCTTGTAACAATCTACGATGGAGGAATTTGTAATTTCATTTGCAATAGTCATTGTGACTATTAGTGCAGTGAGATTATGAAAGGTTCATTGCATAAAATGTTAGAATCTAACATATTCCATAAGTGGCAAGAATTTGATGTTCTTTCACTTATGAAAATGGATTAGGAGTTTTGAAATGAGTATGATTGGAAATGTGTTCATTTGATCTATTTCACAAAGTAAGAACCATAGGTTGTAGTAAGACAAGTAAAGAGTTGATTATCCAAAACAACAAATAATGAGTAATAGATATGGTGATAAATAAAAGGTGTTTTATTTATACTCAAAGGTTTGAGACCATATATGATTAGTATTATTCTTGTGTTTCACTTTGCATGTTTTGACTTCCTGAATAATTTAATTGGTTTAGAACAGTCAAATTATTCAAATGGGCCACAGTCGTTCATATGTTGGAAGTAGATATGAATGAAGATTGTCGTGAATTGGTGTGTGGATTGTCTAAAGAGAATTAGACATAAGCAAATGTTTGTTGCAACGTTCATGAGTGCTTATGAATATGATTTGAGCATTGGATTAAACCCACGCTCACTTGGATCACTTCATCGATTGTATCACGAGTAATTGGTGAGTGATTCGGTGAGTGAGTGCAAGCGAGCATTGAATCAAAGTTTATCCATTCCTTTTATCCAAAGTAGGATAAAAGCGATATATGTGGGCCCCTCGATGGTTTAGTGCTAACATCTAAGCGCCTGGCCAAGCCGGGACTAAATTGATGTGTTCAATTGTAGTTTGTTGTCAGTCGTCATAAATCTGAATTCGGGAAACAACACATAGACAGAGAGAATGATTTAGATCCATGTCTCAGTCTATACGATATCTAGAATGGAGGAATATATGATCCCTTATCTAAAGGACACGCATATCTGATATGATCAGAGTTGACAGCAGCTTTGGAAAGCTACAATTGCAGATCAGGATCTGAAGTTATACGCAGAATACTTATTAGACTTATCCAAGTGGGAGACTGTTGGATTAGTGTCTAATTCCGTAACTATTTTGGTATGTACTTAACCCGATGTTGCATGGTTCTTTTGGGTTGCCTTCACCAAAGCAACTTGATAGGATGAATTATGGAGAGAAAGAATTAAATATGATTTATTAATATATTATGAGAATAATATATTAAAGGAGAAATCATATTGTTTAATTAATATTAGTCAAGAATTAATAAGAATTAAGTTTGTGACTAAAAGACATTAATTAAACTTAAGGGACTAGAACTATCAATTGTATGATAGTTGAATATTGACCTGATGGACTCCATAATAAAGGAGTAGACGAATTCTATGGGGAAACCCATTAGAATTCGTCCTAGGCCTTTAAGGAAGGAGCCCATGGGTTGCTTAGGGCTTAAGCATCCAAATTAGGGTTTCCTTGTTAGATAACCCTAATAGCCTCACTATTTAAAGAACCCTTACGCCCCAAAAACGTGGAGAATTGGTCTTCTAGGGTTTCCACACGTTTTGGGCAGCCTCCACTCTCTTTGGTCTTCATCCTCTTGCTCTTGGCGTTTATGAACCATTAGAGGAGTGACATTTGTGACTCTAAGCTTTCTAAAGTCATTACAAGGAGGATTTGAGATTGTTATTGCTACATAATAATCAAGGTATGATCTAAACCCTAATTCATATGTTATATTGATTATCATATATTAGATCTAAACCCTAATTCATATGTTATAGTCTTAGATGAATTGCATGTAGAATAGAGAAACATAGATCCAAGCATTAGGGTTTGTATGAGCACATAGGATGTTCATATAGCTAAAACCCATCAACAAGACCCAAGGCGGACTCACCATTTCTGTGAAAACCATCAATTTTCGATCAAGTCAAAGTCAACTAAAGTCAACAAGTCAAACCGTTCGACTCAATTTGCCCGTGGGTACTAGATGTTTACATTATGTAAATACTATACAACTCGCTATTCTAATGAGAGATCATAAATCAAAAAGTGCGAACATCTAGATCTCCTTAACCTAAAACTGTGGTACGCAGCGAGCCAAACCGATGAAACAATGTTGCATACTCATCGGGAGTGTGTAAGATCCTTAAACAAGGCTTAACATGGTTTACGGACCTTGCGTGGCGAAGCCGGGCACTCACAAATGCCACACACGAAACATCTCTCAATCGTTTTCACTCTATCTCTCTCTATTAAGAATCTCTCCCAAATCTCTCCACATATGTCAAATCTCTCCCAAATCTCTCTAAGTATGTGAAATCTCTCTCAACTTTCTATAATCACTCGGGGCATCCCGACCCTCGAATTTGGCGAAAACAGCCCAAAAACGGAAGTCTACGTGAAAAACGGACTTAAGGAGCCGAAACTCCTCTCAGGAACCAAAACCTCTCAAGGAACCGAAACCCTAAGTAGCCGAGACCAAAACCGAGACCTGGAAGCCTCTCGGACCGAAACTAGGAAGAGGCGAAGCCTCTTGGGCCGAAACTGGCATGGGGCGAGGTCTCTCAGGCCGAACCTCACTCTCGGTGCCTGCTTCTCCTTTCGGTCTTTTGTCTCCTCTCGGTCCCTGCTTCTCCTTTCGGTCTTTTGTCTCCTCTTGGTTCCTTGCCCTCTCTCGGTCTTTCTTTTCCCACTTTCGTTTCTAATAAATAGGACCGAATCTCCGGTCCTAAACTTTGGATTTTTGACGCTTTTCACCCATTTTCAATATTTTTAACATTTTAAGCCCGTTTTTCGAGATTTGAACGCGGGATTTTCAACCAAACTCATATTTTAATGTAATAAACCCCAAATATTCATATTTTAATTATATTTTTGGGAAAATCCTTTCTTAAGAATAAAATCTAGTTGGTAAGATATTTAGGAGGAGTGTTGACTTTTCTTTAGTGTATGACACAAGCAACCTCCCATACCCACTCCATGACCAACCCACACCCCTCCCCACCATGCCTAGTCACATCCTTGTACTTTTGCCCTCTCTTTTCAGCCATTCCCACGTTCTTAGGGATGGAACATCCATCCTCTCTCCTCACACTTCATTCATTCACTCATTTTTCCAACAAAAGATCAAACACTTTTCTCTCAAACTTTTTCTCTTTATTTCGAGGCTCCAAGGCTGACCATCAAGCGTTATTCTACTCTTGGTAAGTATAATTCATCCTCCTTGTGATTATTACACATCATTCAACTCCAATCACCTATTTCTCACACAAACTCCATCACTTTGATGTTAGATTCTCGAAAATCTTCAAGGCATCTTCAAGTGTTCTTAAGTTGAACACTTCCCTTTTCCAACACTCATCTACTGAGATCACATAAGGTGAGTTCATACCCCTACATTTTCATGTTTTCTCAAAGTTTTTAGGGGGGGGAATACAATTTAAAATACCAAGAACATAACTAAACTTTTCTAACAGCCTTTATTAGAAAAGTTCAACCCCATTCTCGGACTCTTTTGGACAACTTAACATTTTTTTTTCAAAACTGTACAAGGTGCAAGTAGTTCAAGTTCTCAGCTTTAAAATTACTACTTGCACATATCCATACGATTTTTCTACAATTTATGGTGATTTTTACAAAACTGCCTATCATTTCAAACACCAATCCGGACTAGTCTGTGATTATGGACTTTTTCACCCAAGTTGGAGGTCATTAAAAATCATGATAAAAATTGTGAGTAAACTAGACGCATTTTGGGAACTCTCAGAATTTACGGATTTAGTTTTCGACTTCGTATGGTTTTCTATGACTTTTCTAAAACAACGCAGAAAGGTTAAATTTCGTTAACAGCATATAAATTTCATAACAGTTTATATTATGTTGAGCAAAGTGTATAACCATAAGTTCTAAATATTGAATGTGTTTCCTTGTTAGTTTATCATCATAAACTAAAACTTAGTCATTCATGATAAGATATTTCATTCATTTAGAACACGTATATCAAGCTATAATAAGCATAGTTTATGGATTCATAATACTAATGCATGTTCATAAAAGAGTTCTTATGTATTACAAACGTTTTGGATAAACTATAATAGGTATAATTTATGATTCATCACATAACACACTCGTAAAAAAAGGGTACATTCATACAAAAAGGTTTTACACTCACGCACACCACATGTAAACTTGTTAACCTAAATTGTGAGACAATCTCTTTCCGTACGTCCGAGTGCGGGATCTAAATTCCTGGTAGTTATAATCAGAGTCTCCTGGAGGGAGAACGTGATAGTTTTGTATAGATCTATATTGGGTTTGACACCCCACACCTTACTGCTAGCTACAGTAGGACCTGCAGGTCTACGGGTGACAAATGTCATTTCAGTTTCGCGATGCCTGAGAAACATCGTGGCAGGTTCATTCAGTCATAGTATGGTTATAGCAACTCACATAGGGAGATAACAATACATAAAGTTTACGGGATTTTTATAAAACCTAAAGGGGTTTATGTCGATTTAAAATCACTTTTTATATCAATAAGTACATATATTACTGTACACTTTCGGTTTTGGTATTTATGACTACACATCATTTCAAACCACATTTATATCTTTAAGTATGGTCAATACTTGTTATTTCTCGGTCCTGGGATTTAGGACTACATATACATAATAAAGGAAATATTGGATTTTCTGGATACATAATCTAATGCTTTTACAAGGAAAACAGTTTACTTCTCTAACGAATCTCTTATGAACTCACTAACCTTTGTGTTGACACTTTTTCAAAACTACTTGTATTCTCAGGAATTCAGTGAAATAGGAAATCAACAAGGTTTTGATGATGGGACAATAATTCGTCAAACAGTTCATTTTGTATCATAATGTAATTGATGTGAATCATGTAAACATATACTTTGGTGTAACTTTTTCAATTATATTTGTGATGGTTGTATTTACTTTGAGCACTATTATACTCATTGTTGTGATACTCTACATGAAGTCCTCCACCCCCGGATGTTTCCACCATCCTTGGTTTGGAGGTGTGACAATTTCTAAGTCGATTGTCTTCTAATTACACCTGACCTTGAGGTATACATTAAGAATTCTTGGAGTTACCATAAGCAAATCGTTTGTAATACCAAGTTATGAAATATTTGCTAAATTTCCAATGTCATAAAATGCATGCCAATTTCATTGATATAATGTAGTACATAGAGTTTGGGAAAAATTTTGACCTAATAATAGGTCTACATTTCGTTAATGTAAGGAAAATTTTTGGAAGTGGCACGACCCATTTGAATAGTGAAATCCCTAAATTTTACGGGTCAAATTTATGTATATGACGGTGTAGTGTTCACACACACGCTAGTAGTTTTGAGTCTGTATTGATATGTCAGTAGTGTACACACTACTCGCTGCAGGTGATGTTTCATGGGCCATAGAATGAAGGTATGGAAGTGCACATTGACCTAACCTCTACCCTAGCTTCTGTCATTTGATGTGCTGCTTTTACCATGCATTTTCTCCAACGCTGTTTGATGTTCCTGATACTCTCTGATTCTTGGCTCAAGTTGTGGTCACTTCTATTTGTAGGCCTTGATGTGGTTCCTGGCCTGTCATGTCCTCCATCCGGGTGACAAAGGCGAATTGCGGTGATCTTGGTGATAGCACTAACTTTCCTGATTAGGTTGACCGGTCCTCATGTTTGTATCCTCTGGTAAGCGATGTGGTATACTATGAAAAAGAGGGCCCTGGCTACTGATCCTCCTCCATTGAGGTTGTAGAAGCCTCTTTCCATACTACAGGGAGGGTTCTTAACCTTGTCTCAGATTCCATCTATTTAAATCTACGGCTCATCGAGGTGTTGGGTCATGGAAGTCTCATCGGGATGTAGAGTCTGGAGGGTGTATTGTAGGCATCAGCTCCTCGTCAGAGTCTTCTCTCATTTATTCTTTCCTTTGTTTTCCATTGGTTTCTCTTCCTCTCGTTCCCCTTCTAATTGTCTCTGGGGTCTTCCTCCATTATTTCTTCAGGATCCTCTTCGGGAATTTCTTCGTTCTAACCACCATTTTCCTGGTTGGGCGAATAGGGGTCTCCTGGTAGTTAAGCTCTCGTCTTGTTGTTCGTGCGAGAATAGGGGTAGAAGAGATAGTTATTAGACGTCTAATCCTACAATTACTTATAGGGGTGATCCTCATTAGTCACTTCTATAATCACATAGTGCATACCAGTTATATATAATCTGAGATAGAATAGACCTTCGAATAGATGACTCTACTCTAAATCGACAACCTAACAAGGAACAGGAAGTAGAGCTATAGTCACAGATTCTGAGTCTATAATATCTTTAATTACATATAACTTTAGCGTATGCACTCAGTCATAATAGACCTACTAATGAGGTCTTTAGTTTTCACATAAGTTAGCTATAGTACCACAAAATACTCCTATAGTATTTTAAATGTTTGACGTATGTTCTCAATGTTTCTTGGTAAGTTTTTAGACTTGTTGCAACACCACAATCATTCTTGGGCATATGCTAATCACTTCTAGGATAGACATAGTTGATTAGGCTATATCATTCCCAGAACTGACTATACATCCCCAAGCCTACTTGTGCCATTCAACAATCACCACTTTTGTTCTGTTCTACCACGATATTGACCCTAGTGTGTGTGTGTGCATGTATGAATACTTTTAGCAAAGACTTGTTATATGAAAATATAACTCTTGGTCAGAGTTTTTTTTTCCCATTGTATTTATAGTTTGTATATCTTATATGGTTCGATATACTTAGTTCACTATAAACAATGCTCTGATACCAATTTGTCACCCCCCCCCCCAAACCAGAACGGTAGAAACGTTCCGGGGTGGATGACTTCTTGGGCAATATCATAACAATGAATATAATAGTGAAGAAAGCAAACACAACCATCATCAATATAATTGAAAATTTTACATCTTAGTATATGTTTACATGTTTTCGAAATCAATTACATCATGATGACAAAATATGTTTTTGAACTTGACGCCTTAGCGTCCCTGTCCTCAAAGCTAAGCATTTCCTGTTCACTAAAATCCTGAGAATACAAGTAGTTTTGAAAAAGTATCAACAGTTAAGTTGGTGAGTTCATAAGAGTTTTATTTTGAAACGAAATTGTTTTCCTTTGTAAAAGCAAATAAGTTGTTCTAGAAAATCTGATATTTTCCTTAAAGAATGAATTGAAAGTCTCTATGTTATGAAATAGTGCATCCTAGAATTTCCTATAGTTTCCTTCTATAATCTCCAAGTTTATATAAGTTATATAAAATTAAAGTTAGATAAAACGCTGAATGTAATGGGTCTTCCGTAGGCCCACAACCAAACAAGGAACAGGAAATAAAGCGGACCCACCAATTCTATGTCGATCACGACTAGATTGTATATAACTATAGCATATACACTTAGTAATTATGGTTGAAAACTAACAATTCTAGACAGAATGTATTCTTAAAAACCAAAGACTGAGACTATGCCTATCATAGTTCATCAAGTGGTGATAGTGGACATAAACTATGCATATCATAATTCACCAAATAGTGGTAGTGATAGTGAACATGAATTTTACATATTATAGTTTATCCAAAAGTGTTGGTGGTAGTGAACATAAACTATGCATATCATAATTCACCAAATAGTGGTAGTGATAGTGAACATGAATTATGCATATTATAGTTTATCCAAGCTGTTTGTAATGTAATGCAACCTAACTATACCTACTATTGTTAGCGTATTTGTTGTTAGTGTACACTTATTATAGTTTATTGTAATTACTTGTAGTAGTGGCAAACCTTGGTATATGATTCATATCTTCAAGATAAGGTAAATAATATGTATTATCATTCACATGTATTCAATTAGTACTATCCTTGTCATGGTTTACCTAATGTTTGTATGTAATGCATGTACACTTTGTTTATAACAATTTATTATTTCACCATACCTAATATAGTAAAACCCATTTGTTTTCTAATATATGTCTACATACCAAGACAAAATAACACATAATGTAATAATATCTAATCACATAATGATACACACCTTGCTCAACAAGTTACAAGGTGTGAATGAAAGTTGTAAGCTGCCAACTTGTTTGTAACATTTCTGTACTATTTTGGAAAAATCCCAGAAAAATCATACGAAGTCAAAAACTGAATCCGTAAACTCTGGGAGTTTAAAAAATGTGTCTAGTTTGTTAATCAATTTTATCATTATTTTTAGATATCTCTAACTTTTGTGAAAATCTCCATATTCACAGACTAGTCCGGATTCATATCTACAGTGATAGGTAGTTTTGTAAAAATCACCATAAATTGTAGAAAAATCATATGGAGATGTGCATGTAGTAATTTTAAAGGTATTAACCTGAACTGTTTTCATATAATACAGTTTTGAAAACTAAAATGTTTAAGTTGACCAAAATAGTTCGTGAATGGAGTTAAACTTTCCTGATGAAAGCTGTTGGAAAATTTTAGTTGTGTTATTGGTGTTTTAACTTGTATTCCCCCCCCCCCCCCCCCCCCCGGCACGCGTTTAAAACTTAATAAAACATGAAAAGATAGGGGTATGAACTCACCTTATGTGTTCTTAGTGGGTGAATGTTGAAGAAAAGAAGTGTTCTACTCAAGAACACTTAGGAGATGCCTTGAAGATTTCGAGAATCTAACACAAATATGATGAAGTTTGTGTAAGAAAACTATGATTGGAGTAGAAGGAAGTGAAATAATTATATGGAGGATTAATATACTTACCAAAAGTGGAAGAAAAACTTGGAAGAAGGCCCTTAAATATCGAATTTTTGTGAGAGAATTTAGAGAGAAAATGTGTTTGATCTTTGGTGGAAGAATGAGAAAATGAGAGAGTGTTAGGAGAGAGGATAAATTTCAGCCTTAGACAAAGAATGGGGTTGGGAAATGATGGGAAAGGGACGATGAATGACCAGGTATGGTGGGGGATGTTGGCTGGTCAAGGAGTGGGTGTGGGTGGTTGGTTGTGTCATAAACTAAAGTAAAGTCAACACTCCCCTTCAAGTACTTCACCCACTCTTCTTGGATAAGATTTATCCCCAAAATCGTGATTAATTAATAAATATGGGGATTTATATGTTAAAATAAAGTTTTAGGTGAAAATCCAGCGTTAAAATGATGAAAAACGGGCCTAAAACGAAGTCGTGGTCGAAAACTGGGAAGAAAGGCGAAACCTGTGAGATATCTCGGTGCTGGGCCGAAGGTTCGGTCCCTTCTGGTCATGGACTAAAGGCAAGGTGAGCCAAAATAGCCCGAAGGCGAAAGAGGGGTTTCGGTCCAAGAAGGTAGGTTCGGGTTCGGTACTATGAGCTTCGGGTTCGGTCCTCCTCCTTAGTTCGGTCCTAGTGGTCTCAGCTTCAGTCCTCAGCAAAGTCCGGTCCCTATAGGGGACCTTCGGTCCGAAGAGGCTTCGCTTCTAATAGGAGGGTTTTTGTTCCTTAAGGTTATTTTACCCATTTTTACCCCGTTTTAAGCGGTTTTTGACCCGGTTAAGGGTCGGGATGACCCGAATGATTTCAAAAATTTAAAGGAACTTTTGAGAAATATTTGGAACAGATTTGGGAGAGATTTTGAATAGAGAGAGATAGAGTGAAATTGATTGGGAGAGGCTGGATTTGTGATCTTTTTTAGTGTTTGGCTTCGCAACGCAAGGTCCGTAAACCCCGTTAAGTTTATTTTTAAGGATCTTACACACCCCCGATAGGTATGCAATAGTGTTTTATCGTTTCGTTGCCTCACTTACCCCAATTAGGGTTACAGAAATCTAAAAATACGAATTTTCTAAATGATGATTTCTTATTAAAATAGCGAGTGACACAATAATTAAATAATGTAAACCCTAGTATACAAGGGTTAATTGAATTGACCGGTTTAACTTGTTGACTTTATTTGCCTTTGACTTGACCGGAATTTGACGATTGTCACACATATGGCACGCTTAGCGTACTCCATAGAGCATTTGAGACCGTCCTAGTTAGTACATCCAATGTACACCAAGGTATGCCCCGCGTACTACCTTTTTCACTAGTACCCCCCCACATATCCTTTGTGTACGCCCCGCATACCCGACTAAACCCTATAAACCACCAAACTTATGAAGGCCATAATTTTTTCGTTATAAGTCCGTTTCTGACGATCCTTATATCCACAGAAAGGTAACGAGAAGATCTATGCTTCTATCAACTCATACTTTCCTTAAAACTTACAGATCTAAAACCTAATTTCCATAAAATCCTAAACTGACACTTTACCGGTATACGCTTTGGCTCTAAAATACAAAATGAACACCCGAATCATCCAAATTACCTTACCCATACCCAATTGGGTCTAAATCTCTTTTCCTCAAAGGCACTAATCCTGATGATACCTGGTCTTCAGTTCACCACCCCGCATTAGGAAACAAATCGTAACAAGGCGTTACACATTAAGTCCCAAGTGTTAGCCTCCCTATCATCCCCTATTGTCAAAAAAAACCCTAATATCAAACCCTATAGAATATTGGTGTGTTCTTGACCTTTTGAAGTGTATTTTCGGTAGCTTGGTGCCTTTGATAGAAGAAGGAGTTTGGTGCAATGTTTTGGATCAAGGAAGAACTTGTGGATCCTGACTCTTTTCTCCATTTCCAGCTTGTTTGAGGTAAAAATCTTTCACCATCTTCATTAGAAGCTTAGCTCTAGTTTATATGGGTTTTGGACCCTTTTTGGCTGCATGAATGAGATCTAGTGGTTTGACATCACTCCAGGAGCTATGATTTTCCACTCTTGGTGTCTTTGAGGTTCAAATTCCATAAAGTTGGCACCTTTAGGGTTGAGAATTACCCATGCATGAGGATATGTCCATTTAGCGAATGTAGAGTGTTATATCTTGAAGTTGGATCCTTTTGGGTAATGTAAAGTCATCAAGTCAGTGACTTTATGGTTCTAGACGCTTGCTAGGGGTTAGATATGTGGTTAGTACTTTTGGTCTTAAGCATTATGTGCTTAAAGTGAGTTTTGGCTAAATGGGTAAGTACGCTGGGCGTACAAGTCTGTACGCACCACGTATAGCTGAGTATGCCCCGCGTACTCAATCTGATGGGCTTCTCATTTTCGGCTTCGAGTGTAGACCTTTCTTTGGACTTTGGGGTTTTGGGCTTTGGTTGGGTTTTGTGTTATCGGGATTTTGATAGACTGAGAATTATCTTAGAGTTTAGGACTTCTTGTTGGGCCTAGGAGTGTGTTGTTGGGCCTTCGTGAGCCCAATGGGGATGGGCCCTTAGTGGGCTTGATTAGTTGGGCCATTGTTGGACCTAGTGGTTGGATTTAGCCATGGATATTAATTAAGTATGGTTTTGGTTGTTTAACTTAGTTCGAGGAGCCAGTTCGCAGCAACACTCGTGAGTGTAGGATCTTTTATCTATCGATTGAGATGAGTTTCCTCACTGTGTTTAGTGGGGCGAAGGCACCAATGTCAGGCCATGGTTATGTTATGTTAGGATGTTAGATGTCTACGTGACTCTTTCATGTGTTATGTACTTGTATGCTTACCGGGCGGTGCCCGATGACATTTTTATATGCTATGTATCTTTGTGATTATTGCATGTGTAGGTGTTTACTTGATATATGATTATATGTATGTTGGGCGGGGCCTGATCTGTATACCAAGCGGGGCTCGATGTCGGGTAGGGCCCATTATGTGCTTATTATATATGGTATGTGGTATGTTTGGTGAACTCACTAAGTTTTGTGCTTATTGTTTTTAGTTTATGTTTCAAGTACTTCCGGTCCAAAGGGAAAGACTCGGGTTGACTGCAGAGCACACACCACCTCGTTCTGCTTTTTGTGTTTTACTCTGATCTAAGATAATGTTTGATACACTAATTTTATTGGGATTGTATTGATATTGTTTTTGGCATACTACTTTTATTAAATTAAGAATGAATTTTTTTGTCTTAAATTTGGGATGTTTCACATACGTTGCTATAAAATGATAAACAAAATACTTTACTCAATTATATATATATATATATATATATATATATATATATATATATATATATACACACACACACACACACACACATATATATATATATATATATATATATATATATATATATATATATATATATATATATATATATTATAGGAACCTAATTTTTGTTTAATGCCACAGTAGCAATAAGAAGACATAAATAGAAAGCATGTTGTTATAAAACGACATAAATGAAAAGTAAACTATATAAAATGAGAAAAGAAGAACATTTTAGTCAATTTATAGCAACCTAGTTTCTATTTAAAGCAAAAGTAGCTATAAGATGACACAAATAGAAAGCAAGTTGCTATAAAATGACATTAACAATTACAATAACATAAAACATCAAAAAAAAAAAAATTGAAAGGAAAAAATATGCACATTATGTGATCGGGAGATGATTTTCATCCCCCCAACGTTCTCTGGTTGCCTTTCTTCGTTTTCAGCTTGCCGTCGCTACCTCCTTACATGTGAAATTGATTGGATTATGTCTCTGATAGCGGCACAATGGAGTTTTTGAGGTTCTGCTCTCTCTCTCTCTCTCTCTCTCTCTCTCTCTCTCTCTCTCTCTCTCTCTCTCTCTCTCTCTCTCTCTCTCTCTTTCCCTCCTAAAAGCTTTGTGTCTTCATTGGTTATCTTCTCGGGTGGTTTATCCATTTAGGTAAATTTGGCTTTCTTTATGATGACAAATTGACTTGTTTGTATGCCATTATTCTTTGCTTGAATGTGGTAATGCTTTGCATTTACAAGTTAATCATGTAGGTACAGATGAATCCCCTCCTTTTTTATGAACACCAAGCGTTCGATAAAATTCCCCAATGAAAAGACCTCCACAGATTCTATATATGCTCCCCTTGTAGTGTTTAGGATACTCATATTCTTTGAATTGTCCTTTAATATATCATTGCTTTCTTTTCCTTCTCTGTATCATTATGTTACTTTTGATTTGGTGTTCATCAGGATGATTGTGATAAATACATTACTTTTTCATACAAAGTCCAAGCCTCTATAAGGTTACTATATCCATATGGCATCCATATACATACAAACAAATATACACAAAGATACATGATACTATATCCATATACATACACATTTCATACTTACACATACACTACTAATAATCTGATTCATGCATGATTTAGCACATTATTTGAGTTGCATTCTAACTCTCAGGGGAGCAAAATATAACTGTAATTTGTTCTTTGAGTGTTTTTTTTTTTTAATATATATTTTTTTTATCAGTTCTCCGCTCAATTCTTTCAGTGTTTTTTTTTAATATATATTTTTTTTATCAATTCTTTGATTGTCTAAATATTTGGGTTAGATTCATTGAGCTACTTTCCTTTTTCTTATTACAATAACAATGTTAAATGAATGAAATAGCATTGTACTTTTGTTGATTTGATTATTATGGCATCCTATTTTTCATTTCTTCTTACTACAACATTGTGTTTTGGAAAACAAATACCCAATTATAGCAATATCATCCAAACACAACGCAATTTTACTTCTATAGTTGTATAGATTTTTCAAAGATTATTTTTTAACAAGAAAAAAATGGAAAGTACAATGCTATAACTGTGTGAAGTTTTCAGAGTATGAGACTTAATATTGAAAAAATGGAAATTTAGTGGTGTAATTATGGAAATAAATGAAAGTAGGATGCTAAGAGTACGTTGAACCAGCCAAAATGCAAAACAACCATTGTGTATGGTTCTAAGAAGGTTCTTTCTTTTAACTTGGAAAATCAATTGAACCTTTTTCACCTTCAAAACTATTTTGTTTCATTTCATCATGAAGTTAACTGGAGCACAAAGTTAACTGGATCTGGTTACAGAATAGAAGAACAAAAAAATGATAATAGACTGTAAGATAACTGGAACAGTCGAATTCCAAAACACTCATAGGAAACAAATTCATTCAGAAAATCACAACACATAACAAATAAGATGATTTCAGAAAAATACATGAAGTTATAAATGAACTGTAAAGCAGCTCCTAGTAAGTATAGGTTCAACAACAGTAAAAAAAAAAATCAGGTACAAGGAAAAGGAAACAACACCAAATAATGGAGAGATGTTACTCAGATAAAACCAAAAGAGCAAAAAGCAATCCACAAGGTCTTGAATTCTAACATAGTAGAGAGTTGTGAGATTATTGAGCTAGTTGAATCCAAAAAGTCATGGCTTTACAGAACAGAGGTTTCAAGAAGAGGTAAGTTTGAGCAATTGAGAGATCATGGCAGCCACTTATTTTCTTGATAAAATCGAACCAGCACCTGCAAATATGACACCACTAGCATCTTTTTAATATTGTTTGCTATTGATACATCAGATACTTCACCATTAGGACAAAGCAGAGTTGAATGTAAAAGATAGCAATGTACTTTCATTGACACATTTGTTAAAAAAATCTCCATTTTTTTAGATAAATGGCCTAAGAAAAATCTATTTTCAGACTATGAAAAGAAATGTAGGGATTAAAACTGAAAATTGGATACATATTATGTTACAAAAAAAGTATATCAGAAGGCAAATATAAATAAACCAATCACAAAGGTAAATTCTCAATTACATAAAACATTATATATTAACTATTAAAAGAGAAATTATAATGATATACTAATATGTTCTATAAGTAATAATGAAAAGGTAGAAAATAAATTTATAAGAGATTATCATAGAATGCTGATATAACTCAATTATTATACACCTTTTGGAATGGAAAGCATTTTCCACTATAAATGCCGACAAATTAATATCTTTGTGACCTCTTTCCATTCACTGAGTCTCTTTTTATTCCACCATCTCATACACTTTATTTATCACTTTCTCATTTTTCTTCCACCATTATTTTCCATACTCAAAATGTGTTTCAAAACCACAGCAGCATGCAAGTCTTATCATATGAAATAAGAAACTTAACATCGTGATTCCATTCCATGCATACCAAATCAGCCATATGGACTCACCACATCCATTTCACATAAGTTCTTCTGATTTTCTCACACATCAACCAGCATGTGATAATAAACTTCTTTAATTGAGATTCTGAAAATATAATACAACTTTTCAAACATGGATTATATGAGACATTGTCCAAATGTTAATAACTAGTATATAATAACTGATTAGGGACCACAAATATATAATGCTCCTCTGTTTTCCAGCCCAAACTTGGAATTTTGATGGCTTATTTAATTATAATTATTATATAAAAAAACATGATAACATAATAAATTAGTTATAATTTTGTAGATAAATTAACACAATGAACAGAGGCAGTACAGAAGCAGCAGGGGTTGAAGGAGTGGAAAAAAGGACAGCTCCAAGAGGGTGCTATTGTTACCCAGCGTCTTTTTTTTTTTTTTTTTTTTTTTCAAACGCATTCATTAAACACATGATTGAGCATTAATTTAGTAATTTGGGAAATTTTAAAGTACGTTGCTCAACTCTTAACCTTGAAATAGACACTAATTAAAACTTAGCAACCCCCATCGAGTTTTCTCCATGGTGACGAAGTCTATTCTCCATCTCAGCCGAATCAGGCCAAATGATATTAGGCTGTGGTTTCCTTCTTTATTTAATCTTGGCTAGCTCTTCCCTTACCACTCCAGCCTTCTGCAATATCAAAAATTATATAAATTGCTATGAATACCTTTATTTAGACTAAAAGCATCATGTGATCTATACAAACTAACAAAAACAATGAGAGTTCTGAGATGGTTGAGCCACTCGAATTTAAAAGGCATCACTTTACTGAACAGAGGTTTCAAGAAGATGTAAGATTAAGCAATTGATCAGAGATCATGGAAGCCACTTATCTATTCTTGATAAAATAGAACCAGCAGCTACAAATATATGACAGCACTACACATTTTTTTAATATTGTTTGCTACTGATACATCAGATGCTTCTCTATTAACACTTTCATTGATACAAATGTTAAAAAAATCTCTATTTTTTTTAGATAAAGGCGTAAGAAAAATCTATTCCAGCCCATATAAAGAAATGTAGGGATTAAAACCGAAAAACTGGATACATATTGTATTACAATAGAAGCGTATCAAAAGGTAAATAGAAACAAAGCAGTCACAAAGATAAATTACAATTTACATAAAACATTATATGTTAAATATTAAAAGAGAAATTATAATGATATATTAATATGTTCTGTAAGCAATAATGAAAAAGTAGAAAAGAAATTAAGAGATTATAATAGAATGCTGATATAACTCAATTATTGGACTCCTTTTGGATCGGATACCATTTTCCACTTTACATGCCCACAAATTAATATCCTTGTGACTTCTTAGTTCTTACCATTCATTGAATCTCTCTCTGTCCCAGCATCTCATATCTTATCAGTTCCTCTCTTTCTTCCTCCATTCATCCACTTTGCCTCTCTCTTCTCAACAGTGAAAATGGCCGAAGCTTTAGTCACTATCGCAGCTGATGGGATATTGAAAAAGGTGTTGTCTATTGCTGCCGGAGAACTAGCCATTGCTTGGGGTTACGAAGAAAAGCTGACCAGCCTACACAGAACATTGGACCTGATTCGTGCCAAGTTGCACGATGCGGAGGGAAAAAAGGAAACAGAGGCTGTGATGGTGTGGCTGAAGCAGCTAAAAGTTGTGGTGGGTGAAGCTGATGATGTGTTGGACGAGGTTCATTATGAAATGTTGAGGCGTCAGATAAAGAAACGAGATCAGGTGGCAAGAAAGGTACCATCTCTTCCAAGCTTGAAAAAGCTTTCATTTCGCTGGGAAATGGGTCATAAAATAAAAAACATCAATGAAATGTTGCTTAAGATCAATACAGAAGCAAACAGCTTAGGATTACAAAATGAGCAGTACCCTGTTGGCCCTGTTCCAGATCGCCTCTATCGGGAGACTATTCCACATCCAGAAGAATTCAAAATTGTTGGAAGAGATGATGATGTGCTACATATCATAGATCTTTTAACCAAACCAAGAACTGAAGAAAAACTTACAATTGTTCCCATTGTGGGAATGGGCGGTATTGGGAAGACAGCTTTGGCTAAGTCGGTCTACAATGATAATATAATCGAGCAACATTTTGATGTGAGAGCATGGTTGTGTGTGTCGATTAAGGTTGATATCATCACTCTTCTTGTAAAGATCTATGAATCTGTTGCTGGACAGAAACCTGAGTCAGACTCTAAAGTCAATTTAATTAAAAGTCTTGAAGAGAAGTTGGGATCAAAAAGATATTTTCTGGTCTTGGATGATGTTTGGGTTGAAGAGAGGCCGTATTGGGAAGAGTTTAGGAGATGTATGTTAGGTGTAAACTCACAAAATGGAAGTGGCATTCTTGTCACTACACGGAAGCTTGAAATCGGAACAACTGGAATGAAGGCTGATTCATGTCTTTTAAAAGGTCTTTCTGATGATCATTGTTGGGACATCTTTAGAGAAAGAGTTTTTGTGGCAGGCACATCACCGTCTCCAGAACTGGAGGAGATAGGCCGTGAGATTGTAAAAAAATGTGGTGGTTTACCGTTGCTATTAAATGTAATAGGTGGCATGTTGGCAAATTACAGTGATCCAGAGAAGTGGTTGTCCATCAAAAATAGCAAGGTTTGGGATCTGGAAGAAGAAAGGGATAGAGTTCAAAAGAGTTTGGAATTGAGCTTTGATAATCTCCCAAATTCTATCGTCAAGCAATGCTTTGTGTATTGTTCCATCTTTAAGAAAGATACCGTCATGGAAAGGGAAGAACTGGTCCAACTTTGGATGGCTTTAGGGTTGGTTCAAGCAGATGAGGAAAAGAACAAGGAGATGGAGGATGTGGGGAATGATATTTTTCAAATTTTGGTCAGCAACTCGTTGTTCCAAGATGTTGGAAGGGATAAATATGGTCACCTCACTCATTGTAATATGCATGATCTGGTGCATGATCTTTCATTATCACTTTCAAAACATGAAAACTTATGTCTGGTGGATGCGACTAATGATGATATTGCATGTATCCCTCAAGTTAAACATCTTTCATTATCACTTTCTTTTTACCAAGAACTGAACGAGGATGATGAATTCAAAGCCAAGGTTTCTATGTTCTCTGAACGGGATACAATGGCTAGAAATTTGCATACACTGTTCATCAATGGCAAAGTTGAGAAGAAATTTTCATTTCAACCGTTAACATGCATGCGAATCCTAAAGCTCAATAGATGTGAGATAAAGAAGATAGACGACTCACTTGGAGAGTTGGTGCATCTCAGGTATCTTGATTTGTCAAGTACTAAAATCCATGTTTTGCCACAATCTATTGGTAAATTATACCACTTGCAAACTCTGAAGTTGCAAAGTTGCTATAGTCTCAACAAGTTTCCAGAATCCATGAGAAATTTGATCAGCCTAAGATTTTGTAAATCTGTAAAAAGCATTCCCAACAATATCGTGGGACAATTGACTTCTCTTCGAACGTTAATGCCTAATTCCTTCAGCGTGCTTAGAAATAAGGGACATGGTATTGAAGAGCTGCGCCATTTGAATAACCTTACTGGAAGCCTCTGTATTTCACATCTAGAGAACATCAATAGCAAAGAGGATGCTGTCAAGGCAGATTTATCTAGCAAGAAAAATTTATACGAGATTGAATTCAATTGGACTTGTTATGATGAAGTTGGCAACAGAAATGACAAGGAAGTATTGGGAGGCCTGCAAGCCCCTGGAGCTGTGAAAATATTGACAATTAAAAGATTTTCTGGTGATAATTTTCCAGAATGGGTAATGAAGATGGCAGTCAATATTGATAGGAACGAGACGCCCCTTGACAAGCTGGTGTCAATCAGATTAGATGGATGTAGGAGATGCCTCTCTCTTCCGACGCTTGAGCACCTACCACATCTTCTGGATCTTGAGTTGATTAATATGGACAACTTAACATGCTTAAGGAGTTCAGATGTTACTGGATCAATGATGCCTTTGTCTCCATCTTTGAGATCACTAACACTGGATGGTATGAAAAGACTAGAAAAGTGGATAGATGGAGCAACCAATAGCTCAAAAATGATATCACCTGTCCTTCAGAAGTTGTCCATTGAGAATTGCCAAAAGATTATTCTCTTAGATGAATGCCATCCCCATCCTCTTGTGTCCTTGAAGATCCAGAACTGCTATGGTCTGGAGTATATTAAGAGCATACAAGGACTTACATCTCTTGAATCTTTACGTATCGATAACTGCCCTAGTCTTTTAGGAATAACCAATTTTTCTGGTCACAATTACCCGACATCAGTAACGAAGATGGCAATTGATATTGAACGGAAATGGACGCCCTTTGACAAGATCCTGTCGATCACATTATCTGACTGTTGTAGCTGCCTCTCTCTTCCGACGCTTGAGCACCTTCCACATCTTCAGGATCTTGAGTTGATTAATATGGACAGCTTAACATGCTTAAGGAGTTCCGATATTACTGGATCAACAAAGCCTTTCTCTCCATCATTGAGATCGCTCCGACTAAGAAGTATGAAAAGACTGGAAAAGTGGATAGATGGAGCAACCAACAGCTCAATAATGATATCGCCTGTCCTCCAGAGCATGGATATCGAGAATTGCCCAAAGATTGTTCTCATAGATGAGTGCCATCCTCATCCTCTTGTTTCCTTAAAGATATGGATATGCAGAGGTCTGGAGTACATTAAGAGCATACAAGGCCTCACATCTCTCAAATCTTTAAAAATTGCCATGTGTCCTAGTCTTTTAGGAATAACCAATTTACCCAACGAGTGTCATTCTTTGAAGACTTTGGAAATTACCGACTGCGGCAAACTGACTTCCTTGCCTCATGAAATGTTTGACTCTTTTGCTTTCTTGAAAAGGTTGGAACTTGGTCCGTTCTCGGAGGAGCTCGATTCTTTCCCAAGTCTCCAAGGCATCGAGAAGTTAAGGAACCAGCTTCACTCGTTAGAATTGTACGGATGGGATCATTGTGAGTCAATACCTGAAGAAATACAACACCTCACCTCACTTACTTGGTTACGCATATTTAGATTCGGAATACAAGAACTGCCTATGTGGTTAACCAACATGTCATCTATTCGAGAAATGAGATTCACTGTTTGCAGGGGGCTGGATGAAGAAAAGGTTAAACAGGGAGCACCACGGGAAGCAAATGTTGTCAAATTAGATAATTTGACTGTAAATAGATCAAAATGTTAATTAGTTATTTGAGTGTGTTGGTGTATCATTCGTTCCTTTTCTTGTTCAATTATAAACTCTCCCCAGCCATCCAACTGTATGAGAGATCGCTGTTCAACAATTTAAAGAAACAAGTAGAAATATTGTTGAGTAAAAGTCCAAACTTTTGACTTCTCTCAATTATCACTTAAACCTATACCACTTCTGGTTGCAATTAATCAACCAACTTTGCAAGCTTCATTTCTGCTTAATTTTCTTGTATGATTGTTCTTCATTGGAATTTTCTTGCATGATGGCTCTCATTCATTGCAACTATCCACAGCAGATATGGTTTACAAAAGGTTTGCTAGCTAGTCAGCATAAGCCACCAAAAGATGGAATTTCTATTTCATTCTATTAGGATAGCAGCAGCATTGTCTATCAACATTGTGAAAAATTAATGCTATTTCCTTTTTATGCATGCTGCAACATAACAATAAACCAGCAGAAAGGATAACACCAGCATCAAGCATGATAAATAGCCTGTAACTTAACACCATAAATTGAAACAGAAATCAATATAGATGACCGAACTCAGAAAACTATGACAACAGAAAACTAACTTCGAATATGTATTAAGTAGGTATATAAACCAACTTGACATGTAAAATTTATTTACAAACAAATGTCAACACATTATGGATGAAGACACTCTTTTAATTTGTTTGAACGCAATAAACCATAGTAGCAAGCATTCTTTATTTAAAAAGACAACAGAAATCCGAAACTTTCATGAGTAAGCCAATCCACTCAGATACCCTGGTTTTACGCCTTTATCTGCTAAAAAAATCAACACTTCTAAAATTCAGTATAGTGGAAGAGGCATCTACTCTGCAATATGTTTGGTAATAAATGGATATTAATTGTGCATTTTCTTTGTGGGTTGCTGCAGAATGAAGTTCCAAGCAACTATAGCACATATCCATCCTCACCCTTGATTAGATTCATCACTAGATATGAGAAGTGTAATTTTGGAAAATTAAGGTATCAAAATCAATTCTTTTAAAGAATCAAGATACATACATAAAGCCACCCACGTCAATATACATACTTGTTTAATGGTGGAAATGATCAGATTGTGAGTTAAAATAGGTAAACCTAATGTTAAAATTGACTTCAAATCGACATAACTGAAAGACAAGTCGGTCTCATCTTAGCCGGCCACTTCAAAGTCGCTTCATACCTACAAAGAAGAATCACAATAGCAGCGACTCTAATTTTAGATGTCAAGGCGTTTTGGTCGCTGCCTCACGAAATCGAATCGAAGTCATAAGCATCATATGGTTGATGCACTGGTTAGTTTAAGCGGCTTGCTTGATATTTCAGCTCCGTCTTCAGGCCGCGTGAATGGCTGAGGCGGTCGGTTTGCTGGTTGCTTCCTGAGACCGCGACGAGGCCGCCTTAATCCCCATCGGCTTCACGCGACAAAATAGACCCTGATTTCTCAATTTACCCAAATCAGCCCCTACAATTGTATTTCTCCTTATTCCTTTGCATTGTAAAACACTAGAAATTTGTCCGCATTTTGCAGCTGGTTTTACGTGTTTTTGTTGCATATTAGGGAAGTATAGAAAGGAAATCATATTATCAATACTATGAGGGCGGAGGATAATCATGAAAGTCTAAAAAATGAAAATATGAAATTGATATTTTATAAAGTTAAAGGTGGAGGGAGTGAAAGAAATATTTAAAAAAATAGAGGGATGAAAGATATTATTTTATAAAATAGAGGGGTTACAAGTGACAAGTGATAGATTATACAAAGTTGATGGATGAAAGATGAAGGGGTGTGAAAGTGATATTTAAAAAAAAACCATAGAGAAAAAAATATATATTATTTTTACAAAATAAAGGGTTTGCAAGTGATGGGTGTGACAGTTTATACAAAGTTAAAGGACTAAAGTTACAATTTATGCATTAATATAATTGTACCATGTGCATGAAAGACATGTATTTTTGTGCATTTCTTGGGATATGCATTTGAAACGCTTTTACCAGTTGTATGTTGCTACCGACTAATGGATCATTTGTGGATAGTTGTATTTGCTCCTTGATGTTGGTTTTGGGCATACTCGGGTCGTTACTTGCTCCTTGAACCGACCCGGGTACTCTATTAATAACCAATTTAAAATGTGAGTCATATATATAAGAAAATATTACTTTTTTGTTTGTCTAAGATGAAGGAAATATTATTTTTTTGTTTGTCTAAGGTGAAAGTAAAACTAAAAGAAACATTAAGGTCTAAATCATTTCCGAAGCACTCCAAAAAACAACTCCAAGAACTTTTGTTTTCACTTCAACTATAACATACTATAGCGGGTAGATTCCATTATTTGAATCAAGGCTCACATACATAGATTCTAATGAGAAATCAACCCTTTATGAATCTCTTAATAAAGTATTTGTCGACCTTTTGTACTAAAGACACCTTTAAGGTCTAGATAATAGTCCCCTTTAAAGTCCAATGTAGCATTCTAAAAATCACAACAAATTTAAACTTTTAAAAATAATCCATAGTCATAAAATGTTTACAAAATCATTGTTTCCAAATTTTTTATCAATATCAGAGAATCCCAAAATCATAAAGCCATAACAATGGGAACGACTCTACCCTTTGCAAAACTAAGCAAGGGCTAAAGGCCCTTAATTCCAAAGGGCCCTCAATTTTAAAGCTTATTATGTTATATATATATATATATATATATATATATATATATATATATATGTGTGTGTGTGTGTGTGTGTGTGTGTGTGTATTTCTTGGGTTACATAGATAAGTTGAAGCTTGGTTTGGTGGTAAAACCATTGGTTTGTAAAACTAAAAGTCTCAAATTCGAAACTGGTTGCTTACTTGAAGGGCCCCGATTTTTTTATTTGCTTAGGGCCCCCAAATTCCGGTGAGCCACCCCTGCATAACAAAGGATGTGTATGGCCACACCTTCACTTTCCCGCGATCATCAAAAGTACCTAGAAGTACTTGAAACAATAAACTAAAACTGTAAGCCAAAGCTTAAATAAGTTTCCCCCAAAGTACCACCACACAAACATATAACATATACAAACAAATGTGTCGGGTCCAATCAACCATCGGGTTGAAATACTCTAGACCTAATCATCCAGGTCTGGTCATCATTGGGATGGACTACCCCAGGTTGGAATTCCAATATGCAACGGGTCCAGTCATCCTCAGGATGGAATACCGTCGGGCCCAATCAACCATCGGGTTCGAATTCCCCTGTCTATTAGCTCACGCACATGGCAGCAAAGCCTCAACCACAACTCAAAATAGGTGCACATATAACAGATAAACATATATCCAACCAAAAAAACTATCAGATACATCTAACATATCACTACAACATATCAATATAATATCACAGAGCAGGATATCCAATCCAACGAGTTAGCCTTGCTGCCTTCAACCCATCTGTACAGCGAGGAAAACTCACCTCTCAATCTGAACAATAGCTAAGGAGGTCCCGACTCCAAATCTAAGCTCTAACCATCACCAATCCAACCAAATGGCTAATTCTCAAACATAATAAAAATGCTCAAAATACCCTTAAGTTAAACTTGATCAACCTTGGTCAGAGTTAAGGTGAACACCATAGCTGAGTCAACCCAACCGAGCCAACCTAACCGAGTCGACCCAACCGAGTATGCGGGGCGTACTGGGTGCTTGACCAACATACCAGGCGTTGACTGCGTACACACAACGTACCATCTAGTAAACCCAGCGTATGCACCATGTTCATCCTTTTTCCATTTAGACCTTAATACTCCACCTTTTCACATCCAAAATTAGATCCAAGGGTAAAATGTCCTCAAGAGCCATAAAGTTTCCAAAGTTATGGCTTTACATGTCCATAAAGTGCTTAAAACAAAAAAAAATAACTCAACACCTTAATGCATTAAGATCTTCTATAGTTTGCATGGAGTGAAACTGACTCTAAAAACCACATTTTTATGACTCATGACTCCTCCTAGGGTTTGAAGGACGAGTTATTGGGTCAAGAACATGCCATGCTCAAAAATCACCATTTTAGGACCAAAAAGTGTCTTAAAAGAACAAAAACCTAGATCTACAAGATGGAGTAATCAAGATGCACACTTTTTACCTTTTGAAGCTTACAAGAAAGAGATATCAGATCCAAAGTGATTCCCAAAAGGCTAAGCTCTCCACACCACTCTCTTCTTCTTCAAGAACACTTCTAATCACTCAAAAGGCTCTAAAATACTCTCTTTCACTTAGGGTTTGCTTGGGGATCGACTTCACAGAGAAAGACTGAATAAGAATGAGGTGTGAGTCTATAATGGGGTTTAAATATGAGCCAAACCCTAAAAATTAGGGTTTGTATGATCCTTATGCACGCCTTGAGTACGAGCTGTACGCCCAACGTACTAAGGTGCTCCCTAGTACGCTCAGCTTACACATGTATGCACCGCATACTCCCGAGGTCCAAAATTACCAAAATGCCATCATGGGTCCTTATAACGCCCTGTTCCGAATCTCTTTCCTAATTCGGGATCATGGCCTGAAGACCATTTATCATAAGGCTTAGGGCCTTTGGAAAAAGAGAGATCTAGACCCATTTGTGTAACAGCCCAAAATCTCAAGTATTGTTTAATTGCATTTTGGGGTGTTTTAAAGGGGAGACTCGGCGAGTTGGAGCCAGACTCGCCGAGTAGGGTCGCAGTTGTGGTCGCGGGTTCGCGACTGGACTCGACGAGTCTAGGTATGGACTCGGCGAGTCGACACTGTTCAGCGGAAAACCCTAGCCGTTCAGTGTGGGACGTATATAAGGGATCTTATGCCGTCGTTGTTCGCCTTTTGGCCGACTGAGAAGGATCCTAAATCGGTTGTGGGCATCCAGAACAAGGATTGAAGATCATTGGTGATTTGAGGAAGTTATTTTCCAAGAAGGAGAAGGTTTTGGCTAATGGGACAGCAAGGGAATCACGTTTTGAGGCTTGGGGACACTGAGAGTGCATGATTCAGGTAACCTTTCGGATTATTTTCTGTTATGTGAATGTGTGCACGGATTTAGGGTTTGTGAAACCCATTTGGAGATTAGATGGATTGTTGTGTTGTTATCCAACGTTTATAACCCTGTATTAGGACCCTTAGAGGTCCAGAAGGTCCCATGTTTGTATATTCGGGAAAATATGTATCTCAGGAAGCAGTTTGATCGACTGCATGGCGTGGACTCGCCGAGTCGGATGATCAGACTCGGCGAGTAGCTTGAAGATTCACTGGGACTCGCCGAGTTGTTCTTCAGACTCGGCGAGTGGAGTCGGGGTGGCCCCACGATTCTTCCAGGAGTAACTCGTCGAGTCAAAGAGGATACTCGACGAGAAGAAGGGGAATCTTAGAGGATTGAAGGACGACCAGACTCGCCGAGTCGCCAGGGAACTCGCCGAGTCCAGTCGAGTTGACAGTGGACTGTTGACCAGAGCTGACCGGTGTGATTTCTTAGGGTCAGTTAACGTGGAAGATAAAAGTATTAATAAGAGATATATGATGTTACAGGGAGCTTGTAGCTCGGAGGATCAAGTGCAAGGGATTTCAGGAGTTGCTATCTTCCAGTGTCCGCGAGGTGAGTCTTCTCACTATACTTCACCCGGAAGGGTTTGATTGTGTGACCGGAAGGTCAAGTATGTTATGTGTTATGTTTATATGCTATAAATGGAAAGTTAGCTGCTACGCGTGATATACATGTTTATATATGGGCCGGAAGGCGAAGTATTATGTGACAGAAAGGTCAGGTATGATATATGATATGTGTACTTTATGTGTTAGAGTATGTTACGGGCCAGAAGGCAGGTTGATATATGATATATGTGCTTTATGTGCTAGAGTATTTGTATTATGTGTTATATATGTGTATGGGCCGGAAGGCAATTATTTATGGGCCGGAAGGCAATTATTTATGGGCCGGAAGGCAATTATCTTATGGGCCAGAAGGCAATTATCTTATGGGCCGGAAGGCAAATATCTTATGGGCCGGAAGGCGATTATCTCATGGGCCGGAAGGCATTGTGCAGTGGACCGGAAGGTCAGGGCCTGGAAAGGCGTACGTGCGTAAGGTGTAGATTGGGGAACTCACTAAGCTTCGTGCTTACGTTGTTTATGTTATGTTGTTTCAGGTTCTTACAGTAACGCGGGATGGCAACGGTTCGATTGTACACACCGAAGAAAGAGTTGTGTTTTGGAGGATCCTGGTCTTCTATTATAATGAAAATGAAACTATGTTTTGTAATTCGAATGTGAATAAGATTTTAAACAAGTGTTTTTAACATTAAATTGATTATTTAAATGAAAAATCTTGTCTTGAAAATCACGGTGTTACAATTGGTATCAGAGCCTTGGTTTGAGGGATTCGGACGCGCCTACGGGTAAATCTGGACTCAAACCGAGGAAGTAAGAGAAAGTTTTCAAATAAATAGTTTTCTAAAAAGTGAATAAGAGTTCAAAGAGAAAGCAAGAAAGAGCAGTGTTATACAATCAGCCAGAGCCAAACGGTGATTTCCCAAAATACCCTTACTTTTGTGTTATGAAATATTTATTATGCACTTTGTGAGATATTATTGCATGCTAGAGACAGGTTAGGTATTGCATATCTTAGGACTAGAGTGGGTTGAATTGTGATGCCTTAGCATAGGGCTTGTTGTTATATGTGCGTTATGCTTTTGTGTGTATGTGATGAGTGAGGGTATCTAGTTAGAACGCACGAGGGGTAGAGCTACAGAGTACAGTGGTACTTCCGAGGATGAGCCGAGAAGGTGGAGCTATCAAGGATAGGGAGTCCTATGTATGCTTCGATGCTCGAATGCTGCTTGCTTCGTGCTTTGTGGAGTTCTCGATGATGGGAGTCAGCTACTAAGTGAGTATAACGATACTCAGGAGGTAGATGGCTGGCATCATTAGGAACTCTTCAGCAGCTGATAGCAAAGAAGTGGGGGGGGGGGGGGACGGCGGAAGGGACTAGGGAGTAAACCTAGCCAGATGAGTGCGCTGGTAGAGTAGAGGATTTCGCTGGAGAGCGAGCACGCGTGAGGGGATTGGTGAAAGAGTAGCTCGATCAGCTACTTAGGAACTCTGGGATGGTCCGTGTGGAAAGTATGGGTAGATGTGGCAGGTAGTATGGGCCCGTACTACTGAAAGCAGAGGACCCATACTTGATACAGGGAGCATTCTGAAGGTCCTAAGGAACGGAATGAGGAGTGATGTCATGGTTCGAGCACCATACATCGGAGCAGATTGCGGGGTGATGTTATGGTCCGGGCACCATACATCGGAACAGATTGAAATAGATGTTGTGGTTCGAGTGCCATACGTTGGAGCAGATGGAGGGTGATGCTATGGTTCAGGTACCATACACCGGAGCAAATTGAGAAGGGATGTCATGGGATGAGTACCATGGTTCGTAGTGGATGATGCTGGTGACTATCTTGTTATCCGGTTATGATCGATGAGGTAAAGATCGGACGCTATGGGTTTTAGGCCAGTAGATCATGATTGAGGATGGAGAGGCGTTCCTTGAGGGGAAAGGCGAGTACCTATCAGAGTATTGTGGTAGGGAGTTAAAAAGAGAGGAAATTTCGGTTGGAGTCGAGAAATCAGTCGATAGAGGAGAGGTCACCTTCTAAGTGGGTAGTGCCATTTATGTTCGTGTGCAAGACACGAGAGGTCTGGTGTTTTAGTTTTGGATTGGGGTACACCCTGCAGGTAGTTATCGATAATGATTTCCCTCAGAGCATCAGGTGGCGGGTGTGCCGCGAGGCAGTGATTTACCGTGAGCAGACAGTCAGTTGGGACTGAGGTAGTCGAGAACCACACCACACCTAATTGAGAATAATAGGTTGTGTTATAGTGGTAGCCGTGAAGAGTTCAGTCGAGTTTTGCAGTGCAGAGAGTTTTTGTCTATGTTGAGAGTGAGTTCCTGTCCTTGGGACAAATCCGGCGTTGGATATGGGTTGATGAGTTGAGATGAGAGAAACGATGATTTTGCGGTGCAGTCTACGAGTTAAAGATGTTATCGAGCAGTGCAGGTGCTTAGTATTAGATTGGTATGGGATTTGGAAAGATTAGAGGCAGCCGTGATGAGAAGTTCTTGGAGAGTTAACCAGAGGTTCAAAGTATAGAGGGTTGATTGATTTCATAAGGGGAGGGACTATTGGGCGTTGCATAGCACTTTCCTGGAGCAGGTACGATTCCGCTGGTGAAAGATAGTCGTGGGTTGATGGTATGCTAACTAGTGACGGTTCGAACCCTAGTGGGGGAGAACCGGGTACAGTACGTAGAAAACAAAGAATTGCCAAGAGTAGTTATAAGTGGAGTATAGAGATGCAGTAGGAAATCAGGAGACCAGAGGTGTCGATGATCGAGTAAAGGGGTCAGAGTGAGTTAATGCGGGAAGTACTTGGGGAGGAGAACGAACGTATTCATGACAGGTGATTGGTGTTGTTGCAAGAAGATAGAGGATGATTGGGCAGTCAACTTCCGGAGTCGGTATGCGTATCCTTGTTGGATTTTTGTTTGTAAAGTTTGAGGTAAGGATAAGTTATTAGATGTGTAGAGATTCTCGTTACCTTTCCGTGGGTATAAAGAATGTCAAAATTGGAATTAGAGCGAAGAAGTTATGCCCGTTTGAAGTTTGGTCGGTTTTGGGCTATGGTGTGACAACCATCAAAATTCGAGTCGGTTCTAGATTTGATAAACTTAGTTGCACGTGTAGGAATGACACATACTATACTTAGTAACTATAAAACTAATTTATAACCTAATAGAAACTTGGAAACAATTAGAAACAGTGGATAGTGTACATAGATTTCACATTGATATGTGAATTCTACAACTACTTAACTGTAGTGACTATACATATCCAGGTCGCTCATTGACTCGAACACCTTTTCGTGAATCATATACACACATCATGAACTTGACCTAGTGGTATAAATTAGGTCTGAGTTTCGTAGGAACTTAAGTCAAAGTTGAAGACTAGGACTAGTACACTTGATTCCTCAATTTCGCTTGAATCTCGGAATCACTACATAGAATGCCAATAAACCGATAAAATAAATTACAAACATTATTTATAACTATAAAAGAGTTATAGTACCATAAGATAATTTGAAATTTCAAAGATTCAATTTATTTTAATATCCAAAGATTTATTAAATCCCAGAACCCTAAAAAGTCCTAAAAACTTAAATTTACAAAGCTTTACATTTAAAATCCCATGGAAATTTTTATAAACCCTATATTATCACATTAAAATAATCAAGTTGGTAAATATAATCAAGGAACTTATATTTAGTGTACCAACATTTACCCTTAATTTATAAGTCAAAAACCAAGGTTTTATGAATAATATATAAGTTAAGGTGGATATTTTATAAAAATTTCATAATTTTATAAAATATATGAAATTTATAAAAATGGAAGAGAGGGAAACCCTCTCCCATCCCCTAAATTTCATTCTATCTCTCCCACTATCTCTTTTTCCAAATTAGAAATCATTTAAAAATTTTTTACACTCAACCATCTTCTTCACTTCTCAATCTCTCTCTCTCTCTCTCTCTCTCTCTCTCTCTCTCACTCACTCTTCAAATCCCCAACACCATTTTCTCTCTTCCTCTCTCTATAACCACCAAATATTTCCAGAAAATGAAGCCAAAGACACACCTTAAACTCTAAATCTTCATTATATAGGGTTGTTCTTCAAGGTAATCACGGAAATCCTTCAATCTTCATTCAAAATCTCAAGTTTTCTTACATATCTTCTTCTTCTACACCATTCTATGGATAAATTATGAATCATATGTTCATAACCATCATTTTTATGATGGTGGAGGTAGTATTTCACCCAAAAACCAACATGCATGTGATGATCTTCGAGCTTAGAGGCTTGATCATCAAAGTATGTTGTTAAAAAACTTTCAAATAGGTTTATAAAGGATTTATTCCCAAATAAACCCCTAAAAATTATTTTATGTTCAAATGTGATTTTTCCCAGAATCCAATCAACAAAATGAGATGTTCTACAAAATTTCAGAAAATAATTCATTTTTCTCGAATTATTATAATTATTGCAAAAAAATTGGGCAATAATTCATATAAAATAATTTCGGAGGTCTATAAATCCTAGGTAAATTCATGGATGACCCCTAAAGTGAATGATAACATCTCAGTAAGTTTCATCGATATTTGTTACTGTTTGCTATGGTTTTGAATTTTCTTTTTCTTTAACTCAAATAAATCATAAAACCACTTTAAGGAATGTGAAAAGGCTATATATGATTTTTCGCAGATCCTACCTAATGTGGAGTACTCAGAAAAATATTTTCAGAATTTTTCATAATGCGTTCCTATTTTTTCCCGGTTTTTGTATTTATAATGGACTAATAATGGGAAATATATTTGTACTCATCCAAAATTCATGAAAGATTACCAGAAGACCTTAATATATATTAGAATTCTAGATAAAAAATTTGATGATTTTTCTATTTAGTATAATATTTTTCTCTTATTTTCTAAGATTAAATACACTTAAATCCACAAAATCAGATTCCAGTAGATAAAAACCACGTTTGGTATTTTTCTCATATTATTTACACTGTAAATGAAGTTTAAAAAATCTTTTGGTAATTTACTTTAACTTTTTAATAATTATTCTCCTATTAATGATTATTTAAGAGGATAAAAAAAAGTAAAATAGAAAGACTAATTGAAAAATATCTTTTATATTTTTCACAACTTTTACATGTATAATAACAGTGTTACAAATCCATTTATTCCAATTTTTATTAGAATAAATGAACAAAAAACATAAAAGCAGGTTAAACAGTTTAGAAATCCATTTTTATATTTTTCCTAGCTTAAGTATGTTGAATGGCAGTGTCATAAAAAGTTTGGGAATTTTTATCATTTGGATGCTATTTTTCACGAATTTATATTGTTATGAAGGCTTAAATTTTTTGAAAAATAGTTAATCATATCAAAAATTCAAAGAAAATTTTATGAAAGACCTTTACTGTGTTTGGAACAAACATGTAAAATTTAATGAATTTTGGAAACTATTTGATAATATTTTTTGATTTTAGGAGTTAAAAACACCATTAAATTTATTGAAATACTCTCAATTAATATTACAAAAATATGGAAAATAATATCCAAAATTATCTTAATCACATGAGTTATAAATTTTCACCAGTTCAGAAAAATGTTTGTAACTTAACAATATTAAATTTTGACACATTATTGGCATAATTCTATTGTAATAGTAAATATACTAGTATTAGATTTCAATTAGAGACTCATTAGTGTGTAACATCGTTGTAGGAAAACGATAGTGGTACGAGTGGAACGTAGTTCAAGACACCATTCGCATCATCTCAATACATATTGTGAGTATTCACACACTCCCTTATTTCCGGTTTTTATGTTTTGGGGTGGAAAAACATGTCCTTAACTATTTATGTTCGTTATATTTAGTTGACTCGTATAAACTTGATTACTATATTTTGCATATTGTGAGTATTCACGAATCCCTTATTTTCGATTTTTATGTTTTGAGTGGAAAAGAATGCCCGAAAAACTATTTATTGTTAGTTATATTTAAATTGATTTGTACCAAACTTGATTGCTATATTTTGCTATATTTTTCTATGTAGGTATATGCAACACGGAACATGAGAACTTATCGTCTTAAGTTCCTTCCCTTATATTTTACTCCAACCATTATCTCTTTGAGCCAATGGTCATTATGGATAGCGCTATTAGGAATTGACAACTCCTCACTCGCCCGATTGCTCGAGTGCATGATACCATATAATCTATGGAACGATAAGCATAGATCTTGATAGGGCATCAATCATAGGCTTGGTTGGGAACTCATTGTTTGCTCATACACATACAAACCTGTTACTTATTATAGCAATAAACTTTGTATCTCATTATAACAACGAACTTTTATTACTGGAAAATTATATACATGTTTTAGTAATGAAATTGTTTGCTCCTTGTAGCAACGAAATTGATTGCTCATTTTAGCAATGAAACTTGTTTACTCGTTTGAGTGACGAACTTTATCTTCCATGAGAATATGAACGTTGCATCTCATTTGGGCAACATACTTTATCTCTCATGATGACAAAGAACTTTGTTTTTTACAAACTTATCTACTCATTTTAACAATACACTTTTATTATTGGAAACTTTTATCAAAAATTTTATTTCAATTTATGGAACCAATATTATTTTGTTTATCTGTGAGTACTCACCAACTATTTTTATAGGTAACGCTCGTTTTACATGCTTTTTGAGGAATCATTGAGTAAGTGGCACCATCACTTTTAGGAGCATTCGTATGTGTTGTATTTCAATTTTTATTGTAATTTCTTTTAAAAGTTGTTCAAACTCATTGTAAATTTGTAATGATTTATAATAATATGGTTGGTGTTGTCTTTTAACTTTTGCTATGAAACCCTTTATACTGTCATGCCTCATGTTTCCGCTTTAGCGGGGTGTGACATATGCTGAGTACGTTGGGCTTACTAAAGCACCCTTGAGTACGCTAGGAGTACCAAAAGTATGTTCGGCGTACATAATCAGTGCCCAAACCCTATTTTCGTGGTTTGAGCCCTATTTAAGCTCCTTAACTCCCCCAAACCCACTCCATTCTCAGTCTTCACCCCTCCAACACCCGTTCCATGAAGCCCTAACCCTAGTTGAGCCTTTTATGGTAAAAGAAGATGTTTTTGAATGCTTTTGAGTATGCATGGTGCACCTTGGAGAAGAAGGAACTTCTTGGAGAAGTGTTGGTTTCATTGGAGCTTGTAGATCTGGACTTTGGTCATCTAGATCTAGCTTCTAGAGGTATAAAGCTTGAATCTTGATGATGCATTTATTATATCTAACTAGTTTTGGATGTTATGAGCTTTTAGTTATTTTAGTGCATAAAGTTTAGATATTGGAAGTTTGTGACCTTGTTATGGATAAAGTTGGAAACTTTATCCAACTATACATCATTTTGATTCGGATCTGAAAGTTAGAGACTTGTACTTAATGGAATAAGTTGAAAAAGATGAATTTTTGGGTCCCTTTAAGACTTAAAGTCTTTATTCTTGTTTGTTGGTACCAATCTAATGTAACTTTATCCATTATAAAGCTATTATAAACTATAAAAATGTGATCTTGGCCCTTCTATCCCTTCCATGCAAAATTTGTGATGTCTTTTTCGGTCAAGAACTTAGGGTTTTAGACATTAAGTGTTTTATAGCCATGCAAAGTCATAAAGTTGGGAACTTTATGACTTAGGACATCATTTTGTCTTTGGATCTGAAGTATGGACGTCAAAAGCTTAAGCCATTAAGCTCTTAATGGAGTTTTAGACCTTGCAATAGTACGCCCCGCGTACCTCCAGAGTACACCCCACGTTCGGAGTGGACTTTGGGCTCATTGTATTTTGGGCCTTTTGAGTCATCTTGGTCTAATTATTGGTCCAAGGGAGTATTGGGCTTTAGGATAAGGCCCATATGGGGGTTGGGCCTAATTTGGAAAATTGGGCCATAAAGTGGGCGTTTGTGGATTCTTGGCTTTAGGCCTTTTGGTGCAAGTTGAGTCAAGGGTAAAATGATCATTTTACCCTACGTTTGGATTATGGACTTCAGGCTGAGATTGCCTTGCTGGGTTTGCCCTATTGTGCCTTGGATGGTGAATTGGGCTTAAAGGAGTTGAGCCTTGATGAGGCCTAATGGCTTAGGGTCTCAGTTCTGGTTACTTGAGCCATTTTTGGGCCTAGTGTTGGGTTTAGCCTTGCTTAGTCATTGATTATGGTTTTGGGTTGTTTGGCTCAGTTCGGGAACTGGTTCGCAACAGCGAGGGATCATTCGCGTAGCGTTTGAGGTGAGTTTACTTACTGTGTTTAGCAGGTTGAAGACACCAATGTCGGCCCATGTTTATGTTATGCTGTTAAAATGCTAGCTGTCTTTGTGACTTTTGCATGTACCTATATTAATATGTTATTGGACTAAGGTTTGATGCCTCGCGAAGCCCGATGACTATTTGTATGTTATGTAGATTACATGTGTATGTGTTTATATGCTTTCCAAGCTCAGCTCGATGACCGAGCGGGGCCCGAAGACCGGGCGGGGCCTGATGATAAGGCGGGGCCCACTATATGCTTATTGTATGTTTGGTATGTGGTATTTGGGGAACTCAATAAGCTTTGTACTTACGGTTTTCAGTTTATGTTTCAGGTACTCTAGTTTTCAAATGAAAGAGCTCGGGTTGATTGCATACGAGAGAGCGAGAAAGACAGAGAGAGAGAGAGAGAGAGAAAGAGAGAGAGATAGAGTGATTTTCCTTTTGATTTTTTAAGTAAAAGAATAATAAAAAATTAAAGAAATTAAAAGAAAATACTAAAGGGGTATATTTTTCATTTCACATGAAAATATCAGCCATATGAAACAAAACAACACAAGGTATCCAAAATTAGACGTACAACCAAAACTTTACCGACTATTGACTAAACTTTTCCGACTAAATTGACTAAATTGTCAAACCACCGGTAACAATTTACAATTTTGTCTTGCGGATATTATGTAAACGGCAGATGGTACGAATACATTCAATTTGTTTTAGTATTTTCATTCCTCCACCCCTAACCGCCCCACCGACACAAAATATAATAATAAATAAAAAAATTCAGCTATCTCTCTCGTTGCCCCTCTTGGTTTTTAACTCACCGTTGCTGCCTCTTTACATATGAAATTGATTGGATAATGTGTCTGATGGAGATGCAATTGATTTTTGAAGTTCCGCTGACTCTCTCTCTCTCTCTCTCTCTCTCTCTCTCTCTCTCTCTCTCTCTCTCTCTCTCTCTCTCGGATGAACCACTAGAAGCTTTGTGTCTTCACTGGTGATATTCTAAATGGTAGTTTATTCATTTATGTAAGTTTGGTTTTCTTTATGATGGCAAATTGACCTGTTTGTGTGTCATTATTCTTTGCTTGAATGTGGCAATGGTTTGCAATACCAAATTGGTCAGGTAAGTACAAAGTAACCCACTTTTTTTTTTATGAACACCAAAGTGTTTGTTAAAATTCCCCAATGAAAAGACCTCCAAAGATTCTATGCTCCTTTAACATCATTGCATTCATTTTCCTTCTCTGTATCATAATATTACTTTTCATTTGGTGTTCATCAGGATGATTGTGATAGATAGAATACTTTTCATACAAAGTCATATACATACAAATACATATACGCAAAGATACATACATGATACATATTTCTTTCAAAATTATTTGGATTTTACTGTATCCATAGACATACACATTTCATACTTACATATACACTACTAATAATCTATCACATTATTTTTTCACTGGTTGGCAGCCAATTCAAATCTGATTTATGCATGATTTAGCACATTATTTGAGTTGTATTCTAACTCTCAGTGGAGAAGAATATAATCATGATTTTTTTCTTATGAGTGTAATTTTTTTTTTGTTAAATCGGTTCTTGAGTCATCTTTCTTTTCGATTGTCTAAATGTTTGGGGTTGGATTCATGGAGCAACTTTCATTTCTTCTTGTTACAAGAACTATGTTAAATGCAAGAAATATCAATGTAATTTTGTTGATTTGATTATTATGGCATCTTACTTTTCATTTTTTCTTACTACAACATTTTATTTTGGAAAACAAATACAAAATTATAGAAATATCGTCCAAATACAATGCAATTTTACTGCTATAGTTGTATAGCTTTTTCAAAGTTTATTTTACAATAAGAAAAAATGGAAAGTATAATGCTATACGTGTTTGAAGCTTTCATAGTATGAGACTTAATAAATGAAATTAGGATGCTAACACTACATTGAACTAGCCAACCTGCTAAACAACGATTGTATGGTTCTAAGAAGGTTCTCTTTTTTAACTTCGAAAATCAATTGAACATTTTCACATATAAAACTATATTGTTTAATTTTATCATGAAGTTAACTGGAGCATAAAGTTAACTGGATTTGGTACCAAAGAACAAAAAAATGATACTAGATTGTAAGATAACTCGAACAGTCAATGTCAAAAAAAAACTTCTAGGCGACAAATTCATTCCGAAACTCAGACCCAACATAAGTTGATTTCAGAAAGATACATGAAGTTATAAAAAGAACTGTAAAGCAGCTCCTAGTAAGTACAGGTCCAAAAACATTAAAAAAAAGGTAGGTACAAGGAAAAGGAAACTATACTAGAGCTACAAAACACACCCAACATCTGGAGCAGAGATAAAACAGAAACAAATAAGTATCCGAATGGAGAGATGTTATTCAAATAAAACCAAAAGATAAAAGCAATCCACAATGTCTTGAACTCTAAAATAGTCAGAGTTTTGAGATAATTGAGCTACTAACATACTAAATCTAAAAGGCATCGTTTTACTGAACAGATGTTTCCAGAAGATGACAGCCACTTAATGTTGTGTGCTACTGACACATCAGATATTTCACCATTAACACTTCAGGCAAAAGCAGAGTTGAATGTAAAAAAGTAACAATGTACGTTCATTGACGCAAATGTTAAAAAACTTCCATCTTTTTAGATAGATGGTGTAAGAAAAAACTATTCCAGCCCATATAAAAAATATAAAGATTAAAATCGATAAACTGGATGCATTTATATATTACAATAAAAGTATATCAGAAGGTAAATATAAATAAATCAGTCACAAAGCAGGTGAATTCTAATTTACATAAAATATTATATATTAACTACTAAAAAAGAAATTATAATGATTATAATAAGCCAATTGATTTTCCAAAGAAATGATACGTAAAGAAAATAATTCTATAAGTAGTAAAGTAAAAGTAGAAAAGAAATTAAGAGATTATAATGGAATGCTGATATAACTCAATTATTGGACACTTTTTAGAATGGATACCATTTTCCACTATACATGCCGAGAAATTATAATGATTCTCTTTTTATTCCACTATCTCTTCCACCATTCATCCATCCACTCTTCCTCTCTCTTCTCAGTTCTCAACAGTGAAAATGGCCGAAGGTTTAGCGACTATTGCTGCCGAGGGGATACTGAAAAAGGTGTTGTCTATTGCTGCGGGTGAACTCGCCATTGCCTGGGGTTACGAGGAAAAGCTGGCCAGCCTCCACAGAACATTGGACCTGATTCGTGCCAAGTTGCACGATGCGGATAGACAAAAGGGAACAGATGCTGTCATGGTGTGGCTGAAGCAGCTAAAAGATGTTGTGGGGGAAGCTGATGATGTGTTGGATGAGGTTCATTACGAAATGTTGAGGCGTCAGATAAAGAAACGAGATCGGTTGTCAAGAATGGTACCTTCTCTTTCAAGCTTGAAAAGGCTTTCATTTCGTAATGAAATAGGTCATAAAATCGAAAACATTAATAAGAAGTTGCTGGAGATTGATACACGAGCAAACAGTTTAGGACTACAAGTTGAACACTCTGCTGGCCCTGTTCCAGATTGTCTCTATTGGAGGGAGACTGTTCCAAATCCAGAAGAATTTAAAATTGTTGGGAGGGATGATGATAAACTACATATCATTGAGCTTTTAACTGAGTCAAAAAAAGAAGAAAAACTTACGATTCTTCCCATTGTGGGAATGGGCGGGATGGGGAAGACAACTTTGGCTAAGTTGGTCTACAATGATAAAAAGATTGAGAAGCATTTTAATGTTAAAGCATGGTTGTGTGTGTCGGTTAAGGTTGACATACACACGCTTCTCGCAAAGATCTATGAATCATTCTCTGGAAGGAAACCTACATCAAACCTCAAGGTCAATTTAATTAAAAGTCTGGAAGAGAAGTTGGCATCAAAAAGATATTTTCTCGTCTTGGATGATGTTTGGGATGAAGAGGGGCAATATTGGGAAGAGTTTAGGAAGGATATGGTCTATGTAAATTCACAAAATGGAAGTGCAATTCTTGTTACTACCCGGAAACATGATATCGGAACTCCTGGCATGCAGATGGATTCATGTCCTTTAAAAGGTCTTTCTGATAATCATTGTTGGGACATCTTTAGAGCAAGAGCGATGCCTTCACCAGAACTCGAGGAGATAGGCCGCGAGATTGCAAAAAAGTGTGGTGGTCTACCATTGCTATTAAATTTGATTGGTGGCATGTTGACAAATAACAACAATAGAGGGAAGTGGTTGGCCATCAAAAATAGCAAACTTTGGGATCTACAAGATAAAACGCAGAGAGTTCAAAAGAGTTTGGAGCTGAGCTTTGATAATCTTCCCAATTCTATGGTCAAGCAATGCTTTGCATACTGTTCCATCTTTGAGAAAGATACACTCATTGAAAGGGAAGAACTGATCCAACTTTGGATGGCTCTAGGGTTGGTTCAAGCGGATGAAGAAAGAGAAGTGGAAATGGAGGATGTGGGAAATGATATTTTCCAAATATTGGTAAACAATTCATTGTTCCAAGATGTTGAAAGTGATAAGTATGGTTACATCACTGGTTGTAAAATGCATGATCTGGTGCATGATCTTTTGTTATCACTTTCCAAACTTGAAAGCAAATGTGTGGTGGGTGTGACGAATGATGATCATATTTCTCCTGAGGTTAAACATCTTGCTTTTTACCAAAAACGAAACAAGGATTATAAATTCGAAGCCAATGTTTTTTTGTCAATTGGAAAGGATATGGTGGCTAGCACGTTGAATACATTGTTCTTCAATGGTGAAATTGAAAACAATGTTTCATTTCAACGATTCAAGAGCCTGCGTATCCTGAAACTCGAAAGATGTATAATAGAGGAGATAGATGATTCAATTGGAGAGTTGGTGCATCTCAGGTATCTTGATTTGTCATATACCAATATCAGTGTTCTTCCGGAATCTATTGGTAAGTTATACCACTTGCAAACTCTAAAGTTGCAAAATTGCCATCGTCTCAAGAAGTTTCCAGAATCCATGAGAAATTTGATAAGCCTGCGATATTGTAGGTCCGAAAAAAGCATTCCCAACAATATTGTGCGACAATTGACTTCTCTTCGAACACTAGTGCCTAATTACGTGGGCGTGCTAAGAAATGACCTGGGCCAGTTAAAACACCTCAGTGGAAAGCTCTGTATTTCGAATATAGAAAATTTTAGTAGCAAAGAGGATGCAGTCAAGGCAGATTTATCTGGAAAAAGAAATTTAAACGAGATTGAATTCAACTGGAGTAGCAATGAAGGTGCCAGCAGAAACGACAAGGAAGTATTTGAAGGCTTGCAACCCCCTGGAGCTGTGAAAATATTGACAATTAGAAGATTTCCTGGTGATAATTTTCCGCAATGGGTAACGAAGATGGCAATCAATATTGATGGGAATGAGACACCCCTTGACAAGCTGGTTTCGATCAAATTAGATGGATGTAGGAGCTGCCTCGCTCTTCCGAAGCTTGAGCACCTACCACATCTTCGGAGTCTTTTTTTATGGAATATGGACAGCTTGAGATGCTTAAGGAGTTCCGATGTAATTACCAGATCATGGAAGCCTTTGTCTTCGTCGTTGAGATCACTCCAACTATATAATATGGAAAGACTGGAAAAGTGGATAGATGGAGCACCCAACAGCTCAAAAATGATATCGCCTGTCCTCGAGAAGTTGGAAATTAATGATTGCCCGAATATTATTCACTTAGATGAATGCCATCCCCATCCTCTTGTTTCCTTAGATATTAGTGACTGCAATGGTCTGGTGTCCATTACGAGCATACAAGGACTTACTTCTCTTGAATCTTTATCTATCTGGAGGTGCCCTAGTCTTTTAGAAATAGCCAATTTGCCCAACGAGTGTCATTCTTTGAAGACTTTGGAAATAACCCATTGCGACAAACTGACTTCCTTGCCTTGCGAAATGTTTGACAGTTTTGCCTTCTTAAATGTGTTGAAACTTGGTCCGTTCTCAGAGGAGCTGGATTCTTTCCCGAGTCTCCAAGGCATCGAGAAGTTAAGAAACCACCTTCACTCGTTAACAATGTACGGTGAGGATCATTGGGAGTCAGTGCCAGAAGAAATACAACACCTCACTTCACTGACTAAGTTAACCTTAATAAGATTCGGAATGCCAGAACTCCCAATCTGGTTAACCGATATGTCATCTCTCCAACGTTTGAGGTTCTATGGTTGTAAGGGGCTAAATAAAGAAACAGTTACACGGGGAGCGCCGCAGGAAGCAACTGTTGTCTTCTCACTTTCTCCTCCCTTGTGATTCAATAATTGTACCGAGACATTTCTCTTGTTCAATTAGTGACAACTACTGAAGATGTGTAAAAGTCCAAACATATATTTTATAAATTTGATACTTACACTTTGTACTAAATTACTAAATATCGCAAAACCCTTCTCTCACTTATTCCTTACAGCTATTGACTTTTATTTGCAATTGATGGACCAATTTTTAAACATTCAATAGTGCATATATTTTTTCACCAATAATTCATCATTGGACCAATTCATTGCATGATGGCTCTTGTTCATTATAACTGATCATTTCTACTATACTACTAACATTTTGAATTGCAATATAAGATTTCCAAATTTCTCATCTTTCTTTGTGTTGATCTGCATAAACCATCGGTAGAATATTTTTTAGGATTATATACTTATCAATGCTGTCAATATTTTAATTTTAATGATGTATTAAATTTAATTTCTTCTAAACACAAATAAAATTACTCAAGATGTAATGTTTAAACTTTATACTGATGAGTTAAGAATTTATTGGATGGTATTGGACTTACCACTCCTAGGATATGGATTTGTTGGGATCGAGTAAAATTTATTATTTACTAAGAGCGAACTGTTTACTTGATTTCGAATTGATGATTAAGGAAATCGGAAAAAGATTCAACTCCGTTTTCAGTTTGACAATAAAACATATAGCTAAATGTTGCTAGTGACTA
Organism: Lactuca saligna; assembly: GCF_052625555.1. Taxonomy (NCBI): domain Eukaryota; kingdom Viridiplantae; phylum Streptophyta; class Magnoliopsida; order Asterales; family Asteraceae; genus Lactuca; species Lactuca saligna. The sequence continues at coordinate 51,209,792 of NC_136418.1, read as the reverse complement.
TGATTAGCGATAAAAAAAAAAAAAAAAAACAAACTTTATTTTATGAACATTATTGATGAAAACACCAAAATTTCAAGCAAACAAAACAAGCGAAATACCAATATATAAATAAAAAAATAAACATAAAAAAATAAACAAAAACAAAACATTTGTCAACTAAAATCAACATGTAGTGTTGCATGTATTCCAAAACATGAGCGACAACATACACTTACATATTACCCGCACAAAGGTTAAACAAAACCGGGAATATGACTTATCAAGGTAATTAACTTTTCGGTATGTTCACATATGGGTAACTATCTTTTTTTTTGTACATATGTAGGTAACAAACTTTTTGGGAGTGTTCACATATGACCATTATGACCTGCTATAACAGGTTAAATCCTAAATGTGAACGCTTTCAACAAGTTTGTTACCTAGATGTGTACAAAAAAAATAATTACCCAAATATGAACAAAACAAAAAGTAAAAATTAAATTACATGAATGGTCCCTGTAGTTTGGGGGAATTTGTGGTTTTGGTCTCTAAGTATTTTTTTTAATTTAAATGGTTCCTATTGTTTATTTTTGTTGCGCGTTTGGTCCCCATCTTACCTAAAAATACTATTGTGCCCTTATTAATTTATTTTTTTTTAATTAATTTTCTTATCTATGTTTATTTTTTTACATATTTATAAAAATTAATATACCACACATATTTGTATCTCCTCGGATGATCCCTACTATTTATTTTTTAATTAATTTAATTTTTTAACTCGGATGGTCCCTACTATTTAATTTTGTTACGAACTTGGTCTCTGTCTTACCTAAAAAGACTATTGTGCCCTTATTAATTTTTTTAAATTAATTTTCTTGTTTATGTACTTATGCTTTATATGTTTAAGAAAAATTAGTAGACCTCACATATCTGTATCTGTTCACCATCCCATCTTTCATCATTCTCAACTTCTATTTATTTTTCATCTTTAGTGATATCGACGTCTTCATCATCACTTCTTTTTTGTAGTCCTTCAACTCCATCGAAACAACACCACAACCCACTAAATATGAAGAGACAGTAGGTTATGGTGTTGGTTCTCCAGAGTTGAAGTACCAAAAAAAAGGACAGTGAAGACATTGATGTTACTAAAGATGGAAAAGAAATAGAAGATGGGGAAGATCAGAGATGAGATGGTGAATGGTAAGACTCAAATTAAATTTCTCAAATGTGGTTTCAGGTTTACGGTGATAAGATACATATATGTGAGGTATATTAATTTTTTTATAAAAAATAAATACATAAATAAGAAAATTAATTTAAAAAATTAATAAGGGAAAAATAGTATTTTTAGATAAGACAGAGACCAAACGCGTAACAAAAATAAACAGTAAGGATCATCCAAGTTAAAAAAAATTAATTAAAAATAAACAGTAGAGATCATCCGACGAGATACAAATATGTGTGGTCTATTAATTTTTTTTAAATATGTATAAAATAAATACATTATTTAAGAAAATTAATTAAAAAAATAATTTAATAAGGGCACAATAGTATTTTTAGGTAAGACGGGACCAAACGCGCAACAAAAATAAATAGTAGGGACCATTTAAGTTAAAAAAATAAATTAGGGACCAAAACCACAAATTCCCCCAAACCACAGGGACCATTCATGTAATTTAATTTTTAATTTTCATTATGTTCATATTTGGGTAACTATTTTTTTTGTACACATCTAGGTAACAAACTTGTTGAAAGAGTTCACATCTAGGATTTAACCTGCTATAGCAGGTCATAATGGTCATATGTGAACACTTCCAAAAAGTTTGTTACCTACATATGTACAAAAAAAAGATAATTACCCAGATGTGAACATACCGAAAAGTTAATTACCTTGATAAGTCATATTCCCAACAAAACCATACTTGTACCTAGTGCTCCTAGGTACTTATTAAAATATTATAAAAACAAATCTTGCATTTGGAAACATAATCATATCTTATCTGGATGAAATCAATGGAATCAAGGTTTCACGAGGAGACAACTGGAAAGAGCTTTTTCCCAACAGTTGCAACCTAAACAAAAGTTTAAATCTTGAAATAAGGTTTCCTTTAATACATGGTGAAAAAAAATGTAACACCGTAATTTTCAAAACAATTTTTCATTTAAAAATAATCATTTAATTCTAAATTAAAACACTTTTCTTAAAATCCCAATCGTAATCGAATTACAAAACATAACTCCATTTTCACTTGCATAATAAACCAAGATCCTCAAAACATGACTTTTTCTCTGGTGTGTACAATCGAGCCGGAGCCGTCCCGTGATCCTGAGAGAAACCTGAAACACATAACACAGAACACTGTAAGCAACAAAGCTTAGTGAGTTCCCCAAAATACCACATATAACACATATTAGCCACTCGAGGCTATAACTCTGTGGGTCCGTGGACCCTACTCTGTGAACCTTCTGGTTCTAACTCTGTCAACCTTCCGGTTCTAACTCTGGAACCTTCCGGTTCTAACTCTGTAAATATGCATAGTATAAATCACATAGAAATAATGCAATACAACACATAACATACATAACATACAAATACTCTGTCACATAACTCTGGTTACCTACTCAAGGTAAAGTATAGTGAGAAGACTCACCTCGGATATCTCAGTAAATCTCTGACTCTGTAACTCTAGTCTAGCCCCTGTCTAATCACATGAAATAAATAATCTAATTAATACAACTCTTAGGCTAGGCTAATCTCTTCCTCTCAATACATCCTCTAGGAAGGGTAAAAGTCTATCCTACCCTTCCGATGACTCTAAAGTCCAAACATTGATTAATCCCTAAAAGTCAACGAAGTCAACGGTCAACCTTGACCAAACTCGCCGAGTGAAACTGTGACTCGGTGAGTCTACACGTGCTCTTTACTCTCCTAGTCCTCATTTGACTCACTGAGTCAACCTCAACCCTGCAAATCAGCACTGATCACAATCTGTGAAATGTCTCGACCTAACTCGCCGAGTCCGGCTCCTGACTCGGCGAGTACCATCGTGCACTCTGCCCTCTAGATTCCCTCTGACTCATCGATTCGCTTCCCCAACTCAGTGAGTCACTAACTGTGTGATTATCGGGAAATCCCTCGACCTACTCGTCGAGTCGGCTACGGGACTCGGCGAGTTCATGCCATGCTCAAGTTGAACTGACCTATTGAGGTCAGATCCGCTCCTCTAATCCATAGATCCAGCTTTCCAAAGCATTATAATCACGTAAATCTAACATCTTGGTGCAAATGCAAAGACTCAAAGGCCTTATTTGAAGATATGGCGTCTAAAATGACATCCTAAGTTCATAACCTCCATTAATACCCATAAAGCTCAAGGGAAAAGGGTATATGGACCTCTTTGGGTCCAGATCTACAGCACCAACACGAGAAGGGACCAATTACTCCATATAACCATCCTCTAATTGGGCTAAAAAGTCCTAACTCTAAGAATCACATTATAAACTGAAGGAGGGTTCGAATGAATACCTCAAAATGAAGTCTCTGAACCCTGGAATCACTAGATTAGCATCCTCTTCAGCCTCCTCTTGTCTTGGTCCTCTTCTATTTGCAAAAACACCAACAAAGATCAAGAAATAGCTTCTTTCTTCTCACAAACGCTCTAGCTCACTTAGGGTTTCTCTCTGGGGTCTGGTAGCTGCAAATAACGACCATAAGACCCTTTAAATAGGCCCCAAACCCGAGGAATTAGGGTTTCATTAAACAGCGTGGACTCGTCAAGTCCTTGGGGTGACTCGCCGAGTCCAGCCGTCCACCCAGATAATGATTCGCGTCTCTACTCGGCGAGTCTACGCATCAACTCGCCGACTCCTTCCATAAAACTAGAAATTAAATTGAATAAATATAATATCTGAAATTCCTGATGTTACAATTCTCCCCTACTTGAATCAGACTTCGCCCTCGAAGTCTCATCCCTGAAATAGTTCCGGATGCTGCTCACGCATCTCCCGCTCTGGTTCCCAAGTCAACTCGGATCCTTTCCGATGTTGACATTGGACCTGCACTAGCAGCACCTCCTTGTTCCTCAGAACCTTGATCTTCCGATCCACAATCACCACTGGTCTCTCCACGTAGTTCAGGCTCCTATCCACCTAATTGTCCTCTAACGGCACTACTGTCGACTCGTCGGCTATACACTTCCTCAGCTGAGACACGTGGAAGGTATTATGAATCCACTCCAACTCCGCAGGTAGCTCTAAGCGATAAGCTACCCTTCCCACTCTCGCGCTCACTCTAAATGGCCCAATAAATTGGGGCCCTAGCTTGCCCCTCTTCCTGAATCGAATTACTCCTTTCCAAGGAGACACCTTCAGGAGAACATAATCACCGACCTGGAACTCAAGCTCGGATCATCGCCTATCCGCATAACCCTTCTGGCGACTCTGAGCGGTCAACAACCTCTGCCTGACCTACTGTATCTGCTCTGTCTTCTGAAGCACGATCTCTGTGCTACCCATCACTCGTTGCCTTACCTCTCCCCAACAAATGGGAGTTCGACACCTCCTCCCATACAACAGCTCAAAGGGTGGCATACCAATGCTCGAAAGATGGCTGTTGTTGTAGGAGAACTCCGTCAAGGGAAAATACGTGTCCCAACTTCCGCCAAAATCCAACACACATGCTCGGGGCATGTCCTCGAGCGTCTGAATCGTCCGTTCGCTCTGTCCGTCAGTCTGTGGGTGGTATGTGGTACTAAAATGCAACCTCATACCCAACTCCTCATGAAATTTCTTCCAAAATCTGGAAGTGAAACGCACATCTCGATCTGACACAATCGAGATCGGCACTCCATGATGCGATACCACCTCTTTCACATATATCTCTTCCAACTTCTCTGTATAAGAACTCCCACTAAGGGCGAGAAAGTGAGCGAAGACCTCGTGTCCCAAAAAAAACATTGGTCTCATGACTCACCCTATGCCACGCGCGAATACCATTTCCTAATTTCCTCACGCTACAACAAACACAACTCAACTCAACTCAAAATATGATAATTCTCGAGAGAGAAGGAGACCCCCGTACCGCCCCTCGCCTAACCACCAAGCTCCAACAACTCGATACTAGGCTACTCGAGCCTAAAACTCCTCTGCATCATAATCTGATCGGAGAATAGTGTGTGTAAAACTCACTTAGTTTTAATCCTACTTTAATTATCAAATAACACACAAAAGGCAGTGAACCTATCAATTGTGGTATAGCTAAATAAGTAGGGTATCGAACACAGGGAACGGCAAATTAAATTAAAAACTAATTCTATCTAAGTTGATTAAGCAAATAGGGGTTTTTTCTCTAGTTTTACAAGACTAGAAACTTACTAACTAAAACTAATGCAAGACTAGAAAAGAACAAATTAACTAGATTCAATAATGGGAAAGAAACTTCTGTTTAGTTCAACTCGGTTAACTTTATGGTTGATTTTAAGGTAATAGTGCAATGGATTAATTCTTTCGTTGGTTACCGATTCAAGTGATTAAGTTTGTGTTCACTACCCTAATCCTTAGCAAATAAACTAATTCAAACAGTGGCCAATTGCTTAATTTAATTATATTTACTAGATTAATTATTCGGGTTAAGTTAGACTTGCAATAGCTAATTAATTCGTTATTCTTAATTAACCTCTTGTTCGATGGTCATCTTACAAGCTTGCACATGAGTTTACTCAATTTCCTTATTAATCCTAGTTTCATGTTCATTAATTCTAGACATATGGTATAGTGGTCACATATCATATGAGGTTGATAATCAATAGATGTTCATGCTAATCAATTATCTTCCTATTAACAGAAAATTAATTATCATTCATACACAAGGTTCTTTAGCAAGCTAAAATAACAATTAATCACCAACTTGGAATTAATCCTACCAATCAATCAAACCATATTGTCAACTTTGTATTCCCAAACAGAAGTCTAAAGAATTTAGTTCATAACTAAGGTAAATAACAGCAAACAAATAAGTTCAAGTTGCTTAATCATGTTGACAAAACAAAAGAATTAAGTAGAATGGTGAAATTACGCCTTAATTACTCCCGGGATTGGATTCTAGCTTCTTTGGTCGACTTCTAGGGTTCTTCTGGCTTCTTATTCGCAGCTAAGCACTTCTGAAACTTCCCAGAATTCTCTCTTCTCGAAGTGTAGAGTTATCTTTATATATGTGTTCTGACTCGTCGAGTCATATGGTGACTCGTCGAGTCCCTCTCACAATAATCGTAATCCGATAACTATCTTGACTTCCGAATGCTTATCTTTCTGAATCTGCGACCGGACTCGTCGAGTCAAGGGGCAACTCGACGAGTAGAAGCCTTTTATGGGTGTTTTCTTTCTTCTTTCCACTCTTGAGCTCCTAACCGCTTCTCTTGCTTCCTTTCGCTTCCAAGCTTCATCTTTGGACTGAAAAACATAATTTAACACTTTTAAGTACTTTTTGTCCATAATATGCAACAATTTAGCTAATATATGAATAAATACTACACTTAATACACACTAAATATGCACATATCAAAATACCCCACACTTGTCTTTTGCTTTCCCTCAAGCAAAACTGAATTTTAACACATTAGAATCACATATAATAAATCCAATCCAACCCAGCCATTATGCCAAGACCGCAACGCATGCATTTGTGTCTAAAATTCCTAAAAACCCCCCATACTTCAAATACTCACAATCCTCATAAACATTCGCCCACTCACCCCGAACTATGCTCATTTTATGCAACCCTCCGAATCCATCCTCAGAAAACCTCTTTACCCTCAAGGTATTTTTAATTGAGCAACCCAAGCATACATAATCTAGAATTACAACTTTTCGATACCACTATGGAGCTCTTTGGAATTCTTCACTTGCTTGATAATTTGATCTTTAATTTCTTTGAATTCACCACCTTGTTGTTTGATTTTTGGTATCTTCAACTTTTTGAATTTCTTCGGAATTTTCGATCTTCATATTTGATATTTGACTTTGATGCTCCAAAAATTCTTCAAACTTTTTCTTGTAATTCTCTCTCTTTTTTTTACATGTATACCTCACTTTTTTTTTCACTAAAATCCCTACATGCTTAAGCAGGGGCGCTCAATCTCAACCTTTATTGGCTAATGATAAAAATCTTCCTGGATACATTTCAGGTTTAGGCTGCTAAACATATTGCATCCCTCAGGCTGAGCAAGGTCGTGTTTTTGTCTCATGATTTCACTGAAATAAGGAAGCCACAAATGCACTAGAACGTATATAGGCTCAACTAAACATTTGGGTTCTCATGCAATTATTAACACAATTCTAACATGGAATCCTAATGTTTTTTATTTACCAAAATTTTCTAAATTAGTATCCTAATTAATCCTTTTGGTATGCAAATTTTTAAAATTTGACTATTATGTAACCAACCCCCTACCCCACACTTATGTGATGCAATGCCCTCATTGCATATTATGCATAAAAACAGAAAAATAAAGTGGGAATTGGAACAAACTCCCCTGGGATAGCAGTGGATAGGTTGATCACTCTCATTTAAGCTCCATCTTCAATAAACTTCATACATGGGAACATCCCATCCATGTCTCGTGTGGGTCGCTCTAATATGCGAAAATCGGTGTAAGATCTTCAAGAATGGATATGGAATTAGAAGGATGCAAGTGGTATAAGTATTAGCATCAAATCAGCAGTCGTTCGGCTAAAAAAAATGAATGACTCGTCGAGTTTGATGATGGACTCGCCGAGTCTGATGATGGACTCGCCGAGTAGTAGTGCGCCGTCTAAAAATTTCTGGAAATACAAAGCGAATCGTCGAGTCAACTTAGTGCACTCAACGAGTTGGCCACTAAATGAAAAATCTTGGTATGTGGCAACTGTTTTAGCCTCTAACAATTTCGTTAACCCTTCCTCACATGCGGACTCAATCGCTCATACCCCTAAGACCGAACTTGACACTTTGACGTTAAAAACTCGCTTCCTTGACTCGCTCTCACACGCAAAAACATCCATGATTTACATCTCTATAGCATCCTAAGCAAGCAATCAAAATGCAATCCTGAAAATAACTAAAGCAAACAACTATTAAACATAATAATATCTCAAAGCATACACACCAAAAACAAAACAAAATAAAAATTGCAATTGTTTGATTAAAAACACAAAAACACTAATATCAATCTTCATCTTCCTCCTCATCATCGTTGGCTCCACTTCCCCCAGCTCCGCTTCGGCGTGCACCAATCCTCTCGTCCCATGATGGAATGTATGGATAATTCCCACCATCAATATGTGGAATATTGAAATGGTCAAAAAGTCGTATGTGGGATTGGTTGCTAAAATTCAGCCCCCTCGCCATTTGATCCTGCATCCGCCTCATCTCTACATTGTACCAATCCATTGGTACGTCTTCATTCTCGACCGGAATCACTGGCGGCTCATCCTCCACATCCCATCCTCTTCTCGATCTCACCCTCCTTCCCGATGCTTCGGGACCTACAACTGGGTCATCATTTGGGATGACATAATGGCCACCACCATAGTCTTCAATGATCCGTGCTCTGCGGAAAAGAATGGGATTAAATGGGGGTGTCGGGATCAATGTCAGGAAGTTCCAGGCACTACGGTTCATCAACCCGAATTAATTAGCCAATCGAGTGACAAACATTCCTCCATTGATACGAGATGTTTTGCAATCTTTGACCGCACCCTCCGAGAGGTATGAAGCAATGCACCACGGGATGTTGCAAAAGACGTCGGGTGTTATTATGCTCCATAGGTAGAAAACGTCAAGGTTGGAGACCTTGTCATCGTCTTTCCTTTGGTTTATGGTGGAGGAAATAAGGCGGTGAATGAGGCGGTGAGTCGGGGATCGGATGCTCCCTTCTTGTGCAGACTTTGGGATGTAAACTTTATTCCCTATGGTATTCCACCAACCCGTGCTTGTAACTCCATCGGGGAACACCATGTGAGTGTTAGCCAAAAAGGCCCGAAAGAGGTTTGTTGACACCAAAGGTTGATCATAGATCCCTAGTCGGCAGGCAAGGTCCACCACCAAGCATTGATGATACTCGCCCCCAAGACAAAACGTGAAGCTCGCCGGATGATATAAATCCACTCCACCGGTAAAAGATACCGTGGAGAAAAACTCCAAGCAAAGCTCCAAATATACCGGCTCTTGTATGCGGAAGACCCGGCTCCAACCCTCACATATCATTGACTCGCCGTCATGTTGGAACTCCTTTAAAAGGTACAGAGCTAATTCTTCTTCATATTGCACATTTTGCAACCACTCCCAATCAATTCTGTTCGGTACATATATCTCCTTCTTTTAGATATCGAAAAGCTTCTTCTTCCACTTCCGCATTGTTGAAGCGGATTCGATTTGCGGGAAATTTAACCATGGAAATTCCCCTTGGCTACCACTTGAAGATTGTCCTCTTCTAAACATGATTCCTGCAAAACATATAAACCAGACCCAGAAAACACAGAATAAAAAAAACAAACTGTTTCTGGAAATCGACTGGACTCGTCGAGTCCATGCCCGACTCGGCGAGTCGCGCGACCTGTACGAGTCGGTCGACGGGTCTCACAAAATTGAACCATGTAACCTTTAAATTCTTGCAAGGGTTTTGTTCAGGGACTTCCTACTAAGTAATAAGGCCACAATAAACGTTCAAAACAACAATATTCATGAAAAAATCGAAAACCTAGAATTTAATTACTTTTCAAAAACGGTTTTTTTTCATGAAATTGCAAGTATAGATGACCTTATAATCACATTCTATCTAGAAATCAAGAAGAAAGTTGTTACCTTTTGAGTTTAAATCTTGAGAATTTGGAAGAAAAGTTGAAGAACACTTGAATGCTTGAGAGAGAGTTGTAGAGAGAGGCACCCGGCGAGTGTGGTTGTGAAAACTGAATTTTTAGGGTTAAAACCCTATTTGATGTAAAAGTAATTTCGAAATGATTATTTATTTTTTTTTTTAAATAAAATCGACTCGTCGAGTCAGGGTAAGACTCGGCGAGTCCAATCGCGCAGTCAAAGTTTTTTTCTGAAATCAGTATATACTCGTCGAGTCAGGGTCAGACTCGGTGAGTCTCTTGTAAAACATTACTAATTTTTAAAATTTTGTTATTTATTCAAAATCTTTTCACCCCACTCTTAAGCTAGGCGCTCCCTTAAGCAGACAAGTCCGATGATTTGGAAGATTAAAATTGAAACACAAAACAAAAATAATAAAAAAAAAACTAGAGAGTAAAAGAAAGCAAACTCTAACGACGGGTTGCCTCCCACCAAGCGCTTCTTTTTGAGGAGTCATTAGCTAGACTCCTTCCCATTTACGTTTTGTCATCTTCAAGCATCGGGAATGTACGCCTCACTTTTTGTGGTTTATACTTAGTCTTGTAGGTGTGAATCTTTTTCTTGTAAGCCCTTTTTAATTCGTCTCTTCTCTTTTTCTCTGTATCATCCTCAGCTGTTTGGGCCTCTCTTTTCGTCTTCTTCTTTTTCAACCCATGCTTTTTCACCAACTTTTGAACCTCCTTTTCTTTAAATTTGATAACTTCATATTTCATAGCGGTCCGTGCTCTAGGTTTAGTAGTGAATTGGTGATCAGCTTCCGCTCTGCTTCCATTTATGTCCTCATCCTCTTTTGTGCTCGACTCTTCTCCAAATGGCATCGTATCAAGGCATGCCACATCGGCGTGTTGGACCTCCATTCCTTTTACTTCTTCTTCCGATTGTTCTTCCAAAGAATCAATAACAGTAACTGAATCCAGGGTATGTGAAGAACTATCAACAAATAAATCAGCTTTGGACAAGTTTTTATCCAAATCGACTGGACTCGTCGAGTCCATTATGGTGACTCGGCGAGTCTGATCGAATTCCATCAATTCTGGGGTGTTGTCTGAGTTGGCTCCTTCCAGTAGCTTTTCTAGCTCCTCCAAGTCTTTGTTAGCATCTTCAACTTCTTCTGAGTGTAGTGTGAACTTACTTGGGTCTTCTTTTAGTAAAATTTCAAGCTCTTTTTGTAATACCTCATCATCCAATTGGATAAATGAGATTTCTTCTCTCTTTTCTTCTTCTTGCTTGACCTCTGGATTAGCTTTAAACATCACCGACTCATCACCCACTCTTAATGTCAAAGTAGACTCACATATGTCAATTAGGGAACATGCGGTGTTTAAGAATGTTCTTCCCAAAATAATTGGTATTTCGGGGTCTTCTTTCATCTCCACCACCACGAAGTCTACTGGGAAAATAAACTTGTCCACCTTGATAAGGAGATTTTCACATATGCCTTGTGGATGAATTATTGTTTTATTTGCCAAATGGATTCTCATATTTACCGGCTTTGGTGCTGGTAAATTCAGCTTCTTAAAGAATGAATAGGGCATCAAATTAATGCTTGCCCCTGAATCAGCCAATGCTCGTGTAGAAACTTCATTACCAAATTGGCACGGAATCACTATGTTACCCGGATCACCCTTCTTCTCAGGCAGCTCACTCATCAATATCTCCGCTATTTCAGCAAGATCTTTCCTAGCAGCAAACAGGCCTTTAAGCAAGTTAAAATATTTAGGAGTTTGGAGCATTGTGTCCACGAATGGCATATTGACTTGTAAAGCTTTAACATGCTCCATGAAGGTTCTATAGGCTTGAACTGTTTCTGAAGGCATGGATTTGGTTGGGTATGGCAAAGGAGGATTGTATGGCTTCAGAAAACTGGCATTTTCTTCATTCCCGACTGGACTCGTCGAGTCCATTTGGGTGACTCGGCGAGTCGGATCGAGTTTTTCTTGTTCTGGGTTTTCTTCCTTTTCTGCCTTCTTCTTGGAGACATTTAATGTTTCTGTCAATTCTTCTTCACCGCTGGAGGTTATTACGCTCACGTTCTCATTTCTTGGATTGGGTTGGGTGTCGCTCGGAAGTTGGCCCGGTCATCTTTCGTTTACTTGATGTGCAAGTTGGCCCAGCTGTTTCTCTATGTTGAGAATAGAAGCTTGCTGATTCCTCAACATGTTTCTGGTTTCTTGCATTGCCACATCATGATCATTATGTCTTTTCTCGGACGCGGTTATGAATTTTGTAAGTATTTCTTCTAAATTCGTCTTCTTGTCCGTCACCGGTTCTTCCTTTTGATAATATCCCCTCTCCCTCTGTTTATATTTCTCTTCCTTAGCCTTTCTGTACTCTTCGTATGGGAGCCATTCCTTCTTCGGTTTCCTCCAGTCTTCATCGTATCTATCGCCGCTGGAGTAGAATACTTGAGCCTTTTTATTTCCATTCTCGTCTCGATCACATTCCTTGGTAAGATGGGGACCGCCACAATTTTCACATCCAACTCTAATAGCATGGATCGTTTGATCCATTTTTGTCATTCTTCGGTCTAGGCTATCGAGTTTAGCTATCACCGCCGCCATACCATCGTTTACCGAATTTACTACTCCTCGACTCACTTCATTCCTCGGGTTGTGGTATTCTCTAGAGTGCCTGGAGAATTCTTCAATTAACTCCTTTATTTCCGGAGGTGGCTTTCGGGTGAGTGGGCCTTGTGAATCGAGTAGTTGCCTCGTGGTGACATTTACTCCATCATAAAAGATAGAGACCTCTTGTTGGCTATTGAGATCATGGTGGGGGCAATTTCGAAGTAGGCTCTTGTATCTTTCCCAAGCTTCATATAGGGATTTGTCGGGTTGTTGCTCGAAGTTGGCAATGGCTTTCTTTAGCTTGGCTATCTTGGAAGGTGGGCAGAAGTGATCTATGAACTCTTCTTTCATTTTGGCCCATGTGGTAACTGATCCGGGAGGGAGTGACTTCAACCAATCCTTTGCAGCTCCTTTAAATGTGACAGGAAGCATGCGTAGTAGCTGGATCTCGCGGGGCACATTAGGTACATTGAAGTAATCCGCCACATCATTTACTTCATCTAAGTGCTTATAGGCGTCTTCATGATCTCTCCCGTGAAAAGGTATCTCCTTGAGTTGAGCGAGAATATGGTCCTTTAGTTCAAACGTAGCGGTAGCGGGGATTGCGGGTTGCACAAGTCCCGGGCCGGTGTCATCACGCATCCTTTTCTTCCACTCCCCCATGGGGATTTCGTCAATATTAGCCATAGCGGTGGCTAAGTTGTCTTCAAACTCGGATGTGTGCTTGCTTTCTTCTTCGGTCTCGTAATCGGTGTCTTTTGGGATCGGATCTTCGGTTGTCAACGACGCACTGGATGCTCCTGATTTGCTGCTCCTCTTCTTGCTAAAAACGGATTTGAGGTTTTTGAGTGGTGAGTTCTTTGAAGAAGCGGTTTCTCCAACGGTTTTGCCCTTGTTTCTTCTTAATGCGGTTTCCGGATCTTCAAGAGGGGGGACTAAAGGCGTAGCAGATCCTCGGGTCATGAACCAACTGCAAACAAAAAAAAAAAACGAAACGCGTAAAAAAGAACAAAAAATTAAATCTGATTCAGCGTCAGACTCGCCGAGTCGGGGTGAATGCACTCGGCGAGTTCAAGTTAAAATCAGCGATTTTTTTTTTTTTTTTTTTTTTAAAAAAAAAAAAACTTAAACAAAAATGAAATAGAAATTAACTTTGTATAAGATAAATCTTACACAAAGGATTGATTGAATTAGAATTTTAATGATAATTTTAGAACCGTCCCCCGGCAACGGCGCCAAAAACTTAGTGTGTAAAACTCACTTAGTTTTAATCCTACTTTAATTATCAAATAACACACAAAAGGCAGTGAACCTATCAATTGTGGTATAGCTAAATAAGTAGGGTATCGAACACAGGGAACGGCAAATTAAATTAAAAACTAATTCTATCTAAGTTGATTAAGCAAATAGGGGTTTTTTCTCTAGTTTTACAAGACTAGAAACTTACTAACTAAAACTAATGCAAGACTAGAAAAGAACAAATTAACTAGATTCAATAATGGGAAAGAAACTTCTGTTTAGTTCAACTCGGTTAACTTTATGGTTGATTTTAAGGTAATAGTGCAATGGATTAATTCTTTCGTTGGTTACCGATTCAAGTGATTAAGTTTGTGTTCACTACCCTAATCCTTAGCAAATAAACTAATTCAAACAGTGGCCAATTGCTTAATTTAATTATATTTACTAGATTAATTATTCGGGTTAAGTTAGACTTGCAATAGCTAATTAATTCGTTATTCTTAATTAACCTCTTGTTCGATGGTCATCTTACAAGCTTGCACATGAGTTTACTCAATTTCCTTATTAATCCTAGTTTCATGTTCATTAATTCTAGACATATGGTATAGTGGTCACATATCATATGAGGTTGATAATCAATAGATGTTCATGCTAATCAATTATCTTCCTATTAACAGAAAATTAATTATCATTCATACACAAGGTTCTTTAGCAAGCTAAAATAACAATTAATCACCAACTTGGAATTAATCCTACCAATCAATCAAACCATATTGTCAACTTTGTATTCCCAAACAGCAAACAAATAAGTTCAAGTTGCTTAATCATGTTGACAAAACAAAAGAATTAAGTAGAATGGTGAAATTACGCCTTAATTACTCCCGGGATTGGATTCTAGCTTCTTTGGTCGACTTCTAGGGTTCTTCTGGCTTCTTATTCGCAGCTAAGCACTTCTGAAACTTCCCAGAATTCTCTCTTCTCGAATTGTAGAGTTATCTTTATATATGCGTTCCGACTCGTCGAGTCATATGGTGACTCGTCGAGTCCCTCTCACAATAATCGTAATCTGATAACTATCTTGACTTCTGAATGCTTATCTTTCTGAATCCGCGACCGGACTCGTCGAGTCAAGGGGCAACTCGACGAGTAGAAGCCTTTTATGGGTGTTTTCTTTCTTCTTTCCACTCTTGAGCTCCTAACCGCTTCTCTTGCTTCCTTTTGCTTCCAAGCTTCATCTTTGGACTGAAAAACATAATTTAACACTTTTAAGTACCTTTTGTCCATAATATGCAACAATTTAGCTAATATATGAATAAATACTACACTTAATACACACTAAATATGCACATATCAGAGAACACTTCATCATCAGCAAAAGCTTCTAACCAGTGAGTACTACGGCTCCCCGTAGCATCACAACACCCTCTAACCAGTGAATACTACAGCTCCCCGTAGCATCACAACATCCTCTGACTAGTGAATACTACAAATCCCATAGCATCATAACACTCTCTGACTAGTGAATACTACAACTCCCCGTAGCATCACAACACTCTCTGACTAATGAATACTATGGCTCCCCGTAGCATCACAACACTTACTCCCATTACCCCATAATCTAAATCTCATACCACAGCACACTATATCCACTAGCGCATGCTCTGCGGACTATCATAGTTATCTACACACACTCACCCCAATTATGCATCATAAATTATGACGACAATCGTCATAATAAAATACATCTTTCTTCAGATAATCCACATTCTTAAATAATCCTTCCTGATGACAACTCCCAAGGCTCCCACTGGAATCATAGATACTTGATACACCACAAGTCGTCTAAACTCAAGATTCTCGAATAACTCCGAAATCAAGATATCATACCCGGATACCTCGGAACACCTCAACAGAACATCACAAGATCCTACCACAACCATTGATCTCCTGCCCCAGGCATCATATAGATACAATAATACATTTCCTCTGAACCCCATAATTAGATCTTCATTTTTCCCAATGCGCAACTTTGGTGTATCCAATTACTCAATTGAAACACGAGAGAACGCTAACGCTATGGAATACGTTGATAATTCTCCGAAACCCTTTTCCTACCGATCAAAATCCATGCAAGAATACGCATACCGACCCGGGAGTTGGCTGCTCAATCATTCTCTACTTACTTGCAACGACACTGACCACTACCAGGTTCCTGACCATTGACCACCTGTCGTGGAGACATTCATCCTTCTCAAACAAGCACTTCCTACAATAGCTCACTCTGACCCTTTCCTCGATCACCAATAACTTTGGTCTTGTGAATTCTTACCGCAGATCTCTATACCCCACTTATAACCGTTCTTGACAAATCTATGCTTTCTTTCATACGATACCTGGTTCTTCCCCACCCAGGGTTCGAACCATCACCAATTGGCACACAACCATCCCACAAACTATTTTCACTAGCAAAATCGCACCTACCCCTGGAAAGTGCTACGCAACGCCCGATAATCACCTTTAAGGAAATCAATCGTTCTCATATACTCTGAACCTCAGATGAAATCATCAAGAACTTCTCGTCACGACAGCCTCTAGTCGTTCCAAGTCTCATACCAATCCAATACCAAACAACTCAACTGTCCAATAACATCACTGGCTCATAGACTGAACCACAAAATCATCATCCTCCCCCACCTCGACTCATCAACCAACGTTCCAACGCATGGATCATCCCAAGAACAAGGACCCACTCCCATATTCAATACCTAATATAGATAGAAAACCACTGCACTGATAAACTCGACTGGACTCCCCACTGATACCACTACAATACGCCCTACTATACTCAAATAGGTGTACCGTGGTCCTCGACTATCTCAGTCCCAATTGACTATCTACTCATGATAAATCACTGCCTCGCGGCACACATGCTACGTAATACTCTGGTGGAAAATCATCATCAATGACAACCTGCAGGGTCTACCCCCAAACCCAAAACTTAAACATCATGCTCCCCATGTTTCGCACACGAACATAAATAGTGATGGGTTTTAGTCATATGAACATTCCTATGTGCACATTCAAACCCTAATGCTTGGATCTAGGTTTCTCTAATTAAACATGCATTGAATCCAAGACTTCTAATGACTAATTAGGTACAAGAACAATACAAAACCAGAGTTAGAAGCTTACCTTGAAACACTTGTTTGATCTTCTTGTTCTTGGAGCTTTAGAGTCACAATTGTCACTCCTCTAATGGCTTACAAACACCAACTAGCAAAGAGAATGATTTGAGAGAGAGGAGAGAGGAGGAAATCGGCCAGGGTATCATTGCTGTAGAGGAGGTGCCGATTTCCCTATCCCAAGGGGTCGATTTATACTTGTAAGGCTCCTAGGGTTTTACCCTTAAACCCTAATTGGATAACTTAGACTCTAAGTAATCCTAATCCTTTCCTTGGATATGCCTTGGACGATTTTAGGCTTATCCTAGCCCTAGAAATCGTCCACCCTATATCCTATAAGGATTCATAGCCTAAAGTGTAACTATCAAACAATTGACAGTTTATACCCTCTTATTTAATTAATCTACTTAAGTCACCAAATTAATACTAATTAATCTATCACTTATATTAATCAAATAACAATATTATTATTCCTAATATATTATCCTCATAATATATTAATATCTATTCTCTCATAATAAATCATCCTACCAAGTTGCTATGGTGAAGGCAACCTAAAAGGACCATGCACAATCGGAGCAAATACTTGCCTAATATAGTTGCAGCCTTAGACACTATTCCAACAGTCTCCCACTTGGATAAGTCTAGTAACTATATGCACAGGTACAATCCGATTTGCAATCGTAGATCTCAAAGATGCTGTCAAACTCTGATCTAATCAATCTTGTCCTTTAGATAAGGGATCGTACAGTTCTCTATTAGATATCATGCTGACAATTCTATGGAATGATTAGTCTAGCATTTGGTTTCTCGATCTCCGATTTATTTGACATAGAACTTAATCGAACACATCAATTCAGTTTTGACCGGGCCCGGCACATAAGTCAAATCAAATCATCAAGCGGCCGAGATATCACTTTTCCCTTCTTAGGATAAAAGTTACAGATAAACTTTGACTTATATGCATTTACTTATTCATTAACCAACTATACACAACAATGCATTTTATAACATCGAGTTACCAATGCGTTTTCGCATTATCAATGTACAACCAATTAACAAATAACAAACCATATATCTAGGTTTTAAGACTATATGATATTATCGTCTTGCGATCACCCTTTTTCTATCACATTCCATAAGGTGATTCCAACAAGCACGGGTTTGTTCCAATGCTCAAAATTGGTTCATAAGCACTCATGAACGTTGCAACAATCTTTTGCTATGTCTAATACTGTTTAGACAATCTACACACCTATTCATGACAATTTTCATTCATATCTACTTCCGACATATAAACAATTGTGGACAATTTGAATAATCCGATTATTCTTAATAAACTCAATTATTCTGGAAGTCAAAACATGCAAAGTGAAACAATAGTTAAACAATTAACATAAGACAGTAACATTACTAATAAATAAAACTCCTTTTTTTAATCATCAAATGTTAATCAAATTTATCTATTACACGTTTCTAATACTATCTAATCTATGCTAATATCATCCTTCAGACCAATACTCCTAGCATGCTGTAAGTGCTTTACCCTACTCAGTCCCTTCGTAAGCGGATCTGCTGAGTTATCTTCTGATGATATCATCTTCACTACGAGTTGTCCTTCTTCTACATGATGTCTAATAAAGTGATATTTTATGTCGATATATCGTGATCTACCATGATCTCTTGGTTCCTTGGTCAAGGCAACCACTCCTTCATTATCACATAAAATCTCCATGGGCTCCTTTATGGAAGGTACAACTCCAAGATCACCAATGATGTTCTTCAGCCATATTGCCTCCTTCGATGCTTCGCTCGCTGCAATGTACTCTGATTCGCACGTTGAATCAGCTACGGTTTCCTGCTTGGAACTTTTCCAAGTCACTGCTCCTCCATTCAGGGTAAAGACCCAACCCGATTGCGAACGGTAGTTGTCTCTGTCGGTCTTAAAACTGGCGTCACTGTACCCTCGCACCTTCAAGTCATCACTCCCTTCGAGGACTAAAAACCATTCCTTCGTCCTCCGAAGGTACTTAAGGATATTCTTCACCGCAATCCAATGAGCTCTGCCAGGATTCCCTTGATATCTACTAACCATGCTCAAAGCACAGGCTACATCAGGGCGAGTACAAGTCATAGCGTACATGATTGAGCCAACTACGGAAGCGTATGGAACTGGGCTCATTTCAGCTATCTCAGCTTCGGTACTTGGACTTTGAGTCTTACTCAACTTGGCATTACTTTGTATCGGTAATTCTCCCTTCTTCGAGCTTTCCATCCTAAAACGTTTTAGTACCTTCTCTAAGTAAGTGTTTTGACTAAGTCCTATTAGTCTCTTACTTCTTTCTCTTACTATCCTTATTCCCAAAATATAGGAAGCCTCTCCGAGGTCCTTCATAGAAAAGCACTTCCCGAGCCAGGACTTAACCTCCTGCAGAGTCGGGATGTCGTTTCCTATGAGTAATATGTCATCGACATATAGAACGAGGAAGCTTACTACACTCCCACTGGCTTTAACATATACACACGATTCATCTTCGCTTCGTACAAATCCAAACTCTTTGACTTTCTCATCGAAACAAAGATTCCATCTGCGAGACGCTTGCTTAAGTCGATAAATGGACTTCTCAAGCTTACACACTCTATTCGGATGCTTCGGATCCACAAACCCCTGGCTGAGCCATGTACACATCCTCAGCCAATTTCCCATTAAGGAAAGCGGTCTTGACATCCATTTGCCAAATCTCATAATCATGAAATGCGGCAATAGCTAGCATCACTCTAATAGACTTTATCTTCGCAACTGGTGAGAAGGTCTCTTCATAGTCAACTCCGGACGTTTGAGTATAGCCCTTCGCAACCAATTGTGCTTTATACGTGTGTACCTTTCCATCCACATCGGTCTTCTTCTTGAAGATCCATTTGCACCCAACGGTCTTACGTACGGGTACATTATCAACCAAATTCCAAACTTGGTTATCATACATGGATTGGATCTCGCTATCCATTGCCTCTTTCCATTTTGCAGACTCCAGGCCTGCCATGGCTTCCTTATAGCTATTAGGTTCATCAAGGTTTATTAGTGTACTATCACTAATATACGTGTCCCCTTCGGTAGTTATATGAAAACCATACAACTGGGGTTGAACTCTAACTCTTTCAGAACGTCTAAGAGGTAATGATATGTCAATCGGTTCAACCGGAGTTTCCTCCTTGGGTTGAGTGCCAGCAGTAGAGGTTCCTTCATCTATCGACTCTTGAATCTCTTCAGGATCGATTTGCCTCCCACTATCTCCTTGGCCTATGAGTTCTCGCTCTCGGAAAACTCCTCTCCTCGCAACAAAGACAACATTATCCTTCGGTCTATAGAAGAGATATCCAAAGGATTTCTGAGGGTAGCCGATGAAAATACATCTCTCACTACGAGGTTCGAGCTTGTCGTGAGTATCTTGTCTTATGAAAGCCTCGCAACCCCAAACCTTGATATGTGCTAACGAAGGAGCTTTCCCCGTCCACATCTCGTGAGGTGTTTTGGAAACCTTCTTAGTAGGGACTCGGTTAAGGATATGGGCGACAGTCTCTAAGGCATACCCCCAAAAAGAGATAGATAGTGAAGCACGACTCATCATAGAGCGAACCATTTCCAACAAGGCTCGATTACGCCTTTCTGCCACACCATTCAATCGTGGTGTCCTAGGTGGCGTTAATTGTGAAACTATTCCACACTCCTTGAGATAATCGTGGAATTCAAGACTTAGGTACTCTCCTCCTCGATCGGATCGAAGCATCTTGATCTTCCTGCCCAATTGATTCTCCACTTCATTCTTGAATTCTTTGAAATTTTCAAAAGTTTCTGACTTCTGCTTGATTAAGTAGATATACCCATATCTACTATAGTCATCGGTAAAAGTCACGTAGAAGCGGTTTCCATCCTTCGTGGTAGATCTAAACGGTTCACACACATCGGTATGTATGAGGTCCAATAGACCCTCACCCCTTTCGCACGTACTAGCGAAGGGTGACTTAGTCATCTTTCCAAGTAAACAAGACTCACATGTGTCATCTTCCCTAAGGTCGAATGACTCCAACACTCCATCCTTTTGGAGTTGGGCTATACGTATCTTGTTGACATGTCCAAGACGACAATGCCATAAGGATGCCTTATCATTACTATTGGAAGAATCCATGCATAAAACATCATTTCCTAAGTTATCAACAATCATAACAGTTTCATAAATTCCATTACATGGTATAGCTTCAAAATAAAAGACACCATTCAGATAAGCTAAAATAGAACCATTCTCATTATTAAAAGAAAATCTAAAACCTTGTCCAAACAAACCATGAAATGAAATGATGTTTCTAGCCATTTCTGGCGAATAGCAACAATTGTTCAAATCTAAAGATAAACCATTCCTAAGCACTAAATAATACACTCCAATCTTGGTCACAAGCGAAGATCTTCTGTTCCTCATGATTAGATTTATTCTTCCATGCTCCACTTCTCTATTTCTTCTTAGTCCCTGCACATTAGAACAAATGTGGTAACCACAACCGGTATCAAGAACCCAAGAAATATCATGAGATGAATCGTTAGATTTAATTGTGTATATACCTGTGAAAGATGACTTGATCTTTCCTTCCTTGATGGCTTGCACGTACTCTGGGCAGCTTCTTTTCCAATGTCCTATCTTGTGGTAGTGGTGGCATTCTGCCGCCTTCGGGTTAGGGCAGGGCTTAGCGGGATCAACTTTGGTCCCACTAGAAGAGGCACCATATTGGGCTTTAACCTTAAGATAGTTCTTTGACGAATCCTTCCTCTTATTTCCCTTTCCTTGTCCAATTGCCAAGACAGGAGCGGCGGGCGGATTGGGAGTTTGTGCAACAGACTTGTCCTTGAAGTTGCTCTCAGCGACCCTCAAGAGACCTTGGAGTTTGCTTAGGGTGACCTCTTCTTTGTTCATGTGATAGGTTATCCTAAATTGATTGTAACTTGGAGGCAAAGAGTGAAGCACCATGTTGATCGCCAAGTCTTCCCCAAAGTCAACATTTAACTTGCGAAGGCGGTCGACATACCTTTGCATCTTTTGCAGGTGCAAGGTAAGAGACTCTCCATGACCCATCTTAGCGGAAATCATGTTAGTGAAAATATCATAATGTTCTTGTCTCGCGTTTTGATGGTATCTATCCAATAAGTCTTGGTGCATTTCGTACGGATACATGTCCTCGTAGGACTTTTGGAATTCGGAGTTCATCGTGGCGATCATGATGCAATGTACCTTCGTTGCATCACGCTCGTGAGTTTCAAAAGCGGTCATTTCGGCCGGAGTAGCGATTTCAGGGTTGATTTTCTCTAGCTTCTCATCGAGGACATACTCCTTATCCTCATAGCGAGCAATCGTGCGAATGTATCTTATCCATTCGCTAAAGTTCGTTCCATCAAAGGTGACCTTTTGACAAAGGCTCATCAAAGTGAATGAACTTGCAGCAGCATTGTTGGCGTTCGACATCTACAAATAGAAAATACAAAGATAGATTAGAATATGAATCCCTAATTATCACCCAATAAGAAAAATTAGGGATAGGATCCAACAACAATATTTACACATTAGAAGAGGGATGTCGTAATCTAATATGCAAACAATTTGAAGGTAAGTGAATGACGATTCACTAATTCTCCACCATGAAAAACATAACTTTAAGTCCTAAATGTATTGAGAATTCCTAGGTTTGGATGAGATTCATTGAAACTTTTCAATGGCATGTTTAAATCTCGATATGCCCCTCTTGTTTGTGACTGGGATACCTAGGATCACAAAGCGGGTGTGAATTACCATGAAAATTCACATGGTGCCTTCATTGTAACAATCACCTATTCGATGTGCCGGTACACCACACACGCTCCATCGAACTATGATAAACAATGAATCACCCTTTGCCACCTTCGCTTAGAACCAATTAGTGTGCCGGTAAACCACACACGCTCCACTAACTTCTTAGCAAGGTGCAAATTGTAATTTAATGGGATTGCATCAATTTACTTTTCCTAAAGTAACTAAGATTGGGAAAATTTAAGAAACATGTAGTTACTTTGTATATTATACTTTTAATGAGAGGATGAGGTTGCCCTATCCTACCTGTTCGACTAACGACCCTCCATCGATCAAGCAAGCGGTGGGTGTGAGTGTACACCCATTAAGCGCCATTTTATAGGCCGCAACCTTATACCCACCTGATAGACCGGCTTCGTGAATGAGGCCTACTAACGGTAAGACTAGCATTTAAGTTATACATATATAAATGTTAATCTTGTAATATTATATTAGTATAGGGTTGGATTTTAAACTTGTAAAATTCTAGGGCTTGAAATTTAAATTGTCTAAATTAAACTTTTAATTACAAAACATAAATTTCAAAACTTGAGGACAAGTTTTAACCATTTAAAACATAAAGGATCAAATAACAAATAATTTAAATTAACAATTAATCACATAATTATCCATATTTGATTTATTTATTATTTCTTGAAAAACAATTTACCAGTTTAATCAAAATAATTAATAATTATCATATAAGGAAATTAAGTATTTTATTAATTGATAAATATCTTCAATTAGATCAAAAATATAGTCATATATATATCATAAAATCGGATTTGGGTTGATCTAATATGATAAAGGTATGTTTCCATAAGATAAATATGAAAAAATCCCGATTTTGGCCTTTCGTGACGCTCGGACTCGCCGAGTACCCAAACTGGACTCCCCAAGTCAGGCCAACTCGCCGAGTCCACTATGGGACTCGCCGAGTCCATGACTCAGAAACACAAAATTCGAATTTTGCAGTTAAGATTCAAATATTCAAGCATCAATTTAATAGAAACCAATCTAGGCTCTGATACCACTGATGGGTTTTAGTCATATGAACATTCCTATGTACACATACAAACCCTAATGCTTGGATCTAGATTTCTCTAATTAAACATGCATTGAATCCAAGACTTCTAATGACTAATTAGGTACAAGAACAATACAAAACCAGAGTTAGAAGCTTACCTTGAAACACTTGTTTGATCTTCTTGTTCTTGGAGCTTTAGAGTCATAATTGTCACTCCTCTAATGGCTTACAAACACCAACTAGCAAAGAGAATGATTTGAGAGAGAGGAGAGAGGAGGAAATTGGCTAGGGTATCCTTACTGTAGAGGAGGTGCCGATTTCCCTATCCCAAGGGGTCTATTTATACTTGTAAGGCTCCTAGGGTTTTACCCTTAAACCCTAATTGGATAACTTAGACTCTAAGTAATCCTAATCCTTTCCTTGGATATGCCTTGGAAGATTTTAGGCTTATCCTAGCCCTAGAAATAGTCCACCCTATATCCTATAAGGATTCATAGCCTAAAGTGTAACTATCAAACAATTGACAGTTTATACCCTCTTATTTAATTAATCTCCTTAAGTTACCAAATTAATACTAATTAATCTATGACTTCTATTAATCAAATAACAATATTATTATTCCTAATATATTATTCTCATAATATATTAATATCTATTCTCTCATAATAAATCATCCTACCAAGTTGCTATGGTGAAGGCAATGTTGGATTAGTGTCCAAGTCCATAACTATTTTGGTATGTACTTGACCCGATGGTGCATGGTCCTTTTGGGTTGCCTTCACCAAAGCAACTTGATAGGATGAATTATGGAGAGAAAGGATTAAATATGATTTATTAATATATTATGAGAATAATATATTAAAGGAGAAATCATATTGTTTAATTAATATTAGTCATTAATTAATTAGTAATTAGTTTTATGGCTAAAAGAGATTAATTAAACTTAAGGGACTGGAATTGTAATTATAAGATAATTGCAATTTGGGCCATGGATTGCCTTATATTATAAGGTGGACGAATTCTATGGGGGAAACCCATATGAAATCGTCCAAGGCCTTAAGGAAAGGGCTCCATGGGTTGCTTAGGTCTTAAGCATCCAAATTAGGGTTTCCTTGTTAGATAATCCTAATAGCCTTACTATATAAAGACCCCTTATGACCCAAAAACGTGGCCAAGACTTCTCTAGGGTTTGTAGATGGTTTTGGGCAGCCTCTATTCTCTCTCCTCTTGCTTATGGTGTTCGTGAACCATTAGAGGAGTGATATTTGTGACTCTAAGCTTTCTAAAGTCAATACAAGGAGATTTGGGATTGTTATTGCTACATAACAATCAAGGTATGATCTTAAACCTATTCTCATGTTAATATGATTACTTGAATGCTAGAATTAGGGTTTATAGTCTTGGATAACTTGCATGTACAATAGAGAAACCTAGATCCAAGCATTAGGGTTTGTATGAGCACATAGGATGTTCTTATGACCAAAACCCATCAGTGGTATCAGATCCTAGACTGGTTTCTATTGTATTGATGCATTATATGATTGAAAAATTCATTTTTTGGGTTTCTAGAGGCTGGACTCGCCGAGTCCATGCTTACTCAACGAGTCCATGCCTGACTTGGCGAGTCGGCTGGTCAGATGGAGGGAAAACCAGGATTTCTTGCTGTTTTTGCTTAAGGATAGTTGCCTTATCATATTAGATCAATATAAATCCGATTTTTTGATATATATATGAGTATATTCTTGATCTAATTGAAGATATTTATCAATTAATAAAATATTTGTTTCCTTATGTGATAATTGATTAATTATTTTGATTAAATTGGTAAATTGTTTTGCAAGAAATCATTAAATAAATCAAATATGGATAATTATGTGATTAAATGTTAATGAAGATTATTTGTTATTTGATCCTTTTTGTTATGAAAAGTTTCATATTTTCCCCTTTAGGTTTTATAGTTTAAATTTGAACCCAAAAGTTTTGTTGTTTTGAAATTCAAATAGTTGAAACCTTAATGTTTTGAAAAAAGGTTTCAAAACTTGCCCTCAAGTTTTGGAATTTAAATTTTGATTAATAGTTTAATTTTGATGTATATTTAAATTCTAAACCCTAATGTTTTGAAATGTTTCAAAACTTGCCCTCAAGTTGTGGAATTCAAAAGTTGATTAAAAGGTTTAATTAGGAA
Organism: Lactuca saligna; assembly: GCF_052625555.1. Taxonomy (NCBI): domain Eukaryota; kingdom Viridiplantae; phylum Streptophyta; class Magnoliopsida; order Asterales; family Asteraceae; genus Lactuca; species Lactuca saligna. Next base: position 51,183,854 of record NC_136418.1, on the reverse strand, counting down.
TGTTAAATTCTAAAACCCTAGTAATGTTTTGAAAAGTTCAAATCACACCCTTGTGGTTTTATTAACTATTATGGTGTATAATTAAAAGAGGTTTAATAAATCCATAAAAGTTTAGGTTTACAATTTAATTGAATTAAAAGTATAATTGTTAAATTTGACCACCTAGTATTTTAAAAGTGTAAAATACACCCTATACTATATATATAAAATTAAAAGTCTAACATTATATAAATGTATGAGTAAAAGTCAGTCTTACCGTTAGTAGGCCTCATTCATGAAGCTGGTCTATAAGGGGTGTCTAAGGAAATTGCCTATAATCTGGCGATTGAATGGGTATCCACTCTTACCCACTGCACTCTTGACTAGTGGAGGGTCGTTAGTCGAACGGGTAGGATAGGACGAAACCTTCCATTATAAGTATAATGAAATACCAAGTAACTAAATGTTTTTCAAATTCCCAATCTTAGTTACTTAGGCAAAAGTGAATTGATGAAATTCCATGAAATTACACTTTGTGCCCTTGGGAAGACGTTAGTGGAGCGTGTGTGGTTTACCGGCACACTAAATGGTTCTATGCAAAGGTAGCAAAGGGTGACTCAATGTTTGTCATAGTTCGGTGGAGTGTGTGTGGTTTACTGGCACATCGAATAGGTGACTGTAACATGTGAGGGCACCATGTAAGTTTGCATGGTTATTCACACCCGCTTTGTGATCCTTGGCATCCCAGTCACAAACAAGAGGGGCATATCGAGATTTAAACATGCCATTGAAATGTTCAATGAATCTCAAAGGATCTAGGAGTTTTCATAGATTTAAAACTTAAATTTCTTTTTCGTTTTTTCATGGTGGAAATTAGTGAATCGTCATTCACTTACCTTCAAATGTTCTACAGTTTGGGTTACGACATCCCTCTCCCGAGTTATAGAATATTGTGTTGGGTCCTAGCCTTAGTATCTCATTTGGGTGATTTACTAAGGACTCAATCAATCAACTAACTTGAATTCGTTTTCTCCCGTTTTGTAGATGTCAAAGTTCGACAACTATGGTCTTCCCAAATCCCGTGGAACAAGCATTCCACATGAAGATGGTATTCCACGATTCGATCGAGGAACAAGAAATCATGCTTCACTTCCTCCACCTCCTCCAATTGTTCTCCCTAACCCACAAGATCGAAGAATTGAAAGGTTCAATATCACTAAAGCCCTATTGGAAATGAAACATGAAGATGGTAAACCCGTGTGTGCCCACATTCTAGGAATGAAATCACACATTGATAGGTTGATAATGTTGGGTGTGTCATTCCCGGATGAGTTGGCTGTGAATTGGGTTTTGCAGTCACTTCCTGAATCATATAATGAGTTCAAAAGAAAGTATTATATGATAGATCATGACGACAACCTCATTGACCTAACTTACATGCTCATTGTTGTTGAATCAGAAATGATTTGGCGAAGCAATGGAGCGTATTTGTTGGGAAAGTCAACCGACCATGCTTCTGACGACGTTCTAAGAGAAGCGAGCTGCGTTTGCTGCCAAGAGAAAGGGCGTTGGATAAAAGTCTGCCCCAAGAGCCTGAAAATTCCAAAGATGGGAGAGTCAAAGAGTATGACTGCGCTTCAGGTAAAATCCACTATCTAACTTCATTAAGTTCCTATTCATTGATTCAAAATACATGCTGTGATAAGATTGCATTTGGATGTTTTTTGTAGGATCGGTGAAAAGAGAGGAAGCTTGGTGAAAGAACAAGATGAATCTAATCATAAGAAAGGGATCTTGATCGCATGGACTTGAAGATTAGATTTTGAGCTTAGATAGTTATGATAGAGTTGTTAGAAATTTACTTTTTGAACTACATAGTTTTCAATGGATTTTTGCATTGTAAGGACAAATGTTTTCCGCTGCTTTTATAAATAAAATAAATTTTCGTTTGACTTATTTATTTATTTGTTTATTTCCTTGCAATGAAATCGTTATGAAAATTGGTGTTTGCATATTTCTACAACAAATGGATATGATTCTTATTTATGGAAAAGTCGAGAATTTACCAAATAGGGAGAGTTTCTCATCACCCAAATTTCAATTGGATAGATATTTGGAATCACGCAACTTGGTTGCATGATGAATGAGAAATTTCATATTTGGGAATTAGACTAATTCGTTGACAAAGTGTCAAGTGAAGGACTAGGAGATCGAGTACACAAAGTTGCGTGTTGATCAAGTCCACCATAAGAGTAATAAAGATATTCGTCATGATTTACTAAAGGTTAAGTAAATTTGATTATACTTGTAAGATTAAGTGTAATTTTGAATTGATTAAAAGGTTTAAATCAATAGCAGAACGAATAAGAAGAATCAAGCAGGCAGAAAGATAAAAGGTTCTCCATTCTAAGAAGAAGGGAGAGTGCCTTTTATGCTTTATGATAGGTCTTTATGATTAAGAACCATATCTTAATTGATCCTCTATGTGAGTCTTAGTACAATTGTATGTCTAAGTAGAGGAATCAAGAATTGAAGAAATGGTTAAATCAAGAAGTCAATCATACTTCGTTCCAAAACAAGTCTTAGAGTTAAGATTATGACATTAAGTGATAAGTATTAAGAAGGCTTAAATCATTCATCAAGTGTTTTGATAAAAGCTACACTAACTCTTGAATATTTGTTTGTCAAGAAATGTTTATTGACAAGAGAATCTTATATGTCAAGGAGTCAGTGGGAGTCTTAATGGTCTTGAAAGGTTTCAAGAACAAATCAAATAAACCTTATCGATCATCACTAGCACACGAGTTGAGGTTTACAACCTATCGTGTTGACATTATTTTTTTTCTGTGTTGTTCCAATTGAGTTAATTATGCATGTGAGTTCTATGAGTTCTCATTTTGAACGCATAAAAGGCAAGGCACCTTAATCAATGAAAGGTACATTGATAGGAAAGGGTGAGCTGCTTAACTACTTGGAAGACATGGTGGGTAGCTGTGCTACCATAAGGCAAGAAAGCAAGATTAAGAAAGTTCAGTCCATATGAGTTTGAATTTGTCGTAAACTTTGGTTTTAACAAATTCACATGGATAGAAACACATACCCCGTTTAAATCTAAGTGTTATAAGATTTCCTCCTTCATGAAAATGATTGTGAGGAAATGCTTTCACTAAGAAAGATTTTAAGAAGATAGTGATTGTAAAATTGCATTCTCGAATTCGATTATGGTTACAGTATCCCTTTCCATGATTTGAATTGTGAGGTTTGGCAATTAGTCTTAAGTTTTTAGACACACATATGAACTATCTAAGGCAAAGGTGTATAAGTTCGAGAAGCCTTGATAAAAGATTATCAAAGCATTAAGTATTAGAAACATGGACTAAAGAAATTCAATAGGTATTGTTTTCTGAAAGTTAAGATGTTTATGAATACATGTCAAAGCTAGTGGGAGCATAAGTATTATGTTTTATAATAATCATCATGATAGTAGGAGCATAAATGTTATGATTGTATGATTATTAAGGCACGTATTGCAAGTTGGCAATATTAATTATAGAAAACAAGAGTTATACCTTGCAAAGTCGTAAGGGCTGTAAAGTTGTTTTGCTATAATTAAGGGAGAGAATATTATGCTTCGTTTCAAATCTAAAGGCTTAGGTTGAGAAATGTTAATAAATTTAGTCAAAGGTACATAGTGTGTTCTTAAAATTTTGATTATGATTACGGCATTCCTCTTCACAATTAGAATTTTGAGAACATAGCAAATAAAACATTATGCATCATGTCTAATACGCTTCGGGTATAGGATCGATTGCAAATGCTTTAACGTTTGACCATTCTAAAATTTTCCAAATGTCTAGCGCATTTAGAGGGAAAAAGGACTAGAATCGGTTTGGACTAAAATAATTAAACAACTATCAAAGGACAATCCAAAGTTCGATGAGGATTGGTTGCTTATGAGTAGTTGGAAGCATGGTATTGAATGGACCATATCGTCATTATTATGAATAGAAAAGATTCTATTAAGAATAATTTGTCATATGGAAATTATGGAAATGTTTCCATATTGGATGGACCATATCGACATCATTACGAATAGATAAGATTCTATTAAGAATGAGTTGTCATATGGAAAATATGGAAGCGTGTCCATATTGGGAATTGAATATTGAAAATCTATGTCTAGATTAGAAACTTTTATGCAAAAGGATGTTCAAAGGAATGTACTTTGAGTGAGAGACATCATATCTAAGGAATTGTCTTGTAACAATCTCTGATAGAAGATTTTGTAATATTATTGGCAATAGTCTTTGTGACTTTGGTGCAGTGACATTACGAAAGAATCATTGCATAGAATGTTAGAATCTAGCATATTCTATAAGTAGCAAGAATTTGATATTCTTTCACTTATGAAAAAGGATATGGAGTTGTGAAATGATAATGATTGGAAATGTGTTCAATGTGATCTATTTCACAAAGTAAGAACCATAGGTAAACATTGTGTGCATGCTAGGAGCATGGGACAAGTGTAATAATTCAAGTAAGAAGTTGATTACCCGAAACGACAAATAATGAGTAATCGATATGGTGATAAATAAAAGGAGTTTTATTTATACTCAAAGGTTTGAAGCCACATGGGATTAGTATTATTCTTCTATTTCACTTTACATGTTTTGACTTCCTGAATAATTTAATTGGTTAAGAACAGTCAAATTATTCGAACGGGCCACAGTTGTTCATATGTTGGAAGTAGGTATGAATGAAGACTATCGTGAATTGGTGTGTGGATTGTCTAAAAGGGTATTAGACATAAGCAAATGTTTGCTGCGACGTTCATGAGTGCTTATGAATATGAATTTGAGCATTGGATTAAACCCACGCTCACTTGGATCACTCCATGAATTGTATCATGAGTGATTGGTGAGATGATAACATCTTATATTCTTGAAACCGAGATGTGTGAGTTGTATCTTGCTAATTGGTTGCACATTGATAATATGAAAACACACTAGTAACTTGGTGTTATAAAACATATTGTTGTGTGTGATTAGGTGAGTGAGTACAAGCAAGCATTGTATCAAAGTTTATCCGTTCCTTTTATCCAAAGAAGGATAAAAGCGATATCTTTGGGCCCCTCGATGATTTAGTGATGACAAACGTAAATGCTCGGCCGGGCTAGGGCTAATTTGATTTGTTCAATTAGTCAGTCGTCATAAATCGGAAGTCAATAAATAGTACAAAGAGAATGATTTGAAATCATATCTCATAAGATATCTAGAATGGAGGAATATATGATCCCTTATCTAAAGGACACGCGTATCTGATAGGATCAGAGTTGACAGCAGCTTTGGAAAGCTACGATTGCAGATCAGGATCTGAAGTTATACGCAGAATAGTTATTAGACTTATCCAAGTGGGAGACTGTTGGATTAGTCTCTAAGTCCATAACTATTTTGGTATGTAATTGACCCGATGGTGCATGGTCCTTTTGGGTTGCCTTCACCAAAGCAACTTGATAGGATGAATTATGGAGAGAAAGGATTAAATATGATTTATTAATATATTATGAGAATAATATATTAAAGGAGAAATCATATTGTTTAATTAATATTAGTCATTAATTAATTAGTAATTAGTTTTGTGACAAAAAGAGATTAATTAAACTTAAGGGACTGGAATTGTAATTATAAGATAATTGCAATTTGGGCCATGGATTGCCTTATATTATAAGGTGGACGAATTCTATGGGGGAAGCCCATATGAAATCGTCCAAGGCCTTAAGGAAAGGGCTCCATGGGTTGCTTAGGGCTTAAGCATCCAAATTAGGGTTTCCTTGTTAGATAACCCTAAGAGCCTTACTATATAAAGACCCCTTATGACCCAAAAACGTGGCCAAGACTTCTCTAGGGTTTGTAGACGGTTTTGGGCAGCCACTATTCTCTCTCCTCTTCATCCTCTTGCTTATGGTGTTTGTGAACCATTAGAGGAGTGACATATGTGACTCTAAGCTTTCTAAAGTCAATACAAGGAGATTTGGGATTATTATTGCTACATAACAATCAAGGTATGATGTTAAACCTATTCTCACATTAATATGATTACTTGAATGCTAGAATTAGGGTTTATAGTCTTCGATAACTTGCATGTACAATAGAGAAACCTAGATCCAAGCATTAGTGTTTGTATGAGCACATAGGATGTTCTTATGACCAAAACCCATCAGGCAACCCAAAAGGACCATGCACAATCGGATCAAATACTTGCCTAATATAGTTGTAGCCTTAGATGCTATTCCAACAAATAGCACCACCCAGGTCATAGAAGGGGACATCTCCTCTATCGGCTGATTGCTCCCCTCAGACCGAAATTATCCCCTCCCTCTGACTCCCTACCAAAATACTCTGAAAGGCTCTCGACCTCCATCTCAAGGGACGCCTCTTCGAACTCGATCATGGCCGGATAATCCAGAGAACCACAAGCATCATTCACTACGAACCATGGTACTCATCCCATGACATCCCTTCTCAATATGATCTGGTGTATGGTACCCGAACCATAGCATCACTCCTCCATTTGTTCTGATGTATGGTACTCGAACCAATACATCACTCCTCCATCCGCTCTGATGTATGGTACCCGAAGCATAACATCACTTCTCAATCCGCTCCGATGTATGGTACTCGAACCATAACATCACTCCTCAATCTGCTCCGATGTATGGTACTAGAACCATTACTCCTCAATCCGCTCCGATGTATGTGTTTGATATAGTGTCTAAGTTCATAACTATATTTGGTATGTACTTGACCAGACCCGTTATGGTCCATTTGGGTTGCACTTCACCAGAACAATTTATGGATAATATTTGAGAATAGTACAAGTTATGATTTATTAATATATTATAAGTTCTAATATATTAATATAAGATCATATTATTTAATTAGTAGTGATCCATAATTAATCTAGGATTAATTTAGAGATCAAAGATATTACTAATTAAATATGGACTTCTATATTTATATAGTGTGGGCTAAAGCTTATTTGGAATGGGCTAGGCTTGCATTGAAAAGTCCATGGATACTCCATGGAGCTTTAACCCATGGATCTCATGGAAATGAAGAGACATGGGTTTTAGGGATGTAACCCTAATCCTCCACACTATATAAAGGAGGCTTTGGTTCCTGAAATGAGACTAGTTGACACTTGTTGAGGTGAGTGCAAATTTCAAGATAGTAGTGACTATTCTCTCAAAGTTCCAAGTTTGTGGTGATTTGTGATTTCCACTTGAGGCATCCACACTATTGGTGCTAGGCTCAAAAACTCCAAGCAATCAACTACAACTTCAAGGTAAGTATTTCTCCTAGCTTTATTTGATTCATGTTCCCCATGCCATGCTAGCTAGGATATAAACCTTGGAAAAAAAATAATTATATGCATGTATCTTAGAAAAATATAGATCCAAGGTTTATTAGGGTTGCATGTACACTTAGGAAGTGTTAGAATGCTCAAAACCCAACAGTGGTATTAGAGCCTAGGCTTGTTTGTTTGATACTTGATGCAATATAGTTGAAAAAGTTGAAAAAACTTGTTGTCTGACTGCTGAACTCGTCGAGTCATGGGGGGACTCGTCGAGTTCACTTGTATTTTCAACCTACTCGTCGAGTAGGATCATGCACTCGACGAGTAGGGTCGACAGAGTGCAGATTTTCGACTTTAATTGCTGGAAATGGATTAGAGACATTACCCTAAACTGTTTTGGTACTTTAAAACTTGTTTTAGATGGTGTAATGTCATTGCTAATTCATTTACAACAACTAGTTATCAAAATTACAAAGTTTAAGTGTGAGTTTGATTCATGAAAGTGTTCATATTCATGTTCTTGTTCTTATGATGTTTAGATGATCATAGGAATTATTTGTAACCTATGTGGTAGATTAATTTTGATCATAATGTGTTTTAATGGAGTCCCTAACTTGTCCTCAAGTTATGGAAAACCAAAAGTCACTTGGATTAAAAACCATTAAAAGAACATAAGAGTTAAAAAAAATGAAGAGTCTTCATTTTATTACTCTATTAAACTCATAAGTTACAAGAAATGAAAAGTTTTGAAAGTTTACAAAACTTGCCCTCAAGTTTTGGAACAAGTAAAGTCTTATTAAAAAACTTTAGTTCCAACCCTTAGAATTTTAAAAAAGTTAAAATTCAACCCTTATAGTTATATTATTATGATTTAATAATTATATATATATATATATATATATATATATATATATATATATGTATGTATGTATAAGAACAAAGTCGTCTTACCGCTAGTACGCCTCATTCACGAAGCCGGTCTATAAGGTGGGTATAAGGTTGTTGCCTATAAAATGGCAACTTAATGGGTGTCCACTCTCACCCACCGCTTGCTTGACCGGTGGAGGGTCGTTAGCCGAACGGGTAAGACAAGGACTTATAAATTCTCATTAAAAGTATGATGAATACTATAAAGTAACTAAATGTTTTATCAAATTCCCAATCTTAGTGCTAATCCATGAAATTACACTTTACACTTTGTCTAAGTCGTTAGTGGAGCGTGTGTGGTTAACCGGCACACTAACTTGGACTTAACAAGGTAGGTAAAGGGTGACTTAATATTTATCATAGTATCGATGGAGCGTGTGTGGTTAACCGGCACATCGATTGAGGGGTAATTTATTAAGGGTACCAAGTAGTTTGCATGGTTACTTCACACCTCGTTTTGTGATCGTCGGCATCCCAGTCACAAAACTTGGAGGGCACACTCGAGATTGAAACATGCCTTTGAAAAGTTCATTGAATCTCAAAAGAATCTAGGAATTTCGAAGTACCAAATCAAAAACTTAATATTTACTATTTCGTTTTTTGGTGGAAATTGGTGAATCGTCATTCACCTACCTTTCAAATATGTTATTACTTAGACTACGACATACCTCTTCTAAGTTATAATATATTGTGATTGGATCCTAGCCTTAATACTACATTTGGGTGTTCTATTAAGGACTATCTCTATATCTAAACTAAAACCTTCTTCATTTTCAGATGTCTGCAAACACTACTGCTTCTGGCTCTAATCCCAATGGCTCCTTTACTCTTATGAACTTATGTGGGAAAGTCACTTTTGATGGATCCAACTTTAATGAATGGATCAGAAACATCAGAATGATTACTCGCTATGAGGATAAGGAATATGTCCTCGATAAGGAGCTTAAGGAGATTGATGAGACAGTTGCTACTCTTCAAGAGATCGCTGAGTTAAGGGCACATGAAAGGGATGCCACCAAAGTGGCATTCATCATGATGGCCACTATTGTCACACCCCAAAACCAGAACGGCAGAAACGTTCGGGGGCGGAGGATGTCATATTCAGTATCATAACAGTTCATAGAAAGGAAAGTACACACCACCATATATATATTAAAGTTTCCAAGATGTTTACATAATTGTATTCAGTACATGTTCAAAAGTTAAATACATAAACATCATTCAAAAGAAGTAATTAACGCCAGTGCGTTAATCCCAAAAGTTGATTCCCAAACCTGCTTAGCGGTTCCCTGAGAATACAAGTTAATTCAAAGAAAAAGTGTCAACAATTAAGTTGGTGAGTTCATAAGTAGTTTAGAAAAATTTGGATGCCATTCCAAAATGGGTGTATGTTTTCCAGAAAACTCAGTGTTTCAAGTGTGAAGAGTTATGACTTGTTGTGTTGAAAATGAAGGTATTAGATCCAGAATATCCCATATTTTTCCCTAATGGTTGAGATATGATTTGTTGTGTCTTCCAAGAAAAACCCTTATTTTCTTATAAAAGTATGGAATGCATATGAATGTTCGTGTCATAACTTGTAAAATAATTGCACCAGGAAAATCCCTTATCTTCCTATTAGTTGTTTGGTTTGTATACAGGAAAAACCCTTATTTTCCTAACATGACTGGCAGTCTCTAAGACCGAAAGCTGCAAGAAACCGACGTTCTTAAAAGTTGTGTCATAGTTTTATATAATAAAGCTATACGAAGATCGCATTTATTAGATGAAGAATAGTTTTAATAGCTACTCGTTCATAAAAGCATAATACCATAATAATTGTATATCCGATGAGTTTTATAACCATACTAAACTTAATATGCCTGTAACGATGTTCTTCAGGCGTCGCAGCGTTATGACAATTGTCACCCCAAAAGACGGACTGTAGCTAACAATCAGGGCGCGGGATCATGACTTCCCGTATAGATCTATACACATTTGACACGTTCTCCGAACGGGAGACTCTGGTTATAGACAGGACTTGCAGCATTACTTTCTAATAAAGAGAAGTAACGTTTGAAGATATACACGTCTCATGGATTCTCAACTAAGTCCGCATTAAAGTGATAGTTTTGTATGCAAAGTTTATCCTTTTTCACAATGTTTGACAAAGCATAAAATCATAAGTTTTTAGAATGTATAAAACGACTTAGCAATGAAAGGTACTTTGAAATCATTATATACTTTGTATAAGTCTAATGCACACAAAGTATGACAAGAGTTTTCCATAATAGTAATGAGTTCCAAGTGATTTATTCGGTAAAACAAGTGAAGTGAAACTTTATAAAATACACGATAATACCCATATGTTTACTTGTATTCCCCCCTAAGAGAGTATAAAAGCATTTAAAATGTATTTAAAGTGTGTTTGAAAGGGGTATGAACTCACTTGAAAGTTTGAAGATAGCAAGATGGAAAACCGGGCAGAGTTTCGTCTTGGGAAATGGATTTTCCTCGGGATTCTCAGGATTCCTCGGGAGTAAAATCGACCTTCGGGACTTGCACAAAATGACCAGGGCTTCGGGGTAGTGCGAGCATGGAAAACGAGGTAAAACGCAAGAAAAAGGAGAGAGAATGAGCCATTTTCCCGGGAACCCTCGCATCCCTTTTATAGGGGGCTGAGAAGCATGCGTACGCGGGGCGTACTCATGTACGCGGCGCGTACGGGACGTCACTGCTGACCGCATCCTCGGCTGCAGCGCTTTGGACGGGACGGGGAGGGGGTAGCTCGCATAGGGGCGACGTGGACAATCCGAGGCCGTGGCCTCGAGTACGCGGGGCGTACGAGGGTACGTGGCACGTACTACGGCCCTAGGCTGACTCCCCTTCGGATAATACCGAATTTTTAATAAAAATTATATATAAATTATTTATCAAACTTCAAAAATTCATATCTCCTTCATACGAACTCCATTTTTTGACGTTTTTATATCCCCGCGAAGGTGAGACTACGATCTACAACTTTCATTTAGATTCCGTTGGCAAATTCCGAAATTATTTTTATTATTTATTTATTAAAATGACGTGAGTAAGGAATTTCTTTAAAAATTCATAACTTATTCATACGATGTCCGATTTGAGCGTTCTTTTTATGCATGTTTGTAGTTTAACGATATCTATGACTTTCATTTAGACACCTAAGGTCAGAAAGTGTTTTATTGAAACTTTGCGTTTTTACGCAACTTCGTATTGCCGGTTTTTGTCGGATAACTTAGAATGGTCATAATTTCTTCGTTATAACTCGGATTTTTGTGTTATTTATATGTTTGGAAACCTTAAGACGATACCTACCACATAGTGTACTCCAAATAGAGTTTTTGAATACATCATTTTTCGATGATATTCTAATTCCTTTCTCAAAGAGGTTACAGGACTCAATTTTCACTGACTTGAAATAATGGGCTGTTACAACTATGACCGCGGATCTCCAAAAAATCCTATGAAGAATTCTAGCCCTATGAGATGCACCAAGACTTGATGGAAAGATACCATCAAAGTGCTCGTCAAGAGAGGTATGAAATCATCTCCTCCATGATAACAACTTGCATGAAGGATGGTGAACCCATCACGGGCCACATGCAGAAAATTACATCATCCCCCCGTTAGAGGGAATTTCATCCCGAAATTTAATACAAAAGAAAAGTCTTAGGGGCTGAGGAAGAGATGTGGATACTTCTGTTTCATTTGATCTTCTTGTTCCCACGTGAACTTAGGTCCCCTCTTAGCATTCCATCGGACCTTTACTATTGGAATGCGACTCTGTTTAGTTCGTTTAACTTCCCTATCCATGATCTCGACGGGTTCTTCCACAAAGTTAAGATTTTCATTTTGTTCGATCTCATCGAGTGGAATTACAAGTGTTTCGTTGGACAAACACTTCTTCAGGTTTGATACATGGAATACTAGATGTACTTTGTTAAGCTCGATTGAAAGTCGGAGTTTGTAGGCTATTGGACCTACCCTTGAAATGATTTCGAAGGGTCCAATGTACCTAGGATTTAGCTTCCCATGTTTTCCAAAGCGTATCATGCCCTTCCAGGGTGAGACCTTCAGTAGTACCCGATTGCCAATCTGAAATTCCAAGGGTTTACGTCTTTTGTCGGCATAGCTCTTTTGCCTATCCCTCGAGGATTTCAGTCATTCTCGTATTTGCACGATCTTTTCAGTAGTTTCTCTGATGATCTCTGGACCAGTGAGGGTGCTATCAGGGACTAGACCTTTTGCTAGTTGTGTGTCGCCCACTTCCGTCCAGCATAGAGGTGATCTGCACTTACGGCCGTAAAGGGCTTCAAATGGAGCAGTATTAATACTAGTATGATAACTATTGTTTTAAGAGAACTCAACCAAAGGTAAGTGAACATCCCATGCTTTACCAAAGTCGATTACACATGCTCGTAACATGTCTTCCAAGGTTTGGATCGTTCTTTCACTCTGTCCGTCAGTTTGGGGGTGATAGGCTGTACTCATGTCCAATCTTGTTCCCATGGATTTTTGCAATGATTGCCAGAATCTAGACGTGAATCTGCTGTCTCTATCCGAGATGATAGACATTAGCACTCCATGGAGTCGTACGATCTCTCGGATGTAGATTCTCGATAGCTTTTCCATTTTATCAGTTTCCTTGATCGGTAGGAAATGAGCGGACTTGGTTAATCTATCGACGATTACCCAAATAGTATCTTGGCCACCCTGAGTTTTGGGCAGTTTCGTTATGAAGTCCATGGAAATCTGCTCCCATTTCCACTCAGGAATTTCAGGTTGTTGGAGTAGTCCTGAGGGTTTCTGGTGTTCTATTTTGATCTTGGCGCAAGTCAAACACTTGCTCACATATGTAGCGATCTCTGCTTTCATGTTTGGCCACCAGTAGAGTTGTTTGAGATCTTGATACATCTTGTCTGAACCGGGGTGTACGGAGTATGGAGTCTTGTGTGCCTCGCTCATAACTACCTCTCTAAGTCCACCAAACTTGGGTGTCCATATTCGGTTCATGAGGTAACGTGCTCCGTCACTCTTGATTTCTAAATTCTTGTCCATTCCCCTAAGGGTCTCACCTGTCACGTTTTCGGGTTTCAAGGCCTCTATTTGAGCTTCCTTGACTTTCGTTGATAGGTGCGAATGGATCGACATGGCTAATGACTTCACTCTTCGGCCAGAGTACTCCTTACGACTAAGGGCATCTGCCACGATGTTAGCCTTTCCTGGATGATAGCGAATCTCACATTCGTAGTCGTTGAGCAATTCGACCCAACGTCGCTATCTCATGTTCAACTCCTTCTGGTCGAAGATGTGTTGTAGGCTCTTGTGGTCTGTAAAGATAGTGCATTTGGTACCATATAGGTAGTGTCTCCAGATTTTAAGAGCGAAGACCACCGCCCCAAGTTCTAAATCATGAGTGGTGTAGTTGACCTCATGCGTCTTCAGTTGTCGTGAGGCATATGCAATAACCTTTCCCCTCTGCATTAGTACACAGCCCAGCCCTTGCTTCGAAGCGTCGCAATACACTACAAAATCTTCGGTCCCTTCTGGGAGAGAAAGGATGGGCGCACTGCAAAGGGCCTGTTTCAAAGTCTGAAATGCAGCATCTTGCTTTTCTCCCCAATTGTAGGTCACACCTTTCTGGGTTAAGGCGGTAAGAGGCTTTGCGATGCTAGAGAAATTCTAAATGAACCTTCGGTAATAACCAGCAAGACCTAGAAATTGGCGAATTTCTGTTGGTGTAGTTGGCGCAGACCAGTTTTTGATAGCCTTGATTTTTGATGGATCCACGTGGATTCCTTCCTTGCTGACCACGTGGCCGAGGAAGTCCACCTTTCTAATCCAAAACTCACATTTTGAGAATTTTGCATACAATCTCTCAGTCCGTAACGTCTCTAAAACTTGCCTCGGGTGTTGACCATGCTCTTCTTTATTCTTTGAATAAATGAGTATGTCGTCTATGAATACTATCACGAATTTATCCAAGAATGGACGACATACCCGATTCATTAGATCCATGAATACGGCCGGGGCATTGGTTAGTCCGAACGGCATCACTACGAACTCGTAATGTCCGTATCGCGTTCGGAAGGCCGTCTTGGGAATATCACTCTCCAGGACTCGCAGCTGGTGATATCCCGACCTCAGATCGATCTTGGAGAAGTAGTTGGCTCCTTGGAGTTGGTCGAATAAGTCATCGATTCGGGGTAGGGGTATCGGTTCTTGATGGTAAGTTTGATGAGTTCTCGGTAGTCGATGCACATTCTGAATGATCCATCCTTCTTTTTCACAAACAGTACGGGTGCTCCCCATGGCGAGAAGCTCGGCCTGATGAATCCTTTTCCAAGTAGTTCATTCAGTTGGCTGGATAGCTCTTGCATCTCTGCCGGGGCTAATCGATAGGGTGCTTTGGCTACTGGGGTAGCTCCGGGAACCAAATCGATTCTGAACTCAACTTGTCTCGCGGGAGGTATTCCCGGAAGGTCCTCGGGAAAAACGTCGGGAAAATCGCATACGTCGGGCACACTCTTGATGTCCTGGACTTCGCGTTTCACATCTACAACATGTGCCAAGAACGCGTGACACTCCTTGCGTAGGCATTTCCGAGCTTGGATACTTGAGATGATACGAAGAGTGGTACTGGGTTTGTCGCCCAAGACAATGAAAGTTTCGCTGGTTGGCAGATTAAGGCGAACGGCCTTATCGTAACATAGAATGTCCGCATGATGAGAACTCAGCCAATCCATGCCAATGATGACATCGAAACTCTTAATCGAGACTGGCATGAGGTTGATTGAAAAGGGATTACCGTTTAAAGTTAGGGTGCAGTTTAAGTATATCTCCTTAGTGCCTTCGGTTTTCCCGTTGGCCATTTCTACTATGAATGGTTCACTTAATGATTGTGGTATTGATTTTAGCAGGCCTTTAAAGTCGTGACTCACAAAACTCCTTTCCGCTCCACTATCAAACAAAATGCATGCATACGAGTTATCGAGAAGAAACGTACCCGTAACAACAGTAGGGTCCGCAATGGCTTCATCTTGTCCCATTGCGAAAACTCGGCCCCTTCCGCCGGTATTCCGGTTGTTTGTTTTTGGGCAGTCCCTGCGGTAGTGCCCCGTGTCTCCGCACTCAAAGCAGGCGCGGCTTACCCCGATATTAGTAGTGGGGAAGGATGGTTGGGTTGGCTCTTTGTAATAGCGGGCTGTATGTCCCTTCTTATTACACTTGGTGCATTGAAGATCATGGCAACGACCGTGGTGGTGGAAGCTGCATCGGTTGCACTTAGGAAGTTTCCCATTATATGAGCTTGTGGGGGTACGGTTGGCAGGTACAGTCATAGTGTGGGTCGCTATTACTTGTTGTTTCTTGGGGTTTTCCTGGAGGGTTTGTCCCCTCCTTGTGTTCCAAGGCCTACTATGGCCCTGAGCCTCCCTAGGTGGATTTGTGGTTGTTGAAATGATACCGTGTTTTACTCCGTGGTCGATGAGTCGCTGAGCCAGGCGTTTAGCGTTGTTGTAGGTAACAGGGCTGGAAGCTAGGACATGCCCTTGAATCTGGGGTGACAACCCCCAAATGTACCTTTCAACCTTCTTTGATTCTGGGTTGACCATGGTAGGGCACAGTGCAGCGAGGTTGTTGAACCTAGCTGTGTAGGTGACTAGGTCAGACCCAGTCATTTTCAGATTCCAGAGCTCCTGCTCAAGCTTTTGCACTTCGCCCCTTGGGCAGTATTCTTCCAGTAGTAGAACCTTTAGATTGTCCCAACTCATGGCGTTGGCGACAGTGAGCGTCACCGAATTCACATGGCTTTTCCACCAAGTGAGGGCTCGATCTACGAAAGTGCAAGCAGCGAACTTGACTTTGCTTGCTTCCAGGCATGAGCAGATCTCAAAGACCGTTTCGGTCTTCTCGAACCATTGCATTAGTGCAATGACTCCCCCAGTTCCATTAAAAGTTTTTGGCTTAGCGTTAGAGAACTCCTTGTAAGTACATTCTCTTATTTGGCCATGACCAGTGCCATTATTTGGATGATTCGTGCTGCTTCCCGCTCCTCCATTTCCATGGGAGTTTATTTGCGAGAGGGCTGCAGTTACTGCTGCTGTGATAGCAGCCTGGACCATGGCTGGATCATAAGTTGGTGGTGGAGGTGGTGGTGGTGCCGTGCCCGGCCTGGGCCTTAGGTTTGGACGAGGAGGCATCGCGCTGCCAAAAGAAAAATGGAAAATTTATAAGTTTTGGCAGTTCAGAGTTGAATGATATCGAGTTAACTTCTAATAGTTCTAAGAAGTTGGGTTTGACCGACACAATGTTTTGAGCTTGAAGGTAAAGTTTGATTAGATGTACCAATGAATTGAACGAATTGCGCATGATTAACAACAAGAAAAAGGGGTATACCCTTATATATATTAAACATATAGTTGTGTTACAGCGGGGTCTAGACAAAAGTTCTTGACCTTTCTAAAGGCCTTCGATTACAGAACAATTTAAAGAAAATAATACTTTTATCCGAAGTCCTAATTTATAACAAAATTTGAGAGTCGAGCAAGTACTACTTGCGGCGCGCTTTGCGTTTGGAGCTCGACTCCATGTCGGACTGCTTCGACTCCATGAGGCGTCTATCAAACGTAGCTTGTTGTTCTCTCAATTCTGCGAAGGCCGCATTTGCTTGTGCTTGAAATGCTTCATCGCGAATGTGGATGTCGTTCTACAACATCTCTATGCGGTTGATATCGGCCGTGTGGATTTGTACTTCCACATTGACCTCTCGGATTCGGTTGGCTTGCACTCCGGATTGATAGCACTGGTTGGCGAGTTTGCCAACCATGACCGGAAGTACTCGGTCGGCTGATCCACTGCCTCTCACATCATAGAAGTCTCGGCACATGCCGTAGGGAGGGCGTAAGCTTTGTTGTTGGCTCCAATGATGGAGGTGACTTCCCCACATAGGAGTGGGTCCTTGGAAGTTCCTCACGTGGACGGGAGGTTGTGGGATTGGTGGATTTATAATTTCTGGCTCCGAATCCGTGCCAGAGTCATCCCCTCCCTCCAACTCTATAGCCTCTTCGTCTTCTTCAGGATCTTCTTCGATCCATCCACCATTACCTTGGTTGGGGTAGTAGGGGTCATTGGGGTGATGGAATCCCGCCATTTAGACTGTACAAGAATAGAGTTAAAAATTTACTATAAGCTAGAGCACATGAAACTTACCCTTAAGTTTAATGGTTGACAGCACTCGAATACTCCCTTAGTATTCTTTAACGATATGCTTTTGGTAAGTTTTAAATTTGTTGTCCATTGCAGACACTCCTTCGCATACGTTAGTCGGCTCTTGGACAAATATATTTGATCAGGCTATATTCTTCCCAGTTCCGATTACATGTCCCAAGGCGTACCTGTACTGCACAACTTATTTATAATACTTCTAAAGTTATTTACTATGAAACTGTTATTAGTATAAAATGAGTGCATGCTTACCTTAAAACTAATTAAATTTAATTTCAAAAGTATGACTTTTCTCAGAGTGCTTTTGCCCAGTTGAGTTTATAGTTGTATACCAAAAAGAAATGGTTTTGATATACTTAATTCCCTATAAACAAAGCTCTGATACCAATCTGTCACACCCCAAAACCAGAACGGAGGAAACGTTCGGGGGCGGAGGACGTCATATTCAGTATCATAACAGTTCATAGAAAGGAAAGTACACACCACCATATATATATTAAAGTTTCCAAGATGTTTACATAATTGTATTTAGTACATGTTCAAAAGTTAAATACATAAACATCATTCAAAAGAAGTAATTAACGCCAGTGCGTTAATCCCAAAAGTTGATTCCCAAACCTGCTTAGCGGTTCCCTGAGAATAAAAGTTAATTCAAAGAAAAAGTGTCAACAATTAAGTTGGTGAGTTCATAAGTAGTTTAGAAAAATTTGGATGCCATTCCAAAATGGGTGTATGTTTTCCAGAAAACTCAGTGTTTCAAGTGTGAAGAGTTATGACTTGTTGTGTTGAAAATGAAGGTATTAGATCCAGAATATCCCATATTTTTCCCTAATGGTTGAGATATGATTTGTTGTGTCTTCCAAGAAAAACCCTTATTTTCTTATAAAAGTATGGAATGCATATGAATGTTCGTGTCATAACTTGTAAAATAATTGCACCAGGAAAATCCCTTATCTTCCTATTAGTTGTTTGGTTTGTATACAGGAAAAACCCTTATTTTCCTAACATGACTGGCAGTCTCTAAGACCGAAAGCTGCAAGAAACCGACGTTCTTAAAAGTTGTGTCATAGTTTTATATAATAAAGCTATACGAAGATCGCATTTATTAGATGAAGAATAGTTTTAATAGCTACACGTTCATAAAAGCATAATACCATAATAATTGTATATCCGATGAGTTTTATAACCATACTAAACTTAATATGCCTGTAACGACGTTCTTCAGGCATCGCAGCGTTATGACAATTGTCACCCCAAAAGACGGACTGTAGCTAACAGTCAGGGCGCGGGATCACGACTTCCCGTATAGATCTATACACATTTGACACGTTCTCCGAACGGGAGACTCTGGTTATAGACAGGACTTGCAGCATTACTTTCTAATAAAGAGAAGTAACGTTTGAAGATATACACGTCTCATGGATTCTCAACTAAGTCCGCATTAAAGTGATAGTTTTGTATGCAAAGTTTATCCTTTTTTACAATGTTTGACAAAGCATAAAATCATAAGTTTTTAGAATGTATAAAACGACTTAGCAATGAAAGGTACTTTGAAATCATTATATACTTTGTATAAGTCTAATGCACACAAAGTATGACAAGAGTTTTCCATAATAGTAATGAGTTCCAAGTGATTTATTCGGTAAAACAAGTGAAGTGAAACTTTATAAAAGACACGATAATACCCGTATGTTTACTTGTATTCCCCCCTAAAAGAGTATAAAAGCATTTAAAATGTATTTAAAGTGTGTTTGAAAGGGGTATGAACTCACTTGAAAGTTTGAAGATAGCAAGATGGAAAACCGGGCAGAGTTTCGTCTTGGGAAATGGATTTTCCTCGGGATTCCCAGGATTCCTCGGGAGTAAAATCGACCTTCGGGACTTGCACAAAATGACCAGGGCTTCGGGGTAGTGCGAGCACGGAAAACGAGGTAAAACGCAAGAAAAAGGAGAGAGAATGAGCCATTTTCCCGGGAACCCTCGCATCCCTTTTATAGGGGGCTGAGAAGCATGCGTACGCGGGGCGTACTCCTGTACGCGGCGCGTACGGGACGTCACTGCTGACCGCATCCTCGGCTGCAGCGCTTCGGACGGGACGGGGAGGGGGTAGCTCGCATAGGGGCGACGTGGACGATCCGAGGCCGTGGCCTCGAGTACGCGGGGCGTACGAGGGTACGCGGCACGTAATACGGCCCTAGGCTGACTCCCCTTCGGATAATACCGAATTTTTAATAAAAATTATATATAAATTATTTATCAAACTTCAAAAATTCATATCTCCTTCATACGAACTCCGTTTTTGACGTTTTTATATCCCCGCGAAGGTGAGACTACGATCTACAACTTTCATTTAGATTCCGTTGGCAAATTCCGAAATTATTTTTATTATTTATTTATTAAAATGACGTGATAAAGGAACTTCTTTAAAAATTCATAACTTATTCATACGATGTCCGATTTGAGCATTCTTTTTATGCATGTTTGTAGTTTAATGATATCTATGACTTTCATTTAGACACCTAAGGTCAGAAAGTGTTTTATTGAGACTTTGCGTTTTTACGCAACTTCGTATTGCCGGTTTTTGTCGGATAACTTAGAATGGTCATAATTTCTTCGTTATAACTCGGATTTTTGTGTTATTTATTTGTTTGGAAACCTTAAGACGATACCTACCACATAGTGTACTCCAAATAGAGTTTTTGAATACTTCATTTTTCGATGATATTCTAATTCCTTTCTCAAAGAGACATGACTCGATTTTCACTGACTTGAAATAATGGGATGTTACAACTATGACCGCGGATCTCCAAAAAATCCTATGAAGATTTCTACCCCTATGAGATGCACCAAGACTTGATGGAAAGATACCATCAAAGTGCTCGTCAAGAGAGGTATGAAATCATCTCCTCCATGATAACAACTCGCATGAAGGATGGTGAACCCATCACGGGCCACATGCAGAAAATGCAAAGATTTGTGGACCGTTTGCTGAATCCAAATGTGAACTTCCCTGAGGAGCTTGCAATAGATATCATTTTGCACTCCTTACGTTCATGTTATGATCAATTCCGCATGACATACCACATGAACAAGGAAGAGGTCACACTCAGAAAACTTCAAGGACTCTTAAAGACCGCGGAAAGTGGTCTTAAGGGTAAGGCGGTTGTTACTACTCCTACTTCTACAAACTCCGCCCCTATCTTGGCAATCGGGAAAGGACGAGGGAAGAAGAGAAAGAGTTCTTCGAAGGGTACCAAGGTTAGGACCCTTGATGGCTCTTCTTCAAGTGGAACCAAGAAAGGTTTCATCACTCCTTCTTCTGACCCAAAAGAGGCTGAATGCTTCTATTGCCATGAAAACTCACATTGGAAGTGAAACTGCCCAAAGTACCAGCAAGATGTAAAGGATGGGAAAGTTAAACCCAACCATGCAGGTATTTACACTATCATTTCTAATAACTCACCCCATTCTAAATCTTGGGTCCTTGATACCGGTTGTGGTATTCATATTTGTTGTGACTTGCAGGGACTAAGAAGAAGTGAGAATGTGGAGCAAGGAAGAATAAACTTAATCATGGGGAATATGAAAGTTACACCTATCACCAAGATTGGAGTTTATACTTTGTCACTACGTAGTGGGTTTAGTTTAGATTTGAATAAATGTTGTTATTCGCCAGAAATGGCAAGAAATATTATTTCCTTTCATGCATTGTATAAACAAGGTTTTACCTTTTCATTTAATAATGAAGTTGGTTCTATTGATGCTTTCTTTAATAATGTTCTTTATTTTAAAGCATTACCTTGTGATGGCGTGTATGAAACAGTATATGTGGTTGATAACTTAGGAAATAATGTGATGTGTATTGATTCTATTAATAATAATAACTTGGATAAAGCATCGTTATGGCATTGTCGATTTGGACATATAAGCAAGAAGCGCATAGGCCAACTCTAAAGAGATGGAGTCTTGGAGTCGTTTGACCTAAAGTCAGATGATAGTTGCGAATCATGCTTACTTGGAAAAATGACAAAGTCACCCTTCACAGGTTCATGTGAGAGAGGTGAAGGTTTGTTGGACCTTGTACACACGGATGTGTGTGGACCATTCAAACATGCCACAAGAGATGCTAATTGTTATTATTTGACTTTTGCTGATGATTACAGTAGATATGGATATGTCTACTTAATCAAGCATAAGTCAGAGACTTTCGAGAGGTTTAAGGAATTTAAACAGGAAGTCAAGAATCAATTGGGCAGGAACATTAAGATGCTTCGATCCGATCGTGGTGGTGAGTATCTTAGTTCAGAGTTCCTCGACTATCTAAGGGAATGTGGGATTATCTCACAATTGACACCTCCCAGGACACCGCAGTTGAATGGTGTGGCTGAGAGGCGTAATCGAACCTTGTTAGATATTTTTCATTCCATGATGAGTCGAGCTTCGCTACCAATCTCATTCTGGGGGTATGCCTTAGAGACTGCCACCCATATCCTTAATCTAGTCCCTAGAAAGAAAGTTGCCAAAACTCCTCACGAGATGTGGACTGGTAAAGTACCCAAACTAGACCACATCAAGATTTGGGGTTGCGAAGCTTTTGTGAGGCGCGAGTCTCATGATAAGCTAGAACCCCGAAGCAAGAGGTGTATTTTCATCGGCTGCCCACAAAGATCCTTTGGTTACCTCTTTTACAGACCTAGTGATAATGTGGTCTTTGTAGTAAGAAGAGGAGTCTTTCGAAAGAGAGAATTTATAAGCCAAGGAGACAGTGGGAGGCAAATTGACCTTGAAGAACTTCAAGAGTCAAGTGGTGAAGGAACTTCAAACCCTAGCCCTCAACTTGAGGAGGAAACTCATGTTGAGCCAATTGACGATTCTCTACCTCTAAGACGTTCCACGAGAGTTAGGAATGCACCTGAGCACTACTATGGTTTTTATATTACTGCGGAAGGTGAGACAATTATTAGTGATGAGACACTAGTAGGTATGGATGAACCTAACAGTTACGTGGAAGCCATGGCAGGCCCCGAGTCTGCGAAATGGAAAGAGGCTATGGATAGCGAGATACAATCCATGTATGACAATCAAGTTTGGAACTTGGTTGAGAATGTACCAGGTCGTAAGACTGTAGGGTGCAAATGGGTCTTCAAGAAGAAGACCGACATGGATGGTAAAGTATACACTTATAAGGCTAGACTGGTTGCAAAGGGCTTCTCTCAAATTCCTGGAGTGGACTATGATGAGACCTTTTCTCCAGTAGCCAAGATTAAGTCTATTCGGGTTCTGTTAGCCATAGCTGCATTTCATGACTATGAAATATGGCAACTGGATGTCAAAACCGGTTTCCTTAATGGAAAGTTGGCTGAAGATGTTTACATGAGTCAGCCAGAAGGTTTTGTCAGCAACGAGTACCCTAATAGAGTGTGTAAGCTTGAGAAATCCATTTATGGATTGAAGCAAGCACCTCGCAGATGGAATCTTTGCTTTGATGAAAAGGTCAGGGAATTTGACTTTTCTAGGAGTGAAGATGAATCTTGTGTTTATGTCAAGGCTAGTGGGAGTATAGTCAGCTTCTTGGTATTGTATGTGGATGACATACTACTCATAGGAAATGACATCCCAACTTTGCAGGAAGTAAAGTCCTGGCTTGGGAAGTGTTTCGCTATGAAGGACCTTGGTGAAGATGCCTATATCCTAGGGATAAGGATCTTGAGAGACCGGAGTAAAAGACTAATTGGACTTAGTCAAAGCACCTATGTGGACAAAGTGTTGAAAAGATTCAACATGCATAACTCCAAGAAAGGTGAGTTACCCATTCAGAGTAATGCCAGATTGAGTAAGACATAGAGCCCTAGTATTGAGGCTGAGATAGCAGAAATGAGTCGACTACCTTATGCTTCAGCTGTAGGATCGATCATGTATGCTATGACGTGTACTCGACCTGATGTAGCTTTTGCTTTGAGCATGGTTAGCAGGTATCAGGGGAACCCTGGCAAGGAACATTGGACTACGGTAAAGAATATCCTCAAGTACCTGTGAAGGACTAAGGACTGGGTCCTTACCTTCGGTGGGAGTGATGACTTGAGAGTTGTAGGGTATAGTGATGCTAGCTTCCAGACTGATAGGGATAATTTCCACTCTCAGTCGGGCTGGGTCTTTACCTTAAACGAAGGAGCAATCACTTGGAAGAGTTCCAAGCAGGAGACAGTGGCTGATTCCACTTGTGAATCAGAGTATATAGCAGCAAGCGAGGCAGAAAAGGAGGCTATATGGCTAAAGAACTTCATCGGAGACCTTGGAGTTGTACCAGCTATAAAAGAGCCGATGGAGATTTTCTGTGATAGCAATAGTGCGGTTGCCTTAGCCAAAGAACCAAGAGATCATGGGAGATCCAGACACATTGATAGAAAATATCACTTCATCAGACATCGAATAGAAGAAGGAATCCTCGTGGCAAAGAGGGTATCATCGGATGAGAACCCAGCAGATCCCGTCACGAAGGGACTGAGTAGGGTTAAGCATCTCCAGCATGCTCAGAGCATAGGGCTGAAGGATGATATAAGTCTTAGTAGTTAGATAAATTATGAAATTTGTAAAGTGTAATTGACATTTGATGATGAATAAAAGGTGTTTTATTTATGAGTAAAGTGTTGCTATCTCTTGTCAATCGTTTACTTTATTTCTTTTTGCATGTTTTGACTTCCAGAATAATTATGTTTGGTATATCATATTATTCAAACCTCCATAGTCGGTCATATGTCGGAAGTAGGTATGAATCAAGACTGTCATGATTGGTTGCAGAGGTCTAAGGTGTTGGACATGGCTACAACAATCATGAGTGCTCATAAGTTCTGAACATTGGACTCAACCCACGCTCACTGGAATCACTTCATGGAATTCTATCTCGAGTGATCGTGAGACGGTAATATCATATACGTCTTCAAACCTAGAGATATGATTTGTTACTTACAAGTTGGTTATGCATTGATTGTACGAAAACGCATTGGTAACTCGATGTTATAAAACGTGCCTTTGTGTGTAATTCAATGAGTGGTAGAACAAACATATGAGTCGAAGTTTATCTGTTCCTTCTTGGATTAGAAGTTGATATCTGGGCCCCTCGATGATTATGTTTTGACCTATGTACTGGGCCTGGTCAGAACTAAATTGATGTGTTCAGTTAAGTTCTATGTCAAACAAATCGGAAATCGGGAAACAAATGCTGGACAATAAGCTAGACCATGTTCCATGTATTTGTCCAGCTGATATCTACAACAGAGGATTATATGATCACTTATCTTAAATGGCGCGTTCTAGTTCAACAGAGTTAAAGAGCTACGATTGCTGACCGGTTCCTGAAGTCATACTTGCAACTATAGTTATTAGACTTATCCAAGTGGGAGATTGTTGGATATAGTGTCTAAGTTCATAACTATATTTGGTATGTACTTGACCCAACCCGGCATGGTCCATTTGGGTTGCACTTCACCCGAACAATTTATGGATAATATTTGAGAATAGTACAAGTTATGATTTATTAATATATTATAAATTCTAATATATTAATATAAGATCATATTATTTAATTAGTAGTGATCTATAATTAATCTAGGATTAATTTAGAGATAAAAGATATTACTAATTAAATATGGGCTTCTATATTTATATAGTGTGGGCTAAAGCTTATTTGGAATGGGCTAGGCTTGCATGGAAAAGTCCATGGATACTCCATGGAGCTTTAACCCATGGATCTCATGGAAATGAAGAGACATGGGTTTTAGGGATGTAACCCTAATCCTCCACACTATATAAAGGAGGCTTTGGTTCCTGAAATGAGACTAGTTGACACTTGTTGAGGTGAGGGCAAATTTCAAGATAGTAGTGACTATACTCTCAAAGTTCCAAGTTTGTGGTGATTTGTGATTTCCACTTGAGGCATCCACACTATTGGTGCTAGGCTCAAAAACTCCAAGAAATCAACTACAACTTCAAGGTAAGTATTTCTCCTAGCTTTATTTGATTCATGTTCCCCATGCCATGCTAGCTAGGATATAAACCTTGGAAAAATTAATTATATGCATGTATCTTAGACAAACATAGATCCAAGGTTTATTAGGGTTGCATGTATACTTAGGAAGTGTTAGAATGCTCAAAACCCAACAGTATGGTATTCGAACCATAACATCGCTCCTCAATCCGCTCTGATGTATGGTACTCGAACCATAATATCACTCCTCAATCTACTCCGATGTATGGTACTCGAACCATAACATCACTCCTTAATCTGCTCCAATGTATGGTACTCGAACCATAACTCCTCAATCCGCTCTGATGTATGGTACTCGAACCATAACATCACTCCTCAATCTGCTCCTTAGAACCTTCAGAATACTCCCATTATCAAGTATGGGTCCTCTGCTTTCAGTAGTACGAGCCCATACTACCTGCCACATCTACCCATACTTTCCACACGGACTATCCCGGAGCTCCTAAGTAGCTGCTCGACCTTCTTGTTTACCAATCCCGTCGTGCGTGCTCGCTCCGCAGCGAAATTCTCTACTCCGCCAGTGCAATCATCTGGCTAAGGTTACTCCCTAGGCTCTTCCTAGATTCCCACACTTTTCTACCATCAGCTGTTGAAGAGCTCCTAATGATGCCAACCATCTACCTCCTGAATATCGTCATATTCAATTAGGTTATTATCCAGTCGCTTTCCTCATACGTGATGGATATCACTGAACTCCAACATCTCCGCCCCACGTGGGCATCTGGCTACCCTCTCGGCAAGCTCCTCATATGCTCATATAGATATCTCTTCCATATTACTCCCCTACTCGAATCCCCTAAAAAAAATTCCTGTTGGACACTCTCGCTCAGCACATACTTGAAAGCACATCACGTATATCAGCAACCCTAGGCTAAGGCATCACAAATCAGGCCCTAAAATATGAATTGCCTAGTCTGCCTCTAGCATGCAAAATATCTCATAAAATGTATCACAAGTATCTCATAACACAAAATAGGGGTGTTTTGGGAAATCACCATTCGGGCTCTAACTGATTGTACACACTACTCTTTTTTGCTTTCTCTTTGAAACTCTTATCCTATTTATAAAAACACATTTCTTTTCTAAAAATTGTCTTAAATCCTCAGTTTTAGTCCAGATTTAGCCGAAGGTGCATCCGAATCCCTCAAACCAAAGCTCTGATACCAACTTGTAACACCGTAATTTTCAAAACAATTTTTCATTTAAAAATAATCGTTTAATTCTTGAAAAAAACACTTTTCTTAAAATCCCAATCGTAATCGAATTACAAAACATAACTCCATTTTCACTAGCATAATAAACCAGGATCCTCAAAACATGACTTTTTCTCTGGTGTGTACAATCGAGCCGGTGCCATCCCGTGATCCTAAGAGATACCTGAAACACATTACACAGAACACTGTAAGCACAAAGCTTAGTGAGATCACAAAAATACCACACATAACACATATTAGCCACTCAAGGTTATAACTCTGTGGGTCCCTAGACCCTACTCTGTGAACCTTCTGGTTCTAACTCTGTCAACCTTCCGGTTCTAACTCTGGAACCTTCCGGTTCTAACTCTATAAATATGCACAACATAAATCACATAGAAATAATGCAGTACAACACATAACATACATAACATACAAATACTCTGTCACATAACTCTGGTTACCTACTCAAGGTAAAGTATAGTGAGAAGACTCACCTCGGATATCTCAGTAAATCTCTGACTCTGTAACTCTGGTCTAGCCCCTATCTAATCACATGAAATAAATAATCTAATTAATACAACTCTCAGGCTAGGCTAATCTCTTCCTCTCAATACATCCTCTAGGAACTGTAAAAGGCTATCCTACCCTTCCGATGACTCTAAAGTCCAAACATTGACTAATCCCTAAAAGTCAACGAAGTCAACGGTCAACCTTGACCAAACTCGTCGAGTGAAACTGTGACTCGGCGAGTGCTCTTTACTCTCCTAGTCCTCATTTGACTCACTGAGTAAACCTCAACCCTGCAAATCAGCACTGATCATAATCTGTGAAATGTCTTGACCTAACTCGCCGAGTCCGGCTCCCGACTCGGCGAGTACCATCGTTCACTCTTCCCTCTAGATTCCCTCTGACTCACCGAGTCGCTTCCCCAACTCAGTGAGTCACCAACTGTGTGATTATCGGGAAATCCCTCGACCCACTCGTCGAGTCGGCTAAGGGACTCAGTGAGTTCATGCCATGCTCAAGCTGAACTGACCTATTAAGGTCAGATCCGCTCCTCTAACCATAGATCCAACTTCCCAAAGCATTATAATCACGTAAATCTAACATCTTGGTGCAAATGCAAAGGCTCAAAGGCCTTATTTGAAGATATGGCCTCTAAAATGACATCCTAAGTTCATAACCTCCATTGATACCCATAAAGCGCAAGGGAAAAGGGTCTTTGGACCTCTTTGGGTCCAGATCTACACCACCAACACGAGAAGGGACCAATTACTCCATATAACCATCCTCTAATGGGGCTAAAAAGCCCTAACTCTAAGAATCACATTATAAACTGAAGGAGGGATCGAATGAATACCTCAAAATGAAGTCTCTGAGCCCTGGAATCACTACATTAGCTCCTCATCAACCTCCTCTTGTCTTGGTCCTCTTCTATTTGCAAAAACACCAACAAAGATCAAGAAATAGCTTCTTTCTTCTCACAAACGCTCTAGCTCACTTAGGGTTTCTCTCTGGGGTCTGGTAGCTGCAAATGACGGCCATAAGGCCATTTAAATAGGCCCCAAACCCGAGGAATTAGGGTTTCATTAAACAGCGTGGACTCGCCGAGTCCAGCCGTCCACCCAGCCTTCCACAAAACTAGAAATTAAATTGAATAAATATAATATCTGAAATTATGGATGTTAAAATTCTCCCCCACTTGAATCAGACTTCGCCCTCGAAGTCTCATCCCTGAAATAGTTCCGGATGTTGCTCACACATCTCCCGCTCTGGTTCCCAAGTCAACTCGGATCCTTTCCGATGTTGACATTGGACCTGCACCAGCACCACCTCCTTGTTCCTCAGAACCTTGATCTTCCGATCCACAATCACCACTAGTCTCTCCACGTAGTTCAGGCTCGTATCCACATGACTGTCCTCTAACGACACTACTGTCGACTCGTCGGCTATACATTTCCTCAGCCGAGACACGTGGAAGGTATTATATTCCGCTCCAACTCCGCAGGTAGCTCTAAGCGACACGCTACCCTGCCCACTCTTGCGCTCACTCTAACTGGCCCAATATACCGGGGCCCTAGCTTGCCCCTCTTCCTGAATCGAATTACTCCTTTCCAAGGAGACACCTTCAGGAGAACATAATCACCCACCTAGAACTCAAGCTCGGATCGTCGCCTATCTGCATAACCCATCTGGCGACTCTGAGCAGTCAACAACCTCTGCCTGACCTACTGTATCTGCTTTGTCTTCTGAAGCATGATCTCCGTGCTACCTATCACTCGTTGCCCTACCTCTCCCCAACAAATGGGAGTTCGACACCTCCTCCCATACAACAGCTCAAAGGGTGGCATACCAATGCTCGAAAGATGGCTGGTGTTGTAGGAGAACTCCGTCAAGGGCAAATACGTGTCCCAACTTCTGCCAAAATCCAACACACATGCTCGAGGCATGTCCTCGAGCATCTGAATCATCTGTTAGCTCTGTCCGTTAGTCTGTGGGTGGTATGTGGTACTAAAATGCAAACTCATACCCAACTCCTCATGAAATTTCTTCCAAAATCTGGAAGTGATACGCACATCTCGATCTGTCACAATCGAGATCGGAACTCCATGACGCGATACCACCTCTTTCACATATATCTCTTCCAACTTCTCCGTATAAGAACTCTCACTAAGGGCGAGAAAGTGAGCGAAGACCTCGTGTCCCAAAAAAAACATTGGTCTCATGACTCACCCTATGCCACGCGCGAATACCATTTCCTAATTTCCTCATGCTGCGACAAACACAACTCAACTCAACTCAAAATATAATAATTCTAGAGAGAGAAGGAGACCCCCGTCCCGCCCCTCGCCTAACTACCAAGCTCCAACAACTCGATACTAGGCTACTCGAGTCTAAAACTCCTCTGCATCATACTCTGATCGGAGAACACTTCATCATCACCAAAAGCTTCTAACCAGTGAGTACTACGGCTCCACGTAGCATCACAACACCCTCTAACCAGTGAATACTACAGCTCCTCGTAGCATCACAACATCCTCTGACTAGTGAATACTACAAATCCCATAGCATCATAACACTCTCTGACTAGTGAATACTACAACTCCCCGTAGCATCACAACACTATCTAACTAATGAATACTACAACTCCCCGTAGCATCACAACACTTGCTCCCATTACCCCATAATCTAAATCTCATACCACACCACAGTATATCCACTAGCACATGCTCCGCGGACTATCATAGTTATCTACACACACTTACCCCAATTATGCATCATAAATTATGACGACAATCGTCATAATAAAATACCTCTTTCTTCAGATAATCCACATTCTTAAATAATCCTTCCTGATGACAACTCCCAAGGCTCCCACTGGAATCATAAATACTTGATACACCACAAGTCGTCTCAACTCAAGATTCTCGAATAACTCCGAAATCAAGATATCATACCCGGATACCTCGGAACACCTCAACAGAACATCACAAGATCCTACCACAACCATTGATCTCCTGCCCCAAGCATCATATAGATACAATAATACATTTCCTCTAAACCCCATAATTAGATCTTCATTTTTCCCAATACGCAACTTCGGTGTATCCAATTACTCAATTGGAACTCGAGAGAACGCTAACGCTATGGAATACGCTGATAATTCTTCGAAACCCTTTTCCTACCGCTCAAAATCCAAGCAAGAATACGCATACCGATTGGGGAGTTGGCTGCTCAATCATTCTCTACCTACTTGCAATGACACCGACCACTACCAGGTTCCTGACCATTGACCACCTCCCGTGGAGACATTCATCCTTCTCAAACAAGCACTTCCTACATTAGCTCACTCTGACCCTTTCCTCGATCACCAATAACTTTGGTCTCGTGAATTCTTACTGCAGATCTCTATACCCTACTTATAACCGTTCTTGACAAATCTCTGCTTTCTTTCATACGGTACCCGGTTCTTCCCCACCCAGGGTTCGAACCATCACCAATTGGCACACAACCATCCCACAAACTATTTTCACTAGCAAAATCACACCTGCCCCTGGAAAGTGCTACGCAACGCTCGATAATCACCTTTAAGGAAATCAATCGTTCTCATATACTCTGAACCTCAGATGAAATTCTCAAGAACTTCTCATCACGACTATCTCTAGTCGTTCTAAGTCTCGTACCAATCCAATACCAAACAACTCAACTGTCAAATAACATCACTGGCTCATAGACTGAACCACAAAATCATCATCCTCCCCCACCTTGACTCATCAACCAATGTTCCAACACATGGATCATCCTAATAACAGGGACCCACTCCCATATTCAATACCCAATATAGATAGAAAACCACTGCACTGATAAACTCGACTGGACTCCCCACTGATACCACTACAATACGCCCTACTATACTTAAATAGGTGTAACGTGGTCCTTGACTATCTCAGTCCCAACTGACTATCTGCTCATGATAAATCACTGCCTCGCGGCACACATGCCACGTGATACTCTGATGGAAAATCATCATCAATGACAACCTGCAGGGTCTACCCCCAAACCCAAAACTTAAACATCATGCTCCCCATGTTTCGCACACGAACATAAATAGCACCACCCAGGTCATAGAAGGTGACATCTTCTCTATCGGCTAATTGCTCACCTCAGACCGAAATTCTCCCCTCCCTCTGACTCCCTACCAAAATACTCTGAAAGGCTCTCGACCTCCCTCTCAAGGGACGCCTCTTCAAACTCGATCATGATCGGATAATCCAGAGAACCACAAGCATCATTCACTACGAACCATGGTACTCATCCCATGACATCCCTTCTCAATATGCTCTGGTGTATGGTACCCAAACCATAGCATCACTCCTCCATCTGTTCTGATGTATGGTACTCGAACCAATACATCACTCCTCCATCCGCTCTGATGTATGGTACCCGAACCATAACATCACTCCTTAATCCACTCTGATGTATGGTACTCGAACCATAACATCACTCCTCAATCTGCTCCGATGTATGGTACTCGAACCATAACTCCTCAATCCGCTCCGATGTATGGTACTCAAACCATAACATCGCTCCTCAATCCGCTCTGATGTATGGTAATGGAACCATAACATCACTCCTCAATCTGCTCCGATGTATGGTACTCGAACCATAACATCACTCCTCAATCTGCTTCGATGTATGGCACTCGAACCATAACTCCTCAATCCGCTCTGATGTATGGTACTCGAACCATAACATCACTCCTCAAGCTGCTCCTTAGAACCTTCAGAATACTCCCTGTATCAAGTATGGGTCCTCTGCTTTCAGTAGTACGGGCCCATACTACCTGCCACATCTACCCATACTTTCCACCCGAACTATCCCGGAGCTCCTAAGTAGCTGCTCGACCTTCTTGTTTACCAATCCCGTTGCTGAATTCGGGAGGGTATGTCTTGGCTGATCTCATTGACAGAAACAGGAAGAGTGTGAATATTGAAACCGCCATCATCTGCTAGTTGAGTCCGATTAGAAGACTCTGCTACAAATTTGTTTGCAATTTCTTCAGGAAAGAGGACTTCATTAAATGTTGGATTGACAGCGGAAGCATCTCTAGACATGAACTCTCTCTTGATGGGTGTTAGAGGTGTAGCTTTAGCATTAGGAGTTTCAGTTGGAATCTCAGACACTGGACTAGTCGGTTGTACAGATGACTCCCCCTCAGATTGAGCAGAGAACTCCCCCTCAAGTGGAGCAAAGGATTCCCTTTCAACCATTGGGGGTCTGTAAACAACCTCTTCATCTTCATCTTCAATCAATGGAACATTCTTCAAACTAGAGGAAGATCCACTTGAATTATTCGAAGACCCGTTTAGAGATCTGAATAGGGATGTGTAATCAAATAACCAGTTGGGACCCACTCTAGCGTCAGTTTCATTCTCCTCCAGCCAGCGCACGTCATAAGATTTAGTGATCTGCTTAGTCCTTTTGTTGTAAACCCTATATGCAGTGCGTGCAGCATACCCCACAAAGTAACAGTCATCAGCTTTGGCATTTAATTTAGGGTTGGAGTCTAAGTGAAGAAGGGTGCAAGGACAGCCACATACACGAAAGTGGCTTAGAGAAGGCTTATGTCCATAAAGAATCTCATATGGTGTCTTCATCTGTGCTTTGTTGATTAGAACATGATTCTGCACGTAGCAAGCAGTGCTAATCGCCTCGGCCCAAAAGAAGACAGGTAGCTTGGAGTCACAAAGCATTGTCCTTGCAGCATCTTTCAATGTTCTGTTTCTCCATTCAGCAACACCGTTTTGTTAAGGCGTGTGAGCAGAACTATCTTGATGCACTATCCCCTTTTCTGCGCAAAAATGGTCAAGAATCGAATTCTTGAATTCAGTTCCATTATCAGTGCGAAGCTCCTTCACTTGATTGTTAGTCTACTTTTCAATCATCACCACGAACTTCTTTATCATATCAGCAATCCCCGTTTTGTTGGATAAGAAGAAGACCCATGTAAATCTAGAGAAATCATCAATCACAACAAGACAATACGAGCTTCTGTTGATGCTCAGGACGTTAACCGGACCAAATAAGTCCATATGCATAGTTGAAGCACTTGATTGATTGAGCTGATTTGCTTGGGCAAGTGTGGTTTCCGATGATGTTTGCCTTGAGCACAGGAAACACACTTTTCAAACGTGATAAAGTCTCTGACAGGAAGGCCTCGGACCATCTCATTTTTCGCTAGACGATTCTGGTTTTTCGCATTTGCATGACCAAGTCTTCGATGCCATAACATTGCATTGTGTTCGGAAACCTTTGAGAATAAACAAGTGACTTGTTCAAGTAGGTTACTGTTCATATCAATGATGTAGGCGTTCCCATCCTGTTTCGATTGGACTAGAATCCATTCTTACGGGATGACGATGCCAGGCTTGAGAATCATACACTCTTTATCAGTAAAATGAGTTGAGTAGCCTTTGTCACATATCTGAGAAACGCTCAACAAACAATGCTTTAATTCGGGTGCAAAGTTGACGTTTTCAAAGCTCAACACTCCATTTGTAATAGTTCCGCACTGTGTGATCTTTCCACCATCTCCGCCCGCAAAGGAAACATAACCCCCATTAAAATATTGAATTTCGCTCAGCTGGGAGATGTCTCCAGTCATATGCCAGGAACAACCGCTATCGACGTACCAAGGACGGATAATATTCCTCTGCAACTGCCACTGCAAAAAGAGCGGAATCATTTAGACTTAGGCACCCAGGTCATCACTATCCTGGGTTTCCTTTTCACTTTTTCTGATTTAGATTTTAAAATTTGCAAATTAGGATCTTTATTTCTAATCACTTCAGAGGGAGGCAACGATGAACTTGAAAGTGATTTGGGCTTCCATTGAAGTTTAGGTTTTACAACATTCTCTGATGGTTTTGAAATAGACTTCACAGGAGTTTGCATAGACCTTCTGGATATTCTACCAAAATTAGTAGAAGATCTAGAATTGCTTTTTGACGAAACCGATCTTGGCTGAGCCTTGTCGGTTTTGACAAACTGTTTTGAGTTTTGTTAGTAAAAACCCTTTTATTTGTTTGAAAACCAATCCTTTTTCTGTTCTTACTATCTTTCTGATCCTTACTTTGAGAGCGAGTTCTTGAGGATTTTCTAATTAAAGACCTTCCTCGAGACTCATTCTCCCCTCTTGGTGACAGATAGTTTACAAAGATCCTATTTTGACAATTTCTAGCTATGTGACCACCAACACTAGAATTAAAACAAATATGTTTATTATTTGAATTTGTATTGCATTTTTCAGATTTATTTTCTTTACAGACACTCTTACTCTTCTTAGAAGAACATGCATGAGAATTAGATTGAGAAATAAATGAGGGTGCCTCATTTGATTTGACTTGTGGAGTTGATGATTCCTCGTGAGAATCATAAGCATCAGAATTACCAAACAATTCATGAAACATATCGAAAAAATTAAATTCAACAGTATCTGATGATGAGCTAACACAAGAAGCTTTTTCAGTCTTAACTTCAGTAACACACTCAAATTTGTTCACAATAGAAAAATCAGAATTAAAAACAGAAACAGATTCTCCAGCTTCACACTTGGCCTGATCTAAGGGTGTATCTGTAGAGGAAGTAGAAACATTAGTACTTTCAATGTTAATAAAACCTCTTGAAACAAAACCAACAGGTTTGCCATATCGAAGATGTGGCTCCCTATCAGTTTCGTCATGTGTCAAAGGGATTGATGTTTAGTTATGATTAAAAGGAGGAGGAACACAATCATACCCTAAACCTTATTTTGATTTTCTTTGAATTTCAATTGTGTTTCATATAAAGACTCAACTGTTTTACTAGAAGCATAATAATTTTTGAAATTGGCATCTATTTTTCCACTTTTAATTTTTAATTCGTCAAGTTCTTTGGTCACAGCATCAAGTTGTCTATTAGTATAATTATAAATTTCACACTTTTCACTGAATTCTGATTGAATTTTTCTAAAATCTTTTGTTTTGGCTTCTAGTTGGGCCTTAAGTGGTTTTTGTCCCTTCCTAAGTTGACAACCCTCATATTTAAGGTCCTCTACTTGTCTACGTAAGGTTTGAATTTAATTGTGAATAAGTGTAACATATTCTTTGCAACCAAAAGAACATGACAGTAGATTTACCTCGTGCTTCTTGGGCACAAAAGAGGTGGAAACCATTAGGGAAAATTGCAGTTCCATCATCTCTGCCTCGGGATCAGTATCATTGGTCTTTGAAGAAGCATCATCAATTTGAGCTAGATGAGCATTCTCTGACCCTGTGATGTTTAAGGATTGAATTTGATCCTCCCAATCAAATGATTGAACAACCATAGCTGTCTCTCCATTGGTTGTAGCTCCTGCACGATTGTTTCCCACTGCAACCATCTGTCGGTTGTTGTTGACTCTGCAATCTGGCTTCGGGCAGTCATGAGCAAAGTGACCCGGCTCGTGGCAGTTAACACATCTCAGCATACTTTTGTTGAATCCCACCTTTTTGTCAGCATTCATAGCCCAGTTGTTTTTCCCTATTTTCTTGGCGAATTGTTTAGTTCTGAAGACAGCCATGGCAATCTGCCAAGTAATGTCCATTTCCTCCACATCTTCGGGATGTATCTGGTCCAAGTCAGCAAAGGATAGCTGAGGTGGAAGATCTCCGGCTACAAAAGCATTGTAGCAATTAACTAGCCTAATGGCTAGAGCCAGATTTTCATCATATTCTTTGGTGTTTGAAGAGGAGACTTTGGCTGACATATTGGGAGCAGGAACAGTTTGTGGAAATGGCACACTTGAAGTTTGATGTTGAGGGATGGATGTTGCAACATTGAGGGTTTGAATCTGAAGTTGTTGAACTGCGAAAGCTTGACCTGAGGAAGTCATGAAGGATGATAGTGTTGCATTGTTGGATGAAACACCAAGGTTTGCAGTAGAATATGAATTCATATGGTTGATTTCTGCAAGAGTGAGACGGTTCAAGTCCTTGGTTTTCTTAATTACAACAACATTCATATCCCATGATCGAGGAAGTGCATTTAGAAGTTTCTTGTTGATTTCTTGCTTGGACAAAAAGATCCTTGAAATGTTCATGTCAGTTGTGAGAGCGGTGAACCTTTGCAATTAAGCCTCAAGGGTTTCTCCTGGAATGTAGTTAAACATGTTAAATTTTTGTCTTAGCATGTCCTGCCGACTTTCTTTCATATCTTCATTGCCCTCGTAGACCTCAATAAGAGCTTCCCGTAGAGCTTTAGCAGAAGTGTATTCACGAAAACCTTGAGCAACATCAGGAGATAATGCCATGGTTAGAGTAGCCAATGCTCTTTCCTATTCTTCAACCAGTTCAAACTCTTCATCAGTGTAGTTTTCAATGGCTTTGTCAATCAACTGACCTCCAACTATCATCGTGACTCTGACAGGACCTCTAAGGATACTTCTCCAGATCTTGAAATCTTTCATTTTGATGTATTTCTCAATTCTGTATTTCCACTCGGGAAAACCTTCAGCAAACATCAACCTCGTAATACGTGTAGTAGTGCCCATAACAGCATCAAGTTCTTGAAAATGAGTTTGAGAATCCATTTGACATTTAAAGTGATTTAACAATTCCAAAGGAGTTTACGGTTGATATGACAAGGCAGACGATTACGGCCGTAAACTAGGTTTACGGTCGAGGTTTACAGTTGAAATGATTGCGACCGTAAACAAAATTGTTTATGGTGTATGAATATTTAGAGATTACGGTTTATGGGTTTACGGTTTACGGTTTACGGTTTACGGTAAACTAGGTTTACCGTAATCTCTAAATGATTACGGCCATAAACTAGGTTTACGGTCGAGGTTTACGGTATGGGATTTACGGTTTAGATGTTTACGCTTTATGGGTTTACGGTTTATGGGTTCACTTTTCTTCAAACTTGTTTACGGTGTATGAATATTTAGAGATTACGGTTCTTAAGTGGACAGTAAACAAAGTTCACGACTGGCCGTAAACTCTCAATAAGCCTTTAAAATTCGTATTTTCCAGACGAAAGTAGTTCCTCCAACACCTAGAACGCAGAATCTAACGATTAAACGGTGAGAATAACAGCTTGAACACACAAAATCTCGATTGATGAGTTTGATATCAGTTTACTGCTCTGATACCAATTGTTAGGTCCGATTTTGGATCTAAAACTGGTAATCAAACAAACATGAATCGAGAATAACACAATAAGATGAATGAATTGAGCTTGCACACGATTAATAACTAGAAATCGTCAGGTACAACTCAAAGACTGGCAATAAACTTCTAGAGTATATAACCCCCTAAATGACTAGCTCCTACACTATTTATACCCAACTTGACCGCAAACCTAGTTTGCGGCGGTAAACACAACAGAGTACAAAATAACATAAAGTGAGATTACAGACACAAAACCAAAAACAATCACATGCTAAGCCTAGCCCAAACCATTTTCATGGCCCTTCAGAGAATATGATGAAAAGCCAGTTTGAGATGGCATGATGGGGAAGATCAATAATTTTTGGGATTAAATATTTTTCAAAGCAGAGAAGGAATTTTTATCAATCAATAGAAGTATTCTCGCAATCTTATTGAGAATTTTGGCATGATGCACAGTTTGAAACTGAGAGTACATATGGCTAGTGGCATGCGTCTTGGTCCTTCATTAGACAAGCCTATTGTCGATCTCACATTGTACAGGAGTATGATTGGTTTGTTACTTTACTTAGCTGCCAATAGACCTGATATCATGTTTGTTGTGTGCAATTGTGCTAGGTATTAGTCAAATGCTAGAGAATCTCATCTTACTGTTGTCAAGAACATCTTTCGCTATCTCAAAGGCACAGTTTTGTTGGGCTTGTGGAATCCTTCGAAAATAGGGTTTTTCATACATGCATTTTCTCATGCGGATCTTGGAGGTTGTCAACTAGATCGTAAAATCACAAGTGGTGGATGTAAACATTTGGATGTGAAGCTTGTTAGATGGCAACGAAAGAAACAAACTTGTGTTTTGATTTCCACGGTAGAAGCAGACTATGTTTCTAGTGTAACTTGGACTTTTCAAATCATACGGATTTAAATTCAACTATGCGATTATGAAATCATCATGAAGAAAATTTCGTTGTATTGTGATTCACAAAGTGCTATTTGCATCTGCCATAATCCAGTGCAACATTCAAAAACCGAACACATCGCACTTCGCTATCACTTTATTAAAGATCATGTTGAAGATGGCAACATTGAAGTTCATTTTGTAAAGAGAACAGATCAACTTGCTGATATCTTTACAAAACCCTTGGATGAAAACACTTTTCTAAGGATTTTGTCAGGCGTAGGCATGATTGATGTGAATGTTGTTCCAAATGGGACTTCGTCAGAAAGTCACTAAGTGTCTACATATCGTTGAATGGTTTAGAGGTTACTGTTCACAGTTCAGCGTTCGACACGCTTTGTTTTCGACTTTCCTCTAACCGAGTCAGACTTCGCTTCATTACTCCAAACACAACCTCAAATTAATGTGTGGTACATTACGTTTCGATTGTCAAATGCATTTTTCTTAATTTCTTTAGATTTTGTATTTTAAAAAATTAAAAATATCAAAAAGATTTTCTTATTTTTGTTATTTTCATTTCAAAAACAAAAATACCAAAAAGATTTTCTTATTTTTTGTTATTTTCATTTCAAAAACAAAAATACAAAAACGATTTTCTTAATTATGTTATTTTCATTTCAAAAACAAAAATACCAAAAATATTTTCTTATTTTTGTTATTTTCATTTCAAAAATAAAAAATCAATTTTTTGTTTGTTGGGTTAACTTGTTTTTGTAGCTTGTTTTCAATGTCTCTTGGTGGCACTTGCATTTGCAGCTTTAGAGAAAGGTATTACTTCGATACTTTGTGCTAGTTAGGTGTCCCTGGTAGCATGTTGCAACATGTTGTCCCAAGCCTCCTAGACTCAATGTGTTTCCAAGCCTTAATGGATCTCTCGTCACTTGGATTCCTTCCCAATCAGTCTATATTCACATTAGTCACTGAGCTACCTTACTCTTTTTATGTCGAGTTGAGAGTTTCCTGGTTGGTCCAAATATAGCATAGGTACATTTCATTTCTCAAACAAATCTTTTTCATCATAAAATTCTTTCAAGATCACACACAATGACATATGTCCAAGACATCTCTGGTTTGAACCAACCAGGATTTAGGTATATACAAAGTATGTGTTTATGATACTGTGATGAAGGTGAAAACCAACATTTCGAACTTATTAAGGAATTGATGGTGAACTTCAAATTCAAGATTTTAACGAAACACTTGTTTCAGTACCATATTTTGATATTCAAAATCATATTTCTTCGTTTGAGTGGTCTTGATTAAATGATCTAAACCCAAGACATTTTTTCCACAACAGGATCCAACACTTTATTTTCTTGGAATATGATTTTTGTCTGAATATCTACTTGAACTTTAGTTACTTATAAATTTTTTTCAGATCCTACTTGTCATTGACTACACTGGTTAAACAAGTAATTTTGTTTACACTTTCTCACACTTATGTTAAGTTGTGACCTGTAATAAAATTTAGACTACCTACGAAGCCTTGAAAAAAATCCCTTTGATACTCCTCTATGAGTATTTGATTATAATCCATGGGAAACCACACAAGCTATTCGACATCTCTCTTGATGTAGAACGAATTGATCTTTGCCTAGGATCTTACTATATTTATGTCAATTTATGTATTGATATCATAAAACCACATTTTTTTATTTTTGGCTCTTCTCTCATCCCTTGGCACACTTATAAACACAACGAAATCCTTGAGGTTTTGAGAAATACCAACTCAGGCTGATGATTTCGAAATGCCTGGCATATGACTTCACTTCCCAACCCAAAAGCGAAAGAGCCCACCCTCCATGTTGAAGGTTCTCTGGTGGTTCTTATCCACTTGGGGAAAGCAAAATGATTGATTGATGTGACGGTTTGGTTACTTCACGATTTTCAAGGAAAAGTTCTCATCACTTTTTTGACGTGGCTACTTTTACGGCTATAGGCCCGATTTTCAAGGCAATGTGTGTCACGATTTTAATGCATAACCACTTCAAATTCAAACTTAGGGTTTTTGTATAAAATGGTTTTGGGTAATCTCATTCCAAGTTTGCACGATCAAGTTAAAATTTTCCTAAATATTATTCCCTTATACATATTGTTCTGTTAAATAACTTCAAAACCTAACAATGGCGGCCATAAATGTGAATATTGATCCTTCCCAAACCACCGATGAGGATACAACACAACAACTTTTGAAGATTCAAAGAACGAATTACAGGGTTCAACCAAACGTAAAAGCTTATCCTGGTGAACTGAAGATGCTCATCGTTGCTCTGAATCATTCTGTCTTATCTACTGTTATGTCAGCATCCTTCTCTATTCCGATGACGTGGTTATAACTTGCTGCTTCTAGTGGTGTGTTTAACAAGACAAACAAGTTGGTTACTTTTCAATTGACCAATAAGAAGAAGTACAATTTGTCCAAGAAGTAGTTTTCCCAATTCTTGAACATTCCTAAGGTCGAACCTTTCTATGAGGTTACGAGTGAACAGGTTTTTCATATGTTCAACAAGATGGGTCATCAACCACCTCTAACTAGAATGAGTGACTTAACGAAATCATCTTTACCTTGCATATGAAACTTTCTCTTTGGTATCTTCCTTCGATACTTGTCAGGACGAAGTGTTAGATTGGATAAAGCAACACTAGAGGTTTATGTTATGGTCGTAGCATTGTATTATGATTTACAGGTTGATTATGCAACCCAGTGTTGGGTTAGGTTTCTAATCCCATAACTATAATTAGTATGTACGTGGATTTGATTTGTAGCATGGTCCTTTTGGGTGGCCTTCACTCATGCAACTTGATAGGATGATTAGTGGAGAGAGAGAGAGAGAGAGAGAGAGAGATAGAGAGAGAGAGAGAGTAGGATTTATTATATGAAGAATAAATTGGTACTCAAAATGATTTTATTAATATATTAAAAGATTAATATCTTTTTTTTTAAAATCATATTATTAATTAGTAATTAATCATAAATTAATTTGATATTAATTTTAGGATTAAAGGAACTAACTAATAATAGAGGGACTGGTTTTGCAAAATCATTGATAGTTGCAAAGTTGGGCTGACGAACTCCTATGGGAGAACTGGACGATATAAATAGGAGGCCCTATAGAATTTGTCCAAGGCTTCTAACCGAGGAGGTCCATGGACTGCTTAAGGCCTAAGCAAGGGAATAGGGTTTCCACTTGAAAACCCTAGCAGCCACAACTATTTAAAGACCCTCATGCATGGATTTTCGACCACTCTTTCCTTTGTAAGAAACCCTAGCTGATTTCCAGTCTCTCAATGTCATCCTTGTTGTGTTCAGTGTTTGTGACTCCATTAGAAGTGCAACACTTGGGGCACTAGGCTTTCAGAATTCAAGATCTAGCAAGGATTGTTCTTGTTATTACAATATAACAAGTGAGGTAATGATCAAACCTTAATATTGTATATGAATTTCGAATTGTATATGCTAGATCTAGGGTTATTGCTTTGGTGTTCATATTTTCATGTTCAATAGAGAAAAAATTATATCCAAAG
Source organism: Lactuca saligna (assembly GCF_052625555.1). NCBI lineage: Eukaryota > Viridiplantae > Streptophyta > Magnoliopsida > Asterales > Asteraceae > Lactuca > Lactuca saligna. The sequence goes on along the minus strand of NC_136418.1, from coordinate 51,141,944 downwards.
CAAATAGGGTTGCATAATCACATAGGATTGTAGTTATGCTCAAAACCCATCACCCAATTATGGAAAGAACGAGTTTGGAAATAGCGTTGCCAACACTAATGTTGTGAATGGTGTTTCATGTGCACGTTATTGGAGTCTGATTTTGAAGTATGTCTATGAAAAGGAAGGGATTTTGGTTCTTGTTGATGATCCTAAAGCTGAGTTCGGAATATATCAACATCCTAAGATTGTGGAGGATGATTTAGAAGTTTTTCCAACCATTGCAAGGATTCCTGATGCAATGCGTCGCAAAGTAAATCCTGCTGATCTTGTTCTTATTGCCTATCTTCAAACAATTAATCATTCAATTGAGACTGGGGTATTATTAGCGAAGGGTATTGCTGGTCCTTCCAAAAGACCAAAGAGCTCCAAGAAAGTTATACAGGCTAGTCTATTGAAGCCTGCTCCTGTTGCTACACCAAAGAAGGTTACAAAGGCTAGTCCATCGAATCCTAGTCCGGTTCATATCCACTAGGAAGTTGTTCAGCCTGTTCACAAAGAAACTTCTCAACCGGAAAAGATGGCCATGCCTTGGAAGTCTAGTGTTCTCAAAAGATTAAAGAAAATGGATAACAAGCCTCGTCATTCATCGGAAGGCCTGTTATCGAAGCAGTTTCTAAGAAGTCCCCATCTTTTACCAAGAGTATTTCTTTTCCAAAGAGGATTCATAAGCCTCAAATCACTCGCAAGGGTGTCACAATTCGTGAGATTCCATCTCTTGTTTCTCCAGCCTCCAAGAAATGAAGAGCTCACGAAATGGTGAAGAAGCTTAAAAAGAAGCAAAAGAAAGTTAAAGAACCATTGGATGAGATAATTATTGAAACAGATGTCAATAATAGTGGTAAGTCTCAATCTCCACTTCAACATGATGATACGGGTTTTTTGTCACTACAGAAGGAGTCTCCAATCAAGTCGACTTTCGAGGTGACTGGCAGTCTTGCAGGAAATGTGGAAACATTTGATGTGGACACAACCATTAATCTTGGTGATCATTCGCAAATTTCCATTCCTGAGCAGACTTCGGTCATACCACCTGAAGTTTCGTATGCCAAGTCTAATATGGAGGAGGTGCGAACTTTAGGCATCAATGCGGACATATGTGATATGGACGTAAATGTCAACAAGGGTGATGGAGTATCGACTTCTTTTGCTGTCTCATCTACTTTCAAAACTTTTGGTATTGACACAACCACTTCATTACCACCATATGTTGCTCCTACTTCATTACCTATTTCTATTTGCTCACCCACATTTCAAAACATTCTCAATCAACCTATCACATCTTTGTTTCCTTTGCAATCAACAGAAGGACCATAGTGTATTCCTGATACTACAACAGAGGATGATGATGTATGTGTTTCGTTTGCTGACATCCAATTTGACCCAGAAGAGGAGGACATACTAGATCATATGCTAATGGCAGGTAAGCAATTCAAAATCCTCAATCTCAAATTTAATTCGTGACTCTAGCTTCAAGCTGATGCTAGGAGTCGAAACATTGTTTCTGGGATAGAGGTTGATATGATGATTAAGGCTCAAGAACTTCGACTAAAATCCATGATGGACCAGATGGACAAAAACAACGAACTTCGAGTGAAATCTCAATCTGAATCATCTAACCATTAAGTCAAAGATTTACCAGTTGTTGCAAAAGAACGTCATCTTTTGTTCATTCAAGCAGTCAAGAAAGTTTAGGAGGATGTGAACTTTAAGATTGAATAAATTCGACAAGAATGGTGCAGGAGGTTGCGAAGGTTGATCAAAACTATTCTAGCCTTCATACTAAGGTAGATATAGTTGTTGATTCAGTCACGAAGCTTGTTGTGTATCACACTTCTGTTAACTCTAAGGAGTTTGTACATCTACAAGGATTATTATCAGAAGTGAAGGAGATGATTTAAAAACATGATATTCATTCTTTAATAGTTTCTCAAGAGTCCATCTCACAACTATTTTCAACATTGGAGTCCCGACTAAAGGTTGATCTTGGCCCTTTACTGCATTTGGTGAATTTGATGCCCACGGTTGCCCCACATATCTTCACAGGGGTACAAGGGGGAGATAAGGGTGTGGGTGCATCAAAGAATTCAGATCAAGGCGAAGTTGTTGGTATGTTATCAATCATACAAATTTTCTCTCCATTTCCAATATCTACAACAACTACTTCTACAACCATGACTTCAAAAACTTTAACCAAAGGTAGTGTAACTCCCATAATCAGAAAGACCAAGAAAGGAAAGGAAAATCCTAAGTTAAAGGGCCAACTCGTCGAGTCCAAGGAGGAACTCGGCGAGTCCGAGCGGGATCCGGGTCGAGGAGTAGGTGACCGACTCGGCGAGTCGGAGAATGGACTCGGCGAGTCCAGTCTGAAGAGGGAAACCCTAAATCCCGGACTTTATGCACTATTTAAGCACCTCATTCTCTTCCTTAGGGTTCCTTTACACCTCTTCTCATCCAGAACATCGAACCCTAGCCGCAATATCCGTTTTTGAGGAAAGATCTAGTCTTGGAGTTGTGATTTGAAGCTTGGAAGAGAAGGAAGTTCATAGTGGTGCAAGAGGAAGCCTTGGATCTAGAGTTGGTGTGACTTTTCAGAGCATTTGAAGGTAAGAAGTCATTACCTTCACTCCTTTGCTCATAGATTCCTTCTTGTCATGAGATTTGGGGCTTTTATGCCATGTCCTAGAGCCAATTGGAGTTAGAAGTCCAGATTTGAAGTTGCTACTTCAGATCTAAGTGTATTCTGGCCTAGAGGGTCATAAAGTATCAGTTTTGGGGGTGTAGGTGAAGCATGGTTGTCTTAAACCCGAGTATAGAGTGTTTTGGGCCTAGATCTCCTTAGCTACATGTAAAGTTTGCAACTTTACGTGAGGAATAGGCCTTGGAAGAGTGGATCTACAGTTTGGAGTCCCTGCATGACTCAAAAAGCCTCTGAATGCATGAAGGACTGAATAGACTTAGCGAGTCCTTCGAGCAGACTCGGCGAGTAGTATGAAGATTAAGAGGAACTTGACGAGTTGGATGAACAACTCGGCGAGTATGTTGAAGTTTGCCTTGGACTCGGCGAGTCATGTCGTGAAACCCCAAAACCCTTTGAGTTAAAACTCGAATCAGTGAGTTTAGTGGAGACTCAATGAGTTGGACAGGATAGGACTCGGAAATCGGTGGACTCGGCAAGTCATGGGTTGACTCAGCGAGTCGAGTCGCAAATGGAAGCACTCTGAGCATATGAACTCGGCGAGTCAGTAGGCAGACTCGGCTAGTAGGGTTGACCTGGAAGGTTGAGGCCCAGGACAAGGGCGAGGCCCAGGATAGGCGAGGCCTTAGGACAGGATCCATTAGTATATGTTTAGCTTATGTGTGGTAATATGTTTATGTGCTATTATATGTTAGAGGGCGAGGCCTAGTGACAGGCAGGCCTAAGTGAAACAGATATGTATCCGAGCAGGGCTCGAAGCCAGGCGGGGCCTGGAGCGGCAGGGCCGTTGTAGCGGGTTTGGCCCGAGGTAGTGGGCGAGGCCCAGAATAGCGGGTGTGGCCCAGTATGTGGTTATGCATGGTATGTGGTAGGTTGGGGAACTCACTAAGCTTTGTGCTTACGGTTTTTAGTTTTGGTTTTAGGTACTTCCAGTAGCGAAGGGAAGAGCTCGGGGTGATCGCATGGCACACACCATAGATTAGACAGCCTGGGAATGTTTTACTCTGATAATAAAAATATGTTTTGGAATTAATACTATGATTATGTTATGGATTGATAAATGTGTTTTAAGTAATGTTTTATAAAAGAAATTTTAGTCTTGAAAATTGGGACGTTACACGTAGTGTCTTTCTATCATCTACTGGTGGGTCAAGTTCGAAGCCACCTCTATCAACAGAAGAGTTGAAGCAAATAGGAAAGAGTATTTTGATAGAACCAACTGTCAAAGAGAAAAAGATGGGTTTGGAGCAGGAAATGGAAAAGCAAAGAAAAATTCAGAGTATTCTTCGACAAAGATAGAGTGATCCTCCTAGCCTTGATAAGGGTGATCCATCCAAACATTACAAGTATGAAACAATTGAGGCTACTGTTTTCAGTGGAGTAATGTATGAGTTTCCTAAAGTTCCTAAAAAAAGATTTGATATTGAAAACTCAGATTTCAATTAACTGGACTTCCCTATCAACGAAATGATGTTCATTTCTTCGCAATATTAGATTGTTGACATATTTGAAGACAAAGATGAATTCAAGAGATTGAAGCTTCGATTCCATACTGTTCTTGGAAAAGGGGAGAAGAGATTTGGTCGTTGGTCAAAATTGTTAGAGTTCTAAGCATTTCCAAGGATGTGTTATTCGAAGGAGTTTTGCAGAATTTTCATTATCATGTTGTTTGAGTTAACAATGTTGCATTCGACTTCTCAGTAGCAGACTTTCCATTGATGAATCTAAATGATCTCATCAGTGTAGCAAGGACTTTGAAAGGAGTAGATACTTCGAAGCTACAAATGATAGATAAAGAAGACTTCTTGACTAGGTATGCACACATTAAGTTATTCATCGATAATTACTACGATTGTCTTGAAATGACTCCAGTGGAATTGGCTTTAGCAATGGGAAAACAAGTAACAGTGCCCCAATCTATGTTGAAGGGTCAACGAAGTCTTAAAAGATATAAAGATGGGGAGATCTATATGAAGCCCCTTGGAATTTTTTTATGGGTAAATATAAGAAAATGAAAAACGTTAAGTTTCTTTTTCAAACTTATGATGTGGAAAGGTATACATGTTCTCAGTATACAAATCTTCTGGTTCCTATGAATAGCTGGAAAAAGAACAATGATGGGGACAAAGCAGATATTCGAAAAACAATCAATTGGTATGCTGAGATAAGGAGGGTTATACATCAAGCGGCCCAGATGTTGATGACTTAGAATTCAACACTACTTACAAGGAGGGAGAATGTTGGGTTCGAAATAGTTGTAAGGCGTCGAAGCGCCCTTTGTTTTGTATTAGTATCAAAGTAGTCTTGTATGTTTTGCATAAGGGTATTTGTATTTCGAAGCTTTATTGATTAATCCCTTATGTATTTTTTGTATGCTTTTGTCATCCCTATACTAAGGAATTGATACTAGAGTTAGAGTATCTTTCAGAGTCTTCACTACTTGTACTCTAAATTTACTATGTATCTTCCAAAAGAAATATATTGAGCTAAGCAAATATTATTTACGATTTTGTGTTCATAATTCATTCTAAACTCTAATCTCGTTTCTTATGACTAAAGAGGGTAACATACTTTAGCTTTTGGTCACACAATTATTTTTCGTGCTTTATTAACCATTGAATTTGTGGAAACGTATACATTATACCAGTATGACCCTCAATAGTGAGTTTTGCCGATTTCCAATGTGGGTTTCTGCTAAGTATGATTTTTCTGGACGACATTTCTGACGTTCCTTACCTCTGGCCACACTTTTAATCTAAGTTTTATTGAGGGAATTTGACATAAAATTTTGAAAATAAACTCACAAAAGACACCTAACTGTGTGTTCTTGGTGTTTGTGTGTGAAAATTTGAAGTCGGTGAAGATGAACATGAACAAACAAAAATGAACTCACAAATTGTTTGCTGTTTTGTTCTTAAATTCAAAGCTAATGAAGATGAAAATGAGCACACAAAAACCCTAGGTTTTTAAGTTCGATTTCATTTGTATCTCGGTCAAGAAAAAAAAACTAGGTGTGTTGAGTTCGATTTCCTCCAGATTCATCAAGTTTTTGAGTTAGAGTTTGAGGGTTTCGAGTTTATAGAGTTCTTGTGTTCGAGGTCAAGGATTTCAAGTTCATCTAATTCTTGTGCTCATCTAATTTTGGGTTTTTAACATTTCTAGTAAAAAAAAGGTCTTGCCCGGAAAATCAAGTTTGACCGGAGAAGATGACCAAAAAATCATACTTGACTGGAAACAGTGCCGGGTTAATAAAACATGAAAATTAATTTAGTAACCAAAAGCTATGGTAGGTTAACCTATCAAGTTACTTTTTTTTTTTAAACGGCAAACTAACTAATGTACTCCTAAATAACCACTTATATCTCAAACGAGATTTGAACCCTTGACCTCTCAAATGAGATGATCACTCCATACCGCTAGGCCATTGGCCAGTTGGTATCTATCAAGTTACTATCCCATTTATTTAATACCAAAAAGTGGGATCCAATTTAATGTGCAATTAACGCACGGCAGAGGTTTTATTAGGATACCATTTACAATTATGCTGTTTTGACTTTAATTAACTTTGTTTGCGCGATATTAAATAATAAAAGAGTGCATGTACAGTAATTTTAAATACTAAAAAATGATATATTATTTTTAACAGAAACCAATTTATATGAGTTTTCAATAAGGACAAAGAAAGTTAATAAGTGGATCATTTATATGAGTTTTCAATAACGACAATGAAAGTTAATAGGTGGATCAGTGGTAGCTACGCATGTTTAATACAGGCAATATCGTTTGTTGAGCTCATGGGGGCAGTTTGCAACCTTCATTCATTACATTTGTAAATGGCTAATTATATTCTCACCCACCTATATCCAATACATATAATTATATAATATTTTATTCTTATTCTTGTTAAATAGATAAGCTCGTCTATTCATTTCACACACACATTCCCTCGATCTTGAAAATGGCTGACGCTTTAGTCTCTGTTGCTGCCGACGCAATCCTAAAAAAAGTGGCATCGTTAGCTGCCAACGAAATCGCCCTTGTTTTGGGTTACAAAGCGAAGTTGCACACACTTGAACAGTCCTTGAAAATGATTCGTGCCAAGTTACAGGATGCCGAGAATGAGAAAGCTCAAAAACATGGTGTGATGGAGTGGCTGAAACAGCTAAAAGATGTGGTTGGTGAAGCTGATGACGTGTTAGATGAGGTTGACTACGATATGCTGAGGCGTGAGGTAAAGAATCGAGACCGGGTGCATAGAAAGGTACCCTCTCTCCCAAGCATGAAAAAGCTTTCATTTCGTAGAGAAATTGGTCAAAAAATAAAAAATATTAATGAAAAGTTGTCTCAAATTAATAAGCTCGCCAATGAGTTAACACTAAAAGATGAACAACCTGGTCCCGTTGTTCCAGATCGTCCATACCCCCAGACTGTCCCAAGTTTAGAGAAATTCAAAATTGTTGGGAGGGAGGAGGATGAAGAGCACATCATACACCTTTTAACCGAATCCAGAAAAGAAGAAATGCTTACGATTGTTCCTATTGTGGGAATGGGCGGGATGGGGAAGACCACTTTGGCTAAGTCTGTCTACAATAATCCAAAAATCCAGCAACACTTTGATGTTGAAGCGTGGGTATGTGTATCGGTTAAGGTTGATATCAAGACACTTCTAGCAAAGATCTATGAAATTCTTGCAGGACACGCACCTAAGTCGGTTGAAATGGGCAATTTAATTAGTGCTCTTGAAGAGAAGTTGGGATCAAAAAGATATTTGCTAGTTCTGGATGATGTTTGGGACGAAGAGAGATCACATTGGGAAGAATTTAAGAGTCATATGATGATGATAAAGTCAGAAACTGGAAGTGGCGTTCTTGTGACGACCCGAAAACTTGACATTGGAACTAAGGCTATGAAAATCAATTCATGTCTTTTGAAAAGTCTTTCTGATGATCATTGTTGGTACATCTTTAAAGAGAGGGCGTTTCTAGTGGGACAATCATGGCAACCCAAATTGGAGGAGATAGGACGTGATATTGTGAAAAAATGTCGTGGTTTGCCTTTGCTAGTAAAGGTAATAGGAGGTGTATTGCAGAATTACAGTGACCCAGAGAAGTGGTTGGCCATCAAAAATAGTGACATTTGGGATCTAGAAGATGAAAGGGAGAGAGTTCAAAAGAGTTTGGAACTGAGCATAGATAATCTGCCTAGACTATCTATCTCCAAGCAATGTTTTGCATACTGTTCCATCTTTGAGAAAGATACACTCATGGAAAGGGAAGAACTGATCCAACTTTGGATGGCTTTAGGGTTGGTTGAAGCAGATGATACAGGAAGCAATGAGATGGAGGACGTTGGAAATGATATTTTTCAAATTCTGGTCAGCAATTCATTGTTCCAAGATGTTATAAGGGATGAGTATGGTCACATCACTCATTGTAGCATGCATGGTCTGTTACATGATCTTTCATTATCTCTTTTTTCCAAACAAGAAGGCTTAAGTGTCGGGTGTGCAGTGAATGATGATATTTCTCGTGTCGATAAGGTTAAGCAGCTCAAGCATCTCGCTGTTTACAACAAACACAACGAGGTCATTGAATTTGAAGCCAAGGTTTCTATGTTCATTGAATGGGATATGGTGGGTAGAACTTTGCATACGTTGTTTGTCAAAGAATTAAATATGATGGAATTTTCATTTCAACGACTCAAGTGCATTCGAATCCTAAAACTCCAAGGGAATACTATATGGGAGTTAGACGATTCAATCGGAGGGTTGGTGCATCTTAGGTATCTTGATTTGTCAAAGACAATGATCCATGTTCTTCCTGAATCTATTGGTAAATTATACCACTTGCAAACTCTGAGGTTGCGCTCTTTTGTCTTTAAGCAGTTTCCAGAAGCCATGAGAAATTTGATAAGCCTGAGATATTTCGTGTGTGACGTAGACATTCCCACCAATATCTTGGGACAATTGATTTCTCTTCGAAAATTGCCAACCTTCACAGTGCTTAAAAGCAAGGGACACGGTATTGAAGCACTACGCTATTTGAATAATCTTAGCGGAAAGCTTCGTATTTTCGATCTAGAAAATGTGGGAAGCAAAGAGGATTCTGTTAAGGCTGAATTATCCGGAAAAAGAAAATTATACGATATTGAATTCAGTTGGAGTGGCAATGGAGGTGCCAACAGAAACGACAAGGAAGTATTGGAAGGCTTGCAACCCCCTAGAGATGTGAAAATGTTGAGAATTAACAAATTTTCTAGTTATCATTTTCCAAATTGGGTAACAAAGATGGCAATCAATATTGACGGGAAATGGACTCCCCTTGACAAGCTCGTGTCAATCACATTATATGGATGTAGCAGCTGCCTCTCTCTTCCGACACTTGAGCACCTACCACATCTTCGGGAGCTGGTATTAATGGAAATGGACAACTTGACATGTTTAAGGAGTTCCGATGTTACTGGATCAATGAAGCCTTTGTCTCCAAGGTTGAGATCGCTCAGACTAATACGTATGGAAAAACTGGAAAAGTGGATAGACGGAGAAACCAACAGCTCAAAAATGATATCGCCTGTCCTCGAGAGTTTGGAAATTGAGAGTTGTCCAAGGATTATTCAGTTAGATGAATGCCATCCCCATCCTCTTGTATCCTTAAGGATATGTGACTGCACAGGTCTAGAGTACATTAAGAGCATACAAGGCCTCACATCTCTCGTATTTTTAGAAATTTCCTATTGCGAAAGTCTTTCAGAAATAACCAATTTCCCCAACCAGTGTCATTCTTTGAAGACTTTGCAAATTAAATATTGCTACGGACTGCGGTCCTTGCCTTGCGAAATGTTTGACTGTTTTGCCCTCTTAAATGAGTTGATACTTGGTCCGTTCTCGAAGGAGCTCCATTCTTTCCCAAGTCTCCAAGGCATCGAGAAGTTAAGTAACCACCTTCACTCATTGGAATTGTGGGGTTGTGATCACTGGGAGTTGATGCCAGAAGAAATACAACACCTCAAGTCACTGACACGGTTATGCGTAGATAGCTTTGGAATAAAAGAACTGCCTATATGGTTAACCAAAATGTCATCTATTCGAGAAATGTGTTTCACTGTTTGCAAAGGGTTAAATAAAGAAAAGGTTAAATGGAGAGCACCGTGTGAAGCAGATTTTGTCAGTTTAAATCATTCAAGGGTGTACATAAACAAGGCCGTCCTTCGGCATGTACGGGGTGTGCATCGATAGGTGTCGTTTCGTTTAGGGGCTTGGGTTTTTTTTAAGTACACTAATATTAGTCGTGACTTGTTACTGATTATTGTCAATTTAATGATGGATTAGTGATAATTTTGTTTTGATTAATTGTATAACATGCAAACATATATAGCATGATTACAGAGTGCAAGTCATTATTTCAGGAAGAAAAAAAAAAAAGGTAACCATATGTAACCGTGATTAGATGGTTAGATTTTTCTGTACCTGTATTAAACATAAACAAAAATAGCATTGTCACGAGCAAGCCAAACCACTCACATACTCTGGCTTTATCTGCTAAAATAATCAACACTTCTAAACTTCTGTCTAGTGGGAGAGGAATCTACTCTGCAATATGTTTGTTAATTAAATCGATATTAATCTTGTATTTTCTTCATGGGTTGCTGCAGAATGAGGTTTACATATACTTCATCACTGGTAATTCGGTTGATTAAATTCATCACTAGAAATCAGAAGTGTAAGTTTTGAAGATTAAAGTTTAAAAAAAAAGCAAGTCTTTTAAAGAATCAGATATATATACAGCCAAAGACGTCAATATACATACCTGTGTAATGGTGAAATGGTCATCTTTGTTCTGTAGAAAACATTATAAACACAAGGAATCACTTCAATCAAATTAAACTTCATAAAATAAGTAATCGTTACATACTGTTAATTTTAAAAGGAATGATCCAATAGTAAAAGGTGATTCAAACTTAAAATCGGAACCAGAGAAGCTACCTCTGAAAGCACTGAACTCTCTGCAATCGATGTGAGTATTGAAGCTCGAGCTATATGTACAAGTCTACATTTTGCAAAGCCCTGCATCTTGTTCTACGAAAACGTAAAGAGGGATAAAAGGATTTATAAGTATTTAGTTGAATATCAAGGTTGAATCCAATGTGACGGGGAACTGGGGGAGACCATATGTTCGATGAAATGCCAACGTATAAGAAATGAGTTTAATTTTTATTTATTATTATTTTTTTTACTGATTTACCTTTTCCCTGCAAATATATATTAAACTAATCCGTTTATGGTATGGTCAGTTTTTAATCTTATAAAAAGAATATGTTTCCCTTCCAAGACATTACTAAACCAAGTTTTAACTTTGAAAGTTTAATTTTGCAAATAGCCGTGGTCCATCTTCTTTTATAAACAATCATAGACCCTTAAATATTACAAAATTTAAACAACAATGAGTTATTCACTGCAAGTAATCACCAGCCGAGCTGGGTTGTGATGCATCCTGGGTTATAGACTTCAGTGGGTGAGGCCAAGAGTTCGATTCTTGGCTGAGCACATTTGGGGGATTTTCCCTGGATTGGCGTGGGTTCGATTCTTCGTTCCCTTTGGTGGTGAGTGGTGCCCTTCTTGGTGGCCTGCTAGGCATTCCTGATCCATCGGGTCGGGTTATCCTCTATCTATTTGTCGGTCCTAAAAAAATGAGTTATTAACCAAAGTAATGATCTTTAGAGCCCACTTATCTCCCAACCACAACATTTTTCATTTTAATTAACATTAATTGTATTTTTTTCTTAAGCTATCCTCATAAGCCCCATTTTATAAAATTTATTTTCTTCTTTCATCTAAAGGTCTATTACTTTTTTGTAAAATAATACAGTCTTTTCTTTTAAGATCGATGATGATTTCCAATACAAAATAAGATCATCCCTTAGCAAAACATACAAACATCAACAACATTCAAATCCAAATCCTCCAAAACGAAATCGATCGAAGAATTTATGAGGCCCAAATGTATATGAATGAAACACCACCATTATATATTGTATCAACGATGTATCCAGTTTTAGCAACGAACTTTGGGTAAGCAATTATGTAGATGAACCAAATAGCCTAAACCAAACTCAACAACAAACTTTGGTCAGCAAAATTTAGCAACAAACGTTGACCATCCTATTTTATAAGTGGTTCGTGTTTCACTGATGTAGAAACATTTTTAACTAATAAATTCTTGGAGATGAGTCAACTAGAACCAAGTAAGGTGAGTTGTGGAGATGGATGGTGCAAACCAAGAACATGATTTATGATGTAACTTTTTCACCATGAGTGTCATATTTAGAATGTCACATTTCAAAATGGGATATAAGTTTTGGTTATTTTTAGTGAAAATATATATTTAAAATATTTAAAATAAGTAAATAATGAAGTGATAAATTAAAAACTATGTGGGTTAAATGTTGAATTATGGAACTTAAAGAACCTCTACATCATTCTTCCGACCCCCTTTCCCTCTCATTCATGATTTCAAACCCTAAAAGCTTCTCCATGAGCAACTTTCCTCCATTTTCATGTTGATTTTAATGATCTAACATTAACTTATTGAAGCCATGGTCAACTCACTTCAAATCCTAGCTTAAAAGTAGCTTCCCTTCTCCATTTCTTCTCATTTATGTTTAGGGTTTGTGTAATGATTTCAAATCAATAAATTACTTGATATGTTGGTGTTTAGTTGAGTTTTCTTCTATAATTCCATCCATATATCAACTCTCAAAAATCAACTAACTTGTAGTTATGAGATTTAAGCTACTAATAGACATTTTAAGGATTTTTATTTTAACCCTACAGATTTGAAATATAATGGGATTTTAGGGGTGTTTCCTAACCTTAGGTTTTCAATTTTAGGATTTAGTACTAATATTATGGTTAGTACTAAATCCTAAAACTGAAAACCTAAGGTTAGGAAAACCCCCTAAAATCCCATTGTATTTGAAATCTATAGGGTTAAAATAAAAAATTCTTAAAATGTCCATCAGTAGCTTAAATCTCACAACTACAAGTTAGTTGATTTTTTAGAGTTGATATATGGATGGAATTATAGAAGAAAACTCAATTAAACATCAACATATCAAGTAATTTATGGAATGTTAACCTTAGGTTTTCAATTATAATGGGTTTTTCCTAACCTTAGGTTTTCAATTCCATCCATATGTTGTGTATTTTATTTCTAAAAAATATTAACCTTAGATTTCAAATATAATGGGATTTTAGGGGTTTTTCCTAACCTTAGGTTTTCAATTTTCGTAGGTCAAACACCTCATTGGTTTGTTGACATAGTAAACTATTTAGTTGCTTAATAATTTCCTGCTAATCTCACTCGAGTGCAAAAGATAAAATCGAAAAGGAGGCAAAGAGGTACACACTTGGGACGAGTCATCGTTGTGGAAGTAGGGATGTCAACAGAATCAAACGGGAGAGAAGTAGCCTCCCCCATCCCTAAATTGGCATGTATCCCCTGACCCCGATCCACCCCTGGATTCCAAGACCGCCACTGCTCCTGTCCCCATTTCTCTGTTTCCCTCACTTCCCTGTTTCCCCCGTTTGGCTCGAATTCTCTCAATTAACCTTATTTATTTTATTTTTATCCCTTTTTTTTGTATTAGCCTTACATATTATATTAACTATTTAAAGACACAACACATATTACACAATGGGAAATCTAAGTTTAGTATTTTTTATAAATAAAATAATTAAATATATGATAATTATTTTGAGGCCCTCACAAGGTATTTGGGATGGAACTCCCCACCCTCAAACCAAAAAAAAAAAAAGGGGGGGGGGGGGGGGGGTAACATCCCTATGTGGAAGCATTGTGCTAATAAAGTAATTAAAAGGTGTGTCCAAGTATCCAACAAGATAAGGTATAATCGATAAATTTCTTTCACACTAAAACTTTTGGATAATATTTTGGCCCTTTACGAACTACTTGGAAAGTGAAATCGATTATTACAATATTGCATTTAGCAACTTAATTGAAGTGTGATCTATGTGGCAACTATGCGTCTAAATAATCTAAAATCGGTGTATTAAGTAGGTCTCTGCTTTGTTTTTATTGATAGATCGACAACCTTCCTAACATGAGTTATTATCAATTTCAAGCAAAAGACTTGCAAACCAACATTAAGTCTTCTTTTCAAATATAAATTCATTACAACTTTTACTTCAAGAAAACATATCCAACAACCATGACCACCCATGACTAAAACTATAAAATGTGTGTGTGTGTGTGTGTGTATATATATATATATATATATATATATATATATATATATATATATATGGGAAAAGTGAATATACCCTTAAGGGTATATATAAGCTTAGGTACCCAAACTCATCATACTCTATCGTTTTGTATCATATAATATATTCTAATTGTTCAATGCTCTTATAATTTAACTTCTAACTTGATTTATGTAACATCCTAAAAATACAATCTGAAATTTTCGTTTTAAATTAGTAATAAAATCAGATCCATCAAACGTCATATAAGAATCATAAACAATGTATCTCAAAATATCATAACAACTGTCAAATATATCAGAGTATAAACATCCCAGGCTGAACAAATGGTGTGTGCACTACAATCTTCCCGAGCTCCTCTTTTGAAAACTAAGTACCTGAAACGAAAACTGAAACTGTAAGCACGAAGCTTAGTGAGCTCCCCCAAACTACCATATACCATACAATAACATATAAACACATATTGGGTCTTGCCCACTTGTTAGAACAAAGTTCTATTAGGATCGTATGATTCTAAGCAAGATTAAAATAAGAACGTAATAAGAAAACAAGTATTGCGTTGAATGTGTCGAATGATTAATGCAAATAACACCTCAGAAGAGCTCGATAAAGAACTTCAATCTGTAGAGGCGTTTAGGGTTACAAAAATCAACGTAATGAAAAGCTTATCAATATACACATACATGCATACATATATATACCATAACCCTAGCAATAAATCTAGATAACTACGTAACTAATCTAGATAGACACGGATGGACAGGCCCAATCCGGATTACAAAACACTTAGCCCAAGACACAACACAAATATACTCTACAATCTCCCCCTTTACGTCCTTGGAGCAGAAACTTCATTCCCTCTCAATAACAGAAGGTTTCTTCACGGTTTTAAACACCTTCGGTATAATGGCCAGAATATGATGTCGAAATGTAATATACCACCGAAGCATGTCTGTGAAGTTCTTCTTGTCAACCACTAAGTTCTGCTTGCATCGATGCATGATATTTATGATATACTCCAAGCAATCTGTTGAAAACAGATGCTTATCGACCAAAGCGAACAGAAACTTGTGTTTATCACCTTTAGTGAACATAACTGTTAGATTTGTTGAATCAATTTGCCCCAATTTCATTTTGTTCACATCACTAGGCTTAGATGTCGGCTTCACAGTAGGCTTTCTGTTCATAACCTTAGCTATCTCCTAATCCATGGTTGCTAGCTCATGAATATAGGAGGCCAACATTCTCTTAATGTGTTCAAGAATCGGATCATACTCCCTAGGATTAGAGAGCAGAATGCTGTATAGCATAATCCAATCGTGTGGATTAAGGTTGGGAAGATCTGCCAGAGAGATAAAAGACTCCGTGTTTGCTGAACCACGATTGATCTTGAAATTGACATTGATAAATCTCCCTGTAGATAAAGTTTTCAGTACCTTGACTTTAGTAATTTTTTGTGCGCTCCAAGTCAAGTACTACGGTTGACCATTCATCAAATAAAAATCTATCAGCTCTCTGTCAACCTTATAATGTGGATATGGGACCTCAGCAGTTGCCTCAAAGCAATGGAAATTTAATGCTTTTCTGGTTATGGGCATGTCAAACTGCAAGTCTCTAGAATTTTCATAGTCAAACGAAGCAATTGGTTTCAACCAATAGACAGATGGAAACTCAATCGCCTGATTGATAAGTGTATCTCTGTCCCATTCCAGAAAAAGAGCCTTCTTGCACTGCAAGGCCTCTTCGACTTCCTTATTCTTCTTCTCTCTTTCTTCAGCCTCTCTAGCCACTTTCATGGTTTCATCCAACTCTATGTCTCTCTTCTTCCTCTTGAAAGCATCTGCAATAGTCTCTTCTTCCTCATTACTATCAGTTGGAATATGAATCTCTTTCTGTTTGAGCTTTTGCTCAGAAACCGAAGCTAAATTAACCTTCAGTTCTGTTTTGACCTATTGTGCACCACCCTCTCCCCCTTGTTTTGGAGGTATGAACCCCTCCGAAACACCCTTCATCTCACTAAGAATGGAAATGGCGGGTAGGAGTTTGGATTGAAGATGTTTTCGAATTGTCAAGGTTAGGATACAATCATGAGCTTCCAGAAAGTTGGTCAGCATATCCTTAACATCTCCTGCACAACTTTTGTACACCGCCCTTTGAGTTTTTAACAGAGAGATTTCCTTCTCTGCCTGGGCGAGCTGCACCTTCTGTATGTCAATAGTGGCCTGTTGTTGGACTAGATCCTCCTTTAGGGCACTCTTATTTGCTAGATTTGCAGTTAGAGCATCAAACTGAGAGTTCACAGAGTGCAAAAAAGAGGTTGTGTCTATTTGAAGCTCAGTACGAACAGCTTGAAACTTTTCAGTTTCTTCACGAAGAGACTTGGAGAAGGAATCCACCGAAGCTTGATATTTAGCTGCATTGGTGTCATCATGAGATTTTAAAGAGTCAAGGAAAATATGAGTTGTATGAACAACCTCAGAAACTTCCTTGGTGGCCTTCTGACAAGTAGAAGCAGACTCATCCACAGCTGCTGTAGATTTATCAATGGCATCTGTGTACTTTTGAAGAGTCGTCTCCAAAAAAGCTTTAATAACCACTCCTCCATAAGCTTTGCTATCAGCAAGCAGTTTATCCAGCTTTTCATGAATTTCTTGGATCTGCTGACTTGTAACAGAAGCATAAGATGTATCATCATATGGAATTCGATAAGGGCTATAATAGGTAGAATCAAAATCCTGATCATCTCCCCCAAGAGTGGCTGCAGAATCGGAGGATTGGGTTGGTGAAGGTGGTAAGTTGATGACAGGAGGTTCAGTCACAGTAGTAGCCCCTGTATCAGATACATTGACTTCTACTGTGGGTTTAGGAATGGTATTTGTGGTAGATTCGGTTACAAGTGGAGTTGAGAATGGTATGGTTGAGATAGGAACAGAAGTACTTGGTGATGAAGGTGGCATAGCGGTTGTTGGAATGATAACTGGTGGAGTATCAACAGGAGCAGAGAGGTCAACTTTCTGTTGTGGTGATGGAGGAGGAGTTGGAAGTGTTGTTTGTTGTCAAGATTCTGGTAGAGTTGGGGAGCGTGGAGGAGTGAACTCTCGGGGCGAGTCATGATGTACTTCCTCTTCCTCAGGTTTTTCAGCATCAGGTTCTGTTCTTGGAGAAGTGCGTTGTCTTGGCCTACGAGCCATCTTCTTTATCTTCTTCTTTTGCGGTTTAGAAGAGTCCCCTTCATCAAATTTTCTCTTAGAGGACTTGACCTTTGGTTCCTCAGGTTCCTCTTTCTTTGTGGGTTTCTTGCCTCGGTTGATTGTTTTCTCCAATGCGTCTAGGGTAGCTTGCTGCTCTGGAGTTAGAACCCTCGGTCCAAGAGGAGGTAGTTTTCTATAATCGGCCAGGACATTGCTCTGTTCTGAAACCGATCTATACATTGTTTCAGGAATCATTCCATAGTGAAGAAACTTACTTGGATCTGAAATAATAATTTTCTTCGTATGGAAGGTTGCGATTGTAGCAAGAAGAGCATCCTTCATGATTGGAATCTCTAATGAATCGGTAGCCTTCTTGGTATTCAGAGTCCAAAAACGGCCACAAGTGATTTCTGAATGGCGTGTCGAAGTATTTAGACTCTGCACCACTTGAGACCAGATGATGGAGCCGTAGTCGAGATTGATTCCATTGTAGAGCCCATAAAGAAGAGTAAGAAACCCCTTGTTGGTGGTATCGGAACCACCACTTCTTTCGGCCAAACCCTTAATTAACAGGGTTAATAAACTATTCCATTGGGATGGTAAACAGGATTTCTTCACCTTTGTTATCGTTGTAACCACATCCATGTACCCCATTTCGTACATCATGGAGAACAGTTGGGATGTCGTGATGAAATCTGGTGAGATAATGGAGGAATCGACTGCAAGGCCCAGGAGTGAACAAAACTTCACTTTTGAAATTGAAGATTTCTTGTTGTGGATGGTGAAGTAGATGCGATCCTTGTTCTTGTCATATGTCGCCGAAGAATAAACTTGTGATAAGAGCGACATTGGAACGGCTTCCACCTGGGTTAGGGCTAAAACCAAGGGGAATATTTTAAGCATTCCACAACCTGTAACATGTATGGATCATATAAGAACGGAGTAAGTTCAATGATCATGTTTTGGTTAGGTTTTATGGTGATCAAAGAAGATGATGCGGTCTGATCATGTGCAGATGAAGAAGTCGCCATTGATGAATGAAGAAGAAGATGAACAGTGTTTACTAGTTGTTTACGTTGAGAGAATTGAGATTGGTAAATGACAAAGAACCCATTCGACCCTTTATATACCGTTTCCTAGAGAGAGAAAATCGTGATGATGAGGTTGCTAAAACGTCGCCTGAAAAAGCGCGATGTGTGATAGTATGGTTACTCCCAAGACGACGTCAGCGTGCATGGGTTTAGAAACGAATCAAATTCACGCGCCTAAATCTTATCTTTATTTGGCGTTTGAAATTCCATATAGCCCCTTGTTTGGTTACGATAGATAACCAAAACTCATACCAAACAGTACCTTGAATGTTGGAAAATAAAATTTCCGTGCATAAGTGTGACAAAGAGAAAGAAATAAATCAAATGTGTATAGGATATGAGTGATGTCTGTGAGACATGAAGCAGAGGATTCCGGGCAAGAATCACTTCCTTCAAAGTCAAAATAGACTTGAAGTGCTTGTGTGGTTTCTCGAAAAATACGATCAATTGTTTGTTAAGAAACATTGAAAGGCTTCTTTTAATAATAGGTTCAGGGTAGCTTGTGTTCAACCGAACTTTGAGTTTTAACATAAAACCGAGCGTTGGAAGAAGTACCTGTGAGACCGATGTGGTCTGTTGAACAGGTAGGTTGGATATTTTATTTTAGTGACTATATTGGAATCGAAAATCTCAAAAAAATAAACTGGATCTTTTTGGGAAGAAATGCCTTGGTTGTAGACAATTTCATAAAGATCTCTCAAAAATAAAAAGAGATTTCCTTTGGTAACCAGTAAATCTTGAATGTATAATTCACCGTCAATTCATTTTTGGTGTTGGATTTTGGGTTTCACTCAGCACATGGTATATGTATCTAAGATCATAAACACAGATGTTGTGTAACCATAAACCTCAGTGTTAAAGACCGAGAGTCTCAAGGGTTACGTTGGTGAACCGAAAGTGGATGGAGAATGTAAAGAGGTGGGTTAAGGACCGAATGTACCTTCTGCTAGATAATCCTGACAGAGCAGAGAAACTCTTAACTCATATGATAAGAGTAAGGTAGCTCTAGACCGAGTAGCATAAATTAGCCTGATTTGGAAGGAACGATAGGTATAGATCGAATCATTAAGGCCTACTCAAGATCATAGAGGCTTAAGACAACATGCAGCAGCATGCTTCTAGGGACCCTTAACTAGTTCATATTGAAATTAAATCATACCTGCCTTAGATCCACAATCGGTTGTCCTTGTTACCCATTTAGCCTAAGAAAAATAAAGAGAAACACCAAACAAACGATCGAGATAGATAAAGTAATATAAAAACAAAAAAATATAAAATGTTTTCGGATTTTTAAAATTTTCTGAAAAAGAATAAAAACAGAAAGATAAAATATTTTTGGATTTTTGAAATTTTCTGAAAAAGAGTAAAAACTGAAAAATAAAATATTTTTGGATTTTTGAAATTTTCTGAAAAAGACTAAAAACAGAAAAATAAAATATATAAAGTTCAAAGCAAACAAAAGATATGCACAAAATATACAACCGAAACCTTATCTGAGAGAATCGAAATAGATTGACCATTCGGTTCATTTTTGTTCCAGAAAATCACGGAGCAGAGATAGACATAGCGTTTTGTCCATTTCTGTTCCCTAAAATTCGAGAGCCGAAATAGACCGAGCGGTCTGTCCATTTCGGTTGTCTAATTTTTAATGAGAGATTTGAAGATTCAGTACCGACTCTCCTTCCATCATGCCCAAGCCTTGTAAGATTTTGTTAAAGATTGCTTCGGGTAAGGCTTTAGTAAAGATGTCAGCCAGTTGATCAGCAGATCGAACAAAGTGAACTTCCACGTTTCCGTCTTCTACATGATCCTTGATGAAATGATACCTAAGTGCAATGTGCTTAGTTTTTGAGTGTTGCACTAGATTATGACAAATCCGTATTGCACTTTCAGAGTCGCAGTAGAGAGGAATCTTTTTCATACTTAATCCATAGTCCCTTAATTGACTTTGAATCCAAACCACTTGTGAGGTACAAGATGCAGCAGCGATGTATTCAGCTTCGGCTGTGGACAATGAAACACAAGTTTGTTTCTTGGATTGCCAACTCACAAGTTTTCCATCAAGAAATTGGCATCCACCTGTAGTACTATTTCTATCCAGTCCACATCCTCCTAAATCAGCATCAAAAAAGGCTTGAATGAAGAATCCTGATTTAGCAGGGTACCAGAGACCGAGAGATGAAGTTTTCTTCAGATATCGAAAAATGTTCTTCACAGTGAGCATATGAGGTTCTCTTGGATTGGCTTGAAACCTGGCACAGTAACAAACAGAAAAAATAATATCTGGTCTACTAGCTGTCAGATACATAAGAGGCCCTATCATTTTTCGATAAAGTGTTATGTCCACAGCAGGTTTCTCTAGAGATGGGGTTACTTTAGTGCCGAATGCAATAGGAACCTTCACTTTTGAATCACCCTTCATTCCAAATTTCGTTAGTAAGTTCTTGGTGTATGCCTCCTAGTTTATAAAAATACCTTATGGTCCCTATCTAATATTTAAACCAAGGAAAAAGTTAATTGGACCCATTGCGCTCATTTCAAATTTAGTCTCCATCAACTTCCTGAATTCAGCTGTTAAGCTAGGATTCGTGGAGCCGAAGATGATATCATCAACATAAATCTGAACAATCATCAAATGTTCGCCTTCCTTCTTACAAAAGAAGGTTGGGTCAACCGAACCTTGTTTAAATTTTGAGATTTTTAAGAAGCGAGTTAGTGTTTCATACCAGGCTCTCGGTGCTTGTTTTAGCCCATAGATAGCTTTATCCAGCACATAGCAGTGATCGGGGTGTCTTTCATTCACAAAACCAGGAAGTTGTTCAACATAGACGGTTTCTTCTAATTCTCCATTCAAGAAAGCGCATTTGACATTCATTTGGAAGACTTCGAAGTTCTTGTGAGCAGCATATGCAAGAAAGATTCTAACAGATTCCAACCTTGCTACTGGAGCAAAGGTTTCTTCATAATCTATCCCTTCTTCTTGACAATAACCTTTTACTACCAACCGAGCCTTGTTATAAATGACATTCCCCTCCTTGTCCAGCTTATTTCTAAACATCCATTTTAGGCCGACAACAGAGGCATCTTTCGGTGTGGGAATCAACCTCCAAACTTTGTTGCGTTCGAACTCATTGAGCTCATCCTGCATTGCTTGAACCCAATCAGAATGATCAAGTGCAACATTTACAGTTTTCGGCTCTATCTTGGAGATAAACGAATTAAACATACAAAATTCCATTTTAGAGAATAATGCAGTTTGTTTCGCCTTCAGTTGAGACCGAGTAAGAACATTTTCGGAAGCTTCACCAATAATTTGCTCTTTGGGATGGTCCTTTGTCCATTTTACTAATGGAGGATAGCTTGGATCATATTCTAGATGTAATTCAGCTTCTACTTCTATTTCAACATCTGACGGATCACCTTCTCCTTTGTCAGTAGAACTATCACTTACTTTTTCCTTCTCCCCCTCGACTGGCAAAGTGAAGTCTCTGTCATCATCAGAGTTTGTATTGCTTGTTGAAGTGGGTGTCTCCCCCTCGATTGGATTTTCACTTGTGAGTTTTGGATCAGTTGTATCTTTATCATTGATACATTTAGATGTTGGGATGAACTTGGATTCTCCCCCTCAACAGAAACTTCAGTTGTCTTTGGAGTAGTTGAGCTCTCCCCCTGGAACGTTGAAGCTTTAATTAGAGAGCCT
The DNA here is from genome assembly GCF_052625555.1 of Lactuca saligna. Classification (NCBI taxonomy): domain Eukaryota; kingdom Viridiplantae; phylum Streptophyta; class Magnoliopsida; order Asterales; family Asteraceae; genus Lactuca; species Lactuca saligna. The sequence goes on along the minus strand of NC_136418.1, from coordinate 51,119,944 downwards.
TTGGGTGACTTAGGACTTGGTGGTTCGCTTTCCATCCCTTTAGTGGCTTCATCTATAACCTTCTTGAGATTATCTACTTTGTTGTCTGCTGTTGTTGCCTCCGAATGAATTGCTTTTTCTGGTTCATCGAACAGCCGAATGTATTCCTCAAACAGGTTGGATATTGGAACCAAGACCTGTCCAGATTCTGGGAATATGTCTCCTGAAGAAATGTTAGTCCTTTGAACCTTCTTCATATAATTGTCATCAAAAGTAACATAATAAGTTTCTTCAATTTTTCTTGACCTCTTATTTAGCACCCTATATGCTTTTGATAATAGAGAATAACCCAGAAATATGCCTTCACCAGCTTTAACATCAAACTTATTTCGGTTCTCTTTAGAGTTAAAAATAAAGCATCGTGAACCGAAAATATGGAAAAATTTCACGTTCGGTTTCCTATTATTTAAGATCTCATAAGGAGTTATGGAGAATCTTTTGTTGAGCAGAGACCGATTTTGAGTATAACAAGCAGCAGCGATGGCATCAGCCCAGAAGTATAAGGGTAGAGAAGCATAACTGAGCATGGTTCTAGCTGCTTCACATAGAGAATGGTTTCATCTTTCAACGATCCCATTCTGCTGTGGTGTATAGGGGGCCGAAAAATTGTGAGTTATCCCCTTATCAGCCAGAAAGTCTTCAAAGTCCTTGTTCTTGAATTCTAGTCCATTATCACTTCTGATGTTTCTGACTATCTTCCTTAATTGCACTTCCACTTGCTTAATGAACACCTTCAGCTTGGGAGTTGCATCTTATTTCTGTTTAAGAAAGAAAACCCAAGTGAAGCGGGAAAAGTCATCTACAATAACAAGAATGTACTTACTTCCACCGATGCTCTCTATAGCAGAAGGTCCACACAAATCAATGTGTAACAATTCAAGTGCTTCCACTATCTTAGTTTGATGTGTGTTGGGTGGTTTTTTCGGCTTTGCTTACCCATTTCACATGCTGCGCATAAATGCTCCTTATCGAACTTGAGAAGAGGAAGGCCTCGAACATGATCTCCAATCACCAATTTGTTGATATCTTTGAAATTCAGGTGTGATAGTCGTCGATGCCATAACCAGCTTTCATCAGTGTTTGCCTTTGACAGAAGACAGATAGTTGGTGGCCCTCGTATTGGATTAATATTTAAAGGGTACATCTCTCCCTTCTGCGTAGATTTCAGCAAAACCTTATTTGATTGTTTTTCAATTATCTCCGATCCCTCATCATCGAATGATACCTTCAAACCTGTGCCCACTACTAATTGCGATACACTGATGAGATTGTGCTGCAATCCTTCCACATAAGCCACCTTTCTGATTGAGAAATCTCCATTTGTTATCATGTTGTATCCTTTGATTGTCCCATAGAAATTGTTTCCAAACTTCACAGACCCACCATCTTTCAGAGACCGAAACTCCCTTAGCTCCTCCTTCCTTCCTGTCATGTGACGTGATCAGCCACTGTCTATATACCATTCTTCGTCAAACTGCTTGTCACTGATTACCTGTAAATTCAAGCAAATTTAGGAACCCAAAGTTTCTTGGGTCCTTGTGAGTTTTTCACAGAGAAAGGAATTACAACAGAAGCATCAACCAAATAAGTTCGTTTAATTAGAGTTGTTTGATCTTTTCTTTTAATGGTATACACCTTGATTTTTGATTTATCTTCTTTAAATTTTAGTGTATCATTTGGTGTTGCTTTTGATGGTTTAGTGTTTTTCGTTTGATTCCTAGGTTTAGTAGAGGGTATCTTATTTTCCTTCTCAGAATCTGATACCAACTTTCCTTTTCCTTTGATGTCCTTCAAAGAATTTGTTTTATCTTGGGACTTGGAGGTTCCATAACTTGGATTAGAATCAAATCTGGTTTTAGGATCTGGATCGAGGACCGAAAGTGGGTCGAGGACCGAAAGTGGGTTCAGGACCGAGACTAGACTTTCGGTTCTGGGATTTAGAATAATAGGAATTTGGACTAAAGTTTTCCTTCATCTTTTCCTTTCCCTTGTCCATGGATTCTTTCCTGGGAATCTCATAGTTGGGATTTTGAGAATTCCAATGCCTTTTACGTTCATTCGGATTCGTGGAGTATCTTCGATTTCTCAGGCGTTTCTGTTCAACCAGCTCCTTCTGAGATTTGTGAATATTGAAGCTTGTCTTTGCTTTCTGTTTCTGGTGGGTTGCAGGTGACTTAGTTTGAACTTTCGGTGCTTCCTCTCTCTTGAGCAGAACTTTCGGTTCTTCCCTCTTGTTAGGAACATCAGGTTCAACCATCGGTTCTTTAGGAACATCTTTGGTTCCACTTGTGCTTGGAATATCGAAACTGGAGGGTTTGTTGAGAGGTTCTGGTATGTATCGACCTTTGACTCTCCATGTGGTTTTCTCCGATAGTCCCACAATTTCGTTTGCATTATCAATAGGAGCAAACCAAAAATAGTCTTTGCAACCTACAACATTATCTTCGTCAACCATTGTTCTTAATTCTGCCGTCTGCTTTTGAGTGACTCCAGTCATAGCATAGACCTGATTTGGCACGGTCTGGACCTTTTGATAAACCAAAGCTTTTTCCTTGAGTTTTGGTTTCTGTTCTTTTGACAGACGAGCAAACTCAACCGAATTTTCTGATATTATGTGACAACCGTCAAATTTCGGTCAAGTCAAAGTCAACTAAAGTCAGCAAGTCAAACCGTTTGACTCGATTTCCCCGTGAGTACTAAAATTTACACTATGAAACTTCTACGCAACTCTCTATTCTAATGAGAAATCATAAAGCAAAAAGTGCGAACACCTATACCTCCTTAACCTAAAAACTGTGGTACGTGGCGAGCCAAACCGATAAAACAATGTTGCATACTCATCGGGAGTGTGTAATATCCTTAAACAAGGCTTAACAGGGTTTACGAACCATGCATTGCGATGCCGGACACTCACAATTGTCCCACATGGAACCTCTCCCAATCGTTTTCACTCTATCTCTCTCTATGTCAAATCTCTCCCAAATCTCTCCAAGTATGTGGAATCTCTCTCAAATATCCCTCTGTATTAGAAATCTCTCCAAGAATATCAAATCTCTCCCAAATCCCTCTAAGCATGTGAAATCTCTCTCAAATATCTCGTTGCATGAGAAATCTCTCCAAGAATGTCAAATCTCTCCCAAATCTCTCCAAGTATGTGAAATCTCTCTCAAATATCTCTTTGTATTAGAAATCTCTCCAAGAATGTCAAATCTCTCCCAAATCCCTCTAAGCATGTGAAATCTCTCTCAAATATCTCTCTGTATGAGAAATCTCTCCAAGAATGTCAAATCTCTCCCAAATCTCTCCAAGTATGTGAAATCTCTTTCAAATATCTCTCTGCATGAGAAATCTCTCCAAGAATGTCAAATCTCTCCCAAATCTCTCCAAGTATGTGAAACCTCTCTCAAATATCTCGTTGTATGAGAAATCTCTCCAAGAATGTCAAATCTCTCCCAAATCTCTCCAAGTATGAGAAATCTCTCCTAAATCTCCCTCAAATAGTTCCCGTAACTTTTTGGAATCATTCGGGTCACTCCGGCCCTTAACCGGGTCAAAAACGGCTTAAAACGGGGTAAAAACGAGAAAACGGTACCTTAGGAACCGAAACCCTTCTTAAGGAGCCGAAGATCCTTAAGGCCGAGACCTAGGACCGAGAGCAGGACCGAACAGAGCCTCTGTTGGCCGAAATAGGAGGACCGAATCACTATAGCAGAGACCGAGCCTCGGTCTCTGTTCGCTTCTCACTCTCTGTTCGTTTCCCACTCTCTGGTCGCTTCCCTCCTGTCACTCGGTCTCTGTCTCTGTCGCTTCCCTTCTCTCGCTCTGTCTCGCGCCTCTCTGTTCTCCTCCTCCCTCTCGGTTCCTTCCTTTCTCTCTTCTTCCCTCTCGGTTCTGCCTCTCTCTCTCTCTCTCTCGGTTCAGCACCAGAAGACCGAGCCTCGGCCAGAATTCGCATATTTGTCACTTTTAGCCCACTTTTGATATTTTTAACATTTTAAGCCCGTTTTTCGTGATTTTAAAGCGGGATTTTCTCCAGAAATTATATTTTAACATAATAAACTCTAAATATTCATAATTTAAACATATTTTGATGAAAATCATTATTTAAATAATAAAAATCAAATGGGTGAATTATTAAAGGTGGAGTGTTGACTTTGCCTTATCCAATGTCACAAGCAACCACCCCACACCCACTCTTTGACTAACCACACCTCCCCACCTTACCTAGGTCACATCAAAGTCCTTTCCACTCAATCATCACTCCTCCCCACATTTTTGGAGAGCTGAATATTCATCCTCTCTCCTCATTTTCTCTCATTTGCCCTCATTTCACTAAGTATCAAACACCACTTTCTCTCAAACTTTTCCCACTCCAAACTCGAGATTCAAGGCTGATCTTCACGTGTTCTTCCACTCTTAGTAAGTATAATTCATCCTCCTTATGATTATTTCACTTCATTCTACTCAAATCATGAATATCTTACACAAGCTCCATCATATTAGCGTTAGAGCTTCGAATCTTCAAGTGATTCTTCAAGTGTTCTTGGGTTGAACACTTCTCTTCTTCAACACTTACCTACTGAAATCACTCAAGGTGAGTTCATACCCCTACATTTTCATGTTTTCTCAAGTTTTCAGGGGGGGAATACAAGTTAAAACACTAAGAACATAACTAAATTTTTCTAACAGCCTTCATCAGAAAAGTTCAACTCCATTCACGGACTGTTTTGGGCATCTTAAACATTTTTGTTTTCAAAACTGTACAAGGTGCAAATAGTTCAAGTTTTTAGCTTTAAAATGGCTACTTGCACATCTCCATACGATTTTTCTACAATTTATGTTGATTTTTACAAAACTGCCTATCATTTCAAACAACAATCCGGACCAGTCTGTGATTTTGGACTTTTTCACCCAAGTTGGAGGTCATTAAAAATCGTGATAAAAATTATGAGTAAACTAGACACGTTTTGTGAACTCTCAGAATTTACGGATCTAGTTTTCGACTTCGTATGATTTTTCTATGATTTTTCCAAAAACAGGGCAGAATGGCTAAAGTTAGCCAACAGCATGTAAATATCATAACACTTTGTATTATATTGAGCAAAGTGTATAATCATAAGTTTTCATATTTGAATGTGTTTCCTTGTTAGTTTATCATTATGAACTGAAACTAAGACATTCATATTAAATATTATTCATTCATTTTGGAACACGTATTATTTAACTATAAAAAGTATAGTTTGAATATATTTATAACACTAATACATTTCCATAAAAGGGTTCAGACATATTACATACATTTTAGATAAACTATAATAGGTATAGTTTATGATACATCACTCAACGCACCCGTACAAGAAGGGTACATTCATACAAGAAAGATTTATATTCACACACATTTCACGTAAACTTGTTAACCTATATTGTGAGACTCTCTCTCTCTCTCTCCCCGTACGTCCGAGTGCGGGATATAATTCCTGGTAGTTATAATCAGAATCTCCTTGAGGGAGAACGTGATACTTGTATATAGATCTATATTGGGTTTGACACCCCACACCTTGCTGCTAGCTACAGTTGGACCTGCAGGTCTACGGGTGACAAATGTCATTTTATTTTTCGCGACATTGAGAACGTCGTGGCAGGTTCACATAGTCATAGTATGATTATAGCGACTCACATAGGGATATAACAATCCATAAGTTTACGGAATTTTATTTTTAAAACCTAAACGAGTTTTATGTCGATTTAAAATCACCTTTTTATCTCTATGAGTACAGATATTACTGTAAACTTTTGGTTTTGGTAGTTACGACTACACATCATTTGAAATCACATTTATACTTTTAAGTATGGTCAATACTTGTTATTTCTCGGTCCTCTAATTTAGGACTATATATATATAAAGTATTAACGAACATGAGAACATACAGAAATTTCATTTAATTCAAACGCGTCCATGTCCATTTAAGTGCATAATATTTTCTATTAATAAGAAAGGTTACTTATACATTTTGGTCTTCAGTCACAAGACTACATTACGTAGATTTTAAAGAAAATATCGGGTTTTCTGGATACATATTCTAACGCTTTTACAAGGAAAACGATTTACTTTTCCAACGAAATCTATTATGAACTCACCAACCTTTGTGTTGACACTTTTCAAAAACTACTTGTATTCTCAGGAATTCAGTGAAAACAGGAAATCAACAACGTTTTGAGGATGGGACGATAAATCGTCAAACAGTTCATTTTGTATTATAATGTAATTGATGTGAATCATGTAAACATGTGCTTTGATGTAACGTTTTCAATTATATTTGTGTCGGTTGTATTTACTTTGAGCACTATTATACTCATTGTTGTGATACTCTACATGAAGTCCTCCACCCCCGGACGTTTCCGCCATCCTTGGTTTGGGGGTGTGACAGATTGGTATCAGAGCATTGTTTATAGTGAACTCAGTATATCAAACCACATACGATATACAAACTATAAATACATTGGGACTAAGTCTCTGATTTAAAGTTTCAAAACAACTATACTTTTAGAAATAAATAGTTTCTTATTAAAGGTATACATGCATACATACATATTAAGGTCAGCACCACTCTAGAACAAAACAAAAGTAATGATTGTTGAATATCACAGGTAAGCTCGGGGATGCATGGTCAGTCCTGGGAGTGGCATAGCCTGATCAACTATGCTGGTCCGAGGAGTGATTAGTACATGCCCAAGGATAGTTGTGATATGGCAACAAGTCTAAAACTTACCAACACTACCACAATGAGAACAATAGAATAGAACATGAGTTTAAAATACTATAGGAGTATTTTGTAATATCATAACTTATATGAAAACTAAATAGATCCTTAATAATAGGTCTATAGTCCCTAAGTGGATACTTAAGGTTACATATAACTTAGAAATTATAGACTTAGAATTTGTGGTCATTACTTTACTTCCTTTTCCTTGTTTGGATGTGGATCTAGAGTGGGATCACTTATTCAAAGGTCTATCGTATCTTGTTATATGTAATTAGTGTGCACTATGTCATTATAGAAGTAACTAATTTGGATTACCCCCCTTTAAGTAATTGATAATAGAGTTAGACGCATAGTACTTATCTCCTCCCCTTCTATTCTCGCAAATACAGCATAGCAAAATCCTACTTAGCGGACGACCCTTACTTTCCTAATCCGAACTCGAGGAATGGTGAATGATTATGAGAAGAATCATAAGTGGGACCGGAGGTAATCAATCCTCCATGCATAGCAAGGGTTCCGTGAACCGTTTCGACTATAACGAACCCGTGAACCGTTGGGCAATCGTGATCGAGGGTTGAATGTCGACAACAATGAAAACAACCACCATGTGGAGACCAACGAGGGTGCTATGACCTCAACCACGGGGGACCGACGGACAGAGCCCTCCCGGCAAAGACCTGGCGGATCGCGATCATCGGGGATTAAAACAAGAAGACTACAATCTGAGTTCAGAAAACTGTGCACTACTATAGACCCCACCATCTCATGTACCGGTGACTCAGAATTGTACTACTATTCCCGAGACCAACTCTCTTTTTAGGACCTTATCGCCACTCGTGAAGAGGAAAGAGAGTAACAGGGTAGGACACACATCATTCAAGGAAAGGATGATTGTAGCCAAGCGTTGATTGGCAAAGCTACAAAAATTGCATCGACCTTGCCTCAGGCATCATAAGGGATGGATCATCGTAAGTAGAGTTCATGCCGCTCACCAGACCTAATAAATTAGCTCCATAAGTATGCGTTGGTGCTACTCTATTGTAAGTAAAATCACGACACTACAAATTAAGTGATCATATTAATCAAGAAATCTATCTACTATCAAAACCGCCCATGCACAAATGTGATGTAGACCTGCATCGAGGTCAAAATTTTCACTGAAACCATGAGTCATATTAACAGGATGGGTTTAGGATGTACCTAACAGACTCGAAGGACTATTTAGCCTTAATTATATAACTAAGCATACATCAATAGGTCGTGATAAGGACCTAGCTTGGGTCAAGTATAAGGTTTCACTTGGAAACAGAACTACTAAAATACATGAGTTTATTATACAAAGAATCTCGTTATAAATTGTTTTCAGAACACCCTAAACAACTGAACATTGATACAAATCGATATGAGATAAACTTAGTTAGAAAACTCGCGACATATAGCCATCCTAGAAACTCATTATCGTCTCACCTTTAAGCATTTGTTGAGAAGTTTCTTCTTCATAGACCTATGGGTGCGATCATACCAGCACTAATGCACCGGACCCCCTCAAAAATTCCTCAGCCAAGTGTGTTCGGACAAACATGATTCTAGGAGGAGTAAAGCTTAACGTCCATATGAAACCTACTCCTACCTACTGCCATAACTGTATCTCGGGAGCGTTAGCAGAGACACTAAGGATAGTACAGTAATGTGCAAAAATTTATATGCGTAAATATAAATTGTAAGGATGCACTTAAGACAATCATTTCCACTAACGAAGTCGTTTTTCGTCATGAAACAGAGCTATGTCTTCACCAAGAGGCAACAAACCAACTAGCAAGATGCCAACACTTCAGATAGACGCTGCTACATTTCAAGCTGCAGTCACGGCAGCCGTGTCAGCCGTCATGGTGCATTTCAATACTAACAACATCAACAAGGGTGGAAGCGATACTTACAATACAAATTGTGGTAACAATCAGGGACACCAATGGGTACCTACCAGCAAGAATTCATCAGGCCACGAACCTTCGAACAAGAAGAGAAAGTTTTGGGACATGAAAAAGCGCCACCAATCAAAGGGATACACTAAAAGACAACAGCCTAAGGCCGCCTCTACCATTACAACAACAGTCATGACAAATGCCTCGACACTAGCCTCGGGGTCTGCCACCCAAATGCCTGCCAGACCATATGAGGGATCACTCCCAAAGTGCAACAAATGTGGCTTTCACCACCATGGGGCTTGCCGGGAGATGCACTGTAAAAACTGCAACAGGAAAGGGCATACCGTTCGTTTCTGTAGGGCCTCGGCCCATCACCTCCCTTCAATTAACTGCACCAAGGTAGGCCCAGTATGCTACCTATGCGGTGAAACGGGACACTTCAAGAGAGAATGTCCAACTGAGAAGAACGACGAAGGAACAGTAGGAATGTGATGAACACACCAATAGGAGCAGCAAGGGAACCATGTTAGGACTTTTGTAATGTTCCCAACGACAATACGTTTAAGTACTATATGTTTGTAATGAATTTGGTACGCTTACTAAAGTAACCTTCCTTCTAAAAAGTAGCTAAAATATTTTCTCTCTCATACAAATCAAACCAAAGACATTCATATGTGACTTTAGAAGCATTACCTATAAGTTGTAATGACCATGTCCATACATCGGGGTTAATTTAAAATCAAAGTACTTAAGTCTTGAAATAGAAAATTCCATCTTGACTCCGATTCCATGTCTAGTATTAGGGGTTGAGTGGGGTCACCCACTCGACAAATTTCACGATGTCAATTTACATACGACAATCATATACCGCTCGATCGTAAGGAGACCTGTCAGGAATCATGATATCAAGTATCATTACTGGCTATCGAAAACACACCCACTACCAGTACTAGACACTATGGTAGGAATCATCTACAATAATCATAACATCAAACAAAATGGAACACACAGAAAAGAAATACAGGACACTCTATCACTCTAGTGATCTCTTCCTTCAAATACAACTTATCTCATGTTATCTAAAAAGATAGTGTTGTCGTATTCCAATTTTGATTGATATTGCCCTCGTCTTCCTGATTAAACGACTAAAAAAAAAAAAAAAAAAAAAGGGGGGGCCTTTCGCCTAACCCCTGAATATCGAAACTATCGTCTCTCATAAACACCCAGCACGGACCTTTGGGTCATCTCTCGCTGTGGAACTCCAAAACACAAACCAGAGGAGTGTCATACTTCCCGAAGCCTTATCACAAGTATATACGGGAGACCTTTGGGAATGTCGCGCATGTAGCAGACAAAATTCAAGCATAGAAGCTTGGGACAGATAGAGTACGAGTCCTGCCATGAGCTTCGGGCTAAAGTTGCCCAGAAGGACGAGTAAATTCCCTACATTTCAAAAAGTCATAGTCGTGTGGACCAAACCCACATACTTCCTACCGAGCTACAAGAGTTGTCAGGTCAAACCTGTCGAACTACTCAACAATGAAATTGAAGAACCAAGTTTCTCACCCTGAAAAGCTCTCATCTTATTCTTCAAATTAGAAAGACAAATTGCTCACAATTCCATCGATTTCAGAGGCCCCGACAACATCTCTAATAGAAACCTTTACTATCTGCCTCGCATTGACAAATAGGCCGGCCAACCTCAAGAGACGAGGTACCCTTCAGGAATTGGACCTGAGATCTGAATATCACCAGTCACGAGTATTGAAGAAGGATATCTGAGAACAATCCTTCAATTTCGATGAGAACGCTGAAAGTTCGTTGTGATAACCCTCGGATAGGACCAGATCCACTCGTTGGATTCATGAACGTGATAAATAGGATATACCCTTCTTGCTAGGATCAACTCATCATAGTCATTACAAATGACTTACTTATCTACCATCGTAGTAAGAAGGAAACCAAGGAGAGCAGCTACAACAAACCACGAAAGAAATACGATCAGAGAAGTATTACCCGATGTTCTCTAGATACGAGTTTTGGAATTGAGGGGTTCAATTCTCAAGACACATCATTACCAAGGTGGAAATTCATAAGGACCCTTTCAATTGATCATAATCGTTGAGAAACAGTCAGCACCGAAGGCGTTAGCAGAAATACGCCAAGATTATGGGTCTCGCTGACCTACCGTCTTAACTCCTTCGGAACTTCTCGAAAAATACGAACCCCCCTCCCAACTTTGACCCTAAGGGGAGCAAACCTTGACAGGAAGAGAAACAAGAAGAAGAAGCCTTTAGAACTCTGTTATAACCGACCAAATTCCTCTAGAAACACTCACTCAGGGAAGGCTTAGTACGCTTCGGAAAGCATGGAAATCCAATACCCCAAATAATTGTGTCTTTCGAGGTTCTTGTCAGAATCAGCCCTGTAACTCGCTCCTTCAATCTACTCCCGCGAGTTGGTAAAGTACACTCTACCCAACACGTCCCAAATTTACAAGAAGTATCTATCCGTCGAGACTCTTGCAACTCCCCTCGACGAGATCGAGTTCCACAAGAGCCTCACCTTCTTAGAAGAACCATGGTGACCATGGAACGAGGTCAAGCGGATGAAACAACGCCACTTCCCATTAGTGAAAGTTCGCTGGAATATTAACCACGGACCTAGAGTCACATGGGAGCGCGTGAGTCAGTCGATTAAGAAGTATCCTCACTTCTCGGCTTGATTATTCATGCCTACTCCTTTCCTAAATTCAAATTTCGGGATGAAATTCCCTCTAACGGGGGGATGATGTGACAACCGTCAAATTTCGGTCAAGTCAAAGTCAACTAAAGTCAGCAAGTCAAACCTTTTGACTCGATTTCCCCGTGAGTACTAAAATTTACACTATGAAACTTCTACGCAACTCTCTATTCTAATGAGAAATCATAAAGCAAAAAGTGCGAACACCTATACCTCCTTAACCTAAAAACTGTGGTACGTGGCGAGCCAAACCGATAAAACAATGTTGCATACTCATCGGGAGTGTGTAAGATCCTTAAACAAGGCTTAACAGGGTTTACGAACCATGCATTGCGATGCCGGACACTCACAATTGTCCCACATGGAACCTCTCCCAATCGTTTTCACTCTATCTCTCTCTATGTCAAATCTCTCCCAAATCTCTCCAAGTATGTGGAATCTCTCTCAAATATCCCTCTGTATTAGAAATCTCTCCAAGAATATCAAATCTCTCCCAAATCCCTCTAAGCATGTGAAATCTCTCTCAAATATCTCGTTGCATGAGAAATCTCTCCAAGAATGTCAAATCTCTCCTAAATCTCTCCAAGTATGTGAAATCTCTCTCAAATATCTCTCTGTATTAGAAATCTCTCCAAGAATGTCAAATCTCTCCCAAATCCCTCTAAGCATGTGAAATCTCTCTCAAATATCTCTCTGTATGAGAAATCTCTCCAAGAATGTCAAATCTCTCCCAAATCTCTCCAAGTATGTGAAATCTCTTTCAAATATCTCTCTGCATGAGAAATCTCTCCAAGAATGTCAAATCTCTCCCAAATCTCTCCAAGTATGTGAAACCTCTCTCAAATATCTCGTTGTATGAGAAATCTCTCCAAGAATGTCAAATCTCTCCCAAATCTCTCCAAGTATGAGAAATCTCTCCTAAATCTCCCTCAAATAGTTCCCGTAACTTTTTGGAATCATTCGGGTCACTCCGGCCCTTAACCGGGTCAAAAACGGCTTAAAACGGGGTAAAAACGAGAAAACGGTACCTTAGGAACCGAAACCCTTCTTAAGGAGCCGAAGCTCCTTAAGGCCGAGACCTAGGACCGAGAGCAGGACCGAACAGAGCCTCTGTTGGCCGAAATAGGAGGACCGAATCACTATAGCAGAGACCGAGCCTCGGTCTCTGTTCGCTTCTCACTCTCTGTTCGTTTCCCACTCTCTGGTCGCTTCCCTCCTGTCGCTCGGTCTCTGTCTCTGTCGCTTCCCTTCTCTCGCTCTGTCTCGCGCCTCTCTGTCCTCCTCCTCCCTCTCGGTTCCTTCCTTTCTCTCTTCTTCCCTCTCGGTTCTGCCTCTCTCTCTCTCTCTCTCTCGGTTCAGCACCAGAAGACCGAGCCTCGGCCAGAATTCGCATATTTGTCACTTTTAGCCCACTTTTGATATTTTTAACATTTTAAGCCCGTTTTTCGTGATTTTAAAGCGGGATTTTCTCCAGAAATTATATTTTAACATAATAAACTCTAAATATTCATAATTTAAACATATTTTGATGAAAATCATTATTTAAATAATAAAAATCAAATGGGTGAATTATTAAAGGTGGAGTGTTGACTTTGCCTTATCCAATGTCACAAGCAACCACCCCACACCCACTCTTTGACTAACCACACCTCCCCACCTTACCTAGGTCACATCAAAGTCCTTTCCACTCAATCATCACTCCTCCCCACGTTTTTGGAGAGCTGAATATTCATCCTCTCTCCTCATTTTCTCTCATTTGCCCTCATTTCACTAAGTATCAAACACCACTTTCTCTCAAACTTTTCCCACTCCAAACTCGAGATTCAAGGCTGATCTTCACGTGTTCTTCCACTCTTAGTAAGTATAATTCATCCTCCTTATGATTATTTCACTTCATTCTACTCAAATCATGAATATCTTACACAAGCTCCATCATATTAGCGTTAGAGCTTCGAATCTTCAAGTGATTCTTCAAGTGTTCTTGGGTTGAACACTTCTCTTCTTCAACACTTACCTACTGAAATCACTCAAGGTGAGTTCATACCCCTACATTTTCATGTTTTCTCAAGTTTTCAGGGGGGGAATACAAGTTAAAACACTAAGAACATAACTAAATTTTTCTAACAGCCTTCATCAGAAAAGTTCAACTCCATTCACGGACTGTTTTGGGCATCTTAAACATTTTTGTTTTCAAAACTGTACAAGGTGCAAATAGTTCAAGTTTTTAGCTTTAAAATGGCTACTTGCACATCTCCATACGATTTTTCTACAATTTATGTTGATTTTTACAAAACTGCCTATCATTTCAAACAACAATCCGGACCAGTCTGTGATTTTGGACTTTTTCACCCAAGTTGGAGGTCATTAAAAATCGTGATAAAAATTATGAGTAAACTAGACACGTTTTGTGAACTCTCAGAATTTACGGATCTAGTTTTCGACTTCGTATGATTTTTCTATGATTTTTCCAAAAACAGGGCAGAATGGCTAAAGTTAGCCAACAGCATGTAAATATCATAACACTTTGTATTATATTGAGCAAAGTGTATAATCATAAGTTTTCATATTTGAATGTGTTTCCTTGTTAGTTTATCATTATGAACTGAAACTAAGACATTCATATTAAATATTATTCATTCATTTTGGAACACGTATTATTTAACTATAAAAAGTATAGTTTGAATATATTTATAACACTAATACATTTCCATAAAAGGGTTCAGACATATTACATACATTTTAGATAAACTATAATAGGTATAGTTTATGATACATCACTCAACGCACCCGTACAAGAAGGGTACATTCATACAAGAAAGATTTATATTCACACACATTTCACGTAAACTTGTTAACCTATATTGTGAGACTCTCTCTCTCTCTCTCCCCGTACGTCCGAGTGCGGGATATAATTCCTGGTAGTTATAATCAGAATCTCCTTGAGGGAGAACGTGATACTTGTATATAGATCTATATTGGGTTTGACACCCCACACCTTGCTGCTAGCTACAGTTGGACCTGCAGGTCTACGGGTGACAAATGTCATTTTATTTTTCGCGACATTGAGAACGTCGTGGCAGGTTCACATAGTCATAGTATGATTATAGCGACTCACATAGGGATATAACAATCCATAAGTTTACGGAATTTTATTTTTAAAACCTAAACGAGTTTTATGTCGATTTAAAATCACCTTTTTATCTCTATGAGTACAGATATTACTGTAAACTTTTGGTTTTGGTAGTTACGACTACACATCATTTGAAATCACATTTATACTTTTAAGTATGGTCAATACTTGTTATTTCTCGGTCCTCTAATTTAGGACTATATATATATAAAGTATTAACGAACATGAGAACATACAGAAATTTCATTTAATTCAAACGCGTCCATGTCCATTTAAGTGCATAATATTTTCTATTAATAAGAAAGGTTACTTATACATTTTGGTCTTCAGTCACAAGACTACATTACGTAGATTTTAAAGAAAATATCGGGTTTTCTGGATACATATTCTAACGCTTTTACAAGGAAAACGATTTACTTTTCCAACGAAATCTATTATGAACTCACCAACCTTTGTGTTGACACTTTTCAAAAACTACTTGTATTCTCAGGAATTCAGTGAAAACAGGAAATCAACAACGTTTTGAGGATGGGACGATAAATCGTCAAACAGTTCATTTTGTATTATAATGTAATTGATGTGAATCATGTAAACATGTGCTTTGATGTAACGTTTTCAATTATATTTGTGTCGGTTGTATTTACTTTGAGCACTATTATACTCATTGTTGTGATACTCTACATGAAGTCCTCCACCCCCGGACGTTTCCGCCATCCTTGGTTTGGGGGTGTGACAGATTGGTATCAGAGCATTGTTTATAGTGAACTCAGTATATCAAACCACATACGATATACAAACTATAAATACATTGGGACTAAGTCTCTGATTTAAAGTTTCAAAACAACTATACTTTTAGAAATAAATAGTTTCTTATTAAAGGTATACATGCATACATACATATTAAGGTCAGCACCACTCTAGAACAAAACAAAAGTAATGATTGTTGAATATCACAGGTAAGCTCGGGGATGCATGGTCAGTCCTGGGAGTGGCATAGCCTGATCAACTATGTTGGTCCGAGGAGTGATTAGTACATGCCCAAGGATAGTTGTGATATGGCAACAAGTCTAAAACTTACCAACACTACCACAATGAGAACAATAGAATAGAACATGAGTTTAAAATACTATAGGAGTATTTTGTAATATCATAACTTATATGAAAACTAAATAGATCCTTAATAATAGGTCTATAGTCCCTAAGTGGATACTTAAGGTTACATATAACTTAGAAATTATAGACTTAGAATTTGTGGTCATTACTTTACTTCCTTTTCCTTGTTTGGATGTGGATCTAGAGTGGGATCACTTATTCAAAGGTCTATCGTATCTTGTTATATGTAATTAGTGTGCACTATGTCATTATAGAAGTAACTAATTTGGATTACCCCCCTTTAAGTAATTGATAATAGAGTTAGACGCATAGTACTTATCTCCTCCCCTTCTATTCTCGCAAATACAGCATAGCAAAATCCTACTTAGCGGACGACCCTTACTTTCCTAATCCGAACTCGAGGAATGGTGAATGATTATGAGAAGAATCATAAGTGGGACCGGAGGTAATCAATCCTCCATGCATAGCAAGGGTTCCGTGAACCGTTTCGACTATAACGAACCCGTGAACCGTTGGGCAATCGTGATCGAGGGTTGAATGTCGACAACAATGAAAACAACCACCATGTGGAGACCAACGAGGGTGCTATGACCTCAACCACGGGGGACCGACGGACAGAGCCCTCCCGGCAAAGACCCGGCGGATCGCGATCATCGGGGATTAAAACAAGAAGACTACAATCTGAGTTCAGAAAACTGTGCACTACTATAGACCCCACCATCTCATGTACCGGTGACTCAGAATTGTACTACTATTCCCGAGACCAACTCTCTTTTTAGGACCTTATCGCCACTCGTGAAGAGGAAAGAGAGTAACAGGGTAGGACACACATCATTCAAGGAAAGGATGATTGTAGCCAAGCGTTGATTGGCAAAGCTACAAAAATTGCATCGACCTTGCCTCAGGCATCATAAGGGATGGATCATCGTAAGTAGAGTTCATGCCGCTCACCAGACCTAATAAATTAGCTCCATAAGTATGCGTTGGTGCTACTCTATTGTAAGTAAAATCACGACACTACAAATTAAGTGATCATATTAATCAAGAAATCTATCTACTATCAAAACCGCCCATGCACAAATGTGATGTAGACCTGCATCGAGGTCAAAATTTTCACTGAAACCATGAGTCATATTAACAGGATGGGTTTAGGATGTACCTAACAGACTCGAAGGACTATTTAGCCTTAATTATATAACTAAGCATACATCAATAGGTCGTGATAAGGACCTAGCTTGGGTCAAGTATAAGGTTTCACTTGGAAACAGAACTACTAAAATACATGAGTTTATTATACAAAGAATCTCGTTATAAATTGTTTTCAGAACACCCTAAACAACTGAACATTGATACAAATCGATATGAGATAAACTTAGTTAGAAAACTCGCGACATATAGCCATCCTAGAAACTCATTATCGTCTCACCTTTAAGCATTTGTTGAGAAGTTTCTTCTTCATAGACCTATGGGTGCGATCATACCAGCACTAATGCACCGGACCCCCTCAAAAATTCCTCAGCCAAGTGTGTTCGGACAAACATGATTCTAAGAGGAGTAAAGCTTAACGTCCATATGAAACCTACTCCTACCTACTGCCATAACTGTATCTCGGGAGCGTTAGCAGAGACACTAAGGATTATACAGTAATGTGCAAAAATTTATATGCGTAAATATAAATTGTAAGGATGCACTTAAGACAATCATTTCCACTAACGAAGTCGTTTTTCGTCATGAAACAGAGCTATGTCTTCACCAAGAGGCAACAAACCAACTAGCAAGATGCCAACACTTCAGATAGACGCTGCTACATTTCAAGCTGCAGTCACGGCAGCCGTGTCAGCCGTCATGGTGCATTTCAATACTAACAACATCAACAAGGGTGGAAGCGATACTTACAATACAAATTGTGGTAACAATCAGGGACACCAATGGGTACCTACCAGCAAGAATTCATCAGGCCACGAACCTTCGAACAAGAAGAGAAAGTTTTGGGACATGAAAAAGCGCCACCAATCAAAGGGATACACTAAAAGACAACAGCCTAAGGCCGCCTCTACCATTACAACAACAGTCATGACAAATGCCTCGACACTAGCCTCGGGGTCTGCCACCCAAATGCCTGCCAGACCATATGAGGGATCACTCCCAAAGTGCAACAAATGTGGCTTTCACCACCATGGGGCTTGCCGGGAGATGCACTGTAAAAACTGCAACAGGAAAGGGCATACCGTTCGTTTCTGTAGGGCCTCGGCCCATCACCTCCCTTCAATTAACTGCACCAAGGTAGGCCCAGTATGCTACCTATGCGGTGAAACGGGACACTTCAAGAGAGAATGTCCAACTGAGAAGAACGACGAAGGAACAGTAGGAATGTGATGAACACACCAATAGGAGCAGCAAGGGAACCATGTTAGGACTTTTGTAATGTTCCCAACGACAATACGTTTAAGTACTATATGTTTGTAATGAATTTGGTACGCTTACTAAAGTAACCTTCCTTCTAAAAAGTAGCTAAAATATTTTCTCTCTCATACAAATCAAACCAAAGACATTCATATGTGACTTTAGAAGCATTACCTATAAGTTGTAATGACCATGTCCATACATCGGGGTTAATTTAAAATCAAAGTACTTAAGTCTTGAAATAGAAAATTCCATCTTGACTCCGATTCCATGTCTAGTATTAGGGGTTGAGTGGGGTCACCCACTCGACAAATTTCACGATGTCAATTTACATACGACAATCATATACCGCTCGATCGTAAGGAGACCTGTCAGGAATCATGATATCAAGTATCATTACTGGCTATCGAAAACACACCCACTACCAGTACTAGACACTATGGTAGGAATCATCTACAATAATCATAACATCAAACAAAATGGAACACACAGAAAAGAAATACAGGACACTCTATCACTCTAGTGATCTCTTCCTTCAAATACAACTTATCTCATGTTATCTAAAAAGATAGTGTTGTCGTATTCCAATTTTGATTGATATTGCCCTCGTCTTCCTGATTAAACGACTAAAAAAAAAAAAAAAAAAAAGGGGGGCCTTTCGCCTAACCCCTGAATATCGAAACTATCGTCTCTCATAAACACCCAGCACGGACCTTTGGGTCATCTCTCGCTGTGGAACTCCAAAACACAAACCAGAGGAGTGTCATACTTCCCGAAGCCTTATCACAAGTATATACGGGAGACCTTTGGGAATGTCGCGCATGTAGCAGACAAAATTCAAGCATAGAAGCTTGGGACAGATAGAGTACGAGTCCTGCCATGAGCTTCGGGCTAAAGTTGCCCAGAAGGACGAGTAAATTCCCTACATTTCAAAAAGTCATAGTCGTGTGGACCAAACCCACATACTTCCTACCGAGCTACAAGAGCTGTCAGGTCAAACCTGTCGAACTACTCAACAATGAAATTGAAGAACCAAGTTTCTCACCCTGAAAAGCTCTCATCTTATTCTTCAAATTAGAAAGACAAATTGCTCACAATTCCATCGATTTCAGAGGCCCCGACAACATCTCTAATAGAAACCTTTACTATCTGCCTCGCATTGACAAATAGGCCGGCCAACCTCAAGAGACGAGGTACCCTTCAGGAATTGGACCTGAGATCTGAATATCACCAGTCACGAGTATTGAAGAAGGATATCTGAGAACAATCCTTCAATTTCGATGAGAACGCTGAAAGTTCGTTGTGATAACCCTCGGATAGGACCAGATCCACTCGTTGGATTCATGAACGTGATAAATAGGATATACCCTTCTTGCTAGGATCAACTCATCATAGTCATTACAAATGACTTACTTATCTACCATCGTAGTAAGAAGGAAACCAAGGAGAGCAGCTACAACAAACCACGGAAGAAATACGATCAGAGAAGTATTACCCGATGTTCTCTAGATACGAGTTTTGGAATTGAGGGGTTCAATTCTCAAGACACATCATTACCAAGGTGGAAATTCATAAGGACCCTTTCAATTGATCATAATCGTTGAGAAACAGTCAGCACCGAAGGCGTTAGCAGAAATACGCCAAGATTATGGGTCTCGCTGACCTACCGTCTTAACTCCTTCGGAACTTCTCGAAAAATACGAACCCCCCTCCCAACTTTGACCCTAAGGGGAGCAAACCTTGACAGGAAGAGAAACAAGAAGAAGAAGCCTTTAGAACTCTGTTATAACCGACCAAATTCCTCTAGAAACACTCACTCAGGGAAGGCTTAGTACGCTTCGGAAAGCATGGAAATCCAATACCCCAAATAATTGTGTCTTTCGAGGTTCTTGTCAGAATCAGCCCTGTAACTCGCTCCTTCAATCTACTCCCGCGAGTTGGTAAAGTACACTCTACCCAACACGTCCCAAATTTACAAGAAGTATCTATCCGTCGAGACTCTTGCAACTCCCCTCGACGAGATCGAGTTCCACAAGAGCCTCACCTTCTTAGAAGAACCATGGTGACCATGGAACGAGGTCAAGCGGATGAAACAACGCCACTTCCCATTAGTGAAAGTTCGCTGGAATATTAACCACGGACCTAGAGTCACATGGGAGCGCGTGAGTCAGTCGATTAAGAAGTATCCTCACTTCTCGGCTTGATTATTCATGCCTACTCCTTTCCTAAATTCAAATTTCGGGATGAAATTCCCTCTAACGGGGGGATGATGTGACAACCGTCAAATTTCGGTCAAGTCAAAGTCAACTAAAGTCAGCAAGTCAAACCTTTTGACTCGATTTCCCCGTGAGTACTAAAATTTACACTATGAAACTTCTACGCAACTCTCTATTCTAATGAGAAATCATAAAGCAAAAAGTGCGAACACCTATACCTCCTTAACCTAAAAACTGTGGTACGTGGCGAGCCAAACCGATAAAACAATGTTGCATACTCATCGGGAGTGTGTAAGATCCTTAAACAAGGCTTAACAGGGTTTACGAACCATGCATTGCGATGCCGGACACTCACAATTGTCCCACATGGAACCTCTCCCAATCGTTTTCACTCTATCTCTCTCTATGTCAAATCTCTCCCAAATCTCTCCAAGTATGTGGAATCTCTCTCAAATATCCCTCTGTATTAGAAATCTCTCCAAGAATATCAAATCTCTCCCAAATCCCTCTAAGCATGTGAAATCTCTCTCAAATATCTCGTTGCATGAGAAATCTCTCCAAGAATGTCAAATCTCTCCCAAATCTCTCCAAGTATGTGAAATCTCTCTCAAATATCTCTCTGTATTAGAAATCTCTCCAAGAATGTCAAATCTCTCCCAAATCCCTCTAAGCATGTGAAATCTCTCTCAAATATCTCTCTGTATGAGAAATCTCTCTAAGAATGTCAAATCTCTCCCAAATCTCTCCAAGTATGTGAAATCTCTTTCAAATATCTCTCTGCATGAGAAATCTCTCCAAGAATGTCAAATCTCTCCCAAATCTCTCCAAGTATGTGAAACCTCTCTCAAATATCTCGTTGTATGAGAAATCTCTCCAAGAATGTCAAATCTCTCCCAAATCTCTCCAAGTATGAGAAATCTCTCCTAAATCTCCCTCAAATAGTTCCCGTAACTTTTTGGAATCATTCGGGTCACTCCGGCCCTTAACCGGGTCAAAAACGGCTTAAAACGGGGTAAAAACGAGAAAACGGTACCTTAGGAACCGAAACCCTTCTTAAGGAGCCGAAGCTCCTTAAGGCCGAGACCTAGGACCGAGAGCAGGACCGAACAGAGCCTCTGTTGGCCGAAATAGGAGGACCGAATCACTATAGCAGAGACCGAGCCTCGGTCTCTGTTCGCTTCTCACTCTCTGTTCGTTTCCCACTCTCTGGTCGCTTCCCTCCTGTCGCTCGGTCTCTGTCTCTGTCGCTTCCCTTCTCTCGCTCTGTCTCGCGCCTCTCTGTCCTCCTCCTCCCTCTCGGTTCCTTCCTTTCTCTCTTCTTCCCTCTCGGTTCTGCCTCTCTCTCTCTCTCTCGGTTCAGCACTAGAAGACCGAGCCTCGGCCAGAATTCGCATATTTGTCACTTTTAGCCCACTTTTGATATTTTTAACATTTTAAGCCCGTTTTTCGTGATTTTAAAGCGGGATTTTCTCCAGAAATTATATTTTAACATAATAAACTCTAAATATTCATAATTTAAACATATTTTGATGAAAATCATTATTTAAATAATAAAAATCAAATGGGTGAATTATTAAAGGTGGAGTGTTGACTTTGCCTTATCCAATGTCACAAGCAACCACCCCACACCCACTCTTTGACTAACCACACCTCCCCACCTTACCTAGGTCACATCAAAGTCCTTTCCACTCAATCATCACTCCTCCCCACGTTTTTGGAGAGCTGAATATTCATCCTCTCTCCTCATTTTCTCTCATTTGCCCTCATTTCACTAAGTATCAAACACCACTTTCTCTCAAACTTTTCCCACTCCAAACTCGAGATTCAAGGCTGATCTTCACGTGTTCTTCCACTCTTAGTAAGTATAATTCATCCTCCTTATGATTATTTCACTTCATTCTACTCAAATCATGAATATCTTACACAAGCTCCATCATATTAGCGTTAGAGCTTCGAATCTTCAAGTGATTCTTCAAGTGTTCTTGGGTTGAACACTTCTCTTCTTCAACTCTTACCTACTGAAATCACTCAAGGTGAGTTCATACCCCTACATTTTCATGTTTTCTCAAGTTTTCAGGGGGGGAATACAAGTTAAAACACTAAGAACATAACTAAATTTTTCTAACAGCCTTCATCAGAAAAGTTCAACTCCATTCACGGACTGTTTTGGGCATCTTAAACATTTTTGTTTTCAAAACTGTACAAGGTGCAAATAGTTCAAGTTTTTAGCTTTAAAATGGCTACTTGCACATCTCCATACGATTTTTCTACAATTTATGTTGATTTTTACAAAACTGCCTATCATTTCAAACGACAATCCGGACCAGTCTGTGATTTTGGACTTTTTCACCCAAGTTGGAGGTCATTAAAAATTGTGATAAAAATTATGAGTAAACTAGACACGTTTTGTGAACTCTCAGAATTTACGGATCTAGTTTTCGACTTCGTATGATTTTTCTATGATTTTTCCAAAAACAGGGCAGAATGGCTAAAGTTAGCCAACAGCATGTAAATATCATAACACTTTGTATTATATTGAGCAAAGTGTATAATCATAAGTTTTCATATTTGAATGTGTTTCCTTGTTAGTTTATCATTATGAACTGAAACTAAGACATTCATATTAAATATTATTCATTCATTTTGGAACACGTATTATTTAACTATAAAAAGTATAGTTTGAATATATTTATAACACTAATACATTTCCATAAAAGGGTTCATACATATTACATACATTTTAGATAAACTATAATAGGTATAGTTTATGATACATCACTCAACGCACTCGTACAAGAAGGGTACATTCATACAAGAAAGATTTATATTCACACACATTTCACGTAAACTTGTTAACCTATATTGTGAGACTCTCTCTCTCTCTCTCTCCCCGTACGTCCGAGTGCGGGATATAATTCCTGGTAGTTATAATCAGAATCTCCTTGAGGGAGAACGTGATACTTGTATATAGATCTATATTGGGTTTGACACCCCACACCTTGCTGCTAGCTACAGTTGGACCTGCAGGTCTACGGGTGACAAATGTCATTTTATTTTTCGCGACATTGAGAACGTCGTGGCAGGTTCACATAGTCATAGTATGATTATAGCGACTCACATAGGGATATAACTATCCATAAGTTTACGGAATTTTATTTTTAAAACCTAAACGAGTTTTATGTCAATTTAAAATCACCTTTTTATCTCTATGAGTACAGATATTACTGTAAACTTTTGGTTTTGGTAGTTACGACTACACATCATTTGAAATCACATTTATACTTTTAAGTATGGTCAATACTTGTTATTTCTCGGTCCTCTAATTTAGGACTACATATATATAAAGTATTAACGAACATGAGAACATACAGAAATTTCATTTAATTCAAACGCGTCCATGTCCATTTAAGTGCATAATATTTTCTATTAATAAGAAAGGTTACTTATACATTTTGGTCTTCAGTCACAAGACTACATTACGTAGATTTTAAAGAAAATATCGGGTTTTCTGGATACATATTCTAACGCTTTTACAAGGAAAACGATTTACTTTTCCAACGAAATCTATTATGAACTCACCAACCTTTGTGTTGACACTTTTCAAAAACTACTTGTATTCTCAGTAATTCAGTGAAAACAGGAAATCAACAACGTTTTGAGGATGGGACAATAAATCGTCAAATAGTTCATTTTGTATTATAATGTAATTGATGTGAATCATGTAAACATGTGCTTTGATGTAACGTTTTCAATTATATTTGTGTCGGTTGTATTTACTTTGAGCACTATTATACTCATTGTTGTGATACTCTACATGAAGTCCTCCACCCCCGGACGTTTCCGCCATCCTTGGTTTGGGGGTGTGACATATTAGAGGTTTTTCACTCTCGGTTTCATTTTTCATAAATTTAGAACAATCAATCTCATCTTCTACTGAGATTTCACTCATCTCGCTTTCTGCATCAAATTCAGACGAATTATCTAAGTTTATTTTATTATCCTTAACAATTTTAGCATTTGACAAGTCGAATGTATGTATAGTTTCAGTTTTAATCTTTAGCCTATCATTTTCATCTAAGATATCTTTTAACATACTTTTATGTTCCTTAGAATCGATGAAAGTTTCTATCTTATCCAAACCTAGCCTATACGACATTGACGTTTCTTCAGAGGACACTTCTGATTCGCATTCTGCTATAACTTCATCTTCTTTAAATTCAAGAAAGGGCAAAATCATCTTATGAATTTTCTTACCAATTTCACAATTTAAATGTAATGGAGCAATATTAGTATAAAGACGCTTAGCAATCAAACAAAAAACATTTCTTTGTTTTAATAACTTTAAGTTGTCTCTTTGCAAATAAATACTTTCATCTCTAGCCCTAACTAACTCTACTTCCTTCAGCTCAATCCAGATTCTCCTCTCCTCACTTTTTGAAGACACCCTGTCGCGTTGGTCAGTTAGGTTAGAATTTGCTAAGCGGTTTTGCATGAGGCTACTACTTAGGTTAGAGAATTTAGAGTTTAATTCATTTAATTCTTCTTGATAATCAGTTTTTACAATTTTAAGAGACTAAAGAATAGAATGTACCTTTTTGATCAATCGACCGCAGTCGTTGATCTTCTCACTCACTGGCTTGGCCGCAAAACACTTATTTTCAGTCAGGTTCGGTTCCGAATCTGCACTCTCGGTTGATGGACCAACAGTGACAATAAAACATTTTCCACCCGAACCTTCATTCTTTGCCACATTCACATTTCCATGAGTGGGTCTTCTAACCTCTTCGTCTTCAGAGTCGGTTGACCATACTTCTACGCCATCGAACTCATCTTCCTCAGCGTTCTCCTATACGATTAAGGCATTCATTGAGCTGTTGGACGCCTTTTTCTTTTTGACTTCTTCTAATTTGCGCATATAATACGCTTCGTCATCTTCACCCTCTCTCTTCTCATCCATCTTTTTCAACATGCAATCTTTGGCAAAATGGTTTTTGCCGTGACAATAGTTGCAGTCGTATCCAGAGTCTCCTGCAAGTGTCTTCTCCTTTTTCTCTTCATCCTTTTGAGAGAAGACTTTCAGTTCATCCTTCATCTTCTCAGAACTGTAGCTCCCCTGCCAGTTTCGGTTCTTGTTTGCGGGAAATTTTCTCCTTGCGAATTTCTTTGGATTTGTGATCATCAAGGCATATTCCTCACTTGTGAGCTCGCACTCTGACATGTCTGACTCTTCTTCTTCTTTTTCAGCAGTACTTTTTCCTTTAGAAAAAAGAGCCAATGATCCCATACCAGAGACCACTTTCGCTTCCTTAGTTACAACACTTTCATGGGACTTCAGTATCCCTACTAGTTTTGCCAGCGAGTACGATTTGAACTGTTCATGCGCCTTCACAGTGGAAACCACCGCCATCCATTCTGGTCTCAGCCCATTCATGAACGTTACTTTCTGCTCGATCAGCTTCCTCTCTATCCCATGCTTGATGATCTTACTTAAGAGATGATTGAACCGATCAAAGGTCTGTACAAGCTTCTCTTCAGGTTTCTGTTCAAAAACTCCAAATTCTGATAGCAACAGAGTTTGAATGGAGTGTTCCAGATCTTCATCGGTTGAGAAAAGTTCCTTCAGCCTATCCCAGATTTCTTTAGCAGTTGTGCATGAACCTACAAGCCGAAAGGTGTCAGATTGCAGGGCGAATCTTATCATCCGTGTGGCTTTTACGTTACACAAGATCTTGTCCTTCTCATCCTGTGGCATCTTTTGAACATCTGTCACCAACTTGTTCTAATCTTTTTGCATCTTAACGATTGTGTTTGTCTCCGAATGTATAAACGGTCCAAGAGTGATAGCTTCCCAGATGAGATAGCCATTGTCTTCCGATCCAACCACGTAATCTTTAAAGTGATGAGCCCATACTTCGTAGTCTTGAGTATAGAGTATGGGTACTCTTGTTGTTGATCCGATGCTGTTTGAGATGTTAATTGGGTTTGTATGTGAATCTTCTTGAGACATGGTGAGCTGCTCAGAATCAAACCTATAAACTTGAGATTAGGGTTTTATCAAAAATAGAGTTATTGTCGATATGAAGATGACGGCTTCTATTTATACGATAAAAGCGAAAACCCTAAAGAATTACGTATACAGAAGGAATGTGTATTGATTACACAGTCTCCTGCTCTGATACCAATTGTTAGAACAAAGTTTTATTAGGATCGTATGATTCTAAGCAAGATATAAAATAAGAACGTAATAAGAACACAAGTATTGCGTTAAATGTGTCGAATGATTAATGCAAATAACACCTCAGAAGAGCTCGATAAAGAACTTCAATCTGTAGAGGCGTTTAGGGTTACAAAAATCAACGTAATGAAAAGCTAATCAATATACGCATACATGCATGCATATATATACTATAACCCTAGCAATCAATCTAGATAACTACGTAACTAATCTAGATAGACACGGATGGACAGGCCCAATCCGGATTACAAAACACTTAGCCCAAGACGCAACACAAATATACGCTACACCACTGCATCGGACCGAAGTCCGGAACTAACTAGGACCCCATCCCCTGCATCGGACCGAAGTCCGGAACTAACTACATCGAACCGAAGTCCGAAACTGACTGGGACACTGTCCCCTGCATCCGGCCGAAGTCCGGAAACTGACTGAACATAGCATATCGTAACATATCAACTAGCATGAATACGTATATTGCATACTACATTGGAACAAAGTTCGAAAAACATAACACAAAACATGCTTGAATCACAAAGACATCAAGCACTCTAACTACTGCATCGGACCGAGGTCCGGAACTAACTGAACATAGCATAACATAACCATAGCATATAATATAAACACATATACTGCATACTGCATCGGACCATAGTCCGGAACACATAACTTATATGTATCACAAAGACACCAAGCATAATAAACTACTGCATCGGACTATAGTCCGGAACTACTGCTAACTAAATGGGCCAGCATTGTGGCCGTAGACCCGTTCCTACTGGAGGGAAACTCACCTTACACTGCTGACGTCGCGTAGACGCAATCTCGTACTGCTGAAGTCTCGCAGACTCAACCTTAGTTGTTGGATGACAGATTCCCGAACTGTCAACACCAAAATAACACCCAACTAATAATTGGGTTCTAACACATAACTCTAAATACATATTTTGGGTAATTACTACATTACCCCTAGCTTGGCTTACCCAAGCCCAAGGCCCAATCCATAGGCCCAAAGTCAACTAGGGATCAAAGCCCAACATATGGCATTATTTTCTAAATTAGGCCCACCCTCTACATGGAGTTCCCTTAAGGCCCAATTGTCCAGTCCAATCCAACATGTCTCATTCTAAGGGCCCAATATCATACAATCATCTTGGCCTAACTATGGCCCATCTATGGCCCAATTTTTTCAAATTGGGTCCAATCCTTCATATGGGCCTTACCCTAGAGCCCAAATAATTACTCTAGTCCATTTGATTATTCTTGGATGACCCAACACCAAGCCCAAGTAAAATTAGGGTTTCACATAAAATAATAATTAAGGTTAAGTGTTTCTTACTTAACCCATTAAGGGCTTAACCCACTAAGGACTTAATCCATTAAATCCATTATTACTTAGATTAATTTCTGCCAATGATTGTTATTTAATATTTCACTTTTTAAATAAGTCTCGTGTGTGTCCTCATAAATTCTCAAATATTAGGATTTTCTCAATTAGTCCATTAAGGACTTGATCCATTAATTCATTTACTTTACTAGATAAATGGCATGGAATAGTTTGGACTTATATCACAATCCAATCTCAATGGCCCACAAGTGGGCCCAATAAGTCTAAGGTCCAAAAGTCATAATTAGGGTTTTCCACCCAAACATGGCCTAATAGGCCCAAAACCAATATCTAAGCCCATTATGGTTTGCTAGCGGGGCACCACCCACTACCACCTCGGGTAGTGGTGGTCGATGACGGCTCACGACGGCGGCCACCACCCTAAGGTGGTGGTTTTCCATTTCTTTTCATTAATCTTTTGGAAATTACAATTACAATGTTTTATACACACACACTAACTAACTAACACACACACACAACCACCCTAGTGGTGGCCGGCAGTGGTACAAGGCGGCAGCCACCACCTCAAGGTGGTGGTTGTGGCTATTCTTCGAAAATTCCTGCTAAACAACACCCAAACACCACTTAACTGCAATAAACACACCCACACATACGTTTTCTGTTGCAAACGAACTCCAGCCACCTACTTGGTGGCATACAGTGGCGATGGTGACACGAGGAGGCAGCAACAGCAACACCAACACCAACGTCCGCAGCGGCGATGTTTTGTCTTCGTCGGCCGTTAGGCAGCAGCGGCGGTGTCGTGATGGCTAGAAGATGGCCTTCGGGGAACGCAGCGGTTGGATGTCGTTGAAACGGAGGTGGCAGCTAGCTGCTGTTGGGACGATCCCAGTAGCGGCGGTGGTCGGAACGGCACCAGCGACAGCCGAGGGCGCTGTAAGCAGCGACTGGTGGCGGCAACAGCATGGGCTAGCCGATATGTAGGAGAAATTGGAGGTGAAGGTTAAGTCCTTGCAAAAGAACTACGACAGCGATCGCGCCACCCAACCCAGCAACCCTTACGACATTCTGCACGACGTCTAGCAGTCGTGGCGGTGCTTCGATGGAGGAGTAACAACGGCAGCGAGCCTGGTAGCGTAATGGCGGGTGAGAAAGCTCCGAGTACATGGTGGCGGCTGAAACATATTGGTTAGGGTTTGCCTTGGGTTTTCATTGCTTAAATATGGTTACAGCTTAAGAGGGTGACGGGAGGGAAGGATGGTGTCGGGTCTAAACCCGTGTCCATCCAAACTTCAATCCAAAAAATCCAACTTCAGCCCCTCCTCACCATTTGTTTTCCATTTAACCCTAAAACTTACACTTTAGCCCTTGCCCTAGGAAATTCTTTACAACTGAATCCAAAACTTACTTTTTAAACCCTAATCCCAGATATTTCTTTCATAAAAGATCCCTAAATCACCAATAAACCCTTAAGCCTTCAAATCTTTTCAATTTATGTCCTGAACGTACACTTTTAACCCGCAATTTTCAAAATTCTTTACAAACAAGTCCAATACTTACATTTATTAATATATTTAAATAACCAGGGCATTACAATTTACTTCCAAGATTTTTATAAACTACACGGTTATCTTCCTCTTACGTAATTTTCATTTTCAACTACAATATATATAGCCTAGTAGGTGTTCGGAAAAAAGATGTGATGTAAGAGAAAGGTAATAGTGAAATTTCAAAAATCCTGAAAGTAAATCAAGTTAGTAGTTGAAGTTTAAGAACATTATGATGGATATATCAAACAAAACGACGTATTATGGTGTGTTTGGGTACCTAAGCTTATATACCCTTAAGTGAAACGACCCAAAAACACGACCCAAAAATTTTCGTTTTTTCCATATAATCAAAACCATAATATAAGTATCATAACATAAAACATACGCAATGTATCCCCAAAACATAATAAAATATTGTGCGGAAAACTGTATCATACTACATCAATCCAAAACATCAAGAGACATCCCCAGGATAAAAGCTATACTGTGGTGTGTGCGATGCTGTCACCCCGAGCTCTTCCCTTTGCTTGCGGAAGTACCTGAAACCAAACTGAAACTGTAAGCACGAAGCTTAGTGAGATCCCCCAAACTACCACATACCATACAATAACATATAAACACATATTGGGCCTTGCCCACTGCATCGGGCCGAAGCCCGGAAACTGCATCGGACCGAAGCCCGGAACTGATTGGGACCTTGTCCCCTGCATCGGACCGAAGTCCGGAACTGACTGCATCGGACCGAAGTCCGGAACTGACTGGGACCTTGTCCCCTGCATCGGACCGAAGTCCGGAACTAACTGCATCGGACCGAAGTCCGGAACTGACTGACTGAACATGGCATAGCATAACACATCAACTAGCATAACACATATACGACATGCTACATCAGGCCGTGGCCCGGAACACATAATACTTAACACATGAAACATAGCACACAAATCCTGTTCGAGCCACGAAGGCATCGAACATACTAACTACTGCATCGGACCTAAATCCGGAAACTACTTCTAACTGAACGGGCCGGCATTGTGGCCTTAGACCCGTTCCTACTGGAAGGAAACTCACCTCGTAAGCTGGCTGCTAAGTGTGTGGCTCGGAAAGCTAACGGCGGCTGCTCCCGAATCTCCTCGGCTACAAGTCCATAAACACACTCAATCAAATACTAAACACTGCGCTTGGGGTAAAATGACTCTTTTACCCTCGGTCAAAGTCAATTATCTTTTGGGCTGACTCGCCGAGTTGGGCCACCCAACTCGCCGAGTCCCACTCTCCTTTTCACTCTTACTCACTGCTACTCGTCGAGTCTGGCATCGACTCGACGAGTACCCTCTTGATCCAAGAACTCAGACAATCTTCATCCGACTCGCCGAGCCGGATGAACAAACTCGACGAGTTGTTCTTGATCTTTAAGAAGATTGCCTTGGACTCGCCGAGTTGATGAACAACTCGCCGAGTCCCTCCATCACTGAGTTTACCCTCAACTCGCTGAGTCCACTCCCTAACTCACCTCGTCCACTCGACACTGATAAAACTGAAGAACTCGGGACTCGCGACCCAACTCGTCGAGTCGTTCTTCCGACTCGCCGAGTTGCCGCCATGCAACTGATTTTTACTTGATTTTGTTTGAATCCAACACATACAATTGATAGATCTGGGTCCAATAAGCTGATTTACCACGTAAAGTTTCCAACTTTACGTGTACAACCTCATGAATAAGGGAAATAAGGCTAAAAGATGCACAAAATGGGTAGATCTATGGTTATCATGCAATATAACTCCAAAAAGACAGTAGATCTGGGCTCTACAACACCCCAACATTCAGATCCATAGCTATTTCGACTTAATAAGGCGTTCATGCAAGTGTAAGGCTTGGAACAAGCAATCAACTAGCTCTTAGGAGAGCTCTAATGGAAGTTTAAAGCATATAACAAGATGGAACTCCGAAAATACCTCAATTAACTCTGATTTGGCCCTGGATCTTTGCACTACAACACTTCTCCTTGCTTCTTCCTTCTTCTCCTTCTTCACACCTTCACAAAATGGCACCAAAACACATATAGGCTCTTCAAGGGAGGTTTAGGGTTCTAACACTGCGTTCTCAGGGTGAGGGAGGCGAAGATGGGGGCTATAAGGTGGTATAAATATTGGGCAACCCGGGGATTTTAGGGTTTCACCCAGACAGGTGGACTCGCCGAGTCAGGGATATGGACTCGCCGAGTCCCCGGCTCACGCGTGCCCTCAGGTGCGACCCTACTCGGCGAGTCAGGCTAGAACTCGCCGAGTCCCTCTTGAAAAACTCACTATAATTACCAATAAATCAACATACCGGGAACGAGTCATTACAATTCTCCCCCACTTGTCTCAGACTTTGTCCTCGAAGTCTGCTACGGCTGGATCTGCAAATAACTCCGGGTAGTGCGCTCTCATTTCCTCTTCAGCCTCCCACGTCCATTCAGACCCCTTCCGGTGCTGCCACTGCACCTTTACTAGCTGAATTACCTTGTTCCTCAAGGTCTTGGTCTTACGTTCCAGAATCGCGACCGGCTTCTAGATATAATTTAGGCCGCTATCAACCTGAATGTCCTCTAAGGGAACGACTGCTATCTCATCCACCAAACACTTCCTCAACTGCGACACGTGGAAGGTGTTGTGTATCTGACTAAGCTCCTCAAGGAGATCTAACCGATAAGCAACCCGACCCACCCGGGCCAAAACCCTGAAAGGACCAATAAATCTGGGGCCCAATTTGCCCCTCTTCCGGAACCTGATGACACCTTTCCAAGGTGAGACTTTCAGAAGAACCATATCTCCCACCTGGAACTCCAAGTCCGAACGCCTCCTGTCGGCGTAGCTCTTCTGCCGACTCTGCGCAGTCTGCAGCCTACTACGGACCTACTGGATCAATTCCGTCGTCTTGAGCACCACTTCGGTGCTCCCTATAACTCGCTGACCGACCTCGCCCCAACAAATCGGGGTCCTGCACTTCCTGCCATATAACATCTCAAAAGGAGGTCGATCAATACTCGCATGATAACTGTTGTTATACGAGAATTCCGCTAACGGAAGATACGTATCCCAACTACCCCCAAAATCTAGAACACATGCCCTAAGCATGTCCTCAAGAGTCTGAATCGTCCTCTCGCTCTGCCCGTCAGTCTGAGGATGAAAAGCGGTGCTGAAATGGAGACGAGTACCCATCTCGTCATGGAATCGCTTCCAGAATCTGGACGTGAAACGAACATCTCGGTCCGACACCACCGATACCGGCACTCCATGACGTGCCACAATCTCTCGCACATAGATATCGGCTAACTTTTCCGCCGATATACTCTCCTGAATCGGAATAAAATGGGCACTCTTCATCAACCGATCCACTACTACCCATATCGAGTCCACCCCGCGTGCAGTCCTGGGGAGTTTGGTGACAAAATCCATGGTGATATCCTCCCATTTCCACACGGGAATGTCTAACGGCTGCATCTTGCCGTGAGGTCTCTGGTGCTCCGCCTTGACCTTCCGGCAGGTCAAACATCTCTCCACATACCAAGCGACATCTCGCTTCATGCAGGGCCACCAATAATCAGGTCGAAGATCTCGATACATCTTCGTTGCTCCTGGGTGGATAGAAAATCGAGACTTATGAGCCTCGTCCATCAATACTTGCCGTACCCCACCCCAGTACGGTACCTACACCCTACCATGAAGCGTCAACAAACCCCGACTGTCGTAATCAAACGAAGCTACCCGGCCCACTATCCTCTCGCACTTCTGCCTCTCCTCCTTGAGGCCCTCCATCTGAGCCTCCTTGATCCGCTCCAACAACGGAGTGATCACTGTCATCCTCATACACAGATCTCTGATAGGGGCCGTCGACACCTTACGACTCAGGGCGTCGGCCACCACATTGGCCTTCCCTGGATGATAAAGGATCTCACAGTCATAGTCCTTCAGCACGTCTAACCATCTCCTCTGTCTCATGTTCAAACTCGACTGATCCATAAGATATCGCAAACTCTTGTGATCCGTGTAAATAGTACAGCGGACCCCATAAAGGTAATGTCTCCAAATCTTGAGGGCAAACACAACTGCCCCCAACTCCAAATCGTGGGTAGGATAATTAGCCTCGTGAGGCTTCAACTGTCTCGAGGCATAAGCTACTACATGGCCTCGCTGCATCAATACTGCTCCCATACCTGTGATCGATGCATCACAATAGACTACGAAATCCTCTACTCCTTCTGGCAAGGTAAGGATCGGAGCCTCGCACAATCTCTGCATGAGAGTCTCGAACGCCGCCTGCTGCTCAGGCCCCCAATGAAAAACCACCAACTTCTTGGTTAGCCGAGTGAGCGGCACTGCTATCTTGGAGAAGTCCTGAATAAATCTCCGATAATACCCTGCCAGCCCCAGGAAGCTCCGAATCTCAGATGGAGACCTCGGGACCTCCCACTGCATCACGGCCTCAATCTTGGCTGGATCTACCAAAATACCCTTCTGGTTGACGAGATGACCAAGAAACTGCACCTCGCGCAACCAGAACTCACACTTGGAGAACTTTGCGAAAAGTCTCTCCCTCCTCAAAGTCTCCAACACCTCCCGCAGGTGCTCCTCGTGCTGCCCCTGTGTCTTGGAATACACCAAGATGTCATCTATAAACACTATTACCGACCGATCCAGCATCGGTCTGCACACGCGGTTCATGAGATCCATGAACGCGGCTGGGGCATTGGTGAGCCCAAATGGCATCACCACGAACTCATAATGACCATATCGGGTCCTGAAAGCAGTCTTCTGTACATCCTCATCTCTAACCCTCATCTGATGATAACCGGAGCGTAGATCGATCTTGGAGAACCAAGACGCTCCCTGAAGCTGATCAAACAAGTCATCTATCCTCGGAAGTGGGTAACGGTTCTTCACCGTTACTTTGTTCAACTCCCGATAATCAATGCACATACGATGTGACCCATCCTTCTTCCTCACAAATAAGATCGGCGCTCCCCAAGGCGAACTGCTCGGCCGAATGAAACCCTTGTCTAACAGCTCCTGAAGCTGTGTAGACAACTCCTGCATCTCAGGGGGAGCAAGTCGATACGGTGCTTTGGCTATCGGAGCCGCACCAGGAACTAGGTCGATCCTGAACTCAACCTGCCTCTCTGGAGGTATCCCCGGCAAATCCTCGGGAAACACATCCGGGTAGTCACGAACAATAGGAACATCATCAATCGTCGTCTTGCCCTTCTCCCGGGCATCCAAGACGTAAGCTACAAAACCGGCGCAACCCTGCTGAACATACCGCCTCGCCCTTGCGGCGGAACAAAAGATCGGTCCTCGCTGGGGCCTCTCGCCCTGAATCACTATCTCTCCCCCACTGGGAGTGCGAACCCTCACTAGCTGCAGCTCACAATCAATCACCGCCCCATTGGGGCTCAGCCAATCCATGCCCACAATAACTTTGTTCCCACGCAGGGGAATAGGAACCAGGTCCACTGAAAACTGCTCATCAAATATCTGGAGGGAACACCCTCTATGCACTCTGCCGACCCTCACGGTCCTATCATCTACTATCTCAACCTCTAGTGGGCAATCCAGCTCCTCGGGAGCTCTGCTAAATCTCTTGCTAAGCGCAAGTGATACAAATGATCGGGTAGCCCCCGAATCAAACAATACCAAAGCAGGGATGCCGTTCACCGAGAACGAACCTAAATAAAACATATCATCAAGTAATATTCAAACGATATTATAACAATTAAGAGATGGAGGAAAGATACATACCCGTCACCACATCAGGAGTCGCTCGCGCCTCCTCTGCTGTCATCTGAAATGCCCTGCTCTTCGCCACTGGCGCATCAGATCGGCCCTGCCGGCCATCCGTAATCCTCAAGGTGGCAGGGGCAGGTGCAACCACCTTCCCTGCTGCAGCTAAACTGGGACACTGGGACCTTTTATGTCCCCTCTGATTGCACTGAAAGCAAATCAGATCTGATGCTGTAACCGTAGTAGCAGGGGCCGTACAATCCCTACTCAAATGCCCAGTCTGACCGCACTTGTAGCAGCCGGAACTCCCAGCCTTGCACGCCCCCTCGTGCAATCTCCCACGCTTGCCACACCGATCGTGGCTCTGCTGACCCCTAGACCTGTGATCTGAAACCTTGGGCTTTTTGCCCACACTGCCTGAACCCGAAAACGCCTCCGGTTTCCTCTTCTTCTCCATCTCGAGATCAATCTCCCTCTCTCTAGCTCTGGCAATCATGTCGTCCAGCGTTTTACAACTGGACCGGCTCACAAACATGCGAATGTCACTCCGCAGCATCTCATGATAACGGGCCTTCTTCATCTCCTCATCGGCTGCATACTGAGGAACAAGAAGGGCCCTCTCCCTGAACTTGGCGGTGATCTCCGCCACTGTCTCTGTAGTCTGGGTAAGGTCCTGAAACTCCCTAGCTAACTGTTGCACCTCAATGACTGGTGCAAACTCCACCCTGAACCTGGTAGAGAAATCAGCCCAGGTCATGGCATCCAATGCCGCATCATCCCCGATGGCATGTCCGACCTCCTCCTACCAATCCCGTGCCCTGTCCTTCAGAAGACAGGACGCCAATCTGACCTTGTCCCCCTCGGGACACCTGCTAGTGCGGAAAGCGTTGGCCACATCCGCCAACCATCTGGTACTCGCTATGGGGTCCCGCGCCCCATGATAGTCTGGAGCCCCGCATGCCCTGAACTCCCTGAACGTAAGTTTGCGCGACCCCATCACGGCCGCCATCTCAGCACGGAAAGTACTCAATCTCTCATCCATCAGCTCTAAAATACCCTCCTTGATCGAACCGAAGATCACAGGAGTCTGCTCCAGTATGATGCGGGTAACCTCAGAAGAAAGGAACTCTCTAGTCTGCTCATCCATCTGCCCGACCTCCGAGCCTGATCCCGATCCTGATCCCCCTCCGGCATCTGAGCTGCCGACTGCTGGTCTCGGACGCAAAACTACCATTCTGAAACATATCATAACCACATCAGAACACTGAAATATCTCAAGGGATCATGATACTACTACTAGCTTCCTGGTCTTGTCTTGGCCTTCCTTGATTCGAGTACGGATCCTCTGCTTTCAGTAGTATGGGCCCCTACTACCTTCCACATCTATCCGTACTTTCCTCAAGAACTACCTTGACTCCACCAAGTCACTTCTACCGCTGCTATTCTCTGCTACTCTCATCCTAGGCTTGCCCTAGAGAAACCTCAAGCTCAACACGACTGGTCCTCAGCTGCTGTAGGTCTCCTCATAATGCCAGCTAGCCACCACCTAAACACCATCACATGTGATGAGGATCAGATAATCCTTCAAGTAAAAGATCCATCCCTACAACGGTTGGACTCAAACAAGAGCTGCGCAATAGGGCCAGTTCCAGCACTCTGGGATTATTCAAACCTGATTACATGTGGTGTGACGTGTTCACCTAATGGCTAACTCCCAGTACTCAGAACCCCACCAAGCACGAAGCAAGCAGCATTCGGACAAGGGAAAATAGACTCAGGCAAAACTATTCTTATAACAAGAAACTGTACTAGCATAGGATGCTAAGCTCATACTATCAGGCATAACCTAAACAGGCTATTCTACTGCTGTCTACTCAATTCTAGCATGCAATACTCATAAAGCTGTAACACATAAGCAGGCACATAAGGCATTCTCCTAGATCCTTAGCCCTATACTAGCATGCTGTTCTACTGAAACTGAAACTGAACAAATAACTTGTATGGGTAATTTGGGAGTACTTACTTGAGCTCGGCTGACCGCATGCACACACCTCTATCTTGTTAAAAACAATTCTTTCTTTCCAAGTGCTTTCAAAATTCTTTTTGTAAAACATTTTTATTTTACTAAAATCTTTTATTTCCCTTAGTTTGAGTTCAGATACACCCGGAAGTGTATCCGAATCCCTCAAACCAGGGCTCTGATACCAACTTGAAACGACCCAAAAACACGACCCAAAAATTTTCGTTTTTTCCATATAATCAAAACCATAATATAAGTATCATAACATAAAACATACGCAATGTATCCCCAAAACATAATAAAATATTGTGCGGAAAACTGTATCATACTACATCAATCCAAAACATCAAGAGACATCCCCAGGATAAAAGCTATACTGTGGTGTGTGCGATGCTGTCACCCCGAGCTCTTCCCTTTGCTTGCGGAAGTACCTGAAACCAAACTGAAACTGTAAGCACGAAGCTTAGTGAGATCCCCCAAACTACCACATACCATACAATAACATATAAACACATATTGGGCCTTGCCCACTGCATCGGACCGAAGCCCGGAACTGATTGGGACCTTGTCCCCTGCATCGGACCGAAGTCCGGAACTGACTGCATCGGACCGAAGTCCGGAACTGACTGGGACCTTGTCCCCTGCATCGGACCGAAGTCCGGAACTAACTGCATCGGACCGAAGTCCGGAACTGACTGACTGAACATGGCATAGCATAACACATCAACTAGCATAACACATATACGACATGCTACATCAGGCCGTGGCCCGGAACACATAATACTTAACACATGAAACATAGCACACAAATCCTGTTCGAGCCACGAAGGCATCGAACATACTAACTACTGCATCGGACCTAAATCCGGAAACTACTTCTAACTGAACGGGCCGGCATTGTGGCCTTAGACCCGTTCCTACTGGAAGGAAACTCACCTCGTAAGCTGGCTGCTGAGTGTGTGGCTCGGAAAGCTAACGGCGGCTGCTCCCGAATCTCCTCGGCTACAAGTCCATAAACACACTCAATCAAATACTAAACACTGCGCTTGGGGTAAAATGACTCTTTTACCCTCGGTCAAAGTCAATTATCTTTTGGGCTGACTCGCCGAGTTGGGCCACCCAACTCGCCGAGTCCCACTCTCCTTTTCACTCTTACTCACTGCTACTCGTCGAGTCTGGCATCGACTCGACGAGTACCCTCTTGATCCAAGAACTCAGACAATCTTCATCTGACTCGCCGAGCCGGATGAACAAACTCGACGAGTTGTTCTTGATCTTTAAGAAGATTGCCTTGGACTCGCCGAGTTGATGAACAACTCGCCGAGTCCCTCCATCACTGAGTTTACCCTCAACTCGCTGAGTCCACTCCCTAACTCACCTCGTCCACTCGACACTGATAAAACTGAAGAACTCGGGACTCGCGACCCAACTCGTCGAGTCGTTCTTCCGACTCGCCGAGTTGCCGCCATGCAACTGATTTTTACTTGATTTTGTTTGAATCCAACGCATACAATTGATAGATCTGGGTCCAATAAGCTGATTTACCACGTAAAGTTTCCAACTTTACGTGTACAACCTCATGAATAAGGGAAATAAGGCTAAAAGATGCACAAAATGGGTAGATCTATGGTTATCATGCAATATAACTCCAAAAAGACAGTAGATATGGGCTCTACAACACCCCAACATTCAGATCCATAGCTATTTCGACTTAATAAGGCGTTCATGCAAGTGTAAGGCTTGGAACAAGCAATCAACTAGCTCTTAGGAGAGCTCTAATGGAAGTTTAAAGCATATAACAAGATGGAACTCCGAAAATACCTCAATT
This sequence comes from Lactuca saligna, assembly GCF_052625555.1. Classification (NCBI taxonomy): domain Eukaryota; kingdom Viridiplantae; phylum Streptophyta; class Magnoliopsida; order Asterales; family Asteraceae; genus Lactuca; species Lactuca saligna. The sequence goes on along the minus strand of NC_136418.1, from coordinate 51,080,871 downwards.
AACTCTGATTTGGCCATGGATCTTTGCACTACAACACTTCTCCTTGCTTCTTCCTTCTTCTCCTTCTTCACACCTTCACAAAATGGCACCAAAACACATATAAGCTCTTCAAGGGAGGTTTAGGGTTCTAACACTGCGTTCTCAGGGTGAGGGAGGCGAGGATGGGGGCTATAAGGTGGTATAAATAGTGGGCAACCCGGGGATTTTAGGGTTTCACCCAGACAGATGGACTCGCCGAGTCAGGGATATGGACTCACCGAGTCCCTCTTGAAAAACTCACTATAATTGCCAATAAATCAACATACCGGGAACGGGTCATTACATTAAGGGTATATTCACTTTTCCATATATATATATATATATATATATATATATATATATATATATATATATATATGTTCAAATGTTTCCAATAAATATTGTGTGCCTAAATGCACCAATGAGAATTCAAGAAATAATAAATAATTAAATAAACATTAAAGGGTATTTTGGACCTTTTGTACTTTTAATTAAGGAAATCATTTAATTGAAATCCTACAATTGTGGAAATAAAGTAAATATATTTTACCTAGTCCTTCACCTTCGTTTCTTGCCATCATTTCCGTCTGCTGTCATCAATCTAAACCATTTCAATCAGCCTTCATCTTCTAGATTTTCGTTTCAGTTTGAACACCGATGGATGTTTGATTAGAGATAGCTTCAACACGAATCTTGAATAGGAAGGGGTTCAATTTGAGGACAAGGGTATAACCAAATAATGTAAAACCAATTAAACACCAATTGGGGTGAGGTTTGATTCTTATCTCCTTCGTAGCCAACATTCTATTCACCACATCTGTTGAACAATTTGATTTTAAATTGCTTTTCAAGTTTCTATTAATTCTCAGGTTCAATTTTTCTTGATTCTTTATCTTGTACTCAATAATTAACTTGAACATGTTATGCTTGATGTAATTTCCCAAATAAAGTTAACCTGATTCCAAATCTTTTATAATAAAATGTTTGTCAACTTATTTCTGTTGTTGACCTTGTATATTGTAGGTATACCTTCAGAATTTGGTCTTTAATATTCTGACTTTAAAGTGTTTGTGAAAAGTCCTCAACGAATGAGAGTAACAATGCAGACTTTTATACCTTTTTGTGAAAGGAGTACAGAAAACTTGAAGTAAACCCACGATTGTATCCGACAATGGGAAGATGTTAACATATCTTTTACTAATGCACATGTAAGTCTTTGTTATTATTCATTGATTCTTTTTCTACATAGAATGTTATGAATGGAGTAGCATATGATTGATTTGTATGATATTTGTGAATAGTATGTTAATAAACACGCCATGTAGGAGTGTTTTTCTTTCTCCATTGGAGAATAAGGCTGTAATATGTTTTTGAAGTCTATAAATATAGCTTGCTCAAGGCTTGTTTTCATGTTAGTATGAATGTCATTCAGTTTGGATTTAGAATGTAAAAAACAATAAACATGTGTAAAATAGCGATTATGATAGAATATTCAAAACCATTATGCAAGAATAATTTATTATGTAAGAATATTTATTGTTGTATTCTGATAGAATTGTAGTTAATTGTTTATATGTTTAATGTGCAGTTGTTACAAGTGTATCACTACAAAATATTTTGCAATAAATTTGTAATAGAAATGGCTTGAAGAATGGCTTGAAGGCCTGATGGGAAATGTTTGAAGAATGAATTAAAGAATGATCACACTCATAGAATGTAATTAAAAATGTTGTTATTTTTTAGCAATTAGACTTGTTATTTTTTTCAGAATGTTGTTATTATTCAATGAATCACAATCATACAATGTAATTATTTGGTATATTATTAGTTCAAGAATCGATTTTGTGTATTATTTCAGAATGTATTTAGTAGTTTATGATTGGTATTATGTCATTCTGACAGATGAAATCGAAAATATATTTACTAGTTCATGGTTGACATTCTATCATTCTGGCAGAACAAAATCGAAAAATATTTACTAGTTTATGGTTGGCATTGTATCATTCTGACAGAATAAAATCGGATTTTTAAATTAGAAATAGTTTAAAATATTCAAAAATTTTAAAATAAAAGAATTAATTGTCCCTAAATTTAGAAAATTTCCTTTTTTAATATAGGTTAATTGACTAAAATGCCCTTATGATGAAATTAATGTGATTATATGGTACATGTTATCATATTCTAATATCATAGACCCTTATATCATGACCTTTGATTCTATTCCATCTGATGGTCCAGATCTGTGCATTCTAGCACACAATAGTTAATATAAACAATATAACCTAACCCTATATCTATCTATCTATCTATCTATATATATATATATATATATATATATATATATATATATATGTGTGTGTGTGTGTGTGTGTGTGTATGTATGTATGTATGTATGTTTAGGTTATTGTGTTCTAACTAGTTATTTTGTGGATGTAGGAATGATTGTGTACCAATCATTTTACTTATTTTAAGAAAGTTATTTATCAATATTATTAAATTAAAAAATAAAATTATACCATTTAATTTAAATAAGGGTAAAAATGTACATTTCCATTAATTTCAAATTATGAAACACAAATTTAAAAATGGAATTTTCGAATTTTAAGGGATTTTTTATTATGTTAATTTTGAATTATGATTTTTTAATTAATTTAATTTTAAATCTGTCAAAATGTGATTTTGTTAAATAATGTTCAATGAGATTGTTTTGTCAGAATGTAATTCTATAAGAATATTATTGAAATATAAAAAATTTCTTGAACTTGTGGTTGAATAATAACATTCTTATATATTCATACACATCCAAACTTAAATACAAATTTAAATATATTCTTACAGCCTATTAGTCTAATACATTTTAATATAACTATAATATTCTAACAGAATATCAGCAAAATGAATAAAATTCTTAAGAATAAATTCTTAAGGAGTCGTCTTGTTGGTGCTTCTTTTTTACTTGAATCAAAGCACTTAGGTAATGTTCGATGACCAGTAAGAAACCTTGACTAAGTTAAGAGTTGCTTCTTAGTCGTGTAGAGTGCCTACCTCATGAGAAACAACATCGCACAACTTTTGAAGATCACTTGATGGTGGTGTTGGGGGAAAAGTAGAGTAGTGATATAACAAAAAATGCTTCCGATTCAAGATAATGACATTTTACCACTTGGGTTTCAATAAAGACTTCATAATCTTGGAGAAAACCGGGCAAACACACATAATTACACGTGCATTGCTCTCTGGGCACTTCATGAACAACTGGTGTGTACGAAAAAAATCCAAGAACAAGGACCTCAACACGTAAAACCCGGTAAAAACCGGACCGGACTGGAAAAAACCGGACCTGTTTTGATGGATTCCTAGAACCGAGAACCGGCCCGGGGGTCCAAAAAAACGGTCCGGTCCGGTTCACCGGTCCGAATGCTCACCATTAACTAAATCTACATTGTAAAAATCAACTATTTCAAGAAAATTCCAAGTTTAGTACTCAAGGTCAACATTCAAAAGTGCTTGTTCGATTATTACTACCTAGTGTTATATATAAAACTTAATTAACACATGATATGATAAAAATAAGTTATATAAACAATAATAATAGTAATAATAAATGCTGATAATATATAATAATCGATAATTTATACATATTGAGACAAAATAATGTTGCTTTCTTATTTGAAATTTGGTAAGCGGATATGAAAATTGATAAGTAAAGGATTAGGATGGCCCTATTTTTATCTAAAATCTTTTCTCTCCTAAATATACGTAGTCAGACGTTCAAAGTTTGCACTGGATTCGGTTCTCTACATGCAGAGGGAGGAAAAATAGAAAAAGAGATTGAGAGAGCAACTCGCTGAGTCAACGCTGTTATCTGCCGCTGACTCGCAGGAACGGTAAGCATTGAAGGTACGCTATCTTTTTGCCGGAGTAAGTTTTCCGTTGTTCACCCAAACTAATTGTCAAACATACAGCCTAATATATACTTGCGATTAATTAAGAAGAATTGTTGCTTAATTGCCTGCTTGATCCAGATACTTTTAAAGTAAATATCTTAGCATTATCTGTTCAAGACTTGGGGCATTTTACCTCTGATATTCAATTTCTTTAGACGATCTTATGCTAAATTTAGTATCAAAAATGGTGTTGTATGCTAAATTTCGTATACTGTAAGATTAATTGTACGTTTGTGTTGATTTGAGTCCAAAATTAAGTCGCATGCTATATATGCAATCCAATAATTTTCAATACTGTTCTGTTCATATACATTATCAGAACTCTCATCATTTCTCCCAGTAATAGAGTCTGGGTATATATTCATATAGGTTATGTTCTCCTATGTTGACACCTTTCTCAATATGATTGATTTTCTGTAGGTTCAAACAAGCTAAGTCTATCAAAATGTACATAAAGCAGGTATTTGTCCTACTTCTTTTGGCCTCTTGGGTCTTTTCTGTTGTGATTTATTCTTTCTCCTTCTATCATCTTTATTTTAATTTGTACATGGGTTATACTGAAGGTCATCATCCAAGGGTTTAAGAGCTATAAAGAACAAGTTGCTACTGATGATTTCAGTCCAAAAGTTAACTGTGTTGGTACTGATATTTTTCCTGTTAAATATACCGTTTATTCATATTAACATAAATACATAATGTACAAGAATTTCTTCTTCAGTTGGTGCGAATGGATCTGGCAAGTCAAACTTTTTTCATGGTATGTGTAGCTCAGTATTATTTTTATCTGTTTTCTTTTGGGTGCTTTATTTGTCAACTTAACCTACTTAAATTGACTCCACAGCAATTCGTTTTGTAATAAGCGACCTCTTTCATAATCTGCGCAATGAAGATAGACACACTTTCCTCCATGTATGCTCCTTGGTTACATTTCTATGATCTCAATTCTCAACTTAACATACTTAAATTGGGTTTTAATCTATTATTTACCATTTCTCAGGAAGGAGTAGGACACCAAGTTCTATCAGCTTCTGTTGAGATTGTATTTGATAACTCTGACAATCGCATCCCGGTAAATCTTCATCACCTACATATGAACAGAGTCTTCTTTGTATGCATTTACAACATTTTCTCTAATTTGTATTTTCTTTTTTAATATTTGAAGGTTGATAAAGAGGAGGTGCACCTCCGGAGAACAATTGGTATACAAAAGGATGAATACTTTTTGGATGGGAAGCATATAACGTGCGTTTTGTAATAGGATAGTTTGTTTCCTTCTACCCTTTGTTATGCCCTTGTTGAATTATTGTTTATCTTGTTGAGTGACATAACAAAGAAGGTAATGCAACATTATAGGAAAACTGAAGTTATGAGTCTCTTAGAAAGTGCTGGGTTCTCCCGTTCCAATCCATATTATGTTGTGCAACAAGGGAAGGCATGTCATCTCTTTTGTCTGGTTTTGATGTGTATAGTAAGTATCAAACTTTTATTAATAAATAACAACCATGCATTTATTGTAGATTGCATCATTGACTTTGATGAAAGATGCTGAACGACTTGATCTACTGAAGGAAATTGGTGGGACTCGAGTTTATGAAGAGTGTCGTTGCAAAAGCTTGAAAATTATGCAAGAAATTGGCAAGTGATTCATTGTTATTGTTAAGTTGGTTGTTTGTTGTATTTGTTGGATGCTTTCTTATATGTTTTATGAAACCAGGAAATAAGAGAAACCAGGTAATTCAAGTGATGCAATACGTGGATGAGAGATTAAAAGAGTTGGATGAAGTGAAAGCAGAGTTGAAGGATTATCAGCAGCTTGACAAGCAGAGAAAGTCTCTAGAATACTCCATATATGATAAACAATTAAATGATGCACAACGGGAGTTGGATGAGGTAAAAAAATCTTTTATATGTTGATTTATTTGGCTTTGACCAAGATCACTCTTAGAATTCCTATAATCATGTGATGATGCCTTATGTAAACATGTATCATTTGATGCAGGTGAACAAGGAGCGACATGGCATTTCCGAGGAATTAGTTAGGTATTCTAAGTCATCTGTAGAGAAAGAGGAAGAATTAGAGAAATTAGATAAGTCATTTAAAGATCTCACAAGAGAAGTTCAGGGTTTGACTCGAGATAAACAAACAATAGAGAAACAACAAACAGTAGCTGTTAAAAAGCACACAGAGGTTGATCTTGATGTCAAAGAACTTGAAGAGAAAATCATTGGGAGTACTAAAGCCAAGGTATTATTGTAACTTCTTAAACACATTACATAGACGTTTATTTTGTAAATGTGTAAGGAGTTCATGATAAAATCACAGAATCATCTTCAATCCGAGGATATGGAAAAATACTTATGGATGCCGGAAAGCTGATTTACTTTTTGATTTAAAAATTAATGCTGCAGGATGAAGCTGAAAAACAGCTTGAGGTTCTGCATAGAGAAATCATGGAGTCCACAGAAGAGCTAAACAAAATCAGGCCTTTGTATGACAAGCAAGTTAAAGAGGAGGAGGATATCACCAAAGAGTACCTCTTCATATTTGACTCCAGATGAAATCGAAGTTGTGTTGTTCTGTTTCCTTTTTTGGCTTTTCTACTCTATATCTTACTTGTTATCTTTGTGTTGAACTGCTTATGCCACAGAATTATGGAAAAGGAAAAGAAGCTCAGCATACTCTACCATAAACAAGGTGGTGCAACCCAGTTCTGTTCTAAAGCTGCACGTAATAAATGGCTTCAAAACGTTATCGATAAGTATAACAAGGTTCTGTCCTCCGATGAGGAGCAGGTAATCATTATATTGCACATGCATTACAATAATATGAATGCATGCATACATTCATACATATTGTAGAACCATGGAGTAGATGTAGATCTCCTAAGTTTTATTTCTTGAATGAAAAACTAAAATTTATAGAACTTCATAACACACAAGGACAAGGTAGCAAATAAAAAGGGCAAGAAACTAAAACAAGTAAAAGAAAAACAAATGAGATCACACTACTCAATCTTATGTTACCCCCCAACCCACCGAGGGCATTCACTAGCTTTCTAATTTTGGAGTGAATTTTTTAATACATACCTATACTTTTTTCCTTCAAAGGAACCCCTATTCATAAAAAGATACATTTAGAAAAATCCTTGGTACAAAATCTATCCCTGGCATTAAGGAGAAGAGCATATTAAATAGGCATTGTCTCAGGATTTTTAGATGAAAGATTTGGGTGTTGCTACACTACTTGAAAGTCACCTTTGAGGTTATCCTGTGTTTCAAACAAAAAGGGTTTATCTTGGAAGGATTTATACATTTAGATTTTGGTGGTTGTTAAGATTCACGTAAAAGCACTATGGGCTATATGGTCACTGTCAAGGGAGTGTTCTTGATGGTTTTTCTTCATGCAATAACATGGCATAATGTGTGGCTATTGTGAGATTTTAATTATAACACAATTGCCTTCTTTTATATGTTGTAGGAGAAACGACTCAAGGATGAAATCGGTAAACTTGAGGGAGATATGGCAGAACAAGATGCATATATTCAAAGTCATCAAAGGGAGATAATTTCTTTAGAAACTCGGATATCAGGTTATCGCGAGGGTCTTAACTGTTACAAGTCAAAAAGGGATGAGCTTCATGATAAGTGGAAGTATACCTATGCTCTTTGGTCCTTTGGATTTTGCATAGTTTAATTTGATTTATCAGATGCTAAAGGTTTGACTCTTTAGGTCTTTGTGGGGGACAGAAAGCAAACTTATAGCTGAAATCGAGCTACTTAAAGTAGAAGTTGTGAAGGCGAAAAAAAGCTTAGCTTATTCTACTCCTGGGGTATGTTAATAAATTAGCATATTAATTTTACGGTGAATTATAGAGAATAACAATGTGCTTTACTCTTGCTATCAATTTATGTACTATCCATAATAGCAACATACTTACATTTTCTTACTGATAATATCAATGTACTTCTATTTTACCCATAATATATAGCAATTTACTATATGCTATCAATATGGTCATTGTACCTTATTTGTTGCATATTGCTATTTCAATAATGAAATGTAAAAACATTGCTATTATGGGTAAGGAATCGTAAGTACGATGGTATTATGTGTGAAGAAAATATAAGTACGTTGTTGTTGTTTGTAAAAAAAATGTAAATATTTTGCTATTATGGATGAAAAATGTAAATTCATTGTGGTTATCGTCAAAAAAAAATTCCAACATTGATAAAAAAAGAGTAAATGACATGGCTATTGCATTCATTATGTATGCATAGATATGTACATATTGATATATACGTACGCACATACACATGTGCATCTTTTGATGATGCAACTCTATAGAGCCCCATTGATCTCACAACTTTACTGGTTTTTAGTTTAGATTTAGTTGCAAGAGCCATTTCCCTCACCAAGTCACCAAAGCACTATGTCTCTCAGTCCCCATCCTATTTCTAAGTAGATTTGGTTTAAATGTATGGTTATATTATTTTCTATCTTACAATTAACAGGATATAAGGAGGGGAATTAGTTGTGTTCGGAGAATCTGCAGAGACTACAACATTCGTGGAGTGTTCGGTTCAGTTATCGAGTTGCTGGAATGCAATGAAGATGTATTTACTGCTGTTGAAGTCACTGCTGGGAACAGGTTGTATATTGACGATTGTCTTTTAAACATGCTTTCTTAGCTAATTAGTTGTGGTATTATTTTTCTGCAGCTTATTCCACATGGTGGTTGAAACTGATGAAATATTTAACAAAGTGATTCGACGCCTTAACACAAAGGAAGGTGGAAGAGTTACATTTATACCTCTTAACCGGGTTAAGGTTCCTCATGTAACTTATCCTCTAGAAACATTTGGTGTGAAGCCTCTTCTTAAGGAATTGAAATATCACCCTAAGTATGATCAAGCATTTTCTCAGGTTAGCAATTTTTCCATTCATTTTTCTGTTTTTGATGATGTGATGATTGCTATCATCACATCATCTCTTATTGCCATTATACCTCCTTTGATTTAAAATGTTGAAGGTCAACCTCATTTCTGTTATATTTATGGTAGTGGTCTAGCTTCTTGGTGATTTAGCAAAACTTAATTCCATTCCATGGTCCAACATTTCTTCCCCTTTCTTGATAGAACTTTTACCATGGCGTCGAACGATTTTTTATATTAAAGTCTTCCACTTAAAGTTGACACCTCTTTTACCATATCCTGGACACAAAAAACTGATATATTTAGCATTATAGCTTTTATAAATAGTTACCATTATAGAGCATATATTCACTTCAATGATTTAAGTCAACAGTTATCCCATATTATACTGGTTTATGAATAGTATTTATCCCCTGAAAGTTTTTAAGTCGGACAATGAAGTTTTGTTTGTTTAAATAAATGGATTTTAATACATTATTTATAGATTTAATTAATATATGATAGTTACATTATGTTTCAAAATGTGTTGTTGGAGAGAGTCCCAACTATAACTGCCTGATTTTATTATGTACGCCGGCAATGGGCCCACTTATAGCCTACTTTAGCGCTTTTATTACATCAAATGCAAATTTAGGATCCACCTCTACCTGGTTATAAACATCAAATCGGGTTTAGATTAGGCTTATCATTCCATAGGTCCACAACCGTTAATTACAAGTCTGTTATTACGTCTAGTCTGGTGATTTACACTAGGTGTAAGCAAAAAGAAAAGACCCAAGCAAGATAACCATCAGGATAAGAATGACTATATACAATTATATTGGCTAGTTTTCATACATACATTGTCTTAGGTTCAGGATAGGAATAGCACAATTAGGTAGTTTTCGTCTATTAGATTCTTATGATAATATAAATCAAGGTCAGGTTCGGTCTTGACTGAATAGGATAAATGGAGAAATCTTTGAATTTCATCATCTCAATTGATACAAAGTGTACATTGCATCAATATATATATATATATATATATATATATATATATATATATATATATATATATATATACATATATATATATATATATATATATATATATATATATATATATATATATATATATATATATATATACACACACAAATTTCCTAATAGAACATACGGCCAAAATTGCATTCCTTCTCAATCCCAATGTAAATAACACTAATTTTGTCGTAGTAAACAATAGAGGTACGAGGCGGATGGGATCCCAATTCAAGAAGAAGGTTCCTAAGTCAACAAATTTCAGCAACTACATTGGCTACACCCTATATTCAGCCTCGACACTAGATCAGGAGATAGTCATCTGTAGTTTCGAGGACCAAGAAATAAGACTATCCTCGAGGTAGATACAGTAGATGGATGTGGAACGTACGGTGTCAGGGGCGCATATGAAAGCCCATAGATGTTGGTTCAAGTCCTTCAAAAACACACACTTACACACACTCAAAACTCACGATGTGCACTGAGGTTCTTTTCTTGGGCGACTTTAAATAAGTCAAAGCCATGCCTTATATAGTCTTACAAACACGAGAATAAAAAGAAAACAAAACAAAAAACTCCATGACTAAGTCTACTTACTGCTATCTTACAATGCTGAAAATAAGGAAAATCCCAAAAGACTAGCTACCCTTTACCCCCACTATTTTATTTCTAATAAATGACAAAAAAGAAATAATAACTTGGTCAAGGAGAAGCCACGTAAATCCAATGTTTTAAAAACCGGTTTTTTAGTTGAACCGGTATGGCAACCGTTTCCCGGTTCGACCGCCAGGTAAACCGATTTCTATATTTCTCATGTTTTTTCAATTTATATATATATATATATATATATATATATATATATATATATATATATATATATATATATATATAATGAATTTGATGTTTATAAGTTCAAACATTAAAATAAACATAAAAACAAGTTCTAAATGAATCCAAATACATTAAAATAACACATAATCGTAATTTTTAGTGTTTTACATCAATCCATATACGTCAAAAAGAAAAAATATATATAATACCGAAACGAAATATAGATTTAGATGAATACAACCACATCAAAAAACTTTATAACATTTACCGTATGTTTTTATTTAAAGAAAAATAATAGATTTGAAAAAAATCAACAAAGTTTATTATGTAATTGGTTCTTTTTCATGTGTTTTTATTCGGTTTAACCGGTTTATTTTGACCGGTTCAACCGGATTTTTCTAAAAACCAGCCAGTTCAATCCGATTCAGAAACCAATGTAAAACCGGTGATAGTTGAGTTTAAACCGGTTGTATCAAGTGGAGTTTAAACCGGGTTGCAATTATCCATTTTAGCACGATGTAAAATGTCTTAAGCATATTTCTAAGGGATTATTTAGGCTTCAAGTTTCCGGTCATGCTATGGGTCTAGATATGAAGATGTCTAGACATCTAGCTGGACCAAGACTGTTTTCGGGCAGCAATCATGCATATTAGGTATTTACATTTTGTTAGCTTATTTGATACTATAAATAAGATTTACGACTAGGCTAATTTATCTTTGGTTTTGATTAAATAAATAAATAAATTATTTTTGGCATCTCAAGGAGCACAATCTACATCTCAAAAGCGGACGACCGAAACAAACGATGATTTATTGTTTATTTATTGTTTTTACAATTACTTTTCCGATGGATCATGTAACCTATTTATGATCACCAAAAACGTTAAACTCATCTCCAAAATACAAATATTCAGATACAGTTACTTGATGTCAATGCACCGTTCTTTTCCTAAAGTTGAATTCTTTTTTTCTTTAAGGTATTTGCTAGAACATTGCTTTGTGACAACTTGAAACTTGCTACTCATGCTGCTAGTACTCATGGCTTGGACTGCATTACATACGGAGGTCTCTCTTCAATTCCCGTTTTACCCCTCTTTTTCTGCAATTTATCCTTGCCTTTTTTTCTGTTAAGCTCAGTCGTCATCTGTTACAGGTGACCAAGTTAGCAAAAAAGGTTGTATGACCGGTGGATTTTATGATAAAAGATGTTCAAAGCTAAAGTTTATGAAAGTCATTCGACAAAATACCATGTCAATCACTGCAAAGGAAATCGAACTCCAAAATGTCAGATCACAACTTGATAATATCCTTTATATGTCCATATATTTTTCTCCTCTTAAACTGATTTGAATTTTGACACTGGTTTATTTGTGAGGTGTCGTTAGTGGGGTCCCTTGTGTCCTCCGATCGGAAAAGGAGTTTGACAATTTCAACATTTGTTTTGTTTATCCTTCAAGATTGTCCCATTTCTCTCTTTCGAAAAAAAGATTGTCCCATTTCATCTTATGTTAGACTAAGTTTGTTAAACTGTACAGCACAAGCTTTGTTAGGCTATTTATTATGATGAGTATGAGGAGGGCATTAACATCTTTTTACAGACTTGAGATCCCTCTATACCATCTTGTTCCACCTTTTTGGGTGGGACAAAAAATTGCAATATATATATCCAAGAATCAGTCATAGTCCCTGTTTTGACTTGACTTTCAACACTTCTAGACAAGGAAATCAATGCAATTGTTTCTGATCATCAGAAAGATGATGCTAAGCTGCGTCACGAGAAATCAGATGTGGAACAGCTTAAGCAAGAAATTGCTAACTATAAAAAGAACACACGGAAAATCTCCGAAGTTCTAGAAAAGAAGGTTTTCTCCAGACTTTCCATTCCCCTCTTGATGAGTTATTTTCAGTCTTCTTTTTTAACTGTTTGGAGCGTCTAAACAATATGCAGAAGAAGTTGCTTGCAAATGTAAAGACTCAAATTGAGCAGGTGAAAAGTAATATTGCTATGAAAAGAGATGAGATGGGAACAGAACTTGCTGATCACTTAACCCCAGAGGAAAAGGATCTCCTGTCACAATTGAATCCTGAAATAGCAGAACTCAAAGAAAGGCTTATAACAAGAAGGAGAACCCGAGTAGAGGTTGGCTAATAAATGTTACTAGGAGTCAGTTAAAATATAACTTAGTGTGTATAATATGAGTACTTTTTTAACTGATAGATTGAAACAAGAAAAGCAGAGCTCGAGACTAATCTATCAACGAATCTTGCTAGAAGGAAACAAGAACTGGAGGAAGTGAAAGAGTCTCAAGAAACTGATACTTTAAATGTTGAAGCTGAAGCAAAGAAGCAGGAATTGCAAGATGCAAAAATGTTTGTTGAAGAAGTGAAAAAACAGCTCAAAAGTAAGGAGCCTTAGGCCTGTTTAATTTTTTTTTCTCTTTAGTACTGTCTGGATAATGTTTTTTTGTAATTAGAAGAAATGACGGCATAATTGAGTAAATGAAAGGAAAAATAAATAAACTAGAGCAGATTTGAAGAAAGATGGGACTTGGAAATGCCTCCTTTCTCTGACTATCTTTATAAAGTCAAAAAGAAAAACCCATAAAAGTCATAGCTCCACTAAGTTGATTAAGTCATAAAGAAACAAGTTTCTAATATAATTGATAGGCTTCATATTAATTTTCTTTTCACCAGGAGTATGTGAAAGCATAGACGATCGAAACAAGGAACTCATGAAAATCAACAAAAAGAAGAGTGATTTGAAGGTAATGTAGGCTTCTTAATGAGATATTGCAGTATATGTAATTGTCACTCTTCACTGGTAATACGTTAATTTCCTTTGAGTGCAGGCTCATTTGGAGGAGTATAAAAAGACCCGCCAAAATAAAGATAAACGAGCAGAACAACTTATTAGTAGAAAAAACATTTTACGCACAAAACAAGAAGAATACACCAAGAAAATCAGAGGATTGGGTCCCTTATCATCAGAAGTGTTCGAAATGTAAGTCTAGTATTTGAAGATCCATCTTAGTTAGCGTAACTGAATTTCCTTTTATATTGGCTAAGTGGAGTGGATGAGATTGATAAGATTTCTAATAGGAGGGCATTTATGTCTTTTTTCACAGAAGAGAGATCGAAGTGAGCTCTTGTACCACTTTTGGGTGTGAAAAGAAATTCAAATTTTGTCCCATTGTAATAAATTCCAGTCCTAGTCCAATCAAACGGAGTCTGTCCTGTCCTATTCATGTCATGTCATGCTTAAAACTTTGTATACTTTTCATGTTAACATTGTCAAAATACAGGCACAGGTGGAAGAGCATAAAGGAATTATACAAAATGTTGCATGCGTGCAATGAGCAATTAAAGCAGTTTAGTCATGTAAACAAGAAAGCACTTGATCAATATTCCGACTTTATAGATCAAAAAGAAGAACTTCAGAAACGACAACAAGAACTTGATGCTGGTGATGAGGTAATTAGCATCGCTTTATTATGTATCCTATCTTGCTTAAATAATTAGTGATGTAGTAAGCAGAACTACAAAGATAGTAAAGGAAATGAGGCTTTACCATTAAGTCCAAACCTTTTACATATTTGCTCTCATTTTATTTCCTACAATTTCCTCAAGTATGCCATAAGATTTTCAGTTTTTAAAACATTATTTATCTGTGATCTTGTGTATCAGAAAATCAAAGAACTTATATCAGTACTAGACCAACGTAAGGACGAATCTATAGAACGTACATTTAAAGGTGTGGCTAAACATTTTCGAGAAGTATTTTCTGAACTTGTCCAAGGTGGTCATGGATCTTTGATAATGATGAAGAATAAGGTTGGTATTTATCATTTTGTTATGCAGCTTTTAAATATCTGGATTTTTTAACTTCTTGCTTATGTTTTTTTATTAAAGCAGAACGGTGACCCTGCTGATAATGATTATGATGAGGATGAGCTTCCTGTAGCTGATAGAGAGGGGCGCATAGAAAAATACATCGGTGTGAAAGTAAAGGTATGTATCATTTAAATTGGAAGCAAACTCGTCATATTAACCTTGACCACTTTAGTTCTGATTCCGTTAGGTAGTGTTTGGTAGTGGTGGAATCGTTGAAGGAATGGAACTCTTCATTCCATTGGAATAAAAAGAAAATTGGTTGTATTGTCTAATGGAATGGAATAGACCATTCTTGAAGGAATGTGACTCTTGCATATTGTTAATTTTAGTTCAATCTCTGCGGAGTCTTTTTATTACTCCATCGTGGAATGAAATGAATGTTTTGCAATGTAACCCATATTTAGTTGTGTACTTTTAACAACAATATAGTTTTACTTTCTAAAATTTCTACAAAATATTTTTCATCATAATCTTTTAGGATTTTGATAATTTTGATAATTTTATTATGTTCAATTTTAATTTTTGTAAATTAAAAACCTCATTAATTAGAATTGAATAATGTACAAATTAGAGTTAAAACTATACGATTTAAGTACATATAAAAGAGAAAAACATATGAAGATTCATTCCATTCCTACGGGGTCAACCAAACATTGAAAGTAATGACTCACTCCAGTACCTTGCTTATTCCATTACTCTAATGATACCATGTCATCATTCCATTACATCCAACCAAACACACAATTAGGGCTTGTTTGTTTTGTGGATTCCCACATAATCCGACAGATAAGGAATTGGAGATTCTATTCTATAGCAGGTTTGGTTGCCAAAATTCAGTCACGATCCTTCTGAATCCATGTTTTATGGCTTTCGCCCTTCCCAGGGAAGAGTGGAGGAGTTCAAAACGTGTGACTGATTATGATGTTTATTTCTGACTCCTTCATATTCCAATTATTGTTTTGGATTAATATTTCAGGTCTCTTTCACTGGACAAAGGGAGACACAGTCCATGAAGCAATTGTCTGGAGGCCAAAAAACCGTGGTTGCATTGGCACTCATATTTGCCATACAGCGATGTGATCCAGCTCCATTTTATCTTTTTGATGAGATCGACGCTGCACTAGACCCTCAGTACCGAACAGCAGTCGGAAGTATCCTTTCTAGTATTTGAAAATTTGCTTATATGCATTGGACAGGCCTGAAATAGATTTGGAAGGCTATTTTTGGTAATGAAGATATGGATTCACGTGTTTTGCCTAGACGAGAAATTGATAGCGAGTCTTTGTGCCACCCTGTTCCACCTTTTTGGGCGGAAAAAATATTGCAGTAATTGTCACATTCACAAGTCCGAGTCCAATGCATGACAAACACAGTACAAAACCATCTGTCCTTAATGATAGCAAGTTGAAAAGATTATGGACCTTGACTTTTTTCCTAGTTTTTATATTGTTTCTATTCTTGACAACTTGTTTGTAGATATGGTTCGTCGTGTGGCAGATATGGCAAATACACAATTCATTACAACAACATTCAGGCCCGAACTCGTGAGAATTGCTAGCAAGATATATTGTGTGACACACAAAAACCATGTTAGTCGTGTAAATGTTGTCACCGTGGAAGAAGCGTTGGATTTCATTGAGCATGACCAATCACATAATACTAAATGAGGTAGGCCAAGCAAAATTTCACATTTTGTTTCTTTATATCATTCATAAACTTGTAATCTCACAAAAATAGTTTTTAAACCATAGATTATCTTTATTCACAACTTAACCCCACCCAATCTTTCATTAAGAAGTTACCCTCTTTCTCATCCACATATATACAATGTTTAATCCCAACCCAATTTCAGTTTTTCCTTGGTTCAATTAGCAACCTGACCCGACCTTCTAATTATAAAAAATTCATATATTATTAATTTTTTGTTTTCTTAATATTATAAGAATATAGATGTAAAATTATATCATTCCAAAACAAACTACAAATAAAATTTACAAATTTTGAGAAAATGTGGCGATATTAGTCTTTATCTGTAAATGAAAAGATTTAAGAATTTTGGTGGATTTTGTTTTTCTGAATAAAAATAAAGTTTGGTTTACTACTAGAGAAGTTTTCTTCAAAAATAAACATTAAGCATCCAATAAGAATTTACATGTGTTAAACGGACAGACCAACCTTAGCAAGCCAAGGCTGGTTGAACAACCTAATCAGCCATATTCAATTTCTCTTTGTGTTTTTTATTCGATTTTATCTTTTATCTAACATAATCGTACTACTAGACATGTATACATATATATGCGCGCACATATATACGCATATCATGCACTTGAATTCTCATTCATACCATAAATGACAATAAAATGGCTTGCTTTGTATGCATCACACGGATGATTTCCTTGTGTGACCTTTTCACTTGGGGTTTTCAGACAAGTCCTTCCTCCGTTGGTCATGGGTTTCTCCTCCCATATGGTAATGGAGGATATGAGAGGTAGAGTGTGTAAACTCAGAATAATATTGGTGTTACAAGTTTCATTAGATATCATGACTTCAATACATGCATTATCATGAAGATGGGTGTGACAAGTTTCATTGTATATATCATGACTTCAACACATGCATTATCATGAGATTTATACATTGCATTGAAATTTTCTTTATTTTGTTTATATCCAAAACTTGATCTCATTAGGCTTTCTAGCCTAACACTTGATGTTATCAGTAGTATTTCAAGTTTGAAGAAGTAATTGATTAGCTCGACTTATAGAGTTCTGAGGCCTAAAGAGTTGATATCTTTAGAGGAATAGCGATTCAGTCGGGTTTAGCCTGAAAGGCATTACTTCTTGATCGCTTCTTGATGATACTAGACTTTTCATACTCAAGGTTTGATTTGATGAATTAGTACATGATTGCCGGGTTTGAAGATCAATTCCATTTATTCTCGAATTACTGTTTCAATTATAATTAGACAAAATTGCAAAAATGGTCCCTGTGGTATGCATTTTTTTGGGGTTTTAGTCCAAACCACGACTTTTTTGGATTGATGGTCCTTTTGAGCTAGTTTCGTTGCGTTTTTGGTCCCTCCAAATAGTGAAATGACTATAATACCATTAGGGTATTTATTTTTCATTTTTCTTTCAATTTTTTAAATTTAATAGTTATTTTAATTATTTAAAAAAAAAAAAAAAAAAAAGAGGGGTCCACCTCTCTCTTTCTCTCACTCACTCCTCTTCACTTGTACTTCCTCCCATCGATCCGGATCCACTTTTCTGAATCCTTACATAAACATCGATCATAACTCAATCAGAAACACATAAACAAAAACTAAACATGAGCTAAATGGTATTTCCAGCAATCCGATTACAGCAACGCCTGTTCCTTCACAAGAAACCCGTCGTTCTAATTCCTCCATAACTCGACCTCGGACTATCAACACAGATCTTAACAGTCAGCTGTAAATCCTCAGGCGAAATGCTCTCAGTTATCTCCATTGAGAAATTCTTCTTTTGCAGAAACCCTTCACAAGGCTCCGGCTCCGGTTTCACAACGCTCTGGTAGGTTTGGTTCTTTTCGTAGTCCATCACCATCTTCCTCAACCACCTGCAACTTTGATTTTTGATTTAGGTTATGATCAGTTCTTGAACACATAACAGGTGCATCTCGATTTATTCTTTTACCCCTGAATCAATCGGAGCATATCACCAGAATACCTTTTAAGATCTCATCGGAGAGGTTGTCACTGTATGAAGATGAAGCAGCTGCTAGTAATGGAGGAGTGATGTTTTTTATTGTCTTCTATCCACTCCTCTCGTATCTTTCTAGTCTTCCATGTCCAAATCAACGATGCTCTCTGATGTCGTAATCCCGTTCTTCATCTTGGACGTACTCCTATAGTTGACCGCATAGCATGTTGTCCAATTTCATTTAAAAATAGAAGAGAACGAGCATTTAAGCCTCCATGCGGCGAGACCATTTTTGTAAATGTCTTACATACAACGACAATTTTCATAATCTTGTCTTATATAGGGTGCATTTATGTAACTTTCTTACATGGGGACCATTTCTATAACTTTCTTGTACACAGAAGAAAAAATTGTAACTTCATTTATTTTCTACATTAGGACCATTTCTGTAATTTTGTCTTAGATTGTAATTGTTTGTGTAATTGTGTTACATAGGTACAACTTATGTAATTTTTTGTCACACATGGATCATTTATGTCATTTTGTCTATTTCAAACTACAACAATCAAAATTGCAATTAAACTCATTAATTTCAAAAAAATATTGTAGCAAGAATTGAGTGTATTGTGATATAATATGTTCTTTCGAATTTAGTGATGAAAATTTTGAAGTTATCAATGAACTGATTTTATAAGACATGAATGAGGAAAATTTTGAAACTACACTATAATAGTTGGTAGTTTTTTGAAAGCACAATACCTCATTAAGAAAAAAAATAATAAAAGTGTGATGTTGCAATAAAAACAAGCGAAAGTAGGCTGCTATAATGTGGAATGCAGGAACTATATGCCACCTTCTGAATTTATAGTGTGGAGGTGTGTAATTGTATCTTTATAATGTGATAAGTACTTCTTTATATATAGTGTATGCATTTCAGCGTGGAAATAGTTTACACTTTATAAGGACAACATAGTAATATGTCAACATAAAAGTGGAGAGTAAATTGACAATTATTAATACTATTGACGGGGCGAGTCTAAAAACCGTCGCCTTCATCACAGCCGTTCAAACTCCCCAACTTTCAATCACAGCCGTAATAACTCAACTTTACGGTTAATCGTAGCCGTTTTCAGTTCCTCCTCACGCGTTCTTTTTCTTCTCCACCACGTTCAGGCTGTGGGGAGTGGTCACACCCAACCCACCGAAAAAGTGTTGCCACATTTGCGTCACGTTAACTTCACCAACAACCCATTGGAAATGGTTACCACTCCACATCATTTTATATTTTTATTTTTGTAATTTTTTATCATTAAGTTAAATAAAAAAAACATAATTTAAAACTTAAGTAATCAATTTACTAATTAAAAATTCAAATAAACATATTATTAATTTTTAAAATTATATAAACATATATAGTTTTATATAGTAGAGGGTTTAATTTAATTTAAATAAAAGTGAAAGGGTATAATAAGAATAAAAGAGACAATCACCGGGTTTCCTTTTTGGTCGTCTTCTTCACCCGTCTTCTTCAATACCTGCAACTGTGATTAAAAAAAAAAATTATTAAATGCTTCAAACGGTCTCAAAATTGACCAACCAATTACCTTTCGTGTCTTCTATTTTCTTTGAATAGATGGAATCAATTACCCAACATGTTTGTTAATTGACAATATTGTACTTTCTTTTAAATGACAAATTGACAAATTGACCACTATTGTGGTTTAGAATAAATTGATTACTGAAACTGTGTTTGTTAATTGTAGTGATTATTTCTGCCTTTTGTTAACACCAAAAATAACAATATTTGCAACATTGCTTCACTGGTTTCACTCCTTGACACAACAAGAGGATAATAATTAAAGGGTTTTTTTTAACATGTATTCTCTGTTATAGTAGAAGTAATGCTTTATGTTCTCATTTTCTATCCAATATTGTATGGTGGATGGTAGAAAAAGGCTACAATATACCATGTAGTGTTTCTGCAATGAATTCGCAAACCCATCTAATGTTTCTTTATGGTTCGTTTATTTACCTCAAATTCACCTATAAGGTACCTCATTCCTCCTCCAACATTCCCTGTGGTTTACTACAGTTTTACTTGACCAATTGAATTATATAACGTTAAATATCACTTTCCCCTCAATTTTATTTGGTGTTGATATCAACCATGGAGAAGAAGAATAACAACTAGAAGATTGGCTCAATTTCAATCAAGAAACTTCAATTTCGATGGTAGGTATGTTTCATTCTCTCTCTCTCTCTCTCTCTCTCTCTCTCTCTCTCTCTCTCTCTCTCTCTATATATATATATATATATATATATATATATATATATATATATATATCAAAAATAACATAAAAATGAGTTATGGAACAGAAAAAATAAAAGATAAAAGGGGCATAAATGAATCTAAAATGCTTATCCTTTTGCAATTTAAGTGTATCAACAGTGTATAGTAAAAACCAAAAACTTTTGTCTCCATTTTCCTTATAGGCAAATGGAATTACGTGTATTTTGATTTACTGCACTTTCAATTTCTCTAATATCAAGACATTCTACCTATAAAATCTAGCAATTATAGCACTTTACTATTGAGTTAGGCCATGAATTGGACAATATGCATCATGCTTCATGCAAGGAGAATCCAACCACTAATGAGTGGACCCCAGCACCTATGACAGTAAAACTGGAATTAACTTTAATTTTTTTAAATATAAATAATTTGAAAGAGATCTTGGTGAACTTTCTATTTCAGAATTTTTGTCTCTAATAAACATCAAAGGAGCGATAATTGAAATGGACTATTTGCTTCAGATGTAATCAAATAGCAAGACAAGTAGATGACAAACAAGTTTTGTGAATTATGAGGGTATTCCGGTTGAAGTTTCTGTTGTAAATTGAAAAATATACCCATTATAACATTCTACTTTCTTTTCTGTTTATTACAATATTGTATTGTCAAAATTTCTTATAAAGGCAATGTAATTTGAAAACGTATGTCTTATAGCATTGTACTTTCAAATTCTTCATTCGCCAATTTTTTAACATAGTTTATTTATCTTATAGTTGATTTGTTTTTGCTATTGTTCACGCTTTTATTTCAGGCGATGAGTGTTTCTTACCTTCACAATAGATCAAAAAATAAGTTTGTAGGTGTTTATATAATTGGAACAAATGAACGATATAAGTAAAAAAAAAAATATTGAATTTCATAATACAATGCTATAATTGGAACAAATGAAAGCACAATGTTATATAAGAAAGTAAAATCGATTTACAAGTGGTGTGTTTGGAGAACTTTTATCACATTCTTTTGTTTAATAATAATAAGGTACACTATCAAAATTTCAAAAAAAATAGCAGTGTACTTTATCAAAATTCTTAGATTCCAACAATATACTTTTGCAACAATAGCATATATGATTCACATTCAACCACTTTGATCTTGCTCTTATTTTCGAGTTTTCTGTTTATTTAAATGAATTTATGTTAAGTGTCAATTGAAAATTTAGAAAGAATGATGCTCGACTAGACCTGGCAATGGGGCGGGTTTGGAGCGAATCGACCTTGATCCAAACCCTTTTAACAAATTTCAATATCTGATCCAAACCCGTTTCGTAACCCACATGGTTTTGAATAATCAAACCCATACCCTTATCCACCGAATCAGCACATACCCAAACCCACCACATAAGCCATAGGTTTTTTGAATAATCAAACACATTTTACTTAAATCATAAAATAACATTTATAATAAAACAAATGTTGATTTAGAAAACATATTACGTACTCGAGGACTTTTGATTGGAAATAAAATCATTGCTATGGTAACTTCCGATTGGTTTTTGAACGTTGATTGCATTGATAGAGATTATCAATTGCAAACTTTCTTCTATTTGATAAATGAATTTGTTGATTTATAAATGAAATTTATGATTTCTTGATGAAGTATAAATGAAATGACATCATGACTCTTGGTAGAAGACTGTAAGTTTAGAAGTCGAGTCCTCGAGTCCTATGTAAAAACAGTTTAGTCTTTGTCCTTTTCTTTTTGGGCTTTCATTTGGAATTAAAAGTAAATTTTAGGCAGTATAAAAGATAAATATATAATTATAAAATTTGTACGGGGCAGGTTATAAACGGAGCGGATCGGTGATGATCCATATCCGAGCTTTTTAATAAAAGGGTTAGCGGGTACGGATCGTTAACGGGTAAACGAATCAAAAACTATGCTCCAAACCCATATAATTCTTAAGGGTTTGGATCGGATCAGGGTCAAAACCCGCTCCATTGCCAGATGTAGCTCGAAAAATTGTTATTATTAGGTTATCATGCTTTTTTATTTTGAATCTTGATGTTTTTCGCTATTGTTTTCTATAGGAAAATTTTAGTCATTAGTATTGGATTGTTGGAACTGAAACTGGATATCGGTTACATCTGTTCTTTTAATTTTGGAACCGAAACGGTTCCGGTACATGTTACCTGATTTTATAACATATAGAAAGTATAAAAGTAAAAAATATAAAGTAGCATTTTCTAAAATGAGAATACTTATCATAACATTAAAATATGTGTTAACTGTGGTTGTGGTAGCATGATATTACCCTCATTTTTATTAGGGTATATAACTTGTCATAAATTTAGTGTACATATTTTGCAAGGCAAAAACATGTTTTTACCGGAAACATTCATATCTATTATGAGTTTTATTTCTTATTTCTTACTTCAACCAGGTGCGAAGAAAAACTCATTTGATGATCTTCATGAACAATGTCTGTATTTTTTAGTAAGAATGACCTTTTGTTATGTATTCAACATAATAATAGATATTATTTCAAGAGATAGAAAGATAATCATTGCTAATATAGGAACGAATGAAAGATATATGCTATAAAAATAAGATAAATCAATATATTGTTTATACATTTGTCAACTTGTCCACCGGACGGGTATGACACTAGTTTAACTTGTTGGTGGACTTATCATGCATAAGATGTTTATGTATCACCAATTTGAGCAACAAACAAATACATTAATGAAGTGAAAAAGGAGAAAAACTAAATAAAAGAAAAGCAAAAATTTTCATAAACAATTTGTAACATCCCGTTTAAAATAAAATAATTTAATAAAAATCCAGAACCCCGAGAAGTAATTTTATTATTATTTTATATTATTATTGTCCACAAATTAAATAATAATTAGTGTGGTGTTGGTTTCGGAAGGCCAAATGATATAATTTTGATTTCCGAGGGTTAAAGTGTAATTTTGGGACTTAATTTGTAAGGATTTACGGAAGCAGGGACTAAGGAGTAAATGATGGACCTTATATGAGAATATTTTGTTGAGGAGGGACTGATTGGTAAGTTTTGGATCTGCTTTGTAAGGGTTTTCTGCAGGAAGGGTGAAAAGGGTAAATATTAGGGTTTTTTTGAAAGAAAATATAGAAGGGAGGGTCATTGTTGTTATTATGGGTTGGAGTTTAGGAGTCGGGTATATAACCCATCGCAATCCTCTCTCAAACCCTAAGCCGAAAGATATGAGTAGCCATCACCCTCCATCCTTGTGCCTCCCTCTTCCAGCCGCCGCACTGACTCCTTACGCCACCCCTCACCACCATCAGCGGAGAGATCGAGAACCACCAACGATCGCACCATCTGCCGGCTTGGGCAATTACTGCCACTATTCCATTGTCATTCGACCACCATAACGACCGGGTACCGCCACAGCGTAGCTGCTAGACATTTTGAGCCCCGAGAGCTGTTGACCGCCGGTGATAGCGACCACTAGACTCCCACCACGTTTGCTGCTGACGAGAGGGAGTCTAACGATTCGAAGATGTTGGGACGACGGGGTTGTGATGGGTTGAATGAGCGACATCTCTGTCAGACGAGTTCAAGCATTCCACCGCCGTCACTTCCCAGCCATGCTTTTCTTTCCCTTCTCCGTCTCTGTTCCGACGTTTCGCCGCTGCTGTGGCTCCGTCCACTTTCTTTTTCGCGGCTGTTAGGACCTGTCAACCGTCGCTGCTACCGGATTCCTTGTGCTACCATCGCCGCCAGGTGGGCGGGTTGAAAACGAGTTCAAGCATTCCACCGCCGTCACTTCCCAGCCGTGCTTTTCTTTCCCTTCTCCGTCTCTGTTCCGACGTTTCGCCGCTGCTGTGGCTCCATCCACTTTCTTCTTCGCGGCTGTTAGGACCTGTCAACCGCCGCTGCTACCGGATTCCTTGTGCTACCATCGCCGCCAGGTGGGCGGGTGGGTTATTTCACAACAGAAGTCGTGTAAATGTGTATATGTGCGCGTCTTCTGTAGGTCGGAAATTGTATGGGAACCACCATGGTCGCCAGCCATGGTGGTTGTCGCCGTTTACCACCACCTGCCACCACAGTGCGGCTATGTGTGTATGTACTTAGTATGTGTTTATTAGTATGTGTGAGTGGGTGTTAATTGGATGGTGTTGTAAATTGTAACAAAATGGAATAATGGAAAAGAAAATCTGTCACCACCACCGTAAGGTGGTGGTTGCTGCCTCCTGCCGCCACCGGCCGCCGTGTCGGATGGCGGTGTGCTTTGATTGCGTTTGGACCTCGGTTGGGGGATGTTTGGACAATATGGGACCAATGAAACCCTAATGGGCCCAAAGAAACCCTAGTGGCCCAATGGAACCCTAATGGGCCCAATAAGGCCCAATGTGACCTAAAATCCCAACCAATGGACTAATGGGCTAGTATGGGGTTGGAAAACCTTAATTAGGGTTTGGAAAACCCTAATGGCATAAGACCCTAATTTTGAGAATTTATTGGGACACACACGAGATTATTTAATAACTTGAAATATTAAATAATAATCATTGACAAAATTAACCTAAAAGCAATATTGGACTTAATAAATTAATTCCTTAGTAAATTAAGTCGTTAATGGGTTAAGTAAGAAACACTTAACCCAAATTATCATTTCATGTGAAAGCCTTAATATCACTCAGGCTTTGAGTTGGGCCTTCCTGTTGGGCTTTTGCAATTGGACTGTTGGTGGGCCATCCAAGAGCAAGTTAATGGACCAAAGTAATTAGATGGGCTTTAGGGTAAGGCCCATGTGAGGACTTAGGCCCAACTTGGAAAGTTGGGCCATAATTGGGCCTTCATGATTATGTGATATTGGATCATGGGAATTGGATTGGAATAATGTGATGGGCCATAAAGAAAGACCATGTAGAGGTCTGGTCCCAATTTGGAAAATTGGTCCATGTGTTGGGCTTTGGCCCATTACTTGACTATTGGGTTTTGTAGTGTGAGTTGGACTTTGGGCTTTGAACCCAATTATTAATTGGGTGTTGTTTGATGTTGGCAGTTTGGGAATCTGTCAACCAGCAGTTGGAGTTTCATCCGCGGGACTTCAGCAGTGCTAGGTGAGTCATCCTCACTATATCAATAGGGTCTAAGGCACCAAGGTCGGCCCTTATGAATTGTATTTGGTTATGGCATGATACGTTTATTGATTACATCTTGGTTATAGTATGTTGGTATGATATGTATGATATGTTCTTGTTATTGATTGATTATGTGTTATGAGTATGTTGGCATATGTATGTGTATGTGTGGGTTGAGGCGGTCCTGCTTTATGCTGAAGGCCAACGTACCCAGGGCGGTCCAGATAGGCTGAAGGCCTGCGAGGCAGTCCAGTTAGGCTGAAGGCTCATTATGCCTATTGTTTGATAGAAATAGTGATCTGTTAGTTCTGCCTCCTGGTAGATAGGATGACACTATGCTTGTTGATCTGTTCGATCTGAATCCTGATAGTTAGGATGAGGTTATGTTTATGCTTAGTGACCTGGTTAGGTCGGTGTCCTGGGTATAGGATGTTGATGTGCTATATGATATATTAGATCGATTTGATTGTTATATATGTATGCTAGTGTATGATAATTATGTTCACATGTTTGTTTGATTGGGGGTTGGGTTGAGGCGGTCCTGCTTTGTGCTGTAGGCCAACATACCCTGCGAGCGATTCGGATATACTATAGGCCCTGCGAGGCGGTCTAGTCATGCCGAAGGTTCGGAAGCGGTCCAGATAGGATGTAGGCCCTGTGAGGTGGTCCAGTCATGTTGAAGGCTCATGATGCATGTCGTTATGTATTGGTTATATGATATGGTTATGTTGGTATGGTGTTGGTATTAAGGGGTAACTCACTAAGCTCTCGGGCTTACAGTTTTAGTTTATTGTTTTAGTTACATCAGATGATCGCAGGAAGGCAAAGGCGTGATCGTACAGCTCCTCATATTTTATGGTTTTATGAATCAATTCTGGGGATACTCTGATGTCTAAACTATTTTGAAAACAAACTATAATAACTTTATGGTTTTAAAATGTATTAAAAAAATTTAATTTGGCTTGAATTTTATGGGTGTTACAAGTTGGTATCAGAGCCTTGGTTTGAGTGAATTGGAGGAACACTCGTGTGAATCCAATCTCAAATCAAGGAAAGGATTTTAAAATGAATTTATTAAATGGTTTTCAAAATAAGTACAGGAGGATATTGGGTGTACGATCAGCTAGAGCCAATAAGTAGACCCCAAAATACCATACATTTATTTTATTATGTGATATGTTAGAACAACATGCTAGTACTAGGCTAGGGATCTTTAGCAATTGCATGATAGAATTGCCTGATTACATGATGCATGCTAGCCTAGGGTTTCCTTATATGAGATTGACATCATTATTGTAGTTACTTATGTATGCATCACGGCTGTGTATAATTAAGATCTTATAGCCTGGGAATGTTTGATTTGGCCTTATGTTCTATTCTTATTGATTAGGGCTTAGGGTAGGATTGAATATTCAAAAGCCTATGGGGTCCAGTGTTATGTATGGCTAGCATACACTAGTGCTGCAGGGTTGGTGGAAGTTTCATGGATGGGTGGGTTGTGTGAGGTCTGGAGGCCAATTATGAGATATTTAGCGTTCCTCTAGGAGTGAGGATTAAGCGCTCGCTATGTTTAAGTATATTGTTAGGGCATTGTGATGATACTTGAGACAAATATGGGTAGGTGTGGAAGGTAGTATGGGCCCGTACTACTGAAAGCACAGGACTCATACGCGTAGCAAGGAAGTCACAACCCCTAGGGTTTGGTTGGGAATTGGCTCTTTGTCATTATATGGGTTATCAAAGACCTTTCTGGTGTGTTACCAGAATGGTGGTTACAAGACGTCTTGAGAGCGGATTCGAGTTAGGATCGGGACCTGGCAGCCAGGATAGGCTAGCATTATCAGTGGATCGTGTCAGTGAGATCATCTGGGAGGAGGTGATCGTGATTTGTCTGGGGTCAGATTCCGGAGATGTTTGGGTCTATCAAGACTGCCATGGTTGAATACCTTGATGAGCGCTATATAGACATTGTTGAGACGGCTGCCACAACAGCTTCAACAGCTGTAACAACGGCAGGGGAACGAGTTGGTCGAGCTTTCCAGTACCGGGACTCGTTACTAGGACATATTTTAATAAGCAGAGGGCTGCAGTTGCTTGTGTAACATCCCGAGTTCAGGAGTGGAAGTTCAGGGTTCAAATTGTAAATAAGGATGGTCAACTCGGTGAGTCCATGGGTGGACTCGGCGAGTAGAGTCGTGATTCTGGTCGCATGTAAAGTGGCCAACTCGGCGAGTCGGCGGCTGGACTTGGCGAGTTGGTGCTGAAGAGAGAAAAACCCTAATCTTCGGGGTTGCACCCTATTTAAAGGACTTAATGCCCTCCCCTCAGTCCCCTTAGCCCCTTTTGAAGTCCATAAACCCTAAATCCGTTTGTGAGAGCATTGGAGAGCATTTGGAACCTAGATAAGTGCTTGGTGAAGAGATCTTTGAAGATTAAGAAGGTTGGAGCAAGGGGCTTTGCAGAGATTTGGTTCATTCTTCAGTTGGAGCTTCCTTTTGAGGTAATAATTCATTGCTGGAACTTTTGAGCATCTAGATCTATCATTGTAGAGTTTTTGGGAGCTTATTTAGAGTTATTTCGGGTTGGAGGTGGGATCTGAGGTTGCTACCTCAGATCTGGAATAAAGATGACCCAAAAGTGCATAAAGCCCCTGTCCTTGAGTTGTTAGTGAAGCCTTCTTGTCCCAAACCCTAGCCCAAGAGTGTTTTATGCTTAGATCTCTTTGGATTCACGTAAAGTTTGACACTTTATGTGATGGATGGGTTGTAGGAGAGTAGATCTATGGTTGGGAGTCCCTGCATGGCTTAGAAAGCCACTATATGGATTAAGAACTAGAGGTACTCAGCGAGTCACATGGATGTACTCGGCGAGTTGGATGAAGATAGGCAGGAACTCGATGAGTTGGAAGAACAACTCGGCGAGTCTGTTGAAGATTGCCTTGGACTCGGCGAGTCTGGTCGTAAGGTCCTAACCTTTTTGGTTGAGCGGTGAATCGGTGAGTCGAGGGACGACTCGGTGAGTTGAGTAGGGAGTGACTCAGAGTTGGTTGGACTCGGCGAGTCTTGGGGCGACTTGGCGAGTTGAGTCGTGGATTGGGAGATTCTGAGTATAGGGACTCGACGAGTCAGACGGTTGACTCGGTGAGTAGAGTCAGTCAGGAAGGTTGACTTTGACTGAGGACTTTGACTTTGACCAAGAGTTGGCCAGTTGACTTCCAGGGGTATTTTGGTAATTATTGGTATTTATTGAGTTCAGTCTTTTGGTATTATCAGTGGTGGAGTTCGTGTCAGAGGTTAGAGCAGCGTGATCTTATCTTTTCAGTCAGCAGTTGCGAGGTGAGTTATCCTCACTATATCAACAGGGTCTAAGGCACCAAGGCCGGCCCTTTATCGGATTTTAATCCGGGTATTGTTGTTATGTTATTGCTTTGCTATGTTGCATCCTGGTAGTCAGGATGGTATATGTTAGAGACCTGGTTAGGTCGGTATCCTGGTATATAGGATGATGATATGCTAGTGACCGGTTAGGTCGGTATCCTTGTTAGGATGATGATATGTTATGTTATGTTATGTGATCTGCTAGATCGGTTTTATTGGAGGTGGATTGTTATATGATTATATGTTTATGTGCACATGGTTGTCGGATTGGGGTTAGGTTGATGCGGGTCCATCTTTGTGTTGTAAGCCAACATACCCAGGGCGGACCAGTTATCCCGAAGGCCCATCGAGCGGTCCGGATAGGCTGAAGGCCCCGAGAGGGCGGACCAGACGTGCCGAGGCTCGGAGAGTGGACCAGGCCGACTGAAGGCCCGGTGCGGGCGGACCAGTCATACTGTAAACTCAGAGAGTGGATCAGGTGGATTGAAGGACCGGTGCAGGCGGACCAATCACATTGTAGACTCGATGTATATGGCTAGACTTGGAGGGTGGACCAGGTGGACTGTAGGCCGGTGCGGCGGATCAGTCACACAGTAGACCCGAAGTGCATGGTTGTTCTGTGTTCTGTTATGATATGACATGCTATGTGTATGGTATATGTGGTTGGTATTTTAGGGGTATCTCACTAAGCTTTCGGGCTTACAGTTGTGGTTTAAATTTTTCAGGTACTTCAGGAGACTGTGGCAAGGTAAAGGCGTGATCGTATCGCTCCTCATGTTTATGTTTTATGATATGGTTCTGGGAATACTCTAATAATGAATGTATTGAAAACCTTTTTGTAATAACTTAATGAAATTGGGTAGTTTTTGAAAAGTTTAAATTGGTTGGGATTTTTAGAGCGTTACAAGTTGATATCAGAGCCTTGGTTTGAGTGAATTGGAGGAACATTCGTGTGAATCCAGTCTCAAATCAATGGGAGTTTTCAAAAGAGAATTTAAAATGGTTTTTAAAAAAATGAGTAAAGGAGGATGCGGAGGTACGATCAGCCGGAGCCAGTAAGTAACCCCAAAATGTCATACAAGTTATTTGATTATGTGATATGTTAGAACAACATGCTAGTACTAGGCTAGGGATCTTCAGGAATTGCATGGTAGAGTTGCCTGATTTATGATGCCTGCTAGCCTAGGGTTTCTTTCTGTATGAGATTCCCAGTGTTCCTCTAGGAGTGAGGGTTGAGTGCTTGTTATGCTTCTTCTTCACTAGGGTGTTTTGGTGATACTTGATATAAATATGGGTAGGTGTGGAAGGTAGTATGGGCCCGTACTACTGAAAGCACAGGACCCATACGTGTATCAAGGAAGTCACAATCCCTAGGGCTGGGTTGAGATTCGGTGCTCGGGTTAATGAGGAGTGTCTGATGTTTTGCGGTAATTTCAGTATGGTGGTTACGAGGCATGCTGGGAGCGGATCCGGGTTAGGATTGGGAGCAGGAGGGGGCGGTCAGGGTGGATCAGCACCACCCGAGGTTATCGGTCAAATGAGCACAGACGAGTTGGATGCTAGGATTCATGAGATCTTACATGATGAGGTTGTTGCTATGTTCCGGGCAGAGTTGCCGGAACTGTTTGGGTCGATCAAGACCGCCATGGTGAAGTATTTTGATGAGCGCTATGCAGCTCTTATAGAGACGGTTGTCGCGGCTAGGGCTGTTCACTATTTGGATAAAACCGAATTATCCAATTCGACTATTTGGTTCGGATATTCGGATTTTTGGATTGGATTTTACCAAAACCGAATTATTATTTTGGATTTCGGATTGGTTTTGGTTTATAAAATACGAACCGAATAGTCCAAAAAAAACCGAATAATAATTTATTATTTATTTATTTTTAATATATTTATAACTATTTATTAGTTTTATAAATTATTTTTTTCAAAAAAGTTCAAAAGGTTTCACCAAATAAAAAAATTAATATGCATTTTCTCTCAAAAGTGTTTTATCTGTTAATATTAAATTATAATATATCCTCTTAGTAGTTGTTTATAAATTATAAATTACAGCTAAATAATTTGTTTTTTTTTCTCTATAAAAATTGGATAATATTATAATTATATATCGGATTTAAATGTTACGCTTTTTTAAAACCGAATTATAAAAACCCATCCAACCGAATTGTAATTGGATTGGATTGGATCGGATTTGAATTTAGTTTGGACAATTCGGATCCATATTTTGAAAACCGAAATCAATTTGGATTTACTTAATTGGATCAGATCGAACCGATCCATCCAAACGAACACTCCTAGCCGCGACGGCTACAACGGCTGTAGCAGCGGCAGGGGGAGGAGCCGGTAGAGGTTTTCAGTATCGAGACTTCGATAATACGAAGCCCCCTACCTT
Source organism: Lactuca saligna (assembly GCF_052625555.1). NCBI lineage: Eukaryota > Viridiplantae > Streptophyta > Magnoliopsida > Asterales > Asteraceae > Lactuca > Lactuca saligna. Next base: position 51,049,351 of record NC_136418.1, on the reverse strand, counting down.
CGATGGAGTTCAGGACCCGATTGTTGCTATGAGATGGTTTTCAGACATGGAGGGGTGTTTCTTCACGTGTTCATGCCCTGCTGATCAGAGAGTGAGGTGTGCTCTGAACCTGTTGAGGCTCGGGGCGAAGGATTGGTGGAGATTGACCATAGGGTCATTTTCGGATGCGCATAGGGCTGCGGTTTCTTGGGATCGGTTTCGGGAGATGTTCAGCACTCGCTATGTTCCACGAGTTGAGAGAGACAGGTTGGCTCAGGAGTTCCTGGAGCTGAAGCAGGATTCAGAGTCGGTGACGGAGATCACCAGGATGTTCACTGAGAGGGAGATGTTTTGCCCAGAGTTTGCTTCGGAGCAGGCTCAGATGTCCCAATATCTGAGTATGCTCAAGAGGGATATCAGGCAGTTTGTCTCTACGCAGAGGTGCGAGACCTTGCTGGAGTTGCAGGAGGCCGCTTGACAGCGTGAGTTGGAGATTGAGTTACAGTTGAGAGAGCAGAGGCAGGCCCCAGTATAGTCGCAGCTGACACCGAAACGGTCCAAGATCGTTGATACTAGGTTGGGAGATCAGAGCAGCCGCACTTGTGGGAAGTGCGGGAAGGGTCACACCGGAGTTTGTAGATCCGGTGGTGCGTGCCGCAAGTGCGGGAGGGAGGGGAATTATGCGAGCGATTGTCGTCAGTCAACCCCAGTTTGGGATATGAGGATTTGTTATCAGTGCGATCAGGTTGGTCACATGAGGGTCAACTGTCTGCAGCTTGCTGCAGGACCGGTGCAGGCTCCAGCACCAGCCACTTTGAGGATTACGAGTGGAGGTCAGGGTGGAGCAGAGCCCCCGAGGGCTCAAGGGCGTGCTTTTCAGCTTATGGTAGAAGAGGTCAGGGCAGAGCCGGATGCAGCTGCGGGTACGTTTCCTTCTTGATATCTTATGGTTATTATGGAGTATTATATATGCTAGTCTTGTTCGCATAATTTATGGTATTGTATATGTTCGATCTTTTGGGTTATGGTATTATTGAGGGGTCGGTAGTTAGGGGTTGAAATCAGTTAGCATCCAAGGGATTGGTGGTCAGATTTTGGTTGAGTGATCTGTTGTCGGGTATAGCAATTTCGATTTGAGAAGTGTTCAGTGAAGAGTCGAACTCCCTTAGAGTTCGAGATGTGCGATGTCGGAAAAGTGATTTTGTGGAGGTTGCTCGTTTTGATTCAGTTCAAGTAAAAGAGAATTTTTTGAGTAAGAATGTTTAAGTGATGTCGGTTGGGTCACCAGTGGTTGGTAGTCAGTGCTCTAAGTAAGGAGAATTGGAAAATTCTCAGGAGGATCGACAAGTATTTGAGGTAGATTAGCTATTTGGAAGTCAGCGGTGTTCAGTCAGCCAAGAGTGTGGGCTGGTATGAGTAAGTGGCAAACTAGTGGGGGCAGGGAGTAGACCATGGATTCAAGGCAGATAGTGTTTGATGTTAGGCCTGGGTTTAGGCCATGGAAAGGATTTTGGGATCGGAACGAGAGTTCGGAACCCCTAAGGGGCTAGAATAGTGTGAACGGGAAGGATTCCCTAGAAGGGTAGATGGAATGATGTATGATAGTTGAGTAGACCGGGAAGACTGAAGGCCGGAAGGCGTACCAGTCAGGTCGAAGGCTCAGGAGAACGGTCGACAGGCTGAAGGCCCAGGGAGGCGGTCCAGACATGCTGAAGGTTCCGAGAGTGGTCCAGATAGGCTGAAGGCCTGGAAGGGCGGTCCAGTCATGCTGAAGACTTTGTATGTATTAGTGGATCGGTATGAGGAGAATGAGGAAATGCGTCGCCAGGGAATGATGATTGATATGGTCTGGCTCCAAGTGTTGATTGTGTTAGTGGAAAGCAGTGCATGGACCCGCGAGTCCTTGCGAGCAGATTTAGAGTATATGGAAGTGCAAGGATAGCAGTTACTCTACATGGATAATGTAGAGTGAAGTATAGCTCAATGGCACGTGTAGGTGCAGTAAGGATTGTTGAGTGGATTTCCTAAAAAGGAAAGGCATGTAGCTCTGGAAGGAGCGTGGGTACTCCAGCAGAGGAGGAAGTGGAGTAAGTGGATTATCGGCAGTACTTCAGTTATTGGTAGTAAGTGTTGGGATGGTACCAGGGGTATGGAAACACATGCAGACTAGGTATCTATTGAAGTTGCGAATGGAATTCTGGTAATGTAGAACTAGAGGAGTTCGTAAAGGGTGCAAGGTGGGAGCCTTGGATTTTCATTATGGTTATGATCAGGAGGTTAAGTAAGTAGTGGTAATTCATCATGGGGATGTCTGGAGGTATTGTCAGTGTGCCGGGTTTTCCAGCCTGAGGATGTTGGATCAGGTACAGCATGTGTACGTGATTGCATAGGGGAGCTTATGGGAGTGCTCAGTAGCTGAAGGATGTGTCATCCTGTCAGCTCGGGAAGGAACGAGTTGGATTCAGAAAGGGAAGTGGGACGAGTCCCAACAACTAGTATCGGGTCAGACCTCGATGGATCAGGGTGATATCTAGCTTGTAAGAGCCAAGTGATTGTGGTGAATTGGATTGCTTGAAGTATCATCAGGTGGTACTGGGTTGATAATTGATATTATCTAAGGAAGAAGCCAGTAGTCGGCTTAAGGGAGATGTCAGGATACTGCAAGGGAGGAGTTAGGTTTATAGGGTTTCGGTTGTAGTGATTGGAGAAACCTGGATCGGTTAATGCCAGGAGGTGGATTGCAAGAGTAGTTTCTGGAATGGTGTTCCCGCAGGCTTCAAGGACAAAGACTAATTTAAGTGGGGGAGAATTGTAACATCCCGAGTTCAGGAGTGCAAGTTCAGGGCAAAGTGTAAATAAGGATGGTCAACTCGGCGAGTCCATGGGTGGACTCGGTGAGTAAAGTCGCAATTCTGGTCACGTGTAAAGTGGCCAACTCGGCGTGTTGGCAACTGGACTCGGCGAGTTGGTGCTGAAGAGAGAAAACCCCTAATCTTCGGGGTTGCACCCTATTTAAAGGACTTAATGCCCTCCCCTCAGTCCCCTTAGCCCCTTTTGAAGTCCATAAACCCTAAATCCGTTTGTGAGAGCATTGGAGAGCATTTGGAACCTAGATAAGTGCTTGGTGAAGAGATCTTTGAAGATTAAGAAGGTTGGAGCAAGGGGCTTTGCAGAGATTTGGTTCATTCTTCAGTTGGAGCTTCCTTTTGAGGTAATAATTCATTGCTGGAACTTTTGAGCATCTAGATCTATCATTGTAGAGTTTTTGGGAGCTTATTTAGAGTTATTTCGGGTTGGAGGTGGGATCTGAGGTTGCTACCTCAGATCTGGAATAAAGATGACCCAAAAGTGCATAAAGCCCCTGTCCTTGAGTTGTTAGTGAAGCCTTCTTGTCCCAAACCCTAGCCCAAGAGTGTTTTATGCTTAGATCTCTTTGGATTCACGTAAAGTTTGACACTTTATGTGATGGATGGGTTGTAGGAGAGTAGATCTATGGTTGGGAGTCCCTGCATGGCTTAGAAAGCCACTATATGGATTAAGAACTAGAGGTACTCAGCGAGTCACATGGATGTACTCGGCGAGTTGGATGAAGATAGGCAGGAACTCGATGAGTTGGAAGAACAACTCGGCGAGTCTGTTGAAGATTGCCTTGGACTCGGCGATTCTGTTCTTGGACTGGGAGAGTCTGGTCGTAAGGTCCTAACCTTTTTGGTTGAGAGGTGAATCGGTGAGTCGAGGGAAAACTCGGTGAGTTGAGCAGGGAGTGACTCAGAGTTGGTTGGACTCGGCGAGTCTTGGGGCGAATCAGCGAGTTAAGCCATGGATTGGGAGATTCTGAGTAAAGGGACTTGACGAGTCAGAGGGTTGACTCAGCGAGTAGAGTCAGTCAGGAAGGTTGACTTTGACTTTGACCAAGAGTTGGTCAGTTGACTTCTAGGGGTATTTTGGTAATTATTGGTATTTATTGAGTTCAGTCTTTTGGTATTATCAGTGGTGGAGTTCGTGTCGGAGGTTGGAGCAGCGTGATCTTATCTTTTTAGTCAGCAGTTGTGAGGTGAGTTATCCTCACTATATCAACAGGGTCTAAGGCACCAACGTCGGCCCTTTATCGGATTTTAATCCGGATACTGTTGTTATGTTATTGGTTTGCTATGTTGCATCCTGGCAGTCAGGATGGTATATGTTAGAGACTTGGTTAGGTCGCTATCCTGGTATATAGGATGATGTTATGCTAGTGACCGATTAGGTCGGTATCCTTGTTAGGATGATGTTATGTTATGTGATCTGCTAGATCGGTTTGATTGGAGGTGGATTGTTATATGATTATATGTTTATGTGCACATGGTTGTCGGATTGGGGTTGGGTTGAGGTCGGTCCTGCTTTATGCTGTAGGCCAACATACCCAGGGAGGACCGATTGTCCCGAAGGCCCAGCGAGTAGTCCGGATAGGCTGAAGGCCCCGAGAGGGCTGACCAAACGTGCCGAGGCTCGGAGAGTGGACCAGACCGACTTAAGCAGTAAGTGTTGCGTATTTGGAAAGTATCAGAAAGATTGTCGGTTGAGTGCGTTGCGTTTCCAGAATGTTCAGGGTCAGGATGGACCCGAGATTATTATCGGTAAGGATTGTCATTGGTCTGAATGATTGAGCAGAAGGCCAACAAAGGTAGGCAGCTGGTGTTAGAATGAGCGGTGGGGTATTGGAGGCAGATCGCAGTCGGTGTATCGTAGCAAACTTCAAGGACGAAGTTTAGTTTAAGTGGGGGAGAGTTGTAACACCCAAAGTTGGAAAGCCAAGAAAAGAAAGAAAACCCCAATTTTAAGGGGAGACTCGGCGAGTCCAAGGAGGGACTCGACGAGTCCGAGCGGGATCCGGGTAGAGATGTAAGCGACCGACTCAGCGAGTCTGGTCTGGGCAAGGAAAACCCTAAATCCAGGACTTGGAGCTTATTTAAACGCCTCATTCTCTTCCCCAAGGTTCCTTTAGTGCCTCTTTCACTCAGAACAATAAACCCTAGCCGCTATAATCGTTTTGGAGCAAGATCTAACCCTTGGTGAAGCTTTTTGGAGCTTGAGAGAGAGGATAGTCATTATGGAGCAAGAAGGGGGCCTTGGATCCAGAGTTGGTGGAGTATTTCTAAGCATTTAAAGGTAATAAATCGTTACCTTCCCTCTTTTGTTTAATAGATCAAGCTTGGCTATGAGATTTGGAGCTTTTATGCCATGCTTAAGAAACTATTTCGAGTTAGAAGCCATATCTGAAGTTACTACTTCAGATCTGAATGTATCTTGGCCTAGAAAGTCATAAAGCATTTGTTCTTGGGTTGATAGTGAAGCTTCTTTGTCTTAAACCCTAGTTTGGATTGTTTTAAGCCTAGATCTCTTTATCTACATGTAAAGTTTGCCACTTTACGTGAGGGATAGGCCCTAGAAGTATGGATCTATGAGTTGGAAGCCTTGTTTGGCTCAAAAAGCCACTGCATGGATTAAGGACTGAATAGACTCAGCGAGTCCTTTGAGGGACTCGGTGAGTAGTATGAAGATGGAGGCGAACTCGACGAGTTGGATGAACAACTCGGTGAGTCTGTTGAAGATTGCCCTGGACTCGGCGAGTCTGCTCTTGGACTCGGCGAGTCAAGTCGCGAACCCCAAACCCTTTGAGTCAAGGCTCAGTTTAGCGAGTTGAGTGGGGACTCAGTGAGTTGGACAGGTCAGAACTCGGAAATCAGTGAACTCAGCGAGTCAGTAGACTGACTCGGCGAGTAGGGTCAACATGGAAGGATGACTTTGGCCGGGACTTTGACTTTGATCGGAGTTGAGTTAGTTGACTTTTAGAGGTCTGACAAGCTAAGTGTTTCTTTCTTATTGGTAGCTCGGAGAGTTAGAGGATCAGTGTTTCAGACAGTTTTTGGTTAGTAGTCTGAGGGTTACCAGCAGAATTCAGCAGTTCAGGTGAGTTTCCCTTGCAATAGGAACGGGTCTAAGGCCACAATGCCGGCCCGTTCAGTTAGCAGTAGTTTCCGAACCTCGGTCCGATGCAGTAGTTAGTATGTTTGATGTCTTCGTGGATCTGACAGGATTTATGTGTTATGTGTTATGTGTTATGTGATCCGGGCTACGGCCCGATGCAGTATGCAGTATATGTGTTCATGATAGTTGATATGCTATGCTATGCTATGTCCACTCAGTTTCTGGACTTCGGTTCGATGCAGGGGGCAAGGCCCCAGTTAGTCCGGACTTCGGTCCGATGTAGGGGACAAGGTCCCAGTCAGTTTCTGGACTTCGGTCCGATGCAGGGGGCAAGGCCCCAGTTATTCCGGATTTCGGTCCGATGCAGGGGACAAGGTCCCAGTCAGTTTCCGGACTTCGGTCTGATGCAGGGGGCAAGGCCCCAGTTAGTCCGGACCTCGGTCCGATGCAGTGGGCAAGGCCCAGTATGTGCTTTATATGTTATTGTATGGTATGTGGTAGTTTGGGGGAGCTCACTAAGCTTCGTGCTTACAGTTTCAGTTTTTGGTTTCAGGTACTCAGTTTTCAAAAGAGGAGCTCGGAAAGATTGCAGTGCACACACCATAGTCAGCTAGCCTGGGATGTTCTACTCTGATAATAAGTTGTATTTCGAATTAATGCTACGAAATTATGTTATGATTTATGTTACGGTTTTTATGAATATGGTTTTTAGTAATGTTTTAAAAAGAAAATTTTAGTTGTGATTTTTGGGATGTTACAAGTTGGTATCAGAGCCTTGGTTTGAGGAATTCGGATACACTTCGAATGTGTCTAAACTCAAACTAAGGAAATGGTAAAAGGTTTTCAAAAGAAAGACATTTCGAAAGAAATTTTTAGGAAAGAAAGAGTTTTTGGAAAAAGCAAAAAGAAATTTTAGAAAGAAAATAACTTTAAAGAGAGAAATTGGTGTGGTGCATGCAATCAGCCGAGCTCAAGTAAGTACTCCCAAATTACCCATGCAAGTTTATGTAATGACTATCAGTTTCAGTTTCAGTTTCAGTAGAACAGCATGCTAGTATAGGACTAAGGATCTACGAGGATGCCTTATGTGCCTGCTTTATGTGTTTCAGCTTTACAAGATTTGCATGCTAGTATTGAGTAGACAGTAGTAGGATAGCCTGTTTAGGTTATGCCTGATAATATGATCTTAGCATTGTATGCTAGTACAGTATCTCGTTATAAGAATAGATTTGCTTGAGTAGTTTCCTGTATCCGAATGCTGCTTGCTTTGTGCTTTGTGGGACTCTGAGTGATGGGAGTTAGCCATTAGGTGAATACGTCACATCACATGTGATCAGGGTTGAATAATCTCAGAGTGTTGGATTTGGCCCTATTGCGCAGCTCTTGTTTGAGTCTAACCATTATAGGGACGAGTCTTTTACTCGAAGGATTATCTGAGCCTCATTACATGTGATGGTATTCAGGTGATGACTAATTAGTATTACAAGGAGTCCTTCAGCAGCTGAGAACTGGTTTGAATGGAGTCAGAGGTTTCCCTAGGGCAAGCCTAGGATGAGAGTGGCAGAGATCGGTAGTAGTAGAGTGACTTGGTGGAGTTGAGATAACTCTTGAGGAAAGTACAGATAGATGTGGAAGGTAGTATGGGCCCGTACTACTGAAAGCAGAGGATCCGTACTCGATTTAAGAGGGTCCGAGACAAACCCAGGGAACTAGTAGAGTGCGTGAAAGATCCCTCAGCAGCGGTGTGTATATTGATCAGCAGCGTGTTATATTTTTCAGCATGGTAACTTTGCGCGAGATACCAGTTAGCAGTTCAGGTACCAAGGAGGGATCTGGCTTGGGCTCTGGAGCCGGGTAGCTTGACGATCAGATGAAGGAGTTCATTTCCGCAGAGATTATGCGCATCATTATCGATCAGACTCCAGTGATTTTCGGTTCAGTTAAAGAGGCCATTAAGGAACTTATGGACAATCATCTTGAGGCCTTTAGGGCCGAGGTGGTTTCAGGGCAGATTGGGGCTCGTCTAGAGCCCGATTCTTATGAGGTTCAGGGAGATCCCATTTCCAGCTTTCGCCATCAAGGGACAAGAGTGAGTCAGGCACCTTGTCTTCAAGAGAGACCTCTGCATGATTGGATAGTTGAGGAGGTTTCGCGAGCCATTCGCGAGGGGTTGCCCGGCATGGTCACGAGGATTATTGATAGGTTGACTACGAAGCTCCATGATCAGACAGCAGTTGTTCAGATGATGGATGGGGTTGATAGGGTAGCTCAGGAGCGAGAGTCGGGCGGGGAGTCGGAAAGGAAGAGGAAAACAGATGGGGCACAGGTAGCCATAGGTTCGGGCAAGAGGCCCAAAGGGTCGGATTAGAGATCGAGGTATTATCAGAGCCGCAGTCGATGCGGGAAGTGTGGTAGGTCGCACTTGGGTGCGTGCAGGAGTGGTAGTGGTGGTGATTTGGGCTGCTTCAGATGCGGCTGAATGGGTCATTTCAGCAGGGATTGTAATACTACCATCGCCCAGGGGCTTGACCCGATATGTTTCCATTACGGTCAAAGAGGTCACAAGAAGGCCCACTGTCAAAGTGTGTATGCAGCAGAGCAGGTGATAGCTCCTGCGTCTATGTCTTCGAGTACCACCAGCGGTTGTCGGGGCCGGGCTAGGGCGCCCACGGCTCGAAGCAGATTGTACTGGTTGATTGCAGCTAGGGTCCGGGCAGCGCCGGGTGTTGGAGGTATGTATCTTTTTCCTTCTTGTCAATTATTATTCATGATATTATTGTTATGTTGCTGCAACGATATTTATAAGCATATGTTTTGGGGTATCATATTACCTGTTTGTGATCGAGTTTTATGCCATCTGCATACCTTGGATTTTTGGTTAGTAGTCAAGGGATGGGTTTTATCGAAAAAGGTTACTTAGGGTGCAGTAAGTGTAGCATGCCTTGGAGGGACTCGGTATGTCTCGCTAGTTCGGAGCCGTATAAGTTTTAGAAATGGAGTGGTTAGATCCCTAGCTATGGTAAGCGTGGGATTCCTCAACAGATTAATTATGGAATGGTAGCAAGGATTTGGATTTCTATTCATTGAGCAGCGAGGTGTGGGCAGGATCGAAGTGGGGGAGAACCCTCCGAGTATGCGAGAGCAAGAGCACGTTGACCCGGAATGAGTGTGCAATCCTTGAAAAGAGAGGATAGTAGCATAGCAATGGGTGGATCAAGGAGTTCAGAATTGGGAGTTTGGGGAACTTCCCAGCAATTAGTTCATGTATTTGATATGGTTAGTAGCTGTTTGGGAATCCAGGTTGGAGGACCGTCGATAGGACTCTATAGAGTCGGAAGAAGGATCTTGAGAAAGGTTAGCAAGAGATGTTCCCGTGTTAGTAGTCAGTGGTGGAGACAACATGTAGGGTTGTGTGGATTCAGGAGTTGGAAGTTTGGAAACTTCCCAATGTTAGTTTCATGTTCTGGATTAGTAGGCGGTGGGTGTGGGGACCAGGTCAAAAAATTTCTTGACGGAACGTTAATTTCTTCAAGGATATAATATGTCGAGGTAAATGAAGCATCCGATGATTGAGGGCTGATTTGAGAAGTCAGGATGAGGGATTGCTAGCAGAACTAGGGATAGACAGGAAGTCCTCAGATTAGTGATAGGTAAGTAGCCAGATAGTAGTAGTAGTGTTGTAAGTCTGCGGGGGGTAGCCGTAGCATTCACTAGCAGCCAGATAGTAGTAGTAGTGTTGTAAGTCTGCGGGGGTAGCCGTAGCATTCACAAGCAGCCAGATAGTAGTAGTAGTGTTGTAAGTCTGCGGGGGGTAGCCGAAGCGTTCTCTAGCAGCCAAACAGTACTAGGGTGTTGTAAGTCTGCGGGTGTAGCCGTAGCATTCACCAGGTTAGTAGTCAGAATGAGCGCGTTGTTTTGGATGCAAAAGGGGGGGGAAGCAGTAGTACCTACCAGTTCGTGTGCAGCAGAGAGCATATAGAAATCCACGGGTTGGATTTCGAATTCTCCAGAGTTTAATCATAGTTGAGCCAACCATGCTACAGATGGATCGTCAACACAGTCATGAGATCAGGGAAGCAGTGAACCTTTGGGATTCATGTATGTTAAGGGCTACCATTAGCCTGAGAGCCATCATTATAGTCTTGGATTTGTTGACGTTTGGACACGGTCGGTTGGATCGGGAGGTCGTTAGGACCACAATAACAGGATGACTAGTGGAAACTAGTTCCAAAGAAAGGTTTCGTTCGGGCAGATCAGTGTTTCAGGCAGTTCAGCATTGCAGGCAGTTCAGTGCTTCAGGCAGTTCAGTGTTTTAGGCAGTTCAGTGTTTCAGGCAGTTCAGTGTTCCAGGTAGTTCAGTGTTTCAGATGTTTGCAGTATTTTTGGACAGTATTAATTTTGTGTCAGACTGCAAGTTCAGTCTTATTAGTTGGACCTGGGTGGTCTCGGTTCATCCGGAAGCCAGATTTGGAATAGCAGAACTTTCAGCCAGTAGCAGTGCGAGTATGCAGCGTATGGTAGGTTTCATTCTGTTGTTCGTGGGGTGCGCGACACCAAATGGCAGTAGAAAGAATGCCCAATGGATACTGGCGACGATGACCCGTACTGGGAGTAGCGGGAGTAATAGATTTGGTAGAGATAGGGTCTTCACAGTGACAGAAGAGGTAGGTAGTTATGGAGCATCGCCTTGGGAAGGCAAGGAAATCGTGCAAGGAAAGAAGGAGTGAACCCCTACGGGGTCAGTGCAGTATTTGGAAAGTATCAGAAAGATTGTCGGTTGAGTGCGTTGCGTTTCCAGAATGTTCAGGGTCAGGATGGACCTGAGATTATTATTGGTAAGGATTGTCATTGGTCTGAATGACTAAGCGGAAGGCCAGCGAAGGTAGGCAGCTGGTGTTAGAATGAGCGGTGGGGTATTGGAGACAGATCGCAGTCGGTGTATCGTAGCAAACTTCGAGGATGAAGTTTAGTTTAAGTGGGGGAGAGTTGTAACACCCAAAGTTGGAAAGCCAAGAAAAGAAAGAAACCCCCAATTTTAAGGGGAGACTTGGCGAGTCCAAGGAGGGACTCGGCGAATCCGAGCGGGATCCGGGTAGTGGTGTAAGCGACCGACTCGGCGAGTCGAGCAAGGTGACTCGGCGAGTCTGGTCTGGGCAAGGAAAACCCTAAATCCGGGACTTGGAGCTTATTTAAACGCCTCATTCTCTTCCCTAAGGCTCCTTTAGTGCCTCTTTCACTCAGAACAATAAACCCTAGCCTCTATAATCGTTTTGGAGCAAGATTTAACCCTTGGTGAAGCTTTTTGGAGCTTGAGAGAGAGGATAGTCATTATGGAGCAAGAAGGGGGCATTGGATCCAGAGTTGGTGGAGTATTTCTGAGCATTTAAAGGTAATAAATCGTTACCTTCCCTCTTTTGTTTAATAGATCAACCTTGGCTATGAGATTTGGAGCTTTTATGCCATGCTTAAGAAACTATTTCGAGTTAGAAGCCATATCTGAAGTTACTACTTCAGATCTGAGTGTATCTTGGCCTAGAAAGTCATAAAGCATCTGTTCTTGGGTTGATAGTGAAGCTTCTTTGTCTTAAACCCTAGTTTGGATTGTTTTAAGCCTAGATCTCTTGATCTACACGTAAAGTTTGCCACTTTACGTGAGGTATAGGCCCTAGAAGTATGGATCTATGAGTTGGAAGCCTTGTTTGGCTCGAAAAGCCACTACATGGATTAAGGACTGAATAGACTCGGCGAGTCCTTTGAGGGACTCGGCGAGTAGTATGAAGATGGAGGCGAACTTGACGAGTTGGATGAACAACTCGGCGAGTCTGTTGAAGATTGCCTTGGACTTGGCGAGTCTGCTCTTGGACTCGACGAGTCAAGTTGCGAACCCCAAACCGTTCGAGTCAAGGCTCAGTTTAGCGAGTTGAGTGGGGAATCAATGAGTTGGACAGGTCAGAACTCGGAAATCAGTGAACTCGGCGAGTCAGTAGACTGACTCGGCGAGTAGGGTCAACATGGAAGGATGACTTTGGCTGGGACTTTGACTTTGATCAGAGTTGAGTTAGTTGACTTTTAGAGGTCTGACAGGCTAAGTGTTTCTTTGTTATTGGTAGCTCGGAGAGTTAGAGGAGCAGTGTTTCAGACGATAGTTGGTTAGCAGTCCGAGGGTTACCAGCAGAATTCAGCAGTTAAGGTGAGTTTCCCTTCTAGTAGGAACGGGTCTAAGGCCACAATGTCGGCCCGTTCAATTAGCAGTAGTTAGTATGTTTGATGCCTTCGTGGCTCTGACAGGATTTATGTGTTATGTGCTATGTGTTATGTGATCCGGGCTACGGCCCGATGCAATATGCAGTATATGTGTTCATGATAGTTGATATGCTATGCTATGATATGTCCAGTCAGTTTTTGGACTTCGGTTCGATGCAGGGGGCAAGGCCCCAGTTAGTCCGGACTTCGGTCCGATGCATTGGACACGGTCCCAGTCAGTTTTCGAACTTCAGTCCGATGCAGGGGGCAAGGCCCCAGATAGTCCGGACTTCGGTCCGATGCAGGGGACAAGGTCCCAGTCAGTTTCCAGACTTCGGTCCGATGCAGTGGGCAAGGCCCAGTATGTGCTTTATATGTTATTGTATGGTATGTGGTAGTTTGGTGGAGCTCACTAAGCTTCGTGCTTACAGTTTCAGTTTTTGGTTTCAGGTACTCAGTTTTCAAAAGAGGAGCTCGGAAAGATTGCAGTGCACACACCATAGTCAGCTAGCCTGGGATGTTCTACTCTGATAATAAGTTGTATTTAGAATTAATGCTACGAAATTATGTTATGATTTATGTTACGGTTTTTATGAATATGATTTTTAGTAATGTTTTAAAAAGAAAATTTTAGTTGTGCTTTTTGGGATGTTACAATTTTTTCGAGATTAAAACTTCAAGGTATGTTGTTTTAAGTTCCTAACTCTGTCTCTTTCATCATCTAGGTCGAATTCTCCCCATGAAGGTGTAAACATCGGGTCTTGCATAAAACCCTAGTTTTTGCTTTGTAAAATTTTACTTGATTCTTGTATTATGTTTCCAAATTATTGTGTAGGGTTTCAAGAGCAAGCTTAGGGAGGTATTTTGTAAAGAAGGGAAGCTTTTACCTCTGTTTTGAATTCCACCATTAAAGAGCTCAACTTGTCTAGAGGTTGAAGATGATGTAAAAAAACCATGCTAACACCAACGAGTTCAAGCTTTTTTCTGGTATATTTCTTCCATGCTTCATTTCTTATATATCCAATTTGTTTGACTAAAACTGTTAGAAATCTTTAGGAGTTGGAGCCCCTACAATCCACCTTCGCCTCATCTTTTTTACGATCAGTAGGTTGCCCTACCCTCTCCGAGCATCGAGGACAATGCTTAATCTTAAGCTTGGGGAGGGTTGTTTGTACATTAGGTTCTAGTTTCCGTATGTATTTCATCAAAAACATTTCAAAAAAATCCAAAAAGATTTTACTTTTCTTATTTTCATTTTTTCATGCATTCATTTCAAAGCATTCAAAAAAATTCACAAAAAAAAATTATTTTCAATTTTTTCCTTTCTCAATTCCTTTGCATTGTAAAAAAAATCGTTTTAAAGGAACCTAATTTTCTTGAATCGATTGAAGTGGTAAATGAGTCGTGGCTTTTTATTAGAATTTGTTCATTTTTCATTAAAAAAATCTTGAAGGAATCTAATCACACACGAACACGTCCCCCGAAGCTACTCGTGCAAAACAAAAAAAAATGATAAGGTTATCAACACCGAAGCATAATGACATATATGGTTTAGCTCTTGGAACACATGACTAGTCTTATGAGTAGTAAGTACTCATTCATATCCAAACTCCAAATTCAAAAGAGCCATAAAATGAATATAAAATTTCAGTGACTTGAATCTTCCAATGCTCTAAAAAGTCCTTTCTATCTATTTCCTTCTAAATAGCATGCTTGGGGACATTTTTTTCCTACTTACGGGTCTTTGCGCATTTACATCAGTCCCTCGAAAAACATCTTAGAAGTCTCTCACGGTAATAGACCGTGAGATGTCCCAACAATAGAAAGAGTCAAGGACGAAAATAAAGAAATAAGTCTAGCAAATAAATTAAAAAGAGTGTTATGTGTTGTCTTAGCTTTTCATTATTAAAAAAATATATATTGTTAAGTTAATTTGTGACCTTTAGGACTCGAATGAGTAAACTCTGAGCGGTGTTCTACACCTAATCGTCTGAAATTGAATTGTTTGGCACTGATTGGATTGAAAGTTCGCGACATGAGTTCTATAGAAAGTCATGAACTTGATAATAACAAAAAAAATATAGACATATATAGGTATCCAAATAAAGCTACTATGTGGCCTTTGAGGTTCGGGCAAGTAAACTCGATGGATTTCTTTAAATCTAGAACTCTAAGATCATCTAGTATGGATGTGTTTGTTGGAAGCCCATTACACGAATTTCAAAGAAAGTCATGAGCTTTATTTGTAGGACAAATATAATTAGATGGTATGTATATGTATATATATATATATATATGTGTGTGTGTTTATAGTTTAATTGAATAATATACATTATTGTATATGTGACATTCCCATTTTCACGGTCAGAAAAGACCGATTTTGTTTATACTTTATAAAAATCAGAGTATCTCTTATAATAAAAATGTTGCGGAATTTGTTCCCAGTAAAAAATGATAAATACGTTATCAAATAATTTCCAAAGAAAAGTATTTTTATTCACTTTAAAACATTTGGGATGTCATCGACAATACAGAAACATAAGCATAAACAGAACTCACATTCATTATCACTAGTGATTTATATCTCCTTAATATCTCAGTGTAATGTGACTTCATATCAACACCTGTGATATAAATAAACTGAGTGGGTCAGGTTGAGAAACTTGGTGAATACATAGGGTTCTCAACCCACAATAATATAATTATTATGTTTAATCATCAAACAGTTAACCCAATTACCCATCCCCATTATCTTCTTTACTCTTAAGGGTCTACCCTAAGAATCAGCTATTTCTCATTCTTTCATTCCTAAGGATTATCCTAAGGAATAGGTACGAAGTCCATCGTTGTCAATGACACAGCTGTCAAGCACAACTGCTAGTTGTATCACTTAGGTGCAACTGCCAGAACTGTGACAATCTATATGAGGTGCAGCTGCTAGTATCGTCCTTCGAGCACAACTAATAGGGTTATCTCGTTTATTGACAGTATCGTTTGCGAGAGTCCACTCGAAATACATGTCAATGGGTTTTTAGAGTACACCGGTGAACACATCGTTCACAACACCTACAGGTTGCGAGCCTGCTAGTGTTCCACTGGACTGTCTAGAATAGTCTGTGGTTATCATCCATACTCTACTAGATGACGGGGCCAACATTTGGGAACAAGGCTTCTCACATCGTCCACCTCTCGCCCTTACCTCATGGTCTATATCATCTCTCAACTCATCATCCAACTCATATTTCATCTACACATGTTTTACCCAACATATTATGTAGATATAAATTCATATACAATTTAAATCATATAAAACGTGTATAAAATCATTCATCCAGCATAGATAGCAAGTATACAGATAATATGCACACATAGCACATTATTTATATAAAATACTTCATATCTATGTGTAAGATGAAAGGGACCATGCACTCACCTGATAAGGTGGTGACTCGGCCACTCGGACAACACTTCGTTATTGTTAAAACAAATTCCCTCGGACAAAACCTAGTATCATTACCGCTAGAGTTTAGTCTAATATTCACCGAGACTAATTAATAGTATAGCTATTATTACTATTATATAAGCATTAAACAATACTTATATAACCCTTAATAATATCCCAAGTACTTATTATAAGTTCCCAACAACATTACTATATTAGAACATAAGCTATACTAAAGATAGGTTAGGCGTAGCTCACTTACAGTGGATTTTTCTCAAAACTGGGATCCGCTGGAGCAGCATTCCCAAGCTGAAAGGATCTTCTTCTCGGAGCCGTCGGGCGCTCCGGGGCTTCTGCCTCGTGCTAGGGAGATTCCCTAGGCTTTTCGGGGGGTTTTGGGGCTGGAGAAAGGTTCTAAAGAGAGAGGAAGAAGTAGGAAGGTGTGAGAATGAATGGAGGCCTCACCACTTATTTATAGGGGATGGAGGAAGGTTCACATCGTGAAATTTTGATATTCACGTCGTGAGCCAGGGTGGCTACAACCAGCCACAGCCTGGTGCTAACATGTGGCATCGCACACAGGGTGGAAATCAGTCGATTTTCAAAATTTTATAACTATTGCATACGAGCTTCGTTTTCGACGTTCTTTATATCCACGCATGGGTAAAAACAAGATCTAAAACTTCCATTTAGACTCCGTTGGCTAATTCTCGACCGATCTTAAATTTAACTGTAGGAGGAGATTAGACTGTTAAATGACAGCGAAGAATCCGTAACTCCTTCATACGGACACCGTTTTCGTCTATATTTTTATCGTTGAGTTACTATTACTGAGATCTTAAATTCTCATTTAGGTCGCGTAGGCCAAAAACCGCTCGATCTAAAATTCGAATTTTGGGTCGTACACTGCTAAGCAGAACTTCGAAAAATCATAACTTCCTCATACGAAGTCAGATTTGGGCGTTCTTTTTATAGACGCTCTCGGTTTAACGTATACTACAACTTTGGTTTAGATTACTAAGGCCAAAAATTCTTCTATTGTAAATTCATTATTTTACGTTTCTCGGTGTTGTGTTGGCTTTGCTGAAAAACTTCGATTGGTCATAACTTCTTCGTTATAACTCGGATTTCGGCGTTCTTTATATGTAAGGAATCCTTGAGACATATTCTACAACTTGGTTAAGATTATTTATTCTAAATAATCTTTTGTCGAAAAGTCGTTTTCGACCCCTATTATCTCTAAATTGACTAGCCCTGAATCTACGGGCGTTACAATTATCTCACCTTTAGGATGATTACGTCCCGGAATCATCAATGAAACAGGGCTCACATGATGACTACATACGTTATCTCTTCATCCTAGGTAATAATCGTAACTTCCTTGTTTCTTCGAATGAGTATCTAATTCTTTCTTCTCTTTGACGGCAGGCAGTGCTTGATCTTGCACTTGCTCCTTATCTCACGTTAGTCTCTAAATTATGACCTTCAAGTAATAATCTCGATCCTCACTGGATACAAACTTAAGATAAGTTCTTTTATTACTATAATGGAACGATGTGTCATTCTAATGACCTATCATCGTATGTTGCAATGCTTAGACTCAAGTCTCTTAGAGTCTTCTAGAACAGTCTATACTTTCCTTCATGTTTTAATCTCATCTTAAAAGGTAGCATTTCTTACAAGCAACCGTCACGATACCTCTACTGATCGCTTTGATTAATTCTTCTGGCTTAAGTTGATTAATTCTTCCAGCTTAAGTCAGGTGCTACATCGAACTTGGTTCTCTGAACCACGACTCATCGTAGTCGGACTCAATTAGATATGACCACTAGGGTTGGAATAACAATCATATTCTTAGTCATTACCGAAACAATGGTAACGACATATTTGAATAAAACGGTATCAACTACTAGCTTCTTGGTAACCTTGTGACTTTTCCTGATCCAAGCGTGAGTCATGTGCTTCCGGTAGTATATGCATCTACTACTTTTCACACTTACTCATACTCATCCCAAGTATTGTCTCGCAGTCCCCAAGTCACCATACAAGAAAATCACATAATAGTTTAACACACCAGATAACAAAACGAAGGCTTTATATTATTTCTTGAAACAATTACATAGGTGTTCAATTTCATCCTAGACCATGCCTCTATTAGGCTACCCCTACCATACTATGGCTACTTTATAACTTGATCTCCGGATATCAATCCTCACTTTTGATTACCTTGCCAGCTGCTTCATCAAGGATGCTCCTTGGCTTTTGAGGTGCATTCGCTCTTGCTGCTTCATGTTTCTTCGGGCAGTCCCTACATAAATGCCCTTCTTTGTTAAATCCATATCACACCCTCCTGTTGGACGTGCACTTGACGGCATAATACCCTGTCCTTCCACATTTGTAGCAAGTCAAATCTTCATCTCATCTTTCATAGTGCTTCAGCGGTACATTTGGTGTTGTCGCTCTCAGCGCACAATCTTGCTTGAAGTGTCCCTCTCCACTATACTTAACGCAAACTTCCTCCTTGGTTGAGCATTTATGGGCAAAATGACCAATCTTCCAGCATTTAAAGCAGGTCACTTCCTTAGGGCATCTCCTGTTACACCATTTTGCTTCACCTCTTCCTTCTCCAGACTGTGAAAATAAGTTTTTCTTGTTGGACCTTGAAAATCCCTCAAAGTTCCTCTTCTTGCCAATCTTAACCCTGATGGCTGCCTCAAGAGTAGGTTCCTAGCGTATTGGAACCGTAATTTTGTCGTTACTTTGTTGAAGTAAGCGCCTTGTTTCTCCCATATGTTGATCCAACATCGCTCGCACCATTGCCTGTACTCCTGCCATCGTGATTGGCTTAGGTGCAACTGCTAATTCTGGTGCATGCTCAATCACTTGTGGCTTAGGCTGCGGGTTACTATCTCCGAATCCGCTTTGAGTGTTCATCATGTCAATCTATACATCGAATTTAGATGTCCCGTGTAGAGTGACGAGAATTTAGATAGAGAAGATTTTATTTGTGATCGACATATAATTCTCCCTATCACTTTGAAAAGTTATATGACAGTTCTAATATCGTAATTAAACGTTTAGAAACCTGAACACATAAAGTTTTAGATCCGGTCGGCAATAGACCATAGATACGATCGTATAACGCATATCATAAATCATTTAGCACATAAAAGCATGTTAGGAATTTACCCTAAATAAGGTAGTGCTTGTGTCTATTCAAGTGTATTACCTAAATTTTATTTAGACACACTACTCATGATCATCACTTAGCATTCTAAGTTTAAGTCTAGAAATAAATTCATATTCCTAGTTCGCTTAAACTAATTCTCTGATACCAACTGTGACATCCCCATTTTCACGGCCAGAAAAGACCGATTTTGTTTATGCTTTATAAAAATTAGAGTACCTCTTATAATAAAAATGTTGCGGAATTTGTTCCCAGTAAAACATGATAAATACGTTATCAAATAATTTCCGAAGAAAAGTATTTTTATGCATTTTAAAACATTTGGGATGTCATCGTTAATACAGAAACATAAGCATAAACAGAACTCACATTCATTATCACTAGTGATTTATATCTCCTTAATCTCTCAGTGTAATGTGACTTTATATCAACACCTG
This sequence comes from Lactuca saligna, assembly GCF_052625555.1. Taxonomy (NCBI): domain Eukaryota; kingdom Viridiplantae; phylum Streptophyta; class Magnoliopsida; order Asterales; family Asteraceae; genus Lactuca; species Lactuca saligna. The sequence goes on along the minus strand of NC_136418.1, from coordinate 51,030,096 downwards.
TGATATAAATAAAATGAGTGGGTCCGGTTGAGAAACCTGGTGATTACATAGGGTTCTCAACCCACAATAATATAATTATTACATTTAATCATCAAATAGTTAACCCAATTAACCATCCCCATTATCTTCTTTACTCTTAAGGGTCTACCCTAAGAATCAGCTATTTCTCATTCTTTCATTCCTAAGGATTATCCTAAGGAATAGGTACGAAGTTCATCGTTTTCAATGATACAGCTGTCAAGCACAACTACTAGTTCTATCACTTAGGTGCAACTGCCAGAACTGTGACAATCTATATGAGGTGCAGCTGCCAGTATCGTCCTTCGAGCACAGCTGCTAGGGTTATCTCGTTTATTGACATTATCGTTTGCGAGAGTCCACTCGAAATACGTGTCAATGGGTTTTTAGAGTACACCGGTGAACACATCGTTCACAACACCTACAGGTTGCGAGCCTGCTAGTGCTCCACTGGACTGTCTAAAATAGTCTGTGGTTGTCATCCATACTCTGCTAGATGACGGGGCCAACATTTGGGAACAAGGCTTCTCACATCGTCCACCTCTCGCCCTTACCTCATGGTCTATATCATCTCTCAACTCATCATCCAACTCATATTTCATCTACACATGTTTTACCCAACATATTATGTAGATATAAATACATATACAGTTTAAATCATATAAAACGTGTATAAAATCGTTCATCCAGCATAGATAGCAAGTATACAGATAATATGCACACATAGCACGTAATTTATATAAAATAATTCATATCTACGTGTAAGATGAAAGGGACCATGCACTCACCTAATATGGTGGTGACTCGGCACTCAGACAGCACTTCGTTATTGTTAAAACAAATTCCCTCGGACAAAACCTGTATCATTACCACTAGAGTTTAGTCTAATATTCATCGAGACTAATTAATATTCTAGCTATTATTACTATTATATAAGCGTTAAACAATACTTATATAACCCATAATAATAGCCCAAGTACTTATTATAAGTTCCCAACAACATTACTATATTAGAACATAAGCTATACTAAAGATAGGCTAGGCGTAGCTCACTTACAACAAATTTTTTCTCAAAATCGGGCTCCGCTGGAGCAGCGTTCCCGAGCTGAAAGGCTCTTCTTCTCAGAGTCGTCGGGCACTCTAGAGCTTCCGCCTCGTGCTAGGGAGGTTCTTAGGCTTTTCGGGGGGTTTCGGGGGCTAGAGAAAGGTTCTGGAGAGAGAGGAAGAAGTAAGAAGGTGTGAGAATGAATGGAGGCCTCACCACTTATTTATAGGGGCTGGAGGAAGGTTCACATCGTGAATTTTTGATATTCACATCGTGAGCCAGGGTGGCTACAGCTAGCCACAGCCTGGTGCTGACACGTGGCATTGCACACCGGGTGAAAATCAATCGATTTTCAAAAATTCATAACTTTCGCGTACGAGCTCCGTTTTTGACGTTATTTATATCCACGCGTGGGTAAAACAAGATCTAAAACTTTCATTTAGACTCCATTGGCTAATTCTTGACCAATCTTAAATTTAATTGTAGGAGGAGATTAGACTGTTAAATGACAGCGAAGAATTCGTAACTTCTTCATACAGACTCCATTTTCGTCTGTCTGTTTATCGTTGAGTTCCTATTAATGAGATCTTTAATTCTCATTTAGTTCGCATAGGCCAAAAACCGCTCGATCTAAAATTTGAGTTTCGGGCTGTACACTACTAAGCAGAACTTCAAAAAATCATAACTTCCTCATACGAAGTCAGATTTGGGCGTTCTTTTTATAGACGCTCTCGTTTTAATGTATACAAGCAACCGTGGTTTAGATTACTAAGGCCAAAAAGTCTTCAATCGTAAATTCATTATTTTACGTTTCCTGGTGCCGTGCCGACTTTCTTTATATGTAAGGAATCCTTGAGACATATTTTGCAACTTGGTTAAGCTTATTTATTCTTGACAATCTTTTGTCGAAAAGTCGTTTTCGACCCTTATTATCTCTAAATTGACTATTCTTGGATCTACGGGCGTTACAGTATATACTTAAGTTAGGAAAAATGCTTGGCTGCCAAAAGATCCCATTGGACTTGAACTTGAACTAATGACACCGAGACTGACTGTAAACTACTTTGACTGGTGTAAGTGGTTCGAAACATGTAATAAATATGGGTAAATATTAGGGAAATTTTAGAAAATATATTTTCGAAAAAGATTGTTGTTAGTCAATAAATGGTTAGAGTTGGTCATTATTGCTTTGTAAAATGAAAATGATTGAGCATGTTTTTCATCACATATTTTCACACGAGTAAGACCATAATTTGTTCCATGTGCTAACCCAATACCTGTAAAAGTGAACAAGTGTTGTAACTTTTGATTTTGTTGAGTTGTGTTAAGGAGTGACTAAAAATCTTGTTTTAAATGTTATATATTGTTGTGGGGTTAATGCCAAGTTATATCAAGGCACGACAGGTACACTTTCGAATGTATGGCAAGTGAGGTTGATTGGATTGAATCTTGTTCGCTTTGTTTTGTTTATTGCAGTGATGTAAAAAAAATATTTGAAGCTTTGTTAATCTTTTTGTACATATGTTATTTTCTTTAGTTTTTCTTTTATTGCATGCATTCACTCATAATTCCCTTTAGGTCCTTTTCATTCCTTCAGTTCTTTTCATATTAGTTTCTTTTTAGTCACCTATCGTCTTCTCTAGGGTGATTCTTAATTTAGTTCTTTCTTGAGGACAAGAAAGGTCTAAGCTTGGGGAGGTTTGATAGGTGCATTTTATGTACCTATTCTGCATGTTTATTTTCATCATTTCACAATATTCTACTTCATAATTCTTTCATTTAGTTAATTATTTGGGTAATTGCATATTTCATTAAGAATGTCTGGTATTTCACTATTTTTTTGATTTATTTTGCAGCATTATGGAGTATGGAGCATGGAGCTTTAGAGCATGAAAATAAGATGTACCGCGCATTCCATGGAAAAAAACATGAAGATATAACCCGAGTCATTGTTGCATTATCATCATAGCAGATGACTATGTTTGAAACACAGTTCATGTCACACCAACACGCGTCATGTTTGTCCTTTCTGATATTATATTTGAGCAACATGACTCATGGTGAAGCTAGATTGAAGATGGAGACAACAGTGAACACTTATTGGACTTTTAGCAAAAGGCATGGGCCATGCCAAAAACACATGGTCAAAACAAGTTGTCATTCCAAAAACACATAGGAAAAAAGCATGACCATGCTAAAAACGCATGGTCTTATGGAAAGCATGTAAGCTATATTAAAACAAGGGGGACGTCGCCATTTCATGGGGAGACAGTTTTTGGAGAACTTCTGGCGCTCTTGGGCAATTTTGGGAGATTTCTTGGAGCTTTTGAGAAGAACAAATCATTGCAAACACTTTTGAGTTCATTTTAGTAAGCATAAACATTTCAATTTCATCTTTATTCTTGTTAGATTTGTTGTTAGCCATTTGTGGCTAATAAACCCTAGTTTCTAGTTCTTGTTTAAAACATGTTGATTGCTTGACTTGAAGCATATGATTTGATTTTTGATTTGTGATTCTATTCTAGTGATTATGTTTTTGCTTAAACTAGAATCCTTGAATTTGATTTGTGTTTGATTAGCCATTTTCATGAATTGAATTTTTGTGCAGTTAATTAACTTTTAGGGCACCTAATCGTTCTATAAAGTTAATAATTTGTAACAAATAATAAGTTTTCTTATTGTAAAACATATGTCACATGTTTTCACACTTCCGAGCGTATGAGAAGAAAGGAACATTGTTGGGAAGCTTGTATAAAACTTAATGCAGTTTTTGAATACAATCTAAGAGTGTGTTTATGTTGAATTAGTAAAGCTAGGTCTAGTCAAAGAGCATGTTTTGGTTAGATAATTTGACAAGCGAGAGGTATTAGAGCGTGTTAATATCTTTCAGTACCAATTTAGAATAGTAATCATGAATTACATCAAGTCATAATCAAGTTGAACAACAACATTGAGAACTCGAACTAGAACCATTCAATCAAATTGTTTACAAGTTTATTTCATTTTGCGCATGCTTTTAAAGTAGATTGTTATTTTTATTATTTTACTTTTGCAAACAAAACCCTTTTGTGACCAAAGTACCTTGCGCAAAAGAGGTATAGACTTTTATCCCGTGTCTTTGTGGTTTGACCCTGCTTGCCTTGTACTACTTTTAGTGCATTAAAGTAGTGTATTTGGATTTGTTGTACCCCTATTATTTCTTGGATTTGACACGCCTAACAACAAGGCTGTATCGGGTCTATTTCACCCCCTGATTCTATTTCAACTCAATCGGTATTTTTCAACTGTAAGGGTCTATTTCACCTCACATACATATAGAAAACAGGCATGCAACAAGAGTCACACAAACTACAAGCATATACAATCCCTAATGTCGTACAGTATTGTGAGCAATCTCACCTCGATCTACTGATAATCAAATAGATGCTCGGACTACTGGACCGGAGAATCCCCACACTAACCAATCAAATACAACCTTAATTAATAATTAGGTCATAAACCATTATTGGGACTTTAATTTAGTAACCCTGACTCCTAGGGTAAAAGACCATTTTACCATTTCCCTTAATTGCCCCAATTAATCGTGGCCCAAAATTAAAGGCACTTAAAGCCTAAAAATGGCCCAAATCCATAAAGTTTAAGGCTTAATAATGATCCAACTCAATAAGACATTTGGCCTACAAGAGCCCAAAACCTAGAGTCCAAAAGTGGCCCAAAACCTAGAGTCCAAAAGTGGCCCAAAACCAAAAAGCCCAAAATGGCCCCTAATGTGTACGCTTAACGTACTACTTGGGTACGCCCAACATACAACTCTGGGACCAAAGAGTTACGGGGCCTCAGTTGCGTACGTTGGAGTATGCGGGATGTATGCCCTAGCTTGACAATACTTCATTAAACACTTAATGCTTTAAGTTCAAATGTCTATTTTTCAGATCCATACATTGGGGAATGTCTTAAACGATAAAGTTACTAACTTGATGCCTTTGCATAGCTCAAAGAGACTCAAACCCTATATTTAGCATTATACTTTTACCAAATGAGCATTAACCCATGCATGGTTGATCTTCAACCATCAAGATGCAAACTTTATGGACTAAGGAATTTAGAAACATCAAGAAAAGCAACTCAAAACTTTTGGAGTGACAAATCCTCACTAGACCTTATATATGGGACCAAAATATGACTCCACTAGATCTAGATCTAAGCATAGAATAAACAAGGCCAAGACTTTATACCTCTATAAAGCTAAGGAATGTGAGTAAACTCTGGATCTACAAGCTCCAACTTGATTCATGCTCCTTCACCAAGGTTATTCCTCTTCAAGATTCACCAAATACCCATCAAAACACACACACAATGATAAAATCTCTTTAAATGAGTTAAGGTTTCACAATGAGGTTTAAAGGGGCAATGAAGGCTGGTAATGAGAGAATCGTGGCGCATAAGGTTGTTTAAATGTGGTCCAAACCCTAAAAATTGGGGTTTGACCCCTAGCCACGTACGCCCAACGTACTCACACAACCTCTAATTTTCATGTAATGCCATAAAGAACCAAATTGCAAACAATTTTCATCCTAAGGGCCAAAATGTAAAATACCTTGAATCGGAAAAAAAACATTAGAAATTTGGTCCTCATAAATCGAAGTTGTTGTTTGAACATCAATCTTTGATAATCTATCATGAAAACTCATTAGTGAGCTCTCAATGCTTCTGAAAACATTCTCATAAGATTATTTCTTCTAGTTCAACCCCACAACATAATCCTTATTAAAAGCACGAATATGTTCAACCAATGTTCTTGTAGCGTCAAGAAGAACCTCAACATTGTGTTAAATTCCAAGATAAAATTTACCAATCTTCTTGACTTCCTTTGTAACCAAAATCAACCAAGTCTTGAATCTTTAAAACAATGGACTCCTTCGAAGAGGTCACTGTCTGATGAGAATTGTTATCGAGAATTTAGAACAGAAAAGATAGATTTGAATGAATTAAGATGAAGAACACCGAGAGTAAATATTAATCAGATCTTATATTGATAAAGTCTGATTACAGAGTTAAGCAGAAGTGAGTTCAAGCATCGTACTACAACTTCTAGCCTAAGTCCCTATTTGTAGGGAACCATCAAAAAGTATACTAAGTCTATACATTTTATCTTCGCATAAAAATGACTTAGTAAAATAACATAAAATGCGAAACAATACAAAACACTCTATTCGACTTTTACAATATACATCAACATTCTCCCCCTTTGTAAACAGTCGATACAATTCAATTCATAAGCTTTTGAATTGCAGAGTGAATTGTCTTTCGCACCTCTCCATACCAGGATATCACCTTCTTCAAATCCTTCTTGTCTCCTTCGTTATTTTTCTTGCAATTGTTCATACGTACAATGAAGTGCGTATATTGCGAAGAATTATATCTTTCAATCTCTGAGACCTGGAACAAAAAATTCTTTGGATTACCTTTTGTGTCTCTGCCTGAAAACACCATACCAAATGGTTTGAGGCAAATTTCTCCAACAGCATACTTTGACAAAGCAGATTGTGTCAAAGTCTCCTCCCATGGAACTTTCACTTCCCTTCCCAGAACATGTGCTAATTCATCATCAGTAAGGGCTAGACAATCGAAGTAATTGTCTATGAAATTCTTCACATGTGCGAAGCCAGCTTTGAACACATCTGTATCAGAGCCTTTGAGATTGTTTTCTTCCATATGCTTCAAAATCGGTGCTACTTGAATCAAATCATTGCAATTCATCAAAGGAAAGTCAGCAACTGTGAAGTCATATTGTTTGTTGTCAGCTCTGATAACAAAGTATCTGAAATTCTGTAACATCTCTTCAAACATAACATCTTTCTTTATCGTCACAACCTTCTTGATCTTCATTAATGACCAGACTTCATCAGGATTCTTCCCCAAGACTGCATGAAATCTGATTTTCATTTGAGTGTAATCATTCGGATTATCAAATTTCTCACTGATCTTGTATTGTGCATTGATGAATAGCATTTCATTAATTGGGAAGTCCAACTGGTAGTGATCCGAGTTCGCAATATCATAACTTCTTTTCGGCTTTTTCTTGAACTCATACATCTCCCTACATACAACTTTTGACTCTATGGTTTCATAAGAGTAAAGTTTTGCGGGATCTCCTTTGTTCATGGAGGGAGGATCACTTGCCCGTTGCCTCATAATGCTCTGGACTTGCCTCATCTTCTCCATCTCAGCCTCAGCCTCTGCTTTCAACTCTTCTTTTGATTTTTCATATAAAATTCCTTTCCCTCTTCCTACAACATCATGTTGGGGTTTTGAGCTTGAACCACCTTCATGTCTTCCAATAACAATACCCTTAGTAATTGTTCTTGTGGTGATTGTTGTTGCAGAAGTCGGCTTAGAAGGAATTGGAAGAGTAGCAACAAGCTGTGTTGATATCACTTTTCCTATAGTTTTCGCATCCTCTTCTTTGCTTCGTCTTTCTTCTCCCCCTTGCACCCCTGTGGAAACAGGCGGAGCACCCTTTGGAAGTAAAGAAGTAAAATTGGTGAGTGGAGTAAGGGCTTTGTGAATAGCTTGTTCTAAAGTATTAATCTTTAGAGACAAGAATTCTGGAGTAAGAATTTGAGATGATGAAGAATGTGAAAGAGCTGTTTTGAGATCAGTGACCAACTGAATGAGCTGATCAAATTTTATCATGATTTCAGCTTTGTGATCTCCAAGAACAGGAAGATTATGTAGCTTTTGAAGCTGAGCAGAAATATCCACAATTTGTTGTTGAACGACATCTTGTTTGTTGTGGACATCATGAAGATCTTTCGCAAGTTCAGACTTCAACTCCTGAATTTTGAAGTTGACGTCTTCGCGAACCTTTTTAACATCTTGAACAAAAAGAACATGACGTTCTTTTGTTACTACGCGAAGATCTTGAACTACATAATTAAAATTATTTCCTTGAGACATAATTCTGAGCTCATTGTTTTTATCAGACTGAGCAATTTTCTCCATTATTCGTTTTTCTGCTCCTTTAATCATGATATCAACCTCCATGGCAGATATTGACGACATTTGACCTGAATCAGCCTGTGATTGAATTATGGTCTTCAACTTTTGATTCAGTATTTTAAACTGTTTTCCTGTCATCAGCATATGATCAGGAATATCTTCTTCATCTGAATCAAAAGGAATATCATCAAGTATCCCCCCAAAGGCACCTCCTTCGACTTCTGGATCAGACATTGGTTGCGTAGGTTGCGAAGGTTGAGGATTTTCTGGTGATTGCGAAGGAAATAATGTGATGAAAGGGTTTTGTAGAGCATGGTCAAAAATATTTGAAGTGGTAGATAAAGTGGTAACAGGTAAGGAAATGGGTAAGATTGTTTGAACAGACGGTGCATCACTCAGGATAGGTGCCCCCGTATTAGATACGTTGACAACCATATCAGAAATAGGAACCTCCTCAGTAACTGGTTTGGTAAGAACTATTTCGAGTGGTGTGGTTTGAGAAAAAGAAGTAGAAATTTGCGAAGTGGGAATGATAGGTAAAGACATAGGTACCATTGTTGTGATAGGAGGAGTTTCTGGGACAATCTCTTCTTCAGATGATTCATTACGAATCACCATCTTCCTTCTCTTGACCATGGTACGTTGCATGTTTTTCGCAACGTCTTCCGCTTGTTGTCGCTTCTTCGTGGGAGATACTGGGGCTGGAATATTGCGAATAGTAACACCTTTACTACTCACTTCCGCTTTGCGAATCTGTTTTAGTACCCCAGATTTGGAAGGTAAGAGCTCCTTCTTCGACTTCTTGGAAGGTTCCTCAGTTGAAATGACTTCAGATGGTACTGAGGAAGACGAACCCTTCGCAAGTTTCTTGCCAGCCTTCTTTGTTTTAGATGGAGTTGCAACATCTAATAAAATGCCATTTGGCTCATCTGTATCAACAGTTCGCAAATATCTCACCAAAATTTTGTGGGTGGTCGAGACCTTGTGAAGCATTGCGTCTGGAATACGAGCTACATGTGTGCAGATTGCTTCATCATCTTCTACAGCTTTGGGAAATTGATAAAAAGAAAATTCAGCAACTTCAACATTTGACAACATCGGAATCTCTTCTTTCTCATACACATGTTCAAGAATCAAACTCCAATATCTTGCACACGAAATTCCCTTCTCCGGAGTTGTGTGTTCTAAACTCTTGACAAATTCCTTCCATAACTGTGTTGCATAATCAACACTAATGTCATAGTATATGCCCATTACCATGACACATACTTCCATCCTTCCTCTATCCAACCCAACGACTCTGCCTGTAAGACACCGGAGAAAAATTCCAAAAAGAAAATTCCACATACACGACAACCCTGATTTTCTAAAATCACTGATTTTTGTTAACTCCGGTTGATGCCCCATTTCGTTAAACATATGAATAACCTGGAAGTTAACAGGTTTGATGAAGGGAGGATTGTTTGGAATTTGTAGAATTTCCACAAACAAGTTCTTCGATAGTTTAACTCTTTTGTTGTTGATGAGATTAAAAGTAATCACATCGGCTGTGTGATTGTATGAAGCCGTGGAAGCAGCACGTGATAACCAGACCATTGGAACCGGAGATGAACTGAACATTGCAGTTGCCAAAGCAGAACGTTTTAGGGCAACAATCAGCATCTTTAACCCTTTAGGATAAGCAGAAACTTTAGGATCAACTTGGTAGTTAGTGCTTTGAATCTTCATCAGAGACTGAGAAAGAACCTCATCGATGTTGGAAGTAGTGGCCGCCATTGTTAGGTTTTGGAAAAAGAAAGTTGAAGTTGGGATGAAGATTAAATCTTGAAAGTGTTTGTAAGAGTTCTTGTTTGCGTAACCGTAACCAGTGTTCTTGAACCCCCTTTTATAGGTTGCTCAAAATTGATTTGAAATTGAAGCGGGATACATTTAATGTTATCCGACGTGGCACCTTGAAAGTCGGATCATGACTGCAAAAGGTAACAACATTCCAAAAAGTAACTGTCACATCTCCTTGAAAACCGGACAAAATACCAACGATTTTGAGTATACAGCCTGTCAAGTATCCGTTATAGAACAGTAACCGGTAAAACCCTTCGCATGGAAGCAAGGCTCATTTACTTTTGGGATTTAAAGTAAATTCATATGCCAAACTTGCGAAATCATCAGCCTGAGTTGGTTGTACTCAGAACCTCAAGGATTTCGTGTGTGCATTGTGGCAAACGAAATAAGATAAGAAACAAAGATATTTTGAATGTTGTGATGTCAATAATTCAAATTGACATGAATTCAGTAAAACCCCGGGCAAAGGTTACTTCATTAATTATCAAGAGAGATAATCAACTGCTTGTATAGTGTCCCGTGAATTACAATCGAATACTTATAGAAAAGTATCGAAGGGCTTCTTTTTAAAAGTAATTTTGGATTGGTTTGAAATTTCATTACATATCAACCTTAACATAAGGTGAGAAAATGTAAATGAAATTACTTGTTTGACCAGTGTAGTCAGTGACAAGTTGGTTTTGGAAAAATATGTATCATGACAAGAATTTGCGAATGAAACTTACACTGAAATCATATTCAAATGAAAATTTTGTTCTGGATCTTTTTGGGTAACCAAACATTCTGGGTTCGGAATATTTGATCAAGACCACATATGCGAATTGAATATGATTTGAAGTTTCAAAATTTTGATATAGAAACAAAAGTTTCGTAAAAATCTGGAACAAAGTTCCCCGTCAATTCCTTAAGGTGTATGATTTTTGGGTTTCACTTTCATCACGGACTCATGATGATAGGTCATTAACACATATTTGTGATTCGTCTAAGTTTTGATTGGTTTGATCAAAAACCTCAAGGACAAATCTTTTCAAAAAAAAATTGGATTGAAAGAATTGTTTGGTTTAAAAAGATTGGATGAGAATCGAAGTGTACCTCTGTTATAATGGACAAAACAGAAAACTCTTAACTCATTTGAGAAGAGTAAGGTAGCTCATTTGTGACTTATGCGAATATAAGCCTTTATGGGTAGAAATTATCATATGATAATGTCATCAAGGCTTTCTTTGCACACATAGAGTCATGTCGAGGCTTTTGGTCTACATACAGCAGCATGCTTCTAGGGACATCCTAACTAGTCTAAAAAAAATTATACCTTCTCATAGAAACAAAATGTATGACCACTTCGCATTCTAGCCCTGCAGTAACGTCTTAGCACACAATTAAAAAAATAAAAAAATAAAATCTTTTTGGATATTTGATTTTTCAAAAGAAAAGTACAAAAAAATGAAAATCTTTTTGTATTTTTGATTTTTCAAAAGATAAGAAAGCAACATGTAAAACTTTCCTAAGCTGATATACCCACAGATGCGAATTGATATGGATACGAAGCCATGCGAAGCCTCTGAATGAACAGTAACTTCTGAACAATGTGAACGCATCTTTTAAACAAAACATTTATTCTTGTGTGGATGAAATTGAATTTGCATTAAGCATCCCCAAACTTGCTAAAATTCGAACAAATGATTTTTCATCAAGAGGTTTTGTAAAAATATCAGCAAGTTGTTTAGTTGTTTTGACAAAATGAATTTCAATATTCCCATCTTCCACATGATCTTTGATAAAATGATATCGAAGAGCAATGTGTTTTGTCTTTGAATGTTGTACTGGATTATGACAAATGCGAATTGCACTTTGTGAATCACAATACAAAGGAATCTTTTTCATGTTGATTGCATAATCACGAAGTTGACTCTGAATCCATATGATTTGCGAAGTACAAGCAGCTGCAGAGATGTATTTTGCTTCTGCAGTTGAGATAGCCACACAAGTTTGTTTCTTTGATTGCCAGTTCACCAACTTTCCATCCAATAATTGACATCCACCAGTCGTACTTTTTCGATCTAATGTACATCCTCCTAAATCAGAATCTGAAAAAGCTTGAATGAAAAATCCTGTTTTCGCAGGATACCAAAGTCCTAATGAAACAGTTCCCTTTAAATATCGAAAGATATTTTTCACTGCCGTCAAATGTGGTTCTCTTGGATTTGCTTGATATCTAGCACAACAACAAACCGAAAACATAATTTCAGGTCTACTCGCAGTTAGGTACAATAAAGACCCTATCATGCTACGATACACTGTTAGATCAACAGCAGGAGTGTCTAACGAAGGAGTTAGTCGTGTTCCTACTACCATAGGGACTCTGAGCTTCGTGCTATTAATCATTCCAAACTTTTCCAGCAAGTTCTTTGTATATTTTTCTTTATTAATGAAAATTCCTTGCCTGTTCTATTTTATGTTTAAACCAAGAAAATTATTAATTTTTCCCATCATGCTCATTTCAAACTGACTTTTCATTAAATTTTCAAATTCAAGTGACAATGCTGGATCAGTTGAACCAAAGATAATATCATCAACATAAATTTGAACAAGCATTAGATGACACCCAACTTTCTTGCGAAATAATGTGGGGTCGACTGATCCTTGTTTAAATTTAGATTGTTTCAAGAAATTTGTAAATGTTGCGTACCAGGTCCTCGGTGCTTGTTTTAACCCATATACAACTTTATCTAAAATATAAACATGATCAGGATGTTCAGTGTTTACAAAACCTGGTGGTTGTTCAACATACACTGTTTCTTCAAGTTTGCCATTTAAGAATGCACATTTAACATCCATTTGATAAACATCAAAATCTTTGTGAGCTGCATAAGCTAAGAATATGCGAACTGCTTCAAGTCTTGCAACAGGTGCGAATGTTTCTTCATAATCAATGCCTTCTTGTTGCGAATATCCTTTAACCACTAGTCTTGCTTTATTTCGAATAATATTTCCATCTTTGTCGGTTTTGTTTTTAAAAATCCATTTTAATCCAACAATCGAAACATCAGAAGGTTTTGAAACTAATCTCCAAACCTTGTTTCGTTCAAATTCAGCCAATTCAGATTGCATAGCAACAACCCAATCGGAGTGTTCCATAGCATTCTTGACTGTTTTTGGCTCTATTTTCGAAATAAAGACATTAAACATACAAAGTTCTTGGTTAGTGTTTAGTACCTCATTTTTCGCACGAATTTGAGCTCTAGTCAACACACCTTCTTGTAAATTGCCAATTACCTGTTCTTGTGGATGATTTCTTGTCCATTTCGCAAATGGTGGATAATTTGGATCATAGTCTAATAGTGCATCTTCATGCATATCTTCATTTTCAAATCCTGCAACAGAAAAATTATCATTAAATGTATGAAAGTCTGCATTGTTATCATGACTATTTGTCTCTGTTTCATGAAGTCCTCTCTCAACATGATCTACATTTGGATACTCCCCCTCAGAATTATGTGCATTTTGATTTTGCGAATGCTCCCCCTCAACTTGATATTCTTGTTGATTTTGTGTATGCTCCCCCTCAACTTGATATTCTTCTTGATTTTGTGTATGCTCCCCCTCAACTTGATGTTCTTGCTGATTTTGTGAATGCTCCCCCTCAAAAGTTGGTATAAAATCTTCATGAACACTTGTGTGTTCCTCCTCCATATGAGCATTTGTTATGCTTTCACAAGTTATCGTCGTTGAAGTTGTTGTTTATTCATCAGTATGTTTTGAAGATTCTGATGTTTGATTATCAAGAGCATTATCTTCTGCATCAATTGCCCTGTCAGGAATTCCAAAAATTAAGTCATAATCAAAATCATTAATTTCAGAATTATCAATTTGAGTATTTGAATCCACAAGTATTGGTTTCTGATCGAATTTACTATCAATCTGTTTAAGATAGTAATCGTCAAATGTTAAATTGAAAGTTTCTTCAATTTTTCTTGTTCGTTTATTAAGCACTCTGTATGCAACTGAATTCTGTGAATATCCTAAGAAGATGCCTTCATCAGCTTTTGCTTGAAACTTTGACAAATTATCTTTGAGATTCATAATAAAACACCTGGAACCAAAAACATGAAAGAATTTTACATTAGGTTTCCGATTATTGATTATTTCATATGGAGTAACATTGAATCTTCTGTGAATGAATGATCTATTCTGAGTAAAACATGTTGTGGATACAGCTTTTGCCCAAAGATATTGAGGTAGATTGGCATATGTGAGCATGGTTCTGGCTGCTTCGCATAGAGATCGATTTCTTCTTTCAACTACACCATTTTGCTGTGGAGTATATGGTGATGAGAAATTATGTGAAATACCTTTGTTTGTAAGAAAATTGTCAAGAGTTTGATTTTTAAACTCTGAACCATTATCACTTTTAATTTTTCGTACATTCTTTTTCAAACTAATTTCAATCTTTTTGATAAAATCAATCATCGTCTGAGCAACTTCAGATTTCAACCTGATAAAAAATACCCATGTGAATCTAGAGAAATCATCTACAACAACTAAAATATACCGCTTTTTATTTATTGTTGCAACAGTTGATGGTCCACATAGATCAATGTGAAGAAGTTCCAATGGATCTACTATCTTTGAATCTATGACAATCGGATGACCTTTTCGATGTTGTTTTCCTTGTTCGCAAGCTGCACATAAAGAATCATTGTCAAATTTTAATATTGGTAAACCTCGAACTAAATCTTCAGTTACAAGTTTATTTATATTTCGAAAGTTCAAATGTGATAATCTTCAATGCCAAAGCCAGCTGATATCATTGGATGCTTTTCATAGTAAACATACAGCTGGTTTTCCCACAATTGGTTTGATGTCTAAAGTAAACATATCACCATATCGTTTGGATTTCAGAAGTATTTCATTTGTCTTTGCATTTGAGATGATACTTCCTTCTTCATTAAACACTACTTGATTTCCAGTACCCACAACAAGTTGTGATACACTAATCAAATTGTGTTGAAGTCCTTCAACATAAGCAACTCTGTTTACTGTGAAGTTTCCATTTGTGACTTTCCCATATCCTTTCACTTGACACTTATGATTATTTCCAAATTTGACAACTCCAACATTCTCCAAGCTTCGGTAATCTCGCAAGTTTTCCTTTCTTCCAGTCATATGACGAGAGCAACCACTATCAATATACCATTTTGGATCATATTGCTCGTCACATAACACCTGCATTTAATGAAAGAATTTAGGAACCCAAGACTTATTGGGTCCATCATTAGTAGAATGAAACAACTTTTTGGAACTTAAAAACCATGTTTTCATTTTGTTTGTAACTAAATCCATTATATCAGCATCATCAGTTCTAGATATTGAAATATAGTCATTCAATAGTTTTGGATTCGCATTGATTGTAATCTTATCCTTCACAACATTCGCATGTTTGATAACTGGTTTCCATTTTTGAACCGGAACTTGCGAATTATAGGATGATGTACTAGCAGTTGAAGAATTATTTGCGAACTTATCAAAGGCACTTTTGATTTCTTGTTCTGAAAACTTTGCACTTTGATATTTCTTTCCTTTCCCTTCAAACCAATTATTGATCATTCATACATCAGTCTTTCCTTTGATGTATGAAACTTTGGTTTTTGATGATATTGAAGGATTTGGAAAATTTGGTTGTTGTGGTGAAAATTTCGCTTTTACTTGATTTGATTTCTTCAAATTTGATGAATTATTCGTGAATTTGTCAACATTTGGAAACTTTTGATTATTTGCAAATTTTTGCGAATTCTCAAATTTTCTATTGTTGTCATATTTGTGAATATATGAAACTTTATCAACAAAATTTATTTGTTTATGAAAACTCGAAGTTGTGTTAGTGTTTTTATCTTGAAATTTTGACGATGTTTTTGAAATTTGTTGTTTTTCATTATTCACAACTTGCCAAAATATTGCTTTTCTTGCTTGTCTTTTTGAAACATTATTTTCTGTTGAATAAGTTTCAACCATCAATTTGAATTCTTGAGAATTTAATTTCACTTCAACCTTTGATTTTTCAACTTTTTCAAAAGATTTGTTTGATTTTTCACCTTTAACCACCCATTTTTGTAATGATTTTTGTTTTTGAAACACATAAGAATTTTGAGTTAAATTATTTTCTATTGTGTTTTGATTTGCGAAGAAACCTTCAGGTGTTGACTTTTGATCGTCTTTTTCAACCATTTTATTGAACCTATGATGAATTTTCTCAGCATTTCCAGTAGTGACAAAAACTTGATTTGGAAAAATAGTTTTATCAGTACATACAAAATTTGGATATACCACTGTGTTGGTTTCCAAATAATGTGCGCCTTTGTCATTTAAAACTTTGTCAAATTCTTTTGTGTTTTCAAACACTTGATCAACCACAACCCTTTGATGTGTTTCAGTTGAATTTTGCTTTTCTTCTTTATGTTCATTAGTATCATCAGATTTCCAGCTTTCAACTTCCACATTATCAAACTTACAATGTTGCGAAGTTGAAGATTTATCAACTTTATCCTCTACTATTGAATCAACTACTATTTTTTTTTACCTTTGATCTTAGATGTGATATTAACGATTGACAATTGAGAACAATCAATCTCTTCTTCTTCTTCAATTTCACTGATTTCACTCATATTATCACAATTTTCATCAATATCAGCATAATTGAATTGCGAAGTAAGAGTTGAATTTTCGGTTTTCTTTAAGATTTTCACTTGTACACTTTTTGTCAAACTTTCATTTACAATGTCAACCAACTCATCAGCATTCAGAAATTCATCAATTTTGACAATACCATATGAATATCTATCATCCGGTATTTTGTCAAATTGAGTAATTGTACTTTCGCAATCATAAGAAACAACATCCACTTTTTCACGCTCATACTCAAGAAAATGTAAAAGTTTCCTATGTTGTTCTTTGCTAATATCAGAAGAATGATGTAAAGCAGTTAATTTTGCATACAACCTTTTTGCTGAATTACAATAGATGTTTCTTTGTGCTAGTAACAATCTAACATCATTCGAAAGATTATTCCTATCACAATCTATGTTTTTGATTTGCAATTCTAATTTTTCTACCCTGCTCTTCTTTATTTCTAATTCCCTTTGTGTCTCACTAAGTTGCACATTCAATTTCTTAGCTTCATTACTAGCAGACACAATAACAGAATCAAAATAAGCCACAATATCATCAAACGAAACAATTTCAGCATCATAAGCAGATAAAGGAATATTAAAAGATTCAAGAATTGCACGTACCTTGGTTTTCATGGGAGATTTGTCTGTGGATTCAGACATAAAACATTTCCCAGAAATGTTCTCTTTGCAGTCCTCAAAACTTGCGAACATAGCTCCATGTGTTGGATGTCTCATTTCTTCATCATCAGAGCCTGAAGACCAGATCTAATACGTTCCACTTTCTTCTTCATCCGATTCTCCCTTAGCAACCAAAGACACTCCTTTGTTCTTTGCCCTTAACTCTTCAATTTTTTCAGAATAATAAGCTTCATCTTTGACTTTTTCTTTCTTTTCTTCTTTCTTTCGCAACATGCAATCAGCTGCGAAATGATTCGCACCATTGCAGTAGTGGCAATAAATACCTGAATCACCCTTTAACTTTTTCTCTTCATTCGCATTCTTCTGTTTTCCATCTGTTTTCTCCATTTTCTTCTTCTCTTCTCCTCCAGTTGTTGTTACTTCACTTTTCACATCACTATTCTTTCCTTTTTGGATTAAAAGGCTTTTTGAAAAACTTTTAACTTTGTTGTTTGAATAGTATGCTATTGCTTCATCATTAGAGTTCATCAAAAATCCTTCTACATCAGAACCATCTTTTTCATCAGTGTCTGTTACTTTTGAAACAAGAGCCAAAGGACCACCAATAGCTTGTTTTGATTCTTCATACATTTCTATGACCTCACATTCATGTGTTTTCAGTTGATTGTAAAGATCATTCAATGTGGTTGTATCAAAACACTGTTGATTCTTTATCATCATGCTTACACCACGCCATTCTTTGCGAAGACTCATAATGAAAGTGAGATTGAACTCCATGGTTGATCTAGTAATTCCATACCTGTTGCAGCGAAACATAAGCTCATTCAGACGATCATAACAACTTTCTAAAGTTTCTGAATCCTTTTGTCTGAATTCCTTCAGTTCAACGAGACACTGCTTCACAGAGTTGATCTTCGTTTTTTCACTTCCTTGATATTTTTCTTTTAGAGTATTCCAGATCTCTTTTGCTGTTTTACAACTACGAATGTAATTGTAAACCACAGGAGGTAGAGCACCTCTTAGTTCTCTCATGCATCTCTTTTCATTTTTCTTCAATCGATTGCGTTGTTCTTCAACATCAGTAGACACAGTAGATGATCCAATTGGTTGAACATTAGCAGGAGCTAGTACTGTTCCATCGATACACTTCCAAAGTTCTTCATCAATTCCATTTAAGTAATCTTCCATTCTATCAGCCCACTGATCATAGTATTCTGGAATTAACATTGGAATTTTGGTAGATGAACCAAGCAAGTGAGAGAAAGAGGTCATTGAATTCATGTTGAAGTTCGCCATTGATGAACACAGAAAATATCTGAAAACTTGAAACCTTGATGAATTTCAGAATTTATCAAACTAATTGATCACAAAACACTAATCGATTACTCGATTTAACAATTCAATTGCAGAATCAATTCAAATCTGAAGATCAAAAGTGATTTTCAAAATCAAAAATGCGCGGAAAATTTTGAGTAAATTCGTAACTCAAAAAGCAAATGATTCTTATACGAAAATCAGATCTAAGCAGTTTGAATCCTGCTCTGATACCAATTGATGAGAATTGTTATCGAGAATTTAGAACATAAAAGATAGATTTGAATGAATTAAGATGAAGAACACCGAGAGTAAATATTAATCAGATCTTATATTGATAAAGTCTGATTACAGAGTTAAGCAGAAGTGAGTTCAAGCATCGTACTACAACTTCTAGCCTAAGTCCCTATTTATAGGGAACCATCAAAAAGTATACTAAGTCTATACATTTTATCTTCGCATAAAAATGACTTAGTAAAATAACATAAAATGCGAAACTATACAAAACACTCTATTCGACTTTTACAATATACATCAACACCGTCTTCTTAAATATATCATGTCTCTCCCAAGAAACATTTTAAATTTCCATAATATCAAACTTGTAAGAAGTCATGTTGTTTGTAAGATGAGTCTCCAACCGTGTAACTACATTGGTGATAAGAGTCTTTGTCTTTATTTCTTGAGACTTTAAAAGAAACTCAACATCTTCTTTGCTCACATAAGAAGTGGTAAAAATAAAAGAGTCATTCAGTTGTTCAACTTAGAGGTAAGAATCTTTTATTGCTTCCTAAACATGATTGCATGATCTTCAACATCTTCTTCTTCAGGACCAGAATCCAATTCAGCAAACTCAATCCTTTCATCTTCCTCAATATTCATGATATCCTGATCAATAGATTGAGAAGAGAATAACGCAACAATGTGTTGTGTCAAGATACCTTTAAAAGTAGGAGAATTAAGAGGAATTGTTGTATGAAGAATTATCAAAGTTGGTTGTTGTGATGAAGGTAGTGGTAGAACAATTGAAGAATCTGGAATAGAAGTCGAAGGATTCCTACCCATGTTAACATTTGACTCCTTATTAGATAAGATCGCATGGATGTTCGAAGACCTAACTTCCTCTACATTGGACTTAGTAATAGGACCTTTGGGTAGAATAACAATTGTTGACTCAGGAAATAAAGTCAAAATTGTTTCACAATTTACGATGTTTGTATCCATATTAGACGTGTGTACAGTGACATCTGGGTTGCTTGTCTCCTCGATATTTGGTTTGACAGAGGCATCCTTTCATGTTGAAACATGTTGTGTTTGATCTTTAGTATCAGTTGCCTCATCATCTATCTCTACTTTGACCTCATCTTCATTAATAATCTTCTTTTTAGGTTGTGTTGTGATAAGTTGTTCTTCGATAGTTTGAGCTCTTATCTTCGAAAACCTTTTCAGTAAGCTCAAAGCGTTTTGCTTCTTTTTTTGTTGCTCCACATCAGCAGGATCCTCCTTAATTACAACACCCTTAGTCTTCGACTTAGACTTCTTCGTTCCTTTGACAACTTTCTCAAAAACTTCTTTAATAACAGGTGCTTTAGGCTTGGATTGTTCTTTCTTCTTAACAACAACAACATTTGGATCCCGAGTTATGTCTGATTTAACTCGAAATGTCACCTCCTTAGGAGTAGAAACATAAGGAACAAGATGCAAAGATGCTTTGTATTGAATTAACAATTGATCTGACTTAGAAACTAGTCGAAGCATTGCATTTGGAATTCGACCAACTGATGGAAATGCAATAGGATCATCTACTGCAGTCTTAGGAATTTAAAGATGTGAAAATTAAGCAACTTAAACTCCCTTAAGAATCAAAATTCCTGCTTGACTGTAAGCTTTATGCATAATTAAACTCCAAAAGCGAGCACTAGCAATCTCAGTTGACTTCTTCGAATGCTTTATATAGGTTGTGAATTCGTCCCATAACAGCGAGGCATAATAAACTTTTAAACCATAGTATAAACCAGCCATTATAGAATAAAATTGAAGTTTAGCTTTATTAATACCCGAACTTCTTCCCATCAAACATCGAAGAGTAACCTCAAAGAAGAAATTCCAGATGATGAGAAGAGCAGACTTCTTAAAGATGATAACAATAGAAATTGGAGGAATATACCCCATTCATTCATCATTTAAAGTACATGATCACACGAAGGAACTTCAAATGTACCCTCAGATGGCAATTAAAGGATATGTACAAACTGATTCTTTAGTAAATGTTTTGTTCCTTTTGATTCCATCTGAAACGTAACAACTTCAATATTCTTGTTGTATACAGTTGTTGAACATGCAAGTAATAACCAGTGCATTGGAATTGCAAAAGAAGACGATAAAGCATGAGCAAGAGCTGAATCATTCAAGCATTGAATGGGCATCTTCAATTCTTCAGGATACATCGACAAAGTTGGGATTAGACCAAACATTGTTCGATTGAATGTTCATTTGAGGAACATAAAATTCCTCGTTGGTAGTGTTGAAGTGATCGACAGTAGTTTGAGCAACTGACAAGCTATAAGGTTTGTGGTTCTATTCATGAATTTGATTAATAGGATTTATAGTTTTTGTTTCATAAGTATGTTGCTATTAATTGAGAAAAGGCATAGATCCATTAGGTTGCATGTACCCTTAAATGTTAAGTGAAATTCCGCATGTACATATTTTTTGTAACCTAAAAAGACCAACACTAAAGAACTTCCAATTTTAAATATTGTGTTATGCGATAACAACGGGTATTTGTTACCATTAATAAGATAAACCAATATATGCTATTTACTATCTTTGATGACGTTGCCAGAAAAAGCCACCCAAAACCCGTCCTTTGATGACCCCCTCACCTATCGTTCCAAGAACTTTGACTTCACCTATTTACAAAAGAAATGATAAATGGTTGATTTCTTTAGTGGTATTGCAAGCATAAACAACTCTCCTTTAAAGTCAAGCATTTCCTCAATGATTTCTTCTTCAGTGGAAGGGGTTTGTTTAACTGAAGCTTTTTGCTCTTAATTATTTGAAACGCCTGGTGAAGAGAGGTAGTGTGTAAAATTTCATCCCTCGAACCTTATTTATTTCATATATGGGTCTGGTATGTAGATCCCTTTGTAAAGTTACCAAAAAAAAACACATACCTTGTGGTCAAACCCGTGGTCCAAACACTTCTGGTGGTAAAACGTAAGTAGTCATGGGGATGGTTCAGAGAAGAAGATACATATTTGATGAGGATGGGTTTGTGAAAGAAATTGTAGGGCAGTAGGAAGGGCTATTCCTTCTTTTTCTGGTGATGGAAAAAAAAGTTAGGGTTATATGTATCCGTTTCAAAGGGGTTGGCTGGGGTGTTTGTAGGACCCATTTCTTCTTCTTCTTCTTCTTCTTCTTTTTTTTTTTTTTTTTTTTTTTTTTTCTAAATAATAAATGAAAAACATCAAAAATAAACTAGAAATGATAATATAGTCATTTTAGATTTGAGAGGGACTACAACTGCAACAAAACCAAAATATATAAACCGTTTGGAATTCAAAAAAAAAAAATAATAAAAAGAACTAGGGATCGAACTCTCAATTTTTACAAACCACAGGTACCATTTTAGTAACTTTTTGTTTAAAAAGAAACATGAGTAAGTTTTTTCAAACGTCCAGTCTCTCCTCTCACACTCCCATTTCCCCAAATCTGAAAATTAGAATCCTGAATCGCTGCGTCGCCATCCCCGAATTTTCATAGCGTCTTTTTCCTCTGCTCGCTTCGCCATTCTCCATGGATGCAGTATCGTCTCCATGCCCTTCTACCCCTCAATGGAACTACGACAGACCTTTCCTCACCGGCCAATTTCACCAGGTTTCTCTTCTTTCTGTATATATTTACATATGTGTATGAATGCTCGGAGACATATTTATCTCGATAATGTAATACCAAACCGCCTACCCTTTTGTGAATGTAGCTTATCTTGTTCAAAATTTGGTTTTGTTGGAAACTGGTGTATAAATTTATGCTTGTTCGATGCAGGACTCAAAGGGGCATTCAGTGGATATAGGGTACTTTACCTTTTCCCTGGACTGATATTGAGTTTATTCATGTTTCTATGCGTGTAATTGCTGTTATTAAAGCGAATTGTTTCTCCTTATACACTTTCTTTGTACAGTTTGGAATCTGAGAAGCCGATAGGTTGCTACAATGCTTCTGTTCAGGTACAGCTACAGATGTTTTTATGCTTTTTAGTGCAATTCTTGGCCTTTTCATTCATAATGTCAAACCAGTGTCAATTTTGAAACCTAGAAACAAGTTACTATAGAATATCATGTTAAAGTAAAGATAATTGAAGATTTTGTGATGATTTTTCAACACATGCAGGAACTGATTGTAATTGATGATCTTCTATCTGCTTTAGTTGGGATTGAGGGACGATATATTTCTATCAATAGAGTTGGAGGGAATGATGACTTCTTTATCTTCAATGTTGATGGATCTATGGATTTGGCACTTCAGGTAAGAATCTTCACATATACAATTATACATACACTGATACACAGATTCACATATGTATGCATCTATAACTTCTTGGAACTCTTTTCACTTTTGGGAAATAAACATTGCAAGAAAATGCAGGAATCATCGAAAAGAATATTCCCTTTATGCAAGAGCTATTTGATTATCAATCAGTTTGTGGAATCAAGATCACAGTTCAAGTCTGGATTAGTTAATCATGCCTTTGCTGCTGCACTACGAGCCCTCCTTTTGGTAAGTTATTTATGTTCAATGTTGCCTATTAGATGATGGTTTTTACTGCATATAGTTATAAATAATGTTATTCAATAGGAATTATTGACTATGTAAGACCAATATATCAATATAACACATTTTAGTCATTTAGTGTCAAGGTTCCATGAATTTGCTATTTTGCTATATAATAATAAATAATTATTTTTTTCAGGATTATCAAGCCATGGTGGCACAGCTTGAACATCAGTTTCGACTAGGAAGACTCTCAATACAAGGATTATGGTTCTATTGTCAGGTAATTTCATTTCTTATAAACTTCATTGTTTGTTTATATATTTACAAATTAAGATGAGAATCTTCTTTTTTGGTTATGATTCATATTTGTTGCCTTTTAATATATTTGCAGCCAATGATGGGATCAATGCAAGCATTGTCAACAGTAATAAGAAAGGCATCAGCAAGTAATTTTGTGGGATCAGCAGTTCTTAACCTTTTACAAAGTCAGGTAATTATGTCAATAAACTAAACTAAAATATATTATATGCTATTTATTTATATATTTTAAATTTAAACAGGCCAAGGTAATGGCTGGTAACTATTTGGTGAGATCATTGCTTGAGAAGATGATAGAGTCTGCAAATTCTGCTTATCTTGGCATACTTGAAAGGTATATATAAAGTCACAACACCCAATAATATACTCCAAAAAGTACTATTTTACCCCTTTACCAATATAGAAAGTATGTTGCTATTTTCTGCAATTTTCCCATAACATACTCAATATTATTGTCCATATATTGCCAATATATGCAGGTGGGTGTATGAAGGAGTTATTGATGATCCTCATGATGAGTTCTTCATTGCTGAAAACAAATCTCTCCAAAAAGTACTATTTATTTTTACCCCTCCTACAGATTTTCCCAAAAAGTACAAACATGCTAAAAAGTACGATTTTACCCCTGCTGTTATAGGAGAGTCTGACCGAAGATTATGATGCTATGTATTGGAGACAAAGATACAGTTTGAAAGATGATATTCCTTCTTTCCTTGCAAATTCAGCTGAAACCATTTTAACAACAGGGAAATCTTTGAATGTCATGAGGGAATGCGGCCACACTGTTCAGGTCTTGTTTCTTTTTTCTGTATCTTTCAATTAATCACATTTTCGTCCCTTTGGTTTGTTGTTTCTTACAAATATGGTCCAACAGTTTAATTTTTAATCTTTTGGTCCTTAAAACGTTGTTTTGTCAATGCTTTAGGGATCCAGAATTCAAAAAATCAAACTAATGGACCATATTTTTGAAATTTAACAAACCACAGGGATGAGAAATGTAATTTACTCATATTAGTGCTATTATTAGAGGGTTTTATATGTGTTTTGTAGGTGCCTGCATTGGAGAATTCAAAATTGATGAACTTTGGGTCGAATGATCACTATCTTGAATGCATAAAATCTGCTTATGATTTTGCAAGTGGCGAATTACTAAATCTCATGAAGGACAAGGTGGGGTTTATTGTTATTATTATTATTATTTTTTTAAAATCTTATTTCTAATGGCTGTGCTTTTTAGTTCTTTTAACAATATTTAGTGACCTGTTATTCTTTTGAATGTTGACAGTATGACCTCATTGGAAAGCTGCGTTCTATTAAGCATTATCTTCTTCTGGATCAGGTTAAATTTTGATTGATGGTTTTTGTAGTGTAAATTTTTTGAATTGTAATTTGTAATTAAATTTGATATTTGATTTGTTTGAGTTACAGGGTGATTTCTTGGTTCATTTTATGGATATTGCACGTGATGAACTTGATAAAACACCAAATGAGATCTCTGTTGAGAAGCTTCAGGTCTTTCTCCATTTACCTCATATTATCTGACTAAAAAAAAGTATATTTCGGGCAATTATTGTGATTACGCCACTGATACTTTTTTCTTTCCAATAAAACATTAAAAGTTAAGACATTTTCCCAAACTAACCATTCTAAATCTCCAAATCAACCATTTTTGACCTATTATATCAGGTCAAAATGGTTAAATTGGAAATATGTCTGAAACTTTAATGTTTTTTTTTTATTGGAAAAAAATAAAGTAGAAATGGTTAGTTAAACTGCAAAATTGCCCAAAATATAATGCTGTTTCTGTAATTTGCCCTTATTTGTATGATCCATATGTATAGTTAGGGATAAAAGTTATCCATATATAAGAATTATCGTTTCTCACTCTCTTTTTACCCATTAACTTATATCTGAGAAAATAAATGACATTTGTAAACAGATGATTTATGGAAAAATAAAGAGTTTGATGCTATAAATATAATACACAAATAAATGAAAATGAAAGTACAATGCTATTTGTTTTTGCAAATTAACTTTATAATTTATTTGAGTTTAATTTTCAGTCTCTGTTGGACCTTGCACTGCGTTCGACAGCAGCAGCAGCAGATCCTTTGCATGAAGATGTCACATGTTCTGTGGTCAGTTTTCATTTATTCCTATCACAATATTCCACTTTCAGAAATAATTAATTAATTAATTTTTTATGCCTTTTTCAGGACACAGGTTCTTTGTTAAAAAGGCTGAGCATCCTGAAAGATCTTCAAACAGGTGGAGGTGGTGGTGGTGGTGAGTCAGTTTCAGATGCTGATGTTTTAGAAGAAGAGCCCTTGATCACTGGTATGGAAACCTTCTCTGTTAATTACAAGGTAATTATCATTATCAACACTCCTTTAACATTTTCTTTCTTTCTTTCATTTTATGCAAGAAATAGCAACCTACTTTCATTCATTCGTTTATTATTTATTTATAACATCTTAATATCATCTAGTCCTATTACAACATTCTACTTTGAAAAAATCCATTTAGTTAGTTATATCAATGTCATTCAAATACAAATCATTTTCAATATTACAATGTTATAATTGGAATTAGGCTTAATCTCATAAAAGACCTTATATTTTGTGTTTTTTCCGGATTAAACCTCAACTTTATTTTTCATGAAAAAGACCTCTGGCCCTTTTAATCATTTTTCTTTAAAAAAAGTTGTATAATGTGAGCTTTTTATCAAGAAAACCTAAAAAAGTTGAGGATTTATTTGGAAACATTTAGAAGGTTGAGGGTTTTTTTCGGGAAAAAAAAGACAGTTGAGGGTTTTTTTGGAAAAAAAAAAAGAAAATTTTTAAGGTCTTTTTCATGAAAAAAATAAAGATGAGGTTTAATTTGGAAAAAACACAAAATATAAGGTCTTTTATGAGATTAACCCATAAATGAAACTACTTTACTAATTACCTAATTTTCTATTTTTCTAATTATCAATTAAATGAAAGTAAGTTGTTATTTTTGCTACAGGTTCAATGGCCATTATCCCTTGTGATATCAAGAAAAGCTCTGACAAAATATCAATTAATTTTTCGATTTCTGTTTCATTGCAAACACGTTCACAGACAGCTTTGTGCAGCTTGGCAACTACATCAAGTATGAGACTGAATATCCCTGATATAAATATTTATTAAAAATAAAAATATCTCCCTCTTTATATTATTTGTAATTATACTTTTGTTGTTGCTGTAGGGTGCACGTGCACGTGATATGCATGGAACTGCAATCTCTACATCATCAATACTATGCAGGAATATGCTTAAATTTATAAATAGCCTTCTACATTATCTAACCTTTGAGGTAAAAGTAAAACCATGTTCTTATGTTTATAAAATAACATTGCACTTACATTTCCTTACCAATAATAAAAATATATAACCTGTAATTTGTATGTAAGCTGCTTACAAAATTTATGTTATTGCTATTAGTTGTGATCAGTATAAAAGTAATTATATTATGTAAAAAGTAAAGTACATTCTACAAGTTTCATGCTATGAGTATGTTGTTATTATCATATTATGGGTGAAGAAATATAAATATATTGCTATTTCCTATTTATTCATTAATCTGATGTTAATGTGGTTATTTATCTCTCTTTAGTTCTTTTGTCAACCAACAAAGGTGGAAGTGATATTATATTATTGTGATTGAATTAACATATTGTTTTATCTTGTTTTAGGTTCTTGAACCAAATTGGCATGTTATGCATAATAAACTTGAGAATGCAAAGAGCATAGATGAGGTATATGTTGATTTTTTTTTTATTTTTTATTTTATTTTATTTTTTTTTGTATTAAAATGTTGTGCTTTGAAAAATCTACCCAGTTAGTAATGTCATACAAATACAAAGCAATATTTACTTCTTTAGTTGGGTTGATTTTTTAAAGTAAAATGTTCTAATAAGAAGAAGAAAATTGTACTACAATGCTGTAAAAGAAAAATATAAAAGTAGATTGCTATATTTCACAAATAAATGAAAGTAAGTTGTTAATTTTTTCCCTGTGTGGTTGTACTCTTTGTATGAAAATAGGTAATCCAATATCATGACTTTTTCATGGAGAAGTGTCTCAAGGAATGTTCACTTCTTTCTCCAATCCTCCTCAAGGTTTGCATCATTCCTTAATTCATAATGTGCTCTTAATTTTGCACATCTAAATTTCAAAATACAATATGAAAATTAGAGTAATAGAATAGCATGCAAATTTAATATGATTTTCATTAAGCATTATTTCTGTATAAAGTGCTGTCTGGATAACTAATGTTTAAAAAATATTTGAGAAAATGATGACACACTTGGGGAAATAGAAGGAAAAGTTAAATGAGGTCAAATTCATAAAAAGTTAGGTTAAAAAGAAACATTGATATGTAAGTTACCACATTAAGGGGCTGTTTCTTTTTGACTTAATGAGGTGAGTACTCTCTCATGTTAGAAATTGATGAATATTCTGATTTTTTTCAGAATGTAAGGGTAAAATGGTCATTTGGTCAGACAGACGTCATTATCTGTGCAATCACTTTACCCATACATGACTTAATCAGGCCCAAAGTCATGTCTCCATTAGTTAAAAAAGAAAGTCATATAATATACAAAGGTTTGTGTTCAAATAATAATAATAAGTTTTTGGGGGTGAATGCAGAAATTTGAGAAACTGAAACTTGTATGCCTTCAATATGCTTCTGCAACTCAGTGGCTAATGAGCTCCATTGAAGCTCCCGATTCAAACAGTTCCTTTGATGATTTGGATTCATCTTCCGTGGAAAATGTAAAGGTTTTGAAGCTAAGAAAGTCTTCCAAAAAACCAAATTCACCCACAGATGAGGCTACAGTTATCGAATGTGTCCTGTAAGATCTTAAAACTATACTCCCATATTTCTTTCTATGTATGTATGTATGTATGTATATAATATGTGTGATGGAGTGGAGTGATTTTTGGCAGGAAATTTGAGAGGGAGTTCAGTAGTGAGCTGGAGAGTTTAAGGCCGATATTGAGCAGCAGGGCACAAGCAGAACCATATTTGACTCATCTTGCACAGTTGATTCTTGGTGTTGGTATGGATCACCACATCTAGATTTTTGTATTTTTTCTTCAAGTTTACAGTTTGCTTGTTGGTTGTTGGTTGTAGTGGTTTTTTTGTATATATATGTTTTGGAATCTGAGTGTTTTTGCTTGCATGATGAACAACTTGTGTAGATTTCATAGTAGTAAAACATGGATCATCTGGATTTGATTTTAGCCAAACACAATTTGTTTCTTGTTATTAAAATGAGGGAAAACTGCAATAAAGTCCTTATGTATTGCCCGTATAATCGATTTAGTCCCTATATATATATATATATATATATATATATATATATATATATATATATATATATATATATATATATATATATATATATATATATATATATATATATATATTGCAATTTAGTCCTAAATACCTATAAACGTAATCAAAACGGGAAATTTAATGGGTTAGCCGGTATCCCACCGGTACTATGCGCATGTGGCACCTTACATGTACAAGTGACTTTTACCCTTCCATTTCTACTGCATTCGACGTCAGGTAGATCGATTGAGAGAAAAAGTTAGGGTTTTTACAGAGTGATACACGAAGGAAGTAGGGTTTTACTGAGAGAAACGAAGGTAAAACCCAATGGCTGTCGAATCAAATCAGAGGTTCACCATGAGTCATCTGAAGAATACGACTCTGAAGAATACGAAGATGATGAAGAGGTGCTCGATACTGAGCACATAGATGTGGAAATGGAAGAAGTTGATTTCAAGACACAGGGTAAAGAGAGATGCAAGGATGCTTTCCTTAACTTCAGTTCTGATTATGAAGATAATGAAGCCGATGAAGACAATGACTTAGTTGATGAAGATGAAGAAGGGTTTGGTTCAGAAGAGGAAATCGATGACACTGCAGGGGCTAATGATCTTGATTTGGGAGATGCGGTTGGTGCAAGCTTCCCTATTCACGACCCATCAGTTAAGTGGAATAAGATGAAGCCCCTTCCTAGTGAAAGGTATGAATCACCACATCAGTTGCAACAATGTCTCACTAATTATGCTATTAAGTCAGGGTATAACATTAAATTTGCGAAGTGTGACACTGTGAGCTTAACTGCCAAATGTGGTTCTAAGATGAAGTCTCAACCCTGCCCATTCAGATTTCATGCTTCCTGGATGACTCAACAAAGGTCTTTTCAGATTAAAACCTTAGTCGATGAGCACAAATGTGTTAGAAATTTCAATATTTCAAATTTACTGAGTCCCAGATGGCTAGCAAGACACTTTTTGAAGGAGTTGATAATGAAACCTAACTTGAAGTGTAAGGAGATGCAATCAATAATTAGGACCAAATTTCATTCTGGTGTGTCTTGGCTTAGGCTTACAGAACAAGGTGTAGAGCAATGACCATTATAGATGGTAAACTCACAGAACATTATGCTAGGGTGTGGGACTATTGTCATGAGTTACTAAGGTCAAATCCTGGTAGCACTGTCCAAGTTGGTGTCACTGTAAATCTAGATCAAACAACATACTTTCACAGGATGTATTTGTGTTTTAAAGCAATCAAGGAAGGTTGGAAAATAGGGTGTCGTAGGGTAATTGGTCTAGATGGATCTTTCTTGAAAGGGACATGTAAAGGAGAATTACTCACAGCAATAGGGAGGGATGCAAACAACCAAGTTTATCCAATTGCTTGGGCAGTTGTTGACATTGAAAACAAAGCTAATTGGAAATGGTTTCTGGAACTGCTCACAGAGGATCTTAATCTGCTATATGGAGGAGGGTTTACTGTACTTTCTGATCAACATAAGGTTTGTAATTTCTTAGCATATTTATGATTTTTCCTTAACATCATCTTATATGTTTATGTATTCATTAAATTGTAGGGATTGCTTGAAGCAACCAAGGAAATCCTACCAAATGTGGAGCATAGACAGTGTGCAAGACACATATATGCTAACTTTAGGAAGACCTATTTTGGAGTGGAGTTCAAGAATATGTTCTGGGCAGCTTCCTTATCAACTGTAGAGAGTGAATTTCTGAGGAAAATGGATGATATAAAAGAGGTTAATCCAAATGCTTATGAACATTTGATTGCAAGACATCCTCACACATGGTGCAGGGCATTTTTTAGGACTGATGTAACATGTGAGGCAGTTGAAAATGACATAGCAGAGTGCTTCAACGCCATCATATTGGATGTTAGAAAGAAACCCCTTCTAGCAATGTTTGAAAAAAATTAGGTTGTACATGATGGATAGGTTCTACCATATGTTACAAAAGGCAGAAAAGTGGGAATTAGTGGTTTGTCCAGCTGCTATCAAGAAAATGAACAAGTTTGGAGAGGATTTGAGGTTTGTCTTAGCATTTTTATTGTTCCTTGTTATCATTATTCTAATTTCATTGTTATGATTTCATTTAGTAATGCTATTGTAGGAATTGGAATGTGAATCCAAGTGGACCATCTATTTTTGAAGCCAGGAATGGATTAGAAGGGTACGTGGTTAACTTACAAAGCAGAGTGTGCAGTTGTAGGCTTTGGGATATCTCAGGAATTCCATGTGTACATGCACAGTGTGCAATACTATTCATTGGACAAGATCTTGTTCATTTCATAAGTGAGTGGTTTAATGTGGACAGGTTCAAGGCCATATATGTAAACAATATACTGCCTGTGAATGGTAGAAATTTATGGCCTAGAACATCATACATAAAGCCTCTACCCCCTTTAGCTAGAAGAATGCCAAGGAGACCAACTCTGAAAAGAAAGAGGCATGTCACTGAATCTCAAGATAAATACTCCCAAAACAAGATGAAGGTTACTGGAATAAGAAGGAAAGTCCAACGCAAAAATTGTCTTCAAAGGGGTCATAACAAAGCATCCAGTAAGAATCTCAAGGTCACACCAGAACCCCAACCCAAGAAAAAAATGGGTAGACCAAGATTGGATCCTGATATCAGTCATTGGACTAGAGGTGGTGTCAGAGGTAGTAGAGGTGGTGCAATGGGTAGTAGAGGTGGTAGAGGGGGTAATAGAGGTGGTGTAGTGGGTAATATAGGTGGTGTAGTGGCCAACAGAGGTGGTAGGGGTAGTAAGAGAGGTGGTAGGGGTAGTAAAAGAGGTGGTAGGGGCAGTAAGACATCTGTTAGAGTTGAAGGTGGTGGAGGTGCTGAAGTTGAAGGTGATACAGTTGAAAATGAGGATGACACTATTCCTGAAAAATATTTAGTCCATTTATGGAAGTCAATGCAAGATTTGAAACAATCAGGGTATTCAATTGAAGAAATTAAAAATTCACTTAATCTGACAGATTCACGTATGAAACAACTCAATGATTACAATGACACTATTGAACAAGTTCGTCCTATGTCTATGGTAAACCCTCTATATTACCTTAATGTTTACATTCATTTATGTTATTAATTGCTTGGTGTTTTATAGGAAGAGGAGTATCCACCTCAGACTGAGACACAAGATGGGGCTGAAGAAATTATCCCCGAGACACAACCAGAAAGTGAAGAAGAAGAAGACGTTAATGACACCCAGGAATTACCAGTACACCTTAGGATTGTGAAAAGAAGAAGGCCCTCTCAGAGGATTGTTAAAAACAAAAACAAGCTGAAGAAGATGGGATGTGTTGGGACTTCTGCAAGTTCATCATTGGAGTTGGATTAGGGTGTTAGGGTGTTAAGGGTATTTTGGTACATCTTTTGTGAATGCTATTTTTGTGAATCTTTTGTGAATGCTACTTTTGTACATCTTTTGTGAATGCCCTTAAATTACTAATAGCGATATTTTGTACATCTTTTGTAAACACATTGAAACATTGTGAATGCCCTTAACATGGTTGGTAATGGCATATTGGAGTTTGTTGTTTAATTATTTTAGCCACAAGTGTGCATACTTCATTGGTTTGTTGTCAATGGTGATCATTCTAGCCCCAAATTCAACACCAATTGTTAAATCATGGTTATATTTCACAAGTGTACACCATTTATGCAAACCATAATAACATATTGCCATTTCATTAACCAAAATATTACATGATCCACAAGAACATTTATCTCTTACAGTAAACCCTCCTCCATCTATTAAATCATGATAACAAACCAAAAGACTACATCATCCCTACCATACCATAATACCTTACAACTTACACTAAACTAAGCATACATCATTCCTACAATAAAACAAACGAAACAAACCATCATCCACTTGCAGAATCCGAATTCATTACCAGGCACATGTGTATTCTCACGCATTGTAATTTGATTATCAGGCTCAAGAGCATTCAAATGGGAAATAGGGACATCAACATTCATAGGGGCAATAGGGTCATCAACAGGTATTTCACCTTCATTAATAGGGTTATTGAAAGAAATAGCTACACCCCCATTAGCAACAACTCATAATTCATACATTCTTTCTTTATACCACTTATTCAATAGTGGTGGGTCAATCCAACGAAAATACCCACAGTCCTTCTCTTCATCCTACATAACATAGCAAGATGCATGTTTTTAACACAGAAAAATGGGAATTTTAGAGGATTAGAAGAATTTGAGTGAGATTTGAAGATTCTATACCATGTAATTTGGGCAACCAAAAAACCTCCAACCTGGATTCTTTCGAGTCCATGATGTCCACATATCAGCCCTATCTCCACAATAGCACATTCTGATGTTGGTGCTTGACGAACTCAACATCGATTTCATGTTTCCAATTTGCCCTAATCGTTCGCTCATTTGACTGGAGAATGAAGAAGACAAGCTCGATTCAATGATTTAGCCCTCTATAATGGCACGTAGGATGTTATTTAACATGATGACTTCCACGTAAGCTGCCACATCAGTTAGATACCGGCTAACCCATTAAATATCCGGTTTTGATTACGTTTACAGGTATTTAGGACTAAATTGCAAAAAAAAAAAAAATATAAGACTAAATTGAAAGTATATTTCATGCCTCTTGAAAACCAAATTGTAAAAACCGATCCAATCGAATTATAATTTGGTTGGTTAGACTTGAGATTGGATTTGAATTTAATTTGTATTATTCGGATTCGGGTTTTGAAATCAGTTGGATTCACTTCTGTTATCCTCAGCCACCTCCAACTTTTAGCACTTGATAGGATCAGCCCCTCATGTACTTTATTCTGTAGCCCTCAAGTTCTTTAGATTAACTGCCAGTCCTTGGACTTTAGCGCTATGACCAATTCAACTACTAAAACTAAAACCTGCATTAATTAATTTGCAGAAACCTTTCCAAGTTAATAAGACAAATAAAATAGACATATAATCGTTGTTAATATTGCATCACATGGTATCAGCAAATTATATGGTACAAATCAGTTGCATCGAACGAGAGCCATCATGCAATGTATTAGATATATGATATGATGAATCATGAAAGAATATTAAGCACAACTAAAAGTTATGAAATTGGTGGATCAATGGAGAAGAGTTTAGGGATATTTAGTATCAAATTTATAAAATGTTTGGACTTTTACCCATATGTAAAAGGGAGGAGAAAGTTTATTATTAAGCAAGAGCCAAGAGGAGGAATGAGTTTATTATTAAGCAAGAGCCAAGAGGAGGAATGATCTGACTGATACAACATATCTAATCTATATATACACCAACCAACACACTCAAATAACTCATTATTTAATTAACACATTTTATTATCTAATCTGACATCATTTGCTTCCGGCGGCGCTCCCCGTCTAACTATTTCTTTATTTAGCCCCTTACAGTTATAGACAATTAAACGTTGGATAGATGACATGTTGGTTAACCACGTAGGCATTTCTTTTATTCCGAAACTATATATGTGTAACTCAGTGAGTGAGGTGAGGTGTTGTATTTCTTCAGGTATCGACTCCCACTGATCCACACCGTACAACGTTAACTCGTGAAGGTGGTTCCTTAACTTGTCAATGCCTTGGAGACTCGGGAAAGAATCGAGCTCTTTTGAGAACGGACCAAGTTCCAACTTATTTAAGAAGGCAAAACAGTCAAACGTTTTCTGAGGCAAGGGTGTCAGGTTGGTGCAAAATCTAATAAACAAAGTCTTCAAAGAATGACACTCATTGGGCAAATTGGCTATTACCAAAAGACTTGGACAACCGCTGATTACTAAAGATTCAAGAGATGTGAGGCCTTGTATGCTCATAATATACACCAGACCTGTGCAATTCCGGATGGTTAAGGACACAAGAGGATGGGGATGGCATTCATCTAAGATAGCAATCTTTGGGCAATAAGCAATCTCCAACTTCTGGAGGACAGGCGATATCATTTTTGAGCTGTTGGGTGATCCATCTATCCACTTTTCCAGGCTGTACATATCATATAGTCGGAGGGATCTCAACGATGGACACAAAGGCTTCATTGATCCAGTAACATCGCAACTCCTTAAGCATGTCAAGCTGTCCATATCCTCCAACACAAGATCCCGAAGATGTGGTAGCTGCTCAAGCGTCGGAAGAGAGAGGCAGCTCCTACACCCAGATAATCTGATTGACACGAGCTTGTCAAGGGGCGTTTCTTTCCTATCAATATTGACTGCCATCTTCGTTACCCATTCTGGAAAATTATCACCATAAAATCTTGTAATTGCCAATTCTTTTACATCTTTAGGGGGTTGCAAGCCTTCCAGTACTTCCTTGTCGTTTCTGTTGGCACCTTCATCATCGTCCTCACTCCATTCAAATTCAATCATGTATAAATTTTTCTTGCTAGATAAATCTGCCTTGACAGCATCCTCTTTGCTCCTAACATTTTCAAGACCGCCAATACAGAGCTTTCCACCAAGGTTATTCAAATGGCGTAGCTCTTCAATACCATGTCCTTTCCTTCTAAGCACTTTGACTGAAGACAGTTCTCGAAGACAAATCAATTGTCCCACGATATTGGCGGGAATGTTTCTGTTACCCATGAAATACCGCAGGCTTCTCAAATTTCTCATGGCTTTTGGAAACTTCTTGAGACGATTGCACCCTTGCAACTTCAGAGTTTGCAAGTGGTATAATTTACCAATTGATTCAGGAAGAACACGGATCTTCGTATATCTCAAATCCAGATACCTGAGATGCACCAACCCTCCAATTGAATCGTCTAACTTCTCAATAAAATCTCCCTTGAGTTTTAGAATGCGTATGCACTTTAATCGTTGAAATGAAAACTTCTTCTCGAGTTCAAGTTTGATAAACAATGTATGCAAAGTTCTAGCCACTGTATTCCTTTCGATGCACATAGAAACCTCCGCTGCCGATTCAAAGTTCTGTTCATGGTAAACAGCGAGATGTTTAACCTGAGGGATACGTGCAATGTCATCGTTTGTTGCATCCACCAGACATACGCTTTCATGTTTTGAGAGTGTTAATGAAAGATCATGCACCAGATCATGCATGCTACAATGACTGATGTTACCATACTCATCCCTTTCAACATCTTGGAACAATGAGTTGCTAACCAAAATTCGAAAAATATCATTTCCCACATCCTCCACTGCCTTGTCTTTTTCCTCATCTGCTTGAACAAACCCTAAAGCCATCCAAAGTCGGACCAGTTCATCCCTT
The DNA here is from genome assembly GCF_052625555.1 of Lactuca saligna. Lineage (NCBI taxonomy): Eukaryota > Viridiplantae > Streptophyta > Magnoliopsida > Asterales > Asteraceae > Lactuca > Lactuca saligna. The sequence continues at coordinate 50,993,837 of NC_136418.1, read as the reverse complement.
TCCATAACCTTATCTTTCTTAAAGATGGAACAATATGTGAAGCATTGCTTGGCCATAGAATTTGGAAGATTATCAAAGCTCAGTTCCAAACTCTTTTGAACTCTCTCCCTTTCATCTTCTAGATCCCAAACTTTGCTATTTTTGATGGCCAACCACTTCTCAGGGTCACTGTAATTTTGCAACATTCCTCCTATTACGTTTAATAGCAAAGGCAAACCACTACACTTTTTGGCAATATCACGCCCTATCTCCTCCAATTCAGGTTGTGGTGATTGTCCTGCTAGAAAGACCCTCTCTTTAAAGATGTTCCAACAATCATCATTAGAAAGACCTTTTAAAGGACATGAATTCATCACCATAGCCTTCGTTCCTATGTCAAGTTTCCTGGTAGTGACAAGAACGCCACTTCCAATTTGTGACTTCACATTTATCATAACACTCCTAAAATCTTCCCAATATAATCTCTCTTCGTCCCAAACATCATCCAGGACTAGCAAGTATCTTTTTGCTCCCAACTTCTTTTCAAGATCTCCAACTAAATTGGCCATTGTTTCCGACTTAGGTTTCTCTCCTACAACAGATTCATAGATCTTTGCCAGAAGTGTGTTGATGTCAACCTTAACCGACACACACAACCACGCTTTCACATCAAAATATTGCTGGATTTTTGGATTATTGTATACGGACTTAGCCAGAGTGGTCTTCCCCATCCCGCCCATTCCCACAATAGGAACAATCGTAAGTTTTTCTTCTTTTCTTGACTCGGTTAAAAGGTGTATGATGCGTTCTTCATCATCCTCCCTCCCAACAATTTTGAATTCGCCTAAATTTGGATCTGTCTCCAGGTAGGGGCGATATTGAACAACAGGGCCAGGCTGTTCATTTTGTAGTCCCAACTCGTTTGCTTGTTTATTGATTTGAGACAACTTTTCGTTAATGTTTTTGATTTTATGACCCATTTCACTACGAAAGAAAAGCTTTTTCAAGCTTGGGAGAGAGGGTACCTTTATTGCCACCCGATCTCGCTTCTTTACCTCACGCCTCAACATTTCGTAGTGAACCTCATCGACTACATCATCAGCTTCAGCAACCACCTCTTTTAGCTGTTTCAGCCACTCCATCACACTATGTTTTTGACCTTTCTGATTCTCGGCATCCTGTAACTTGGCACGAATCATTTTCAAGGTCCCTTCAAGTGTGTACAACTTCTCTTTGTAACCCCAAGCAAGGGCGACTTCGTTGACAGCTATGGATGCTAACTTTTTCAGGATCGCCTCGGCAGCAACATTAACTAAAGCGTCGGCCATTTTCAAATTTTCAATGGTGTGTATGTGTGTTTGAGATAGGAGAGAGAGTCGATGAGAGAGCGTGAAATATAAAGTCACAGAATTCAAAACTCAAAACCAAATAAAACGACATGGAAAACAGAAAAGATGCTTTAACATATTCAATATTAATTTTATCTTAAAGAATTCAATATAATATTTGCAATTGGGGATTTTTTATGTACCGTGATTCCTCAATGTAAACTTTTTTTTATTGTTATATATATATATATATATATATATATATATATATATATATATATATATATATATATATATATATATATATATATATATATATATATATATATATATATATATATTTGTTATTATTATACAATATTAAATAAATTAAAATCTTGTTATTTTTTTTTTTTGTTTTTTTCCTTTTAAATTGTTTGGATGTTACATTTTTTATCAAATTAAAAAAAAAAAATTTTTTAACGATATTAAATAAACAATCTTAATGTTACTTTATGTTAATTTAGGAGTTTCATCATATGAACCATATTAACTACAAATTAAATTTATTTTGTAATTAATAGATAATTAGAGATGATTACAAATATTAAAACAAAATTAAATTCAAAATTTTACCCTTAAAAAAATGAACAATTTCTAAAGATTGCACTACAACATTATTATTAAACATGCAATGTTATTATTAAAAAAATTAAACATTAAACATTAAAAAAATTCAAATTTTACATTCAGTTGAGCATGATACAACGTAAGCATACAATGTTATTATTAAACAAATTAAAATTTTACATTTTACTAGTTATCTGATACGTTAACTATTTCAAGACAACGATTATTGCATTGTCTATATGGTGGAACGTAACCATTCAATCAAACATGATACAATGTTTGTCATCCAGTAGAGCGTGCTGATTTGTGCATATTCCATTTCCAAGAAACATTAGCCATTAATGACCATCTTGTAAATCAACCTTAACATAATGAAAACCGTTAAGGAGGGTGATATTTATAATTGGATGATTTGGGAAATCTTGTGGACCACTTCAAAGTGGGAAAGACGTTGAAGATTTGAGCTTGCTTAAGAAATGAACAATAACACCATACTTATTAGCAATTAGATTACCACTGTTAGGCATATTCATCCAATATTTTCGAATCACGAGTGTGCCATAGAAATTCAACGCTTCACTAATGGTATTTATGTTATTTGTAAAAACCACTCTTTAATCATCAATGTGCATCAATAACTCTCCGGATAAGTCTGTCCGAATTTGATGCCAATAGTCTTCACTATAACTAAGAGCAACAGCTACTACCCGGAATCCACAATGTTCATCTCCTTCCACATTTTGTATGTTTGACACATATGGTTGAAATTCACTTGAAATATCATCCATAAGTGCATGGTCGAAGTATGATCTTTCATACGTTGGTTCCTGGTTGAACATTGAAGATTTTCCAAACAAATACGTATTGTGCCTCTCTGGTTCCAGTTCCTGGTTGAACATTGAAGATTCTCCAAATGAATATTGCGTGGAGGGACATCATTATCAGCCATGTCTTCCACCATACGACCCTCCATAATGGAGGGACATCGTTTTGCAAATGCATGACCCTCCATATACATTGCACAATCATGATTATGTTCACCATTTTTAACCATCAAGGTCCAATAATCATAAGCCTTATAATAATTTCCGACCAATTCAAAGGGACCATTTGTTGTCCCGTATTTATGTCAGATGTATTTGTAACTCTATAGACATCACTTTAATCACAAACTAAAGTGATTTTTGAAACATAGCCTCCACTTGTTTCCGCCTTTGATTTCTTTGTAATGACCACATATCCAAGAGTTCGTGCCACATTGTCAGCCCACTCCTTCAAATTTTCACGAGTTCTAAACACCTAATAAATACATACATACTTGGCTAGTTTGAAAATTGTCGCAACATATTAATATACAAAACTATAAAAAAACAAACTCGATCAGTTTTAAAATTCGCCGTATGATTCAATTGTTGTAGATGTATTGATTTAGACAGAGATATGAGATATGTAATTTTTGAATGATTTCAGTCGATCCATCGATCGTATTATGTAACATCCCGATGTCAAGGTAATTTTAATTTCAACTCTATGTTTGAATAATATTGCATCTTAGCCCTTGGGATTGAAAAGGATTGCAAAATGGCCCAAAGTGGTAATATGGTAATTTTTCCCAAGTGTAGTACATTAAGAGTATGTTGCGTACGCTAGGCGTACTAGGGCGCGTCCTAGTAAGTTGGGCGTACACCTTGTACACGGGGCGTACGTAAGGAATGTGCAAACCCTAATTTTTAGGGTTTGGTCCATATTTAAACCCCATTATGTAACAACCCAATTTTCATAAATATTTTAAACTTTTATTTTCATCACATCAACCATAGTCAATATAAAAATCCCAATACATATCCATGTTATTTTGAAAATTCAGAGTACAAAGAGCTAAATGTGAAAACACCGGAGAATGCATGCCTCGTCATCAAGTCGGGCCCTTGCCCTTATCAATAAAAGTACCTGAAACATACAAATAAACTGTAAGCACAAGCTTAGTGAGTTTCTTGATCACACAAATCATATAGTCACATAATGTCATGCTCATACATATACATACAAATTGTCATGGACTCCCTCCATGGTCTTCACTAGAATGTCTTGGGCTACCCCCATGGTCTTATATCCTTTTGCCATGAGCTCCCCCATGGTCTTCACATTAACCCATACATAGATCAATTAATATACCACTTCCCATTCAATACAAACATATCATATCACATAATGGATCGACCTTGGTGTCTTCGACCCATGGGTGTGGTGAGACGACTCACCTCAAATACTGACAGTAGCTGACTAGTTCCTGGCTCCGAGTATCTACACAACCCTAAAACATAAACAATCTCCTTAATTGCACTCAACATGCCCCTAAAACCCATAAAGGTCAACCTTGGTCAAAAACCAAGGTCAAAGTCAACATCCTGAATTGACCCAACTCGCCGAGTTGTCTCTTTAACTCGTCGAGTTTCCCTAATGTTTGATCAGATCGCAAAAAATCCCATCAACTCATCGAGTTCACCAATAAACTCGTCAAGTTGGCCAGGTGTTGGGTCGTGTTTTGTATTTTGTGTTGCGTCTATTGGGCTCGTTAGCTAGTCCAATATGTATCTTCGGTATGGGCCTGTCCATCCGTGAGTTTTGTAGGGTTTAGTATATATAGGTGCTTGCATGCATCCTAGAATGTGACGATAGATTAGTACGATCAGAGATTTATTCTTCAGCAAGTTTATCGTTCTTGTTTTTGTAACCCTAATATCCTCTATAGCGGAAGTTCTTAGTCGAGCTCTGCTGAGGATTGAGTGATCTAATCATTCGACACATCTTGATCCATACTTGTGTTATTTACTGTTTTTACATTCATCGCATTACCTGTTACAAAGATCTAATCGATCATCAAGTTTGTTTTATAACTTATCAATTGGTATCAGAGCAGGAGGCTGTGTAATTCATACACATCTTTTCTGTGAAAGAGTTTGCGATTAGGGTTATTCCGCATTAACTAATATTTATTGAGCCGTCATTTCATAATTGACGTAACTCAACATTTATTTGTTTTGCCCTAATATTATTCATTACAAGTCTGATCTTTCAACAGGTTAAACGATCAAGCATGGACGAGTCACAATCAAATCCCATCAACATCTCAAATAACATTGGATCAACGACGAAGATTCCCATTCTTTACACCCAGGATTATGAAGTCTGGGCACATTACTTCGAAGATTATGTCATTGGATCTGAAGACAATGATTATCTTATTTGGGAAGCAATCGTATCTGGACCATTTGCTCATTCAGCAACGTCAAAAATCATTAAAACTCAGAAAGAGTATAATGATCTGTTAAAGGACATAAAAGATATTGCTCAAGACGAAAAGGATAAATTTCAATGCAATATTAAAGCATTGAGACTCATTCGATTCGCTCTTCAATCCGATACATTCAAGCTAGTGAGTTCATGCAGTATCGCTAAAGAAATATGGGATAGGCTGCGAGAGCTATATTCCACAGACGAAGACCTGGAGCATTCCATTCAGACCTTACTTTTTTCTGAGTTTGGCGAATTCAAGCAGAATTCCGATGAAACTGTCACACAGACGTTCGATCGCTTCAATCATCTTCTTAGTAAGATGATCAAACACGATATAGAAAGGAAGCTGATTGAACAAAAAGTTACCTTTTTGAATGGTCTTAGATCTGAGTGGAGAGCGGTTGTATCCACTGTTAAAGCTCATGAGCAATTCAAATCTTATTCATTGGCAAAGCTGGTGGGGATTTTGAAATCCCAAGAAAAGATTGTCTTGCAGGAGAAAAATGTGGTTTCAAGCTTGCGTTCCTTGGCCCTTCTGTCTAAAAGCAAAAGTGTGGTAGAAGATGAAGACCTTCACTTAGAAGACTATGACCTTACCTCTAATGATTATGCAATGACGGTGTCAAATCCAAAGAGGTTCATTAAGAAAAGGTTCCCTACCAATAAGAACCGAAATTGGCAGGGAAGTTATAGTTCTGAAAAAGTAAGGGAGGAACCGAAGGCAGAAGAACCAAAGAAAGAGCCGAAAGTTGAAGGGGATTCTGGTGTGAACTGCTACTACTGTGGAGGAAAGAACCACTATGCCAAATACTGTGTCCTAAAGAAAATGGCAGAAAAGGATGAAGAGAAAGATGAAGAAGTTGTGTTGATGAAAAAGCTGGAAGAGATCAAGAGAAAGAAAACTACTGCTAACCCTTCTATGAATGCTTTAATTGTGTAGGGTTCGGTAGCGGATGATGAGTTCGGTGGCGTGGAGGTCTGGTCAACCGACTTTGAGGATGATGAAGTCAGGAAGCCATCTCATGGAAAGGCTTATGTTGCGAAAGGGGAAGGAAGCGGTGGAAAGTGTTTGATGGTGACGGATGTATCTCAAATGAGGGGATACAACACATATGGTGGGAACGAAGACACGAAGGAGCGAGAGGACTTGTGCTTCACAGCAAAACCTCTCAGCATGCAGTTTAATGAGCTTGATGAATTGATCAAGAAGGTACAATCCATTTTTGTTTCATTCAAAGTCCCACAAAATTCATATGAAAAAGAATTAAAAAGTGTAAATTCAAGAATCTCATATCTAGACAGCAGTTTAACTCAAACACGGGTCACCAATTCTAACCTAACTGACCAAATAAGCAGGGTATCTTCAAAGAGTGAGGAACGGAGGATGTGGATAGAGTTGAAGGAGTCGGAGTTGATCAAATCCAAGGACGAAAACATTTATTTACAAAGAGACAATTTGAAACTTTTGAAACAAAGAAATGTTTTTTGTTTAATTGCTAAGCGTCTTTATTCTAACATCACTCAACTTTATCTTAACTGTGAAATAGGGCAGAAAATTCATCGCATGATCTTGCCCTTCCTTGAGTTTAAGGAGGATGAAATTGACGCTGAAGCATATAATTGTGAAAGTGTACTTTCGTCTGATGATGTGAATCCGACTTATATGTATGGCCTGGACAAAATTGAATCTTTTATAAAATCCAAGGACCATAAGGACATGCTGAAAAACCTTTTGAACGAAAATGATAAACTGAAACTAAGGACCGAAACCGTACAAAAGTTTGACTCATTGAATGCCAACTTGAGCTCAGAAACTAAAATTGATGTTGAAAATGCATCTGAGCTAAATGAGGATGATGATATGAGTGAAATTTCTGTAGAGGATGAAGTTGAATGTTCTGAGTTTGTCAAGAGCGAACCCGAAAACCACAAAAATCTTATTTCAGAAAATTCTGTGGAGTTTGCTCGTTTGTCCCAAAATAAGTCCCCTATTCTTGCTGAAAAGGCTGATGTATACCAAAAAGTTAGGACGACTCCAAATCAGGTATATAAGGTCACATTAGTAACCGAGCATCAAACAGCCGAACTCACAGCCATTGTAAACGAAGATAATGCAGATGGTTGTGATGAGTTCTTCTGGTCTGCTCCTATAGACAATGCATATGAAACCGTAGGTATGTCAGAACGGACGTCCTGGAAAACCAAAGGTAGATATGTGCCAGAGCCACTAAACAAGCCTGACATCTTCGACGTGCCAAGTACTAGTGGCACAAAAGAAGTTCCTGAAGAAAAAGGAGTTCTTGTAGAAGAAGTCACTCCTTCAAGCGAAACTTCATTAGTTCAAAGTGAACCGGCTAACAAGAAGCAAAAGCAAAAAGCCAATATCCACCGACAGCCGAAGCAAGTAAAGGATCAAAAGCAGCAAAGAAATCTGAGATACAAAAAGAATCTCTCAGAGCGAAAACAGTTTTGGCGATCTCAAAACGCCCATTTCTCTTATCATGACAGAAATTTAAAGTCAGAGAAAAGTGCTGTTAGGAAGCAAGAAAGTAATAACAACTGAAAGGACAGGTTCGACTGTGAGAGGAATAACAACCGAAGGGAAAGGTTCGGTTCAGAGAAGACCAGCTACCGAAAGCATAGGTTCGGTTCAGAAAGCAAAAGCAACCAAGGTTCGAGGTTCGGTCCCACAAATGACCAAAAACAAAAGTGTCACTCTGGACCTCAAGTCAAGAAAATTTCTCAGCCTGACTTCTCTCGTTCTAATTCTTCTAATTCTTCTCAACCTCTCTCTAAATCCAAATATGTTCGATCTCAAAATCCAAAATCGTCAACGGATTTGAAAGGAAAATCGAAGGTTTCCTCAGTCAATAATGATCAAAAGCATTCCAAGGTCCAAACGCCAAAACTTGAATCTAAACCTTCTGTAACAAATCCCAACAAAATTAAAGTTTTTACCATTAAGAAGAAAGATGAAACAACTTTAATTAAAAGAACATATCTTGTTGACATCTCTCTTACTATTCCTGTTCCTGTGATAGGCTCACGTGGACCCAAGAAACTTTGGGTTCCTAAATCTGCTTGATTTTTGCAGGTTATCAGTGACGAGCAGTTCGACGAAGAATGGTATTATTGACAGTGGCTGCTCACGTCACATGACAGGGAGGAAGGAAGAGCTGAGGGAATTTCGATCTCTTTCAAACGACGGGAATGTCAAATTCGGGAACAACTCATTCGGCACAATAAAAGGTTATGGGATGATTACAAATGGAGACTTCACGATTAGAAATGTTGCATACGTTGAAGGACTACAGCATAACCTCATCAGTGTATCTCAGCTTGTTGGAGGTACCGGTCTCAAGGTCTCATTCGACGATGAGGGTTCGGAGATAATAGAGAAGAAAACGAAAAGAGTAATTCTCAAATCAGAGCGCAAAGGCGAAATGTTTCCCCTGAATCTCAAACCCATCAAAGGAAATCCAACTATCTGTCTTTTATCTAAAGCACACTCTGACGAAAGCTGGTTGTGGCACCGAAGGCTCTCTCATCTCAACTTCAAGGATATCAACAAACTTGTCACAGGAGGTCATGTTCGGGGTCTTCCATTACTCAAGTTCGATAGAGAACATTTGTGTGCTGCGTGTGAAATGGGGAAGCAGAGTGGTCAAAGTCATCCATTGATTATAAACACTAAAGTTGTTGAACCACTAGAGTTAATTCACATTGACTTGTGTGGTCCATCATCTATCGAAAGCATTGGCGGTAGCAAGTATATTCTTGTTATTGTTGATGACTTTTCACGTTTTACATGGGTGTTCTTTCTGAAGCACAAATCTGAGGCAACTCTCAAGCTAAAGATGTTTATCAAGCAGGTTGAAGTGCAACTGAGGAAAGTCGTTCGCAACATTAGAAGCGACAATGGGCTGGAGTTCAAAAATAAAGAATTCGAAGACTTTCTAGCAGAAAAGGGAACCCGTCACAACTTCTCAGCTCCCTACACTCCTCAACAAAATGGGATTGTCGAAAGACGAAACCGATCTTTGTGTGAGGCGGCCCGAACCATGCTAAGTTTCGCTTCTTTACCTTTATATTTTTGGGCTGATGCTATTGCTGCAACATGTTTTACACAGAACAGGTCCTATCTCAATAAGCGTTTCACTCTCACTCCTTATGAGATCATCAACAACAGAAAGCCAAATGTCAAATTCTTCCACGTATTCTGCTCACGATGCTTTGTCTTCAATTCTAAAGAACATCGTATCAAGTTCGCCGTAAAAGCCGATGAAGGGATATTTCTGGGATATTCTCTCACTTTGAAAGCATACAGGGTTTTAAACAAGCGTTCGAGGAAGATTGAAGAAACTTATTATGTGACTTTTGATGATAGCTATGTCAAAAAGCTGAAGGCCACTGAAGAGACAGTTGGAGAAATTTTCTCTCAAACAGGCCACGTCACAGCCTCAATTGCAAATCTGTTTGAGCAGTTTGTAGAGTTATTCGATGAACCAGAGAAGGCTACTCTCTTGGAAGCTAATGCAGCAGACAACAAAGTAGATCATCTGAAGCAACTCGTCGAAGATGCCGCCAAGCAAATGAATGAAGGAGGATCAATTCCAAACGAACTTCCACAGCACGGTGCTTCAGTTGAGGGGGAGAATCCATCTTCTTCAAAACAGCCAAGTTCACAAGTTGAGGGGGAGAACTTCTCTCCAGCTGCACCAGAAAGCTCTATGGCACTCGAAGGTATTGTAGCTCCCGAAAGCTCTACTGCACCCGAAGGTACTGCAACACCCGAAAGCTTGACACCACCCGAAACTCCTGTAGCTCCGGAAAGTCAAGATTTACCTGAAAGCTCACCAGTCAAGGGGGAGAATGCCGACATGTTTTATGACGAAGACAGTCAATCTGAATTAGAAGAGATGGTAAATGCTGAATTAGATCCATCATATGATCCAAATTACCCTCCTCTTGTAAAATGGACTAGAGATCATCCTATCTCACAGGTTGTGGGTAATGTCTCTGAAAAGGTCCTGACCCGATCTCAACTGAATGCAAAGCAAACTTCTCTATTCTCAAAAGTAGAGTTTTGTATGTTTAATTCTTTCATCTCAAAAGTTGAACCAAAGACAGTTAACAATGCTCTTGATCACTCCGATTGGGTTCAAGCTATGCAAGACGAACTTAATGAGTTCGAAAGAAATAAAGTTTGGCGCCTCATTCCAACTCCTCAAGATGCCTCGGTTGTTGGTCTCAAATGGGTCTTTAGGAACAAAATGGACAAGGAAGGCAATGTGATCAGAAATAAAGCTCGTCTAGTGGTGAAAGGATACTGCCAGGAGGAAGGAATCGACTATGAGGAAACTTTTGCTCCTGTGGCTAGGCTGGAATCTGTTCGAATATTTCTTGCCCATGCTGCACACAAGAACTTTGACGTCTACCAAATGGACGTAAAATGCGCATTTCTAAATGGAGAACTCGAAGAAACGGTGTACGTGGAGCAACCTCCAGGTTTTGTCAATGAAAAATATCCCAATCACTGCTATATTTTGGACAAAGCGGTTTATGGACCGAGACAAGGTCCTAGGGCCTGGTATGAAACGCTAACCAAGTTTTTAAAGATGTCCAAATTCAAACAAGGTTCGGTTGACCCAACCTTCTTTCGTAAGAAGGAAGGTAACCACCTTATGATTGTTCAAATCTATGTCGATGATATCATCTTTGGCTCAACGAATCCTAGCTTAACGGCTGAATTTAGAAAGCTGATGGAGACTAAATTTGAAATGAGCTCAATGGGTCCGATTAATTTCTTCCTTGGTTTAAATATTAGACAGGGAACCGAAGGCATCTTTATTAACCAGGAAGCTTACACCAAGACTCTCCTTACTAAATTTGGCATGATGGGAGACTCAAAAGTTAAAGTTCCTATGACGTTCGGCACCAAGCTCACTCCATCCTTGGATAAGCCAGCAGTCGATATTACGCTATATCGCCAAATGATCGGTTCTTTAATGTACCTTACTGCTAGCAGGCCTGATATAATGTTTTCTGTTTGTTACTGTGCTAGCTCTCAGGCGAATCCTCGTGAACCTCACATGCTTGCAGTGAAGAACATACTCCGGTATCTCAAGCGAACTACCTCTCTTGGTTTATGGTATCCATCAAACTCAGGTTTCTTCGTTCAAACCTACTCAGATGCAGACCTTGGAGGTTGTGGACTAGACAGGAAAAGCACCACTGGAGGCTGCCAATTCCTTGACAGGAAGTTGGTTAGCTGGCAATCAAAGAAACAGACTTGTGTTTCTCTGTCTACCGTTGAAGCAGAATACATCGCAGCTGCCTCCTGTACATCTCAAGTGATTTGGATCCAAAGCCAGCTCCGGGACTATGGACTCAATATGAAAAAGATCCCACTATATTGTGACTCTGAAAATGCAATTAGGATCTGTCATAACCCAGTGCAACACTCCAAGACTAAGCACATAGGACTGCGGTATCACTTCATTAAGGATCATGTGGAAGATGGGAACGTCGAAATTCACTTTGTTCGAACCACTGATCAACTGGCTGACATCTTCACCAAAGCTCTTCCTGAAGCATCTTCTAACAAAATACTACAAGGGCTAGGTATGATGGAATCGGAGTCAGTACCAAAAATTACCTCTCAAGATCAAAAGTAAGAAGCGAAATAGACCGAACGCTCGGGTTCGGGTTTTGTTCTGGTGTACCGAAATGAACCGAACGCTTGGGTTCGGTTGTATCATCTGATCTTCGCTTATCACTCAAAGGTAGTTTCCTTGGTTGTACATCTTTTGTATTATTTTTCAAATTCATTTATCTTGTTATCAAAGTCCTTTTCTATTTCAAACAAATTTTTTTTTGGCAACCGAAATAGACCGAACGCTCGGGTTCGGTTCCAAAGTTTTTCTCAACCGAAATAAACCGAACGCTCGGGTTCGGTTCCAACATTTTTTTATTCATTTTTTTATGTCTTATTTTTTTATTCTTATTATCAAAAATTCCAAAAATATATTTTTTTTTCGTAAAATCAAAAACTCCAAAAATATTTTAGTTTTTTTTATTTTTTATTTTTTTTATTATTTTGGCTTTTATTGTTTTATGTCTACTTGTGGGTAAATCATTTCACTAGCTAAGTGTCCCTAGAAGCATGCTGTTGTATGTGTCCAAAGCCTCACCTGATTCTGAATAATAGCCTTACTGACTTGGTATAAACAAACCTTGTCTTCCCAATTAGGCTCTCATATTTATTCTAATCATGAGCTACCTAACTCTCTTCTCAAATGAGATGAGAGTTTTCTGCTTGATCCTATTTTTATAGCAGAGGTACGTTGGTTTCTTTACACCATCTACATTACATTTCTCCATCACATTCGCTTCACAAACGTAACCCTTGAGACTCTCAGAAATTACCACTGAGGTTTATGGTTACACAATTTCTGCGTTTATGATCTTAGCTTCATGCCACTACGTGCTAAGTGAAACCCAATATTCAATACCCAAGATGCATTGACAGTGAACAATTAATTTGCTCTAGCTTTCACTAATGAATTGACGGTCTTATCCTTGGTGGTACAACATGAAATCTCTATTTTTTTTCTTTTGGGTGATTCCTATGAAATTGTTAAATCCAATAATATTTCTTCCCTTGGGATCCAATTTTATTTTTTTGAGATTTCACATATATATTAGTTTACCTCGCCAATTAAATTATCTCCAACCTACTTGTTCAACAGACTACACCGGTCTCACAAGTACTTCGTTCAATTTCTATCTTATATCAAGATTAGGAATTCTAAATCGAAGCGAAAGCCACCCTCATAAGCCTAATTAAAAGAAGCCTTTCAACACTTCTTAATAAGTGTCTGATCGTTATTCAACGAGAAACCACACAAACACTTTAAGGTCTCTCTTGACTTTGAAGGAAGAGATTCGTGCCCGGGATCCTTTGTTTTATGTCTTTATTGACATCACATATTTTACCATAAGTGTTGCTTTATTTCTTTTCTTTTACACACTCAGCACGAAAATCTTTTAGATTTTCCAAAATTCAGGTTTCATTAATTACAAGGCATTTTAATTGGACTGGTTGTTTATTAAAGGCTGTGGTTCATATTGATCCACGTGGGGATTTTACTTTAAAAGATACCGTTTATTCTAAAGAGATAAGATGACGACATGATGACTTAGGCGGGAGTCCAATCGATTTGATTTCAAACAGCGCAAGAGGGAAAAGCGTGCGAATAGGAACCGTTTCATCTCCAAATGGCGCCTGATGGGAAGGCGTGTAATTAGGGCCTGACATTCTCTCTCATGCGTGATCATCGGCAACCCCAACTGTCACGCGTCAGTCAACTCCGAAAAACCCTTCGTCTTTCAATCGAAGATTTGGGAAAGATTTTTCTCTCTCCTTACCCTCAGTATAAAAGGCAATGTAACCCATCATTTACCTCTTTACCGTGCCTATATTTCCAGAGAGCAAGAAATCTTTCAACCTTTACTGTTCATCATCTCTCTCACTTTCTTCAAAGCAATGGCAGATTCTTCCTCTGTTCACGCAACATCCCACATTTTGCCCATTCGCCCACAGCAGAGTTTGATCATCGATCTCACTCCTCAGGTGTACGATGCGTTCATGTTCCCCATCATTGAATGCCTGAAGTACTCCTCCATCGCTCCTGCTCTTACCAGGGCTGAAGCTGTTCCAATGGAGTTCCTGTCTCAAATCTTTGCTACAGAACACTACGACAAGGTCGTTGACAGGATTTTCTTCGATGTCTTTGAGCACAAGGCATCGATTTCAAAGCAGAGGTTTTGCTCGTTGTTAGGGTTTGACGCTGATTCTTCCAGGGTTAATCCAGAAACAATTCCCATGGGGCATCTGTTCAACATGTTCTATAACATGGGGTACACTGAGGTGCTTACTACGGTGACGAAATTCAAGAAGTCGTGCCTACCTCCACAGTGGAATGGGATGTTCACTGTTCTATTCAAGGGTTTATCTGAACGAAGTGCCGGATCTGATGGGGCCAGTCAATTATTTCTCTCCATCATGTATGGGATCTACAATGGCATAACATGGACTACGGGTCGGTCCTATGGCAACAGCTTATTCAGAGTCTCTCCTCCACTTCCAGACACTCAGAGATCTCTTATGCCCGGTTCTGGACCATTGTCACGAAATAGGTGATGGATAAGTACCACGTCCCCATTGTCGCTGGTGCTCCAATGTCTTCGATTGGTACCTTCCATACCACGAAGATCATTGTGTCGGACGCTTCAAAGTTTCCTTTCAACGGGTCTATCCTGGAAACATGTTCCTGCTGATAGCCGGATTATCAGGACGTACAAGGAGTTCAAGCGTTCTGGTCCGAGGGATCTTACTCCGGAGATGCTGAAATCAATTCATGACGCCGACAAGCCTGCTCCAAGAGGCAAGAAGGCTGATAAGGGAAAACAGGTGGCAAAGGGGGCAAAAGGCCCATCTCCTAAGAAGAGGAAAACCACCAGGGCTGCTTAGTCTCCACAACAGAAGAGGAGAAAAACTCAACCGAGGCGAAAGCTGGTTATCGCTTCCTCCTCGAGCGAATCTGAGGGAGAGAGTTCCCATTCTGAAGGCTCTCAACGTGGTAACACTCCACCACGATCTCCAACCCCTGAAGTTCATGTCTCCACTTCTCCTATTTCCCCTCCACCTATTACCATTCCTATTTCTATTCCCCCCATAACTTCCACCACTCAAATTCCACCCACTTCCATCCCAGTACCTCCACCAATATTCATCGAAGCAACCACAACCACAACCACCACTGCAGATGTTAGAACCAACGTATCTGATACGGGGGTTCATACTGACGCACCAAAATCCACCCCAGTACCCAAACCCACACCCACACCCGAAACCACAACCCAACCCGAACCTACCCATACTACCGAACCACTAGCTTCACCACCACCATCTTCTCCTGCTCACGCATCAGAGGAAGAAGAACCACTCCTTGGTGGGGAGAATATGACTTTTGACTCGGTCTACTATAGCCCGTTTCAAGTGCAAAGTGATGACGATGACGATGCTCCTGTCACCAAAAGGCATCTCCAGGAGCTACATGACAAAATCGACTCGCTCATCGCCTCGTCATCTACTTCTCAGTCATCCATATCTGAAGCTGCAATTCAGAAAATTGTTGACGCTTTCTCCAAAGCTCAGCAAGCTTCCCTTAATTCAGCCACTACCGCCATAGATGCCTCCACCAAAGCCTGTCAGGCTGCGACCGAAAAAGTCGATAAACTATTTACTGATGCCTCTTCCCTGTTGAAGTCTTTACAGGAAAGTGCTGAAGCCACAAAGACTATGCTGGAACCTGTTATCAACTAGTTGGCTACATCAGTCGCTTCTGAGCTGAAGTCGTTTGGTTCCCTCAGACAATCCATTTCTGAAGACAACTCAGCTTTCAGAACCACAATTGAAGAACGTCTATCCAAGCATCAAGAAGATTTGGCTGCCGAGAACACTCTCATGGACGTTCTTGCAAGGAAAACTACAGCTCTGAAGGTCAATAGCATTCAACTCTCCAAATCTCAACAGGAGATTGAGTCTCTTCGATCTGAAAGAGAGGTGGTAAAATCGTGTGTTTCGGATGTCCACTCTGCTATCTCAAACATCCTTGAAGCACATGATCCAATTCTCAACTACACTGTGAGGCATGACCTTGAAGAGAAGCTCGCTCCCGCCCTCACTCTACTCAGCAAAATCGAAGGGTTCCTTGATTTCGTATCCATTCCGAAACAAGGGGGAGAGAAGGAAACTATGTCTCAACCACCTCCTACTTCAACAGCAACACACACCACCGAACCTCCTCCTGTAGGCCAAGCCTCCGGTTCCGGTGTGAAATACAAAGGCAAAAACATTGCAGAGGAGAGTGAAGATGATGATAAAGAGACAATTGTCGACATTCTGAAGCGGCAAAGTCGAAACAACGAGGCTGACATCAATGCTTGTGTGGCTAGAGAGGCTGAAGAAGCCGAACGTAAACAGAAGGAAGCCCACGACCTTCTTGAGAGCAGGAAAACTCTTTTTCCTTCCTGGACTCTTGAGAGGCTGATTAAAGAAGCCATCGACACACCAAGTATCCTGTGGCTAGAACCTGTGATCTCTCTTGATCGTTCTAACACTATCGACTCACAGTTCGACATGCCACTGACCCGAAAGGCGTTTATCTTTCATGCCTTTTCCAACGTTGCAGAGTTCCCTCATCCTCATCCACAGGTTGATCGGGACTTAATCGATTTCTATCTGAAGGCTGCTCAACCCCAATACCAGACTTGGAGCGCTCAGAAAATCGTCAACGTTCGGGTCCTGAAGCCGTACAGGGAAGGCAACTTCACCAATGTTCGCTTCAAGGTACTTCGGGGATCTGCCAAGACCGAACATGCCATCTCCCTTGCAGATCTTCCCAACCTTAATCCCCATGATTGGATTATCTTGCACAACATCCTCCTCACCAACGAAGCTGAATATGGTCCGATCATCGACCACTTTAAGAGGATGCTCGTGTGCTACATCATGGAAGTTGCATTGATGGATCAGGAGATTGCGAGCGTATTCAAGAAGAAACCCACCATATCTCCTGTTGGCTCTGCCAGTGATCTCAACTTGATGCAGATGGGGAAGATTGATCCGAAGAGAAACTCGGTCATGTTTACCAGGAACGAAGGACAGAAATGTCTTTTCGCCTTGGCAGACAAACATCTCTACACCACTGCCTGTTTGGAACACGTTTTGGGGATCATCCATCATTGCAAGCAAAACACAGCGGATGATGTTAAGTACTTTGATGATATGATTCAATGGTACATTTGGTTCGGACAGACTATCTTGGCGCTGATCTCACGTCTGTTTGATACAACGAAGAAAGTTCCCGCTGCTGGCCCAAGCAAGAAGAAGAAGTAGTCTCGCTCCAATTTGACACAAAGGGGGAGATTTTTGGGTCATGTTTTGTATTTTGTGTTGCGTCTATTGGGCTCGTTAGCTAGTCCAATATGTATCTCTGGTATGGGCCTGTCCATCCGTGAGTTTTGTAGGGTTTAGTATATATAGGTGCTTGCATGCATCCTAGAACGTGACGATAGATTAGTACGATCAAAGATTTATTCTTCAGCAAGTTTATCGTTCTTGTTTTTGTAACCATAATATCCTCTACAACGGAAGTTCTTAGTCGAGCTCTGCTGAGGATTGAGTGATCTAATCATTCGACACATCTTGATCCATACTTGTGTTATTTATTGTTTTTACATTCATCGCATTACCTGTTACAAAGATCTAATCGATCATCAAGTTTGTTTTATAACTTATCACCAGGAATCCAGCCTCTTAATGCATTCAACTGTTTCCAATAGATCCAAAGGCCCCAAACGTCATATCTCTTCCAAAATGATTTCTAAATGGGTAAAGTTTCCAACTTTACCCTCAAGAACCATCCAAAAGGCGTCAAACTCAAACCCTAGGTTCTTTAAAGAGGGTCTTGACCCATTAAGCCCTGAAACTCCCATATCAACGTCTTAAAACACATATATATGATGTCCCAAGGTAGGCGAAACACATAAAGTTTCAACTTTACATCCATGCATGTTAGAAATACCCTCTAAGGCTCATTTATGACTTCATAATGGACATATTGCATGTATGGGACATAGGGACCAATAAAGTGTAACAAACCAAATTTTTTTTCATTTTTAATTAATAAACATACTTGCATTAACCATAAATCTCATCACAATTGTTTTCAAATCCACCTTTATTACATTTTGTTTACAAACATCAGAGTGTACCAAAAGGTAGTAATAAAAGAGAGATAGAGTGCACGCCGCGCCATCACGCCTTGCCCTTGCCCTTGGGCTCGAGTGTACCTAAAACACATCCACAAACGGTAAGCTTGAAAGCTTAGTGAGTTCCCAGGGCACACCCACACATAAGTAGAAAGTATCGCATACATACTAATCGGCCATACAAACATATAAACCATGCAAACAGACACATAAGTATGCCCTGGAAACCCTCCAGGGTCTTACTCTGAGTGCCATAGGAACCCCCTTACGGTCTTAGCCCAATGCCTCGGGAACCCCCCGAGGTCTTCGACCTAGGACGGCAAGGAAACCCTCCCAGGTCTTATACCTAAGTGCCCCGGGAACCCCCCAGAGGTCTTCCATACCAACATAATCACAAACACATAGTTTCACAGAATGACTAACACGTAACACATCTCATATAATGGGCTGGCCTTGGTGCCTTAGACCCATGGGTATGGTGAGGAGACTCACCTCCGTTTTCCGAAAACCAAAGCTACTCTCCTAATAATCCAGAATCTCGCGGGCTGGATAATAGTATTAAATAATATTAGATCCTTAAATTAATCAGGAGGGAAAGACCCAAGACCCAACCCTATTCATGCGGCCCAATTAATCTTTCTTTGAAAATGGGCCTAAAGTCCAAGTCTAAAATCAGTAATGGGCCTGTTGGTCCAATAAGGCCCTCTCAAAAGTCCATGACCCAAATCCAAAGATATAGCCCATATTTCATAGAATATAGTCAGCCCAAATACCAAGTTGAGGCCCAAAAGTCGCCAGCCCCAAAACAGGAACGACCCAATCTGTCTTGCGTACGCTTAGCGTACCTCTTTGGTACGCGCTGCGTACTGGGCTCCCAAGGCTACGCGCGGCGTACACTGAGTACGCCCGATGTTCACCCGAGTTAAGCACTTTCCCATTAAGTGCTTAATATCCCAATCTTTTACATCCAAAAGCTAGATCTGAGTTCTTTAACACGTCCTAAGTCATAAAGCTGCTAACTTTATGTCTTTGCATGTCCCTTATACTTCCAAAACCCTCATCAAGACCTTCCCAAGGTCTTTAACTCATGCTCAAGGTCAAGACTATCACCAAGATCCTATTTTTATTCTTCTAGATGGCTTAAGGACCCCAGATCTGACTTTTTTAACCGATGGGGATGACCAAGCCAACAAATGAGGTCCAAGGCTCATCAAAGGGACCAACTACAAAAACCCTAGCAAGATCTAAAGAAATAAGAGGTAAGATGCAAGCTTTTTACCTCCAAAAGCTCTGAAAGATGATTATGATGCAAGATCCAGAAGCACCCACTTGATCCATGCTTTCTTCACCAAATCCTCCTTTTGAAATGGGCACTAAAGACCATACATACACACTTATAAGGGTCAAATATGCTCTCTCAAGGTTTCCAGAGGTGTAATAACGTTTAATGGCAGTGGAGGCTCTCTAGGGTTCACTCCAAGCAGCTTAAATTCATTTATATAGGCCTCAAGTCCGAGAATTAGGGTTTTGCTTCTATGGCGCGTACGCCCCACGTAGCTCATGGTACGCCCAACGTACCCCCAAACACCCGCGACCAGAAAGGGACGTAGTATGCTAAGCGTACACTTAAGTACGCCCAGCGTACTAAGGGACCATTCATGCCAAAAATTCTTATTCAAAGGTTCCAAGACATACCTTTATTTTTCTCGGATATAACAACTCTCCCCCACTTGAATTAGACTTCGTCGTCGAAGTCTGAGGCTGCGAATAGCTCCGGGTAGTGCTCCAGCATCTCCTCCTTTGGCTCCCAAGTCCATTCGGAGCCCCTTTGGTGCTGCCATTGCAGTTTTACCAACTTTACCTCCTTTTTTTGTAGACCCTTCATCTTCCGATCTATGATGGCGACTGGTCTCTCCACGTAATTCAAGCTTCCATCCACCTGAATGTCATCCAAGGATTTAACTGCATACTCATCAGCAACACACTTTCGAAGCTGAGACACATGGAAGGTGTCGTGAATCTGGCCAAGCTCCTCCGGCAGCTCCAGACAGTAAGCCACCTTGCCAACTCGGGTCGTGATCCTGAACGGGCCTATAAACCGAGGGCCCAACTTGCCCCGCTTCCGAAATCTGATGACCCCTTTCCAGGGCGACACTTTCAGCAATACGAAGTCCCCCACTTGAAATTCCAGGTCTGATCGACGATGATCAACATAAATTTTCTGACGACTCTGAGTGACTCGCAATCGATACCGCACCTGTTGAATCAATCCAGTCGTCTTGAGCACTACTTCCGTGCTCCCCATGACCCGATGTCCAACCTCATCCCAACCCACCAGAGTCCTACACCTCTGACCATACAACATTTCGAAAGGGGCCCAATCAATATTGGCATGATAACTATTATTGTACAAAAACTCTGCCAGTGGAAGATACAAGTCCCAACTTCCTCCAAAGTCTAGCACGCAGGCACGAAGCATATCCTCCAGCGTCTGGATTGTCCTCTCACTCTGGCCATCGGTCTGAGGATGGTATGCCGTGCTGAAATGTAGTCGGGTGCCTAGTTCCTCGTGGAACCTCTTCCAAAACCTAGATGTAAACCAGACATCCCTATCTGAAACCACAGATACGGGCACCCCGTGCCTAGCCACCACCTCCTTAACATAAATATCTGCCAACTTCTCTGCGGATATGCCCTCAGAAATCAGAATTAATTGGGCACTCTTCGTCAATCTGTCCACGATAACCCAAATAGCATCCACGCCTCTCACCGTCTTTGGAAGCTTTGTAATGAAATCCATGGTAATCTCCTCCCATTTCCACATAGGAACCGGCAGCGGTTGGACCTTCCCATGAGGTCGCTGATGCTCGGCCTTGACCTTCCTGCAGGTCAAGCACCGTTCCACGAACTCGACAATCTCCCGCTTTATGCAGGGCCACCAATAACTCAGTATCAAGTCTCTATACATCTTTGTAGCCCCTGGGTGTATAGAGAACTTAGACTTGTGCGCCTCCTCTAACAATCTCTGCCTTACTCCCCCTGACGCGGGTACCCACTGTTGGGTTTTGAGCAATCTAACACTTCCTAAGTGTGCATGCAACCCTAATAAACCTTGGATCTATGTTTGTCTAAATACATGCAAAATAATAATTTTCCAAGATTCATAACCTATCTAACATGGCATGGGGAACATTTAAACATAAAAGAGTTAGATGAGATTACATACCTTTTTGATGAGATTGATTCTTTGGAGTTTGAGAGCCAAGCACCAATAATGTGAATGCCTCAAATGGAATCACAAATCACCACAAACACTTGGAAAACTTTGAGAGAGTGTACACACACTTATATTTTCGGCCACACACAAGCACACACACACTAGTAGCTATTTCATGCAACATAAGCATGCTTATATAGTGTACATGGTTAGGGTGAAACCCTAATAACCCATGACCTTTCCTTTTCCAAGGATCCATGGGTTAAAAGCTCCATGGATCATCCATGGACTTCCATCCAAGCCTAGCCTATTAACAAATGAGTGTTAGCCCACACCATATAAAACCAATAGCCCATAATCTAATTAGTCTTCCTTTTAATCTCTAAATTAATTCATAATTAATTTAAGACTAAGACTAATTAAATAACTCACAAGCCCAGGTTAGTGTGTCACATAATACCGATTAGCATCCCTTGTGGCGGTTTTGAATGGCCCACATACATCAGTATGTATTAGGTCCAACAAACCCTCACCCCTTTCACAAGTTCCAGTGAAGGGTGATTTTATCATCTTTCCAAGTAGACAAGATTCACAACTATCATCTGATTTAAGGTCGAATGACTCCAAGACTCCACTCTTTTGGAGTTGGCCTATGCGTTTCTTGTTTACATGTCCAAGACGACAATGCCACAATGATGCTTTATCTAGGCTAGCAGAAGAATCAATATACAACACATTATTTCCTAAGTTGTCTACAATCGACACAGTTTCATACACACCATCACAAGGTAACGCTTTAAAATAAAACACATTTTTAAAGAAAGCATTAATACCACCACATTCATTATCAAACGAAAAGGTAAAACCTTGTTTGTACAAAGCATGAAAAGAAATAATATTCCTCGCCATTTCAGACGAGTACACACATTTATTCAAATCTAATTTTAACCCATTATTAAGCAACAAAGTATAAACTCCAATCTTGGAAACAGGTGAAGCCTTCCTATTCCCCATGATCAAGTTTATCTTCCTGTGCTCCACATCCTCACTTCTTCTTAGGCCCTGCAAATCAGAACATATGTGAATACCACATCCTGTATCAAGCACCCAAGAGTTAGAATATGTTGAGTAATTAGACAATATAGTTTAAATACATGCATGGGTGGGTTTCACTTTCCCATCCTTTAGATCCTGCAAGTACTTAGGGCAGTTTCGCTTCCAATGCCCCTTGTCCAGGCAATAGTAGCAATCAGCATCCTTGGGAATCGCAGAAGGAGTGACATAACCGCTCTTGGTCTTCGATGAGGAGCCTTCAAGAGACTTTACCTTGGTACCCTTTGAAGGGTGCTTCCTCTTTTTCCCTTTGCCTTGCCCGATAGCCAAAACAGGGGTAGATGTTGGAGTAGGAGTAGTAGAGGTAACAACCGCCTTGCCCTTAAGACCGGTTTCAGCGGTCTTCAAGAGTCCTTGAAGCTTGCTGAGGGTAACTTCCTCCTTGTTCATATGATATGTCATACGAAAATGGTCATAACAAGAAGGTAAGGAGTGCAAAATGATGTCAATTGCCAACTCCTCAGGGATGTTCACATTCAGCTTCAGCAAACGGTCCACATACCTTTGCATCTTTTGCATGTGAGCCATGACGGAATCACCATCCTTCATGCGGGTAGTTATTATGGAGGAGATTATTTCATACCGCTCCTGACGAGCACTCTGATGGTACCTCTCCATCAGGTCTTGGTGCATCTCAAAAGGGTAGAAATCTTTATATGACTTTTGGAGCTCGGCTGTCATCGTGGCCATCATGATACATGCCACCTTAGTAGCATCTCTCTCATGAGTCCTGAATTCAGCGATCTCCTCAGGAGTAGCAGTAGACTCATCAAGCTCTTTTAACTCCTTATCGAGGACATATTCCTTGTCCTCATAACGAGTAACCATCCTGATGTTCCTAATCCAATCCATGAAGTTGGAACCATCAAAGATGACCCTCCCACAAAGATTCATGAGAGAGAAAGAACCAGTTGGGTTAGAGCCTGAAGCATTAGTGTTGGAAGACATCTGAAAGAAGAAAGCAAGTTTAGATTAGATATATAGAATCCTTAATAAGACACCCAAATGTAATATTAAGGCTAGGACCCAATCACAATATATTATACTTAGAAGAGGGATGCCGTAATCTAAGTAATAATATATTTGAAAGGTAGGTGAATGACGATTCACCAATTTCTACCATGAAAAACAAAATGAATTATTAGATTTAAATTGGATTTGAAATTCCTAGATTCTTTTGAGATTCATTGAACTTTTCAATGACATGTTTCAATCTCGATTGTGCCCTTCAAGTTTTGTGACTGGGATGCCGAGGATCACAAAACAAGGTGTGAATAACCATGCTAATTCACTTGGTACCCTTAATATTATCACCTAATCAATGTGCCGGTTAACCACACACGCTCCATTGATCTATGACAAACATTAAGTCACCCTTCGTGATCCTTACTAGTCCAAGTTAGTGTGGCGGTTAACCACACACGCTCCACCAACGACTTGGTAAGGTACAAAGTGTGAATTCCATGAACTAGCACCATGTTCACATTTTTCCTAAAATAACTAAGATTGGGAATTAAAAAGGTTTAGTTACTTTATAATAATCATTATACTTTTAATGAGGATTTAAAGTCATTGTCCTACCCGTTCGGCTAACGACCCTCCACCAGTCAAGCAAGCGGTGGGTGAGAGTGGACACCCATTAAGTTGTCATTTTATAGGCAACAACCTTATACCCACCTTATAGACCGGCTTCGTGAATGAGGCCTACTAACGGTAGAACGACTTATTCTTATACATATATATAATAATTAACCATTAATGTTACAAATAGTATAAGGGTTGAATTTTAACTATTAAAACTCTAAGGGTTGGAATTAAAGTTTATTAAAGTGTGTGAAACTTTACAAATTCCAAAACTTGAGGGCAAGTTTTGTAACTATCCAAAACTTTTCATTTCATAACTTATGAATTAAAGGTTCATAAAAATGAAGACTCTTCATTTTCATGTAACTTATGTGTTTAAATATGTGTGTTAAAGAAAAGTGACCTTTGGATATCCATAACTTGAGGACAAATTATGGACTCCATTAAAACACATAAATGATCAAGAATTAATTCTAAACAATTCAGCAAATAATTCCTATCATCTTCTAAATTCATAAGGACATGAACATGATCATCAAAATTTCAAGAGTTATATGAACACATAAAAATCATGGAATTTTGATATATGCTATTGTAAATGGATTAGAACAACCATTACACCAACTAAAACAAGTTTTAAAACACCAAAACAGTTTAGGGTAATGTTTCTAGTCCATTTCCAGCAGCAAAAGTCGAAATTCTACATTCTGATCATTCTACTCGCTGAGTGCACGAACCTACTCGCCGAGTAGGATGAATTTTGCCTTGGACTCGGCGAGTCCCCCCATGGACTCGGCGAGTCCATTAGCCAGACAGCAACAATTTCAACTTTTTTCACTATTTTGCATCAAGTATCAAACAAGCAAGCCTAGGCTCTGATACCATTGTTGGGTTTTGAGCAATTTAACACTTCCTAAGTGTGCATGCAACCCTAATAAACCTTGGATCTATGTTTGTCTAAATACATGCAAAATAATAATTTTCCAAGGTTCATAACCTATCTAACATGGCATGGGGAACATTTAAACATAAAAGAGTTAGATGAGATAACATACCTTTTTGATGAGATTGATTCTTTGGAGTTTGAGAGCCAAGCACCAATAATGTGAATGCCTCAAATGGAATCACAAATCACCCCAAACACTTGGAAAACTTTGAGAGAGTGTACACACACTTATATTTTCGGCCACACAAAAGCACACACACACTAGTAGCTATTTCATGCAACATAGGCATGCTTATATAGTGTACATGGTTAGGGTGAAACCCTAATAACCCATGACCTTTCCTTTTCCAAGGATCCATGGGTTAAAAGATCCATGGATCATCCATGGACTTCCATCCAAGCCTAGCCCATTAACAAATGAGTGTTAGCCCACACCATATAAAACCAATAGCCCATAATCTAATTAGTCTTCCTTTTAATCTCTAAATTAATTCATAATTAATTTAAGACTAAGACTAATTAAATAACATAACTTCATATTAATATATTATAACTTATAATACATTAATAAACATATGTGTATAACTCTCGTAAAATCATCCATAAATTGTTCGGGTGAAGTGCAACCCAAATGGACCATGCCGGGTTGGGTGAAGTATATACCAAATAAGTTATGGACTTAGACACCTTATCCAACTCCCACACCCGACCACACTGTGTCAAAAGGCCACAGTTGTCCTTTACAAACAAAGGATATTGCCCCCGAATTCTCTCTATTTTCCAATTTTCCTTCTTTACCCCATCGACCTGAGCCTCCCTGATCATATCCAACAATGGTGAAGTCACAGTCATCCTCAAAAGATGTCCTTGATCGGGGATCCCTCTGCCTTGCGACTTAAGGCGTCTGCCACCATGTTGGCCTTCCCTGGATGATATAAAATCTCACAATCATAATCCTTTAGTACATCTAGCCACCTCCGCTGACACATGTTGAGGTTCTGCTGGTCCATCAAATACTTCAGACTCTTGTGATCGGTATAGATAGAGAACCGCACTCCATACAAATAATGCTTCCATAACTTGAGAGAAAAAACCACTGCTCCCAACTCCAAGTCATGCGTAGGATAATTTGCCTCATGAGGCTTCAACTGCCTCAAGGCATAGGCAATCACATGCCCCCTTTGCATTAGCACCGCCCCCAAACCCGAGATCGATGCGTCACAATATACCGCTAAATCACCCAATCCCTCCGATAGAACTAAGACCGGAGCCTCATGTTGGGTTTTGAGCATTCTAACACTCCTAAGTGTACATGCAATCCTAAATACCTTGGATCTATGTTTTCTCTATTATACATGCAAATATGACCATCCAAGGTATTATCCTAATCTAGCATACAAAACAATGAATATAACAAGATAGAATACATACCTCTTCCATGTAGAAAGTCTTCATGAAGCTTGAGTGCCAAGTGCCTCTAGTGTGACACCTCAAATGGTTCACACAACACCAAATACACATGGAATGACTTGAGAGAAATCTACACTTCATGAAATCGGCTAGCCCTTTCATACTCTCTCTAGTGGCCGATTTGGGTCAAGAATAAGATGCATATATAGTTAGGGTTACACCATGTAAACCCTAATTGACATGGCCTTTCATTTCCATGATCCATTGGTACAAAACACCATGGAGCATCCATGGAGCATCATATGGGTTTTAGCCCAACTAGAGAATCCATGGAGCATTAGCCCACTATATAAGTATGGATGATTTGCACAATCAACCCATATATTTAATTAGTCTTCTTTTGATCACTTAATTAATCCTAGATTAATTCTTGATCAATACTAATTAAATAATCTTATTATTCATATTATTAATATACTAGAACTTATAATATATTAATAACCATAAGTGTCTTATTTCTCTCATTATAGTCTATCCAAGTGCATGATGCCATGCAACCCAAATGGACCATGCTGGGTCGGGTCAAGTCTTACCAATTATAGTTATGGACTTAGACATTAATCCAACAGTCTCCCACTTGGATAAGTCTAAAACTATTATTGCGTATGACTTCAGGAACCGACTGGCAATCGTAGCTCTCAAAAGCTTCTGTCGAACTCTGACCTTGTAGATAAACTCTGGCCTTTGTCAATGACTTGTCCATTAGATAAGGATCATATATTCCTCCATTCTAGATATCATATGGACTGAGACATGGATTGTAAATCATTCTCTATGTCCATCTGTTGTTTCCCGATTTCCGATTTATGACAACTGACTAATTGAACAAATCAAATCAGTCTTGGCCCGGCCGAGCACTTCCATTTGTCATCATCAAATCATCGAGGGGCCCACATATATCGCTTTTATCCCAAAGGTAAAAGGAATGGATACACTTCAACTCATATGGCTTGTTCTACTACTTGTTG
Organism: Lactuca saligna; assembly: GCF_052625555.1. Classification (NCBI taxonomy): domain Eukaryota; kingdom Viridiplantae; phylum Streptophyta; class Magnoliopsida; order Asterales; family Asteraceae; genus Lactuca; species Lactuca saligna. The sequence continues at coordinate 50,966,486 of NC_136418.1, read as the reverse complement.
AATCATACACAAAGGCACGTTTTATAGCACCGAGTTACCGAATGCGTTTTCATGCAATCAATGTACAACCAACTCATAGTAACAACTCATATCTCTAGGTTTGAAGAATATAAGATATTATTGTCTCATGATCACTCGTGATAAAATCCATGAAGTGATTCCAATGAGCGCGGGTTGAATCCAATACTCAGAACTTATGAGCACTCACGAGTGTTGTAGCCCTTTATCCAACACCTTAGACCTTTACAAGCCAACCCATGATAGTCTTAATTCATATCTAATTCCAGCATATGGCCGACTATGGATGGTTTGAATAACTTAGTCATTCCGGAAGAATAACCTAGTTTATTCTGGAAGTCAAAACATGCAAAATGAAACACAATAATAATCGAATCCAATATGGTCTCAGAACTTATGAATATAAATAAAACACCTTTTATTTATCACCATATGATTACACATTATTCATTGTATACTGTTTCAGCTATCAACTTTATTCTTGAATTTAAAACAATAGTTGTCCCATGCTCCAAGCATGTACACTATGTTTTCTAAAAACTAGTCATGCCATACACCAAGTATGCATACTATGTTTGTCTATGATCTTCACTTTGTGAATTAGATCAATTGAACATAACTCCAATGATCCTCTTTCACAGTCCCAAATCCTTACTGCAATGCAAGAATTCAAAATTCATGCTATTTACTGAAATCTATTAGATTCTAAACTTATATGCATTGATCTTCTTGTAATGATTATGCACAAATTCACAAAGACTTGGCAACAATCATTACAGAGTATTCCAAAGGAGATCAGCTCCTTGGAAACATCCTTCTTGCATTAAGTTTCCTAATCTCACACAGATTGAATAATTTCTAACTTTGAAGCATTTCCAGATTCCATTTTGACTATCACTTCTGAACAAGAGTTTCCTTCTTACAGATTATGTCAATATGGTCCTTCCAGAATTATCACTATACTTCCAACTGTCCTTGAGCAACCAATCTTTGGTAAACCTTAGATTGTCCTCGACAATTGTTTAATCCTTTTATTCATATCCAATTCTAGACCTTTTCCCTTCTTAATGCCCTAGGCATTTGGAAAATTTTAGAAAGGATGAATATAGCACATGTAATCGATCCTATATCCGAAGCATATGGGACACGATTCATGATGTCTCACATAAAGACTAAACCAGTCTTTTGCTATAACATTTCCATTTCTATTTGCCAAGTTCTCATAATTCAGATTATGAAAAGGGATGCCGTAATCATAATTGAATTTTAGAACACAAATAATGGACCCACATACATAATTTCCTTATGTTGAGCCAATCTAAGCTTTTAGATTTGAGATGAAGTATAATTTCCTCTCCCTTAATTATAGCAAAACAACTCTTTCCCAATTGAAACTTTTTGTTTTCTATAATTAACATTGCTAACTTGCAATAGTTATCATAATTATCGTGCTCCCACTAACATGATGATTATTAGCATAAGACTTATGCTCCCACTAGCTTTGACATGTACTCAGAAATCAGCTGACACCAAAGTACAGATTTCTGATACTAGATTGTTTTGATAAAACTTTATCAAAATCATACACCTTCCCTTAGATAGCACACTTTTGTGTCTAAACAATTATGAAGAGGGATGTCGTAATCATAATGGTTAGACCTTTTTGCCACTTCTCACAAGCCCAGGTTAGTGTGTCGGTAAACCACACACGCTCCACTAACGACTTTGAGAATGCAAATATCACAATTGCTATCTACTTCAAATCTACTTGGTGGAAGTGTTTCCTCACCATCACTTTCATGAATCGGAGAGAAACCTTATGACCCTTAGATTTAATGGTGTTTGTGTTCTTATCCATGTGAATTGTCAAAACCATAATCACAAGACTAGATCAGTGACAAATCCAAACTCATATGGACTGAACTCAATCTTAATTTCTTGCCACCTAGCAGCCCAAGGACCTGCAATTGCTTCCAAGTTGTTGTGTGCAGCCAATTGAGAACTCTAAGAACTCATATGCAAAGCCAACTTTAATTGGAATGGGCATAGAATATGTCAACACGATAGGTTATGAACCTCAAGTCGTGTGCTAGTGAAGAACTTCAGGTTTTATTCTTGATTAGTTCTTGAGACTTTCAAGAACTTTAAGACTCCCACTGTCCTCTTGACATATAAGACTCTCTTTTCAGATATTCAAGAGATAGTGTGGATTCTAATCAAGACAAACACTTCACACAATTGGCCTTAGTTGGTCTTTGTTTTATCCAAAACATCACAACTTACCAATTTCAAATGTACAAGAGTAGAAAACTTTTACTCTTACATTTGACAAGCGTTTTAAACCTTCTCTAAGACATGTCACTCAAGTTACAATCTTGGAGTATGACTCTAAGGCTTATATTGGAACGAAGTATGACTCATCTTCTTGATTTAACCATTTCAACAATTCAAGATTCCTCTTCTTAGTCATAAGAATGCACTAAGATTCCCTTTGAGAACTAATTGTGCTATGGTTTCTTAATCTTTAAGATGATCACACAACTGATACTAAAGTACTCTCCCATCTTTTCAGATTTGAGAAACTTTTATCTTTCTGCCTAAGTTGATTCTTCTTATTCGCTCTGCCTTACATTGGAACCTTTTCCAATGTCTCAGAATTACACTTAAGCTTGTAAGTATAATCATATTTACTGGGCTTTAGTAAACTATGACGAATAGTCCTATCTTCTTTTGTGGTGGACTTAATCAGTGCACAAGAATGTGTACTCGATCCCTTAGTCCGTTACTTGACTCACACATCCATGTGAACAAGTAATTAGTCTTTGTTTTCCAATACTTGAAAGTTCTCATTCATCATGCTATACACCTTACATGATTCCAAGTTCCGGTCCAATTGAAACTTGGGTGATGAGAATCTTTCCTTATTTGGTAAATTTAGACATTACCACAAATGAAAGAATTCAATTTCATATTTCCACTCTTGTTATTAATGGAATCATATAAGCAACAATTTTTCCTCAAATGCCATTGTAAGGATATTTTAAAATAAATAAAATCAAAAATTTTTCTTTTATTTTAAAACGTTTCGGAAAACTTATCCTTACAATCCATATGAAAACTTGTTGTTATCTATTCCTAAGCAATATCTCATAACTCCTAAGAAGTAGCTCAAGAATCCGATCTTCAAACTACGCGATAGAAATGCATCTACACGATTAGATTCAGCATATTCTTTCTTTAAGTTTCTTTACTTTTCTTTGATTCTTAAAACATCAACATGTGACCCAGTCACATCATGTATCAAGAATCTCAGAATAGAAACTTAGCAGAGTTAGATTGTGGACTTTACCTAAAGTAGAGTCAAACTTATTGACTTTAACACCCTTAGGTAAATTGGCAGATTCGCAACCAATGCCCCTTCCTTTGGCAATATAAACATATGGACCCTTTGGTAATGGTACACGAGACTATCACAGACTTAGCTTTTCTCTTTACCATTTGGTCAACCCAGTTGACTATGGCCGATCCCTTTCCACTGGGAAGAGAGAGCTTTACTAGATATCCAATGTCATCATTGTCAATGTCCATAAAGTTTTAGGAAGTTGATCTTAGCAAATAGATAAGATCATTAAGGGTCTTGTCATAGTCTATTTCATAGGTGTTCCAAAAGAACTCACCATATGCCTTAGAAAGTAGTTGAACCACCAACTTTCTCAAGACTTTGACACCCAACTCTCCCGACTTGTCAATATGTGAATACATCTCCATGATGTGATCACACCTAGACCTTGCCTTGTTAATAGGGCTTGAGTGACCTTAAACTTTTCAAGAAATTGTGGGTTAGGGAGAATAATTGGAGGAGGTAAAAGAAGTATGATTTCCATGGGACATCATCTTCATTTAGGAGAGCTTGTTTCAAGAGATTTGGGAAGATCATAAATGTCTAAACCAGACATCTTTTGGGAGATATTCAAGATAGTTGATCTTAAGTCCTTAATATGACACCCAATATGAAATATTAAGACTAGGACCCAACAAACTATTTTATAACTTAGAAGAGGGATGCCATAATCCACGCTATAAAATATTTGAAGGTAGGTGAATGACGATTCACCAATTTCCACCAAGATAAACGAAATGTATTATTAGGTTTTAATTGGATTTGAAACTCCTAGATCTTTGAGATTCATTGAACTGTTCAATGGCATGTTTCAATCTCGAGCGTGCCCTTCAGGTTTTGTGACTGGGATGTCGAGGATCACAAAACAAGGTGTGAAGTAACCATGCAAATTACTTGGTACCCTTAAGTGTTTACCCCTCAATCGATGTGCCGGTTAACTACACACGCTCCATCGATACTATGATAAACATTAAGTTAGCCTTTTCCTACCTTGTTAAATACGAGTTAGTGTGCCGGTTAACCACACACGCTCCACTAACCGACTTAAACAAAGTGCAAAGTGTAATTTCATGGATTAGCACCTTATTCACATTTTCCTAAGTAACTAAGATTGGGTATTATTAAGAGTTTAGTTACTTAGTATTTATCATTAATACTTTTAATGAAGGGAGAATTCTAGTCCTGTCAAACCCGTTCGGCTAACGACCCTTCACTGGTCAAGGAAGCGGTGGGTGAGAGTGGACACCCATTAAACTGCCCTTTTATAGGCAGTAACCTTATACCCCCTTATAGAACGGCTTCGTGAATGAGGCCTACTAACGATAAGACCGACTTTACTCTTATACATATATATAAATATTATTAACTTATAATATTATAAAGTATAAGGGTTGAATTTTAAGTTTTAAAATTCTAAGGGCTAACTTGGAATTAAAGTATTCATAAGAGAAAACTTTACAAATTCCAAAACTTAAGGGCAAGTTTTTGAAATTATTCAAAACTAATTAATTCCATAACTTATGTGTTTAAAGTAGTTTTAATCCAAAAACTCTTCAAGTTCCATAACTTGAGGACAAGTTATGGAAGACTTTAAACTAATAAAAGAATTAACTTTTCCTTTATTTTATAACTTATGGAATTAATTAAGGTTACATTTTATTTATTTATTATTTAATGAAGAGACTCTTGATCCTCCATAACTTGAGGACAAGTTATGGAGTCATAAAACCATTTAATTAGAACTAGAATCTTCATTTTTTGTAACCTTTGCCAACTATTATGAGTTTTATGAAACTTAAATGTGACTTTTCATATAACGTGAGGACAAGTTACAAAAACACATTTTAGAATCAACTCTTAGATTAATTTGGATTGAAAATAACTATTTCACTCAACTTTCTATTAATCTCAGCAACTCATAAGAACAAGAAAATTCAAATCAAACTTTTTCATGTAATTAGTCTAAACCTTAAACTAATACGAAACATGAATCTATTGACAATTATCTTTGGAATTGGATTAGCATGAACATTACCACATCAAAAACAAGTTTATAAGTCCAAAAACATCTTAGGGTAATGTTCCTAGTCTAATTCCAGCCAAAAAAGTCGAATTTATGCTGCCTGGGGTCCAACTCGTCGAGTGCATGAACCAACTTGGCAAGTTGGATCGATTTGATGACTTTTTAGGCATGGACTCGCCGAGTCTGATGATCAGACAACAACAACTTCGATTTTTAAGCAGTTTTGCAAGTATAACAAGAAAACAAGCCTAGGCTCTGATACCACTGTTGGGTTTTGAGCATTCTAACACTCCTAAGTGTACATGCAACCCTAAATACCTTGGATCTATGTTTTCTCTATTATACATGCAAATATGACCATCCAAGGTATTATCCTAATCTAGCATACAAAACAATGAATATAACAAGATAGAATACATACCTCTTCTATGTAGAAAGTCTTCATGAAGCTTGAGTGCCAAGTGCCTCAAGTGTGACACCTCAAATGGTTCACACAACACCAAATACACATGGAATGACTTGAGAGAAATCTACACTTCATGAAATCGGCTAGCCCTTTCATACTCTCTCTAGTGGCCGATTTGGGTCAAGAATAAGATGCATATATAGTTAGGGTTACACCATGTAAACCCTAATTGACATGGCCTTTCATTTCCATGATCCATTGGTACAAAACACCATGGAGCATCATATGGGTTTTAGCCCAACTAGATAATCCATGGAGCATTAGCCCACTATATAAGTATGGATGATTTGCACAATCAACCCATATATTTAATTAGTCTTCTTTTGATCACTTAATTAATCCTAGATTAATTCTTGATCAATACTAATTAAATAATCTTATTATTCATATTATTAATATACTAGAACTTATAATATATTAATAACCATAAGTGTCTTATTTCTCTCATTATAGTCTATCCAAGTGCATGATGCCATGCAACCCAAATGGACCATGCTGGGTCGGGTCAAGTCTTACCAATTATAGTTATGGACTTAGACATTAATCCAACACCTCACACAACCTCCGCCTCAGGGTCTCAAAGGCTATCTATTGATCCTCACCCCACTAAAAAGTGACATTTTTCTTGGTTAAGCGGGTCAATGGCACTGCAACCTTGGAAAAGTCCTGGATAAATCTCCGATAATAACCCGCTAGGCCCGAGAAACTACGGATTTCTAATGCATTCCTTGGTACTTCTCACCGCATCACCGCCTCTACCTTGGTTGGGTTAACCGAAATTTCCTCTTCATTATTGACATGCCCCAAAAACTGAACTTCCCACAACCAAAACTCACACTTGCAGAACTTCGCATAAAGGTTCTCCGCCCTCAGAGTCTCTAATACCTCCCTCAGAGGCCGCTCATGCTGCTCCTTGGTATTGGAATAGACCAAGATGTCATCAATAAAGACGATCACTGACTGATCCAACATTGGTCTACATACCCGGTTCATGAGATCCATGAATGCTGCGGGGGCATTAGTGAGCCCAAACGGCATCACCACAAACTCATAATGCCCATACCGGGTCCTAAACGTTGTCTTCGATATATCCTCATCCCGAATCCTCATCTGGTGATACCCCGACCGAAGATCTATCTTGGAGAACCAAGATGCACCTTGAAGCTGGTCAAACAAATCATCAATCCTGGGTAAAGGGTAACAGTTCTTCACCGTTAGCTTGTTCAGCTCTCTATAATCGATGCACATTCTGTGCAATCCGTCCTTTTTTTTCACAAACAAAATTGGTGCTCCCCACGGAGAGCTACTCGGACGGATGAACCCTCGGTCTAGCAACTCCTGGAGTTGCGTAGATAACTCTTGCATCTCCAGGGGCGCTAATCGGTATGGTGCCTTTGCTATCGGGGTGGCACCCGACACCAAATCGATGTGAAACTCTACTTGCCTCTCCGGAGGCACTCCTAGTAACTCTTCGGGAAAAACATCCTGATACTCCTGAACCACCGGCATACTATCCACACCTGCCACTGTCTCCACCTTTGTATCCGAGACATAAGCCAAAAATCCTGCGTAGCCCTGCTGCAGAAACCTCCTAGCCCGTGCCGCCAAACAGTGGATCGGTCCTCGCGAGGCCTTTTCCCCATGTATAACTAGTTCTCCCCCACTTGGGGTTCGAACACTGATTGAATGGCGCCCACAATCTATCATGGCCTCGTGAGCTCCCAACCAATCCATGCCAATAATCACCTTCGATCCCCGCAATGGTATTGAGACTAAATCGACGCGGAACCTCTCGCCATGCATATTCAGAACAAAGTCTTGATACACCCTTGCAGCACTCACGGTGCGGTCATCTGCAATTTCCACCTCAAGCGGGGAATCCAAAGTCCCCGGTGTATCTCGGAATTTCTTGCTAAGCGCAAGTGACACAGATGATCGGGTAGCTCCCGAGTCGAACAAAACGTGGACCGACATACCATTGACCAAAAAGGTCCCTAAATCACTAGAATACGCAACAAAATAAGCATAACAAAATGAACATGGAGAGAGAAAAAAAAACACGTACCAGTCACAACATTCGGTGCTGCCCGAGCCTCCTCAGTAGTCAGCTGAAAAGCATGGCTCTTAGCCGTTGGGGCATCCGCCTTGGCAGATCGGCCATCGGTGATCCTCAAAGTAGCGGGCGCAGGCGCCGCTACCGCTTCCTCTTCCTCCCTACAACCTAGGGCAATCGGCCCGCTTATGGCCGGTATGATTGCAGTGGAAACATATCAGGCCCTTCCTGGGGCAATCCTTGCTCACGTGGTCTGGCTGAACACATGTATAACATGTCGTGCCTTGTCCCTTACATATCCCTCCATGTGACCTCCCACATTTGGCACATCGGCCCCGGTCCGGCTGGCCCCGACTAGACGAATCTGAGGTCTTAGGCTTTTTAGCCTGTCCTACTGCTGCCTGGGCCTGCTCCGGCTTCCGCTTCGTGCGGAAGTCCAACTCCATCTCCCTCTTGCGGGCCTTATCCACCATCTCATTTAGGGTCTTGCACCCCGTGAAACTCACAAACTCCCGAATGTCATCTCTCATCATGGAATGATACCGGGTCCGCCTCATATCCTCATCAGTAGTATAGTGTGGTATTAGTAGAGCACGCTCCCGAAACTTGGTGGTGATCTCCGCCACCGTCTCGGTGGTCTGCTGCAAATCGTGGAACTCCCTTACCAGCCTTTGCACCTCAAGGGGTGGTGCAAAATCCTGATCAAAACGCCGTATGAACTCGGCCCATGACATCTCGGCCACTCCGACCGGCCCCAATTGGCTAGTAACCTTGCCCCACCAATCTCGGGCCCTATCCCTCAGCATACATGAAGCAAACCCCACCTTTACTGCATCCGGGAAAGAAATCGTACGCTGGGCATTCTCAATATCCGCTATCCAACGCCGACTGACAATGGGGTCCCTGGCCCCGAGAAACTCCAGCGCTCCACACACCTTGAACTCTCGAAACGAGGGAGTCCGGGCCCCAACTTGGCCCACTGCAACCTCAACCCTTATCAATAAAAGTACCTGAAACATACAAATAAACTATAAGCACAAGCTTATTGAGTTTCTCGATCACACAAATCATATAGTCACATAATGTCATGCTCATACATATACATACAAATTGCCATGGACTCCCTCCATGGTCTTCATTGGAATGCCATGGGCTACCCCCATGGTCTTATATCCTTTTGTCATGAGCTCCCCCATGGTCTTCACATTAACCCATACACAGATCAATTAACATACCACTTCCCATTCAATACAAACATATCATATCAAATAATGGGTCGACCTTGGTGACTTCGACCCATGGGTGTGGTGAGACGACTCACCTCAAATACTGACAGTAGCTGTCTAGTCCCTGGCTCCGAGTATCTACACAACCCTAAAACATAAACAATTTCCTTAATTGCACTCAACATGCCCCCAAAACCCATAAAGGTCAACCTTGGTCAAAAACCAAGGTCAAAGGTCAAAGTCAACATCCTGAATTGACCCAACTCGCCGAGTTGTCTCTTTAACTCGTCGAGTTTCCCTAATGTTTGATCAGATCGCAAAAAATTCCATTAACTCATCGAGTTGGCCATGAATCCAGGCTCTTAATGCATTAAGCTATTTCCAACAGATCCAAAGGCCCCAAACCTCATATCTCTTCCAAAATGATTTCTAAATGGGTAAAGTTTCCAACTTTACCCTTAAGAACCATCCAAAAGGCGTCAAAATCAAACCCTAGGTTCTTTAAAGAGGGTCTTGACCCATTAAGCCCTAAAACTCCCATATAAATGTCTTAAAACACAGATATGATGTCCCAAGGTAGGCGAAACACATAAAGTTTCCAACTTTACATCCATGCATGCTAGAAATACCCTCTAAGGCTCATTTATGACTTCATAATGGACATATTGCATGTATGGGACATAGGGACCAATAAAGTGTAACAACCCAATTTTTTTTTCATTTTTAATTAATAAACATACTTGCATTCACCATAAATCTCATCACAATTGTTTTCAAATCCACCTTTATTACATTTTGTTTAAAAACATCAGAGTGTCCCAAAAGGTAGTAATAAAAGAGAGATAGAGTACATGCCGCACCATCACGCCTTGCCCTTGCCCTTGGGCTCAAGTGTACCTAAAACACATCCACAAACGGTAAGATTGAAAGCTTAGTGAGTTCCCAGGGCACACCCACACATAAGCAGAAAGTATCTCATACATACTAATCAGCCATACAAACATATAAACCATGCAAACAAACACATAGGGAAGCCCTGGAAACCCTCCAGGGTCTTACTCCGGGTGCCATAGGAACCCCGTCACGGTCTTAACCCAATGCCTCGGGAACCCCCCGAGGTCTTCGACCTAGGACGCCAAGGAAACCCTCCCAGGTGTTATACCTAAGTGCTCCGGGAACCCCCCGAGGTCTTCCATACCAACATAATCACAAACACATAGTTTCACAGAATGACTAACACGTAACACATCTCATATAATGGGCCGGCCTTGGTGCCTTAGACTCTTGGGTATGGTGAGGAGACTTACCTCCGTTTGCCAAAAACCAAAGCTGCTCTCCTAATAATCCAGAATCTCACGGGCTGGATAATAGCATTAAATAATATTAGATCCTTAAATTAATCATGAGGGAAAGACCCAAGCCCCAACCTATTCATGCGGCCCAATTAATCTTTCTTTGAAAATGGGCCCAAAGTCCAAGTCTAAAATCACTAATGGGCCTCTTGGCCCAATAAGGCCCTCCCAAAAGTCCATGACCCAAATCCAAAGATATAGCCCATATTTCGCATAATGCAGTTAGCCCAAATACTAAGTTGAGGCCCAAAAGTCGCCAGCCCCAAAACAGGAACGACCCAATCTGTCTTGCGTACGCTCAGCGTACCTCTTTGGTACACGCCATGTACTGGGCTCCCAAGGCTACGCGCGGTGTACACTGAGTACGCCCGGTGATCGCCTGAGTTAAGCACTTTCCAATTAAGTGATTAATATCCCAATCTTTTACATCCAAAAGCTAGATCTGAGTTCTTTAACGCGTCCTAAGTCATAAAGTTGCTAACTTTATGTCTTTGCATGTCCCTTATACTTCCAAAACCCTCATCAATACCTTCCAGTTGGATTAGTGTCTAAGCCCGTAACCATATTTGGTAAGTACTTGACCCGGTTGTGCATGGTCCTTTTGGATTGCCTTCAAACCTGGCAATGAAATAGGATAATTGTTGGAAAGTGAAGAATGATTTATTAATTTATTACTTGGCTAATAAATTAATTTGAAATAAAGATAAATGATTTATTAATGTATTATGGATATAATATATTGATTAGAAATCATATTATTTAATTAATATTTAATCAGAAATTAATTTGGAATTAATTTTAGGATTAAAAGAATTAATTGAAATTGCAGGGACTAAAGGTGACAATGTTCAAATGTTAAGCATTGAAGCATTCTAGAACCTCCTTTAGAGGTGAGGAACGAAATCTAGAGTGTCCTAGGGTTTCCTTGGGGTCTAAGGGTGCCTTGGAAGCCTTAGGGAGGAAGTTAAGGAATTAGGATTATCTAAGATACACCTGCCTTATCCTAAACCTTCCTTATCACCTATATCAACCCCTATAGGGTTGGATTTCATCCAAGGCACTCCAAGAGAGGCTTATAGTCGAATTTTCTACTTCCCTTCTCTCTCCATAGTAATCCTTGGTTGCTAGGTTTGTTTGTGAGCCATTAGAGGTACTACACTTGTGGTACTTGCTTTTAAAGACAAGAAGATTCAAGATTTAAGTTGTTATTACAATATAACAACAAGAGGTATGTATTTCATCATTCCTTGTGGATTTCGAAATTCCTAGAATCTTTTTAGGGTTCTTCAAGTGTTCATAGTGTTGTATAACTAATAGTGATAACATAGATCCAACTCTAGGGTTGCACGCACACGTATGATTGTTTGTATATAACCCATCAGTGGTATTAGAGCCATTGTTTTTTTTCAATTAGCATTATACAAATGTATGAACTTGACATAATAGGGTTTATGGCCAATAAACCTTAGGAGGCATGAATTTTCGAAATTAGGGTTCTTGAACCCTGATTTACGAAATTTGGTTAGGGTTTCCCAAACCCTTTCCATAGCCTCCAAGATTTCGAAATTGGTTAGGGTTTCCCACACCCTTTCCTTAGCCTCCAAGTTTTCGAATTCTAGGGTTATCCAACCCTTGAATTTCGAAATTTGCCTCCTTCCCCAAGATAAGATCCTATTTTTTTAGGGATTTGGATAAATGTCATATCTTGTAATTATCTTTTAAGTGTTTAAATTTGGTAATTAAAGATTTTGAATTATCTCATCCCATAATTTCGAATTTTAGGGGATTTAAGGGATTAGGTTAAATTAATTGTTTAATTTAAAAGATATCCTTACCAAAATAGAAAATAATTTTCAAATTAATTAGATAATAATTGACTTATGTGATAAACTTGATTTATTTGAATTATTTGATAGATTATCTTGCAAGAAATTGAATTAGGTCATATTTAGATAATTACTAATTAATTGGTTAATTATTATTTGTAATTTGATCTAGAATGTTCTTGCTTATGTTTTGAAAATTTTCAAAAATTTACCCTCAAGTTTTGGAATTTAAATTTCGATTAAAAGTTTAATTTTAAAATGTTAAATTCTAAAACCCTAGTTTTGAAAATTTCAAATTTCACCCTTTTGGTTTTATTAAGTTAATTAAAAGTATAATTAAAAGAAAGTTAATAAATCCATCATCATTTGGTTTATATTTGATTAAATTAAAAGTGTAATTTATAAAATTAAACCACATAGTATTTTAAAAGTGTAAAATACACCCTTATACTATCTATAACATTAAAAGTCTAATATTATATATGTATAACTTAAATGCTAGTCTTACCATTAGTAGGCCTCATCCACGAAGCCGATCTATAAGGGGGGTATAAGGTTATGGCCTATAAAATGTCCATTTAATGGGTGTCCACTCTCACCCACCGCTTCCTTGATTGGTGGAGGGTCGTTAGCCGAACGGGTAGGATAGGGCAAACCCTCTCCTCATTAAAAGTATAATGAAAAACAAAGTAGCTAAATGTTTTATAAAATTACCAATCTTAGTTACTTTAGGCAAAAGTGAATTGATGCAATTCCATGAAATTACACTTTGTACCCTTGGTAAGACGTTAGTGGAGCGTGTGTGGTTAACCGGCACACTAATTGGGTTCCATGCAAAGGTGGCGAAGGGTGACTCGATGGTTGTCATAGTTCGATGGAGTGTGTGTGGTTAACCGAAACATCGAATAGGTGACTGTAACATTGGGGGCACCATGTATATTTGCATGGTTATTCACACCCTGTTTTGTGATCCTCGGCATCCCAGTCACAAAATCGAGGGGCATATCGAGATTTAAACATGCCATTGAAAAGTTCAATGAATCTCAAAAGATCTAGGAGTTTTTAATACATTCAAAACTTAAATTCCTTTTTCGTTTTTCATGATGGAAAAATTAGTGAATCGTCATTCACTTACCTTCAAATGTTCTGCAAGTTGAATTACGTCATCCCTCTTCCAATTTGTAGGGTGTTGTGTTGGATCCTAGCCTTAATATCTCATTTGGGTGTTTTATTAAGGACTCAATCAACTAAACTTGAATTTTCTCCTGTTTCATAGATGTCAAAGTCTGACAACTATGGTCTTTCTAAATCCGTTGGAAAAGGTTTTCCACATGAAGATGATGTTCCACGATTGGATTGTGGAAATGGAAATCATGCTTCATTTCTCCACCTCCTCCAATAATTCTCCCTGACCCACGTGTTTAAAAAACTTGAAAAGTTCAAGGTCATTCAAGCCCTATTGGCAATAAGACACAAAGATGGAAAGTATGTGTGTACATACGTCTTAAAGATGAAGTCACACATTGACAAGATTGCTAGGTGTCGATGTCTCAAGGAAGTGGGCTGTTGACTTGGTTTTTCAGTGACTGCCCGAATCATATGGTAAGTTTGTTAAAGAGTACTATATGATGGACCATGACATGACCCTTATTGATTTGACTCGTTTGCTTATTGCTGCTGAATCATAAATGATTTTTGCGCACTGGTCGAGCAAATTTTGTCTGATAAATCAATATCCCAACCTTCTATGGGAAATGGCAACACTGGAAGTCCAGAAAAGTTTTCTCTACACAAGAGAAAGGCTGAGTCTGAAATAGTCCCGTGTACCATTCTAGAAGAATCCATGTGTTTATACGGCCAAAAGAAGGGGCATTGGTTACGAAGCTGCCCACACTACCTAAAAGATCTAAGATATGGGAGAGTCCAGATGTATGACTTTGTAAAATCCACTATCTAACTCCATTAAGTTCCTATTTGGAGATTCTTAATACATGATGTGATAAGATTACATTTCGATGTTTTGAAGGATAGAAGAAAAGAAAGGAAGCCTAAAGGAAGGAACAAGCTGAGTCTGATCACGAAGAAATGGATTACGATCGCATGGATTCGATGATTGGATTTTAAGCTGCTGCTTAGAGTTATGATCGATTGCTTAGGGATATGTAATAACATAGTTTTCATTTGCGTTGTAAGGATATATTTTTCCGCAATAAAATAAATTTTGATTTTGTCTTATTTATATTTACTTGCGATGACAATTATGAGAATTGATGTCTATGTTTTTCTATTATAAGCAATATTAAGTGGATGAGATTCTTGGTTATATTATTTATGGTAATTTTCTAAGTAAGGAAAGATTCCCATCACCCAAGTTTCAATTGGACAGAATCTTGGAATTATATGATTTGAATCATGTGATGTATGGAAATCTTGATACTTAGAAATTTTAAAAGCTAATTCCTTGACAAAGAGTCAAGTGAAGGACTAGGAGATCGAGTTCACAATGTTGTGCGCTAGTCAACTCTACCATAAATAACAATAAGATTATTCGTCATGATTTACTAAAGGCTTAGTAAACATTATTATGCTTACAATATTAAGTGTAATTATGAATCATTGAAAAGTTTCAATGAATGGCAGAACGAATAAGAAGAATCAATTAGGCAGAAAAATAAAAGTTTCTCAAATCTATGAAGAAGGGAGAGTACTTTTGTATCATGTTTTATGATCATCTTAAGAACCATATTGCAATTCATCCTCTAAAGACACCTTAGTGCACTAAGTATGGCTAAGAAGAGGAGTCGGGAATTATCAAAATGGGTTAAGTCAATAAGATGAATCGTACTTCGTTCCAAGATCAAGTCTTAGAGTTAAACTCCAAGATTGTAACTTGAGTGATAAAATATTAAGTAGGAATGTTCTTATTTTTTCACATTTTGGTGAGTTGCGATGTCTAGAATAAGACAAAGACCAACTAGTACCAAATTGTGTGTAGGTTTTGTCTTGATAAAGACACACACTAACTCTTAAATATTTGTTTTGTCAAGGAATGTTTCTTGACAAGAGAATCTTATATGTCAAGAGGTCAGTGGGAGTCTAAATGATCTTGAATAGGTTCAAGAACTAATCAAGAGTAAACCTATTATTAAACACTAGCACACAACTTGAGGTTTCTAACCTATCGTGTTGATAGATTTTTGTTTCTGTGCCATTCTAGTTTGGTCAACTATGCATGTGAGTTCTATGAGTTCTCAATGGATTGCATAGGGGCAAGGCACCTTGTTCAATGGAAAGTAAATTGAAATGAAGGGGTGGGCTGCTAAATAACTTAGAAGCAATGGTGGGACCCTTGATGGCAATAAATTAAGAATGAACATGTTCTGTCCATAAGCGTTTGGATTTGTCACTAACATTATCTTGTGATTATGGTTATAACAAATTCACATGGATAAGGGCACATACACAATAAAATCTAAGTGTCATAAGGTTTGTCTCCTTCATGAAAATGATTGTAAGGAAATGCTTTCACTAAGAGAGATTTTGAAGATAGCATTATGTAATTTGGGTTTCTCAAATTCAACTATGATTACGGCATCCCTCTTCATAGTTCGAATTGTGGGAAATGGCAAATTGGTCTGAACATTTTAGACTTATTTCTATAAGTTCTAGAATCATTTAGACACACACATGAGTTATCTAAGAAAAGGTGTATGAGGTTTAGGAGCTTAGATAAAGTCTTATCGAAGCGTCATAGTATTAGAAATATGAACTTAAGAAACTCAATAAGCATTGTTTTCTAGAAGTTCAACTGTTTTCTGAATACATGTCAAAGATAGTGGGAGCATAAGTGTTGTGCTGGTATGAATATAATCATCATGTTAGTGGGAGCATGATAATTATGTTAAGTTGCAAGTTAGCAATATTAATTATAGAAAAACAAGTGTTTTAATTTGCAAAGTTGCAAGGGTTGAAAAGTTGTTTTGCTATAATTAAGGGAGAGAATATTGTACCCCGTTTCGAAATCTAAGAGCTTAGATCGAGAAATTTTAATCAAATTTAGTCAAATATATGAATTGCATTCTCAAAATTCGATTATGATTACGGCATCCCTTTTCTTAATTCGAGTTTTGAGAACATGGAAAATAGAAATATTATGGCAAAAGACTCATAAAGTATCACGTCTTTATGTGCGACATTATGCTTCGTGTTCCATACGCTTCGAGTATAGGATCGATCGCATATGCTGTAATAATTAACCGTTCTAAAATTTTCCAAATGCCTAGAGCATTAAGAGGTAAAAAGGACTAGAACCAAACATGTCTAAGTTTATTAAACAACTATCAAAGGACAATCTAAGATTCGCCAAGGATTGGTTGCTTGTGAATAGTTGGAAGTTTAGTAGTGGATGGACCATACTGACATTATTATTACAAGATTTGATAATGAGTTGTCATATGGAAAATGTGGAAATGTTTCCATATTGGGAGTTGGACGTTAAGAATCTATATGTCTAGATTAGAAACTTTTATGCAGAAGGATATTCAAAGGAATGTACCTTGAATATGAGACTTCGTATCTATGGAATTGTCTTGTAACAATCTCCAATAAAGGACTTTGTAATTTCATTGGCAATAGTCTTTGTGACTTTAGTGCAATGACATTACGAAAGGATTGTTGCATAAAACGTTAGAATATAACATATTCTATAAGTGGAAAGAATTTGATATTCTTACACTTGTGATAAGGATTGGGAGTTGTGAAATGAGTATGATTGGAAATGTGTTCATTTTATCTATTTCACAAAGTAAGGACCATAGGTAAACATTGTGTGCATGCTAAGAGCATGGGACAATTGTAGTAATAATTCAAGTAATAAGTTAATTAACCGAAACAACAAATAATGAGTAATCGATATGGTGATAAATAAAAGGTGTTTTATTTATACTCAAAGGTTTGGGACCAAATAGGATTAGGATTATTCATGTGTTTCACTTTGCATGTTTTGACTTCCTGAATAATTAATTATTTCAGAATAATCAAATTATTCGATGAATGGAGGAATATATAGAATGGAGGAATATATGATCCCTTATCTAAAGGACAGGTTACTGATAAGTTCCGAGTTCGACAGCGTCTTTAAGAGCTACGATTGCCAATCGGGTTGTACTTGCATTTATGGTTACTAGACTTATCCAAGTGGGAGACTGTTGGATTAGTGTCAAAGCCCGTAACCATATTTGGTAAGTACTTGACCCAGTTGTGCATGGTCCTTTTGGGTTGCCTTCAAACCTGGCAATGGAATAGGATAATTGTTGGAAAGAGAAGAATGATTTATTAATTTATTACTTGGTTAATAAATTAATTTGAAATCAAGATAAATGATTTATTAATGTATTATGGATATAATATATTGATTAGAAATCATATTGTTTAATTAATATTTAATCAGAAATTAATTAGGAATTAATTTTAGGATTAAAAGAATTAATTGAAATTGCAGGGACTAAAGGTGACAATGTTCAAATATTAAGCATTGAAGCATTCTAGAACCTCCTTTAGAGGTGGGGAACGAAATCTAGAGTGTCCTAGGGTTTCCTTGGGGTCTAAGGGTGCCTTGGAAGCCTTAGGGAGGAAGTTAAGGAATTAGGATTATCTAAGATACACCTGCCTTATCCTAAACCTTCCTTATCACCTATATCAACCCCTATAGGGTTGGATTTCGTCCAAGGCACTCCAAGAGAGGCTTAGAGTCGAATTTTCTACTTCCCTTCTCTCTCCATAGTAATACTTGGTTGCTAGGTTTGTTTGTGAGCCATTAGAGGTACTACACTTGTGGTACTTGCTTTTAAAGACAAGAAGATTCAAGATTTAAGTTGTTATTACAATATAACAACAAGAGGTACGTATTTCATCTTTCCTTGTAAATTTAGAAATTCCTAGAAGCTTTTTAGGGTTCTTCAAGTGTTCATAATGTTGTATAACTAATAGTGATAACATAGATCCAACTCTAGGGTTGCATGCACACATATGATTGTTTGTATATAACCCATCACTTCCCAAGGTCTTTAACTCATGCTCAAGGTCAAGACTACCTCCAAGATCCTATTTTTATGCTTCTAGATGGCTTAAGGACCCTAGATCTGACTTTTTTTACCGATGGGGATGACCAAGCCAACAAATGAGGTCCAAGGCTCATCAAAGGGACCAACTACAAAAACCCTAGCATGATTTAAAGAAACAAGAGGAAAGATGCAAGCTTTTTACCTCCAAAAGCTCTGAAAGATGATTATAATGCAAGATCTAGAAGCACCCACTTGATCCAAGCTTTCTTCACCAACTCCTCCTTTTGAAATGGGCACTAAAGACCACACATACACACTTATAAGGCTCAAAGATGCTCTCTCAAGGTTTCCATAGGTGTAATAACGTTTAAGGGAAATTGAGGCTCTCTAGGGTTCACTCCAAGGAGCTTAAAGTCATTTATATAGGCCTCAAGTCCGAGAATTAGGGTTTTGCTTCTCTGGCGCGTACGCCCCGCGTAGCTCATGGTACACCCAGCGTACCCCGAAACACCCGCGACCAGAAAGGGATGTAGTACGCTAAGCGTACACTTAAGTACGCCCAGCGTACTAAGGGACCATTCATGCCAAAAATTCTTATTCAAAGGTTCCAAGACATACCTTTATTTTTCTCGGATGTAACATAAAGTTTGCAACTTTAAGCTTCAAGAGGTCATTAAGGGGTCAGATCTGGCTTGACAACCCCTAGAATCCACATATTTTGGACTACTCAACCAAAACCCCCAAAATCATGCTTAAACCTCAAATAAGGAGATCTAGATGAATACATGACAAGGTGACGACTTTATACCTCAAAAATGTTGCCGTTGAAGAAGAGTTTCTGGATCTAAAGCCCCTCCTTCAAGCTAGATGCTTCTCACTTCAAGCTCCTTTCAAAAATCACCAAAAACCACTCTTTAAAGCTCACCACACTCAAGATACAAGATGGAATACGAATCTAGGGTTTATATGTACAGGGAGGCTGGTAGGGAGGCCAGCCAAGAGGGTTTAAGTCCTTTATATAGGGTGCAACACCCTAAAATTAGGTTTACATCTTTGGCCGTCAACTCGTCTAGTTGGGGCTCCCTAACTCGTCGAGTTGGATCCTTAAACTCCACAGCCAAATAGATTCCTACATGACGAGTTGGTGCTCCCTAACTCGTTGAGTTCCAACCCAAATCCTTAAAAATGTTAAGAACTGAATAATACCTAGACCAAGCGTTACACATCTCCACCACTTGAACTATACTTCATCCTCGAAGTCTGTTGATGCAAAAAGGTCTGGATAATGCTTCCTCGTCTCATCCTCCGGCTCCCATGCCCATTTGGAGCCTCTTCAGTGCTACCATTGCACCTTTACTAACTTCACTTCCTTGTTTTCGGAGGGCTTTCGTTTCTCTATCCATAATCGTAATGGACTTTTCTACATAATTCAGGCTCTCATTGTCACACCCCGAAAACCGAAGGCGGAAACATTTTCGGGGTTGACTCCACGTTGAGTATCAAATCCAATGTACATAGTAAGTAAAGTAGAACAACCATTACATTACATATAAAAGTTTTACAATTTTTTTCAAAAGTAAAGTTGTACAGTTGTGATACATAGTATATATATATGAACAAAATGAAACGGGTCTTCAGAGCACTCCGACTTCGAGCAAAAAGGATCTTCGGTACCTGTTCTAATGTCGACTTGAGAACACAAGCGGTTTTGAAAATCAGCATAACGCTGGTGAGTTCATAAGTAGTTTTGTTTTGTGAAAATGTTCATGTTTCCTTTCTGTTTCTGAAAAATGTAACACACGCCTAGAAAATCCCACATTTTCTTAAAAGTTGATTTTTGTTTCACAATTACAATGTATAGTAGGTTTGTACACTGAAAACACATTACTTGTGTGAAAAATGTATAGTTTGATTATCCAGTTTGTTAAACTGTTCTGTTTGAGTTCCAATGTATCCCCAGGAAAGTCCTATACTTTCCTGATTGTGAGTTATCAATTGTAAAAGATGTAATGTTATCTGTTTTGTTACACTTTTCTAGTTATGTATATGTTCCCCAGGAAGGCCCCATGCTTTCCTGAATGTTGGTTTTCATTGTAAAGATGTATTCTGTTAGACCTGATTATGTACAAGGTTTCCCAGGAAGGTCTCATACCTTCCTGAATGTTGGTTATCAATGTAAAAGATGTATAAGGTTATTCATTATTACTATAAGTAAATCTCTGTTATCCTAATTGCGAGTTCCATAACCATACTAAAGACTAAACCTGTGGCAATAAGTAGTCCACAACCTTATGACTTTCGTCACCCTTGAACCATTTCGGTTCGGCTGTAGCTAGCAGCCAGGTGTGGGGTAGTCAGCCCCGTATAGATCTATACACTCAAGTCACGCTCTCTAAATCCCAGAGATTCTGGTTACGGGTGTAGTCCTCCACTCGCGTATCTATGTGGAGTGTTCGCCGAGGACGTGTCTCCAATCATACAGGAATAACAAATTTATTAGTAATAATATGATAATCCTCCATTCGCGTATCTCTGTGGATTGTTACCGAGGACAAGACAGTGTACAAGTTATATTGTTCATGTGTTCTAATGTCATGCTTTTAACTGACAAAATGTGGAAAACCATTTGTGAAATATATAAAACATAACAGTTTATAAAACCCATTTCACAAATAAATGTTTACGTGATCTGTATGTTCTACTGGTTATCAGTTGTGTACATCAGTATTAAAAGCATATGAAATGTGAAACACACACACACGAAAATAAGTTTTGAGTACAAGAAAACTCTTGTACTTTGCTTGTGTTCCCCCCTGAAAACAGTGAAAAACAGTGAAAAAGGGTAGGGATATGAACTCACCGGACTCGGAAATGCGTCGGTTTTGGATACTAGACGTTGGTTCGGGGATTGTTTACTCGCGATGTCCCTATGTAAAATGTAATAATGTCCATATATAAATAATTAGATTTACAACCACTAATCATATGGAACATTACACTCCAACGAGGTTAAACACTTCAAAACGAGCGTTTGGAGCGACCCGGGTGACATCTTCGGACGTAATATGGCACTAGGGACTTGGGACTTGAGTTTACTCTCCAAAAGTAAACATTTTATGGAGTTTACAGCCACAAAACACACACACACATGAGTTTACGACCGTAAACTCATGTTGGTGTGATTTTGAGGGTTTAATGGCTTGAATGGACATGGGGATTGTTGGAATAACTTACTAAAATGCCTTGGAACAATTTGAATGAATTAATACCATTTAAAAGGGAGTTCACAGCTGTAAACTTGGAGTTTACGGCCATAAACTCACCTAGGGTGTAGAAAAATTGATTTGAGGTGCAAGGAGCAATCACATGTGATTCTAGCTAATTTTCCAAGCATTGTTATGAATTTAAGGCACCATTTAACATATTTTTAGGATTTTACGGCCTAGAAGCATGTTCTATGGCCGTAAACTCTTCTTTGCTCATGAAAAATTAGTTTTTGACACTTAAAACAATCACATGTGATTCTAGAAATTTATGCAAGCCATTAGAGTGAATTTGATGTATCTTTTGACAAAGTTTCATGAGTTTACGGCCAAGGGTATGTTCCTAGGCCGTAAACTCCTATATGTGGTATTTTTGATGTGTTTAAGGTCTCTAAACTATTTTTAGTTGGTTCTAGGATTTACCACAAAGCTATTGGTTGAGTTTCAAGGCATTCTAACATGTAAAAATGAGTTTATCCCCCATGTTTATGGAGTTTACGGCCCAAGCACATGTCTTGGCTGTAAACTCTTATTTGTCCCTCAAAATTTATGTTTTAAATGTTTTAAGTCCCAATTTACAAGCCTTAAGGTCGTATTTAAGTCCCAACTATGATTTGGAAGGGTTAAATGGCTCAAAAACCCCATTTTTAGGTGTTTACAGCCCAAGCTTGATCCTTGGCCGTAAACACATGTTCTAGGTCCTAAAACTCAATTTAAACATCAAATTGAAGGCTAAAGAGGTTAGATAACAAGTTAGGGATGTTACCTCTTTGATTTGGAGCCTTAATTCTTTGTTTTTGGACCTTTGATTTTGGATGAGGAGAGAGGTTGGAAGTGTTTATGGAAGAAATGGCCAAAAGCTTCAAATGAAAGCTTTGAATCATTTATATAGTGCTCGGAAATTGGACACGACGGAATTCTACCCGATACCGGCGTTAGGCGGGGCTTTTGGTCGCACCCAACCAAGTTGCCGTAACCCGATATGGTCGATTCTAGAATTATTCTGATAACTATAATGGGGTGTTAGAATTATTCCTAATGGCATTAAGACACCCATTAAGTCATTTTAGATCGATATAAGTTAATGACTTAATTAAATGACGAAATCGGAAACGAATTTGGAAATGACGTTTGGTTGATCGAATTGGATTACAATTTGAGTTACAAGAAGTGACATGAAATTTCGGGTTGTTACATTATCCCCCCGTTAGAGGGAATTTTGTCCCAAAATTCAAGACAAGATACAAGATAAAATACAAATCATGGATCTAGAAAGAGTTGTGGATACTTCTGTTTCATCGAGTCTTCTCGCTCCCAAGTGAACTCCGGTCCCCGCTTGGCATTCCAACGAACCTTCACTAACGGGATGCGACTTTGTTTCGTACGTTTGACTTCTCGATCCATGATTTCGATCAGTTCCTCCACGAAGTTGAGGTTTTCATCGATCTCGATCTCGTCTAACGGAATCACTAGGGTTTCATCAGATAGGCACTTCTTGAGATTTGAAACATGGAAGACAGGATGGATGTTACTGAGCTCGTGAGGTAAACGAAGTTTATAGGCTACCGGGCCAATCCTGGCGAGGATCTCAAAAGGTCCAATGTACCTCGGATTAAGTTTCCCACGCTTACCAAAGCGTACAGTGCCTTTCCAGGGCGAGACCTTCAATAGGACACGATCTCCAACCTGGAATTCCAGTGGTTTCCGACGGTTATCATCGTAACTCTTCTGGCGATCACGTGAAGCTTTCAGTCGTTCTCATATTTGGATAATCTTCTCGGTGGTTTCACGGATGATCTCAGGACCAGTGAGAGCACTATCGGGGACTCGACTCTTGGCTAGCTGTGTATCTCCCACCTCGGCCCAGTACATAGGGGATCTGCACTTACGACCGTATAGGGCTTCGAACGAGGAAACCCTAATGCTGGTGTGATAACTGTTGTTGTACGAGAATTTGATCAAAGGTAGATGTGCGTCCCACGACTTTCCAAAGTCAATGACACATACCCTAAGCGTGTCTTCCAGAGTTTGGATTGTTCTCTCACTCTGTCCATCTGTCTGGGGATGATACACTGTGCCCACATCTAGTTTGGTTCCAAGAGCTTTCTGAAGAGATTGTCAAAATCGGGAGGTAAACCTGCTATCTCGATCAGAGATAATGGACGTAGGTACACCGTGCAGTCGGACTACCTCCTGGATATAGATCCGCGCGAGTCTTTCCATCTTGTATGATTCTTTGATTGGAACGAAGTGAGCTGACTTTGTCAAATGATCGACAATTACCCAAATGGTATCATACCCACTCGAGCACTTGGGTAGTTTGGTGATGAAATCCATGGTGATCATCTCCCATTTCCATTCAGGTATCTCGGGTTGCTGGAGCAGACCCGAGGGTTTCTGGTGCTCAAATTTTACCTTGGCGCAAGTCAGACACTTGCCCACAAACGTAGCTATCTCAGCCTTCATGTTTGGCCACCAGTATTGTTTCTTGAGATCTAAGTACATCTTGTCAGAACACGGGTGAACAGAGTATCTGGTTCTGTGTGCTTCCTCCATGACTATCTCTCTGAATCCTCCGAACTTGGGAATCCAGATCCGATCCATGAAACAATGGACTCCGTCACCTCTGATCTCAAGTTTCTTTTCCATTCCTCTCAAGGCTTCGGTCGATATGTTCTCGGGTTTGAGGGCTTCTAATTGAGCTTCTCGGATTTGCATGGGTAAATTGGAATGGATGGTCATCGTCTGGTTCTTCACCTTGCGGCCTGCACTCTCCTTTCGGCTAAGGGCATCTGCTACCACATTGGCCTTGCCGTGATGGTAACGGATTTCACACTCATAATCACTGAGTAGTTCTACCCATCGCCTTTGTCTCATGTTCAAGTCTTTCTGATCAAAGATGTGTTGCAGGCTCTTGTGATCAGTGAAGATCGTGCACTTGGTTCCGTAGAGGTAATGTCTCCAAATTTTCAACGCAAAGACTACAGCTCCTAGTTCCAAGTCGTGCGTGGTATAGTTGACCTCATGCACTTTCAACTGTCTAGAAGCATAGGCAATTACTTTTCCCCTTTGCATAAGCACACAGCCTAAGCCTTGATTAGACGCATCGCAGTAGACAACGAAATCCTTTGTCCCTTCGGGTAGGGACAGAACAGGTGCGCTGCACAAGGCTTTCTTCAGCGTCTGAAATGCAGTTTCTTGTTTATCACTCCAACAAACGGGTACACCTTTCTGTGTTAGAGTGGTTAGAGGTTTGGCAATTCTGGAAAAGTTTAGGATGAATCTTCGATAATAGCCAGCGAGACCCAAAAATTGTCGGATTTCTGTGGGTGTCTTCGGTGCTGACCAATTCTCTATCGCCTTTATCTTGGAAGGATCTACATGAATACCCTCCTTGCTTACCACATGACCGAGGAAAGTTACCTTCTGAATCCAGAACTCACATTTGGAAAATTTTGCATACAACTTCTCCGATCGCAGGGTCTCCAACACTAGCCTCAAGTGTTGTTTGTGGTCTTCTTCGCTTCGGGAATAGACGAGTATGACATCAATGAACACAATGACAAACTTATCCAGATAAGGACGACACACCCGGTTCATCAGGTCCATGAACACTGTCGGTGCGTTAGTTAGACTAAAGGGCATCACTACGAACTCGTAGTGTCCATATCGAGTCCTGAAAGCTGTTTTGGACACATCACTTTCATGAACTCATAGCTGATGGTACCCTGATCGAAGGTCTATCTTGGAGAAGTAACTGGCTCCCTGGAGTTAATCGAAGAGGTCATCTATTCGCGGAATAGGATATCGGTTTTTAACAGTCAACTTGTTCAGTTCGCGATAATCGATACACATACGAAAGGATCCATCTTTCTTCTTGACAAACAAAACCGGAGCTCCCCAGGGTGAGGAACTCGGTCTAATGAATCCTTTGCTGAGCAACACGTTAAGTTGACTGGATAACTCCTGCATCTCTGCTAGAGCTAAGCGATACGAAGACTTCGCTACGGGAGTAGCTCCAGGAATTAGGTCAATACGGAACTCGACCTGACGCTCGGGAGGGATTCCTGGAAGCTCTTCGGGAAACACATCAGGAAAAATCATATCATGTTTCTTTTAGGTTAACACTCATCCAACCTAACTTCTACATGGGATAGAGGGCATAAAAGCCCAAATTTTCCTTTTCCTTCCAAATTCTCGGCCCAAGGCCCAAATCCAAGAAGAAATGAAGAGGGTTGACTTGCAATTGACACCTCATTATTATCTTTTGGTTCTCCATGCAACCTATTCCATGTTTCCATGCATATCACCTCAAGGCCTATTTCTCCCTCTCTCTCTCTTGCTCTCGGCCATTTCAAACACACACACACACACCTCACAAACTCTCTCTAGATTACTCAAGAAATCATCCTTCCTCTCCATTCAAAAATCTCGAAAATTAGGAGGTTTTCAAGAGGATATTTCCACAAACTCTTCATCTAAGGTAAGGTTATGCTTGGATCTATGACTTAGATTCTTTGTTTTATCAAAAATCTCTTCCTAATCCATGCAAAAATCGTGATCTTGCATCCTAGAATCACCTCAAACTCGAGATCTTCAAGAAAAGGGTGCTAAGGCCAAAAATCACCAAGCTTTCTTCCATCTTTTCTTCAAAAACCGAAACCACACCCTAAGGTGAGCTTCATACTCCCTATTTTTCTGTTTTATAAGTTTTGTGGGGGGGGGGGGGGGGGGAATACAAGTGAAAGTGTAGATCTATATGTGTTTTGTATGTCTTGTATGATTTCTATGCTTATATGTGTGTTTTTGTGTGATTATGATGTTAGATCTAGTCATAAGCCCCTAAAAATCGAGATATACTTTATGTTAAATGATACTAGCATCAAATATATTTCTACATACAAAGTATTCCAAGAAAAATAGCTAAGTGGCTTAATAACATCTTCTTTGGGCTAAAAACTCAATTTTTGGACATAAAATGTGAAAAATATAAAGTTAAAGGGCCCAAACTGACATATTACGAATTTTGATGGGTGAGATGAGTCAAAAAAGTTTCAATGAAGTATTTTCTGGAAATATACTCTTTTGGAGGGTTAAAAATATAAATTTCAAGCTTAATGGGCTAAAAATGACATTTTTGGCCCAATAGGGCCCAATATGTGAAATTTTCTGTTTTGAAGGGCTAAAACTGTGTTTTTCTGTAAAACAGTGGACTACTAGTGTTCCAAGTCCTTTTCTAAGGTTTAAAATGCTTTTCAAAATTTAAAAGGACCAAAGTTGCAAAATTTTCCAATTTGGGCCAAAATTGTAAAAACTGCGAAAAAGAGGGGTTACAACCGAGAAAACTGTATATTCAGGGACTAAAACTATTTTCAACTAAAAATATGCTGAAAAATATCAATTTCAATAAGTTTTGGTGTTAAAATGTCAAGAAAAATGGTTTAAGGACCAAACCGGAAACTTATTTATTTAAAGGGTTGAAAAAGTAAATTTACAACAAAAGAGGGGCTGTAACAGAAAAGTTGAAATGTTAATTCAATACATCCGTTGTGATCAAACACTGGCACTACGGCTACCGACAAATTATATTACACAACAACACCAAAAATCGTTATCAAACGAATTGATTCGGTCTCGAATCAATAACAAACCCGAAACTACTAACACGACAATAACTCGACTCATACACGGAAACATTGGGAATTCAATACACACGTGAGAGTGCACAGACGTCTACGCACCACCTTTGGGCCCAAAAGTGTAAAATCTTGTTTGTTGCCCCTAGCTAGCCCGATGACCTGATCTTTAGGCCCGAAGACTTCAACCTTACGAGTTGTTGGGTCTTACATGACCCAACACAACGTAAAAGGACTTTCAATGGCTTTTATACTATTGGTCCCTAAGGGTCCTTTGGTACGGCTAGTAAAGTCGGTTATTCAAATGCGAATCGGGTCAAGGGCCCTTCGTACTCTTTTTTTATCCCCAACCGGCTAACGGAGTTATCGAGGTCTTCATGCCCTCTTTCTCTTCGGATGTGGGACTACAAGAAGTCATGGCGGTTGGATTACGTGAATAGTACGGACGACGCCTACGGGATCATTAGTATAAGTTGTAAATTGGCCGTTTGTCTAACGCGTGTTTATAGCAATTCACCATGCGCAATAATCCGACGTCGCCTGGAATCAATGACTTCACACGTCGTGATGGTTCTACAACTACATGGAATTCAAAGTATTAGGAAAACATCGGGTTTTCCTAGGGTTTTACAATACATACAGTTTCGAAATGTACACAAGTCTAATGAACACTTTTTACAACTATAGAAACAAACAAGCATACTTATGGATCTTCACAAACTTTTTCAGAAACTCTTTTCAGAAAATATCGGATTTTCTGATGGTTTTCAAAATAATACAAAACGTTGCTTTTCAAATACCGCTTATGAACTCACCAACATTTCATATGTTGACGTTTTTCAAAATACTTGTATTCTCAGGTAACAAGTGAACCAAAGGAAAACATACTCAGTGATGGCTTGCAGTTTGTTTATCTATGAACCGAACAATTTATTTTTGGGAATGTAATGTTAAAACAATGTACTCAGTGTAAACATTATCAGTTGTACTATATTAATGCATGGTGACGAATGATGTTATGTTTCATATATATTCAATGTTATGGTATTCAATTAAGTCACAACAGCCCTCGGACGTTTCCGCCGTCTGGTTCGGGGGTGTGACAGGTTTGTATCAGAGCTTTGTTTATAATGAACTAGCATATCTAGCCACACATTGATATGAAACTATAAACCAAAAAGAGGGACTAACATAACTCTGAACAAAACGAGCAAATAAAACACCCTTGCTTGCATTAGGAATAAGAACATAACGCCAAACCAAACAAAATAATGCTAGTATCTCGGTTAATTCCGGACTGTTCTTAGTAGTATCCAGGGGTGGATGTATAACTAATGCATGCCCCGATGAAATCGTGATATCTAGGGAACCTAAAACTATACCCCTTTATCACCAAAAAGATAACGTCTGTTTAGTTTGCAATAGTGGAAGAGGCATAGGATAATATTAGTGAACTTTTACGTGTTTGCTATGTGTTGCGAATCTAAGATTGTATGCTAAATGATAGAAGTACTTAAGTTCGTGCCATACACCTAGTCAGTAGGACCACAACCCCATGGAAACCACGTACACTCAACATCTTTCCGTTTCGTGACAAGAAGATGCCTCGCTGACCTACTCGCGGAAACCCAGGACCAACTCCACCCGAAGTTGACTCAGCCGCATTCCAAGCAGCTGTATCTGTTGCGGTCACTGCAGCGATTGCACAAATTCATCAAGGGAACAATGGAGGAGTTAATGGGCAAGGAGCCGGAAGTTCGAACAACGGAATGAATCAAGGACCCACCAAAACATGTACCTACAAGGACTTCACAAACGCCAAACCACGAACTTGTAACGGCACTGGAGGGGTGATCACCCTGAAGCGATGGATCGAAAAGGTGGAGTCGGTATTCGAGATATGCGATTGCCCTGAGCAGATGAAGGTGAAGTTCGCGGCCTGCACTTTTGTGGACCAAGCACTCACTTGGTGGAACGGACACGTGGAAGCCATGACGCTCCCTGTAGCCAACTCTATGCCGTGAGCAGACATGAAAGAAATGTTAATGGCTGAGTACTGCCCACGAGGCGAAATACAGAAGATGGAGCAAGAGCTATGGAACCTCACTGTGCAGAATGCGAATATCGATGCCTACATATCGAGATTTAGTGAACTATCTCTGCTGTGCCAGGGTATGATCACCTCGGAAGGAAAGAAGATTGAGCGATTCATCTGGGGACTAACATCACCAATTCAAGGAAACGTGATAGCTGCAAACCCGGAAACATTTGACAGTGCGAAGAGATTGGCGAAGAAGTTGTATGACCATAACACCAAGAAGGGTGAGAAGCCAGTGGAGACTGAGGGCAAAAAGGAAGGTGATGGCAAGAAAGGGAAGAACAACAAGAGGAAGGGACATCAGGGCCCCGAAACCTCTAAAAAGCAGCAGATAGTGGCGGTTAATGCTGCCACTGCACCGGTTCCATCCACACCACATGCTCCAGCCTCAGCTGCTTCAAATGCTTCAAAACCTTATTCCGGTAATCTTCCCAAGTGCAACAAGTGCGGTTTCCATCACCATGGAGAATGCAAGGAGTTTCAGTGCACCAGTTGCAATCGAAGGGGACACACTGCGAGGTACTGCATGACTTACCCTCCCCAGAACCAAAATCAGGGAAACAACAACAACCATCACAACAACAACAACACCAATGTCGGCGGCAATAATCCAGGGCCTAGCTACACCTGCTTGGGGTGTGGGAGGACTGGGCATTTCCATCGAGACTGCCCTAACAACAACAATTCAGGAAACAGAGGAACAGGAAGGATGCTGACCATGGGTCAGGGTGAGGCTATTCAGGACCCCTCTGTTGTTACCGGTACGTTTCTCCTAAATCACACTTATGCATGCATCCTATTTGACACCGGAGCGGAGCGAAGTTTCGTAAGCGATAAGTTTAAGCATTTATTAAAACAACAGCCCCAAAAGCTAAATGAAACCTTTATGGTGGAAATGGCCAATGGGAAAACCGAATCCACTGGGGAAATCTACATCGGATGTACCCTAACCCTTAATCAACATGTCTTTCGAATAGATCTAATGCCAGTATCAATTAGGAGTTTCGATGTGATCATCGGCATGGACTGGTTAAGCCCCCACCATGCTGAAATTATGTGCCACGAGAAGGCCGTTCGCCTTCGTCTCCCAAATCACGAAACCCTAGTAATTTACGGAGACAAACCTTGCATGAACCTTCGCCTCATCTCATGCATCAAGGCACAAAAGCACCTACGAAAGAAGGATTCGGCATTTTTGGCTCACATAGTGGATAAAACCAAGGAAGAGACTAACATTCAAGATATTCCGGTAGCGTGTGAATTTCCAGACGTGTTTCTTAAAGATCTTCTGGGAGTACCCCCAGAGAGACAGGTTGAGTTTCGAATCGACCTCGTTCCAGGAGTAACTCCTCTCGCTAAATCACCCTATCGGCTGGCTCCTGCTGAAATGCAAGAATTATCCAGCCAACTCAGTGAGCTTCTGGACAAGGGATTTATCCGACCTAGTTACTCGCCATGGGGAGCTCCAGTCCTCTTTGTCAAAAAGAAGGACGGATCTTTTAGAATGTGCATCGATTACAGAGAGTTAAATAAACTCACTGTTAAAAATCGCTACCCACTCCCACGAATCGATGATCTGTTCGACCAGCTCCAAGGAGCTAGTTATTTTTCAAAAATAGATCTATGGTCCGGATACCACCAACTCAAAGTCCGAGAAGAGGATATTCCAAAAACTGCTTTCCGAACCCGCTACGGACATTATGAATTTGTCATAATGCCCTTCGGTCTAACAAATGCACCGGCTGCATTTATGGATCTGATGAACCGGATCTGTCGACCATTCCTAGACAACTTTGTCATTGTCTTCATAGATGACATTCTCGTCTATTCTCGAAGCAAAGAAGAGCATGGCCAACATCTCCGACAAGTCCTAGAAACACTGCGATCGGAAAAGCTTTACGCCAAACTCTCCAAGTGTGAGTTCTGGCTCCGGAGTGTGAACTTCCTAGGTCACGTAGTTAGCCAAGATGGAATCCATGTGGATCCCTCTAAGGTCAAAGCTGTTGAAGGATGGGCAACCCCGACGACGCCCACAGAAATTCGTCAATTCTTAGCCTAGCGGGCTACTATAGGAGATTCATTCAAAACTTCTCTAAGATCGCCAAGCCACTTACCTCGCTTACGCAAAAGGGCGTACCATTCAAATGGACAGACAAATAAAAGATTGCGTTTCGGACCTTGAAGCAAGCTCTCAGTAGCGCTCCTGTACTATCTCTACCTGAAGGAACGGAAGATTTTGTAGTCTACTGTGACGCGTCAAATCAGGGCTTAGGTTGCGTTCTCATGCAACGTGGAAGGGTGATAGCATACGCATCCTGCCAACTAAAGACGCACGAAGTAAATTATACGACCCATGACCTAGAATTGGGAGCCGTGGTCTTCGCTCTAAAAATTTGGAGGCACTACCTGTATGGTACGAAGTGCACCATCTTCACGGACCACAAGAGTCTCCAACACATCTTGAACCAGAAGGAGCTGAACATGAGACAACGAAGATGGGTTGAATTGCTAAACGACTATGAGTGTGAGATCAAGTACCACCCAGGCAAGGCCAACGTGGTAGCTGACACATTAAGTAGGAAGGAGTACTCTAATCGCCGTGCGAAAACTCTCTCGATAACCATTCGATCTCATCTAGCCACCCAAATTGCAACAGTCCAGTCAGAGGCCATGAAGACGGAAAATAGAGCAAGCGAGGCATTACGCGGGATGGAGAAGAACCTAGAGGCAAGGGAGAATGGTGTATACTACTTCATGAACCGAATTTGGGTCCCAAAAATTGGAGGATTTAGGGAGGTTGTTATGAAGGAAGCCCACAAGACGTCGGATGGACTGGACACCATATGGGTAATAGTCGACCGACTGACAAAGTCTGCCCATTTCCTGCCTATAAAAGAATCCTACAAGATGGAAAGATTGACACGTCTGTACATTCGAGAGATCGTGAGACTCCACGGAGTACCAGTGTCTATTATCTCGGATAGGGACAGTAGATTCACCTCGCTTTTTTGGCAATCTCTCCATAAGGCACTAGGAACTCATCTCGACATGAGCACCGCCTATCATCCGCAAACGGATGGTCAAAGCGAGCGAACCATCCAAACACTTAAAGACATGCTCCGCGCATGCGTGATAGACTTTGGGAAGTCTTGGGATACCCACCTACCTTTAATCGAGTTCTCATATAACAATAGTTATCATTCGAGCATCAAGGTGGCTCCTTTCGAAGCACTGTACGGGCGTAAATGTAGATCACCGTTATGTTGGGCTGAAGTAGGTGGCACCCAGCTAGCAAAAACACATACGTCGGACAAAGCACTAACGGGACCGGAGATCATTCGCGAAACCACGGAAAAGATCGTTCAAATCAGAGCTCGATTGCAAGCATCGCGTGACCGACAAAAGAGCTACGCTGATAAACGGCGAAAGCCCTTAGAATTTCAGGTCGGTGATCGAGTACTGTTGAAAGTCTCGCCCTGGAAAGGAGTTATTCGTTTTGGGAAGCAGGGAAAATTGAACCCACGATACACTGGACCTTTCGAAATCGTCGCCCGAATAGGTCCGGTAGCATACAGACTGCAACTACCCACAGAGTTAAACGGTGTACACCCCGTGTTTCATGTCTCTAATATGAAGAAGTACCTATCAGATGAAACCCTCGTCATTCCTCTTCGCGAGATCGAAATCAATGAGAATCTCCTGTTCGTTGAAGAACCAATTGAAATCATGGACAGGGAGGTGAAGCATACTAAGCAAAGTCGCAACCCGATCGTGAAAGTACGTTGGAACGCAAAGCGTGGACCAGAATTCACGTGGGAACGCGAAGACCAAATGAAGCAAAAGTACCCTCACCTATTCTAGCATACTCAAATCTAGCCTTCAAACAGAATTTCGGGATGAAATTCCCTCTAACGGGGGGATGATGTCACAACTAGAAATTTTGTGTCTTGTAATCACTATACTCAAGTAAATGTTGAATTCAAAAACTCAAGAGCATGTATGATGCTTACTCAATGGAAAACTAAACCTCAATTCACTACATCAAGCAATTGGAAACCCTAGAAGTTCTTGATTAGGTCCAATTTGGACTAGGACTTCCTTATTTGACTCTATGGACCAATAAGCTTCCAATTTAACTATCATGGGCTTAGAACCCTTAATTGGTCTCTAATTAGACCCACATTAATTTATTTCAACATATTGGGCCATATTGGGCCTAGAATGAAATAAATTAAGAGTTTTGAACCATGAATAACCTAAACTAGTCCAACAAAGTGTAAAAATCATATTATGTTTCTTTTAGGTTAAAACTCATCCAACCTAACTTCTACATGGGCTAGAGGGCATAAAAGCCCAAATTTTCCTTTTCCTTCCAAATTCTCGGCCCAAGGCCCAAATCCAAGAAGAAATGAAGAGGGTTGACTTGCAATTGACACCTCATTATTATCTTTTGGTTCTCCATGCAACCTATTCCATGTTTCCATGCATATCACCTCAAGGTCTATTTCTCCCTCTCTCTCTCTTGCTCTCGGCCATTTCAAACACACACACACACCTCACAAACTCTCTCTAGATTACTCAAGAAATCATCCTTCCTCTCCATTCAAAAATCTCGAAAATTAGGAGGTTTTCAAGAGGATATTTCCACAAACTCTTCATCTAAGGTAAGGTTATGCTTGGATCTATGACTTAGATTCTTTGTTTTATCAAAAATCTCTTCCTAATCCATGCAAAAATCGTGATCTTGCATCCTAGAATCACCTCAAACTCAAGATCTTCAAGAAAAGGGTGCTAAGGCCAAAAATCACCAAGCTTTCTTCCATCTTTTCTTCAAAAACCGAAACCACACCCTAAGGTGAGCTTCATACTCCCTATTTTTCTGTTTTATAAGTTTTGTGGGGGGGGGGGGGGGGAATACAAGTGAAAGTGTAGATCTATATGTGTTTTGTATGTCTTGTATGATTTCTATGCTTATATGTGTGTTTTTGTGTGATTATGATGTTAGATCTAGTCATAAGCCCCTAAAAATCGAGATATACTTTATGTTAAATGATACTATCATCAAATATATTTCTACATACAAAGTATTCCATGAAAAATAGCTAAGTGGCTTAATAACATCTTCTTTGGGCTAAAAACTCAATTTTTGGACATAAAATGTGAAAAATATAAAGTTAAAGGGCCCAAACTGACATATTACGAATTTTGATGGGTGAGATGAGTCAAAACAGTTTCAATGAAGTATTTTCTGGAAATATACTCTTTTGGAGGGTTAAAAATATAAATTTCAAGCTTAATGGGCTAAAAATGACATTTTTGGCCCAATAGGGCCCAATATGTGAAATTTTCTGTTTTGAAGGGCTAAAACTGTGTTTTTCTGTAAAACAGTGGACTACTAGTGTTCCAAGTCCTTTTCTAAGGTTTAAAATGCTTTTCAAAATTTAAAAGGACCAAAGTTGCAAAATTTTCCAATTTGGGCCAAAATTGTAAAAACTGCGAAAAAGAGGGGTTACAACCGAGAAAACTGTATATTCAGGGACTAAAACTATTTTCAACTAAAAATATGCTGAAAAATATCAATTTCAATAAGTTTTGGTGTTAAAATGTCAAGAAAAATGGTTTAAGGACCAAACCGGAAACTTATTTATTTAAAGGGTTGAAAAAGTAAATTTACAACAAAAGAGGGGCTGTAACAGAAAAGTTGAAATGTTAATTCAATACATCCGTTGTGATCAAACACTGGCACTACGGCTACCGACAAATTATATTACACAACAACACCAAAAATCGTTATCAAACGAATTGATTCGGTCTCGAATCAATAACAAACCCGAAACTACTAACACGACAATAACTCGACTCATACACGGAAACATTGGGAATTCAATACACACGTGAGAGTGCACAGACGTCTACGCACCACCTTTGGGCCCAAAAGTGTAAAATCTTGTTTGTTGCCCCTAGCTAGCCCGATGACCTGATCTTTAGGCCCGAAGACTTCAACCTTACGAGTTGTTGGGTCTTACATGACCCAACACAACGTAAAAGGACTTTCAATGGCTTTTATACTATTGGTCCCTAAGGGTCCTTTGGTACGGCTAGTAAAGTCGGTTATTCAAATGCGAATCGGGTCAAGGGCCCTTCGTACTCTTTTTTTATCCCCAACCGGCTAACGGAGTTATCGAGGTCTTCATGCCCTCTTTCTCTTCGGATGTGGGACTACAAGAAGTCATGGCGGTTGGATTACGTGAATAGTACGGACGACGCCTACGGGATCATTAGTATAAGTTGTAAATTGGCCGTTTGTCTAACGCGTGTTTATAGCAATTCACCATGCGCAATAATCCGACGTCGCCTGGAATCAATGACTTCACACGTCGTGATGGTTCTACAACTACATGGAATTCAAAGTATTAGGAAAACATCGGGTTTTCCTAGGGTTTTACAATACATACAGTTTCGAAATGTACACAAGTCTAATGAACACTTTTTACAACTATAGAAACAAACAAGCATACTTATGGATCTTCACAAACTTTTTCAGAAACTCTTTTAAGAAAATATCGGATTTTCTGGTGGTTTTCAAAATAATACAAAACGTTGATTTTCAAATACCGGTTATGAACTCACCAACATTTCATATGTTGACATTTTTCAAAATACTTGTATTCTCAGGTAACAAGTGAACCAAAGGAAAACGTACTCAGTGATGGCTTGCAGTTTGTTTATCTATGAGCCGAACAATTTATTTTTGGGAATGTAATGTTAAAATAATGTACTCAGTGTAAAATTTATCAGTTGTACTATATTAATGCATGGTGACGAATGATGTTATGTTTCATATATATTCAATGTTATGGTATTCAATTAAGTCACAACAGCCCTCGGACGTTTCCCCCGTTTGGTTCGGGGGTGTGACATCTATGGAGTCCATTAGCCTAATATTCAGCTATCACACAATTGACAGTTCTAGTCCCCTTTATTTAATTAATGTCTTTTGGCCACAAAATTAATTCTTATTAATTCTTGACTAATATTAATTAAACAATATGATTTCTCCTTTAATATATTATTCTCATACTATATTAATAAATCATAATTAATCCTCTATCTCCATAATTCATCCTATCAAGTTGCTTTGGTGAAGGCAACCCAAAAGGACCATTCACCATCGGGTCAAGTACATACCAAAATAGTTATGGACTTAGACACTAATCCAACAGTCTCCCACTTAGATAAGTCTAATAACTATTCTGCGTATGACTTCAGATCCTGATCTGCAATCGTAGCTTTCAAAAGCCGCTGTCAACTCCGATCCTGTCAGAAGTGTGTCCTTTAGATAAGGGATCATATATTCCGCCATTCTAGATATCGTATAGACATGAGACATGGATTTCAATCATTCTCTCTATACTGTTTCCCGATTTCCGATTTCTGATAACTGACAACAGACTACAATTGAACACATCAACTTAGTCCCGGCTTGGCCAAGTGCTTAGGTGTCATCACTAAATCATCGAGTGGCCCACGGATATCGCTTTCATCCTACTTTGAATAAAAGGAACGAATAAACTTTGATTCAATGCTTGCTTGCACTCACTCACTGAATCACACACAGCAATATGTTTTATGACTGGTGCGTTTACATATTATCAATGTGTAACCGACTCGCAAGATACAACTCACACATCTCGGTTTCAAAAATATAAGATATTATCGTCTCACCAATCACTCGTGATAAAATCCATGAAGTGATCCAAGTGAGCGTGGGTTTAATCCAATACTCAAATCACTTTCGTAAGCACTCATGAACGTTGCAGCAAACATTTGCTTATGTATAATACACTTTAGACAATCCACACACCAATTCACGACAGTCTTCATTCATACCTACTTCCAACATATGAACGACGGTGGTCCGTTCGAATATTATGATTGTTCTGAACCAATCTAATTATTCAGGAAGTCAAAACATGCAAAGTGAAACACATGAATAATACTAATTCCACATGGCCCCAAACTCTGGGTATAAATAAAACATTTTATTTAATCACCATATTGATTACTCATTATTTGTTGTTTCGGGTAATCAACTTCTTACTTGAATTATTACTACACTTGTCCCATGCTCTTAGCATGCACACAATGTTATCCTATGGTCCTTAGTTTGTGAAATAGATCAAATGAACACATTTCCAATCATACTCATTTCACAACTCCCAATCCTTATCATAAGTATAAGAATATCAAATTCTTGTTACTTATGTTAGATTCTAACATTTTATGCAATGATTCTTTCGTAGAGTCATAGCTCAAAATCATCAACACTTGGCCAATCTCCATCAGAAACAATTCTATAGATATGATGTCTCTCCCTCAAAGTACATTCCTTTGAACATCCTTCTTGCATAAAAGTTTCTAATCTAGACATAGATTCTCAATATCCAACTCCCAATATGGAAACATTTCCATATTTGCCATATGACAATTCATTCTTAATAGAATCTTATCTATTCATAATAATGTCATCCAATACCATACTTCCAACTACTCACAAGCAACCAATCCTCAGCGAGCTTTGGATCGTCCTTTGATAGTTGTTTAATTATTTTAGTCAAAACCGATTCTTGTCCTTTTTCCCTCTAAATGCGCTAGACATTTGGAAAATTTTAGAATCGTCAAATATTATAGCACTTGCAATTGATCCTATACCCAAAGCGTATGGAACACGATGCATAATGTCTTACATAAATATACGATACTCTATCAATCTTCTGTCATAGTATTTTATGTGTCACGTTCTCATAATTCGAACTATGAAGAGGAATACCGTAATCATAATCGAAATTTAAGAACGCACTATGTATCCTTTGACTAAATTTATTAAAATTTCTCAATCTAAGCTTTAGATTTTGAAACGAATTACAATATTATCTCCCTTAATTATAGCAAAACAACTTTTCAACCCTTACGACTTTGCAAAGTATAACTCTTGTTTTCTATAATTAATATTGCTAACTTGAAATACTTGCCTTAATAATCATACAAGAACAACATTTATGCTCCCACTATCATGATGATTATTATCATATAAGCATAACACTTATGCTCCCACTAGCTTTGACATGTTTTAGAAAACAACTGAACTTCCAGAAAACAATACCTATTGAATTTCTTAAGTTCATATTTCTAATACCTATTGCTTTTATAATCCTTTATCTAAGCTTCTTAAACGTATACACCTTTGCCTTAGATAGCTCATATGTGTGTCTAAACAATTCAGACTAATTGCCAAATCTCACAATTCGAATTATGGAAAGGGATACCGTAACCATAATCGAATTCGAGAATAAAATTTCACAATCACTATCTTCTTAAAATCTCTTTTTGTGAAAGCATTTCCTCACAGTCATTTTCATGAAGGAGGAAATCTTATGACACCTAGATTTTATGGTGTATGTGTTCGTATCCATGTGAATTTGTCAAAACCAAAGCTTGCGACAAATCCAAACTCATATGGACTGAACTTTCTCAATCTTGATTTCTTGCCTTATGGTAACACGAGTGTCCACCATGTCTTCCAAGTAGTTAAGCAGCTCACCCTTTCATATCAATGTACTTTTCATTGATCAAGGTGCTTGCCTTTTATGCATTCAAATGAGAACTCATAAAACTCACATGCATAATTAACTCTATTGGAATGGCACATAAACAAAATCATGTCAACACCATAGGTCATAAACCTCAAGTCGTGTGCTAGTGATGATTGATAAGGTTTACTCTTGATTTGTTCTTGAAACCTTTCAAGACCATTGAGACTCCCACTGACTCCTTGACATATAAGATTCTCTTGTCAATAAACATTTCTTGACAAACAAATATTCAAGAGTTAGAGTAGCTTTTATCAAGACAAAGCATTTCACAAAATTGGTCCTAGTTGGTCTTTGTCTTATCCAAGACATCACAACTTTCCAGTTTCAAATGTGCAAGAATAATAAAAACTTTTCCAAATTCCACATTTGATGAATGTTATAAACCTTCTTGAGACTTGTCACTCAATTCACAATCTTAACTCTGAGACTTGTTTTTGGAACAAAGTATGATTGACTTCTTGATTTAACCATTTCTTCAATTTTTGATTCCTCTTCTCAGACATACAATTGCACTAAGACTCACTTAGAGGATCAATGGAGATATGGTTCTTCATCATTAAGACCTATCATAAAACATAAAAGGTACTCTCCCTTCTTCTTAGAATAGAGAAAGTTTTATCTTTCTGCCTACTTGATTCTTCTTATTCGTGCTGCTATTGATTGAAACTCTTTTAATAAACTCAGAATTACACTTAATCTTATAAGTATAATTATATTCACTAAACTTTAGTAAATCATGACGAACATATTTGTCACAAATAACATAATTAAGAATCAAATCCATTATTGCTATTAATAGAAACATTCAAACATCAATTTTTCATACACGCCATTGCAAGGATAAATAAATAATATAAAATCAAAATTTATTTTATTGCGGAAAAATTTGTCCTTGCAATTCAATTGAAAAACTATGTTAATACATATTTCTTAGCAATCTATTCTAATTCCAAGTAGTACCTCAAGAATCTAATCTTCAAGCAATGCGATCGAAATCCATTTCTTCATGATTAGATTCAGCTCACTTCTTCCCTTAAGCTTCCTTTCTTTTCTTCGATCCTATAAAACATCAAAATGTAATCTTATCACATCATGTATCAAGAATCTAGAATAGGAACTTAAAAGATTTAGTTAATGGATTTTATCTAAAGTAGAGCCATACGTTTTGACTCTCCCATCTCTTAGATCTCTTAGGTAAATAGGGAAGCTTCGTTTCCAATGCCCCTTCTCTTGGCAATAAAAGCAAATGGATTCCTTTGGAATGGCACATGTAACTATCTCAGAATCTACCTTTTCCGGATCTCTAATGTCACCATTTTCAATATCCATTGAAGTTTGGGAGTTTGATTCACCAGACAAAGTTGCTCGACCAGCTCGCCAAATCATTGTTGATTCAGCAGCTATAAGCATATAGGTCAAATCAATGAGGTTCACGTCATGATCCATCATATAGTACTCTCTAACGAACTCACTATATGATTCAGGAATCAACTGAAGAACCCAGTCAACAACCAATTTACCTAAAATCTCGACACCCAACATCCTTAACCTATCAAAGTGTGACTTTATCTCTAAGACGTATACACACACAGGTTTTCCATGTTTACTTGCCAAAAGGGCTTGAGTGAGCTTGAACTTTTCAAGCCATCGAACTTGTGGGTTAGGGAGAATAATTGGAGGAGGTAGAGGAAGTGAAGCATGATCTCTTGTTCACCGAACGAATCGTGGAATATCATCTTCATGTGGAAAGCTTGTTCCACGGGATTTGGGAGGACCATAGTTGTCATACTTTGACATCTACAAAATGGGAGAAAATTCAAGTTAAGTTGATTAGGATCCTCGATGTGACACCCAAATGAAACATCAAGGCTACGATCCAACACAATACTCCAAAACCTAGAAGAGGGATGTCGTAATCTAGTTGCAAAATATTTGAAGGTAGGTAAATGACAATTTACCAATTTCCACCATGAAAAACAAAACAAAATTTAAGTTTTAAATCTATTGAAAATTCCTAGATCCTTTAAGATTCATTGAACTTTTCAATGGCATGTTTAAATCTCGATATGCCCCTCGATTTGTGACTGGGATGCCGAGGATCACAAAACAAAGTGTGAATAACCATGCAAACTTACATGGTGCCCCCAAATGTTACAGTCACCTATTCGGTGTGCCAGCTAACCACACACACTCCACCAAACTATGACAAAAAGTAATTCACCCTTTGCTACCTTTGCTTAGAACCATTTAGTGTGCCGGTTAACCACACACACTCCACTAACGTCTTCGCAAGGGCACAAAGTGTAATTTCATGGAATTGCATCCATTCACTTTTTGCCTAAAGTAGCTAAGATTGGGAATTTTGTAAAAGCATTTAGTTACTTTTGTACTTCATTATACTTATAATGGAAGGTTTGTGTCCTATCCTACCCGTTCGGCTAACGACCCTCCACTAGTCAAGAGTGTGGTGGGTAAGAGTGGATACCCATTCAATCGCCATTTTATAGGCAATTTCCTTAAACACCCCTTATAGACCAGCTTCGTGAATGAGGCCTACTAATGGTAAGACTGACTGTTTACTCATACATATATAATACTAGACTTTTAATGTTATATATAGTATAGGGTGTATTTTACACTTTTAAAATACTAGGTGGTCTAATTTAATAAATTATACTTTTAATTTAATTAAATGTAAACCAAAACTTTATGGGTTTATTAAATCTCTTTTAATTATACACTTCAATTAATTAATAAAACCATAAGGGTGTGATTTGAACTTTTCAAAACAATACTAGGGTTTTAGAATTTAACATTTCTAAATTAAACTTTTAATCAACTTTTAAATTCCAAAACTTGAGGGCAAGTTTTGAAACATTTCAAAACATTAGGGTTTAACTTATTTAAATTTTAAAAACAAAACTTTTAAGTTCAAATTTAAACTATAAAACCTAAAGGGATTAATTTGAAATTTTTCCAAACTTTATAAAAAATATTCTAGATCACAAAATTCAAATAAGGCAATTAACAATTCATTGGTGGTTATCTAATTTGACCTAGTCCAAATTCTTGCAAGATAATTCACCAAATAATTCAAACAATTAAATCTAATCATATACAGAAATAATTATTTAACTAATATGAAGTTATCTTTAATTTTGGGAAAGATAATCACCCAATATCATAAAAATCTGATTTATATCAACAAAAAACGTTTTGGTAACTATTCCACAGCCAAAGAAGCACAAAATCCCGATTTTCCCTCTTTCTGACCAGTTGACTCGTCGAGTCAGGCATGGACTCGGCGAGTTCACCATGGACTCGGTGAGTTCATCTATGGACTTGGCGAGTTCAGCCCCCAGAAACCCTAAATTTCGAATTTTAAGCAAGGATAATCGATAATAGAATCAAATACATCAAACAAACAGCCATGGCTCTGATACCACTGATGGGTTTTAAGCAAAACATCATTCCTATGGTGTACATGCAAACCCTAATAGCTTTTGGATCTAGTTTGTCTAATGAACATGCAATTGAATATCCAAAGCTATAAACCCTAAATCTAGCATACAATTAATCATATTAACATAAGAATGGGTTTTAGGTCTTACCTTGATTGTTATGTAGCAATAACAATCTCAAATCCTCCTTGTAATGGCTTTAGAAAACTTAGAGTCACAAGTGTCACTCCTCTAATGGCTCACAAACACCAAGAGCAAGAGGATGAAGAATGAGAAGAGAGGAGACACCCAAAAACGTGTAGAAACCCTTAGGAATTAGTTGGCCACGTTTTTGGTGCCCTATGGGTCCTTAAATAGTGAGGCTATTAGGGTTATCTAACAAGGAAACCCTAATTTGATTGCTTAGGCCCTAAGCAACCCATGGACTCCCTCCTTAGAGTCCTTGGGCGATTTCTAATGGGTTTCCCCATAGAATTCGTCCACTCCATCCTCTATGGAGTCCATTAGCCCAATATTCAACTATCACACAATTGACAGTTCTAGTCCCCTTTATTTAATTAATGTCTTTTAGCCACAAAATTAATTCTTATTAATTCTTGACTAATATTAATTAAACAATATGATTTCTCCTTTAATATATTATTCTCATAATATATTAATAAATCATAATTAATTCTCTCTCTCCATAATTCATCCTATCAAGTTGCTTTGGTGAAGGCAACCCAAAAGGACCATGCACCATCGGGTCAAGCACATACCAAAATAGTTATGGACTTAGACACTAATCCAACATGCAACCACATATCTCCTACTCCCAGCACCATACAGATACAACAATACATTTCATCTGAACCCCATAAATAATTCTTCATTTTATCCAATGCGTAACTTTAGTGTATCCAAACACTCAATTGGAATACAAAGAAAGCGCTAACACTTTAGAACACGTTGATGATCCTCCGAAACCCTTTCCCCTAATGCTCAAAATCCAAGCAAGAATACACATACTGGCCCGGGAGTTGGCTGCTCAACAATCTTCTATCCACCCCAAAAAAAGGCATATACAATCCATACTTTGACCCAGAAGTTCTTAACTGCCCATACCATCATTACGAGTCTTCCACTTGAAACAGCCCTAACCACCACCAGATTCCTGACCATTGGCCACCTGCCGTGGAGACACCCATCCTTTCTCAGACACATACCACATGCATTATCTCGCTCTGCACCTTTCCTTGATCACCAATGACCTTGGTCTCATGAATTCGAGCCGTAGGTTTCTGTATCCAACCCCTAACCGCTCTTGCACAAATATGTGGTTCCCTCAATAAAATAACCTGTTCTCCCTATCTTAGGGTTCGAACAATCACCAATTGATGCATCAACACCCTACCCCACAGACGGTTTCCTCCAGAAACATCGCACCTACGCTTGGAAGGTGCCACACAATGCCCAATGATCTCCCCACGTAGAGATCAAGAAACCTCAAATACCCTAAATCTACGAAGAAATCCTCAGGAACTTCTCATCACAACTGCCTCTAGCCATTCGAAATCTCATACCATCCTAATACTGAACATCCCAACTGTCCAGTACTATCATTGACTCTTAGACTGAAACAATAAATCATCATACTCCTCATCCTCGACTTCTTAACCCCCGATCCAACACGTGAATCATCACGAGAATAGGGACTCCACTA
The DNA here is from genome assembly GCF_052625555.1 of Lactuca saligna. Lineage (NCBI taxonomy): Eukaryota > Viridiplantae > Streptophyta > Magnoliopsida > Asterales > Asteraceae > Lactuca > Lactuca saligna. The sequence goes on along the minus strand of NC_136418.1, from coordinate 50,922,247 downwards.
CCATACTCAATACCCATCATAGACAGAAGAGCCACCGCTCTGATATACTCGACTAGATTACCTGCTGATACCGCCACCACACGCCCTACTATACTCAATTAGGGCGCAATGTGGTCCTTGACCATCTCAGTCCCCATTGACTACCTGCTCATGGTAGATCATTTCCTCGCGGCAGACATGCTGCCTAATACTCTGGTGGAAAAAAAAATCGTCATCAGTGTCAACCCGTAGGGTTTACTCCTAAACCCAAAACTGAAACCTCACGCCTCTCCTACTTCCCACAGGAACATAATTAGCACTCATCAGGTCATAGAAAGGTGACATCCCTCCATCGGCTGATTGCTCACTCAGACCGCAATCCCCATAAATGCCTTCTCTACTAATCCATGATTCTTCCGACTACATCTGACATCTTACCAAAATACTCTGAAATGCTCTCGACCTCTCTCTCAAGGGTTGCCTCTTTGGACTCAATCATGGCCCTCAGGCCTAAAACCCCATCGCATCCAAATTTCACCAGTCAATCCTGACCGGACAACCGGAGAATCACAAGCATCATTTGCTAATAACCATGGTACTCATCCCATGACATCTCTTCTTAATCTACTACAATATATGGTACTTGAACCATAACATCACTCCTCAATCTGCTCCGATGTATGGTACTCGAACCATAACATCACTCCTCAATCTGCTCCGATGTATGGTACTCGAACCATAACATCACTCCTCAATCTGCTCTGATGTATGGTACTCGGACCATAACATCACTCCTCAATCTGCTCCGATGTATGGTACTCAAACCATAACATCACTCCTCAATCTGCTCCGATGTATGGTACTCGAACCATAACATCACTCTTCAATTTGCTCCGATGTATGGTACTCGAACCATAACATCACTCCTCAATCTGCTCCAATGTATGGTACTCGGACCATAACATCACTTCTCAATCTGCTCCAATGTATGGTACTCGAACCATAACATCACTCCTCAATCTGCTCCGTTGTATGGTACTCGAACCATAACATCACTCCTCAATCTGCTCTGATGTATGGTACTCGGACCATAACATCACTCCTCAATCTGCTCCGATGTATGGTACTCGTGTTGGATTAGTGTCTAAGCCCATAATTATTTTGGTATGTACTTGACTCGATGGTGCATGGTCCTTTTGGGTTGCCTTTACCAAAGCAACTTGATAGGATGAATTATGGAAAGAAAGGATTAATTATGATTTATTAATATATTATGAGAATAATATATTAAAGGAGAAATCATAATGTTTAATTAATATTAGTCAAGAATTAATTGATAATTAATTTTGTGGCTAAAAGAGATTAATTAAACTTAAGGGATTGGAATTGTAATTATAAGATAATTGCATTTGGGCTATGGATCACCTTGGAATTATAGGTTGGACGAATTCTATGAGGAAACACATTAGAAATCATCCAAGGGATATTCTAAAAGGGTCCATGGGCTGCTTAGGGCTTAAGCAGTCAGATTAGGGTTTCCTAGTTGAAAACCCTAATAGCCTACATGTATATATAGTACCCTTAAGCCCCAAAAACGTGGCTAAGAGTTCCACTATGGTTTCTACACGTTTTGGGCAGCCTCCTCTCTCCTTATTCTTCATCCTCTTGCTCTTTGTGTTTATGAGCCATTAGAGGAGTGACACTTGTGACTCTAAGCTTTCTAAAGCCATTACAAGGAGGATTTGAGATTGTTATTGCTACACAACAATCAGGGTAAGATCTAAAACCCATTCTTATGTTAATATGATTAATTGTATGCTAGAAGTAGGGTTTAAAGTCTTGGATGAATTGCATGTACAATAGAGAAACCTAGATCCAAGCATTAGGGTTTGCATGAGCACATAGGATGTTCTTATGGCTAAAACCCATCAGTGGTATCAGAGCCTTGATTGGTTTCTATTGTATTGATGCCTTGGTTATTTGTTCAAGCTTCAAAATCGATTTTTTGGCTCCCTGACTGATGAACTCGGCGACTTCCAATGTGGACTCGGCGAGTTGCTCCAACTCGGCGAGTCCATAGAGGAACTCGGCGAGTTCGAGCGTCAGTAAGAGCAGATTTCGGGATTTCTTGCTGTTTTGCTTGAGGATACTTGCCTTAATTGTTTTGGGTCTTTAATATTCAAATTTTATCTTATATTTGAGAATATCCTTGATTAAACAAAAGATAATTACCAATTGATTAGATAATAACTTCCTTATATGATTAAAGATTGATTATTTGTATTAATTGGGTAACTTATCTTGCAAGAAATTGAAATTAGGTCAAATATAGATAATGACAAAATTAATTGTTTAATTTCTATTATTTGTTATTTGATCCTTGTGTTGTGAAAAAGTTTCAAATTAATCCCTTTAGGTTTTATGGTTTAAATTTGAACTTAAAAGTTTTGTTTTTGAAATTTAAATAAGTTGAACCCTAATGTTTTGAAATGTTTCAAAACTTGCCCTCAAGTTTTAGAATTTAAAAGTTGATTAAAAGTTTAATTTAGAAATGTTAAATTCTAAAACCCTAGTAATGTTTTGAAAAGTTCAAATCACACCCTTATGGTTTTATTAATTAATTAAAGTGTATAACTAAAAGAGATTTAATAAATCCATAAAATTTTGGTTTACGATTTAATTAAATTAAAAGTATAATTATTAAATTTGACCACTTAGTATTTTGAAAGTGTAAAATACACCCTATACTATATATAACATTAAAAGTCTAATATTATATATATGTAAGAATAAAAGTCAGTCTTACCATTAGTATGCCTCATTCACGAAGCTGGTTTATAAGGGGTGTTTAAGGAAATTGCCTATAAAATAGCGATTGAATGGGTATCCACTCTTACCCACCGCACTCTTGACTAGTGGAGGGTCGTTATCCGAACGGGTAGGATAGGACAAAAACCTTCCATTATAAGTATAATGAAGTACAAAAGTAACTAAAAGCTTTCATAAAATTCCCAATCTTAGTTACTTTAGGCAAAAGTGAATTGATGCAATTCCATGAAATTACACTTTGTGCCCTTGTGAAGACGTTAGTGGAGAGTGTGTGGTTAACCGGCACACTAAATGGTTCTAAGCAAAGGTAGCAAAGGGTGACCCAATGTTTGTCATAGTTTGGTGGAGTGTGTGTGGTTAGCTGGCACACCGAATAGGTGACTGTAACATTTGGGGGCACCATGTAAGTTTGCATGGTTATTCACACTTTGTTTTGTGATCCTCGGTATCCCAGTCACAAACTAGAGGGGCATATCGAGATTTAAACATGCCATTGAAAAGTTCAGTGAATCTCAAAAGATCTAGAAATTTTCAATATATTTAAAACATAAATTTCTTTTTCATTTTTCATGGTGGAAATTAGTGAATCGTCATTCACTTACCTTCAAATATTCTGCAACTAGATTACGTCATCCCTTTTCTAGGTTGTAGAGTATTGTGTTGGGTCCTAGCTTTAATATCTCATTTGGGTGATTTATTAAGGACTCAATCAATCAACTAACTTGAATTTATTTTTTCTCCCGTTTTGTAGATGTCAAAGTATGACAACTATGGTCTTCCCAAATCCCATGGAACAAGCTTTTCACATGAAGATGATATTCCACGATTTAATCAAGGAACAAGAGATCATGCTTCACTTCCTCCACCTCCTCCAATTATTCTCACTAACCCACAAGTTCGAAGTCTTGAAAATTTCAAGCTCACTCAAGCCCTTTTGGCAAGTAGACATGAAGAAGGAAAGTCAGTGTGTGCACACGTCCTAGAGATGAAGTCACACATTGATAGGTTAAGAATGTTGGGATCCGTTGTCTGTGAGGAGTTGGCTGTTGACTGGGTTCTTCAGTCACTTCTTGAATCATATAGTGAGTTCGTTAAAGAGTACTATATGATGGATCATGACGTGACCCTCATTGATTTGACCTGGTTGCTTATAGCTGCTAAATCTGCAATGATTTGGCGAGCTGGTCAAGCAAATTTGTCTGGTAAATCAAACTCCGAAACTTCAATGGATATTAAAAATGGTGACATTGGAGATCCATAAAAGGTAGATTCTGAGATAGTTCCTTGTGCCATTCCAAAAGAGTCCATTTGCTTCTATTGCCAAGAGAAGGGGCATTGGAGACGAAGTTGCCCTATTTACCTAAGAGATCTAAGAGATGGGAGAGTCAAAACGTATGGCTCTGGTTTAGATAAAATCCATTAACTAACTCTTGTAAGTTCCTATTCTAGATTCTTAATACATGATGTGATAAGATTACAATTGATGTTTTGTAGGATCAAAAAAAAAGGAAAGGAAGCTTAAGGGAAGAAGTGAGCAGAATCTAATCGTGAAGAAATGGATTTCGATCGCATTGCTTGTAGATTGGATTCTTGAGCTACTACTTAGAGTTAGAATAGATTGCTAAGAAATATGTATTAACATAGTTTTTCGATGAATTGCATTGTAAGGACAAATTTTTCCGCAATAAAATAAATTTTGATTTTATTTATTTATTTATCCTTGGAGTGGCGTGTATGAAAAACTAATGTTTGAATGTTTCTATTATTAGCAATAATGGATTTGATTTTTAATTATGTTATTTGTGGAAAGGTCAAGAATTTACCAAATAGGGAAAGTTTTTCATTGCCCAAGTTTCAATTGGACAGAAATTTGGAATCATACAACTTGGTTGCATGATGAATGAGAAATTTCATATTTGGAAATTAGACTAATTCCTTGACAAAGTGTCAAGTGAAGGACTAGGAGATCGAGTACACAAGGTTGTGTGTTGATCAAGTCCACCACAAGAGTAATAAAGATATTCGTCATGATTACTAAGGTTAAGTAAATATGATTATTCTTATGAGATTAAGTGTAATTATCAGTTGATTGAAAGAGTTTCAATCAATAGCAGAACGAATAAGAAGAATCAAGTAGGCAGAAAAATAAAAGTTTCTCTATTTTAAGAAGAAGGGAGGGTACCTTTTATTATGTTTTATGATAGGTCTTAATGATTAAGAACCATATCTCAATTGATCCTCTAAGTGAGTCTTAGTGCAATTGTATGTCTAAGAAGAGGAATTGAGAATTGAAGAAATGGTTAAATCAAGAAGTCAATCATACTTCGTTCCAAAAACAAGTCTTTAAGTTAAGATTGTGACATTGAATGACAAGTCTAAAGAAGGTTTATAAAATTCATCAAATATGGAATTTGGAAAAAGGTTTTTCTTATTCTTGTATATTTGAAATTGGAAAGTTGTGATGTCTTGGATAAGACAAAGACCAACTAGGACCAATTTTGTGAAGTGTTTTATCTTCATAAAAGCTACACTAACTCTTGAATATTTGTTTGTCAAGAAATGTTTATTGACAAGAGAATCTTATATGTCAAGGAGTCAGTGGGAGTCTCAATGGTATTGAAAGGTTTCAACAACTAATCAAGAATAAACCTTATCGGTCATCACTAGCACACGAGTTGAGGTTTACAACCTATCGTGTTGACAGTATCTTGTTTCTGTGCGGTTCCAATTGAGTTAATTATGCATATGAGTTCTATGAGTTCTCATTTGAACTCATAAAAGGCAAGCACTTTGATCAATGAAAAGTACATTGATAGGAAAGGGTGAGCTGCTTAACTACTTGGAAGACATGGTGGGCAGCCGTGTTACCATAAGGCAAGAAATCAAGATTGAGAAGGTTCGGTCCATATGAGTTTGGGTTTGTCGCAAACTTTGGTTTTGACAAATTCGCATGGATAGGAACACATACACCATTAAAATCTAAGTATCATAAGATTCCCTCCTTCATGAAGATGACTGTGAGGAAATACTTTCACTAAGAGAGATTTTAAGAAGATAGTGATTGTGAAATTTCATTCTCGAATTCGATTATGGTTACGGTATCCCTTTCCATGATTCGAATTGTGAGATTTGGCAATTAGTTTGAATTGTTTAGACACATATGAGCTATCTAAGGAAAAGGTGTATAAGTGGTTTTCTAAATACATGTCAAAGCTAGTGGAAGCATAAGTGTTATGCTTATATGATAATAATCATCATGATAGTGGGAGCATAAAAGTTGTCCTTGTATGATTATTAAGGCAAGTATTTCAAGTTAGCAATATTAATTATAGAAAACAAGAGTTATACCTTGAAAAGTCGTAAGGATTGAATAGTTGTTTTGCTATAATTAAGGGAGAGAATATTATGCTTCATTTCAAATCTAAAGGCTTAGGCTGTGGAATGTTAATAATATTTAGTCAAGAGTACATAGTGCGTTCTCAAAATTTCGATTATGATTGTGGCACCCTCTTCATAGTTCGAATTGTGAGAATGTGACACATAAAATATTATGGCAAAAGATTGATAAAGTATCGTATCTTTATGTAAGACATTATGCATCGTATCCCATACACTTCGGGTAAAGGATCAATTGCAGATGCTATAATATTTGACCATTCTAAAATTTTCCAAATGTCTACCGCATTTAGAGGGAAAAAGGACAAGAATCGGTTTTTGACTAAGATAATTAAACAACTATCAAAGGACGATCCAAAATTCGCTGAGGATTGGTCACTTGTGAGTAGTTGGAAGAATGGTATTGGATGGAACATATTGACATTATTATAGATAAGATTCTATTAAGAATGAGTTGTCATATGGCAAGTATGGAAATGTTTCCATATTGGGAGTTGGATATTGAGAATCTATGTCTAGATTAGAAACTTTTATGCAAGAAGGATGTTCAAAGGAATGTACTTTGAGTGAAAGACATCATATCTATAGAATTGGTTCTGATAGAGATTGACCAAGTCTTGATGATTTTGAGCTATGACTTTACGAAAGAATCATTGCATAAAATGTTAGAATCTAGCATAAGTAACAAGAATTTGATATTCTTATACTTATGATAAGGATTGGGAGTTGTGAAATGAGTATGATTGGAAATGTGTTCATTTGATCTATTTCACAAAGTAAGGACCATAGGTAAACATTGTGTGCATGCTGAGAGCATGGGACAAGTGTAGCAATAATTCAAGTAAGAAGTTGATTACCCGAAACAACAAATAATGACTAATCAATATAATGATTAAATAAAATGTTTTGTTTATATCCAGAGTTTGGGGCCATATGCGATTAGTATTATTCTTGTGTTTCACTTTGCATGTTTTGACTTCCTGAATAATTAAATTGGTTCAGAACAATCGAATTATTCGAACAAACCACAATCGTTCATATGTTAGAAGTAGATATGAATGAAGACTGTCATGAATTGGTGTGTGGATTGTCTAAAGTATATTACACATAAGTAAATGTTTACTACAACGTTCATGAGTGCTTATGAATATGAGTTTGAGCATTGGATTAAACCCACGCTCACTTGGATCACTTCATGGATTTTATCACAAGTGATTGGTGAGAGGATAATATCTTATATTCTTGAAACCGAGATGTGTGAGTTGTATCTTGCAAGTCGGTTACACATTGATAATATGTAAACGCACCAGTAACTTGGTGTCATAAAACATATTGTTGTGTGTGATTCAGTAAGTGAGTGCAAACAAGCATTGAATCAAAGTTTATTCGTTCCTTTTATCCAAAGTGGGATAAAAGCGATATATGTGGGCCCCTTGATGATTTAGTGATGGCACCTAAGCGCTTGGCCAAGTCGGGACTAATTTGATGTGTTCAATTGTAGTCTGTTGTCAGTCATCATAAATCGGAAATCGGGAAACAACACATAGACAAAGAGAATGATTTAAATCCATGTCTCAGTCTATACGATATCTAGAATGGAGGAATATATGATCCCTTATCTAAAGGACGCGTATCTGATAAGATTAGAGTTGACAGCGGCTTTTGAAAGCTACGATTGCAGATCAGGATCTGAAGACATACACAAAATAGTTATTAGACTTATCCAAGTGGGAGACTGTTGGATTAGTGTCTAAGTCCATAACTATTTTGGTATGTACTTGACCCGATGGTGCATTGTCCTTTTGGGTTGGCTTCACCAAAGCAAATTAATAGGATGAATTATGGAAAGAAAGGATTAATTATGATTTATTAATATATTATGATAATAATATATTAAAGGAGAAATCATAATGTTTAATTAATATTAGTCAAGAATTAATTGATAATTAATTTTGTGGCTAAAAGAGATTAATTAAACTTAAGGGACTGAAACTGTAATTATAAGATAATTGCATTTGGGCTATGGATCACCTTGGAATTATAGGTTGGACGAATTCTATGGGGAAACCCATTAGAAATCGTCCAAGGGATATTCTAAAAGGGTCCATGGGCTGCTTAGGGCTTAAGCAGTCAGATTAGGGTTTCCTAGTTGAAAACCCTAATAGCCTACATGTATATATAGTACCCTTAAGCCCTAAAAACGTGGCTAAGAGTTCCACTAGGGTTTCTACACGTTTTGGGCAACCTCCTCTCTCCTTATTCTTCATCCTCTTGTTCTTTGTGTTTGTGAGCCATTAGAGGAGTGACACTTGTGACTCTAAGCTTTCTAAAGCCATTACAAGGAGGATTTGAGATTGTTATTGATACATAACAATCAAGGTAAGATCTAAATCCCATTCTTATGTTAACATAGGATGTTCTTATGGCTAAAACCTATCAACTCGGACCATAACATCACTCCTCAATCTGCTCCGATGTATGGTACTCAAACCATAACATCACTCCTCAATATGCTCCTTAGAACCTTCAGAATAATCCCTGTATTGAGTATGGGTCCTCTGCTTTCGGTAGTACGGGCCCATACTACCTGCTACATCTACCCATACTTTCAACAGGGACCATTCCAGAGCTCCTAAGTAGCTGCTCAACCTTCTCGTTCACTAATTCCGCCACGCGTGCTCGCTCCTCAGTGAAATGCTCTACTCCGCCAGCGTACTCATCTGGCTAATGTTACTCCCTAGGCGCTTCCTCAGTCCTCCCACTTCTCCGCCATCAACTGCTGAAGAGCTCCTAATGATGACAACCATCTACCTCATGAATATCGTCATATTCACTTGGTAGCTGACTCCCGTCATCGAGAGTTCCTCAAAGAACGAAGCAAGAAGCATTTGGGCATCGAAGAATACATAGAAGTCATTATGGGTGATAACTCCGCTTGCTCTGCTCATTCTCAAAAGTACCACCGAACTCTGCAACTCTATCCCTCACGGGTTCTAACTATTCCTTCGATAAGCACCACAATACTCATCTAGGCGTCTCTCCTAGATTACTCCTCTACTCAAATCCCCTAAAAGGATTCCAACTGAATACTCTCACTCATACTCAAAAGCACATCACATATAACAGCAACTCCTAGGCTAAGGCATCATAAATCAGGCCACTCTAGTCCTAAGATATGAAATACCTAGCCTGTCTCTAGCATGCATAATATCTCACAAAATGTATCATAAATATCTCATAACACAAAAGTAAGGGTATTTTGGGAAATCACCGTTCGGGCTCTGGCTGATTGTACACACTGCTCTTTTTCGCTTTCTCTTTGAACTCTTGTTCACTTTTATAAAATCATTTCTTTGAAAACTTTTCTTACTTCCTCAGTTTGAGTCCAGATTTACCTGAAGATGCATCCGAATCCCTCAAACCAAGGCTCTGATACCAACTTGTAACACCAAAAATTTTAAAACAAATTTTTCATTTAAAATTGTTTATCTCTTTAATACTTTACATAAAATTCTCCCTTTTTATTTAAATTACAAAACATGACTCTTTTGTTCAACCAATTAATAGGCCAGGATCCTCAAAACCAACAATTCTTCCGGTGTGTACAATCGAGCCGGTGCCGTCCCGTGATCCTGAGAAAACCTGAAACATGTAACACAAAACACTGTAAGCACGAAGCTTAGTGAGTTCCACAAAATACCACTCTAACACATATTAGCCACTCAAGGCTATAACTCTGTTGACCCTCTGGTCAGTGTGTCTCGGTGGGACCCTCCAGTCCCAACTCTCTGCGGACCCTCTCGCCCTAACTCTATGGACCCAAAGGTCCTAACTCTGATAACTCTGAATCATGCATATCACATACCACAATAAATCCCATAAAATAAATAGCATACAAATACACTGGCACATACCTTTAAGCCTAACTCTGTGGACCCTCTGGTCCTAGCTCTGTGGACCTTCCGGTCCTAACTCTGATATACACACAGCATAAATCACATAGAAATAATGCAGTGCCACACATCGCATACATAGTATACAATAACTCTGTCGCATAACTCTATTAGCACTCTAAGTAAAGTATAGTGAGAAGACTCACCTCAGATGTCTCGGTAAATCTCTGACTCGGTAGAAATATTGTCTAGCCTCTGCCTAATCACATAAAGTAAATACTCTCATAAATATAACTCTCGAGACTAGACTCAACCCTCTCTTGGCACCCTCAGAAGGGTAAAAGACCATTTTACCCCTCTCTTGACACAAAGACCCCATTGTTGACCAAACCCTCAAAGTCAACAAAGTCAATGGTCAAACTTTGACCCGACTCGCCGAGTGCACTTGGGCGACTCGACGAGTCTACGCGTGTCCACTATCCCTCTAGTCTCGCATGACACGTCGAGTCTTTCCTCTGCTTGACGGTTTACACCTGGCATGAATCGCGGGGCCACCCCGACTCAACTCGCCGAGTCCCATTAAGAACTCGGCGAGTTCCGCCTTGAACTCCAGTCCTCTATTTCCCTCTGACTCACCGAGTCATTCCCCCAACTCGGCAAGCTACTCACTGAGTGAACTATGGGAAAACCCTAGCCCTACTCGTCGACTCTGTTCTTGGGACTCGGCGAGTTCATGCCATGATCAAGCTCAAATGACCTCCTGAGGTCAGATCCGTTCCTCTACCCATAGATCTGGCCTCCTTAAGCAACATAAACACGTAAAGTCTGGATCTTGATGCCCATGCAAAGACTCAATGGCTCTTTCTGAAGAAATTGCCTCAATATGTCACCCTAAGCTCATATTACCCAATGTCACCCCATAAAGATCAAGGAGTTAAGGTCTCTGAACCTCTTTGGATCCAGGTCCGAAGCCTTAACACAAGAAGGGACCAATTGCACCATCATTCACACTCTAAATGGGCTTGAAACCCTAACTCTCAAGGATTAACACCCAAAACTGAAGAAGGATCGAATATATACCTCAATATGAAGTCCTTAGGCTCTGAAATCCACAGAATAGCACCCTCTCTAGCTCCCTCTTGCCTTGGTCACCTTGTTCTTGAAAAAACACCCACACAAGGATCAAAAATGGCCTCTTCTTCCTCATAAACGCTCTAGATCGCTTAGGGTTTCACTTAGGGATCTGATAGTCGCAATTGGTGGCTATAAGCCCCTTTAAATATGTCTCAATCCCCGAGAATTAGGGCTTCATTAAACAGTGCGGACTCGCCGAGTCCGGTCATTAACCCGGATGGAATTCGCGACTCTACTCGGCGAGTCTAAGCATCAACTCGCCGAGTCCCTCCAAAATAAAGAATAAATAATGTACCTGGGAAATCAGGATGTTACAATAGTTTGAATAATCTTGTTATTCGGGAAGTCAAAACATGTGAAATGAAACACAAGAATAATCGAATCCAATATGGTCTCAAAAATTTTGAGTATAAATAAGACACTTATTATTTAATCACCATATTGATTACACATTATTCATTGTATAATGTTTCGATTAATCAACTTAATACTTGAATTAAACAATAGTTATCCCATGCTCTAAGCATGCACACTATGTTTGCCTATGGTCATTTCTTTGTGAAATAGATCAATTGAACACAGTTTCAATGAAACTCATTTCACAATTCCAAATCTTTATCCCGAGTCTAAAAATACCAAACTCTTGTCACTATTATAATGTGTTAGGTTCTAACCTTTATGCAATGAACCTTTTGTAATGTCAATACACCAAAGTCATAGAGACTTGGATAGTGAAATTACAAATTATTCCTTTAGAAATTGTCACAAGAACAATACCATGTAAGCGAAGTCTCAATTTCAAAGTACATTCCTTTGAATATCCTTATTGCATAAAAGTTTCTAACTTACACATAGATTTTTAATATCCAACTCCCATTATGGAAACATTTCCATATTTGTCATATGACAATGCATTCTTGATAGAATCCTATCTATTCAAAATAATGTCAATATGGTCCATTTATTACTATACTTCCAACTGCCCTTAAACAACCAATCTTTAGCGAACCTTAGATTGTCCTTGACAAATGTTTAACCACTTTAGCCATACCTCGTTGTAGTCCTTTTTCATTCTTAATGCCCTAGGCATTTGGAAAATTAGAACAGATGAATATTATAGCATATACATATGTAATCGATCCTATACCCGTAGCATATGGGATACAATTCATAATGTCTTACATAAAGACTTGATGCTTGACCAGTCTCTTGCTGTAATATTTCCACATATTGAATTTCCTTATGTTTAATCATTTCAACATAACATTCATATATGTTCTTGACTAAATTTGATTAAAATCTCAATCTAAGCTTTTAGAATTGAAATGAAGTATGAATTCCTCTCCCTTAATTATAGCAAAAAAACTTTTCAAACCCTACAACTTTGCGAATTGAAACTTTTGTTTTCTATAATTAACATTGCTAACTCGCAACACCTAACGTAATAATTGTGCTCCCACTAGCATACTAATTACATTCTTACTAACATAACACTTATGCTCCCACTAACTTTTACATGTACCTAGAAAATCAGCTTAACTTCTAAAAATCAATACTTGTTGACTTTCTTACCAAAGTTAAGATTTATGATACAAGATGTTTCAATAAGACTTTATCTAAACTTCTCAAACTCATACATCTTTCCTTAGAAAAGCTCACATGTGTGTCCAAAAATTTTTAGAACTTACAGCAATAAGTCTCAAATGTTTAGACCTTTTGACATTTCTCATAATTTGAACTATGAAGAGGGATGTCGTAATCATAATAGAATTTGAGAATGCAAATATTAAAATTGCTAACTTTTAAATTTACTTAGTGAAAGTGTTTTCTCACAATCATTTTCATGAATTGGAGAGAAACCTTTGTCACTTAGATTAATGGTGTATGTGTTCAGATCTATGTGAATTTATCATAACCATAATCACAAGACAAGGTAAGTGACAAATCCAAACTCATATGGACTGAACTTGTTCAATCTTAATTTCTTGCCACTTGGCAGCACAATGGCCTACCATGTCTTCCAAGTTGTTGAGCAGATCACCCTTACCGATCAATGAACTTTCACCGATCAAGGTGCTTTGCATTTATGCAAACAGTTGAGAACCCATAGAACTCACATGCATAATCAAATTTAACTAGAATGACACGGAAACAAGAATATGTCAACAGATAGGTTACAAACCTCAAGTTGTGTGCTAGTGATTAACAATAGGTTTATTCTTGATTAGTTCTTGAAATCATTTTTCAAGATCTTTAAGACTCCCATTGACCTCTTGACATATAAGATTCTCTTGTCCTTGACAAACAAATATTCAAGAGTTAGTGTGGATTCCTATCAAGAACAACACTTCACACGGTTGGTCTTAGTTGGTCTTTGTTTTATCCAAAACATCACAACTACCAATTTGAATGTGTTATAAACCTACTTAAGATATGTCACTCAAATCATAATCTTGGAGAATGACTCTAAAACTCGATTTTGGCATGAAGTATGATTCATCTTCTTGATTTAACCATTTCAACAATTCTTGATTCCTCTTCTTATCCATACAAGTGCACTAATGTGTCCTTAGAGAATCAATTGTGACATGGTTTTTCATAATCATTAAGATAATCACAAAACAAGATACTACTGTATTTTCATTTCCTTTTAGATTGGAGAAACTTTTATCTTTCTACCTAATTTGTTTCTTCTTATTCATTCTGCTACACATTGAAACCTTTTTCAATGATTCAGAATTACACTTAGTCGTGTAAGTATAACCATATTTACTATACTTTTAGTAAATCATGATGAATATTCTTATTATTCTTTGTGGTGGACCTGGACAGTGCACAACAATGTGTACTTGATCCTCTAGTCCTTCACTTGACTCACATCTATATATGAACATGGAATTAGTCTTAATTTCTCAAAGATGAAAGTTCTCATTTGTCACACAATATAAGTTGCATGATTCCAAGTTTCTGTCCAATTGAAACTTGGGTGATGAGAATCTTTCCTTATTTGGTAAATTTAGACACTAGCACCAACAAAAGAATCATATCCATTTGCTAAAAATAGAAACATACAAACATCAATTTTCACAAATGTCATTGCAAGGAAATATAGAAACATCAATTTTCCTTAGTTCATGAGTGTTTACTCTAAAACTAATTTCGGGACGAAATTCCCTTTAATGGGGGGATGATGTGACAACTAGAAAATTTTGGATCAAGCAAAGTGTAGCTATGTCTAATGTAGAAACCACATCACAATCTTGTTGTAATAAACAATTGAAAAATCAATAAAATGGGACAAGGGTTTCAAGAAATTACAATTTGCATAAAGGATGTTTTAAGTTTGGATCAAGAAGTTCGAGATCTCAAATTGCATTAGAGGTGTTAAAGTATGGACTGCGAAGCCTTGCAACCGAGAACTCCCCTCCCTCAGATAAAAAAAAACCACCCACCAAGGGTTCTCGGTGGAACCGAGAACCTAGTTCTTGGTGGAACCGAGAACCTAGTTCTTGGTCTCTATGACCGAATACTCCCTAGCCTCATAAATGGGATCTCAGTTTTGGTGAAGAGTCCAAGGAGTTGACATAGTGATTTAACCCTCCAACTTTACACTATTTTATCCACTAAGTCTCCATGCTAGGCATGCAAATAACCCTCAAACAACTAGGAAGCCAACTCACCCCCTCTTTATTTAAACTTACGGCCGAAGGTCACCAAACCACCACCAAACGTTCTTTATCTCATTTTCTCTCATCTCTTTCTCTCAAAATCTAGCTAAGATCTTCGAAGGAATTATCTTCTTCAAGTGACTCTCGGGTTATTAGGTAAGTATTTCATCATACCCTAGTGTTTTCATACGAATTTATGTTGGTTTCATCCTCTTTATACACATTATTAAGTGCTAATCCTTATGATAATAACACTTTCAAGAAGTTCACCCCCTCCATTTAAGTGCCAAGCTCAAAAATCTTCTTCGCATCACTTCAAGCTACACACAAAAACCACTCAAGGTGAGTTAATACCCTTATTTTCGAGATTTTTCATGTATTTAGGGGGGTGAATACGAGAAAAGTTTTGTCACACCCCCAACCAGACGGCGGAAACGTCCGAGGGCTTTTGTGACTTAAATTGAATACCATCACAATGAATATACATGAATCATAACATAAATCATCACAATGCGTTGAAATAATACAATTGATATTGTTTACATCCAGTACATTATTTTAAACATTACAATTTCATAACATAAACTGTCTGATAGATATCATAAGCAAAACATCCAGACATTACTTGATACTTATTCTTCGGTTTACTTGTTACCTGAGAATACAAGTTAATTTTGAAAAACGTCAGCATATGAAATGTTGGTGAGTTCATAAGCAATGTTGTGATAAAATGATTTGGTGTAGTTTGTAGAACCCAGAAAATCTGATATTTTCTGAATATATCAATGTTTTAAAAAAAAAGTGTGAAGATCTGTAAATATATGCTTGTTGATTTTCAAAACATGTATAATTGTTGAACTTCTGTAATGATCGCGCAAGTGAAAATGTTGAACTTCCCAGGAAAACCCGATGTTTTCCCATTACATAAAACACAGTGAATTCTCAATTTGTTATACCGTCATGACGAATGATTTTTGATTACTCGAGTGGATTTGGATTAATTAGGGTTTCTGAATCGTTATAATCATGCATTTAAAAATGACTAGTTTATAACTATAGGTTTCGAACGATCCTTAAAGGCGTCTCCCGTTACTACTCACTTAATCCAACAACCATGATTACTTTTGATTAACGTCCTGAATCTGATTTCCTTGATTACTCATAAGCCTAACAAACGAGGAAAAAGGGAGTACGAAGTCCTGTTATATTCCGTGAGTTATTTAGGCTGTCGGGAATGCGAAAAGCACGTTGGCCCAACTCGCATTTGATTTCTTGACCTCACTAGCAATACTAATGGGCCACTAGGGCCCAATAGCATATTAAAG
Organism: Lactuca saligna; assembly: GCF_052625555.1. Lineage (NCBI taxonomy): Eukaryota > Viridiplantae > Streptophyta > Magnoliopsida > Asterales > Asteraceae > Lactuca > Lactuca saligna. The sequence continues at coordinate 50,906,023 of NC_136418.1, read as the reverse complement.
CCATTGAAAGTCCTTTTACATGAAATCGGGTCATAGGAGGCCCAATAGCACATAAGCATATTCCCTTTGGGCCCAAAGATCATGTTAATGGGCTAGCAAGGCCCAACAAGCATGATTTGAAACTTCAAAGCCCAGAGTTTGTAAGTTTGCTCATCGTAGTTATCGCGAATTTATTTAGATGTTTCGGTTAAACGCTTGTTGTTTTGTATTGATTCGAGACCGAATCACTTCATTTGTAACGATATTTGTTGTTGAGAGTGTATTTGTTTTCCGTTTCGTAAGTAGTCGTGGATATTGTATTTTTGTATTAATGAATTAATTTGCTTAAAAGTGGAGTTTGACCTTTTCACTACCCTTCTTTTATAAAAATAACACTGTTGGTCTTTTTATATAAAAGAATTTCATTTTTAGTCCTGAAAACCTTTTCTTGACACTTTTGTATTATTTATTGGATGAAAACACAATTTTAACCCAAAATTTATTTTGTTGACAGCTTCAGCCCTTCCAGAATAGTGTTTCTCAGTTAGAGCCCCATTTTTCACAACTTTTATAGTTTTGGCCCAAAATCTAAAAACTTTACATTTTTGGTCCTTTCTGATAGTGAAAAGCATTTTTGACTCATAAAATGATTTTGTCATGCTAATTACCCACTGTTTTACAGAAATTTTCGTTTCAGCCCCTAAAATTTATCATTTTTCGCATTTTGACGCTTATTAGGCCGAAAAGCCCAAAATTAGCCCATTAAGCTAAAAATTTACATTTTAAGTCCCTTGAAAATTCTAATGTTCAGAAAAATGATTATAGAAACTGTTTTGACCCTTTTGACCTTCAATAAACCGTGACTTGTCGATTTGTATCCCAAGTTTTGTATTATTGACAATTTAAGCCCAAAATGGGTTTTATGTTAGAATATGTTCATCATGACCTTATAAGCTATTTCTTGACTTGTTTAGTGTAAAATAGCTTAGATTATGTTTGTTTCCTTCCTCATGTCATAGATCTTGGGTTTACACCCTTTTTGGTAACATATTCATCACAAAACACATGAAATCACACACATACATGCATCAAAATCACACATAGCATACACATACACATAGATCTACACATTTTCTTGTATTCTCCCCCATAAAACTCATAAAAATCGAAAATAAAGGGGTATGAAGCTCATCTTGAGTTGTGGTTTCGGTTTTGAAGAAGATTGGGAGAAGTTTGGTGCTATTTTCGGTCCTAGCAAGTTCCTTGGATGGATCTCGAACTTAGTGGGTTCTAAGATGCAAGATCATGAATTTGAATGGATTAAGAGATGATTTTTGATGAAAAGAAGTGAGTTAAAGCATGGATCAAACATCAACTTACCTTGGATGATGATTTTTGTGGAAGAATCTCTTTGAAAGCCTCTTAGATCTCGAAAATTTGGAAAGAAATGGAGAGATTTTCTTGAGAGAATTTTGAGTGAAGTGTGTGTGTGTGTTTGTTTGGGTTCGGCTGAGAGGAAGAAAGGGAGAAGAAGAGAGAAGGGTGATGGGATTGTTGCATGGAAGTATGAGAGCATGCATGGAAATCCACTAAATAAAAATGAGTTGGCACCACAAAGTCAACTCTTTCTTTCTTTGTGGGCTTGGGCCGAAAATGGAGAGGGAAAGAGAAGATTTTTGGGCTTTGAATGATTACGCCCATTTTGTGGTTAAGTTAGGTGATTTTTGGCCCAAATAAATAAAAATATGATTTTTACGACCTATTAGGGCTAAATTAGGTTAGTTATGGCCCCATAAGGTCCATTTAGGTATTTTATTTCACTCTACGCCCAATACGGCCCAAAATATTTAAAATATATGGAAGTGGGTCCAATTAGAGCCCATTTAAGAGTTCTAAGCCCAAGATAGTCAAACTGAAAGCTTATTGGCCCATTGGGTCCAATAAGCTAGATTTGAGAATGCGAGAATAGGTGAGGGTACTTCTGCTTCATTTGATCTTCGCGTTCCCATGTGAACTCTGGCCCGCATTTCGCGTTCCACCGTACCTTCACAATCAGAATGCGACTTTGCTTGGTACTCTTCACCTCCCTGTCCATGATTTCGACTGGTTCCTCCACGAACAGGAGATTCTCGTTGATTTCAATTTCATCAAGGGGAATGACGAGAGTTTCATCGGATAAACACTTCTTGAGGTTGGAAACATGGAACACGGGGTGTACGCTGCTGAGCTCAGCGGGTAGTTGCAGTCTGTACGCCACTTGGCTAATTCGGGCAAGAATCTCGAAAGGTCCAATGTATCGTGGATTCAATTTTTCCCGTTTTCCAAAACGAATAACCCCTTTCCAGGGAGAAACTTTTAACAGCACTCGGTCCCCAACCTGAAACTCCAAGGGCTTTCGCCGCTTATCAGCGTAGCTCTTCTGTTGGTCGCGTGATGCTTGTAGTCGAGCTCTGATTTGAACTATCTTTTCCGTGGTTTCATGTATGATCTCCGGTCCCGTTAACGTCTTGTCTGATACTAGTTCCCTTGTTAGCTGGGTGTCGCCTACCTCAGCCCAACACAACGGTGATCTACACTTACGTCCATACAGTGCCTCGAAAGGAGAAAATTTGATGCTCGAATGGTAATTGTTGTTGTATGAGAATTCAACAAAGGGTAAGTGGGTATCCCAGGACTTCTCGAAGTCTATCACACATGCACGAAGCATGTCTTCAAGCGTCTGAATGGTTCATTCGCTTTGACCATCCTTTTGTGGGTGATAAACAGTGCTCATGTCGAGATGAGTTCCCAGTGCTTTCTGAAGTGATTGCCAAAAACGTGAAGTGAATCTACTATCTCTATCTGAGATGATAGACATTGGTACTACGTGGAGTCTCACAATTTCTCGAAGGTATATTCTTGTCAATCTCTCCATCTTGTAGGATTCTTTTATTGGCAGGAAATGAGCGGATTTCGTCAGTCTGTCGACTATTACCCATATAGTGTCCAATCCATCTGACGACTTGGGTAGCTCGGTCACAAAATCCATAGTAATCCTTTCCCATTTCCACTCTGGAATTACTGGTTGCTGTAATAACCCCGAGGGCTTCTGGTATTCCACCTTTACCTTGGTGCAAGTAAGGCATTTTCTAACATAGGTGGCAATCTCTGCCTTCATGTTAGGCCACCAATACTATTGTTTAATCGTCGTGTGAAAAATCGCGTCTTGTGAGCTTCATTCATGACTACCTCCCTAAATCCTCCAAGTTTAGGGACCCAAATATGGTTCATGAAATAATATACTCCGCCCTCTTTCACCTCGATATTCTTCTCCATTCCACATAATGCTTCGCTTGTTTTGTTTTTCGCCTTCATGGCGTCTAACTGGGCTACCCTGATCTGAGTGGTTAGGTGAGATTGGATGGTTATTGAGAGATTTTTCACACGACGATTAGAGTACTCTTTCCGACTCAAGGCATCAGCTACCACGTTAGCCTTGCCTGGGTGGTACTTGATTTCACACTCATAATCGTTTAATAGTTCAACCCACCTTCGTTGCCTCGTATTAAGCTCTTTTTGATTCAAGATGTGCTGGAGACTCTTGTGGTCCGTGAAGATGGTGCACTTTGTACCATAAAGTTAGTGCCTCCAAATTTTCAGGGCAAAGACCACTGCTCCCAATTCCAGATCGTGGGTTGTGTAACTCACTTCGTGTGTCTTTAGTTGTCGGGACGCGTAAGCTATCTATCACACCCCGAAACCGAAGGCGGAAACGTTCCGGGGCGGAGGACATAATGAAGTATCGTAACCAATGTACATAGTAAGCATAGTAAACACAAAACATTACATTACATAGATTCATTACATTTGTTTGAAAGTAAAGTAATACAAGTTTTATAGTTACATAAGTTAATCAAAATATGACGAGACTTCCATACGCTCCGTCTCTGCAAAAGAATGCGGGATACCTGTCTAAGGAGAACCTGAGAATACAAGCAGTTTAAAAATCAGCATAAAGCTGGTGAGTTCATAAGTGTTGTTTTCTGAAAATGAACATGTTTCCTTTGGTTTTCTGAAAAGTTGTTATCCAAGAAAATCCCATATTTACTTATAAAGACAGTTTAGTTAAAGTTTTGAATTTCCGTTAAATACACCAGTGTATAGTTTAATACATAAAACTATATATTGAAAACCACTGGGAATACCATCCAGTACAATAGTAGATATTTTTAATACATAAAAATATAAATTGAAAACCATGGGAATACCATCCCGTACTAGATATAAGATAGTTTTAATACACAAAAACTATAGATTGAAAGCCATGGGATTACCATCCCCGTACTAGATATAAAAACCATAGGAATACCATCCCGTACTAGATATAAAAACCATAGATCAAAGATAGATATGAAAATCCGTGAATAAACTTATATTAAGACATATTGTGAGTCGGGTAACCATGCTAATATGACAACGAGACCTCCTTGACGTTCTTCAGGCGTCGGACAATATCCAAAATTTGTCACCCCAGGCGTGCCCACCTAACTGTAGCTAGCAGTTTAGGTGTGGGATTGTCAGTCCCGAATAGATCTATTCACAAATTCCATGCTCTCCCTCCAAGAGACTCTGGTTACACTTCCGGGGAGGATTTACTGATGACCCGAAGGGTTTAATGAAGATAACCTCACAAGCTAGTATTAAATTATTCACGGTGTTCTTGGACGTTATTAAACATATTAATCGTTTTGAAAATAATACAGTAAAAACAGTTTAATACAATGAAATTATTTGGCATAATACTCTAAATTAAACAGAGATAAATTGAATCAGACATAGTTTATCTATTAACTTTACATAAATCTGTGCTCATAAAACAAGAACTGAAGATCCCAAATTATTCCCATAATAATTTGATTGTTTTGATTGTTTCTTACATTGTGATTGAAATTTACTTAGTTATACTCAGTAAAACATCCCTTATGCTCCGCATAATACATAAGGGGTAAAGATATCTAAAAGTTAGCCAGATATTTATAGAATTACATTAGTTTTAGGTTTTGAAAATATTTATAATTTGCTTGTATTCCCCCCTGAAAACATTGAAAAACACTGAAAAAGGCGTAGGGGTATGAACTCACCAGACGAGAGATGTGCCGGTTGGATGCTAATTGTCAGTTCAGGGCTTGAAACACGTGAGGTTCCTATGTAATATGAAGGGATACATAATTTGTATCTAATTAGACCTTGGTCTATTAATTAAATAAGAATAAACACTTCTGGACGCGAAAACACTTCAATTCAAGTGTTTGGAGTGACCCGGGTGGCGTCTAAGGGGGTGTATGGCTTAGGAATGGAGTTTCCTCTTCAAGAGTAAACTCTTAGAAGAGTTTTTGGCCCTAAACACCACATCCCCATGATTTTACGGCCCTAAACTCATGGGTGGTGCTCTTGAGTGCTAAATGGATTTAAAACATTTGAGGGATGATGCTAGGTTTGGTTCTAGGGCATTGGAAAGGAATTAAATCAACATATGGACCATTACAAGGAGTTTACGGCAGTAAACTAAGAGTTTACAGCCATAAGCTCCCTCATCCCCCTTCCTTTGATGTTTTGGTGGTCCTAGATCAATCACATGTGATTCTAACTCATTTTACAAGTCATGGGGTGAATTTAGGGCACACTTTGACCAAGATATAGGAGTTTATGGCCCAAGAACCCATTCTTGGGGGGTTTACGGCCGTAAGCTCCTATGGTGGTGGTTTTCATCAAGTTTAAGGCCTCTAACTCGTTTGTGGTTGCTTCTAGACTTTATTCCAAGGCTTATGAGGTGTTTAAGGGGCATCTTAACACCCTAGAATGAGTTTACTGCCCATGAAAGGGTGTTTACGGTCAAAGCATATGCTTGGGCCATAATCTCTCATTTACCTCCTAAATGATGAGTTCAAGGTGTTCCAAGTCCATTCCAATAAGTCCTTAGGTTGATTCCAAGCTCCAAAAGTGTTTTGAGAGGGTTTTTGGGCTCCAAAACCCATCTTATATGTGTTCACAGTCCATGAGTGCTCCAGGGCCGTAAACACATGTTTATGGTCATAAATCATAGATTGAACACAGATTTGAAAGCTAAAAAGGTTATACAATGAGTTAGGATGGTTACCTTGATGATTTGAAGCTTGATTTGGATGATTTTGGACCTAGGATTGAGTTTGTAGAGAGAGAGTAGTGAGAGAGGATGAAAAGCTTCAAAATGAGGTTATTTGAGCTTTAAATATGGGTTGAGTTTGGGACACGGTGGAAATCTACCCGATACTGACATTTACCGAGGCTTTGGTCGTACCCGATTAAATTGTCGTTACCCGATATGGTCGAATCTAAAAATCTTCCAATTATTAAATTGGGGTGTTATCATGAGTTTATAATGTGTTTCGGTACTCATTAAATCATAATAGAAGACTTAAAATTAATGACTTAATTTTAAAAAGGTAAACGGAAAAAATTCAAAAACGACGAATTTTACTGACGGATCGGTTACAATGACGGAGTGAAATTTGGGTTGTCACACTATCACCTTTCCACGCTACATGAGAACGCAACCCTAAACCCTAATTTGACGCGTCACAGTAAACTACGAAATCTTCCGTTCCCTCTGGTAGTGATAGTACCGGGGCACTACAAAGTGCTTGCTTCAGAGTTCGGAATGCAGCTTCTTGTTTGTCCGTCCATTTGAAGGGTACGCCCTTTTGTGTAAGCGAGGTAAGTGGCTTGGCGGTCTTAGAGAAGTTTTGAATGAACCTCCTGTAGTAACCTGCTAGACCTAAGAATTGGTGAATTTCTGTGGGTGTTGTTGGGACTGCCCATCCTTCGATGGCTTTGACCTTAGAAGGATCCACATCTATTCCTTCCTGACTAACAACATGACCCAAAAAGTTCACGCTACGGAGCCAGAACTCACACTTGGAGAGTTTTGCATATAGCTTCTCAGTTTGCAGGGTTTCCAGGATTTGTCGGAGATGTTGTCCATGCTCTTCTTCGCTTCGAGAATAAACTAGAATGTCGTCAATGAAAACAATAACAAAGTTGTCGAGGAATGGTCAGCAGATTCGATTCATTAGGTCCATGAATGCGGTAGGGGCATTCGTTAGACCTAAGGGCATTACGACAAATTCATAATGTCCATAACGAGTTCGTAAAGCGGTTTTGGGAATATCCTCTTCCCGGACCTTGAGTTGATGGTACCCGGATCGCAGATCTATCTTAGAGAAGTAACTAGCTCCTTGGAGCTGGTCAAATAGATCGTCGATTCGTGGGAGTGGATAGCGATTTTTGACAGTGAGCTTATTTAGTTCTCTGTAATCGATGCACATCCTAAAAGATCCGTCCTTCTTCTTGACAAAGAGGACCGGAGCTCCCCATGGCGAGAAGCTGGGTCGGATGAATCCCTTGTCCAGGAGTTCACTGAGTTGGCTAGACAATTCCTGCATCTCAGCAGGAGCCAATCGCTAAGGTGATTTAGCGATGGGAGTAGCTCCTGGCACAAGATCAATTCGAAATTCAACTTGTCTTTCTGGGGGTACTCCAGGAAGATCTTCAGGAAATACATCTGGGAATTCACATGCTACAAGAATGTCTTGAACGTTAACCTCTTCCTTGGATTTATCCACTATGTGCGCCAGGAACGTCAAATCTTTCTTTCGCAGATGTTTTTGTGCCTGGACGCACGGGATGAGATGAAGATTCGTGTTGGGTTTGTCTCCGTAAATAATTAGGGTTTCATGATTTGTAAGGTGAAGGCGAACGACCTTCTCGTGACACATAATTTCAGCATGGTGAGGGCTTAACCAATCCATGCCAATAATCACATCAAAACTCCTAATGGAAACAGACATTAAGTTTATTCGAAAGACGTGTTGATTTAGGGCTAGGGTACATCTGATATAGATTTCCCCAGTGGATTCTGTTTTCCTATTGGCCATTTCCACCGTAAAGGTTTCATTGAGCTTCTGGGGTTGTTGTTTTAACAAATGCTTAAACTTATTGCTCACAAAACTTCGTTCTGCTCCGGTATCGAATAGGATGCATGCATAAGTGTGGTTTAGGAGGAACGTACCGGTAACAACAGCGGGATCCTGAACCGCTTCTCCCTGACCCATGGTCAGCACCCTTCCTGTTCCTCCATTTTCGGGATTGTTGTTGTTGGGGCAGTTTCGACGGAAATGCCCAGTCCTTCCACATCTATAGAAGGTGTGGCTTGGTCCTGCATTATTGTCGCCATTGTCGGTGTTGTTGTTGTTTCCCTATTGTTTGTTCTGAGGAAGGTAGGTCCTGCAATACTTTGTCGTGTGCCCCTTCCGATTGCAACTAGTGCACTGCATCTCCCTGCATTCTCCATTGTGATGGAGACCACACTTGTTGCACTTAGGATGATTACCGGAATAACGCCTAGGAGCACTTGGAGCAGCTGAGGCTGGAGCATGTGGTGTGGGTGGAACTTGAGTGGTTGCAACATTAACTGCCACTGTTTGCTGCTTCTTGGATGATTCAGAGCCTTGACGTCCCTTCCTCTTGTTGTTCTTTCCCTTTTTGTTTTCATTTTCCTTCTTACCTTCTGTCTCCACTGACTTCTCACCCTTCTTGTTGTTGTGGTCATACAGCTTCTTGGCCAATCTTTTGGCACTGTCGAAAGTTTCGGGGTTTGCAGCTATCACGTTTCCTTGGATCGGGGAGGTTAGTCCCCACATGAATCATTCTATCTTCTTTCCTTCTGAGGTGATCATGCCAGGGCATAGCAGAGACAGTTCGCTAAACCTTGATATGTATGCATCTATATCAGCATTCCGGACGGTGAGATTCCACAGCTCTTGTTCTATTTTTGTGAGGTTGTGATCCTATATACTAGGTGTTTAGCACAAACTTAAGTAATTTCACAAATTAGCACACAATCATGGATATGTACCACATAGCAGATTTAAAACATCACAGTAAACATATAAAATTTTTCATTAATATTATCCGCACTTTGATACATGAAAATTTTGCTCGAAAGAGCATACATAAGCGGTACAAGTTCGGCAGCATAACGGCTCTATGAGTAGTGTAATCACTTAAACATAGAGTCGGGGTACATAGCATAGGTCATAGTATTAGTAAGATAAGTCTATTCCTAACACTCTATGGAGCGCCCTATGACAGTAGCGAGATCATATGCCGAAGTGTTGAGCCAACAACTGAGCCATCTCATTCATTTCTCCAATGACCTCATCCCTCTCATGCTCAGCTCGCACTACACGTACTTCTATGGCGAATAGTTGTTGCCGCAGGGCGACAATCTCAGCTTCGGGGGAGCGATTCTCCTTTGTGGGATTCACTGGTGGGGCGGGGGATGGTCCGGCTGCGCCTCGCTGACAGGTGTCGTGGTAGTGTCCTCACTGGTGTCTTGTTCTTCCTCCATGTCGTCCTCAGCCTCATCGAACTCGTAGTCAGTGTCTGTATACTCATCAGGTCCCACGGCGTGTGCTCCCCCTGATCTCCTTCCGGCTCATCTTCGATCATCCTATGGGCTACTAAGACTTGATGAAACTGAATGCCCTGCTGCTCCCCTTCCATAGCGACTGAGAGCAGGTATACGAATAAACTATCATTACTCCTAGGACGCTACCATTATTGTATAGATTGAGCTGATGTTCTCTTCTTGGTGATAAAGGGGTATGTTTTTAGGTTCCCTAGCCATCACGACTTCCTCGAGACATGTGATAGTTGTACCTTGGAGAAATGTAGTTGATCAGGCTACATCCACTCCTTGATACGACTATGAACAGTCCTGGCTTAACCGAGATGCTAGCATTATCTTGTTTGGTTTGGTATTATGTTCTTTTTCCTAATTTACACAAGCAAGGATGTTTTATTGTTATGTTTTGCTTGTTTTGTTCAGAGTTGCGTTAGCCCCTCTTTTTGGTTTATAGTTGCATATGAATGTGTGGTTAGATATGTTAGTTCACTATAAACAGAGCTCTGATACCAACCTGTCACACCCTCGAACCAGACGGCGAAAACGTCTGAGGGCTCTTGTGACTTAAATTGAATACCATCACAATGAACATACATGAATCATAACATAAATCATCACCATGCATTGAAATAATACAACTGATATTGTTTACATCCAATACATTGTTTTAAACATTACAATTTCATAACATAAACTGTCTGATAGATATCATAAGCAAAACATCCAGACATTACTTGATACTTATTCTTCGGTTTACTTGTTACCTGAGAATACAAGTTAATTTTGAAAAACGTCAACATATGAAATGTTGGTGAGTTCATAAGCAATGTTGTGATAAAATGATTTGGTGTAGTTTGTAGAACCCAGAAAATCCGATATTTTCTGAATAGATAAATGTTTTAAAAAAAAGTGTGAAGATCTGTAAATATATGCTTGTTGATTTTCAAAACATGTATAATTGTTGAACTTCTGTAATGATCTCGCAAGTGAAAATGTTGAACTTCCCAGGAAAACCCGATGTTTTCCCATTACATAAAACACAGTGAATTCTCAATTTGTTATACCGTCACGATGAATGATTTTTGATTACTCGGGTGGCTTTGGATTAATTAGGGTTTGTGAGTCGTTATAATCATGCATTTGAAAATGACTAGTTTATAACTACAGGTTTCGAAAGATCCTTAAAGGCGTCACCCATTACTACTCACTTAATCCAACAACCATGATTACTTTTGATTAACGTCCTGAATCTGATTTCCTTGATTACTCATAAGCCTAACAAAGGAAAAAGGGAGTACGAAGTCCCGTTATATTCCGTGAGTTATTTTGGCTGTCGGGAATGCGAAAGGCACGTTGGCCCAACTCGCATTTGATTTCTTGACCTCAATAGCAATACTAATGGGCCACTAGGGCCCAATAGCACATTAAAGCCATTGAAAGTCCTTTTACATGAAATCGGGTCATAGGAGGCCCAATAACACATAAGCATATTCCCTTTGGGCCCAAAGATCATGTTAATGGGCTAGCAAGGCCCAACAAGCATGATTTGAAACTTCCAAGCCCAAATTTTGTAAGTTTGCTCATCGTAGTTATCACGTATTTATTTAGATGGTTTGGTTAAACGCTTGTTGTTTTGTATTGATTCGAGACCGAATCACTTCATTTTTAACGATATTTGTTGTTGAGAGTGTATTTGTTTTCCGTTTCGTCAGTAGTCGTGGATCTTGTATTTTTGTATTAATGAATTAATTTGTTTAAAAGTGGAGTTTGACCTTTTCACTACCCTTCTTTTATAAAAATAACACTTTTGGTCCTTTTATATAAAAGAATTTCATTTTTAGTCCTTAAAACCTTTTCTTGACACTTTTATATTATTTATTGGATGAAAACACAATTTTAACCCAAAATTTATTTTGTTGACAGCTTCAGCCCTTCCAGAATAGTGTTTCTCGGTTAGAGCCCCATTTTTCACAACTTTTATAGTTTTGGCCCAAAATCTAAAAACTTTACATTTTTGGTCCTTTCTGATAGTGAAAAGCATTTTTGACTCATAAAATAATTTTGTCATGCTAATTACCCCCTGTTTTACAGAAATTTTCGTTTCAGCCCCTAAAATTTATAATTTTTCGCATTTTGAGGCTTATTGGGTCGAAAAGCCCAAAATTAGCCCATTAAGCTAAAAATTTACATTTTAAGTCCCTTGAAAATTCTAATGTTTAGAAAAATGATTATAGAAACTGTTTTGACCCTTTTGACCTTCAAGAAACCGTGACTTGTCGATTTGTATCCCAAGTTTTGTATTTTTGACAATTTAAGCCCAAAATGGGTTTTATGTTAGAATATGTTCATCATGACCTTATAAGCTATTATTCTTGACTTGTTTAGTGTAAAATAGCTTAGATTATGTTTGTTTCCTTCCTTATGTCATAGATCTCGGGTTTACATCCTTTTTGGTAACATATTTATCACAAAACACATGAAATCACACACATACATGCATCAAATCACACATAGCATACACATAGACATAGATCTACACATTTTCTTGTATTCTCCCCCGTAAAACTCATAAAAACCGAAAAGAAAGGGGTATGAAGCTCACCTTGAGTTGTGGTTTCGATTTTGAAGAAGATTGGGAGAAGTTTGGTGCTATTTTCGGTCCATGCAAGTTCCTTGGATGGATCTCGAACTTAGTGGGTTCTAAGATGCAAGATCATGAATTTGAATGGATTAAGAGATGATTTTTGATGAAAAGAAGTGAGTTAAAGCATGGATCAAACATCAACTTACCTTAGATGATGATTTTTGTGGAAGAATCTCTTTGAAAGCCTCTTAGATCTCGAAAATTTGGAGAGAAATGGAGAGAGTTTCTTGAGAGAATTTTGAGTGAAGTGTGTGTGTGTTTGTTTGGGTTCGGCAGAGAGGAAGAAAAGGAGAAGAAGAGAGAAGGGTGATGGGATTGTTGCATGGAAGTATGAGAGCATGCATGGAAATCCACTAAATAAAAATGAGTTGGCACCACAAAGTCAACTCTTTCTTTCTTTGTGGGCTGGGGCCGAAAATGGAGAGGGAAAGAGAAGATTTTTGGGCTTTGAATGATTAAGCCCATTTTGTGGTTAAGTTAGGTGATTTTTGGCACAAATAAATAAAAATATGATTTTTATGACCTATTAGGGCTAAATTAGGTTAGTTATGGCCCAATAAGGTCCATTTAGGTATTTTATTTCATTCTAGGCCCAATACGGCCCAAAACATTTAAAATATATGGAAGTGGGTCCAATTAGAGCCCATTTAAGAGTTCTAAGCCCAAGATAGTCAAACTGAAAGCTTATTGGCCCATTGGGCCCAATAAGGAAATCCTGGTCCAGAATGGACTTAAACCGGGATTTCTAGGGTTTCCAATTCTTTGTTGACTATTTGCAGTGCTTGTATGAAGTGTTTGGTTGAAATTCTGTTGTTATTGAATAAACATCCTACATGATTTCACATTGTTGGTTCACATTTGTTATCATTGTTCAATGTTTACAAGGCATCAAAATTCCTAGTTGTGACATCATCCCCTCGTTAGAGGGAATTTCGTCCCGAAATTCTTTTGAAAGCTAGATTTGAGAATGCGAGAATAGGTGAGGGTACTTCTGCTTCATTTGATCTTCGCGTTCCCATGTGAACTCTGGCCCGCGTTTTGCGTTCCACCGTACCTTCACAATCAGAATGCGACTTTGCTTGGTACTCTTCACCTCCCTGTCCATGATTTCAACTGGTTCCTCCACGAACAAGAGATTCTCGTTTATTTCAATTTCATCAAGGGGAATGACAAGAGTTTCATCGGATAAACACTTCTTTAGGTTGGAAACATGGAACACGGGGTCTACGCTGCTGAGCTCATTAGAAAAAGTTTTACTTCAAAAACCAAAAGCTAAGATTCTATGGACAAAACATGGTTTTTTTTGGCAAATATAGATATGAACTAGTTATTTTTATCGTCTTGTGTGTTATAACCCAGAAAGTGTTGTGTTGGGATATGTGTTTTAAAACCAGACAAAAATAACTAGAAATCAGTCTTACAAAAAGAAACACAAAAATCTATTATTTTATGTAAAAATGGATTTTTAAGCAAAAGTGGTCATAACAAGTTTATGACATCATTTTATGGGTTTTTGACTAAAATATATGGTTTAAATCATATAAGGTTAATTTGGGTTAGAAACCCCAACTAGCTTAAAAACAAGTTTTACTAAATTATATTGTACTAGCCACTGGTAAATATCGTTAAAATGGATCAAAGATTAAATATTTACTTGGTTGTACTAGGTGTTTTCAAAAATTGTGTTAGGTGTATGTTTATATGAAATAATCTTCTGAAACACCTAGACATGTGAACATATACATATTTATATAAGTATGATTATATAAATGGACATAACATAACATTTATAATAAACTATAATTTGTATAGTTTGGGAATCATAATAACTACACTAAAGTTTCAGAATAAAACAAATAATTATTTAAAGGAATAATTATTTTAATTACCATAAAAAGGAGTTTACAGTTCAAGTAAATCGGTTAATACTGGTTGTGAGACATTTAGCTTCACCATACCCACCAGAGTACACATTAAATCCTAAGTTATAACCAGAGTCTCTTGTAGGGAGAGCGTGACACTTGTGTATAGATCTATACCGCACCTAAACTGTTAGCTACAGTTAGACCAGCGGGTATAGGGTGACAAATGTCGTAACAGTTCTGACGCCCGAAGCACGTCGTTCAGGCCACTAGTCGTTTTAGCATGGTTATAACAACTCACATATGGTATCCACATGACATTTGATTTACGAGTTAACATACAAATAGTTTTATATAGTGATAAAACGGCATAAACGTTACTTTTCAGTACAATATTACTTACATTTTAGTCTTTGGATTAAGACTTACAATTCATTTAAAGAAAATATTGGATTTTCTAGAAATATACTCTATCATTTTCATGAAACAAAAAAAATTAAGGTTAACACAAAAAAAAAATTAAATGACTAAATATGTATAAAAGTTATAATGTGTTATCATCCCTAAATCATTATTTCGATCTAAAAGTCATTATTTAATTCGGACATCATTGTCAATTTATCCCATTTCATAAATGCTGCTATTAATTAAAAGAAAGAAAAAACAACAGAAGGGCGTAAGTTTTTCAAATGCCACTCTCTCCTCTCACACTCACATTTCCACAAATCGGAAAATCAGAATCCTAGATCGCTGCGTCGCCATCTCCGAATTTTCATAGCGTCTTTTTCATCTACTTGCTTCGCCATTGTCCATAGATGCAGTATCGTCTCCATTCCCTTCTACCCCTCAATGGAACTACGACAGACGTTTCCTCACCGGCCAATTTCACCAGGTTTCTCTTCTTTCTGTATATATATTTACATATGTGTATGAATGCTCGGAGACATATTTATCCCGATAATGTAATACCGAACCGTCTACCCTTTTGTGAATGTAGCTTATCTTGTTCAAAATTTGATTTTGTTGGAAACTGGTGTATAACTTTATGCTTGTTCAATGCAGGACTCAAAGGGACATTCAGTGGATATAGGGTACTTTACTTTTTCCCTGGACTGATATTGAGTTTTGTTCATGTTTCTATGCGTGTAATTGCTGTTATTAAAGCGAATTGTTTCCTCCTTTTACACTCTCTTTGTACAGTTTGGAATCTGAGAAGCTGATAGGTTGCTACAATGCTTCTGTTCAGGTACAGCTACTGATGTTTTTATGCTTTTTTGTGCAATTCTTGGCCTTTTCATTCATAATGTCAAACTAGTGTCAATTTTGAAACCTAGAAAGAAGTTAATTTAGAATATCATTTTAATGTAAAGATAAATGAAGATTTTGTGATAATGTTTCAACACATGCAGGAACTAATTGTAATTGATGATCTTCTATCTGGTTTAGTTGGGATTGAGGGGCGATATATTTCTATCAATAGAGTTGGAGGGAATGATGACTCTTTTATCTTCAATGTTGATGGATCTATGGATTTGGCACTTCAGGTAAGATTCTTCACATATACAATTATGCATACACTGATACACAGATTCACATATGTATGTATCTATAACTTCTTGGAACTCTTTTCACTTTTGGGAAATAAATATTGCAAGAAAATGCAGGAATCATCGAACTAGTGGACCATATTTTTAAAATTTAAGAAACCACAGGGATGAAAAATGTAATTTACTCACAATATTGCTATTATTAGAGGGTTTTATACATGTGTATAAATAATATAGGTGCCTGCATTGGAGAATTCAAAATTGATGAACTTTGGGTCGAATGATCACTATCTTGAATGCATTAAATCTGCTTATGATTTTGCAAGTGGCGAATTACTAAATCTCATGAAGGACAAGGTGGGGTTTATTGTTATTATTATTATTATTTTTTTAAAATCTTATTTCTAATGGCTGTGCTTTTTAGTTCTTTTAACAATATTTAGTGACCTGTTATTCTTTTGAATGTTGACAGTATGACCTCATTGGAAAGCTGCGTTCTATTAAGCATTATCTTCTTCTGGATCAGGTTAAATTTTGATTGTTGTGTTTTTGTAGTTTAAAGTATTTGAATTGAAATTAAATTTGATAATTGATTTGATTGAGTTAGAAATACAGGGTGATTTCTTGGTTCATTTTATGGATATTGCACGTGATGAACTTGATAAAACACCAAATGAGATCTCTGTTGAGAAGCTTCAGGTCTTTCTCCATTTACCTCATATTATCTGACTAAAAAAAACTCAGAGTATATTTCGGGCAATTATTGTGATTACGCCACTGATACTTTTTTCTTTCCAATAAAACATTAAAAGTTAAGACATTTTCCCAAACTAACCATTCTAATTCTCCAAATTAACCATTTTGACCTATAATATCAGGTCAAAGTGGTTAAATTGGAAATATGTCTGAAACTTTAATGGTTTTTTTTATTGGAAAAAAATAAAGTAGAAATGGTTAGTTAAACTGCAAAATTGCCCAAAATATAATGCTGTTTCTGTAATTTGCCCTTATTTGTATGATCCATATGTATAGTTAGGGATAAAAGTTATCCATATATAAGAATTGAATTATCGTTTCTCACTTTGTTTTTACCCATTAAGTTCTATCTGAGAAAATAAATGACATTTTGTAAACAGATGACTTATAGAAAAATACTCAATTTCCTGACTTTCTTTCTGAATAAAGAGTTTGATGCTCTGAATATAATACACAAATAAATGAAAATGAAAGTACAATGCTATTTTTTTTTGCAAATTAACTTTATAATTTAATTGAGTTTAATTTTCAGTCTCTGTTGGACCTTGCACTGCGTTCGACAGCAGCTGCAGCAGATCCTTTGCATGAAGATGTCACATGTTCTGTGGTCAGTTTTCATTTATTCCTATCACAATATTCCACTTTCAGAAATAATTAATTAATTAATATTTTATTTATTATTATTATGCATTTTTCAGGACACAGGTTCTTTGTTAAAGAGACTGAGCATTCTGAAAGATCTTCAAACAGGTGGTGGTGGTGGTGAGATAGTTTCAGAGGCTGTAGAAGAAGAGCCCTTTGATCACTGGTATGGAAACCTTCTCTGTTAATTACAAGGTAATTAAACACACCTTTAACATTTTCTTTCTTTCTTTCATTTAATACAAGAAACAGCAACCTACTTTCATTCATTTGTTTATTATTTATTTATAACATCTTAATATCATCTATTCCTATTACAACATTCTACTTTGAAAAAATCCATTTAGTTTGGTTTATCAATGTCATTCAAATACAAATCGTTTTCAATATTACAATGTTATAATTGGAATTAGGCTTAATCTCATAAAAGACCTTATATTTTGTGTTTTTTCCGGATTAAACCTCTGGCCCTTTTAGTCATTTTTCTTTAAAAAAAGTTGTATAATGTGAGCTTTTTATCAAGAAAACCTAAAAAAGTTGAGGATTTATTTGGAAACATTTAGAAGGTTGAGGGTTTTTTTCGGGAAAAAAAAGACAGTCGAGGGTTTTTTTGGAAAAAACAAAGAAAATTTTTAAGGCCTTTTTCATGAAAAAAAGAAAGATGAGGTTTAAATTTGGAAAAAACACAAAATATAAGGTCTTTTATGAGATTAACCCATAAATGAAACTACTTTACTAATTATCTAATTTTCTATTTTTCTAATTATCAATTAAATGAAAGTGAGGTGTTATTTTTTTTACAGGTTCAATGGCCATTATCCCTTGTGATATCAAGAAAAGCTCTGACAAAATATCAATTAATTTTTCGATTTCTGTTTCATTGCAAACATGTGCACAGACAGCTTTGTGCAGCTTGGCAACTACATCAAGTATGAGACTGAATATCCCTGATATAAATATTTATTAAAAATTAAGAAATATAAAAGTATCTCCTTTTTTACTCTTTATATTATGTGTGATTATACTTTTGTTGTTGTTGTTGTAGGGTGCACGTGCACGTGATATGCATGGAACTGCAATCTCTACATCATCAATACTATGCAGGAATATGCTTAAATTTATCAATAGCCTTCTTCATTATCTAACCTTTGAGGTAAAAGTAAAACCATGTTCTTATGTTTATAAAATAACAATCTACTTACATTTCCTTACCAATAATAACAATATATTATTATTATCAGTAAAAAGGTAAGTATGTTATATAAAAAATAAAGTACATTGTGTAAGTTTCATGCTATAAGTATGTTGCTATTATGGGTGAAGAAATATAAATATATTGCTATTTCCTATTTATTTATTAATCCAATGTTTAATGTGGTTATTTATGTCTCTGTAATTCTTCTGTCAACCAACAAAGGTAGAAGTGATATCATATTATTATGATTGAATAACATATTCTGTTTTATCTTGTTTTAGGTTCTTGAACCAAATTGGCATGTTATGCACAATAAACTTGAGAATGCAAAGAGCATAGATGAGGTATATGTTGATTTGTTTAACTTTATTGTAGCATCCTATTTTCATTTATTTTTTGTATTAAAATGTTGTGCTTTGAAAAATCTACCCAGTTAGTAATGTCATACAAATACAAAGCAATATTTACTTCTTTAGTTGGGTTGATTTTCAAAGTATAATGTTCTAATAAGAAAAAAAAATTTGTACTACAATGCTGTAAAAGAAAAATATAAAAATACATTACTATATTTCACAAATAAATGAAAGTAAATTGTTAATTTTTTCTTGTGTGTGCTTCTAATCTTTCTATTAAAATAGGTAATTCAATATCATGACTTTTTCATGGAGAAGTGTCTCAAGGAATGTTCACTTCTTTCTCCAATCCTCCTCAAGGTTTTCCTCATTCCCTATTCATAATGCTCTCAAATTTGCACATCTAATTTTACGAAATACAATATGAAAAAACAGAGGAATAGAATAGCATGTGAATTTAATATGATTTTCATTAAGCATTATTTCTGTATAAAGTGCTGTCTGGATAACTATTGTTTAAAAAATATTTGAGAAAACGATGACACACTTGAGGAATTGGAAGTAAAAAGTAAATGAAGTCAAATTGGTAAACAGTTCGGTTAAAAAGAAACATTGATATGTAAGCTACAACATTAAGGGGCTGTTTCTTTTTGACTTAATGAGGTTAACGAGGACAGTACTCTCTCATGTTAAAAACTGATGAATATTCTGATTTTTCTGGAATGTAAGGGTAAAATGGTCATTTGATCAGACAGACATCATTATCTGATCAGTCACTTTACCCATACATGACTTAGTGGGCCCCTAGGTCATGTCTCCATTAAGTGAAAAAGAAATAGAGTTGTATAATATAGAAGGTTTGTGAATTTGTTCTAATAATAATAATAATTAAGTTTTTGGGGGTGAATGCAGAAATTTGAGAAACTGAAACTTGTATGCCTTCAATATGCTTCTGCAACTCAGTGGCTAATGAGCTCCATTGAAGCTCCTGATTCAAACAGTTCCTTTGATGATTTGGATTCATCTTCCTTGGAAAATGTAAAGGTTTTGAAGCTAAGAAAGCCTTCCAAAAAACCAAATTCACCCACAGATGAGTCTACAGTCATCGAATGTATCCTGTAAGATCTTAAAACACCTCTTTTTCTTTCTATGTACGTATGTATGTATGTATGTATGTATGTATGTATGTATGTATGTATGTATGTATGTATGTGTGATGGAGTGGAGTGATTTTTGGCAGGAAATTTGAGAGGGAGTTTAGTAGTGAGCTGGAGAGTTTAAGGCCGATATTGAGCAGCAGGGCACAGGCAGAACCATATTTGACTCATCTTGCACAGTTAATTCTTGGTGTTGGTATGGATCACCACATCTAGATTTTTGTATTTTTTTTCTTCAATTTTACAGTTTGCTTGTTGGTTGTATTGGTTTTTTTTTTTTTTTTTTTTTTTTTGTATATATCTGTTTTGGAATGAGTGTTTTTGCTTGCATGATGAACCACTTGTGTAGATTTCATAGTAGTAAAACATGGATCATCTGGATTTGATTTTAGCCAAATACAATTTGTTTCTTGTTATTAAAATGATATGGAGTTTTTATTGATTGAAAGTATATGTCATGCCTCTTGAAAACCAAATTGTAAAACGCGATCCAACCGATTTATAATTTGGTTGGTTCAGATTGGATTTGAAGTTAATTTGTATTATTCACTTACTTCCATCTAAACGCGTAGAATACACTCTGGATTGATATGGAACAACTTTTAATAACTTCTGTCATCCTCAGCCACCTCCAACTTTTAGCACTTGATAGGATCAGCCCCTTCATTAACCAACTTTAGCTTTAGCTTTATGACCAATACAACTACTAAAATTAAAACCTGCATTAACCAACTTGCAGAAACATTTCCAAGCTAATGACACAAATAAAATGGACATTTAATCCTTATTAAGATCGCATGACAGGGTAACAGCAAATTATATAGTAGAAATCAGTTACAATGGACGGGAGCCATCATGCAATGAATTAGATAAATGATGAATTATGACAGAATATTAAGCACAGCTAAAGTTGTAAAATTTTGGGAGATTAAGTATCAACTTTATAAAATGTTTGGACTTTTACCCATCTTTTGTTCTTGTGTCTTATACTCGAACAAGGCAAATGTTTTGGTACAATTTGGATCACAAGGGAGGAGAAAGTTTATTATTAAGAAAGAGAAAGGAATGACTGATACAACATATCTATCTATACACCAACCAACACACTCAAATACCTAATTAATTAACATAGTTTATTATTTAGTGTGACATCAGTTGCTTCCTGTGGTGCTCCCCGTCTAACTGTTTCTTTATTTAGCCCCTTGCATTCATGGAAATTCAAATGTCGGATAGATGACATGCTGGCTAACCACATGGGCAGTTCTTGTATTCCAAATCCATCTATGTGTAACCAAGACAGTGAGGTGAGGTGTTGTATTTCTTCAGGTATCAACTCCCAATGATCCCAACCTCTCAATTCTAACGAGTGAAGGTGGTTACTTAACTTCTCGATGCCTTGGAGACTTGGGAAAGAATCGAGCTCCTTTGAGAACGGACCAACTCTCAACTCATTTAAGAAGGCAAAACAGTCAAACATTTTGTGAGGCAAGGAAGTCAGTTTGTCGCAATGGATAATTTGCAAAGTATTCAAAGAATGACACTGGTTGGGTAAATTGGTTATTTCTGAAAGACTAGGACACATGGCAATTTTTAAAGATTCGAGAGATGTGAGGCCTTGTATGCTCTTAATAGACACCAGACCTGTGCAGGCTCTAATTTCTAAGGAAACAAGAGGATGGGGATGGCACTCATCTAAGAGAATAATCTTTGGGCAATGAGTAATCTCCAACTTCTCGAGGACAGGCGATATCATTGTTGAGCTATTGGTTGCTCCATCTATCCACTTTTCCAGGCTGAACATACGCGATAGTTTCAGCGATCTTAACGATGGAGACAAAGGCTTTTTTGATCCAGTAACATCGGGAATACTTAAGCATGTCAAGCTGTCTATATCCTCCAACTCAAGATCCCGAAGATGTGGCAGGTTCTCAAGCGTCGGAAGACAGAGGCAGCTCCTACAGTCAGATAATGTGATTGACGGGCACCTCTTGATAGATAAAGATTCAAGAGATGTAAGGCCTTGTATGCTCTTAATGGACGCCAGACCAGTGCAGTTCTGGATAATTAAAGAAACAAGAGGATGGGGATGGCATTCATCTAAGAGAATCATATTTGGGCACCTCCAAATGACCAACTTCTCAAGGACAGGGGATATCATTTTTGAGCTGTTGGGTTCTCCATCTATCCACTTTTCCAGCTTTTTCATACCCATTAACCAGAGCAATCTCAACGATGGAGACAAAGGCTTGTTTGATCCGGTAACACTGGAACTCCTTAAGCATGTCAAGCTGTCCATACCTCCCAACCAAAGATCCCGAAGATGTGGAAGGTGCTCAAGGGTTGGAAAAGAGAGGCAGCTGCTACATCCATATAATCTGATCTCCACCAGCTTGTCAAGGGGAGTCCATTTCCGTTCGATATGGATTGCCATCTTCGTTACCCAATCTGGAAAATTATCACCACAAAAATTTATAATTCTCAATATCTTAACACCTCCAGGGGGCTGCAAGCCTTCCAATACATCCTTGTCAGCAACTCTGTTGGAGCCTTGATCATTCCCACTCCAATTGAACTCAATATCGTATAAATTTTTCTTTCTCGATAAATCTGCCTTGACAGCATCCTCTTTGCTCCTAACATTTTCTAGATCGACAATACAGAGCTTTCCAGTAAGGTTATTCAAATGGCGTAGCTCTTCAATACCATGTCCCTTCCTTCTAAGCACTTTGACGGAAGGCAATTTTCGGATAAGAGTCCATTGTCCCACAATATTGGTGGGAATGTTTTGGTCATAAATGAAATATCGCAGGCTTATCAAATTTCTCATAGTTTTTGGAAACTTGTTGACATGATAGCAATTGTGCAACTTCAGAGTTTGCAAGTGGTATAGTTTACCAATAGATTTAGGAAGAACACTAATATACGTCTTTGACAAATCAAGATACCTAAGATGCACCAACTCTCCAATTGAATCGTCTAACTTCTCAATACTATCTTTGTTGAGTTTTAGGATGCGTATGCACTTTAATCGTTGAAATGAAAACGTCTTCCCAACTTCACCTTTGATGAACAATGTATGCAAAGTTCTAGCCACCATCTTCCTTTCAATGAACATAGAAACCTCCGCTGCCAATTTATAGTTCTGTTCTTGGTAAAATGCGAGATGTTTAACCTGAGGGATACATGTAATGTCATCATTTGTCGCATCCACCAGACATAAGCTTTCATGTTTTGAAAGTGATAATGAAAGATCATGCACCAGATCATGCATGCTACAAGTGATGTGACCATACAGCTCATCCCTTTCAACATCTTGGAACAATGAATTGCTAACCAAAATTTGAAAAATATCATTTCCCACATCATCCACCTCCTTGTCTTTTTCCTCATCTGCTTGAACCAACCCAAAAGCCATCCAAAGTTGGATCAGTTCTTCCTTTTTCATGAGTGTATCTTTCTTAAAGATGGAACAATATGCAAAGCATTGCTTAGCCATAGAATTAGGAAGATTATCAAAGCTTAGTTGCAAGCTTTTTTCAACTCTATCCCTTTCATCTTCTAGATCCCAGACTTTGCTATTTTTGATGGACAACCACTTTTCTTGGTCATTGTAATTTTGCAACATGCCTCCTATTACCTTTACTAGCAACGGTAAACCACCACACTTTTTCACAATATCACGCCCTATCTCCTCCAATTCGGTTAGTGGTGATTGACCTGGTAGAAACGCTCTCTCTTTAAAGATGTACCAACAATGATCACTAGAAAGACCTTTTAAAGGACATGAATCCATCGCCATAGCCTTAGTTCCGATGTCAAGTTTCCGGGTAGTAACAAGAATGCTACTTCCAATTTGGGACTTCACATTTATCATAACACTCCTAAAGTCTTCCCAATATAATCTCTGTTCATCCCAGACATCATCCAGGACTAGCAAATATCTTTTTGAACCCAACTTCAATTCAAGATCTCGAACTAAATTGACCATTGTTTCCAACTTAGGTTTCTCTCCTGCAACAGATTCATAGATCTTTACGAGAAGTGTGTTGATATCAACCTTAACCGACACACACAACCAAGCTTTCACATCAAAATGTTGCTGGATTTTTGGATTATTGTATACGGACTTAGCCAGAGTGGTCTTCCCCATCCCGCCCATTCCCACAATAGGAACAATCGTAAGTTTTTCTTCTTTTCTTAACTCGGTTAAAAGGTGTATGATGCGTTCTTCCTCATCCTCCCTCCCAACAATTTTGAATTCGCCTAAATTTGGATCTGTCTCCAGGTAGGGGCGATATTGAACAACAGGGCCAGGCTGTTCATTTTGTAGTCCCAACTCGTTTGCTTGTTTATTGATTTGAGACAACTTTTCGTTAATGTTTTTGATTTTATGACCCATTTCACTACGAAAGAAAAGCTTTTTCAAGCTTGGGAGAGAGGGTACCTTTATTGCCACCCGATCTCGCTTCTTTACCTCACGCCTCAACATTTCGTAGTGAACCTCATCGACTACATCATCAGCTTCAGCAACCACCTCTTTTAGCTGTTTCAGCCACTCCATCACACTATGTTTTTGACCTTTCTGATTCTCGGCATCCTGTAACTTGGCACGAATCATTTTCAAGGTCCCTTCAAGTGTGTACAACTTCTCTTTGTAACCCCAAGCAAGGGCGACTTCGTTGACAGCTATGGATGCTAACTTTTTCAGGATCGCCTCGGCAGCAACATTAACTAAAGCGTCGGCCATTTTCAAATTTCAAGGGTGTGTGTATGTGTGTTTGAGATACGAGAGAGAGTCGATGGAAGAGCGTGAAATATAAAGTCACACAATTCAAAACTCGCAACATGGAAAACAGAAAAGATGCTTCAACATATTCAATATTAATTTTATCTTAAAAGAAATCAATATAATATTTGTAATTGGGGATTTTTTTATGTACCGTGATTCCCAAATGTAAACTTTTTTTTTTAATATATATATTTTTGTTATTATTATATAATATTAAATCAATTAAAATCATGTTTTTATTTCTTATTTTTATTTTATTTTTATTTTTATTTTTTTTTATTTTTTTTGTCTTTTTTCCTTTTAAATTGTTTGGATGTTACCTTTTTTTTATCGAATTAAAAAAATATTTTTTTTAATGACATTAATATAAACGATCTTAATGCTATCTTTTTGTTAATGTAGGAGTTTTGAACCATATCAACTACAAATTACATTTATTTTGTAATTAATTGAAAATTATAGATGATTATAAATATTAAAACGAAATTATGAATTCAAAATTTTACCCTTAAAAAAAATAAACAAATTCTAAAGATTTTCACTACAATGTTATTATTAAACATACAATGTTGTTATTAAACAAATTAAACATTAAACATTAAAATAAGAGAAAATGAAAAAAATAGCCAAATATACTAATTATTTTGTGGAAAATAGCAAAAAAATTGAAATTGCAAATTTGGCCACAGAAATCATAGATGGGAATGGTCCATCTGCGAATGTACAAGTGGAGTATTTTTTTTAATTTTTCTTTATATATATATATATATAGGGGTTTACCAGGCTAAAATCGCAGATGGATTGTGTCCATCTGCGATTTCCTCTCTCTTTCATCTGCGAATATATATATATATATATATATATATATATATATATATATATATATATATATATAATTTTTTTAATTTTGACTATGAAATCAATGGGTTTGACTACAAAATAACCTTATTATATATAAACTTTTGTAGAAAATTATCAGTTTACTTGTTATTTCTTTAGGAAATTTCTTTAAAATCTCTCTAAAAAAATGATTGAATATTTGGTTTGTCTTGTAACTGGTGGGAGATGGCAAGTTATTGAAACAAATCTGAAATATGTATGTCCACATGCAGGTATTTCTGAATTCGCTTTGATATTTTCTGAGTATATTAGTTATAGTGATTTTGTATCTTTGGTGAGAAGCAAAATTGGTTTGTTAGACAAATATAGAATTAGTCTTCGTTTCCATCATCCTGAATTGAATTATTATATAGCTATAGTTGAAGACATGGATGTTAGAATGTTGATAAATGTAATCAAATGTAGCGGAGGAAGGGCTGTGAAAGTGTTTGTGGTGGTTGATGAAGGAGATGAGGTTAATGAGACTGGTCAGAGTGGAAATCAGCCGATTGGTAATTTATGCAGCTATAAAGGGAGCAACGATCCGATAGGTACTTTCAATACTCCTAGTGTACCTCAATTTCAAAGTGTTGCTAAAAATGTTAATGTTAGTTATTCACCTATTCACTATGTGGATCCTGAGAATTACAAGTATGTTGGTGATGATGATGTTGGTACATATCTTAATGACGTGGGTGGTTGTTGTGTTGATGTTCCCAAACAAGAAGTTAAAGTTATGAATAGGCGTGTAGTAGATAAAAGTAAAAAGAAAAAAAAAATTATGCGTCAAAAAGATGAAAAAAAGCATGTTTACGGGGATTATGTTGATGTTGCTGATGTAGGTTTAGATATAACTGACTTAGAAAGCAATTCAGATGGAGATGAGTTGGGTGATGAAGTTAAAGCTAAGTTTCCCGATAACCTTTTTTACGGTATGCCCCCTCTACCAGCATGCCTAGTTGATATTAATGAAGATATCCTAACACAGATGGTAGACATCAATCTTCAAAAGATTGAATGTGAGAGTATATTTACGAACAAAGAACTTTTAAAGCGGGCTATTGGTAAAAAAATGTCTTAGAGAAGGTTTTCAGACGAGGAAAGTAGATCCACCAAATCAAGGTATGAGGCTGTGTGTGTTTCGAATAATTGTTCTTGGTTACTAAGAGCAAAAGCAATTAAAAATTCTGATGGACTTTTCCAAGTGAATAAATTTGTTAATGTACACACATGTTCTTCAACAATTTTGCAACCTAATCATCGATAAACAAACAAATATGTTTTGCGTGAATATCTTGCTGATGTTTTGGCTGAAGATTATAGTAGAGTTTATCGGGGAAAGGATATTATTAATGATATGAATGCTCAATGGAATATCAATATCTCATACCATCAGGCATGGCGTGCGAAGCAATATGCATTGTTGTTGTTAAGGGATACGAAAGAGGATTCTTTTACCAAACTTCCGGCTTATTTCCACAATTTGGTCAAACATAATCTGGGTACGGTGACACATATTAAAACAGATGGTGATGATTGCTTTGAGTTTTTGTACCACACACTTGGTTGTTCGGTTAGTATTTTAATATTTTATTATTTTTTACATTTTTATTTTGGTGTATTTGAATAGATATATAATGTATTGTAGGTACGTGCTTTTGTCAATTTTTGTAAACCGACCCTTGTAGTAGATGGAGCCCACCTAAAGGGCGAGTTCAAAGGTATCATGTTACTTGCAGTTACTAAGGACGGACAAAACCAAATATTACCGGTTGTATATGGTATATGCAAAAATGAGTGTACAGATTCTTAGACATGGTTTTTTTCAAAAACTACGTGATTGCATAGGCAATATGCAGGAGCTTACAATTATATCTGATAGGTCTCCATCTATAGCAACATCCATTGCCAACATTTTTCCTCACGCTCATCATGGAATATGTGCTGTCCATTTGTATTTCAACATAGTATCTAGATTCGGGAAGAGTAACATAGTTAAATGGATTTTTTGGGAGGCTTGTAGGGCGTACACAGTTGATGCTTTTGACGCTGCCATGGAAGTTATGAAAAAGACAAAAGAATCAGTATGGGAGTACTTAAAAAGTATAAATCCAGAAAATTGGTCTAGGGCACATTTTAGAGGGAACCGATACAATCTTATGTCGTCCAACAGTGTGGAGTCTATAAATGCATTATCTAGACACGCACGTAAGGTGCCGATACTTATGTTGATCGATTTTTTTCCGTGCAACAATGTAACAATGGTGGTTTCAAAGACGTAACTTTGTAGGTATTAAGTTAATTTTTAATATTAATGTTTTATTAAATGTTATTGATCTTAACTTCTTCATTTTGTCTGTTTTTAAGCGGAAGCAACAACAACACTCACCCCTTGGGCTGATGATATTGTAAAAGAAAACAAAAAAACTTTTAGTAAGTGGGATGTTCGCATGATCTCAAATACGAAATGCGAGGTCAAAAAGGGGGCACGAAACGTGATTGTTAATTTCCAACAAATGACATGTACATGTAGGCATTGGCAACTTGATGGGATACCTTGTGGTCATGTCATAAGATGTTTATCAGTGTAAAATTACCAAGACTGCTCAAGGTATGCATTAAATGCTTACTTTACTGAAACACTAAGGAAAACATATGAGGAATCAATAAACCCTTTGCCAAAGCCATCCGAATGGGATATCCCCGATGATTTGATGAT
The DNA here is from genome assembly GCF_052625555.1 of Lactuca saligna. Taxonomy (NCBI): domain Eukaryota; kingdom Viridiplantae; phylum Streptophyta; class Magnoliopsida; order Asterales; family Asteraceae; genus Lactuca; species Lactuca saligna. The sequence continues at coordinate 50,878,017 of NC_136418.1, read as the reverse complement.
TGTTAAGCCACCTATAATGGATAAACGTCAGCCAGGCAGGCCAAGAAACACAGACTGCATTACATCCCAAGGCGAGGGTCCAATTAGAAAAGAGTGTTCTATATGTGGTCAACTAGGACACACGAGAAACAATTGTATTGGAAGGGCGTCCGATAGTGGAGCACATCGCACAAAAATTTCTACTGCAGAAATGACATTTAATATTGGTGGTTCAGCGAGTTGCTCACAAACCTATGACGCAAATTTTGATATAAAACAACCTTGAAATGAAGAGTTGTTAACTTATTATGTATTGTAATTTTTGTATTAAATCTTACCAGACATTGTTATGCTTTCATATTTTAGTTTAGTTTGTAGATTATAACAATTAATGAAGCTTTTATATTATAATATTTAGTTTGCATATAACAATTACAAGATGTTATTTAAAAAAAAACAACAAACGATCCTTTTTCACCCTAAGGTGTATCATGATAATGTTACAACATTTTTGTAACTAATTTTTAAACTCAGGGAACTGCAATGGGTACTTCTCTTTCTCGATTGTTATATAGTCATCCCTAATTCTCATTTTATCTTCCAAACGATTCTTTTGCACCCTAAGGTGTATCAACTACTCGTCCTTCTCAGCAAGCTATTTTTCAGTCGTTTTGATTGCCTTCTTAGTATATTTTTATCCATTCTTCATGCTCTTTGATTTTTTTTTATTGAGGTCTATCCATTCTTGAGCTTGTTTTCATTCCGATGCAATATCATTACCACGTTGAGTGAGAAGTCGGGATGACTCTTTGTCCTGTTCTTGTTGTTCTTCAGCCTTCTTCAATTCTTCAAAATTTTCATCTGACATATATGGGCCGGAGGAAGAGGGTGTAAAAAAAGGGTCGACTGAATCACAGTAGTAACAATCTACTTCGTTGCATGAGCAAACTTCGAATTTTTGTGAGGAACTCATAATAAAGTTGAGATTATAATAAACTGGTGCTATAAGTGGTATTTATACATACTAGTCCAAATGCAACCATATCGTAGTTAGAGTTGTAATTCATAGTCGAACTTTGAAATGACTACACATTAATGACAAGTCATTGTAGTAACCTGCAAATCGTAGTCAAACTCTGAAGTGACAAGACATAAATGACTGTTTGACATGATAAGTCACTACAACAACCTGCAAATCATAGTCCAAATGCAACCATTTCATAGTCAAAGTTGTAATTCATAGTCCTGTATTTATTAATATAAATAGATGTTTAAGATCTACAAACCAAACACCCATATCACTTAAACGAAACCAACTCCCATATTTAGAAATGTCATCGAATGCAGAAACTTCTTCGAATGAAGTACCTGGTTCCAATTCTGAACGACCATGGAAGAGAAACGAGGTGTTGGTTCTAACACGATGCTGGCTAAATGTTAAGGAGGGTGTACCATTACTTGCTCCCCCCATTTCCTAGTAGGCGATGAATGGACCCGCATAACAACTTTGTTCAACCATGAGATGGGAGAAGGACAACAACGACAACAATTAGATGTTGTTAGTAAATGGATAGATGTAAAGGAAGAAGTCACATGGTTCAATTGAGCGTGTAATTATGCGAAAAGTACCAAACTTCGTTGTCGAGACGAAGAAGAGTTCTTGGAAGTTGTTATAGATTTTTACATCTATGAGCGTGAAGGCAGAGACTTCGAATATAAGGAAGTTTGGAAGGTTGTTAAAAATAATTAGTATTTCATGTAGACCGCTCTATTTTCTGTTAAAATAACCCATGGACTTGTTTTTTATTTTAATGCTTTGTTTGTAGTAATGTTATAACTTTAATGTTTCATGTAATGGTTGTTAGTTTAATAGTTTAAGTTTAATTCATTGTTTTTAGTAATGTTTTGTAATGTTTGTAATGGTTCATGGAATTGTTGTTAGTAATGTATTGTAATGTATCATGAAAACTAATGCAATGAGCATTTATTAATTAAAAATAAACATAGGAGGTGCATCCAATACATATGTAATACATGAAAATAACCTAGTACACACCTAATAAATTGAAATAGATATTAAATAAATGAGATATATTTCAAAATATTCCAAGGGGCTTCAAACTGGAATTCCAACCCGTCACTTAATGATTTGTATTCCTCCTTAGCAGCTTCCAAGATGACCTCCTCAGTAGCATTTAAACGGGTGTCGTCCATTTTGGTATAAAGATCGTTGAATAATAGAACTTTAGTTTTCATTTCATACCATCTTGATAAGATGTCCAGTTCGTCACGATCGTTTGTTGTAGTCATTCAGTTTTCAGCGTTGAAGATATTGGTTAAACGAGTCCAAAACATAGGATCGTTCCACTTGCTGGTCTCGTACACATGAATATATGCACGTGTAAGAACCAAGAACTCCTCATTGCTCCATGGTATAAAACTCATTTTTAGTGAAACAAAGAGAGTAAAATTTCAAAAATAATATATGAATAACTGTAACATCGTTTAGTAAACTGTTTTTTTAACTTAATGTCAATTTATAGTAGTTTATACATAATATCGCAGTCTAATCTTCTAATTTGTCTGCAATTCATAGTCCAACTTAACTGAAGAACGCAGTGTACTAACTGAGAACACAACAAATCACTGTTCGAGTTGAAAAGTCATTGCATCGAATGACAACACAATACACTGCTACTTGAGTTGACAAGCCATTGCACTGGGAAAATAAGGAGTCGCTATAAATAGTTGTTTATATCCATTTTAATTGTATCGCATTACTTTTCCCCTTGCAAATATGGACTCACCTGTACCACATAGATGGAGCAACGAAGAGGAGGTCGCTTTGGTTCAAGCTTGGATTGTAACTCTAGAGGAAAATTTTCCACCGGGTCCGCCAGAAGTTCGCGTTGGATCATTTTGGTCTCGTGTCTGTCACTTGTTTCACCATCAAATGGGGCGTACTCAATATCGAAGAAGAAGAGATGTCAAAGTGAAGTTTCTGGATTTGAAAATAAAGGTCAAGCATTTTCAACGTATTTATAACGAGCTGGATAATGAACATGCGAATATGGATGAAGACATTCTCATACATGTGGCTTTTGAACTATACTGTTTCGAATCTGATGGTAGAGAGTTTACCCACGGAGATGCATGGAATCTTTTAAAGAATGTCCCTCACTTTTAATATGCATGTCGGTTAAGTTATTTGTTTTTCGTTAGTTAAGTTGCTTGTTATTGTACGTGTGTTTTGTGAGTAGTTAAGAAATCTCCCTTACTTTTAATGTATGTTGTTTCCTCAATCGCAATTAAAAATTGAATTAAGATAACAGGTCCATAATCAATTCATTAAAACATTAACCCATAACTAGTACATAACATGACATAAAATGCAACATCATACATAAATAAATAATACATAATATGACATAAAATGCAAACAGGGTACATGAATAACTACTTCTTTTAGGGAGGTAACATGACCACCCTTTCATTTGGTATTTCCCAGTGCACATGTGATGGTATAGAATTCACCGACTCAGATACAAATGCAACTCGATACACGAAAGCAGTGAACTTATAACCAACCATTTCGTGAATGGCTTCAGACGTACGGGTTTTTAGAGATGCTATAGTGTAGCCACATGGTATACCGCTTTTTTGCCATTTCCCACAACTACATACCCTACGTTCAAATTGTACTTTGCTGGTGGCAAAATTGTCATCGACTTCAAATGTATCCCCATACAAACGTCTTGCCACCCAATTATAAGACTTGCTGACACATTTTTGAACCTTATTCTCAAGATAAGGGGTCACCCCACCAGACAACCTCCCTGCAAAAAACAAACATATATTAGTGATAAGTAAAAAGTAAATGAGATACATTACCAAGAAATATTAATTAACTCAATAAAACAAATATGTTATACCACGCAACCTAAATCCACAAAACAGTATTGAAAGTGGTTGGTATCCGTTTTATTGATGGCTATGAAGATATTAGGATTTGTTCTTTGTAGATTATGCAAGAATATTGGTAGCTGAGAAAAGCTTCTTTCAGTGTAAGTACTCATTTTCACAAGCAATGAAAGTGTTTTACAATCATCACACGAATACAACTATAATTATATACAAATTAGTATTTCTCTACAGTTCATACTTCATAGTTCAACTTTTTAAATTCATAGTCAAACCAGTTCATTTCATAGTCAAACATCACTGACTGACAAGACAAGACAAGACAATGTACTTGTCTGCAGTTCATAGTTCAACTTTTTAAATTCATAGTCAAACCAGTTCATAGTCAAACATCACTTGCCAACAAGACAATAAAATGTACTTGTATGCAGTTCATAGTTCAACTTTTTGAATTCCTAGTCAAGCCAATTCATTTCATAGTCAAACATACGTGTCTGTAATAAAATTTCTTCTATAAATAGGTGTAAAGTCACACCATGAAATTTATCTGTGAAAGTAATTCATATTTGATAGAATAAATAAGGCGAATGACATACTGTAATTGCGGAGGTGAACATATCATTAGGATTTCGGGTACAACTACAAACTCATGAAGATTATTTTACGCTTGCCTATATATGGTATCATGTTCTTAACTTCATTCATATTTACACCCTCATGATTATATGGCAACAATTCTTATTGTTAATGTTTAAATTTACAGGGACCAAAATGCGGGTTTATCAGTTGGGTTGATGAAGAGAATGACCAATCATCTATGGTAATAGCTAAAGTAGCTAACTATAATAAGCACTTTCAATCGGAAAATAAGAAGTTAAAGATAGCCTTGGTTTGTAGTTGGGTGTTGTTTTTGGCAATTATTGTTTACAAGTTGTAAGCTTTTTAATATTGTTTTGATAGTTTTGAAGTTGTTACATCAATAAATTGTTGTATTTGTTTTTATGTTTAGAGCAGTGTACTTGTAACGTTAAAACAAATGGTGGTGTCGTTGTTATGTTGTAAGTATTTAAGTTATTACTAGGTCATTAAATCCAACATTCAATTACATATACAAATATATAATCCAACTACATAGGACCAAGACTCGACCCCCAATAAACTTTTGCCATCCGTTGGCGAAACTCTAAAGTTGCGTTCCTTGGGTCAATAAGTTCACGTATTGGTTGCCTTGAAACTAATTGTTCCATAAACATACAAACAAAAACACCGCAATATCCCAAATGACTACTTTGTTGGAGAACATTTGTTTTGAAAATGAATTGCATATTCAATGGAATCCTTGGGATGTTCCTCCGGGCCCAATAGTCAATATTGTCTAAATAATCTGCCACCCGAGCTTCAAATTTGGTAAAGGTTCCATCATAGTTGAATTTTTCATAAGCCCCTCTACTGAGACTGTCATAAATATGGACTTCCATTGATGCCGATCGTAGTTCCCCAAATAACCAGTGATTAGGGGATGAATGAATCGGCATTAGGACCTGTATAAGGATAATTTTTTTTTTATGTTTACATATCATAATACAAAAACATAACAAAAAAATTTTCAAAAAATAAAATTCAGTTTACCGTATCGACATCCCACCAAGCAACCATGAAGTTGGGGTATGTAGCAATACCAACCATAAACGCCCTCCAATCGTACCCTTCCTCCAGAACATGGCAAACAAAAAAATTTGGAGGCATTATTCTATGTCGGTCGCTATCAAAACGTCTCTCTATCAGTAGTCTATACCAAATGGTGATATGCTGCACAAAATTATGATACTTTTGTTATTAACTAAAAAACAAAAAAAAAATTAAAATAATAAATTAAAAATTATTTTACCGCTGCCTCCAACCATCCGTCGTGTGTATGCCCAAACAAGTCGCTCCAAAAATCTCTATCTAACACCAAATTAAACAAACGATGATGCACGTCATATGAATGAAATAAATAATTTTGGATCACAACCTCACCGCCTGCTACATAAGGTTGCAGGCGCAACATGGAGAAGTCGTGAACAACAGCAAATGCCGGAGGAGGAACGAGGCTTGTTGATTTGATATCAACCTTCATTTTTTGTCTTCTTTTTTGCTTCGGTGTCGTGTGCAACTAAAACAATATTCAAATGTTTAAATCTCTATCTTTCAAATAATTCATATAAAAATAAAATTCTATTATTACGATATAAGCTTTTAAATTAAACGAATACCTCAGTGTAAGGAGGACACAAATACTTTGATGGATTTCGAGCCCTCGGTCTATCGGGTGTAACTTCTTTGCCATCAAAACCATAAGCATCATAATAATATACATTTCCCATCATTATTAAATCATCTTCCTCCGACACCTAAATTAATAAGAAATAATCTCTAATTAAAAAATGTTTCAATCTACTAAAAAAATTAAATAAATGTAAGTATAACAACCTCTTTAGCTTCATTATAATCATTTACATCAAACACATCATCATCAAAATTGTTCCTACTACAACCCGCATTCTCATTCATCTCCTCCAACCCCTACATTATATATAATAACCTTGTTGTCTTCAATATCACCAAAAACATTTTTATTTTTATTATTTTTATTCATCCTTTCACCTTCTACAACCTACATTTTCAACTATAAAATATGAACAAAAATTTTCAAATATGTTAATAAATTTAAAAAAATGTAGCGTGTAACTAACCGGTTGATCAAAATTTGTTTGGAATACTGCAAGCTCCTCAAAACTGATGTTATTCCATAGATCTTCATTATTCATTTCTTCAATAAACACCTCAGTAGGTTCTCGGTTCATAAACACCTGTTGTTCTATTGCATGTAGTCGTTTCAACACCTCCTTTAAGCTGGGTTTCCCACTACGCCCACCTCTACCGTGAGAGCGACCACTAGACGACATACTAGACGAAGATTCGTCTTGTCTCCTAAAATGGTCCCGTACTGGGGATGGAACTGATTTCCGTTCACCATATACATATTCTTGAAATGAGTTGATGACATATTCTTGAAATGACATATAATAACAAGATGTCATCTCATCATCACTCGGTGACATTTTATTTCTTGGTCGTTGTCCCTCGTAAAAAATTGAACATATTAAAAATGCATATAAAAGTATAATAATTTATTTTATTAAAAATAATTTTTTTATAAACCTATATCTTTGAAAAAATATTGTTCACATCAACCCATTTCAATTTTTTTGTGTCACTCCATCGTTTCATCCGAGACATGTCTCTATTTTTTCTCAATACAAATCCACAGGCTCGAACAGCTGGAAGCATCTCATATATCCATATCTACATTTTTTACAATTATAGTAATAAAAGTTAATATTAAAATAACTAACATAACAATAAAAGCATTTAAATATAAATAATTTTTTATACCCTAAATGGAGCCGTAAATCCTGAGACGGAGTATTTTAAAGTTTAACGACGCTCAGGCAGTGATTAAATATTTATTTATCTTGTTCCACGTATCCTCAAGGTCCTCATAGGTAAAATCCCACAAATAGCTACCCCAAGCAAAACTAACAAAACAAAAAAATATTAGTTATAATATACATTCACATTAATAATATGAAACTTTCAAAGTAAACAAAAAATACTTGTTCCAGACATCCAAATTCTCAGCCAAAAAAAACCAATCTTGTGGCACCCGATCATTTATTTCTTTTCCCAAAAAACCTTCATACGAAATGTATATCAAACATACTCTAACTGCATCAGTGTCGCCAACTTCTAAGAATGAATGATTAAAAATAAAACTTTTCAGGTCACCGATTTTCACCGAACTATTTGTATGGTTCGGAAATAAACGTTCATGCAATAAACATCTTTTTTTACTACTAACTATTTTTTCTGACACTTTTTGCCGATCATTTTAGGATACTCGCCAAAATTCAACCCGGTTATCAAACAAAACTCTTCCGGACCATATACCACTTTCGTATCACCCACTCTAAAATATAACCGTTTTATTCCATATGGAGATAAAACAGCGTCCGACCGTATATGATGAAGAAACATCTTGTGGAACAGCAATCCATCCCCTTGCAAACGAGGGACGTCCAACAAGTAACCAAATACTGTTTGTCTAAAAATATCACGTCTGGCATCATCTAACACATCAAATACTTCTCATATGTTACACCCCGATCCTTTTAAGTTCACAATAGCTTTAACATTTAACATTGAAATTATTAGAATCATGATGCACAAAAAACAATAACATATTAGAAAACTAAACAACTATTTCATTTTAAAATATCGGAATATTAAATGCAATAATAATCGAACATTCAAATTACAAACATAAACAATGAAAAAACCAACATTTAATCAATAATTTCTATATTTACACTGAAAAACAATAACATACTATAATAATTTTTCAACTTAAACGACAACTATATACAATTTTTCAAGTTATACGACAATTATACAAACGATATTTAACTTTCAAATTAAATAAAATAACATATTCTAACCATACTATAACAAATTTTTAACTTAAACGACAAGTATATACAAATTTTCAAGTTAGACGACAAATATACAAACGACTATTGTAAACATATTGTAAACATTATTATAACCATTTTTCAAGTTATACTACCACTTATACGATATATACAATTTTTCAAGTTATACAACAACTATACAAACGACAAATAACATATTCTAACCATGTTATATCAATTTCTCAACTTAAACCACTAACCAAACATATTGTAAACATTATTGTAACACTTTCTTTAACTTTGAACTTAAAAAAAAAATAACATATTCTAACCATTTTACTAAATGTACAACTAACCAATGTACATTCTACGCAGTCTATACTTGTACATTCATACAACCACTAACAAAATAGCATTAAAACTTCAAGTTTACTAACAAATAATATTAAATCTATCAAATACAACAAAATTACCCAATCACAAACAATATAATTTCAGTTTTTTACACAAACTAATACAATAAATAATAAAATAATAAAAACAAATAGTAAATAAATGTTAATTCAAACATAAAAAAAAGTTAAAATCTAACCATATTTTCGGGATTGTTGAAAAAATTGTCCATTTTCTTCAAGAAATCGTCACAAGGAATCGCCGAGAGATAGAGAGTTTTTCTATATTGAAGAGTGAAAAATGAAGGAAAAAAAACGGTTTTATAGTATTTTGTTCGGAAAAGCGCAGGTGGAACAGGCAAATCGCAGATGGACTATTCCATCTGGGAAGGTACAAGTGCCTAAAGCACAACTGTGCTTTAGGCACTTGTACCTTCGCAGATGGAAGGGCAAAATCGCAGATGGGTCATTTCCCTTTGCGATTTCAGTGGTTATAATTGCAATTTTTATTTTTTTGGCTAAATTTGTAAGGTAATTAGTGTATTTGGCTAATTTTGTAATTATCTCTTAAAATAATTAAAATTTTACATTCGGTTGAGCGTGAGACAACGTAAGCATACAATGTTATTATTAAACAAATTAAAATTTTACATTTTACTAATTATCTGATACGTTAACTATTTCAAATATTAAAACGATATTATGAATTCAAAATTTTACCCTTAAAAAAATTAACAAATTCTAAAGATTGTCACTACAACGTTATTATTATACATACAATGTTATCATTAAACAAATTAAACATTAAACATTAAAATAATTAAAATTTTACATTCGGTTGAGCGTGATAAAACATAAGAATACAATGTTATTATTAAACATATTAAAATTTTACATTTTACTAACTATCTGATACGTTAACTATTTCAGGACAACGATTATTGCGTTGTCTATATGGTGGAACGTAAGCATTCAATCAAACATGATACAGTGTTTTCCATTTGGTAGAGCGTGCTGATTTGTGCATATTCCATATCTAAGAAACATTAGCCATTGGATGACCCTTTTGTAAATCAACCTTAACATAATGAAAACGTTAAGGAGGGTGATATTTATAATTGGATGATTTGGGAAATCTTGTGGACCACTCCAAAGTGGGAAAGACGTTGAAGATTTGAGCTTACTTAAGAAATAAACAATAACACCATACTTATTAGCAATTAGAATACCACTGTTAGGCATAATCATCCAATATTTTCGAATCGCGGGTGTTCCATAGAAATTCAACGCTTCATTAACGGTATTTACGTCATTTGCAAAAACCACTCTATAATCATCAATGTGCATCAATAACTCTCCGTATTAGTCCGTCTGAATTTGATGCCAATAATCTTCACTATAACCAAGAGCAACAACTACTGCTCGAAATCCACAATGTACATCTCCTTCCACATTTTGTATGTTTGACACATATGGTTGAAATTCATTTGAAATATCATCCATAAGTGTATGGTCGAAGTATGATCTTTGATACGTTGGTTCCTGGTTGAACATTGAAGATTCTCCAAACAAATACGTACTCTGCCTCTCCGGTTCTGGTTTCTGGTTGAACATTGAAGATTCTCCAAACGAATATATCAGTCATGTCTTCCACCATAGGATGCTCATCTTTAGTTAACCGTTTTGCAGATGCATGACCCTCCATATACATTGCACGATCATGATTATGTTCACCATTTTTAACCATCAAGGTCCAATAATCATAAGTCTTATAATCATTTCCGACCAATTCAAAGGGACAATTTTTTTTGTCCCTTATTTATGCCAGATGTATTTGTACCTCTATAGACACAACTCTGATCACAAACTAAAATGATTTTTGAAACATAGTTTGCATTTATTTCGAACTTTTATTTCTTTGTAATGACCACATATCCAAGAGTTCGTGCCACATTGTCAACCCACTCCTTCAAATTTTCATGAGTGCTAAACACCTAACAAATCAAATACATACCTGACCAGTTTGAAAATTGTCTCAACGTATTAATATACAAAACTATAAAAAATAAACAACCTGATCAGTTTTAAAATTCGCCATATGATTCAGTTGTTGTAGATGTATTAATTTAGACAAAGATATGAGATATGAAATTTTTGAATGATTTCAGTCGATCGATCGATCGTATTATGTAACATCCTGTTGTCAAGGTAATTTTAATTTCAACTCTGTGTTTGAATAATATTGCATCTCAGCCCTTGGCATTGAAAAGGATTGCAAAATGTCCCATAGTGGTAATATCGTAATTTTGCCCAAGTGTAGTACGATGAGCGTACGTTTTGTACGCTAGGCATACTAGGGCGCGCCCTAGTATGCTGGGCGTACATCTCGTACACGGGGTGTACGTAAGGAATGTCCAAACCCTAATTTTTAGGGTCTGATCCATATTTAAACCCCCATTATAGCCTCATGTCTCATTCCTTCATCAGTCTCCCTCTGTGAAAATGATCCCAATCAAACCTTAAGTGAGAATAGTGCATTTTGGTGACCTTTGAGTGTGTTTTTTTGTGTTCAAAAAGAGGAAGAAGGTGGTGGTGAACCTTAGAAGCTAGAAGCAAGCTTGGATATGGAAGTCTTGCATCATTCTACATCTCCAGAAGGTAAAAAGTTCCCACCTTGATGATTAAGTTGCTAGATCTAGCTTGCATGATGATAATATGAGTTTTTATCCACAAATATGGCCTTTCTTGTGTCTTTATAACGTTTGGGCAGTCCTTTTGGACGTATTTCCATGTCTTGAATCATAAAAATATGATCTTGACCCCTAAGATTCTTTCATGCAAGCCATTAAGAGCTTTAGTGGTTAAGATAAGTTAGGGTTTTGTTGTTGGTCTTGATTTAGATATGTAGAACCATAAAGTTGGGAACTTTAAGGTTTGGGATGCCATTTGGGACTAAGACTGGGATTTGGACGTTGTGGCTTGAGGAATTAAGTCCTCAAAATGAAGTTGTTAAGTCATTGCATACTCTGGGCGTAACTTATCGAACATCGGGCGTACGCCTAAAGGAGCCCGATCTGGATCGCAAGTACGTGGCGCGTACGAGCCGAGTATGCAGGGCGTACTTCATCTGGGTTGACTTTTCTTGACCCATTGACTTTGACTATGACTTTGACCAAGGTTGACCAAGTTTGACTTAAGGTTATTTTGGGTATTTTGAGCAATAGTTGAGTCTTGGTCTTTGTCTGTTTAATAGGTGACACGTAGAGCCAGTATGTGGAGTAGTTTACCGTTCAACTTTTTATCAAACTGTGAGGTGAGTTTTCCTCACTGTACTTTCGGGTCGAAGGCACCAAGACCGACCCATTGGATTGATATCCTGGTTTACCGTATGTTGCTATTGATGGGTTTTGAGCACTACATCAATCCTATGGTGTACATGCAAACCCTAAAGCTTTGGATCTAGTTTGTCTAATGAACATGCATTAATCATCCAAGGCTCATAAACCCTAGATCTAGCATAGAATAATCGAATTAACATATGAATAGAGTTTAGATCTTACCTTTGATTGTTATATTGCAATAACAATCACAAAACTTCTTGATCTTGACTTTTGAAAGCTTAGTGCCTCAAATGTTGCACCTCTAATGGAGTCACAAACACCATAAGCAACAAAGATGAACAAGAGAGAGAGAGGAGGCACCAAAAAATGTCCAAGATACTCCAAGGAATGCTCAACCACGTTTTTGGGGCCTTAGGGGTTCCTTTTATAGTTAGGCTTCTAGGGTTATAAACTAGGAAATCCTAATCCAGTTCCTTACGCCTTAAGCAGCCCAAAGGATCCTTCCAGTAGGCCCTTAGACGATTTCTATATGGACCTCAATATAGAATTCGTCCATGCTTCCTTTATGGATCCTAAGCCCAACTAAGTAACTGTCTTAGAATTACAATATCAGTCCCCTTTATTTAATTAATCTCTTTTAACCATAAAATTAATTCTTGATCAATACTAATTAAACAATATGATTTCTCTTTTAATATATTATTCTTATAATATATTAATAAATCATAATTAATCCTCTTTCTCCTTAATTCATCCTATCAGTTGCTATGGTGAAGGCAAACCAAAAGGACCATACTCATAATCGGGTCAAGTACATACCAAAATAGTTATGGGCTTAGACACTTAATCCAACAGTCTCCCACTTGGATAAGTCTAATAACTATTTGGCAGGTACGACTTCAGAACCTGATTAGAAATCGTAGCTTTCAAAAGCCGCTGTCAACTCTGATCTTATCAGTAACACGTTGTTTAGATAAGGGATCATATATTCCTCCATTCTCAAGATAACGTATAGACACGAGACATGGATTTTAATCATTTGCTCTGTCTATATGTTGTTTCCCGATTTTCGATTTATGACGACTGACTAATTGAACAAATCAAATCAGTCCAGGCTTGGCCAAGCGCTTTGGGGTGTCATCACTAAATCATCAAGGGGCCCACAGATATCGCTTTTATCCAACTTTGGGTAAAAGAAATGGATAAACTTCGACTCAAATGCTCACTTGCACTTACTCATCAAATCACACACAACAATATGTTTTATAACACCAAGTTACTGGTGCGTTTACATAGTATCAATGCGCAACCGACTTGTAAATTACAACTCACATGTCTTGGTTTCAAGAATATAAGATATTATCGTCTCACTAATCACCCGTGATAAAATCCATGAAGTGATTCAAGTGAGCGTAGGTTTAATCCAATACTCTAATCTTATTACAGGAGCACTCATGAATTCTGCAGCAAACTTGTGTTATGTCTAAACAACTTTAGACAATCTACAGACGGATTCATGACAGTCTTGCTTCATACCTACTTCCAACGTATGACCGACTGTGGATGTTTGAATAACCTAGTTATTTTGGAAGTCAAAACATGCGAAGTGAAACACAATAATAATACTTAATCCTATATGTCCCCCAAAACTTTTGAGTATAAATAAAAACACCTTTTATTTAATCACCATATTGATTACTCATTATTCATTGTATAATGTTTTGGATGATAGACTTATCACTTGAATTATAACAATAGTTGTCCCATGCTCCAAGCATGCACACTATGTTTACCTATGGTCCATACTATGTGAAATAGATCAATTGAAGACATTTCCACTGTTGCTTATTTCATAATTCCTAATCCTCATCATTAGTGTAAGAATACCAAATTCTTACCACTATTAGAATATGTTATATGTTAGATTCTAACATTTTATGCAACGATCCTTTCGTAATGTCACAACACCAAAGTCACAAAGACTCGGCCAATGAAATTACAAATTACTCTATCAGATATTGCTACAAGACAATTCCATAGATATGAAGTCTCACATTCAAAGTACATTCCTTTGAATATCCTTCTTGCATAAAAGTTTGTAATCTAGACATAGATTCTTAACGTCCAACTCCCATTATGGAAACATTTCCATATTTGCCATATGAGGTCTTATTATAAATAGAATCTTATCTATTCATAATAATGTCAACATGGTCCATCCAATACTATACTTCCAACTACTCACAAGCGACAAATCCTTAGCGAACCTCATATCGTCCTTTGATAGTTGTCTAATTATTTTAGTCATTTTCGGTTCTAGTCCTTTTTCCTTCTTAATGCCCTAGGAATTTGGAAAATTTAGAACGGTCAAATATTACAGCATATGCAATCAATCCTATACCCGAAGCGTATGGGACACGATTCACAATGAAAAACGTGATACTTTACCAGTTTCTTGCTGTAATATTACTATATAAAGAATTCCCTTATGTTGAATCTTTTCAACATAACATTCATATATATATATATATATATATATATATATATATATATATATATATATATATATATATATATATATCTTTTGACTAAATTTGATTAAAATTTATCGATCTAAGCTTTTAGATTTGAAATAAAGTATAATATTTTCTCCCTTAATTATAGCAAAACAACCTTTCAACCTCTGCAACTTAGCAAAGTGAAATTTTGTTTTCTATAATTAATATTGTTAACTTGCAACACTTATTTTAATAATCATGCTCCCACTAACATGATGGTTATTTCTTTACCAACATAACATTTATGTTCCCACTAGCTTTGACATGTATCCAGAAATCAGCTGAACTTCTAGACAACAATACTTATTGAATTTCTTAACCAAAGTTCATATTTCTGATACGAGATGCTTTGATAAGCCTTTATCTAAGCTTCTCAAACTCATACACCTTTCCTTAGATAGCTCACATGTGTGTCTAAACTAATTAAGAACTTATATCAATAACTCCCAAACATTCAGACTAATCGCCAAATCTCACAATTCGAACTATGAAGAGGGATGTCGTAATCATAATCGAATTTGAGAATGCGATTTTCACAATTTCTATCTCCTTAAAATCTCTCTTAGTGTAAGCGTTTCCTCACAATCATTTTCATGTAACGGAGAGAAACCTTATGACACTTAGATTTTATGGTGTATGTGTTCGTATCCATGTGAATTTGTCATAACCATAATCATAAGACAATGTTTTTGACAAATCCAACTCATATGGATTGAAATTGTTCGATCTTAATTTCTTGCCTCATGGTAGCACGAATGCCCATCATTGCTTTTAGGTTGTTAAGCAGCTCAATGTACTTTCCATTGATCAAGTTGATTTGCCTTTATGTAGTCAAATGAGAACTCTTAGAACTCATATGCACAGTTAACACAACTGGATTGGCACAGAAACAAGAATTTGTCAACACGATAAGTTACAAACCTCAAGTCATGTGCTAGTGATTAACTACAGGTTTACTCTTGATTAGTTCTTGAAACTTTTCAAGATCATTAAGACTCCTACTGACCTCTTGACATATACGATTCTCTTGTCAAGAAACATTCCTTGACAAAACAATTATTCAAGGGTTAGTGTAAATTCCTATCAACACTAACACTTCACACAATTGGTTCTAGTTAGTTTTTGTCTTCTCCAAGACATCACAACTTACCAATTTCAAATGTGCAGAATTAAGAAACTTTTCTTATTCCACATTTGATAAGTGTTACAAACCTACTAAAGTACGTGTCACTCAACGTCACAATCTTGACTTTAAGACTCGATATTGGAACGAAGTATGATTCACCTTTTGACTTAAGAATTTCAACAATTTCGATTCCTCTTCTTAGCCATACAAGTGCACTAAGATTTACATGGAGGATCAACTGTGATACGGTTTCATAATCATTACGACGATCATAAAACACGATACAAAAGTACTCTCCCTTCTTTTTAGATTGGAGAACCTTTTATCTTTCCGCCTAATTGATTCTTCTTATTCGTTCTGACATACATTGAAACTTTTCAGTGATTCGGAATTACACTTAATCTTGTAAGCATAACCATATTTACTAACTTTTAGCAAATCATGACGAATACTTTTATCGTTATTTGTGGTGGACTTGACCACTGCACAACATTGTGTACCATTTTTTTAGTTCTTCCCTTGACTCTTTGTCAAGGAATTAGTCTTAATTTTCCAAATATGAAGTTTCTCGTTCATCATACAATACAAGTTGTATGATTCCAAGTTTCTGTCCAATTGAGACTTGGGCGATGAAAATCTTTCCTTATTTGGTAAATTCTCGACATTACCACAAATAACATAACTAAGAATCACATCCATTTCAACATTGCTAACAATAGAAATACACAAACATCAATTTTCACACATGCCATTGCAAGGAAATATATAAATAAGACAAAAACTCAAAATTTATTTTATTTATAGAATGCAGAAAATTCTTGTCCTTATAATGCAATTCAAATGAAAACTATGCTTTTACATATTCCTAAAAAATCTATCATAACTCTCTAAGTAGAAGCTCAAAAATCCGATCATCGAACCTTGTGATCGAAATCCATTTCTTCGTGATCAGACTCAGCACACTTCTTCCTTTAAGCTTCCTTTATTTTCTTTGATCCTAAAAAACATCAAAATGTAATCTTATCACATTATATATTAAGAATCTACAAAATAGGAACTTAATAGAGTTAGATAGTGGATTTTACCTGAAGCAGAGTTATACATATTGACTCTCCCATCCTTTCGATCTCTCAGGTAAACATGGCAGCTTCGTATCCAATGCCCCTTCTCTTAGCAGTAGAAACATATGGACTCTTCTGGGATGGTACACGGGACTATCTCAGACTCAGTCTTTCTCTTGCGTAGAGAAAACTTTTCTGGACTTCCAATGATGCCATTGTCCATAGAAGGTTGGAAGGTTGACCTACCAGATAGATTTGCTTGACCAGTGCGCCAAATCATTGTTGATTCAGCAGTAATAAGAAAATAGATGAGATTAATGAGGGTCAGGTCGTGGTCCATCATATAGTACTCCCTAATGAACTCACTATATGAGCCAGGGAGACTGAAGAACCCAGTCAACAACCAACTTCCTTGGAACATCGACACCCAACATCCTCAATCTATCAATGTGTGACTTCATCTCTAAGATGTGTGCACACACAGACTTTACATCTTCGTGTTTACTTGCCAAAAAGGCTTGAGTGACTTTGAACTTTTCAATCTTACGATCACGTGGGTCAGGGAGAACAACAAGAGGAGGTGGAGGAAGTGAAGAATGATCTCGTGTTCCTCGATCGAATAGTGGAATATTATCTTCATGTGGAAAGCTTGTTCCATAGGATTTGGGATGACCATAGTTAGAATCACACATCTACAAAATGGGAGAAAATTTAAGTTAGTCGATTAAGTCCTTAAGAAAACACCCAAATGAGATATTAAGGCTCGGAGCCAACACAATGTTCTACAACTTGGAAGAGGGATGCCGTAACCCAGTTGTAGAACATTTAAAGGTAGGTAAATGACGATTTACCAATTTCCACCATGAAAAACGAAAAAGAAATTTAACATTTAAATGAATTGAAACTCCTAGATATTTTGAGATTCATTGAACTTTTCAATGGCATGTTTAATCTCGATTATGCCCTTCAAGTTTGTGACTGGGATGCCGAGGATCACAAACAAGGTGTGAATAACCATGCAAATATAAATGGTGCACTCAATGTCATTATCACCAAAATCAATGTGCCAGTTAGCTACACATGCTCCATTGATCTATGAAAATCTTCGAGCCACCCTTCGCCACCCTTACCAATCCCAGATTAGTGTGTCGGTTACCCATACACACTCCACTAATGTCTCAGCAAGGTGCAAAGTGTAATTTCATGGATTAGCATATATTTTTACATTTTGCCTAAAGTAACTAAGATTTAGGAATTTTATAAAAGCGTTTAGTTACTTTGTATTCATTATACTTATAATGGAAGGTTCTGTCCTATCCTACCCGTTCGGCTAACGCCCCTCCACCAGTCAAGAGTGTGGTGGGTAAGAGTGGATACCCATTCAATCGCCATTTTATAGGCAATTTCCTTAAACACCCCTTAGAGACCAGCTTCGTGAATGAGGCCTACTAACGCTAAGACTGACTCTTTACTCATACATATATAATATTAGACTTTTAATTTTATATATAGTATAAGGGTGTATTTTACACTTTTAAAATACTAGGTGGTCTAATTTAATAAATTATACTTTTAATTTAATTAAATATAAACCAAATCATTATGGATTTATTAACTCTTTTTTAATTATACACTTAATTAACTTAATAAAACCATAAGGGTTGAACTTTAAACTTGTAAAATTCTAGGGTTTAGAATTTAAATATTTCAAAATTGAACTTTTAACCAAAAATTTAAATTCCAAAACTTGAGGGCAAGTTTTGAAACTTTTCTAAACTATCTAGATCAAATTAAAAATAATTCAATTAATCAAATAATTGGTAATTATCTAAATTTGACCAAATTCAATTTTATAGCAAGATAATTCAATCAAATAATTTAAATAAATCAAGTTTATCATATAAGGCAATGATTATCCAATTAAATGACAATTATCTTCTATTTTGGCAAGGATAATCACTACATATCAATAAAAATCGGATTTTATCAATCAAAATCATTTTTGGTAATTATCCAAATCTAAAACAGGTCAAAATCCTGAATGTTGCACCTCTAATGGAGTCACAAACACCAAAAATGAACAAGACCATGAGCAACAAAACTTCTTGATCTTGACTTTTGAAAGCTTAGTGCCTCAGATGTTGCACCTCTAATGGAGTCACAAACACCATAAGCAACAAAGATGAACAAGAGAGAGAGAGAGAGAGAGAGAGAGGAGGCACCAAAAACATCCAAGATACTCCAAGGAATGCTCAGCCACGTTTTTGAGGCCTTAGGGGTTCCTTTTATAGTTAGGCTTCTAGGGTTATCAACTAGGAAACCCTAATCCAATTGCTTAGGCCTTAAGCAGCCCAAATGATTCTTCCAGAAGGCCCTTGGACGATTTCTATATGGACCTCCATATAGAATTCATCCATGCTTCATTTATGGTTCCTAAGCCCAGCTTTGTAACTATCTTAGAATTACAATATCAGTCCCATTTATTTAATTAATCTATTTTGACCAGAAAATTAATTCTAAATTAACTCTTGATCAATATTAATTAAACAATTTGATTTCTCTTTGAATATGTTATTCTTATAATATATTAATAAATCATAATTAATCCTCTTTCTCCTTAATTCATCCTATCAGTTGCTATGGTGAAGGCAACCCGAATGGATCATGCTCATAATCGGTTCAAGTACATACCAAAATAGTTATGGGCTTAGACACCTAATCCAACAGTCTCCCACTTGGATAAGTCTAATAACTATTTGGCAGGTACGACTTCAGAACCTGATTAGAAATCGTAGCTTTCAAAAGCTGCTGTCAACTCTGATCTTATCAGTAACGCGTTGTTTAGATAAGGGATCATATATTCCTCCATTCTCAAGATAACGTATAGACACGAGACATGGATTTTAATCATTTGCTCTGTCTATATGTTGTTTCCCGATTTTCGATTTATGACGACTGACTAATTGAACAAATCAAATCAGTCCAGGCTTGGCCAAGCGCTTTGGGGTGTCATCACTAAATCATCAAGGGGCCCACAGATATCGCTTTTATCCAACTTTGGGTAAAAGAAATGGATAAATTTCGACTCAAATGCTCACTTGCACTTACTCATCAAATCACACACAACAATATGTTTTATAACACCAAGTTACTGGTGCGTTTACATAGTATCAATGCGCAACCGACTTGTAAATTACAACTCACATGTCTTGGTTTCAAGAATATAAGATATTATCGTCTCACTAATCACCCGTGATAAAATCCATGAAGTGATTCAAGTGAGCGTGGGTTTAATCCAATACTCTAATCTTATTACAGGAGCACTCATGAATTCTGCAGCAAACTTGTGTTATGTCTAAACAACTTTAGACAATCTACAGACGGATTCATGACAGTCTTGCTTCATACCTACTTCCAACGTATGACCGACTGTGGATGTTTGAATAACCTAGTTATTTTGGAAGTCAAAACATGCGAAGTGAAACACAATAATAATACTTAATCCTATATGTCCCCCAAAACTTTTGAGTATAAATAAAAACACCTTTTATTTAATCACCATATTGATTACTCATTATTCATTGTATAATGTTTTGGATAATAGACTTATCACTTGAATTATAACAATAGTTTTCCCATGCTCCAAGCATGCACACTATGTTTACCTATGGTCCATACTATGTGAAATAGATCAATTGAAGACATTTCCACTGTTGCTTATTTCATAATTCCTAATCCTCATCATTAGTGTAAGAATACCAAATTCTTACCACTATTAGAATATGTTATATGTTAGATTCTAACATTTTATGCAACGATCCTTTCGTAATGTCACAACACCAAAGTCACAAAGACTCGGCCAATGAAATTACAAATTACTCTATCAGATATTGCTACAAGACAATTCCATAGATATGAAGTCTCACATTCAAAGTACATTCCTTTGAATATCCTTCTTGCATAAAAGTTTGTAATCTAGACATAGATTCTTAACGTCCAACTCCCATTATGGAAACATTTCCATATTTGCCATATGAGGTCTTATTATAAATAGAATCTTATCTATTCATAATAATGTCAACATGGTCCATCCAATACTATACTTCCAACTACTCACAAGCGACAAATCCTTAGCGAACCTCATATCGTCCTTTGATAGTTGTCTAATTATTTTAGTCATTTTCGGTTCTAGTCCTTTTTCCTTCTTAATGCCCTAGGAATTTGGAAAATTTAGAACGGTCAAATATTACAGCATATGCAATCAATCCTATACCCGAAGCGTATGGGACACGATTCACAATGAAAAACGTGATACTTTACCAGTTTCTTGCTGTAATATTACTATATAAAGAATTCCCTTATGTTGAATCTTTTCAACATAACATTCATATATATATATATATATATATATATATATATATATATATATATATATATATCTTTTGACTAAATTTGATTAAAATTTATCGATCTAAGCTTTTAGATTTGAAATAAAGTATAATATTTTCTCCCTTAATTATAGCAAAACAACCTTTCAACCTCTGCAACTTAGCAAAGTGAAATTTTGTTTTCTATAATTAATATTGTTAACTTGCAACACTTATTTTAATAATCATGCTCCCACTAACATGATGGTTATTTCTTTACCAACATAACATTTATGTTCCCACTAGCTTTGACATGTATCCAGAAATCAGCTGAACTTCTAGACAACAATACTTATTGAATTTCTTAACCAAAGTTCATATTTCTGATACGAGATGCTTTGATAAGCCTTTATCTAAGCTTCTCAAACTCATACACCTTTCCTTAGATAGCTCACATGTGTGTCTAAACTAATTAAGAACTTATATCAATAACTCCCAAACATTCAGACTAATCGCCAAATCTCACAATTCGAACTATGAAGAGGGATGTCGTAATCATAATCGAATTTGAGAATGCGATTTTCACAATTTCTATCTCCTTAAAATCTCTCTTAGTGTAAGCGTTTCCTCACAATCATTTTCATGTAACGGAGAGAAACCTTATGACACTTAGATTTTATGGTGTATGTGTTCGTATCCATGTGAATTTGTCATAACCATAATCATAAGACAATGTTTTTGACAAATCCAACTCATATGGATTGAAATTGTTCGATCTTAATTTCTTGCCTCATGGTAGCACGAATGCCCATCATTGCTTTTAGGTTGTTAAGCAGCTCAATGTACTTTCCATTGATCAAGTTGATTTGCCTTTATGTAGTCAAATGAGAACTCTTAGAACTCATATGCACAGTTAACACAACTGGATTGGCACAGAAACAAGAATTTGTCAACACGATAAGTTACAAACCTCAAGTCATGTGCTAGTGATTAACTACAGGTTTACTCTTGATTAGTTCTTGAAACTTTTCAAGATCATTAAGACTCCTACTGACCTCTTGACATATACGATTCTCTTGTCAAGAAACATTCCTTGACAAAACAATTATTCAAGGGTTAGTGTAAATTCCTATCAACACTAACACTTCACACAATTGGTTCTAGTTAGTTTTTGTCTTCTCCAAGACATCACAACTTACCAATTTCAAATGTGCAGAATTAAGAAACTTTTCTTATTCCACATTTGATAAGTGTTACAAACCTACTAAAGTACGTGTCACTCAACGTCACAATCTTGACTTTAAGACTCGATATTGGAACGAAGTATGATTCACCTTTTGACTTAAGAATTTCAACAATTTCGATTCCTCTTCTTAGCCATACAAGTGCACTAAGATTTACATGGAGGATCAACTGTGATACGGTTTCATAATCATTACGACGATCATAAAACACGATACAAAAGTACTCTCCCTTCTTTTTAGATTGGAGAACCTTTTATCTTTCCGCCTAATTGATTCTTCTTATTCGTTCTGACATACATTGAAACTTTTCAGTGATTCGGAATTACACTTAATCTTGTAAGCATAACCATATTTACTAACTTTTAGCAAATCATGACGAATACTTTTATCGTTATTTGTGGTGGACTTGACCACTGCACAACATTGTGTACCATTTTTTTAGTTCTTCCCTTGACTCTTTGTCAAGGAATTAGTCTTAATTTTCCAAATATGAAGTTTCTCGTTCATCATACAATACAAGTTGTATGATTCCAAGTTTCTGTCCAATTGAGACTTGGGCGATGAAAATCTTTCCTTATTTGGTAAATTCTCGACATTACCACAAATAACATAACTAAGAATCACATCCATTTCAACATTGCTAACAATAGAAATACACAAACATCAATTTTCACACATGCCATTGCAAGGAAATATATAAATAAGACAAAAACTCAAAATTTATTTTATTTATAGAATGCAGAAAATTCTTGTCCTTATAATGCAATTCAAATGAAAACTATGCTTTTACATATTCCTAAAAAATCTATCATAACTCTCTAAGTAGAAGCTCAAAAATCCGATCATCGAACCTTGTGATCGAAATCCATTTCTTCGTGATCAGACTCAGCACACTTCTTCCTTTAAGCTTCCTTTATTTTCTTTGATCCTAAAAAACATCAAAATGTAATCTTATCACATTATATATTAAGAATCTACAAAATAGGAACTTAATAGAGTTAGATAGTGGATTTTACCTGAAGCAGAGTTATACATATTGACTCTCCCATCCTTTCGATCTCTCAGGTAAACATGGCAGCTTCGTATCCAATGCCCCTTCTCTTAGCAGTAGAAACATATGGACTCTTCTGGGATGGTACACGGGACTATCTCAGACTCAGTCTTTCTCTTGCGTAGAGAAAACTTTTCTGGACTTCCAATGATGCCATTGTCCATAGAAGGTTGGAAGGTTGACCTACCAGATAGATTTGCTTGACCAGTGCGCCAAATCATTGTTGATTCAGCAGTAATAAGAAAATAGATGAGATTAATGAGGGTCAGGTCGTGGTCCATCATATAGTACTCCCTAATGAACTCACTATATGAGCCAGGGAGACTGAAGAACCCAGTCAACAACCAACTTCCTTGGAACATCGACACCCAACATCCTCAATCTATCAATGTGTGACTTCATCTCTAAGATGTGTGCACACACAGACTTTACATCTTCGTGTTTACTTGCCAAAAAGGCTTGAGTGACTTTGAACTTTTCAATCTTACGATCACGTGGGTCAGGGAGAACAACAAGAGGAGGTGGAGGAAGTGAAGAATGATCTCGTGTTCCTCGATCGAATAGTGGAATATTATCTTCATGTGGAAAGCTTGTTCCATAGGATTTGGGATGACCATAGTTAGAATCACACATCTACAAAATGGGAGAAAATTTAAGTTAGTCGATTAAGTCCTTAAGAAAACACCCAAATGAGATATTAAGGCTCGGAGCCAACACAATGTTCTACAACTTGGAAGAGGGATGCCGTAACCCAGTTGTAGAACATTTAAAGGTAGGTAAATGACGATTTACCAATTTCCACCATGAAAAACGAAAAAGAAATTTAACATTTAAATGAATTGAAACTCCTAGATATTTTGAGATTCATTGAACTTTTCAATGGCATGTTTAATCTCGATTATGCCCTTCAAGTTTGTGACTGGGATGCCGAGGATCACAAACAAGGTGTGAATAACCATGCAAATATAAATGGTGCACTCAATGTCATTATCACCAAAATCAATGTGCCAGTTAGCTACACATGCTCCATTGATCTATGAAAATCTTCGAGCCACCCTTCGCCACCCTTACCAATCCCAGATTAGTGTGTCGGTTACCCATACACACTCCACTAATGTCTCAGCAAGGTGCAAAGTGTAATTTCATGGATTAGCATATATTTTTACATTTTGCCTAAAGTAACTAAGATTTAGGAATTTTATAAAAGCGTTTAGTTACTTTGTATTCATTATACTTATAATGGAAGGTTCTGTCCTATCCTACCCGTTCGGCTAACGCCCCTCCACCAGTCAAGAGTGTGGTGGGTAAGAGTGGATACCCATTCAATCGCCATTTTATAGGCAATTTCCTTAAACACCCCTTAGAGACCAGCTTCGTGAATGAGGCCTACTAACGCTAAGACTGACTCTTTACTCATACATATATAATATTAGACTTTTAATTTTATATATAGTATAAGGGTGTATTTTACACTTTTAAAATACTAGGTGGTCTAATTTAATAAATTATACTTTTAATTTAATTAAATATAAACCAAATCATTATGGATTTATTAACTCTTTTTTAATTATACACTTAATTAACTTAATAAAACCATAAGGGTTGAACTTTAAACTTGTAAAATTCTAGGGTTTAGAATTTAAATATTTCAAAATTGAACTTTTAACCAAAAATTTAAATTCCAAAACTTGAGGGCAAGTTTTGAAACTTTTCTAAACTATCTAGATCAAATTAAAAATAATTCAATTAATCAAATAATTGGTAATTATCTAAATTTGACCAAATTCAATTTTATAGCAAGATAATTCAATCAAATAATTTAAATAAATCAAGTTTATCATATAAGGCAATGATTATCCAATTAAATGACAATTATCTTCTATTTTGGCAAGGATAATCACTACATATCAATAAAAATCGGATTTTATCAATCAAAATCATTTTTGGTAATTATCCAAATCTAAAACAGGTCAAAATCCTGAATGTTGCACCTCTAATGGAGTCACAAACACCAAAAATGAACAAGACCATGAGCAACAAAACTTCTTGATCTTGACTTTTGAAAGCTTAGTGCCTCAGATGTTGCACCTCTAATGGAGTCACAAACACCATAAGCAACAAAGATGAACAAGAGAGAGAGAGAGAGAGAGAGAGAGGAGGCACCAAAAACATCCAAGATACTCCAAGGAATGCTCAGCCACGTTTTTGAGGCCTTAGGGGTTCCTTTTATAGTTAGGCTTCTAGGGTTATCAACTAGGAAACCCTAATCCAATTGCTTAGGCCTTAAGCAGCCCAAATGATTCTTCCAGAAGGCCCTTGGACGATTTCTATATGGACCTCCATATAGAATTCATCCATGCTTCATTTATGGTTCCTAAGCCCAGCTTTGTAACTATCTTAGAATTACAATATCAGTCCCATTTATTTAATTAATCTATTTTGACCAGAAAATTAATTCTAAATTAACTCTTGATCAATATTAATTAAACAATTTGATTTCTCTTTGAATATGTTATTCTTATAATATATTAATAAATCATAATTAATCCTCTTTCTCCTTAATTCATCCTATCAGTTGCTATGGTGAAGGCAACCCGAATGGATCATGCTCATAATCGGTTCAAGTACATACCAAAATAGTTATGGGCTTAGACACCTAATCCAACAGTCTCCCACTTGGATAAGTCTAATAACTATTTGGCAGGTACGACTTCAGAACCTGATTAGAAATCGTAGCTTTCAAAAGCTGCTGTCAACTCTGATCTTATCAGTAACGCGTTGTTTAGATAAGGGATCATATATTCCTCCATTCTCAAGATAACGTATAGACACGAGACATGGATTTTAATCATTTGCTCTGTCTATATGTTGTTTCCCGATTTTCGATTTATGACGACTGACTAATTGAACAAATCAAATCAGTCCAGGCTTGGCCAAGCGCTTTGGGGTGTCATCACTAAATCATCAAGGGGCCCACAGATATCGCTTTTATCCAACTTTGGGTAAAAGAAATGGATAAATTTCGACTCAAATGCTCACTTGCACTTACTCATCAAATCACACACAACAATATGTTTTATAACACCAAGTTACTGGTGCGTTTACATAGTATCAATGCGCAACCGACTTGTAAATTACAACTCACATGTCTTGGTTTCAAGAATATAAGATATTATCGTCTCACTAATCACCCGTGATAAAATCCATGAAGTGATTCAAGTGAGCGTGGGTTTAATCCAATACTCTAATCTTATTACAGGAGCACTCATGAATTCTGCAGCAAACTTGTGTTATGTCTAAACAACTTTAGACAATCTACAGACGGATTCATGACAGTCTTGCTTCATACCTACTTCCAACGTATGACCGACTGTGGATGTTTGAATAACCTAGTTATTTTGGAAGTCAAAACATGCGAAGTGAAACACAATAATAATACTTAATCCTATATGTCCCCCAAAACTTTTGAGTATAAATAAAAACACCTTTTATTTAATCACCATATTGATTACTCATTATTCATTGTATAATGTTTTGGATAATAGACTTATCACTTGAATTATAACAATAGTTTTCCCATGCTCCAAGCATGCACACTATGTTTACCTATGGTCCATACTATGTGAAATAGATCAATTGAAGACATTTCCACTGTTGCTTATTTCATAATTCCTAATCCTCATCATTAGTGTAAGAATACCAAATTCTTACCACTATTAGAATATGTTATATGTTAGATTCTAACATTTTATGCAACGATCCTTTCGTAATGTCACAACACCAAAGTCACAAAGACTCGGCCAATGAAATTACAAATTACTCTATCAGATATTGCTACAAGACAATTCCATAGATATGAAGTCTCACATTCAAAGTACATTCCTTTGAATATCCTTCTTGCATAAAAGTTTGTAATCTAGACATAGATTCTTAACGTCCAACTCCCATTATGGAAACATTTCCATATTTGCCATATGAGGTCTTATTATAAATAGAATCTTATCTATTCATAATAATGTCAACATGGTCCATCCAATACTATACTTCCAACTACTCACAAGCGACAAATCCTTAGCGAACCTCATATCGTCCTTTGATAGTTGTCTAATTATTTTAGTCATTTTCGGTTCTAGTCCTTTTTCCTTCTTAATGCCCTAGGAATTTGGAAAATTTAGAACGGTCAAATATTACAGCATATGCAATCAATCCTATACCCGAAGCGTATGGGACACGATTCACAATGAAAAACGTGATACTTTACCAGTTTCTTGCTGTAATATTACTATATAAAGAATTCCCTTATGTTGAATCTTTTCAACATAACATTCATATATATATATATATATATATATATATATATATATATATATATATATATATATATATATATCTTTTGACTAAATTTGATTAAAATTTATCGATCTAAGCTTTTAGATTTGAAATAAAGTATAATATTTTCTCCCTTAATTATAGCAAAACAACCTTTCAACCTCTGCAACTTAGCAAAGTGAAATTTTGTTTTCTATAATTAATATTGTTAACTTGCAACACTTATTTTAATAATCATGCTCCCACTAACATGATGGTTATTTCTTTACCAACATAACATTTATGTTCCCACTAGCTTTGACATGTATCCAGAAATCAGCTGAACTTCTAGACAACAATACTTATTGAATTTCTTAACCAAAGTTCATATTTCTGATACGAGATGCTTTGATAAGCCTTTATCTAAGCTTCTCAAACTCATACACCTTTCCTTAGATAGCTCACATGTGTGTCTAAACTAATTAAGAACTTATATCAATAACTCCCAAACATTCAGACTAATCGCCAAATCTCACAATTCGAACTATGAAGAGGGATGTCGTAATCATAATCGAATTTGAGAATGCGATTTTCACAATTTCTATCTCCTTAAAATCTCTCTTAGTGTAAGCGTTTCCTCACAATCATTTTCATGTAACGGAGAGAAACCTTATGACACTTAGATTTTATGGTGTATGTGTTCGTATCCATGTGAATTTGTCATAACCATAATCATAAGACAATGTTTTTGACAAATCCAACTCATATGGATTGAAATTGTTCGATCTTAATTTCTTGCCTCATGGTAGCACGAATGCCCATCATTGCTTTTAGGTTGTTAAGCAGCTCAATGTACTTTCCATTGATCAAGTTGATTTGCCTTTATGTAGTCAAATGAGAACTCTTAGAACTCATATGCACAGTTAACACAACTGGATTGGCACAGAAACAAGAATTTGTCAACACGATAAGTTACAAACCTCAAGTCATGTGCTAGTGATTAACTACAGGTTTACTCTTGATTAGTTCTTGAAACTTTTCAAGATCATTAAGACTCCTACTGACCTCTTGACATATACGATTCTCTTGTCAAGAAACATTCCTTGACAAAACAATTATTCAAGGGTTAGTGTAAATTCCTATCAACACTAACACTTCACACAATTGGTTCTAGTTAGTTTTTGTCTTCTCCAAGACATCACAACTTACCAATTTCAAATGTGCAGAATTAAGAAACTTTTCTTATTCCACATTTGATAAGTGTTACAAACCTACTAAAGTACGTGTCACTCAACGTCACAATCTTGACTTTAAGACTCGATATTGGAACGAAGTATGATTCACCTTTTGACTTAAGAATTTCAACAATTTCGATTCCTCTTCTTAGCCATACAAGTGCACTAAGATTTACATGGAGGATCAACTGTGATACGGTTTCATAATCATTACGACGATCATAAAACACGATACAAAAGTACTCTCCCTTCTTTTTAGATTGGAGAACCTTTTATCTTTCCGCCTAATTGATTCTTCTTATTCGTTCTGACATACATTGAAACTTTTCAGTGATTCGGAATTACACTTAATCTTGTAAGCATAACCATATTTACTAACTTTTAGCAAATCATGACGAATACTTTTATCGTTATTTGTGGTGGACTTGACCACTGCACAACATTGTGTACCATTTTTTTAGTTCTTCCCTTGACTCTTTGTCAAGGAATTAGTCTTAATTTTCCAAATATGAAGTTTCTCGTTCATCATACAATACAAGTTGTATGATTCCAAGTTTCTGTCCAATTGAGACTTGGGCGATGAAAATCTTTCCTTATTTGGTAAATTCTCGACATTACCACAAATAACATAACTAAGAATCACATCCATTTCAACATTGCTAACAATAGAAATACACAAACATCAATTTTCACACATGCCATTGCAAGGAAATATATAAATAAGACAAAAACTCAAAATTTATTTTATTTATAGAATGCAGAAAATTCTTGTCCTTATAATGCAATTCAAATGAAAACTATGCTTTTACATATTCCTAAAAAATCTATCATAACTCTCTAAGTAGAAGCTCAAAAATCCGATCATCGAACCTTGTGATCGAAATCCATTTCTTCGTGATCAGACTCAGCACACTTCTTCCTTTAAGCTTCCTTTATTTTCTTTGATCCTAAAAAACATCAAAATGTAATCTTATCACATTATATATTAAGAATCTACAAAATAGGAACTTAATAGAGTTAGATAGTGGATTTTACCTGAAGCAGAGTTATACATATTGACTCTCCCATCCTTTCGATCTCTCAGGTAAACATGGCAGCTTCGTATCCAATGCCCCTTCTCTTAGTAGTAGAAACATATGGACTCTTCTGGGATGGTACACGGGACTATCTCAGACTCAGTCTTTCTCTTGTGTAGAGAAAACTTTTCTGGACTTCCAATGATGCCATTGTCCATAGAAGGTTGGAAGGTTGACCTACCAGATAGATTTGCTTGACCAGTGCGCCAAATCATTGTTGATTCAGCAGTAATAAGAAAATAGATGAGATTAATGAGGGTCAGGTCGTGGTCCATCATATAGTACTCCCTAATGAACTCACTATATGAGCCAGGGAGACTGAAGAACCCAGTCAACAACCAACTTCCTTGGAACATCGACACCCAACATCCTCAATCTATCAATGTGTGACTTCATCTCTAAGATGTGTGCACACACAGACTTTACATCTTCGTGTTTACTTGCCAAAAGGGCTTGAGTGACTTTGAACTTTTCAATCTTACGATCACGTGGGTCAGGGAGAACAACAAGAGGAGGTGGAGGAAGTGAAGAATGATCTCGTGTTCCTCGATCGAATAGTGGAATATTATCTTCATGTGGAAAGCTTGTTCCATAGGATTTGGGATGACCATAGTTAGAATCACACATCTACAAAATGGGAGAAAATTTAAGTTAGTCGATTAAGTCCTTAAGAAAACACCCAAATGAGATATTAAGGCTCGGAGCCAACACAATGTTCTACAACTTGGAAGAGGGATGCCGTAACCCAGTTGTAGAACATTTAAAGGTAGGTAAATGACGATTTACCAATTTCCACCATGAAAAACGAAAAAGAAATTTAACATTTAAATGAATTGAAACTCCTAGATATTTTGAGATTCATTGAACTTTTCAATGGCATGTTTAATCTCGATTATGCCCTTCAAGTTTGTGACTGGGATGCCGAGGATCACAAACAAGGTGTGAATAACCATGCAAATATAAATGGTGCACTCAATGTCATTATCACCAAAATCAATGTGCCAGTTAGCTACACATGCTCCATTGATCTATGAAAATCTTCGAGCCACCCTTCGCCACCCTTACCAATCCCAGATTAGTGTGTCGGTTACCCATACACACTCCACTAATGTCTCAGCAAGGTGCAAAGTGTAATTTCATGGATTAGCATATATTTTTACATTTTGCCTAAAGTAACTAAGATTTAGGAATTTTATAAAAGCGTTTAGTTACTTTGTATTCATTATACTTATAATGGAAGGTTCTGTCCTATCCTACCCGTTCGGCTAACGCCCCTCCACCAGTCAAGAGTGTGGTGGGTAAGAGTGGATACCCATTCAATCGCCATTTTATAGGCAATTTCCTTAAACACCCCTTAGAGACCAGCTTCGTGAATGAGGCCTACTAACGCTAAGACTGACTCTTTACTCATACATATATAATATTAGACTTTTAATTTTATATATAGTATAAGGGTGTATTTTACACTTTTAAAATACTAGGTGGTCTAATTTAATAAATTATACTTTTAATTTAATTAAATATAAACCAAATCATTATGGATTTATTAACTCTTTTTTAATTATACACTTAATTAACTTAATAAAACCATAAGGGTTGAACTTTAAACTTGTAAAATTCTAGGGTTTAGAATTTAAATATTTCAAAATTGAACTTTTAACCAAAAATTTAAATTCCAAAACTTGAGGGCAAGTTTTGAAACTTTTCTAAACTATCTAGATCAAATTAAAAATAATTCAATTAATCAAATAATTGGTAATTATCTAAATTTGACCAAATTCAATTTTATGGCAAGATAATTCAATCAAATAATTTAAATAAATCAAGTTTATCATATAAGGCAATGATTATCCAATTAAATGACAATTATCTTCTATTTTGGCAAGGATAATCACTACATATCAATAAAAATCGGATTTTATCAATCAAAATCATTTTTGGTAATTATCCAAATCTAAAACAGGTCAAAATCCTGAATGTTGCACCTCTAATGGAGTCACAAACACCAAAAATGAACAAGACCATGAGCAACAAAACTTCTTGATCTTGACTTTTGAAAGCTTAGTGCCTCAGATGTTGCACCTCTAATGGAGTCACAAACACCATAAGCAACAAAGATGAACAAGAGAGAGAGAGAGAGAGAGAGAGAGGAGGCACCAAAAACATCCAAGATACTCCAAGGAATGCTCAGCCACGTTTTTGAGGCCTTAGGGGTTCCTTTTATAGTTAGGCTTCTAGGGTTATCAACTAGGAAACCCTAATCCAATTGCTTAGGCCTTAAGCAGCCCAAATGATTCTTCCAGAAGGCCCTTGGACGATTTCTATATGGACCTCCATATAGAATTCATCCATGCTTCATTTATGGTTCCTAAGCTCAGCTTTGTAACTATCTTAGAATTACAATATCAGTCCCCTTTATTTAATTAATCTATTTTGACCAGAAAATTAATTCTAAATTAACTCTTGATCAATATTAATTAAACAATTTGATTTCTCTTTGAATATGTTACTCTTATAATATATTAATAAATCATAATTAATCCTCTTTCTCCTTAATTCATCCTATCAGTTGCTATGGTGAAGGCAACCCGAATGGATCATGCTCATAATCGGTTCAAGTACATACCAAAATAGTTATGGGCTTAGACACCTAATCCAACAGTCTCCCACTTGGATAAGTCTAATAACTATTTGGCAGGTACGACTTCAGAACCTGATTAGAAATCGTAGCTTTCAAAAGCTGCTGTCAACTCTGATCTTATCAGTAACGCGTTGTTTAGATAAGGGATCATATATTCCTCCATTCTCAAGATAACGTATAGACACGAGACATGGATTTTAATCATTTGCTCTGTCTATATGTTGTTTCCCGATTTTCGATTTATGACGACTGACTAATTGAACAAATCAAATCAGTCCAGGCTTGGCCAAGCGCTTTGGGGTGTCATCACTAAATCATCAAGGGGCCCACAGATATCGCTTTTATCCAACTTTGGGTAAAAGAAATGGATAAATTTCGACTCAAATGCTCACTTGCACTTACTCATCAAATCACACACAACAATATGTTTTATAACACCAAGTTACTGGTGCGTTTACATAGTATCAATGCGCAACCGACTTGTAAATTACAACTCACATGTCTTGGTTTCAAGAATATAAGATATTATCGTCTCACTAATCACCCGTGATAAAATCCATGAAGTGATTCAAGTGAGCATGGGTTTAATCCAATACTCTAATCTTATTACAGGAGCACTCATGAATTCTGCAGCAAACTTGTGTTATGTCTAAACAACTTTAGACAATCTACAGACGGATTCATGACAGTCTTGCTTCATACCTACTTCCAACGTATGACCGACTGTGGATGTTTGAATAACCTAGTTATTTTGGAAGTCAAAACATGCAAAGTGAAACACAATAATAATACTTAATCCTATATGTCCCCCAAAACTTTTGAGTATA
The DNA here is from genome assembly GCF_052625555.1 of Lactuca saligna. Lineage (NCBI taxonomy): Eukaryota > Viridiplantae > Streptophyta > Magnoliopsida > Asterales > Asteraceae > Lactuca > Lactuca saligna. The sequence continues at coordinate 50,844,376 of NC_136418.1, read as the reverse complement.
AATAAAAACACCTTTTATTTAATCACCATATTGATTACTCATTATTCATTGTATAATGTTTTGGATAATAGACTTATCACTTGAATTATAACAATAGTTGTCCCATGCTCCAAGCATGCCAACTATGTTTACCTATGGTCCATACTACGTGAAATAGATCAATTGAAGACATTTCCAATGATGCTTATTTCATAATTCCTAATCCTCATCATTAGTGTAAGAATACCAAATTCTTACCACTATTAGAATATGTTATATGTTAGATTCTAACATTTTATGCAACGATCCTTTCGTAATGTCACAACACCAAAGTCACAAAGACTCGGCCAATGAAATTACAAATTACTCTATCAGATATTGCTACAAGACAATTCCATAGATATGAAGTCTCACATTCAAAGTACATTCCTTTGAATATCCTTCTTGCATAAAAGTTTGTAATCTAGACATAGATTCTTAACGTCCAACTCCCATTATGGAAACATTTCCATATTTGCCATATGAGGTCTTATTATAAATAGAATCTTATCTATTCATAATAATGTCAACATGGTCCATCCAATACTATACTTCCAACTACTCACAAGCGACAAATCCTTAGCGAACCTCATATCGTCCTTTGATAGTTGTCTAATTATTTTAGTCATTTTCGGTTCTAGTCCTTTTTCCTTCTTAATGCCCTATGAATTTGGAAAATTTAGAACGGTCAAATATTACAGCATATGCAACCAATCCTATACCCGAAGCGTATGGGACACGATTCACAATGAAAAACGTGATACTTTACCAGTTTCTTGCTGTAATATTACTATATAAAGAATTCCCTTATGTTGAATCTTTTCAACATAACATTCATATATATATATATATATATATATATATATATATATATATATATATATATATATATATATATATATATATATATATATATATATATATATATATCTTTTGACTAAATTTGATTAAAATTTATCAATCTAAGCTTTTAGATTTGAAATGAAGTATAATATTTTCTCCCTTAATTATAGCAAAACAACCTTTCAACCTCTGCAACTTAGCAAAGTGAAATTTTGTTTTCCATAATTAATATTGTTAACTTGCAACACTTATTATAATAATCATGCTCCTACTAACATGATGATTATTTCCTTACCAACATAACATTTATGCTCCCACTAGCTTTGACATGTATCCAGAAATCAGCTGAACTTCTAAAAAACAATACTTATTGAATTTCTTAACCAAAGTTCATATTTCGGATACGAGATGCTTTCATAAGCCTTTATCTAAGCTTCTCAAACTCATACACCTTTCCTTAGATAGCTCACATGTGTGTCTAAACTAATTAAGAACTTATATCAATAAGGTCCCATTTGATAGTTGCTGACTGAGAAAGTGATGACTGAGAAAGGTCTGTCTGGATAAGAAATCCTGACTGAGTAAGAAACCATGTTGTTTGATTGTACATCTGACTTAATGTGCTGAGTAATAAGAAATGACCATTTTACCCTTTAAATGTAAATTACACACAAATCCTTTATAAATTCAAATAAAATAAAAGGAATCATTGTTTCTATAAAGACATAAATAAATTCATTGTTTTTTAACAATTCAAACAACTCATGACCAGATTCACATTCATCAATCAATTTTAAAGGATTAATAATCATCCATTAAAGGATTGATAGTAAGCCATAACACTTGGAGCAAAAACATCAAATATTAAAAGGAAAACAAATGAAAAACTATATGAATACAAGCATATATAATCTAAATAACATTCAACCATTCTCTTTTTCCATTATTATTCCAAAAGGACCATTCAATGATCACAGAACTTTGAAAAATCTTGCATTCCTTGAAATTGAAAAGAAAAAGACCAAATTGCCCTTTAGACAAAACTGTATGACTCCACCTCTTGTAAATAATAAATCCTCTCATCCATAAAAACCTTCAAATTTATTCCCCTCTAACTTCATTATCCGAAAACTCCAACAGGTCAAAAAATAAACTAAAAGAGTTACAAAAAGATAATTCATCAAATTAACCATTATATGTTTCAATGGGAATTCCCTTTCTTAAACAATCTGTTATTTCACTCATTCTTAAACAATCATAATTACATTAAGTATAAGTACCTCATTAACACAAGTAATTATATTACTAAATACTAACGAATTCAAAAAGTGAGAGTAGTTTCTATACGTTGTTGGAGGCATAGGAATAGGAGGAGAACCCGAATTCAAGGGACCATAAGTCGGAATGATGCCCTGAGTGAATTCCAAAGAAGAATTTGATGCTAGAATGAAGCATAACACCAAATGATGTAAGTGTCTGTGTGCGAGATTCGAGAGTCGATGATGCGAAAATCAAAACATTCAGAGAAATAATCACAGAAATCGGAACTATTACAGATGTAGAAATCGATGCTTGCTGGCCGACGATGAAAGAAATCAGAACTATTATGAGACGAGGAAGGAGAAATCGATGCTTACCTGTTGATGTGAGGAAGGAACTTCGATTGGTGCTTGCTGGTTGCGAGAGAAGAAAGGATTCGTTGAAATGGAGGCGTTGCGTTAGGGAAAGGGTACCAGGGGAAACTTTTCTCCTTTTCTTCAGTCAGTCGAATTTCTATTCCTTTCCCGGTCAGACGTGTATTTCCGAATCAGGTGCATAAAAGTTGTTTATCAAACACGTTTAGCTAACCGAGTCAGCCAAAAAGATCTGAGTCGACTCAGTCAGACGAATATCAAACGGGACCTAAGTCCCAAATGTTCAGACTAATCACCAAATCTCACAATTCAAACTCTGAAGAGGGATGTCGTATTCATAATCGAATTTGAGAATATGATTTTCACAATTTCTATCTCCTTAAAATCTCTCTTAGTGAAAGCGTTTCCTCACAATCATTTTCATGAAATGGAGAGAAACCTTATGACACTTAGATTTTATGGTGTATGTGTTTCTATCCATGTGAATTTGTCATAACCATAATTACAATATCAGTTCCCTTTATTTAATTAATCTCTTTTGACCACAAATTTAATTCTAAATTAATTCTTGATCAATATTAATTAAACAATATGATTTCTCTTTTAATATATTATTCTTATAATATATTAATAAATCATAATTAATCCTCTTTCTCCTTAATTCATCCTATCAGTTGCTATGGTGAAGGCAACCCAAAAGGACCATGCTTATAATTGGGTCAAGTACAAACCAAAATAGTTATGGGCTTAGACACCTAATCCAACAGCTATGTTGTAGTGATCTGTTAGATATGTATCCTAGTTTACTAGGAAGTTGCTCTGCGGTAGTGATCTGTAGATCTGCCTGTTTTCCTGTTGACTGATTGTATGTTTATCTGTTATGTATATTGCGACATTTGTGTTGGATTGAGGTTGTACTGCTTTGTGTTGTAGCCAACAAACCCGAGAAGATTCCGTATATGGGTTGAGGGTCCGAGTGGCATGCCAGACTCATACTAAGGGCTCGAGAGCATTCCAAATACGAGTTGAGGGCCCGATTGGCATGTCAGACTCGTACTGAGGGCTCGAGGGTAGTCCAGTTCGATGACTGATTGGACCCGTTGTATATTGGCATTCCAGTTTGATGACTGATTGGGGCAGGGGTTATCCAGCCCGATGGCTGTAGATTCGTGCATATTCCAGTCCGATGACTGATTGGACCCAACATGCTTGTTTGTATATGATATGTGTATTGTGAGGTGGTACTTTGGGGGAAACTCACTAAGTGTTGGCTTACAGTTTTTGGTTATGGTTTCAGGTACTTCCGAGGATCGTGGGAAGGCGAAGGTGTGATCGTACACATCCTAATTTTATATTGTTGATCTTGGGAGACTCTGTTTTAAATAATATTTTTAAAACAATGATTTTGTAAACACTTTTATTAGTAAATGAGTTGATTTGAAAAGTTCAAATTGGTTGTGATTTTTGAGATGTTATATATTATATTATACATAATAATAGAAGAAAACAAAACATCAAACATCAAATCAATTTCTTTATTATTAAAGATAAAGTTAAAGAAATATCAAATCAAATTAATTATAATTAGATTTGTTACCATAAGTTTGTAATCAATTTAATTTTGACCAGACTAATTAAAATTATTTAATATTTATTATACATATATTAAAAGTAGGCAATAACTCAAACGTTGAAGTACTCCTGTGTGCGTGGATGAATAAAAAAGGACAATAAAAAAAAGGGGTATGTAGAATCAAATTGAAGAAAATAAATTTTCTTTTATTAAATTACTATAATTATTATAAATTTAATTAAATAATAATAATAAAAGACAATAAAAAAAATAGGTTAAAGATAACTAAAAAACAAGAGGGGGGGGGGGGGGTAGGAATTTCAAAAATAATGGGTGCATAAAACAACACCTTTTGTAATTATATGTTCCGTAGAAAACAAATCATATTGATGGCTAATCATGGCAATCCATGTGTATACTTATAAATAAAAGTTACCCATATATAACAATTATTGTTTCTCTTTCTACCCCTTAATTTATGTGTAGATAACTAATGCTAAAAGAATATCTTAGAAAATGGAAGAAAAAAATAAATAAGGACATATTTGTAAACAAATATATGCCTATGGGAAAATACACAATTTCCTGACTTTTTTTTCTGCATAAAGGGTTTGACGCAAAAATTATAATACACAAATAAATAAAAGTACACTACATTTTTTTTTTTTTGCAAATTTACATTTTTTTTTTTTGAGTTTAATTTTCCGTCTCTGTTGGACCTTGCACTGCGTTCAATAGTATCTGCAATAGATCCTTTGCATGAAGATGCCGCATGTTCTGTGGTTCGTGACAGTTATATACTTTCATTTCCTTTTACAACATTATACTATGAGAATAATTAATATTTTATAATTGGACATTATATGATATTCATTTTTTAGGACACATGTTCTTAACAGCAAATATAGGATCTGAATATGTCGATGGAAGTGATTAACAATGCCCTATTTATATAGGGATAATTACAAACGGATCCCCAAATATAGAGGGGGTATAATAGGAAATAATATCAGAAAATATTGACAACAATACGACATTGAAATATATAAGATTCTAAAATATAATCGGCTAATATTCCCTTGCAGTTTGAGCCAGAGAAGGACAAACGCTCAAACTGGATCGAAACTGCTGATATAAGAAACGAGGTAGCCCTTTTGTGAAGATGCCTGCATACTGCAAGGAGGCAGGAATGTGAAGAACCAGAACATGGCCAAGACGAACCTTTTCTCGCACAAAGTGTATGTCTATCTCCATATGTTTGGTGTGTTGGTGTTGGATTGGATTCTGAGCCAGGTAGACAACAGATGTATTATCGCAATAAACGACCGTTGCCTTGTGAAGGGGAACACAAAGCTCGATAAGGAGATTTTGTAACCAAGTGGTCTCATACACTGCATTAGCAACACCACGATATTCGGCCTCGACACTGGATGAGAGATAGTGGGCTGGCGCTTTGAAGACCAGGAAACAAGATTATTGCCAAGAAAAACGCAGTATCCAGAAGTAGATCGTCGCGAGTCGGGACATCCGCCCCAATCAACATCGGAGTAGGCAGTTAGCGTGTTGGACGAAGATGCAACTATCTATAGACCATAGTAAATCGTACCCTATATATAACGAAAAATCTTCTTCATGAACTGAAAATGTGGCTCACGTAGGGCATGCATGAAGAGGCAAACTTGTTGAACAGCATATGCAATGTCTGGTCGAGTAAAAGTCACTGGAGGGCACTGACAAGAGTGCGGTAGAGAGTTCCATCAGCAAAAGTTTCACAATCAGTAGCACCAGGTTTGGTGGACGTATCCACTGGTGTAGCGCATGGTTTACAAGAGTCCATAGCAGCTCGTTGAAGGATATCACGAGTTTAAGAGGCTTGTGACAGAAAAAGACCATGTTCATCGCGAGTAGTCGTAATACCCAGAAAATGGTGAAGTGGACCGATATCAGTCATAGCAAATTCCTGAGACAACGAAGTGATAATACTGTGGAGAACAGCAGGGTCAGAAGCAGTCAATATTATATCATCGACATATAGTAATAAGTAAGCACGATGAATCACAAATACTACTTCTGAAACCCCGAAATGTGATAAATGAAGCAAAACAAGTATACCATGCACACGGGGCTTGCTTAAGCCCATACAAAGATTTTCGTAAATAACAAACATGGGATACAGTCTGATGGAGATCGCCATGGAGGAATACGTTTTTGACGTCTAACTGATGTATCGGCCATGCCTGCGAGACTGAGAACGATTCGTATAGTATCCGGTTTCACGACCAGACTAAACGTCTCTAGGCAGTCAATAACAGTTACTTCACTCGAATTAGCATCATCTTTGCCCATGACAATGACAGAGAAGGGCTTTTGATGGATAACAGTGAAACAGATTAGACAAAGCCATAGCTTTGGATGAAAGGGTAGCCGCCGAGTTTAGGGTTTATGGCTCTGATACCAAAACAGCGAATATAGGATCTGAATCTGTCGATGGAATTGATTAACAATGCCCTATTTATATAGGGATAATTACAAACGGATCCCCAAATATAGAGGGGGTATAATAGGAAATAATATCAGAAAATATTGACAGCAATACAACATTGAAATATATAAGATTCTAAAATATAATCGGCTAATAGTTCTTTGTTAAAAAAATTGAGCATTCTCAAAAATCTTCAAACAGGTGGTGAGACAGTTTCAGAGCCCGATGTTGTAGAAGAGTCCTTGATCACTGGTATGGAAACCTTTTCTGTTAATTACAAGGTAATTAAACACACCTTTTGGTAAGCTATTTATGTTCAATGCTATTGCTACCTATTATATGATAGTTTTTACTGCATATAATTATAAATAATGATATAGATTCTTAGATGTTTGATATCGACAGTAATGCAACTTTGCAAATTCTAAGTTCTGGAAACTACAGTGAGTGATAAATTTACTAATACAATAACAAGTCATGATAATCAATAGGAATCATTGACTATGTAAGATAAATATAACAAAATAACACATTTTAGTGTCAAGGTTCCATGAATTTGCTATTTTGCTATGTAATAAATAATTATATTTTTCTCAGGATTATCAAGCCATGGTGGCACAGCTTGAACATCAGTTTCGACTAGGAAGACTCTCAATACAAGGATTATGGTTCTATTGTCAGGTAATTTCGTTTCTTATAAACTTAATTTTGTTTGTTTATATATTTACAAACTATGATGAGTTTCTTCTTTTTTGGTTTCAAGATTAATATTAATTGCCTTTTAATATATTTACGGCCAATGATGGGATCAATGCAAGCATTATCAACAGTAAAAGAAAGGCATCAGCAAGTAATTTTGTGGGTTCTGCAGTTCTTAACCTTTTACAAAGTCAGGTAAGTATGTCAATAAAATAAACTAAAATATGTTATATGCTGTTTATTTATTTATATATTTTAAATTTAAACAGGCCAAGATAATGGCTGGTAACTATTTGGTGAGATCATTGCTTGAGAAGATGATAGAATCTGCAAATTCTGCTTATCTTGGCATACTTGAAAGGTATATATAAAGTCACAATGCCCAATAATATACTCCACAAAGTACTATTTTACCCCCTTACCAATATAGAAAGTATGTTGCTATTTTCTGCAATTTTCACATAACATACTCAATATTGTCCATATATATTTGCATATATGCAGGTGGGTGTATGAAGGAGTTATTGATGATCCTCATGATGAGTTCTTCATTGCTGAAAACAAATCTCTCCAAAAAGTATTATTTATTTTTACCCCTCCTACAAATTTTTCCAAAAAGTACAAACATGCTAAACAGTACGATTTTACCCCTGGTGCTATAGGAGAGTCTGACCGAAGATTATGATGCTATGTATTGGAGACAAAGATACAGTCTGAAAGATGATATTCCTTCTTTCCTTGCAAATTCAGCTGAAACCATTTTAACAACAGGGAAATCTTTGAATGTCATGAGGGAATGCGGCCACACTGTTCAGGTCTTGTTTCTTTTTTCTGTATCTTTCAATTAATTACATTTTTCATCCCTTGGTTTGTTGTTTCTTACAAGTATGGTCCAATAGTTTGGTTTTTAACCTTTTGGTCCTTAAAACGTTGTTTTGTCATGCTTTAGGGACAGAGTTTATAAAATCAAACTAGTGGACCATATTTGTAAAATTCAACAAACCACTGGGATGAAAAACGTAAATTAACCATATTATTGTTGGTATTTGAGGCTTTTATATGTACTTTATAGGTGCCTGCATTGGAGAATTCAAAATTGATGAACTTTGGGTCGAATGATCACTATCTTGAATGCATTAAATCTGCTTATGATTTTGCAAGTGGCGAATTACTAAATCTCATGAAGGACAAGGTGGGGTTATTTTCATTTCTTTAAACTTTTTTTTTTGTTTTTTTTCCTGATGGGTGCATGTTTTAGTTCTTTTAAGAATATTTAGTGACCTGTTATTATTCTGAATGTTGACAGTATGACCTGATTGGAAAGCTGTGTTCTATTAAGCATTATCTTCTTCTGGATCAGGTTAAATTTTGATTCATGCTTTCTCTAAAAGTTTTTGAATTGTAATTAATAATTAAATTTGATAATTGATTTGATTGAGTTAGAAATACAGGGTGATTTCTTGGTTCATTTTATGGATATTGCACGTGATGAACTTGATAAAACACCAAATGAGATCTCTGTTGAGAAGCTTCAGGTCTTTTTCCATTTAACTCATATTATCTGACTAAAAAAAACCAGAGTATATTTTGGGCAATTATTGTGAATACACCACTGATACTTTATTCTTTCCAATTAAAGAATAATAGTTAAGACATTTTTTCCAAATTAACCGTTCTAATTCTCCAAATTAACCATTTTTGACCTATTATATCAGGTCAAAATGGTTAAATTGGAAATATGTCTGAAACTTTAATGGTTTTTTTTATTGGAAAAAAAATAAAGTAGAAATGGTTAGTTAAACTGCAAAATTGCCCAAAATATAATGGCATTTCTGTAATTTCCCTTATTTGTATAATCCATATGCATAGTTAGGGATAAAAGTTATCCATATATAAGAATTATCGTTTCTCACTCTCTTTTTACCCATTAACTTATATCTAAGAAAATAAATGACATTTGTAAACAGATGATTTATGGAAAAATAAAGAGTTTGATGCTATAAATATAATACACAAATAAATGAAAATGAACGTACAATGCTATTTTTTTTTTGCAAATTAACTTTATAATTTATTTGAGTTTAATTTTCCGTCTCTGTTGGACCTTGCACTGTGTTTGACAGCAGCAGCAGCAGATCCTTTGCATGAAGATGTCATATGTTCTGTGGTCAGTTTCATTTATTCCTATCACAACATTCCACTTTCAGAAATAATTAATTAATTAATAACTTATTAATTTATTATATGCCTTTTTCAGGACACAGGTTCTTTGTTAAAGAGACTGAGCATTCTGAAAGATCTTCAAACAGGTGGTGGTGGTGGTGGTGGTGAGTCAGTTTCAGAGGCTGTAGAAGAAGAGCCCTTGATCACTGGTATGGAAACCTTCTCTGTTAATTACAAGGTAATTATCATCATCAACATTCACACCTTTTTTTAACATTTTCTTTCATTAATTGCAAGAAATAGCAACCTAATTTCAGTTATCTAGTTATCTAATTATCAATTAAATGAAAGTAAGTTGTTATTTTTATTACAGGTTCAATGGCCATTATCTCTTGTGATATCAAGAAAAGCTCTGACAAAATATCAATTAATTTTTCGATTTCTGTTTCATTGCAAACATGTTCACAGACCGCTTTGTGCAGCCTGGCAACTACATCAAGTATGAGACTAAATATCCCTCATATAAATATTTATTAAAAAATAAAAATATCCTTTTGTAATTTTACTCTTTATATTATTTGTAATTATACTTTTGTTGTTGCTGTAGGGTGCACGTGCACGTGATATGCATGGAACTGCAATCTCTACATCATCAATACTATGCAGGAATATGCTTAAATTTATAAATAGCCTTCTACATTATCTAACCTTTGAGGTAAAAGTAAAACCATGTTCTTAAGTTTATAAAATAACAATGTGCTTACATTTCCTTACCAATAATAACAATATATAACCTGTAATTTGTATGTAAGATGCTTACAAAATTTATGTTATTGCTATTAGTTATGATCAGTATAAAAGTAATTATGTTATGTAAAAAGTAAAGTACATTCTACAAGTTTCATGCTATGAGTATGTTGTTATTATGGGTGAAGAAATATAAATATATTTCTCTTTCCTATTTATTTGTTAATCCAATGTTAATGTGGTTATTTATCTCTCTTTAATTCTTTTGTCAACCAACAAAGGTGGAGGTGATATTATATTATTATAATTGAATAACGTATTCTTTTATCTTGTTTTAGGTTCTTGAACCAAATTGGCATGTTATGCATAATAAGCTTGAGAATGCAAAGAGCATAGATGAGGTATATGTTGATTTTTTTTTTTTGTATTAAAATGTTGTGCTTTGAAAAATCTACCCAGTTAGTAATGTCATACAAATACAAAGCAATATTTACTTCTTTAGTTGGGTTGATTTTTCAAAGTAAAATGTTCTAATAAGAAGAAGAAAATTGTACTACAATGCTGTAAAAGAAAAATATAAAAGTAGATTGCTATATTTCACAAATAAATGAAAGTAAGTTGTTAATTTTTTTCCCTGAGTGTGGTTGTAATCTTTGTATGAAAAATAGGTAATTCAATATCATGACTTTTTCATGGAGAAGTGTCTCAAGGATTGTTCACTTCTTTCTCCAATCCTCCTCAAGGTTTTCATCATTCCCTATTCATAATGCTCTCAAATTTGCACATCTAATTTTACGAAATACAATATGGAAAAATAGAGGAATAGAATAGCATGCAAATTTAATATGATTTTCATTAAGAATTATTTCTGTATAAAGTGCTGTCTGGATAACTAATGTTTAAAAAATATTTGATAAAATGATGACACACTTAGGGAAATGGAAGTAAAAGTAAATGAAGTCAAATTGGTGAAAAGTTAGGTTAAAAAGAAACATTGATATGTAAGTTACCACATGAAGGGGCTGTTTCTTTTTGACTTAATGAGGTGAGTACTCTCTCATGTTAGAAATTGATGAATATTCTGATTTTTTTCAGAATGTAAGGGTAAAATGGTCATTTGGTAAGACAGACATCATTATCTGTGCAATCACTTTACCCATACATGACTTAATGAGGCCCAAAGTCATGTCTCCATTAGTTAAAAAAGAAAGTCATATAATATACAAGGGTTTGTGTTCAAATAATAATAAGTTTTTTTGGGATGAATGCAGAAATTCGAGAAACTGAAACTTGTATGCCTTCAGTATGCTTCTGCAACTCAGTGGCTAATGAGCTCCATTGAAGCTCCCCATTCAAACAGTTCCATTGATGATTCACATTCATCTTCATTGGAAAATGTAACGGTTTTGAAGCTAAGAAAGTCTTCCAAAAAACCAAATTCACCCACAGATGAGTCTACAGTCATGGAATGTGTCTTGTAAGATCTTAAAACTATACCCCCATATTTCTTTCTATGTATGTATGCATATATGTATGTATGTACGTATGTATGTATGTATGTGTGTGTGTGTTGTGTGTGTTGTGTGTGTGTGTATGTATGTATGTATGTATGTATGTATGTATGTATGTATGTATGTGATGGAGTGGAGTGATTTTTGGCAGAAAATTTGAGAGGGAGTTCAGTAGTGAGCTGGAGAGTTTAAGACCAATATTGAGCAGCAGGGCACAGGCAGAACCATATTTGACTCATCTTGCACAGTTGATTCTTGGTGTTGGTATGGATCACCACATCTAGATTTTTTTTTTCTTGTTGGTTGTTGTTTGTAGTGGTTTTTTTTGTATATATATGTTTTGGAATCTGAGTGTTTTTGCTTGCATGATGAACCACTTGTGTAGATTTCATTTTATAGTAGTAAAACATGGATCATCTGGATTTGATTTTAGCCAAACACAATTTGTTTCTTGTTATTAAAATGATATGGAGTTTTTATTGATTGAAAGTATATTTCATGCCTCTTGAAAACCAAATTGTAAAAACCGATCCAGTCGAATTATAATTTGGTCGGTTCAGATTGGATTTGAATTTAATTTGTATTATTTGGATTCATGTCTTGAAAACAGAGATCAGTTGGATTCACTTGGTTCCATCTAAACGCAAAGAATATGATTCTCGATTGATATAGGAACAACTTTTAATAATAACTTCTCTTATCCTCAGCCACCTCCAACTTTTAGCACTTGATAGGATCAGCCCCTTCTGTACTTTATTCTGTAGCCCTCAAGTTCTTTAGATTAACTGCCTGTCCTTGAACTATAGCTTTATGACCAATACAACTACTAAAATTAAAACCTACGTTAACCAACTTGCAGAAACCTTTCCAAGTTAACAACACGAATAAAATGGACATTTAATCATTGTTAAGATTGCATGACAGGGTAAGTACAGCAAATTATATAGTACAAATCAGTTGCAATGGACGAGAACCATCATGCAATGCATTAGATAAATGATGAATTATGAGAGAATATTAAGCATGTTAGACATATGTTCAGATAGTTTATTAATAGTGTTATTTTTAGAGGGTATCTAAATGTAACTATCTAATATATATATAAGATTGTAATCTACGCTTCATAATACGCAATTCATTACCCTTTACATGGTTTAACTTGGTATCAGAGCCAAGTAAACCCTACCTTACGGCTCTAAACCCTAACTGCAGAAAAGCCTCTTACGGCTTCATCCTGTGCTCAACTCCAATCACTGGTGATCAACTCAAATTCACATGGCTACTATTACTGCCTTCTACTGCAGAAAAGACATCACATAACTCCCATAAATTTGCTTTCACTCTCTCTCCCACCAACTATGGGTTCTGGAAAGCAATGATTGAACCCTTTCTCATCACCAACAATTTATTTGGTTATGTAGATGGCACGATACCCTGTCCAGCACAGAAAGTGGGAACTGGGGACGCAATCACGGATAACCCTAGTTATCCCCGGTGGATAGCCAATGATGCACATGTCCGGATGATTATCATATCCACCATCTCTGAAGCTTCGTTTCAACATGTCCAAGGAGCAACCTCTAGAGAACTGTGGCTAGCCCTTGAACGGGCATACTCACCAAATACCACCTCTCGTGAATACACACTAAAAACCCAACTTCTTAAAATTGCCATGAAAGGCGATGAATCTCCACAGGGCTATCTAAGCAGGGCTCAAGAATATGCCACAGCCCTTGCCAACATTACCCTTTACATGGTTTAACTAAGCATAGCTAAAAGTTGCAAAATTGGCCTATCAATTGCGATTACAAGTCAATGGTAGCTGTATGTTTTAAGTGAGAAAATTTTTGGGAAATTAAGTATAAAGTGTAAGTATCAAATTTTGTAAGATGTTGGGACTTTTACCCATATTTTATACTTGTCTCTTATACTTGAACAAGACAAATGTTTGGGCACAATTTGGATCACAAGGGAGGAGAAAGTTTATTATTAAGCAAGAACCAAGAGGAGGAATGATATATCTATATATACACACAACACACTCATATAACTAATTAATCAACACTTTTCAGCATTTAATCTGACAACAGTTGCTTCCTGTGGTGCTCCCCGTCTAACTGTTTCTTTATTTAGCCCCTTGCATTCATTGAACATCAACTGTCGGATAGATGACATGCTGGCTAACCACATAGGCAGTTCTCGCATTCCGAATCCATCTATTTGTAACCAAGACAGTGAGGTGAGGTGTTGTATTTCTTCAGGTATCGACTCCCACTTATCCACACCATACAATGTTAACGAGCGAAGGTGGTACCTTAACTTCTCAATGCCTTGGAGACTTAGGAAAGAATCGAGCTCGTTTGAGAACGGACCAAGTTCCAACTTATTTAAGAAGGCAAAACAGTAAAACATTTCATGAGGCAAGGAAGTCAGGTTGTTGCAATGGCTAATAGACAAAGTCTTCAAAGAATGACACTCGTTGGGAAAATTGGGTATTCCTAAAAGACTAGGGCAGCTCTGGATATGTAAATTTTCAAGAGATGTAAGGCCTTGTATGCTCTTAATGTACTCCAGACCTGTGCACTCAGATATGCTTAAGGAAACAAGAGGATGGGGATGGCATTCATCTAAGAGAATAATCTTTGGGCAATTAATAATGAACAACTTCTCGAGGACAGGCGATACCATTTTTGAGCTGTTGGGTGCTCCCTCTATCCACTTTTCCAGTCTTTTCATAGAAAATAGTTGGAGCAATCTCAAGGAAGGAGACAAAGGCGCCTTCGTTGATCTAGTAACATCGGAACTCCTTAAGCATGTCAAGCTGTCCATATTCTGCAACCAAAGATGTCGAAGATGTGGTAGGTGCTCAAGTGTCGGAAGAGAGAGGCAGCTCCTACAGTCATATAATCTGATTGACACGAGCTTGTCAAGGGGCGTCCATTTCCCTTCGATATCGATTGCCATCTTCATTACCCATTCTGCAAAATTATCACCTGAAAAATTGCTAAATGTCAACTTTTTCACATCTCTAGGGGGTTGCAAGCCTTCCAATACATCCTTGTCAACTCTGTTGGAGCCTTGATACTCCTCACTCCAACTGAATTCAATATTGTATAAGTTTTTCTTTCTAGATAAATCTGCCTTGACAGCGTCCTCTTTGCTCCTAACATTTTCTAAATTGGAAATACAGAGGCTTCCAGTAAGGTTATTCAAATGGCGTAGCTCTTCAATACCTTGTCCCTTCCTTCCAACCACTTTGACGGAAGACAATTTTCGAAGATAAATCAACTGTCCCAGGACATAGGTGGGAATATCTTCATCACACATGAAATACCGCAGGCTTATCAAATTTCTCATGGCTTTTGGAAGCTTCTTGAGATGACGGAAACCTTGCAACTTCAGAGTTTGCAAGTGGTATAATTTACCAATCGATTCAGGAAGAACATGGATCTCTGTATATGACAAATCAAGATACCTTAGATGCACCAACCCTCCAATTGAATCGTCTAACTTTTCAATACTACCTCCATTGAGTTTTAGGATGCGTATGCACTTTAATCGTTGAAATGAAAACTTCTCCTCAACTTCACCTTTGATGAAGAATGTATGCAAAGTTCTAGCCATTGTATTCCTTTCGATGAACATAGAAACCTTGGCTTTCAATTCATCATCCTCGTTCTCTTCTTGGTAAAAAGCAAGATGTTTAACCTGAGGGATACATGCAATGTCTATCATTTGTCGCATCCACCAAACATAAGCTTTCATGTTTTGAAAGTGATAATGAAAGATCATGCACCAGATCATGCATGCTACAATGAGTGATGTGACCATACTCATCCCTTTCAACATCTTCGAACAACGAATTGTTGACCAAAATTTGAAAAATATCATTCCCCACATCCTCCATCTCCTTGTTTCTTTCCTCATCCGCTTGAACCAACCCTAAAGCCATCCAAAGTTGAACCAGTCTTTCCCTTTTCATGACCTTATCTTTCTTAAAGATGGAACAATATGCAAAGCATTGCTTGGCCATAGAATTGGGGAGGTTATCAAAGCTCAGTTCCAAACTCTTTTGAACTCTCTCCCTTTCATCTTCTAAATCCCAAACTTTGCTATTTTTGATGGCTAACCACTTCTCAGTGTCACTGTAATTTTGCAACATTCCTCCTATTACATTTAATAGCAAAGGCAAACCACAACACTTTTTGACAATATCACGCCCTATCTCCTCCAATTCAGGTTGTGGTGATTGTCCTACTAGAAAGGCCCTCTCTTTAAAGATGTTCCAACAATCATCATCAGAAAGACCTTTTAAAGAACATGAATCCATGGACATAGCCTTCGTTCCGATGTCAAGTTTCCTGGTAGTGACAAGAATGCTACTTCCAATTTGTGACTTCACATTTATCATAACTCTCCTAAAATCTTCCCAATATAATCTCTCTTCGTCCCAAACATCATCCAGGACTAGAAAATATCTTTTTGATCCCAACTTCTCTTCAAGATCTTGAACTAAATTGGCCATAGTATCCGACTTAGGTTTCTCTCGTGCAAGAGATTCATAGATCTTTGCCAGAAGTGTCTTGATGTCAACCTTAACAGACACACACAACCAAGCTTTCACATCAAAATGTTGCTGGATTTTTTGATTATTGTATACGGACTTCGCCAGAGTGGTCTTCCCCATCCCGCCCATTCCAACAATGGGAACAATCGTAAGCTTTTCTTCTTTTCTTGACTCGGTTAATAGGTGTATGATCCGTTCTTCATCATCCCCCCTCCCAGCAACTTTGAATTCGCCTAAATTTGGATCTGTCTCCGGGTAGGGACGATATTCAACAACTGGGCCAGGCTGTTCATTTTGTAGTCCCAACTCGTTTGCTTGTTTATTGATTTGAGACAACTTTTCGTTAATGCTTTTGATTTTATGACCCATTTCACTACGAAAGAAAAGCTTTTTCAAGCTTGGGAGAGAGGGTACCTTTATTGCCACCCGATCTCGCTTCTTTACCTCACGCCTCAACATTTCGTAGTGAACCTCATCGACTACATCATCAGCTTCAGCAACCACATCTTTTAGCTGTTTCAGCCACTCCATCACACTATGTTTTTGACGTTTCTGATTCTCGGCATCCTGTAACTTGGCACGAATCATTTTCAAGGTCCCTTCAAGTGTGTACAACTTCTCTTTGTAACCCCAAGCAAGGGCGATTTCGTTGGCAGCTATGGATGCTACCTTTTTCAGGATCGCCTCGGCAGCAACAGTAACTAAAGCGTCGGCCATTTTCAAATTTTCAATGGTGTGTATGTGTGTTTGAGAGAGAGAGAGAGAGAGAGAGAGAGAGAGATGAGAGAGCGTGAAATATAAAGTCACAGAAATCAGGGCAATCCTATATGTATGGTTAAGAATAAAGGTTATCCATATAAGAATTATTGTTTCTCTTTCTAGCCATTAAATTCTCTATGGATAACTAAAAGAATATCTGAGAAAAAGGAAGGAAAAAATAAATGAGGACATATTTTGTTATCCAATCCACAGGAATTTTATAGTTAGTTGACAATTATGCCCTTAGTTTAAATTAAGAGATATTGGAGAGAGAGAAACCCAAGGATTTACTTCCAAACTCACGACGCTCCTTCTTCCTCAGTAGGCGCCGCAGCAATCCTTCTAGAGCTGCCTAACTAATCTGCCATGTCAAATAAATCTCGTTCGCTAATCCATCATTCATGTCCCAAGGAACGCCACATGCATATGTCGATAATACACAACAAAATTGTTTCATAATACAAGATTGAGGAGGACAAAGGGACATCCTATATGTTCAATTATATTTGTTTATAATATGCTTGAATTAGTATCGAATAACAAGATCTCTTTGTTCTTTTAACAAAAGGGTATAGCGCATATAACTAGCTGCAGACACACGCCTCAATACATCCTTAAAATGTCCATGGTGGCTTTTACGTTAATGACTTCATATTTGTTTGCAAGAGTCATCTAGTCGCATAAGATATAACAGAAATTAATTCTAAATAGTATTGGTATCTAAAGCATTCATGATGAGTTTTTAAACAGGAAAATTTCTTTAAGAAATCAACCAATCAATATGTTAATTCCAGTCTTAGTTTTTTAGTTTGAAAAATCTTTTTGACCAGACCAGACCTTTTAGGCCACATGCACCTCTGGTTCTAGGGTGGCACCAAGTCGGCCATATGGCAATGATGTGGCAATGCCATTACAATACAACCAAAGCAAATAACAACAGTAGAGGAAGAGATTAAAGTATGATGTCTATCGTGCTTAGTTTCTACAAATATATTTCCAATTAAACACAAACATGGACCAAAGTTTAATCAATTCTACCATCACAACAATACTAAAAAGATCAAATAAGGGTTGTTAACAATGCAAGAAGACGCATACTGGCTTTATACATAATACCAAACCAAATCCTCCTACACCCTTTCTTCCATTAATTACTGCACCAAACAAACCAAAAATTAGTTTTAAAGTCAACTTAACTCCCTATTTTACTTGAAAAAGAAAATTTGTTTCTAATTTCAGAAATTGTATTTCTAATTTAACATCAATCATACCATTTACAGCTAGCTCATTCAGCATTATGGGATTGATCATGCTCGATGAAATCCAACGCCTCTTCCATGGTGACAACATTGACACGACTAACACGGTTTTTATGCGTGACACCATAAATCTTGTCAGCAACTGTCACCAATTCAGACCTAAACGTTGTTGTAATAAACTGTGTGTTTGCCATATCAGCCAAACGCCGAACCATATCTACAAACAAACAAACAAATCGTCAACTCCCTCGAAAATATACTAAATTTGAAAAAAAAAATATCTCTTGAAAAAAGACGTAAATGCTCTCAATTTGAAGTATGAGAGAGAGATAGGGTTATTACTTCCGACTGCTGTTCGGTATTGAGGGTCAAGTGCAGCATCGATTTCATCAAAGAGGTAAAAGGGAGCAGGATCACATCGCTGTATGGCAAATATGAGAGCTAATACTACTACAGTTTTTTGGCCTCCAGATAACTGCTTCATGGACTGTGTGTCACCTTGTCCGGTGAAAGAAACCTGAAATATCAAAAATATTATATATTAATCCCAAATAACAATCAATTATCATCTAAATGATATACACATACCTTCAATTTCACTCCAATGTATTTTTCAACGCGTCCCTCTCTATCAGGTAGAGGCCCATCCTCATCATAGTCATTATCAACAGGATCGCCATCCTGTTTTGATAAAATAGATAAAAAAAAATCAACAAGTTAAATATCAAAAAAAAATCGAATGACCTCCTTGGACAAAAAACATAAGTAACAAAAAGCAACCTTCTTCTTCATCATGATCAAAATCCCATGACCACCTTGGACAAGTTCAGAAAATACTTCTCGAAAATGTTTAGCCACACCTTTAAATGTCCGCTCTATAGATTCGTCCTTATGTTGGTCCAGCACTGATATAAGTTCTTTGATTTTCTGATACACAAAACACATTGTTAAATATATTTAAATTATTATGCTACTTGTGAAAATAGAAGGAAACAATATGAGGGCAATAATGTAAAATGGCAGGACTTAACGGGGAAACCTTGTTTTCCTCACTTTCTTTGCTCTGTTTGTATTATTATGTTGAAGAAAAACATATCTAGTTTACCATTAAGGGCTTGTTTCTTTTTTTTTTTCATTATGGGGCTTGTTTCTTTTTCACTTAATGAGCTCAAGACAGTTATGCATTGAATCTGGACAACTACATATGACTGTTTCTTTTTTACATAATCTTACATAAAATAACTTAATGAGTTAAGTCAAAAAAATCTGGCTTAATATATTAAGACAGTAACCCTTTAGATATTTTCACTTCCTTTCACAGTAAAATTGATAAACTTGAACAAAATTAGCAGACTTTGTGAAATTTGTTTTATGAAATGTAAAGATAAAATGGTCACTTAGTCTCATTCAGACAATTTAGTCTATCTAGAAAAGAAAACGAAATTTATACATAAATCAAAATATCCAGACAAGACATCTTTACCCATTCAGCCACTTTACCTATACAAGACTTAATGGGAAAAAAACAGTCTTCAAGTGTTGTATGAACAAAGTCTGTTTCTTTTTTTGACAGAACAAACTGTCTGAATGTGCATAAATGACTTAATGACTATTTTACCCATTAGGTCCAATCCATTAAGTCAAAAGTGAGGGAGGGAATTAAGATATATATATGATTAATTAATTACCTCATCACCAGCATCAAGTTCTTGTTGTCGTTTCTGAAGTTCTTCTCTTTGATCTGTAAAGTTAGCATACTGATCAAGAGCTTTCTTGTTTACATGACTAAACTGCTTTAACTGCTCATTGCACTTGTGCAGCATTTTATATAGTTCCTTTATGCTCTTCTTCTTGTGCCTGCAGTAATGTAATGTATTTTCACCATGTTAAAAACACAAAAAAGGAAACCACCTTAATTTACAGATTACTAAAAAAAAAAAAAAAACTGTCACTTCAATATCCACATTTGCCATGCTAATATTAGACTAGAACTGGTATTGGTATCTGGTCCGAGTAAAAGACGTAAATACCCTCCTCATCCTCAGTCAAAAATAGCCCTAGAAGTTTAGTTACTTTAAATAAGATGGTGAAGAGAGTAGTACATTTCAAAGGCATCTGATGATAAAGGACCCAGTTCTCTGATTTTCTTGTTGAACTCTTCTTGTTTTGCAAGCAAAATGTTTTTTCTACTAATAAGTTGTTCTGCTCTTTTATCTTCATTTTGGCGTGTCTTTTCATACTCCTCCAAACGACCCTACACTTAAAAGAAAATGTATTATTACCAGAGAACAGTTGAAAATCACAATACATATATATCTGCAATCTTTCATTATAAATTACCTTTGAATCAGCCTTCTTCGTGTTGATTTTCTTGAGTTCCTTGTTGCGATCATCTATGCTTTCAGAAACTCCTGTTGATATTTGAAAAGAATACAATATAATGCTTAGACAAGGAAACCAATCAGTTTGATGTAGAGAATCTAAGGTATTGTGTCTTCTTTCCCCATTAAGAATAAGTCTTAATTTTTTTTACATTCTCTCATTTATTTTAAGGCTAAATGCGAGACATAGCAATGTATTTTGATTTTATATATAGCATTCAACTTCCATTTCTTTCTATTACAGCATTTTACTTTCAAATATATTCTTATTAAGGCATTGAGTCTACCCATTTAGAGCATTGTACTTTGAAAAATCTACCAATTATAGCAGTGAAAATTGCTATAGAACTGTAAAATTTGTCAAAGTATAATGCTGTAATAGAAAGAAATGAAAGTAAGTTGCTATTTCTTGCAATTTTACACCTTCCATTTCCTTAATTATTTTTTAAACAAGACAGCAGTTGCACTTAATGGGAAATAAATAAGAAGCAGGGGCTAGAGTGAGTGGTTACTTTTGAGCTGTTTTTTCACTTCTTCAACAGCCATTTTTGCCTCTAGAAGCTCCTGCTTCTTTGCATCAACTTCACCATTTAAATTATCAGCTTCTTGAGACTGTTGAACTGCCTCCAGTTCTTGTCTCCTTCTAACAAGATTTGTTGATAGATTCGTCTCAAGCTCTGCTTTTCTTGTTTCAATCTACCAATCCATAAAAATATATATATTATAAAAAAAATTATTAACTATTTTTTTAAATAACTCCAAGCAAAATTATTATATTAGCAAACCTCTACTCGGGTAGCCCTACTGGCTACAAGCCTTTCTTTAAGTTCTGCTATTTCAGGATTCAAACGTGAGAGCAGAGTCTTTTCCTCTGGGCTTAAATGATCAACAAGTTCTGTTCTCATTTCATCTCTTTTCATTTCAATATTATTTTTCACTTGCTCGATTTGAGTCTCCACATTTGCAAGCAACTTCCTCTGAAATTCAATCAAAAAAAGTTAAAAAAGAACAAAATGATTGGAATAACTCATGAAGCTTAGCAATGGAAGGAATGAGGAAACCTTCTTTTCAAGAGCTTTTGAGATGTTAAGACTGTGCTTCTTAGCATTAGCAACTTCTTGTTTAAGCTGTTCCACTTCTGATTTCTCATGTGCCAGCTCAGCATCATCTTTCTGCTGCTCAGCAACTAATGCATTGATTTCCTTGTCTATAAGTAAGGAGAGTCAAGTCATAACAACACTGTACAAAAGACGTAAATACCCTCATACTCATCATCAAAAACAGCCCTAGAAAAAAATGTCCAGTAAAGACACCTTGAGAATATATATATATATATATATATATATATATATATATATATATATATATATATATATATATATATATATATAAATGAAAAAGAAAAAGGATATCTTGAAGTTCTGATCTGACATTTTGGAGTTCATTTTCCTTTTCAGTGATTGACAAGGCATTTTGTCGAATGAGGTTCATAAACTTAAGCTTTGAACGCCTTTTATCATAAAATCCACCTGTCATACCACCCTTTTTGCTAACTTGATCACCTGTAACAAATTTAAAAAATTAACAGAAATATATAAATGAAAAAAGAAAAGCAAAAAAAAATATAGTTAAAACAAAACCTTCAACAGTAATGCAGTCCAAACCATCAGTACGTGCAACACGAGTAGCAACATCCAAATCTCTACAAATCACTGTTCTAGCAAACACCTGACACTACTAGAAAATAAAGGGTTTAGCCACAGAAAAATAGCTACCGAAAATTTCCGTAGGTAATTACTTACACAATACCAACGGAATTCCTACGGAATGGGATGCCCTAAGTTAATAACGGAATAGTTACAGAATATCTACGGAATAACAACTAACACGTATCTGTAGGTATTCCGTTCCTATTTAGCTACAAACTAGCTACGGAATAGCGACGAAAATAAGTCGGTAGGAATTCCGTAGGTAATTAGCTATAGAATAACTACAACCTACCAACAGAAGAAAATAGGTACAAAATAACTACGAAATACCAACGACTTTATAATTTTATTATTATTAAAAAAACCGTAGGTAATCCGTAGGTATTTTACCTACGGATTACCTACGTTTTTTTTTATTTTATAATTTTTAAAAGAAACTATTGTTTTTCCAATTTCATTTTTTTCACAATATCATTATACTTTGGTTTCTTTCTTTTCACCAACTTATACATAACATAAACTTACATAACGTATGCATCGTTACAACCCGTTACTGATTTACAACTTTATTATTATTATTTTTTATATAATATAAATGAAAGTTATGTTCTATACACAAATACACATATTTACATACAAACCATATGTATGTATTATGTTCAGTAATCATGTATTTGTTTAATGAGGTTAATTGTTGGTCAATAACAAACATAAATAGCTTTTTGTATCATATATAGTAATGGGTTCTAATGATGCAAATTCTTCTACATACATTTATATGATGTATAACTTTGTCAAAACAAAACAATCAAAGTATAATGATATTGTGAAAAAAATGAAACGAAAAAAAACGACATTAAACCCTTGAAAAATACAAAAAAAAAAAAAAAAAAAAAAAAAAAAAAAAAAAAAAAAAAACCCCTATGTAATCTGTAGGTAAATACCTACAGATTACCTACGGATCGGACTTATCCGTAGGTAATCCGTAGGCATTTACCTACAAATTACCTACGGTTGTTTTTTATTTTCTAATTTTTAAAAGAAAATATTGTTTTTTCAATTTCATTTTTTTCACAATATCATTATACTTTTGTTTCTTTCTTTTCATCAAGTTATACATAACATAAACTTATATACAAACGTATGCATCGTTAGAACCCGTTACTGATTTACAACTTTATTATTCTTTTTTTTATATAATATAATTGAAAGTTATGTTCTATACACAAATACACATATTTACATACAAACCATATGTATGTATTATGTTCAGTATATCGTGTATTTGTTTAATGAGGTTAATTATTGGTCAATAACAAACATAAATAGCTTTTTGTATCATATATAATAATGAGTTCTAATGATGCACATTCTTCTACATACGTTTATATGGTGTATAACTTTGTCAAAACAAAGCAATCAAAGAATAATGATGTTGTGAAAAAATATGAAATGAAAAAAACGATAATAGACCCTTGAAAAATACAAAAATTAAAAAAAACCGTAGGTAATTTGTAGGTAAATACCTACAGATTACCTACGGATCGGACTTATTTGTAGGTAATCCGTAGGTATTTACCTACAAATTACCTACGGTTGTTTTTTATTTTCTAATTTTTAAAAGAAAATATTGTTTTTTCAATTTCATTTTTTT
Source organism: Lactuca saligna (assembly GCF_052625555.1). Taxonomy (NCBI): domain Eukaryota; kingdom Viridiplantae; phylum Streptophyta; class Magnoliopsida; order Asterales; family Asteraceae; genus Lactuca; species Lactuca saligna. The sequence goes on along the minus strand of NC_136418.1, from coordinate 50,820,377 downwards.
CACAATATCATTATACTTTTGTTTCTTTCTTTTCATCAAGTTATACATAACATAAACTTATATACAAACGTATGCATCGTTAGAACCCGTTACTGATTTACAACTTTATTATTCTTTTTTTTAAATAATATAATTGAAAGTTATGTTCTATACACAAATACACATATTTACATACAAACCATATGTATGTATTATGTTCAGTATATCGTGTATTTGTTTAATGAGGTTAATTGTTGGTCAATAACAAACATAAATAGCTTTTTGTATCATATATAATAATGAGTTCTAATGATGCACATTCTTCTACATACGTTTATATGGTGTATAACTTTGTCAAAACAAAGCAATCAAAGTATAATGATGTTGTGAAAAAAATGAAACGAAAAAAACGATAATAGACCCTTGAAAAATACAAAAATTAAAAAAAACCGTAGGTAATCTGTAGGTAAATACCTATAGATTACCTACGGATCGAACTTATCTGTAGGTAATCCGTAGGTATTTACCTACGGTTGTTTTTTTATTTTCTAATTTTTAAAAGAAAATATTGTTTTTTCAATTTCATTTTTTTCACAATATCATTATACTTTTGTTTCTTTCTTTTCATCAAGTTATACATAACATAAACTTATATACAAACGTATGCATTGTTAGAACCCGTTACTGATTTACAACTTTATTATTCTTTTTTTTTTATATAATATAATTGAAAGTTATGTTCTATACACAAATACACATATTTACATACAAACCATATGTATGTATTATGTTCAGCATATCATGTATTTGTTTAATGAGGTTAATTGTTGGTCAATAATAAACATAAATAGCTTTTTGTATCATATATAATAATGAGTTCTAATGATGCACATTCTTCTACATACGTTTATATGGTGTATAACTTTGTCAAAACAAAACAATTAAAGTATAATGATGTTGTGAAAAAAAATGAAACGAAAAAAACAATAATAGACCCTTGAAAAATAAAAAAATTAAAAAAAAAAAAAAACTGTAGGTACTCTGTAGGTAAATACCTACGGATCGGACTTATCCGTAGGTAATCCGTAGGTATTTACCTACAGATTACCTACAGTTGTTTTTTATTTTCTAATTTGTAAAAGAAAATATTGTTTTTTCAATTTCATTTTTTTCACAATATCATTTTACTTTGGTTTCTTTCTTTTCATAAAGTTATACATAACATAAACTTACATACAAACGTATGCATCGTTAGAACCCGTTACTGGTCTACAACTTTATTATTCTTTTTTTTATATATAATATAAATGAAAGTTATGTTCTATACACAAATACACATATTTACATACAAACCATATGTATGTATTATGTTCAGTATATCATGTATTTGTTTAATGAGGTTAATTGTTGGTCAATAACAAACATAAATAGTTTTTTGTATCATATATAGTAATGAGTTCTAATGATGCACATTCTTCTACATACGTTTATATGATATATAACTTTGTCAAAACAAAGCAATCAAAGTATAATGATGTTGTGAAAAAATAAAACGAAAAAAACGACATTAGATCCTTGAAAAATACAAAAATTTTAAAAAACTGTAGGTACTCTGTAGGTAAATACCTACGGATTGGACTTATCCGTAGGTATTTACCTACAGATTACCTACGTTTTTTTCTAATTTTTAAAAGAAAATATTGTTTTTTCAATTTCATTTTTTATAGTAAATATTAAAGTTAAATAAATTTAAATTTTCGAAAGTACTATATGGATGGGTTTATTTTCAATTATTCGATTTAAATTATATTTTTATAATGAATAAAAAATGTAAAATATTTCATTAAAAAAACTAGAATATTTCTACACTATATTAATTATATAAAAAAATAGAATATTTATACACTATAGAGAAAATAACTTTTATCCATTGTAATGCGTAACTCATGCTTTTCAAATTATATTTAATTATAATATTATACATCAATTTCCCAATTTGTTTATACCTACAAAATTCCTACGATTTCCATCTGCTACCGATTTGCTACGCCTTCTAAAACCCAAATTGTTTCCCGCTTCACTAATCGTGCAACTAGCTCGTCGCAAACAAAGCCCTAGCTTACACCGGCGATTGGCGATTTCCAAACCAGCACACATCCGCCAGTGATTCTCGACTGATACGTACATCGGCGACATTTTTCGGTAACCAATTCGACTTCTACGATTTCCAAACGATCGATCGGCGACCCACATTGACCAAACTGTTGCAGGTTTGCCAACCAACCATCGTTGTCGCACACCACCGCCGACGCTGCCCCGTACCACCACCGTCGCTGCACCATACCACCACCGTCGCTGCCACACACTACCATCGGCGACACCCCAGGTACGATTTCAGTTTGCCCAATATCTCTTAATTTGTATCTCGTCCTTACCCTAATTCTACAACCGTTCGTTTCTTTCCTATAATCCTACGATTGCCGCATCATCACCACCACTAGAAACTGTTGCCGCCACCACCACCATAGCCACCAATTGATGTTGCTCCACAATAGCCACCGGCGACTGTTGCTGCCACCATGACTGTCATGCCTTCTCTGCACACACCATTTGTTCATTCAAGAGGTTACTTCCTAATTATCTTAATCATTAATCAGCAATTCTAAATATTTGAGATTTTGGTGCCTCCGTTGTTGCTTAGGATACTTGGATTTTAAAATTGCTATACATTTTTTGCCTAAGTTTTTTATTATGGTATGTAGGATCTTCAGTTTTCTTAGGTTTTTTTTTTTTTTTTTTTTTTTTGCATAATGGTCTTTGACATGACCAACCTCATACATAAGGATGTTGCAACTTTGGTTTGATAAATATTAAATAAGTTCTTAGTTTTTGAAAAGTGAAATTCCCATAACACTTTATACTTTTTCAAACATGCCACAGGGAATGCTTTCTCTAGCATTGGAAGACTTAATGAAGCAACTATGCACTCACTGTGGCACCAAGAGCATTTAAATCAAGGTTTGTTGGTTCCTTGGTTTTTCCCTTGAATTTAGTGGCAACATGCGTATTTTTTATTGTATTTCTGTTAATACAATGTTGAAGTTATATATATATATATATATATATATATATATATATATATATATATATATATATATATATATTGCATGAATATTCTAAGGATTAATTGAACTAATGTTGGTATGATATAAATTCTTTTAGATTTTTGGTATCCTTAACGTGAGTTACTCACATCTAGATTAGATTTCTCTACATATATTTTCATTCTTAGAATGTTTGTTGCATATTTATATTACAGGATGATATTTGAATAAATAAAAGCCTATATGAATTAGCTGGAAGTTATCTGAGACATGACTTCTCTAAATCACGTATGTTGGTGAGTTTCGTTATGTTCTCACTTTTCGATGAATTTTTCCCTAAAATTCTATATATGCTTTACATTTTTTTTAACTATCCAGAGTATTAAAGGAAAAGTAATGTAATAGACTTTTTCAGTATCAACATGTGGTTATGGGTAATCATATAAATGCAAAAAAATGATTGTTCAAACAGATAACGTCATGCATTTCTATATTAATTTTAGTATATTGTGAACAGGTCTTCATATGTAGAGTGACACTGAGAACATGTTTGTTTCATGAACAGGTTTGGGCCCTAGGATGTTTATCTGGACACTTGTTACATTGAGATTTGCTTATGCTTAAGGCAAGGTTTGCTTCTTGAACATTTTATCTTACCAAGTTGTTTTTATTTATCTAGTTAGTATTGGGGACTTGTATTTGACCTTAGGTCTAGTCTGATTTGGTACTGGGAAAGTCAAAATTAACTTAACTTGATGTCATCATTTTCTAATTTCTATTTTTTTTAGATTTGTTTTTCATAATTGCTACACACTACCAGAATATGTAAGCTGTAATATTGTAAGTGATTACAATGTGTTGAGCTCTGGATTCGTCAATATGTAACATCTTTCATTTTATTATCTTCAATTGGAATCCATAATGCACAAAAGATATTTTTTGCCATTATTAATATTAGGTAAAGTGCATTGTTATTATGGTTGAAAATGATACTATGTTGCTATTATTGATATCGGGTAAAGTAAATTGTTGTTATTGATAATAATTTAAGTACATTGATATTATGGATTGGAAATGTAAAGTACAATGGTATAATGGATAAAAATATAGTATGTTATTATTATGCATATTAAAAGTTATTATTATGGATATTAAAAACAATGTACATTGTTATTATGATCAATGTGTTTTTATATTGAATTAAAAGTAAAGTACATTGCTATCATGGTTTAAAGTTGAATTACATTTACTAAGTGCATGTGTTTGTCTTGCTATATTTAGGTAAATGAGTTGCCACAACAAGTGTCAAACATGCAACAAGCCATGGATGAAAAGCAAAGTGAAATGAATTTGCAAATGCAACAAATGCGAAATGATATGGAATTGCAAGTGCAACGACAATTGGCGGCCTTTATGAAACAAATCAATCCGTCCGTTAATCCACCAAGTAGCTCTTAGTTTTTGTTTTAGAACACTAAATTAATGTTATGTTATTAACTAGTTCGTAGCTTTTGTCATGGTATTGTAATGATATTTGAATGTATGAATGGTATGTTAATGACTATTTTAATGGTAATAAATGTAATGGTATTTGACTATTATTTTAATTATTTATTTGGTTTTTTTAGCTTAAAATTTGGATATTTTTTAAATTTTAAATTTAATATAGCAATAAAAATTGGTAAAAAAAATCATAGAAAATTTGTAGGAAATAAATATTCTGTAGGTAATCTGTAGGAAATAAAATTTGTAGGTAATTTGTAGCAAAAACAGTTGGTAGGTAATCTGTAGGAAATAAAATCTGTAGGTAATTTGTAGCAAAGCAGTTGGTAGGTAATCTGTAGGTAAAGTAGTTGGTAGGTATTCCGTGGGAAAATCAGTTCGTTGGTATTCTGTAGGAAAATCATTCGTATGTATTTTGTAGGTGTTGCGTAGGTAAATAACCCATAGGTAATTCGTAGGTATTCCGTAGTTAATGTATTCCGTAGGTATTCCGTAGTTAAATTTGTAACAGAATATTCCGTAGGAAATCCGTATGAACGTGTGTAGCTAATTTGTAGGAAAAAATTACCCACGAGGGTTTTCCCTACAACCCGTTTTTTGTAGGAAATCTGTAGGTAATGCCTTTTTCCTACGGATTTCCTACCAATTCTGCCGTAGGTAATTACTAAGTTTTCTAGTAGTGTGAAAAATAAATAAAAAAATAAAAAACTAATATTATTATCACAGCATGAAAAAAAGAAAAGGAAACATGGGAAACTGCTAACCTGAGAGAATGCCTGCTCATAATTGGGAGAATATTTTAATTTCTTGAGAAGAGGAATCACATCAGAAGTTTTTGGATAAGTGACATGAGGAGCTTTGACACGATTAAGGGGTATAAATGTAACTCTACCACCTTTCTCTGCATTAAGGTGTCGAATCATTTGTGTTGAAATGTCATCATTTTCAACCACCACATGGAATAAGCTTCATAGAAAATATATATATATATATATATATATATATATATATATATATATATATATATATATATATATATATATATATATATATACAAGTTTATATATAAGCAAGAAATTTTAGAAAGACAAGTGTCTAGAAAAGACTTTGTGAAAACCTGTTTCCAGCAGTAACTTCAACAGCTGTGAATAAATTTTCATCACATTCAAGCAACTCGATAAGTGAACCAAAAACTCCAGTAATGCTGTACTCTCTGCAGATTCTTCTAACTGTACTAATTCCCCTCCTTATATCCTGTTATTTGTAAGATAAAAATAATAATTCACTTTCATGAATATGACAACATTCAAATCTTCTAGAAGCAAATATACATTCAATAATGATAAGTACAAATGTATTTATTAAGTATTAACATACCCCAGGAGTAGCATGATCCAAGGCTTTTTCTGCTTTCACAACTTCTGATTTAAGACGCTCGATTTCAGCTGTAATTTCACTTTCTGTCCCCCATAAAGCCCTAAAAAGGTTTTAAAAATCAGCATCTGATACATTTAAAATGAAATAAATAATCCAATCAAAAAGCAAAAAAAAGGTATACTTTCGCTTATCATGAAGCTCATCTCCTTTTGACTTATGCTTATTGAAACCTTTGCGATAACTAGATATTCGAGCTTCTAAAGCATTTATCTCCTTTTGACGATTTTGGACATGGTCTTCTTGTGCTTCCATATCTCTCTCAAGTTTACTGATTTCATCATTCAGTAGATTCTCCTATTATAATATAACAAAAGGAAACCGTTTTATAGTTAAGACCTCAAAAACATTATTTCCATTCATGTATATGTATATATATGTAATGTAATGATTATACATACCTGTTTCTCATTTGAGGACAAAACCTTGTTATACTTATCAATATCTTTTTGTAGCCACTCATCACGTGCAGCTTTAGAACGAAATTGTGTTGCACGACCTTGTTTCTGATAGAGTACACTCAGCTGCTTTTCTTTTTTCATAATTCTGTCATAGAAACAAATCAAGACCAAGAAAAAAGTCAAGAGAGAAATTAAGAAGAAACACTAAAAAGTCAAACAGAAAAAGGAAAGTATGAAGAAATACTCTTTGGTGATGTCCTCTTCTGCTTTAACTTGTTTGTCATATAAAGGTTTGGTTTTGTTTAACTCTGATGTGGATTCCTTGATTTCTCTCTGAAGAACCTCAAGCTGCTTTCCAGCTTCATCCTACACCACAAAATTTTATATGAAAAAAGTAGAACAGCTTCCTGAAATATCCACAAGTTCTTCCACATCCTTGAATTTTGTATAAAATTATATGTGAAGTGATTTAAACTGTTATAAACTACTTAAGATATTGACTTTACAAAAGTGACTTTTATGATGAGATAGGTCTCAATTCGTATTGTTCTTATTTCTTTACTTTAGGGTTAAATGCAAGAAATAGAGAAGTACTTTCAATTATTTATTTATTATAATGCCCTAATAAGAAACAAATTGGATGTACAATGCTACAATTAGGTAGATTATTCAAAGAACAATGCCTCTTTAATAAATAAATAAATAAATAAAAAGTTACTCTGCTGTAATAGAAAGAACTAGAAGTAGACTGCCATAACACTCAAACAATAGAATTTATAATTATAGGTCTCTACTATCTCTTTTTCTTTTAATCTACAATGAAATGCAAGAAATTGCAATGTACTTTCATTGATCTGTTTATTATAACATATTAACATATTAACATTAACATCATACTTAATCTTTTCCTATTACAGCATTGTATTTTGAAAAATCTACCCAATTATAGCAATGTCATCCATATGAGAAGCCTTTTTCACTGCTATAATTGAGTATATTTCTTAAATTCAGTTGTCATAATAAGAAAAAGATTGAAAGTAGAAGGCTATAATTGGGTAGATTTTAAAGAACATCGCATTAGTAAGAACAAAAAATCAACGCTTTAATAGAAATAAATGAGCATAAGATGCTATAATCCACAAATAAATCAAAGTACTTTGCTATTTTTTGAATTTAGCCCTATAATCTATGTGAAGTGTTTATGAAGTTAAAATAATACCTTTGCTTTACTACTCCCAATGATTTTCTCTTCAAGGTCTTTCACATCAAGCTCAACTTCAGTGTGCTTTTTAACAGCTACTGTTCGTTGTTTCTCTATTGTCTGTTTCTCTCTAGTCAAACCCTGAACTTCTCTGGTCAAATCTTTAAATGACTTGTGTAATTTCTTTACTTCTTCCTCTTCTTCTACAGATGCATTATACTTCCTAACTAACTCCTCAGATATAGCATTTCTCTCCTCATCCACCTGGCATCAAATGAGACATGTTTATACAAATCCAAATAAAATAAGAAAGAAAAGAAAAGAAAAGGATTTACCTCAACCAATTCCTTTCGTGCATCGTTAAGTTCTTTATCATAAATGGTGTATTCTAGAGACTTCCTCTGTTTATCAAGCTGTTGATACTTTTTCAACTCTGCTTTCTCTTCATCCAGCTCTCTTAATCTCTCATCCAAGTATTGCACAACTTGAATTATTTGGTTTCTCTTGTTTCCTGATTATATACAAAATTCAAGAAAAAGCATCTGGTATATGAAAAGTATAAAATTCAAAACAATAACTTGCCAGTTTCTTGCATGATTTTCAAGCTTTCACACCTTCTCTCTTCATAAACTCGGGTCCCACCAATTTCCTTCAGTAGATCAAGTCGTTCAGCATCTTTCATCAAAGTCAATGATGCAATCTACAATAAACTCATGGGGATTATTTATTATCAACAGCTTAATTATATACACATCAAAATCAAACAAAGGAGATGCCATATTATTTCCTACCTTCCCCTGTTGCACAACATAATATGGATTGGAACGGGAGAACCCTGCACTTTCTAGAAGATTCATAACTTCAGTTTTCCTGCAATTTTGTTGTTAAGACACTCATTAATATTAAGGGTAGAAGTGGAAAGATTATTATTCATATTGTGGTACTCACGTGATATGCTTCCCATCAAGAAAATATTCATCCTTTTTTGTCCAGATTGTTCTTCGTAGATGCACCTCCTCTTTATCGACCTTCAAGTGGTAGAAAAGAATTCAGCAACCAAAATAGAAATTAGGGAAAATGTTTTATTAAGTTCATAAGTAGGTGATGAAGATTTACTGGGATGCGATTGTCAGAGTTATCAAATACAATCTCAACAAAAGCTGAGAGAACTTGGTGTCCTGCTCCTTCCTGAGAAATGTTCATAAAAAAGTGGTGATTAAATTATCACAAACCAACTAATATATGATGAATTGATAGGTCATGGAGACATAAACAAGGAGCATACATGGAGGAAGGCGTGTTTATCTTCATTACGTAGGTTATGAAAGAGGTCGCTTATCACAAAACGAATTGCTTCAGGAATAAATTAAGTTAGAATGTAATTCTCAATTAGTTAGAAATTAGATGATTGAAATATTATGCTACACATACCTGAAAAGAAGTTTGATTTGCCAGATCCATTTGCACCAACTGCAATATATGAACAAACAGTATTTTATGAGCATAAGAAGTAAAGATAAATATGAATGAACAGCATATAAGCATAACAGAAAAATGAATGAAAGAATCCTCTTTCGTACCCCTTAACGACAACAATGCATATTGCTTCGCACGCCATGTCTGATGGTATGAGATATTGATATTCAATTGAGCATTCATATCATTAACAATATCTTTTCCCCGATAAACTCTACTATAATCTTCAACCAAAACATCAACAAGATATTCACCCAAAACATATTTGTTTGCTTGTTGATGATTAGGTTGCAAAATTGTTGAGGAACAAGTATGTACATCAACAAATTTATTAACTTGGAAAAGTCCATCAGAATTTTTAATTGCTTTTGCTCTTAGTAACCAAGAACATTTTTTCGAAACACACACAGCCTCATACCTTGATTTGGTGGATCTACTTGTCCTCGTCTGAAAACCTTCTCGAAGACATTTTTTACCAATACACCGCTTTAAAAGTTCTTTGTTCTTAAATATACTCACATTCAATCTTTTGAAGATTCTTGTCTACCATCTGTGTTGGGATATCTTCATTAATATCAACTGGGCATGCTGCTACAGGGGGCATACCGTAAAAAAGGTTATCGGGAAACTTAACTTTAACTTCATCACCCAAGTCATCTCTATCTGAATTGGTTTGTAGGTCGGTTATATCTAAACGTACATCAGCAACATCAACATAATCCCCGTAAACATGCTTTTTTTTCTTTTTTTTTACTTTGATTTTTTTCTTTTTACTTTTATCTACCACACGCCTATTCATAACTTTAACTTCTTGTTCGGCAACATCATCACAACGACCACCCACATCATTAAGATATGTACCAACATCATCATCACCAACATACTTGTAATTCTCAGGATCCACATAGTTAATAGGTGAATAACTAACATTAACATTTTCAGCAACACTGTGAAACTGAGGTACACTAGGAGTATTGAAAGTACCTATTGGATCGTTGCTCCCTTTATAACTGCATAAATTACCAACCGACTGATTTCCACTATGACCACCCTCATTAACCTCATCTACTTCATCAACCACCACAAACACTTTCACAGTCCTTCATCCACTACATTTGATTACATTTATCAACATTCTAACATCCATGTCTTCAACTATAGTTATATAATAATTTAATTCAGGATGATGGAAACGAAGACTAATTCTATATTTGTCTAACAAACCAGTTTTGCTTCTCACCAAAGATACAAAATCACTATAACTAATACACTCAGAAAATATCAAAGCAAATTCAGAAATACCTCCATGTGGACATACGTATTCCAGATTTGTTCCAATAACTTGCCATCTCCCACCGGTTACAAGACAAACCAAATATTCAATCATTTTTTAGAGAGAATTTTAAAGAAATTTCCTAAACAAATAACAACTAAACTGATAATTTTCTACAAAACTTTTTATATAGTAACATTATTTCGTAGTCAAACCAATTGATTTAATAGTCAAACTAAAAAAAAATTAAAAAAAATATGCAATTTCGCTGATGGAATACAGAGTAAATCGCAGATGGACACAGTCCATCTGTGATTTTAACCGTCAAATGCCCTATATATAGAGAGAAAAAAATTAAAAAAACAAATCCACCTACGAATGTACAAGTGGCTAAAGCACACTTGTGATTTAGCCACTTGTACATTCGCAGATGGAATGTGCAAATCGCAAATGAGGCTATTCCATCTGCGAAATTCGTGGCTAGTTTTGCAAATTCGATTTTTTTTTGGCTATTTTTGTAATGTAATTAGTGTAAATGATTATTTTTGTCATTTTCTCTTTTTATATTATAATTTAAATTGATTAAAAAAAAATAAAAATCCATTAAAACTATCCCTAACCCATCCATCTCAGTTCGTCTTCATGATCGACACCATACCTCCCTCAACCCCACTTCATCACTACCACCCTCCACCAGTAACCACCAGTTTTCTCATGCACTATCTCTTTAGTTCCTTGCCAGATCATGACTCACGACCCTTTACCACAAAGAACAGCAACCCCATCAACTACATTCTTCTGTTGGCACGAAGAAATATGAAATAGAAGTAAACAAAAATGAAAATAAATAAGATTTGTAATCAATTGCAGGTGTGAAGGTGAAGGTTTTGATGTACTTGCTTTTGAAGCCTAACAGCAATAACAAGTGTTGGTCTGGTCGATGACTAACAGTTAGTCTCAACGGCTATTCCTTGGAGGTTCTCTTTGCATCAGTTTGTATATGTTTCATTTTATTGAAGTTTTATCTATCTAGATATTCTTCCTTGCCTAAATTAAAATGAGAAACTGGGTCAGAAACTATTGTTGAAATTTATTTTGGATTTGTTTATCAGTGCGAATATTTCTTCCCACTGTAAACAAATGGTGGCTCTGTATTTCACATTGTGTTGGTGTGTAGTTTGTTTTTTCTTTGTGTTTATATTCGTTGATCTTGTGAAGTATTGGATGAAACTCGGTTCCCTCTGAGATTTGGACTCAAAATTTGAAGGTGGTGTATTTGATAGTGTTGTGACCGGAAAGAGGATGATGAAGGGTGGAGGGTGGGCTGGGTACAAGGGTATGGGGATGGTGGGGTCCTATTTTTATTATTAATATATAAATCAGAAATAAATAGAAGAAAATGAGAATATATATTCAAAAGGGTAAAGTAGTCGTTTTATAGTAAGAAATTGAAACCACATGGACCATCTTCTTCTCCAATATGTCATTTTATAGCAGCATACTTGCTTTTTATGTCGTCTTATATCTACTATTGCTTCAAATAGAAAGTAAGTTTCTATAAATTGACTAAAATATTCTGCTTTTCTCATTTTATAGATATGCACTCTTCGTTTATGTCATTTTATAACAGTGTGCTTTCTGTTTATGTCTTCTTATAGCTAGTGTGGCTTTAAGCAGAAATTAGGTTCCTAAATATAAATTGAATAAAATATTTTATTTATGTTACTAAATAGCAATGTACTTTTTCATTTATGTCATTTTATAGCATCCTACTTTCCATATAGGCCATCTTATGACTTATCAGGAAATACTCAATTTCCTGACTTTCTCTGTATTTAGTCGTTCTTTCTGCAGCATAAAGAGTTTGATGCTATAAATATAATACACAAATAAATGAAAATGAAAGTACACTGCTATTTTTTTATTTTATTTTGTAAAATTTATGTTTTTCATTTATTTAAATTTAATTTTCAGTCTTTGTTGGACCTTGCACTGCGTTCAACAGCAACTGTAGCAGATCCTTTGCATGAAGATGTCACATGCTCTGTGGTCAGTTTCATTTATTCCCATTACAACATGAATTCTACTTTATGAAATAATTAATTAATATTTTATTAATTATTATGGGTTTTCAGGACGTAGGTTCTTTGTTTAAGAGACTGAGCATTCTGAAAGATCTTCAAACAGGTGATGGTGGTGAGACAGTTTCAGAGGCTGATGTTGTAGAAGAGCCTTTGATCACTGGTATGGAAACCTTCTCTGTTAATTACAAGGTAATTATCATCATCAACACTCCTTTAACATTTTTTTTCTTTCTTTCATTAATTGCAAGAAATAGCAACCTACTTTCATTCATTTGTTTATTGTAAATTTATAACATCTTAATATCATCTATTCCTATTACAACTTTCTACTTTGAAAAAATCCATTTAGTTATTTATAGCAAATACAAATCATTTTCAATATTACAATGTTATAATTGGAATTAGGGTTAATCTCATAAAAGACCTTATCTTTTGTGTTTTTTTCGGATTAGACCTCAACTTTATTCTTTTCATGAAAAAGACCTCTGGCCCTTTTAGTCATTCTTCTCTAAAGAAGTTGTATAATGTGAGGTTTTTTTCAGGAAAAACTAAAAATGTTGGGGATTTATTTGGAAACAATTAGAAGATTGAGGGTTTTTTCGCAAAAAATGAAAAAATATATCATGAAAAAAAATAAAGATGAGGTTTAACCCGGAAAAAACACAAAGTATAAGGTCTTTTATAAGATTAACCCATAAATGAAACTACTTTACTAATTATCTAATTTTCTAATTTTCTAATTTTCTAATTATCAATTAAATGAAAGTAAGTTGTTATTTTTGTTATAGGTTCAATGGCCATTATCTCTTGTGATATCAAGAAAAGCTCTGACAAAATATCAATTAATTTTTCGATTTCTATTTCATTGCAAACATGTTCACAGACAACTTTGTGCAGCTTGGCAACTACATCAAGTATGAGACTAAATACCTCTAACATCAATAATTATTAAAAAGATAAAAATATCTTCTTTTAATTTTACTCTTTATATTTTTTTTGTAATTATACTTTTTTTGTTGTTGTAGGGTGCACGTGTATGTGATATGCATAGAAATGCAATCTCTACATCATCAATACTATGCGGGAATATGCTTTAAATTTATAAATAGCCTTCTACATTATCTAACCTTTGAGGTAAAAGTAAAATCATGTTCTTAAGTATATAAATAACAATATACTTACATTTCCTTACCAATAATAACAATATATAACTATTATCAGTAAAAAGACAAGTATGTTATGTAAAAAATAAAGTATATATTTTATAAGTTTCATACTATAAGTTTGTTGTTATTATGGGTAAAGAAATATAAATTTATATTACTATTTCCTAATTATTTATTTATTAAACCGATGTTAATGTGGTTATTGATCTCTCTTTTGTCAACTAACAAAGGTAGAAGTGATATTATATTATTATATGATTGAATAACGTTTTCTTTTATCTTCTTTTTAGGTTCTTGAACTAAATTGGCATGTTATGCATAATAAACTTGAAAATGCAAAGAGCATAAATGAGGTATATGTTGATTTGTTTATTGTAGCATCCTACTTTCATTTATTTTTTGTATTACAACATTGTGCTTTGAAAAATCTATCCAATTGTGGCAATGTCATACAAATACAAAGCAATATTTACTTCTTTAGTTGGGTTGATTTTTCAATGTATAATGTTCTAATAAGAAAAAAATGGTAATACAATGCTGTAAAAGAAAAATATAAAATTACATTGCTATATTTCACAAATAAATGAAAGTAAGTTAATTTTTTCTTGTGTGTACTTCTAATTTTTGTATGAAAATAGGTAATTCAATATCATGACTTTTTCATGGAGAAGTGTCTCAAGGAATGTTCACTTCTTTCTCCAATCCTCCTCAAGGTCTGCATCATTCCCTATTCATAATGCTCTGAAATCTGCACATCTAAATTTCAAAATACAATACAAAAAATAGAGGAATAGAATAGTATGCAAATTTAATATGATTTTCATTAAACATTATTTCTGTATAAAGTGCTGTTTGGATAACTATTGTTTAAAAAATATTTGAGAAAATGATGACACACTTGGGGAAAAGAAAGGTAAAAGTAAATGGGGTCAAATTCATTAAAAGTTAGGTTAAAAAGAAAATTGATATGTAAGTTACCACATGAAGGGGCTGTTTCTTTTTGACTTAATGAGGTAAGTACTCTCTCATGTTAGAAGTTGATGAATATTCTGATTTTTTTCAGAATGTAAGGGTAAAATGGTCATTTAGTCAGACAGATATCACTATCTATTCAGTCACTTTACCCATACATGACTTAATGGGGACCTAAGTTATGTATCCATTAAGTGAAAAAGAAATATTCATATAATATACAAGGTTTGTGTTTGTGAATTTGTTCTAATAATAATAAGTTTTTGGGGGTGAATGCAGAAATTTGAGAAACTGAAACTTGTATGCCTTCAATATGCTGCTGCAACTCAGTGGCTAATGAGCTCCATTGAAGCTCCTGATTCAAACAGTTCCATTGATGATTTGCATTCATCTTCCTTGGAAAATTTAAAGGTTTTGAAGCTAAGAAAATCTTCCAAAAAACCAAATTCACCCACAGATGAGTCTACAGTCATCGAATGTGTCCTGTAAGATCTTAAATCTATACCTCATATTTTCTTTTTCTTTCTATGTATGTATGTATTTATGTATGCATGTATATACTATATATGTATGTATGTATGTAAGTATGTGTGATGGAGTGGAGTGATTTTTGGCAGGAAATTTGAGAGGGAGTTTAGTAGTGAATTGGAGAGTTTAAGGCCAATATTGAGCAGCAGGGCACAAGCAGAACCATATTTGACTCATCTTGCACAGTTGATTCTTGGTGTTGGTATGGATCACCACATCTAGATTTTTGTATTTTTTCTTCAAGTTTACAGTTTGCTTGTTGGTTGTTGGTTGTAGTGGTTTTTTTGTATATATATGTTTTGGAATCTGAGTGTTTTTGCTTGCATGATGAACAACTTGTGTAGATTTCATAGTAGTAAAACATGGATCATCTGGATTTGATTTTAGCCAAACACAATTTGTTTCTTGTTATTAAAATGATATGAAGTTTTATGTGTTGATTGAAAGTATATGTCATGCCTCTTGAAAACCGAATTGTAAAATCCGATCCGACCGATTTATAATTTAATTGGTTCGGATTCGATTTGAATTTAATTTCTATTATTCGGATTCACATCTTGAAAACCGAAATCAATTGGATTCAGTTGGTTGGATTGGGTCAAGCTGATCCATCCAAACAAAAGTCCCTACTTAGAATATGACTCTCGATTGATAAGGGAACAACTTTTAATAACTTATGTTACCCTCAGCCACCTCCAACTTTTAGCACTTGATAGGATCAGCCCCTGTAGCCCCTGATTCTGTAGCCCTCAGGTACTTCAGATTAACAGCCAGTCCTAGAACTTTAGCTAATTATAAGCTTTATGACCAATACAACTACTAAAAGTAAAACCTGCATTAACTTAACTTGCAGAAATCTTTCCAAGTTAATAACACAAATAAAATGGACATTTAATCATTGTTAGGAGTGCATGACAGGGTAACAACAAATTATATAGTACAAATCAGTTACAATGGAAGAGAGCCATCATGCAATGTATAAGATAAATGATGAATTCTGAAAGGATATTAAGCACAGCTAAAAGTTGCAAAATTGGTCGATCAGTTGCGATTACAAGTCAATGGTAGCTGTAAGCTATAAGCGAGAAGAAATTTGGTAGTATGAAGTTTTAAGTATCAAATTTATAAAATGTTTGGACATTTACCCATCTTTTGTACTTGTCTCTTATACTTGAACAAGACAAATGTTTCGATACAATTTGGATCGCAAGGGAGGAGAAAGTTAGAAGAGAGTTTATTGTTAAGCAAGAGCCCAGAGGAGGAATGAGTGATACAACATATATATACACCAACACACTCAAATAACTAATTAATTAACACTCTTTGGTATTTAATCTGACATCAGTTGCTTCCCATGGTGCTCCCCGTCTAACCGTTTCTTTATTTAGCCCCTTGCATTCATAGAACCACAAATTTCGGATAGATGACATGTTGGTTAACCACATAGGCAGTTCTTGTATTCTGAAATCAATTATTTGTAACCAAGTCAGTGAAGTGAGGTGCTGTATTTCTTCTGGCATTGACTCCCAATGATCCCAGCCTCTTAGTTCCAAGTAGTGAAGGTGGTCCCTTAACTTCTCAATGCCTTGGAGACTTGGGAAAGAATCGAGCCCCTTTGAGAACGGACCAAGTGTCAACTCATTTAAGAAGGCAAAACAGTCAAACATTTTTAGAGGCAAGGAAGTCAGTTTGTGGCAATGTTTAATTATCAAAGTCTTTAAAGAGTGACACTGTTTGGGCAAATTGGCTATTACCGAAAGACTAGGGCAATTATCGATACGTAAATATTCAAGAGATGTAAGGCCTTGTATGCTCTTAATGTACTCCAGACCTGTGCAGTTGCATATCGTTAAGGACACAAGAGGATGGGGATGGCATTCATCTATGAGAATAATCTTTGGGCAATTCTCAATCACCAACTTCTCGAGAACAGGTGATATCATTTTTGAGCTGTTGGTTGCTCCATCTATCCACTTTTCTAGTCTGTTCATACCATCCAGTGTGAGTGATCTCAACGATGGAGAGAAAGGCTTCATTGATCCAGTAATATTGGAATTCATTAAGCATGTCAAGCTGTGCATATTCTTCAACACAAGATCACGAAGATGTGGTAGGTGCTCAAGCGCCGAAAGAGAGAGGCAGCTCCTACATCCATCTAATCTGATTGACAGGAGCTTGTCAAGGGGCGTCCATTTCCCTTCGATATCGATTGCCATCTTCGTTACTGATTCCGGGTAATTATCACCAGAAAAATTGCCTATTCCTAAAAGACTAGGGCAATTATCGATATGTAAATATTCAAGAGATGTAAGGCCTTGTATGCTCCTAATGTACTCCAGACCTGTGCAGTTCCATATCCTTAAGGACACAAGAGGATGGGGATGGCATTCATCTATGAGAATAATCTTTGGGCAACGAAAAATCTCCAAGCTCTGGAGGACAGGCGATATCATGTTTGAGCTGTTGGTTGCTCCTTCTATCCACTTTTCCAGTCTTTTCATACCTGATAACCAGAGCGAACTCAATGATGGAGACAGAGGTTTGGTTGATCCAGTAACATCAGAACTCCTTAAGCATGTCAAGCTGTCCATTCCTACTAACTCAAGATTCCAAAGATGTGGTAGGCGCTCAAGCGTTGGAAGAGAGAGGCAGTTGCGACATCCAAATAATGTGATCTTCATGAGCTTGTCAACGGGCGTCCATTTCCTTTCGATATGGATTGCCATCTTCATTACCCAATCCGGAAAATTATCACTAGAAAAATTTTCAATTGTCAATATTTTGACATCACGTGGGGGTTGCAAGCCTTCCAATACATCCTTGTCAACTCTGTTGCTGCTTTGATCTTCCTCACTCCATTTGAAATGAATATCATATAAATTTTTCTTTCTAGATAAATCTGCCTTGACAGCAATCTCTTTGCTACTGACGTTCTCTAGATGTGAAATAAAGAGGCTTCCACTAAGGTTATTCAAATGGCGTAGCTCTTCAATACCATGTCCCTTTCTTCTAAGCACTGTGAAGGAAGGCAACTTTCGAAGAGAAATCAATTGTCCCACGATATTAGCGGGAATGTCTTGGTCACACTTGAAATACCGCAGGCTTATCAAATTTCTCATTGCTTCTGGAAACTGCTCAAAACCATAAGGCAACTTCAGAGTTTGCAAGTGGTATAGTTTACCAATAGATTTAGGAAGTACACGGATCTTTGTAGATGACAAATCAAGATATCTGAGATGCACCAACTCTCCAAATGAATCGTCTAACTTCTCTAATTTATAACCATTGAGTTTTAGGATGCGTATGCACTTTAATCGTTGAAATGATAACTTCTTCTCAACTTCACCTTTGATGAACAATGTATGCAAAGTTCTAGCCACTGTATTCCTTTCAATGAACACAAAAACCTTGGCTTTGAATTCATCATCCTCATTCTGTTCTTGGTAAAAAGAGAGATGTTTAACCTGAGGGATACATGCTATGTCATCATTTGTCGCATCCACCAGACATAAGCTTTCATGTTTGGAAAGTGATAATGAAAGATCATGTACCAGATCATGCATGCTACAATGAGTGATGTGACCATACTTATCCCTTTTAACATCTTCTAACAACGAATTGCTAACCAAAATCTGAAAAATATCATTTCCCACATCCTCCATCTCCTTGTCTTTTTCCTTATCCCCTTGAACCAACCCTAAAGCCATCCAAAGTTGGACCAGTTCTTCCCTTTGTATGTGTGTATCCTTCTCAAAGATGGAACAATATGCAAAACATTGCTTGGAGATAGATAGTCTAGGCAGATTATCTATGCTCAGTTCCAAACTCTTTTGAACTCTCTCCCTTTCATCTTCTAGATCCCAAACATCGCTATTTTTGATGGCCAACCACTTCTCAGGGTCACTGTAATTTTGCAACATACCCCCTACTGCATTTAATAGCAACGGCAAACCACGACACTTTTTGACAATATCACGCCCTATCTTCTCCAATTCAGGTTGTGCTGATTGTCGTGCTAGAAACGCCCTCTCTTTGAAGATGTTCCAACAATCATCATCAGAAAGACCTTTTAAAGGACAAGAATCCATCATCATAGCCTTAGTTCCAATGTCAAGTTTTCTGGTAGTGACCAATATGCCACTTCCAATTTGTGACGTCACATTTATCATAACACTCCTAAAATCTTCCCAATATAATCTCTCTTCATCCCAAACATCATCCAGGACTAGCAAATATCTTTTTGCTTCCAACTTCTTTTCAAGATCTCGAACTAAATTGGCCGTTGTTTCCGACTTAGGTTTCTCTCCTGCAACAGATTCATAGATCTTTGCCAGAAGTGTGTTGATGTTAACCTTAACCGACACACACAACCAAGCTTTCACATCAAAATGTTGCTGGATTTTTGGATTATTGTATACGGACTTAGCTAGAGTGGTCTTTCCCATCCCGCCCATTCCCACAATGGGAACAATTGTAAGTTTTTCTTCTTTTCTTGATTCAGTTAAAAGGTGTATGATGCGCTCCTCATCATCCTCCCTCCCAAAAATTCTGAATTCGCCTAAATTTGGAACTGTCTCCGGGTAGGGACGATATTGAACAACATGGCCAGGCTGTTCATTTTGTAGTCCCAACTCGTTTGCTTGTTTATTGATTTGAGACAACTTTTCGTTAATGTTTTTGATTTTATGACCCATTTCACTACGAAAGAAAAGCTTTTTCAAGCTTGGGAGAGAGGGTACCTTTGTTCCCACCCGATGTCGATTCTTCACCTCACGCCTCAACATTTCGTAGTGAACCTCATCCACCACATCATCAGCTTCACCAACCACATCTTTTAGCTGTTTCAGCCACTCCATCACACTATGTTTTTGACCTTTCTGATTCTCGGCATCCTGTAACTTGGCACGAATCATTTTCAAGGTCCGTTCAAGTGTGTACAACTTCTCTTTGTAACCCCAAGCAAGGGCGATTTCGTTGGCAGCTATGGATGCTACCTTTTTCAGGATCGCCTCGGCAGCAACAGTAACTAAAGAGTCGGCCATTTTCACTGGTGAGAGAGAGAGAGAGAGAAGGCACGAGAATATTAATCTTGATATGGTGGAGCTATTTTCTTGGGTGCTCCTATTCGCACGAATAAATTCGTGTATAATCAATGATCACAATCAATCCCATCACATTTGTTATTTTGGCGATTTCAAATTGTTTTTATATTTTTTGATATTAGCTCCTTTAGCTTAGATGCATGTTACAAAATACATCCTTATATATTTTATTCACTCAAACTTCAATAACTTACATATATATATATATATATATATATATATATATATATATATATATATATATATATATATAGGGGTAGGTTAATAAGTTTCTTATATTTATTGTGTGTTAGAATGCACCAATAGGAATTTAGTAAAATTAAATAATTATTTAATTAAATAAAGATAGATATTAAATGATTTCCATAATTGTATGTTTACTAAATGATATCCGTAATTATAATTCTCTTTTGTAACATCCGGATTTTCAGGGTTATTATTGTGTAAGTTAATCTTGTGATTTAAGGAAAGACTCGACGAGTTGAGGGTCCAACTCGCCGAGTCGAGTCGGGTTTCTCACGTGGGTTAATGAGTGAACTCGACGAGTCAGAGGAGGGACTCGCCGAGTAGGTGCTGGGCAGAGAAACCCTAATTTCCGGGGGTTGGGACCTATTTAAAGGCACTTATAGCCTCCTTGGCCCCTCCCCATCAAAGTCTTCGTTCCTTGAGAGAAACCCTAGAGTGATTGGTGATCTAGAGAAGAAATTGGCTAATTGGAGGTCATTTCTGTTGGAATATTGTCTAAGGCTGCAACTATATTAGGCAAGTATTTGACCCGGTTGTGCATGGTCCTTTTGGGTTGCCTTCACCATAGCAACTTGATAGGATGATTTATTAAGAGAGAGTAAATATTATTAATATATTATGAGAATAATACAAAGAATAATAATATTGTTATTTGATTAATATAAGTCGTAGAATTAATTGGGATTAATTTGGTGGATTATAGAGATTAATTAAATAAGAGGGTATAAACTGTCAATTGTTTGATAGTTAAACTTTAGACTGTAAATCCATATAGATATAGATGGGACGGATTCTAGAAGCTAATGGATAGCTCAAATCGTCCATTGCTTATCTAAGGAATGGATTTGGATAGCCTTAAGAGAAGATTATCCAATTAGGGTTTAGGTTGTAACCCTTAAGGAGTCTACAAGTATAAATAGACCCCATGGCTAAGGGAATTCGGTACTTCACCTAAAGTAGAGAAGCCCTGGCCGAATTCAACCATAGATTTTATCTGAAAAGTACGTTCATTATACTTCCACGAAGCATGGATCCTAAAAGGACATGGTTTTTTTGCATTTTTTTCCCACACCTAACAATTACCCTGCTTTTATCACTTTTCATGAACCAAAGTTGGTATCCATTAGCTACAGCATAGTTAGTGAGTGCAAACCTTAACTGAGCAGGAGACTCATATAACTCACCAACTGTAGGCTTCATTTGGTTCCACTTGACGGTAGGATCGTGCACCCTGAACTCGACACCCACTTCCAAGCCATTTTCATCTTCAAGGTGTTCATGCTCAAGCTCTTCCTGGTGAATGTCTTCAACATCAGCTTCATCGTCCCCTTCAAACTGATTATTCTTTAACATTTTATCATCACATAAAATGTTAAGAAAAGGGTCGTCACACAAGTTAGATGTAGGATTGAAGTTATCTGGTTCAACATCCAACAATCCTAAGTCAAGACGATCATCATCAGACTCTTCTTCATCACATACGTATCTCAACTTTGTCTTCTTTGTCGCCTTTGATTCTTTACTTTTCATTCTCCGTGATGATTCTGCCATCGAACCCTTGAAAACCTTCAGAAACCCTCTTTCAAAACCCTCTTGCAAAACCCTCTTTTGACGATGATGGTATCTGATAAGGGATACCCCTTTGCTAGTCAGACATGAGGGAAAAGGTGGTGGCTACTATGCACGTTCCCAAGAATTAGGAATCGAGTGAGAAGATGCAACCGGCAAGGACTTGATTACCGGTTGTTAACCGGGTAAGGTGTAATAAATGGAACGTCATCTCATTAACGGTGGCAAATAAGTAACAAATAAAAATATTATGGTTAAATCGAAACGTATATGTATAAATAATGGTTTTTAAGGTATTAACCCATTTATATACTTAATATACTAGTTTAATACATTAACTGATTTTAAAATATATCTATATAATATAAAAATAAAAGTATGATTAAACTAAAATTATACATATACTTAATATATTACTTTAATACATTAACTGATTTTAAAAATACATCTATATAATATAAAAACTTAAAAGTATGATCAAACTAAAACTATACGATAACTAAGAAAATATACTTTAATAAATTAATAACAGGATAATGATTATTAAACTGTACATTTCAATTTTATATTTTTAAACAATAGTAACGATTTAGTATTTTCATTCAAGTCCGCCTCCTTCTTTAAGATGATTAAAAAAATTTTAGACCATAAAAATAATAAAAAGAATATTTTATTTTTTGTATGGGATCCTAATAAGGATGAACATAAAGATGTCTTATTTCATTATTTTTTTTATTGAAATTCAAACATATATATATTTAAATCTTTTGGAAATTTTATCTTTAAATAACATTTAAAGGAGTAGGAAGGTTCTTGGTTCAATCCCATACATAGTAGATATTTAATTATTTGTTGTTTGAAAAGAAAACACGGTCTTGCTTTGGACATTTATACTCATTTATTTATGTATGGTTATTGATTTAATTTTTTTTGTCACTTTATGTGTTCTTATTTTCATATATGTTTTTCTATATTCATTTATGATTAATAATATCTCTTTTATGACTGTTTAACATATTATCAGACGTAACAACAAACAATTAAAGATTTTTTTTATGTTTGTCGGTGTATACTCATCATGTGTAGGTGTATTTCTATAAAATATGCATTTTTTTTCAAAACTTGTTAGACACAAAAATATTTTTGCAATATTGAAAAAAAATTATGCACACAAAATGTTGAAATAAAAACACGATTAACGAACTTTACATCCAATCTATTTTAATTTGTTAAGTTGCTTAGTTATAACATTTTTTTTTCAATAATAATGTTATCTATTTGTTGAAAGATACAATATATATTAATTACTAAAAGTTATAAGTTAAATTAAATTAAAATGTTCAAATAAAAAAAATTAAATTAAAAAAACCAAAATAAATATATATAACGTACATGCATATTTAAAAGGGTATAAATACAAATGTGCTAGGTTGGAATAAAACGTTTACTCCACATTCATTTAATAATAACAACAGTAAAAATTAAAAGAAAAAAAAGTAATTATTATAAGATAAATAATAAAATACATCACTTCATTCGTGTAAATGGAAATTTGTTCGTGCGTTTAGAATAACCCATTTTCTAAAGGGATTCGAATGACCCATCTTCTGAAAATAAAGGGATATGGAGGACCCATTTTCTAAAATAATTCGTATGCTAGTGGATAAAAAAGGCGATAAAGGAATCCCACTGGATCAGGTCACAAGTCACACGAATCATATCACCCAGGCTTTGAGATGCTTGAAACACCACCCCAAAAAAT
Source organism: Lactuca saligna (assembly GCF_052625555.1). Lineage (NCBI taxonomy): Eukaryota > Viridiplantae > Streptophyta > Magnoliopsida > Asterales > Asteraceae > Lactuca > Lactuca saligna. The sequence continues at coordinate 50,796,577 of NC_136418.1, read as the reverse complement.
AAGGTGGAGAGAAGATTATTATTATTATTATTATTATTATTATGATTTTTTAAATCTTAATGGTTGTGCCTTTTAGTTCTTTTAAGAATATTTAGTGACCAATTATTATTTTCAATTTTGATAGTATGATCTCATGGGAAAGCTGAATTCTATTAACCATTATCTTCTTCTGGATCAAGTTAAATTTGCACTCAAATAATTGGATTGATGGTTTTTGTAGTTTAAAGTATTTGAATTGTAATTATATTTGATATTTGATTTGGTTGAGTTACAGGGTGATTTCTTGGTTCATTTTATGGATATTGCACGTGATGAACTTGATAAAACTCCAAATGAGATCTCTATTGAGAAGCTTCAGGTCTTTACCCATTTAGCTCATATTATCTTTACATGTCAAATTACAAAAAAAAAAAAAAAAACAGAGTATATTTTGGGCAATTATTGTGATTACACCACTGATACTTTTTTCTTTCCAATCAAACCATAATAGTTCAGACAATTTTCCAAATTAATCATTCTAATTCTCCAAATTTACCATTTTTGACCTTATTATATCAGGTCAAAACAGTTAAAATGGAAATATGTCTGAAACTTTAATGGTTTGATTGGAAAAAAATAAAGTAGAAGTGGTTAAACCGCAAAATTGCCAAAAATATAATGTTATTTCTGTAATTTGCCCTTATTTGTATCATCCATATGTATGGATAGGGATAAAAGTTATCTACATATAAGAATTATCGTTTATCCCTCTCTTCTTACTCATTAAGTTTTATATGAGAAAATAAAAGGGAAAATAAATGACATTTCACATTTGTAAATAGATGACTTATGGAAAAATACTCAATTTCCTGATTTTCTCTTTATTAAGTTGTTCTTTCTGCAGTATAAAGACTTTGATGTTATAAATATAATACACAAATAAGTGAAATTACATTGTATTTTTTTATTTTGTAAAATTTACGTTTGCATTTATTTGAGTTTAATTTTCGGTCTCTGTTGGACCTTGCACTGCGTTCAACAGCAGCAGCTGCAGCAGATCCTTTGCATGAAGATGTCACATGTTCTGTGGTCAATTTCATTTATTCTCATTACAACATTCTACTTTTAGAAATAATTAATATTTTATTAATTATTATGCCTTTTTCAGGACACATGTTCTTTGTTAAATAGATTAAGCATTCTGAAAGATCTTCAAAAAGGTGGTGAGACAGTTTCCGAGCCTGATGTTGTAGAAGAGCTAGTAGACGTTTATATTATAGAGGGTGTATAAAGTGTAATTTTTATTAGTATATATTTTGTAATTGTGTGTTATTATAATCAATATACAATTACCAAGTTTGATTTGGTATCACAGCCAAACCCTAATCGGCTGCCACAACTCAGCCAATCTCATCCTCTTCTTCGACTAACAATTGTCGACAACCACCCTCTACTTCATATTCTCTTCTTCGACTAACAATTGTCGACATCCACACATGGCACCCATTGTTGCGTTTCTTGCAACCGATAAAACATCTCATAATTGACACAAGTTTGGTCTCACCCTATCTCTAACAAATTATGGGTATTGGAAGACGATGTTACAACCGTTCCTCATTATAAAAAAACTTGTTTGGCTATGTTGATGGCACAATCCCATGTCCTCCGGCCACCATTCTCTCCGTTGCCACATCATGAAAAGATTGTCCAATGTAATACCTCAAATTTTAAACAAAATTTTCATTTTTAAATTACCAAAATTGTAACACCGTGTTCTGAATAGTTTCCTAATTCGGGGCCGTGACCGAGGATTAGATATCAAAAAACTTAGAGCCTTTTGGAAAGAGAGATTTAGACCCATATGGGTGTGGGTAATGTAAGTTAGATGATCCGGGAGTCCGGTTTGTGATTTGGAGCCCAAGAGTGTAACCGTAAGGCAAGTATGAGGTGATATAAGTGTAGTGTTTCTCATTACCTTTCGGTGGATATAAGGATCGTCGAAATTGGACTTAGAACGAAGAAGATATGGAAGTTTGAAGGCTTAAGGACCAAGTCTACTATGTTGGGCATACTAGGCAAGGAAGTCGCGGGTGCTCTTTGGAGTACATTGGGCGTATGAGAATTACGCATGTCATACTCCAGTTAGACCCAAACCTTAATTTAGGTTCGTGGACCCTATTTAAGCTCCTTAACTCAACACCAAATCCTGTTATCTTCAGTCTCCAGCTCTTTAAACCCTAGAAACGAAACTCTAGTCCCCTTTGGTGTGGTTCTTGAGCTTTTGGTGGTATTTCATGCATTTTGGTGCTCATTGAAGAAGAATGAGCTTCTTGGAGAAGTGTGGGATTGCTTGAAGGTTTTGGATCCAGGCTTGGTGCACCTTGATCTACCTTGTGGAGGTATAAAGTTTCTAACTTGATGGCTCTAGGTGTTAGAACTAGTCTAAGGAATGTTTTGGGTTCATTTTGCTCCTTAGAGTCATCCTTGTGAGTATGAGCTACTTCAAGAGCTTAGAATGTTGGATCTTGGTATTTGAGAGATCCCTTGTTCATAAAAATGTCATCTTGATGAGTTATTTTGGACCATGCATGAGTTTGGGTGCTTATTATGGATTTTATTGAGGATTTGGTCCCATTAATCCATGTAAAGGAGTAAAGTTGCCAACTTTACATGTTAAGACATCTCCTTAGGGTCATATCTAAGTATGGAAGTCCTTTTCTTAACTATTAAGAGGTTTTGTGAGATTTTTGACTCTCTGCTTAGTACGTTGGGCGTACATAGGAGTACACTCAGCGTAATGTGTGGTTTGTGCATTAGCAACTTGCACCTCGTGCTTCGGGGGTGTGTATGTGGGGCGTACCCTTCTGGTAAGCGGGGCGTAATTCCCAGTATGTCAAGTATGGGTCTTCTAAGGTTTAGACCTTGTTGGGCCATTCGACTTCTGACTTTGGGATGTGGATAGACTAAAGGCTTGCTTGGAAATAGGTTCATGATGGTTTTGCGGCCCAATTAGGAAGATGGGCCATATTGGGCCTTGGGATACCATTTAGGAATTAGGATTTTTGAGCAAATGGGTTGGGCCTTGGCTTTGGTACAAGTAACAAAAGGGTAAAATGGTCTTTTACCCTTTAGGAAGTGGGATTTGGAGTGGGCCTTGGATTTTGGGTAATCGAGTTAATTATTAATTAATGTTCTATTTTTGTTAGTTGGTGCGAGGTTATCCGGTTCAGCGACCCGAGCAGCTATATGGTTATCAGCAGATTGAGGTGAGTTTCCTCACTGTGTTTAGCGGGTCGAAGGCACCAATGTCGGCCCATGGTTTGTATGTTTTGTATGCTAGTTGTCTGCATGACTCTTACATGTGATATGTGTTTATATGTTACCAGGTAGAGCCCGATGTCAGGTGGGGCCCAATGATTATCCTGTATGCTATATATCTTTGTGATTATTGCATGTGTTTGTATTATTATGTGTTTGTTTCTTATATGCCGAGCGGGGCTCAATATCGGGCGGGTCCCGATGACTGACAGATTTATATATTGAGCGAGGCTCGATGCCGGGCGGGGTCCTCTATATGTTTTATATGTATGGTATGTGGTATTTTGGGGAAATCACTAAGCTTTGTGCTTATGGTTTTTATGGTTATGGTTTCAGGTACTTCTGGTTCATAAGAGAATGGCCCGGCGTGATCACAACGCATCCACCTATGCTTCTGCATTGTGATGGTTTTGGGATTGTACTCTAATGATTGTTTTATTATGAAATACTTTTGGATGTTTGAATAAAAGATAATTAGTGTTTTGACTAAATTAAAAATGAAACTTTTACCTCATAATTTTTGGGATAGTACATGTTGGTATCAGAGCCTTGGTTTGAGGGATTCATGTACACTCTCGGGCTAAGCAGTTATCATTGTCGAAATTTCAATAGCGGTCACATGTCGCTATTTGAAATCGCGGTTATCACGGTGGTATAGTGGTGGTATAGTGGTTTTTTAATATAATGTATAATTTTTATTATATATTTATACAAAGTTTATATATTAGAGTATTAATACTATATAGAATTCATATTATAAAAAGTCATATAAGAACATCACATAAACCATATATATAATATTCTAAAATAGTAATATGAAAGCTAAAAGTGTCAAAGTGTCATTGCAACTCAAGTCATTCGTGGTTTCTAAATACAGAAAGAGATGAGAAAGAAAAGTTGTCATTTGTTGCTTTGTAGTTTGTAATTAACCAGATTTATTATTTGGACTTATTAAAAAAAAAGTGTAGTGGACAAATTAAAAAAGTACAGATTTAATATTGAAATAGCCCACAATCGATTTTTTCTTTGTTAAAGTAGTCCAATGTGTATGAAATTATAAAAGCGGGTGTAACGTCACTATAGCGTTGATGAGATTCACGCTAAATAGCGGTCAATAGCATCGATAATAGTGTCACTGCTATTCATAAACGCTATTTCAAAATAGCGGTTCAGTAACACCGCAAAACGCTATAACGTCGCTATAGCACCGCTATAGCATGCTATTAATAGCATAGCTCTTGGGTATGTCTGGAATCAAACTGAGGAATTGGTAATCTTTTGAAAGAAAATGAGTTTCTAAAAAGATTTTGTAAAGGGAATAATTTTCTAAAAGGATTTTATAAAGACAAAAGGGATGTGATGCGTGCAATCGGCGAGCTCAAGTAAGTGATTCCCAAAATACCCATACATGTTGATATGTTATATGATATGAATGTTTGCATGCTAGGGTAAGGCTAGGATACTTTCAGGAATTGCATAATGGATTGACCTGATATGTGATGCCTTGTAGCCTAGGAAGCATTGGATGCTAGATTGGGAATATGTAATGGTATTAGTAATTGTTAAGTTGTGCTTTAAAAGAATTGTATAAGATTAGGATCATATAGCCGTAAAATGAATGATTTGGCCTTATTTCATGTTCCTTGTTTGGTTGTGGTCCTAGGGAAGAGTCTTTTATTCGACAGTCTATTTGATCTTGTATTGTGTATAACTTGCATGCATAAGGTAACCGTTAGTAAGAGTGGAAGTTCTTAGTAAGAGTGGAAGTTCTTAGCATGAGTCCTGGACTGTTACTGCTCGAATGTTGCTTTCTTTGTGCTTTGTGTAACTCTTAGTAATACGAGTTAACTGTCGAGTGAATATGTCAAGTCACATGTCGCAAAGGTTAAATAATCTTAGAGTGATGGATTTGACTCTATTTCGCAACTCTCATTTGAGTCTAACCGTTGTAGGGTTGAGTCTGTTACTCGAAGGATTATCCAAGCTCTGTGGCATGTGATTATATTAATGAGGTAGTTAATTGGTGTTAGTGGGAGTTCTTCAGCAGCTGGTGGCAGGGTGAGGTCAGAAACCTAGGAAAGCCTAGGAAGTGCTTCAGTGGGTTTAGTTGTGTTGTTTAGTGAGTACATAGAGTACCAGTTTGAGAATGTGACCTGGAAGATCCGGGATGATTCTTGAGGAAAGTATGGATAGTTTTGGAAGGTAGTATTAGGCCCGTACTGCTGGAAGCACATGATCCATACTCGAATTAAGGAGAGTCATGTAGAATCTAGGAAGCATGTGGGATGAGGATTCATGGTTATGTTCCGACCATTTTATGACTGCTTTTTAGAATGGTGATGAGCACTCATGGAAGAGGTTCATGTTCTGATTCCGGCTCAGGTGCAGGTATTGAGCTGATCGATGAGCGAATGTGGGAGTTCATCTCATCGGAGATTACCCGTGACATTTTGGAGCAGACTCCTGTAATATTTGGTACGGTCAAGGAGGGGATTTTGGAGATTTTGGATGAGCGTTTGGGGGTGTTCTGTACTGAGATTAATGATATTGTAGGAGCTCACACTCTTTCTTCTCACGAGTTTCATGTTTGTGGAGCTCCCGTGTCCTTTGGGGAGAAGGACCCCATTGCCAGTAGAAGATGGTTAACGAATATGGCTAATGCTTTTCGGACGAGTTTCTGCCCCGAGGAGTCGAAGGTCGAATTTGGCTCCTGTCTTCTGAAGGACAGAGCCTAAAGGACATGTCTTCTGAAGGACAGAGCCTAAGATTAGCGGGAGGTGGTAGACTTCGCTTTGGGAGGCGAAGCCTTAGAGACAATGACATGGGAGGAGTTTATGACTAGCTTTAGGGCCGAGTTTGCACCAGCTATTAAGGTGCAGCAGTTGGAAAGGGAGTTTCAGTACCTTTATCAGACGACTGAGACTGTGGCAGGGATCACTAACAAGTTTCGGGAGAGAGCTTTGTTGGTTCCACAATATGCAGTGGACGAGGAGATAAAGAAGGTAAGGTATCATGACATGCTGAGGGATGACGTCACGAAGTTTGTGAAGTTGTCAGAGTGCGAGACCATAAATGATATGATTGCTAGAGACTGAGACCGAGAGATCAATTTGGAGCACCTCGGGAAGAAGAAGTCAGAGCATACTCAGATTGTAGTGGGCCAGGCGAATAGGCCCAAGACTCAGGATTCACGTCTGGGAGGCCATCCGGGCCTGGGCCATTATGCCAAGTGTGGGAGGACTCATGAGGGAGCATTTCGGAAGACTGGCTAAGGATGTTTCAGTTGTGGTCAGATGGGTCATTTTAGTAGGGATTGTCCCCGTGGGTCGGTTCCGATGCATTTTCACTGCAACTAGGTAGGCCACAAGACGGTCGATTGTCCGATGTTGAGGGGTGGAGCAACGAGTGCACCTGCTCCAGTTACTTTGAGGATCATAGACAATCATGAGGGTAGGGCAGGATTCCCAGTGGCGAGGAGTCGAGCATTGCAGTGTCAGTCAGGAGAGGCCATAGTTTCATCAGATGTTGTCGCAGTATGTTTTCTTTTGTATTTCTTCCATGCCTTATTATCAGTATTTATATTTGCTTTGAAATCTTTTTTTGGTATGTGTAAGCATCATCTTGGGTTTAGTTCTCTGTTATTTCCTAGGCCATATCATCGAGAATTGTTATATGCCATTTTTGCATGCCAATGGGTCGCATCTTGCAGAGCGGGATTCAGTTTTTTCGGTTGTTGTTTTAGTTCTTTGATGGGGTCAATTCAGGGGTATCGCTTGGAGGTTCTATGGACGAATTTGCCGGATTAGTTCATCGACAAAGTCATAGTTCAGACGTGTTAGCATTTGCTCAGGTAGGAACGACAGTCCTTTATGGGAGGACCTTTGGATCCAATCACTACCGTTGTTAGGGAAGAAACGATAACAAGAAGATGATGGTGGCAGTCGTATGAGTCTGTATGGACACTGGAAGTGCCGAGGGAATCTCTTAATCGCTAAGGTTAAAGATGGTTAGAATGCAGAGATCTTCAGAGAGTGAGAAGTTGGAGTGAAAATTCGCCAATTCCGGTCAAGGATTATAGTCTTTGTTCCCAACATAAGGACTTAAGGAATTGGTGTTATATCATGGGAAGCGATTAGGATTATCGGACTTGCTGAGATTTCGGGGAGTGTTTATCTGGATTCCAGGTGTTTGCACAATCATCGAGATTGTCTAGTAATGGAACGCTAGTATTGGGAAGCTCGGGTTGTCGACAATTTGAATCGTAAGGTTGAGAGATGGATTGGAAATCCATCAAATCTTGAGGATTAGAAGAGCGCAGTCAAACCCAAGTAGGGGGGAGCATTGGTCTAAGGGGTTTCACAAGAAAGGATATTCAGGTTTCGTTGCACATCGGTAGTGACACATGGAAGGAGTATGGATGGACCCAGGTCGAGGGTGGTGTTAGAGCCTCTCTGTATGTTCTTGTTTGATTAAGACGTTGGGGTTCGAAGCTTGACCCAAACACCTGATTAGGGTATAGTCGAATGTTGGATCAACTCATGATTATTGTGGTCGGTGTAGTAGATGGACGGTAAGACCATTGGTGGGGCCACAGCAGCGTGGAAGTATTGTAAGACTATGGGGTAGCCGTAGCATTCACCAGGATAATGGACAGACGTAGAAATATTGAAAGTTTGTGATGGGATCGTAGTATTCGCCAGATTGAAGTAGACCATCGTTGGGGCAGTCGATGATATGGAGGAGGATTAGCTTGTGCATTGGTCAAGGCGGACAGTATCGTCGGAGAATATATCCCTGTTATGGGAGGAGGACCATTGGGGTCCGAGGCAATGTTAGACCTGAGTAGCTCTCGATTGGGTGAGACCCGTGGGCGAGGCCCGTATGGTTATGACAGTGCGGGTAAGACCCGTTAGGGACCGATTGGGTCAAGGTATTGGTTCATGGTTAGAGTGGGATGACTATGTGGTCACTAAGTGGCATAAGAGTGATGCATAGGCTAAGGTAGCCTTATCAGTAAGACTCTCAAGAACCTGGTGGCCGGATCAGGTGTGAGACTGGCAATCTCAGTGGTGGATTGAGGATTTTTTTTATATCCCAGTTTAATGGAAGGTCACCATGAATCAAAAGATTTCGAGTGAAATGCAAGTGTAAATCCTTGGATCTTAGGTCGTGAGTTTTGTACCGGGTTGACTTTTGGTCGAGACTCGCATTGGGAGTCGTTAGTGTATATATGCAAGATCTTTGCTTAAACAAGTAATTGATTAAGGAATCTGTATGTCAAGGGTATCAGTTGGAGGATTCAAGGTCAAAAGGATGTTTTCAATTTTGATGGTAGAAAGAGGCCCTTATGATTGTGTTTCTAAATGGGTCTACCTATGTGGAGGTCAGGCAAGTTATGGGGCTTCAGAATTATAGCAGTAACGTATTGGTTCGATCGTTAAAGAATCGGTGCTTTGTTTAGCATTAGGAGGTTTTGTTCGGATCGTTTGTTCAGTAGGATGGTAAAGAGTGATTCCGAGGACGAAATCTAACTTAAGTGGGGGATGGTTGTAATACCATGTTCCGAATCATTTCCTAATTCAGGGTCGTAACCAAGGATCGGATATCGTAAGGATTAGGGCCTTCAGGAAACATACATTTAGACCCATTTGGGTATGGGTAATGTAAGTTAGATGATCCGGGAGTCTGGTTTGTGATTTGGTGCCAAAGAGTGAAACTGTAAATTGGTAGTTCGGACGTTTTAGGAATTTTGGATTTTATTTCGGGAAGTTTTAAGGCAAGGATGAGTTGATAGAAGTGTAACGCTTCTCGTTACCTTTCCATGGATATAAGGATCATAGAAATCGGACTTAGAACAAAGAATATATGGAATTCAGAAGTTTGAAGGTTTAAGGACCAAGCCTGGTACGTTAAGCGTACTTGGGAAATACGTTGGGCGTACTAGGCAGGGAAGTCGCAGGTGCTCTTTGGAGTCCATTGGGAGTACCAGAATTATGCATGGCGTACTCCAGTCAGACCCAAACCCTAATTCAGGGTCTTGGACCCTATTTAAGCTCCTTAACTCAACACCAAACCCAATTATCTTCAGTCTCCATCCCTTTAAACCCTAGAAACGAAACCCTAGTCCCCTTTGGTGTGGTTCTTGAGATTTTGGTGGTATTTCATGCATTTTGGTGCTCATTGAAGAAGAAGGAGCTTCTTAGAGAAGTGTGGGATTGCTTGAAACTTTTGGATCCAGGATTGGTGCACCTTGATCTACCTTCTAGAGGTATAAAGTTTCTAACTTGATGGCTCTAGGTGTTAGAATTAGTCTAAGGAATGTTTTTGGGTTTATTTTGCTCCTTAGAGTCATCCTTGTGAGTATGATCTACTCCAAGAGCTTAAAATGCTGGATCTTGGCATTTGAGAGGTCCATTGTTCATAAAATGTCATCTTGATGAGTTATTTTGGACCATGCATGATTTTGGGTGTTTATTATGGATTTTATTGAGGATTTGGTCTCATTGAGCCATGCAAAGGAGTAAATTTGCCAACTTTACGTGTTAAGACATCTCCTTAGGGTCATATCTAAATCTGGAAGTCCTTTGCTTAACTATTAAGAGCTTTTGTGGGATTTTTGGCTCTATGTTGAGTACGTTGGGCATACATAGGATTAATCTTAGAGTAATGTGTGGTTTGTGCATTAGCAACTTGGACCTTGTGCTTCCGGGGGGTGTACGTGGGGCGTACCCTTCTGGTAAGCGAGGCGTAATTCCCAGTATGTCAAGTATGGGCCTTTTAAGGTTTAGGCCTTGATGGGCCATTTGACTTTTAACTTTGGGACGTGGATAGACTAAAGGCTTGCTTGGAATTAGGTTCATGATAGTTTTGGGGCCTAATTAGGAAGATGGACCATATTGGGCCTTGGGATACCATTTAGAATTAGGCTTTTTGAGCAAATGTGTTGGGCCTTGGTTTTGGGACAAGTAAGAAAAGGGTAAAATGGTCTTCTACCCTTTAGGAAGTTGGATTTCGAGTGGGCCTCAGACTTTGGGTTATCGGTTTAATTATTTATTAAGGTTGTATTTTTGTTAGTTGGTGTAAGGTTATCCGATTCAGCGACCTAAGCAGTTATATGGTTATCAGCGGACTGAGGTGAGTTTCGTCACTGTGTTTAGCGGGTCGAAGGCATCAATGTCGGCCCATGATTTGTATGTTTTGTATGCTAGTTGTCTGCCTGACTCTTGCATATTATATGTGTTTATATGTTACCGGGCAGAGCCCGATGCCAGTTGGGTCCTGATAATTATCTTGTATGCTATTTATATTTGTGATTATTTCATGTGTTTATATGATTATGTGTTTGTTTATTATATGCTGAGCGGGGATCGATGTCGGGTGTAGCCTAATGACGGGCAGGGCCCATTATATGTTTGATATGTATGGTATGTGGTATTTTGGGGAACTAACTAGGCTTTGTGCTTATGGTTTGGTTTCAAATACTTCCGGTTCGAAAGGGAAGGGCATGGCGTGATCGCAGCGCATCCACCTATGCTTCCGCATTGTGATGATTTTGGTATTGTACTCTGTTGATTGTTTTATTATGAAATACTTTTGGATGTTTGAATTAAATATAATTAGTGTTTTAATTGAATTAAAAATGAAATATTTACTTCATAATTTTTGGGTCGTTACAAAAATAATGTTCACAAACCAATTCATCAAAAAACATAAGTGTCAAAAACAAACATCATCACGAAATATTAGAGTATCTCAACCTACCCTAGTAACAAATCTCCCAGTGAGTGTGTACAATCAGACCTTTGCCTTCCTGCGATCCTTAGAAGTACCTGAAACCCATAAATCAATAACTTTAAGCACAAAACTTAGTGAGTTCCCTAAGATACCACATACAGCACAACATAAAATAAACAACTATGAGTTATCAGCAACCCTAGGGACTATCAGCAGTCCAGTGGGCAAACAACTTGTCCTGTGGGTTATCAGCAACCTTGGAGACTATCCATAGTCTTAATCACACATAAACAACATACACAATAATAACAGTTAGACCTACCTGGTCATCACAAATACAATTATTCTACCACACAGGTAAGAATAAGTGAGGAGACTCACCTGATACTATAAGTGAGAGACTCACCTGATACTAATGGCAGATAAATCTCGCACCCGAACTGCTGGAACTAGACTCCACCTAATAACACCATAATTAACCCTAATTAATAGTTAAGGTCCATTACTCAACTCGTGAGTCCAAAGCCCATAGCAAAACCGCTTAAGGGATAAAAGACCATTTTTGCCCCTCTCATGGTCCAAAACCCTAAATCTTGACCAAAGATCAAAAGTCAGCAAAAGTCAACTGCCAAACGCATATGCTGGGCGTAGTTTCTTCCTACACGGGGCATACTCGAGAATCAGGCGGGATCGAGGTCTCACCTGGCTACGCTAGGCGTAGCCAATAGTACGCGAGGTGTATGCCTTCTGACCCCAAAACCACTCAAAAATGGTATTAATCATTAATACATGCATCCACATACAGATCTGACCTTCTTAGAACGTCTCAATCCATAAAGTCTAAAACTTTAAGCATTTGCATGGTTGAAAAGAGCTTGAACCTAAAAACTCTAACTTAATCTACACTCAACACCACCAAACTCTTGCATGGCTAAAAAGGGACCATCAAGCAACCATTTTTATGATTCTACAAGACCTAACATGCATGAAAGGAAAACTAATATGCTCTAGAGTGCCACATACTCATAAAGGTCCAAAATTTGGGACAAAAAGCTCATAAAAACTCATCTCCGTAGATCCAAAAGGAAACACATGAAGGTATAGACTTTATACCTTCAAAAGATGCATAAGGAGGAGTAATTTCTGGATCTATAAGCTTGCAAGAAACACCTCCATCTTCAATAGCCTTCTTCTTCAACAAATAAGCACCAAAAATCATTAATAAGCTCCAATCTCTCACAAACAAGGCTTAGACTCTAGATTAGAGTGTTTGAGGGAATATAGCTGATGAAGAATGTCCAAAGGAGGCATAAGGTGGATTAAATATAGGAGAAAACACTTAAAATTAGGGTTTTGAGGATGAGCTAGTACGCACGGCGTACCACACGTACACTCAGCGTATTGGCTTGGCTTCCACGATCCGTTCTCACGAGTACATTGTGCGTACCCACATGTACGCCCAACTTACGGGCTGAAATGTGAAACTCAACCACATGGGACCAAATGTGCAAACTTCAATTAGGTTAAGGGCTAAAATGGAAATTACCTGATAATCGGATGTTACTCCAACTTCTCAACCCAATCCAAAAAACACAACATGGGTCACCAACGATGCTCACGTCTGAATGCTAATCTTGTCTACTATCTCCGAAGCAGCGTTCCATCATGTTCAGGGCAATAACTATCGTGAACTTTGGTTGTCTATTGAATGTGCCTATGCTCCCTACACCTCACGTGAATACACACTCAAAACATAACTCTTAAAATCTCGATGAAAGGTGATGAATCTTCTTCTACATATCTGATTCGTGCTTAAGAATATTTTGATGCTTTAGTCAACATTGTCGAACCTATCAAAGAAAAGGATCTTATTATGCTTGTTATCTCGGGCCTACATGTAACATCCCAAAATTTACGATCAAAATTTTCATTTTTAATATACTAATTATAAAACCATTTGTCTGAAAATAACCATAGTATCAACTCATAACAATACCAAAGTATCAATAGTCAAACATGTCATGATAAAACATCGTTAGAGTATAACTCCCAAAGATCTCATGTGCGGAAATCCTAGTGTGATGCACTGCAGTCATGCCGGCTCCTTTCCTTTTGAAGAAGAAGTACCTGAACCCAAAACTGAAAATCGTAAGCACAAAGCTTAGTGAGCTCTCCCCATCATACGACATACCATACGATAACATACTGCCTAGCATATCTGGGTGTTGGCCAACCCCTTCAATCTCTTTCAATCGGTAACTGCCTAGCATATCTGGGTGTTGGCCTACCCCTTCGGTCTTTTTCAACCGGTAACTACCTAGCATATATGGGTGTTGGCCTACCCCTTCGGTCTCTTTCAACCTATAACATGGACTATTTCACCGCCTACTACTACCACATATCATCCTAGTACACAAACACATAAGTCACATACTGCCTAACATATCTAGGTGTTGGCCTACCCTTTCGGTCCTTTCGACCGGTAACGGGGTCTATCCCACCCCTCCTACCACTATCACATAACATCATACCATACTAGCACATAAAACATAGCAGATAGTGGCATAGCAGACAATTATCATAAAGACAATAATCTAACAAACAACTCCTACTAGTGGGCCGACATTATGGCCTTAGACCCACTTCTACTGGAAGGCAACTCACCTCAAATGCTGTAAAGTAGCTGAACGATCCTCGGCTCTGAGATCTGCCCCACTCACTCTCCTACACATAAAATATTTCCTTTAATTACCTTTTCATACTCATGACCCCTTAAATAGGGTGCAAAACCCTAAAAATTATGGTTTCATTCTACCAGGCCTACTCGTCGAGTTGAGGCTTCTCAACTCGTCGAGTAGACTTCTTACCCCGCGTTCTACTCCATCTTTACTCGACGAGTTTGGGGCCTCCAATTCGTCGAGTTTCTATACAAAAATGAATAAATTGAGAATCAAAAACATACTAGGAACCGGGCGTTATAAATCTCCCCACTTATTTTTGACTTCTTCCTCGAAGTCTGCTACGTCTGAAAATATCTTTGGGTAGTGCTCCCTCATCTCATCCTCCGGCTCTCATTTCCATTCTGAGCCCTTGTGGTGCTGCCACTGCACCTTTACCAACTCTACACTCTTGTTCCTCAGATCCTTCGTCTTCCTATCAAGAATGGCTACTGGTATCTCGATGCAGTTCATGCTGTCATCCACCTGAATATCCTCTAAAGGCACTCTGCGGAGTCATCTGCTAAGCACTTCCGCAGCTGGGAGACATGAAAGTGATGGGTGTTGAGCATTCTAACACTCCTATTGTGTACATGCAACCCTAGAAACCTTGGATCTATGTTTTCTCTAATATACATGCAAATAAGAATTTTCCAAGCTTCTTATCCTAACTAGCATGGCATGGGGTACTTGTAATATAAAAACTAGTAGAATGACATACCTTTCTTGTAGCTTGGATTCCTTAAAGACCTTGTGAGCCTAGCACCCCAAATGTGATGCCTCAAATGTTTCACACAACACCACAACTCTTGGAATAACTTGAGAGAAGTACACTTGCACTCAAAATCGGCTAGCCCTCACTTGTTATGTCTTAGTGGCCGATTTTCTTAGCTATGAGGTTCCTTATATAGTGTGTCACAAGTAGGGTTACACCATGTAAACCCTGATTGAGATGAATTTTCATTTCCTTCATGATCCATGGATTTTAATCTCCATGGAGCATCCACGGAGCACCCTATGGGTTTTATCCCAATTCAATGAACCATGGATCATAAGCCCACTATATAATAATAGATGATTTACACAATCAATCCCCATATATTTAATTAGTCTTTTTTTATCACAAAATTAATTCCAAATTAATTCTTGATCAATACTAATTAAATAATATGATTTCATATTAATATATTATAACTTATAATATATTAACAAATCATAAGTCTCCTTTTTCTCATTTTTTCTATCCAATTATTATGATTCCATGCAACCCAAATGGACCATGCCAAACCGGGTCAAGTACATACCAGATATAGTTATGGACTTAGAGACCTTATCCAACAGAAAGGTGATATGGATCTAACTAAGCTCAGCTGGCAGATCCAGTCGATACGCAACCCGGCCCACCCGGGCCGATACCCTGAACGGACCAATGTATCTGGGGCCCAACTTGCCTCGCTTCCTGAACCGGATGACACGTTTCCAAGGTGTCACCTTCAGGAGAACCATATCTCTTACATGAAACTCCAGGTTTGATCGACGTCTGTCAGCGTAGCTCCTTTGTTGACTCTGGGCCGTCTGGAGTCTACTCCAGACCTGTTGGATCTTCTATGTCGTCTTGAGTACCACTTAGGTACTCCCCATGACCCTCTTTCCAACCTCACCCCAACATATCGGGGTCATGCACTTCCTCCCATAAAGCATCTCGAAGGGAGGACGGTCGATGCTGGAATGGTAGCTATTATTGTAGGAAAACTATGCCAAGGGAAGGTAGATATCCCAACTACCACCGAAGTCTAGAACGCACGCCTGCAGCATATCCTCCAAGGTCTGGATGTGCCGTTCGCTCTGACCATCAGTCTGTGGGTGAAAAGTCGTGCTAAAGTGCAGACTAGTCCCCAACTCGTCATGAAATTTCTTCTAGAATCTGGAAGTGAATTGTACATCTCGGTCAGAAATCACGGAAACTGGAAACCCGTGCGGAGCTACTACCTCTCTGATGTAGATGTCAGCCAGCTTCTCGAACGAAATGCTCTCCTGAATCAGAATGAAATGGGCACTCTTAGTCAATCGATCCACGATGACCCAAATCGAATCCACACCCCGTGCGGTCCTGGGAAGCTTTGGGATGAAATCCATAGTAATATCCTCCCATTTCCATACTGGGACATCCAACGGGTGCGTCTTGTCGTGAGGTCTCTGGTGCTCGGCCTTGACCTTCCTGTAGGTCAAGCACCTCTCGACATACCAGGCTACATTGCACTTCATGCAGGGCCACCAGTAACCAGGACGAAGATCTCTATACATCTTCGTCGCCCCGGAATGGATGGAAAATATGGACTTGTGCGCCTCTTGCATCAGGATATGGCACACACCGCCCACGTACAGAACCCACACTCTGCGATGGAGTGTCAACAGCCCGCAGCTATCATAGTCGAAGGAGGAAATCTGACCCATAATACGCTCACTCTTCCGGTGTTCCTCCTTCATAGCCTCCTGTTGGGCCTCCCGGATCCGCTCCAGAAGCGGAGTCACTACTGTCATCCTCAGGCAGATGTCTCTGAGCGGGGATGAGAATGCCTTGCAGCTAAGTGCATCAGCCACAACGTTGGCCTTCCTCGGGTGGTAGAAGATCTCACAGTCGTAATCCTTCACTACGTCCAACCATTACCACTGACTCAAGTTCAGATTTGGTTGTTCCATCAGGTACCTTAGGCTCTTGTGCTCTGTGTAAATGGTACAACGGAACCCATAGAGGTAGTGTCGCCAAATCTTGAGGGCGAAAACAACCGCCCCCAACTCCTGGTCGTGCGTCGGTTAATTCGCCTAGTGAGGCTTCCGCTGCCTCGAGGCGTAGGCGATGACGTGTCCCCCTCTACATCAACATTGCGCCCAAACTTGAGATTGACGCATCACATTACACTACAAAATCCTCAACACCCTCTGGCAGTGCTTAGATCGACACATCTCACAACCTTTGCCTCGAAGTCTCGAACGCTGCCTCCTGCTCAGGCCCCTAGCGAAAGACAACATCCTTTTTCATCAGTCGGGTCAGGGGTACCGCTATCTTGGAGAAATCCTAAATGAATCTTCGATAATAGCCTGCTAAACCAAGGAAACTCTGAATCTCAAATGGAGACTTTGGAGCCTCCCACCTCATCTCGGCCTCCACTTTGGCCGGGTCGACTAGAATACCGTTCTGGTTGACAAGGTGCCCCAGAAACTGCACCTCGTGTAACCAGAAGTCGCACTTGGAGAACTGGTGTACTAGCTCTCCCTCCTCAGGGTATCCAACACCTCTCGCAAGTGCTCCTCGTGCTGCTCCTATGTCTTGTAGTAAACCAAGATGCCATCAATAAAGACTATCAGAGACCGATCCAACATCGGTCTGCATACGCGGTTCATGAGGTCCATGAACGCGGCAGGGGAATTGGTGATCCCAAAGAGCATCACCACGAACTTGTAATGACCGTAGCGAGTCTGAAAAACAGTCTCTTGTACATCCTCATATCTGACTCTCATCTGGTGATAGCCTGAACACAAATTGATCTTGGAAAACCAAGATGCACCCTGTAGCTGGTAAAACAGATCATCAATCCTCGGGAGGGGTAACAGTTCTTCACCGTTACCTTATTCAACTCCTGGTAGTCTATACACATCTGGTGGGACCCATCCTTCTTCTTCTCAAATAGCATCGGGGTTCCCCATATTGAACTGCTCTGTATAATGAATCCTTTGTCTAACAGCTCCTGCAGCTGTGTAGACAACTCCTGCATCTCGGGAGGAGCCAACCGATATGGGGCATTGGCTATCAGAGTCATCCCTGGAGTCAGGTCAATCCTGAAATCAACCTGTCTCTCTAGAGGAACTCTGGGAAAATCCTCTGGGAATACGTCCTGGTACTCTCCCACAATCGGTACATCCCCCACAGTCGCCTTACCCATCTCCCGGGTATCCATAACATAGGCGACGAATCATGAACATCCCTGATGAAGGTAACGTCTGGCTCTCGTTGTTGAACACATAACTAGTCTGTGTTGTGGTCTCTCACCTTGAATTACCAGCTCTCCCCCACTTGGAGTCCTGACACGAACCAACTGCTGCTCACAGTCAATCACCGCCCCCATTAGGGCTCAACCAATCCATGCCTATGATGACCTTGTTCCCCTTCAAAGGAATGGGAACCAAATCCACTAGATATCGTTCGTCATATATCCTCAGAACGTAGCCCCTATAACCTCTAATGCCCGAACTGACTGATCGTCCACAATATCGACCTCTAAAGGACAATCCAACATGCTCGTAGACTCGAAAAACCTCTTGCTGAATGCAAAGGAAACAAAATATCGGGTAGCCCCCAAATCAAATAACACCAACACTGGGATACCGTTCACATGGAACGATCATAAAACCGAATACATGAAACATGAAACATAAATATCAAACTGACATATAATAAGAGAAAGGGAGAAGAAACATACCCATCACCACATCGGGTGCCATGCATGCCTCCTCGGTAGTCAGCTGGAAGGCTTGGCTCCTCACCACTGGAGCATTTGTCTTGACCTGTCGGCCATTCGTGGTCCGCAGGGTCGCTGGAGTTGGCGCCGTAGTCGGTGCTCCTGATACCAATCTCGAGCAGTTGCCCTTTTTATGGACCTTATGATTGCAATGAAAGCAAATCAGGTCTAATGTCTGAATATGGGGGTAGGGGCAGTATAATCATTGCCATAGTGTACCAACTTGCCGTACTTATAGCAGCCCGATCTCCCTACGTATTGGGGCACTACTAAATCCCTCTCCCTGAACTTGGCGGTAATCTCTGCCACAGTCTCAGTAGTCTGCCTCATGTCCAAGAACTCTCTGGCCAGCTGTTGAACCTCCACGGACAGCACAAACTATGCCCGAAACCTGGACACAAAGTCAGCCCATGTCATAGCCTTAATGGTTGGGGCTTCCAAAGTATCACTGATTGCCTCCCACCAGTCTCTAGCCCTCTCTCTCAAACATCCCGCAGCAAACCTGACCTTCGACCCCTCAAGGCAAAAGCTCTTCACATGTGTAGACTCAATGTCCACGATCCATTGTCTTGCCACAATAGGGTCCTTCACCCTACTGAATACGGGCGTCCCACATCCCCTAAAATCCTTGAAGGAGAGTGTGCGAGTCCCGGACTGGCCATGTGCCATGTCACTCCTGAATTCCCTCAGGCGATCCTCCATCAGCTCAATGATCCCTTCCTTGATCGACCCGAAAATCACCGGGGTCGCCTTAAGGATGCCTCTCGTAATCTCAGATGCAATGAACTCACGCAATCCATCATCAATGGTCTCGGAACCCATTCTCGAACCTGAACCAGACCCTGAACCTCCTGCTCTGTGACGTGTCACCACCATTTAGAGAGAAAACACATAATCGTCGGGGTCATACATAACATCAAGAGGTCTCACACTCTGCCACTCTTGGTTCCCCACAGCTCCCCAAGAGTCAAGTACATATCCTATGCTTTCAGTAGTACGGTACCATACTACCTTCCACATCTATACGTATTATCCCCTTGGTTTGCCCTTGTTTCCCAAATGCGCTTCCTATCCATGTATACGATTCTCAAGTAATCTCTGATACTAATCTCATCCTAGGCTTGCCCTAAGGTAATCTCCAACCCACTCTCCGCTATCAGCTGCATAAGAAGTCCATGTTATCCCTTCTTAACTAGCTCGCGAATACCATTAAATGTTACTAAGACCAGATAATTCTTCGAATGAGAGGTCTCTCCCAACAACGGTTAGACTCAAATGAGAGTTGCGCAATAGGGCTAAACCTAACCTTCTGAAATTATTTAGTCCTCGGAATATGTAACTTAACATATTCGTTTACTAGTTAAATAGAGATAGCTAGATCTCCTAAAAGCACAAAGCAAGCAGCATTCAAGCATTGAGTAACCAAAACCAAGCATATCCTAATCAGGCCATCGCATCACTGACTAATCAGTACTAGCATATAGTTCAGTAAGCACATACAGCAGGCATATAAGGCATCCTTCCTAGATCCTTAGCCCTAATCTAGCATACAGTTCTCATACACATATAGCAGGCATACAATGCATCCTTCCTAGATCCTTAGCCCTAACCTAGCATGCAGTTCTCATAATCATATCATAACATAACATGTATAGGTATCTTGGGAAAAACTTACTTGAGCTCAGCCGATTGCACGCATCACACACCTTGTTCTTTCTCAAAACTCTTAATTTTAATTTTTGAAAAATTGTTTTCCTTGTAAAAAAATTCCAAACTCTCGATTTGAGTCCAGACACCCCTGAAGGTGTGTCCGAATCCCTCAAACCAAGGCTCTGATTGTAACACCCGGAATCTAGAAGGCTAATAAAAGGAAGATAATTTCATTTTTGAAGGTCTGCTCATCAAGTCCATGGGGGATAACTTGACGAGTAGGAACGGGGATAGAGGGACCTACTCGACGAGTTGGTCTGGGTTTGGGAAACCCTAAATCCGGGTTTTGGAACCTTATTTAAGCATCCTAATCCCCTCTTTTCAGCCTCATTTCCAGCCTTCTTTGTCCCAAACCCTAGCTAAGAAACTCTAATCCGTTTTTGAAGAGTTTTGAGCCCTCTTGTGCTTTTGAAGCTTGGAGAAGGAAGGAAAAGCTTGGAGATTCAAGAGAAAGTCAGTAGATCCAGAGTTCAAACCACATTTCGGATTCATTTGAGGTATAAAGCTTATACCTTGGCCTTCTGTCACTTAAATCTTCATTTAGGCTTGCATGTTATCACTTTTGGGCCATTTCAAAGTCATTTTTAGGATTTGAGTTCACTATGGAGTAATGACTTTAGATCTGGGCAAATTTGAACTCAAGAAGCTTAAAGTTGCCACCTTTATTTAGCCATCGTCCTATTCCATGCCCTAGGTCACCATTATAGTTTAGTTTTGGTGTTCTAGCTTCATAACACCATGCATGCACGTAAAGTTAGAAACTTTACGTGTTATGCTAACCTAAGGAGACTAGATCTGTGGACTAGAAGCATTGGACTCGATTAGAATCGACTAAATGAGTGTAGACTAAAGGGAAATCGAAAATTCGCTCAAGAAACTCGACGAGTTGGATCGTAACCTTTAATTTTCTGAATTTGGACCAACCCAGTTAGTCTAGGAGATGACTCAGTGAGTTAGTCAAGGTTCTTTGAGTATGGAAGACTAAGGAACTCGTCGAGTTCAAGGAGGTACTCTACGAGTTGCCCAGAAATGTCCCGATTCTGTAAAGAAAAGACTTGACGAGTTCAAGGAAGGACTCGATGAGTTGAATGGAAAAGTCTCGATGATGTTGATAGGAGGAACTCAACGAGTTGTGGAAGAACTCATCGAGTTGGATCGTGATTACGGAGTTTTCTGATATATGGAACTCGACGAGTTGATGGACCAACTCGGCGAGTTTTCTGATATATGGAACTCGACGAGTTGGTCTGGGTTTGGGAAACCATAAATCCGGGTCTTCCTACTATACACAAACATAATGAGCCGACATTTGTGTCGTATACCCATGCAAACTGTGAGGAGACTCACCTTACACTGTTAAAGTACTGCTGATAATCCTTTGGTTGCTAACTGGCAATTCCCTGAACTGTGGATCCTTCGGCTCCCCGAGCAATCAGTACCAAAGTAACACTTAGTCAAACCCAATAATCCTTCTTAGGGTAAAATGACCATTTTACCCCTGGTCAAATTCAAAGTCAACTCGCCGAGTTCCATAAATCAAAAAACCCTGAAATCGCAATCCAACTCGTCGAGTTCCTCCTATCAACAAAATTGGGACTTTCCCACTCAGCTCGTCGAGTCCGTCCTTGAACTCTTCAAGTCCTTCCTTATACAGAATCGCGACACTTCTTCCCAACTCGTCGAGTTCCTCTATGAACTCGTTGAGTTCTTCAGTCTGTTAGGAATTCTTAATGTATTAAGCCATTATTCTTCGAATCTAAGTCCCATATCCCAGATCTAGGTCAAATACACAACTAGGAGGGTAAAGTTTCCGACTTTACCCATTAAGACCCATCCTAGAAGAAATGAGCCCTAACCCTAAATCAAAATGGCTTAGATCCAACTCCAAAAACCATCAAAACTTCAAGATAAGCCAAAGGGTCATAGATCTGGACTCCAAGGACAGTTTGGCCACGTAAAGTTCCTATCTTTACTTGAATGCATGGGCTACTTGGCTCAAAAGGTCAAAAAGATGGTCCACGAGTTGCGTGGGACTTCCATGGCCATAAAGTTGGCACCTTTATGCCATGGAGTCCCTTAAAGACCCTAGATCTGAAGGTTTTTCACACATTGGACATCCAAGTCCCAAAGACCAACATTCTTGGACCAAAACATGGAGAAAACACTTTAAAACTAGATCTAAACATTCAATAGACAAGATAGGAGCTTTAAACCTCAGATGAACCGGAAATGAAGCTCAACTTCTGGATCTACTCTTCTCCTACACGTCCTTGCTCCTTCTTCAAGTATCTTCTTCTTCAAAATCACAAGGAATGCACAAAATGGCTCAAAACTCTCAAAAGTGAATTGGGGTTTCGTGGCTAGGGTTTGGGACAAAGGAGTTTGTAGAAGAGGCCAACTTATGGGGGTTAAGGTGTTTAAATAGGGTGCAAACCCCTAAAAATTAAGGTTTCATTCTGCTAGGCCTACTCGTCGAGTTGAGGCTTCTCAACTCGTCGAGTAGACTTCTTACCCCGCGTCCCACTCCATCATTACTCGACGAGTTTGGGGCCTCCAAGTCGTCGAGTTTCTATACAAAAATGAATAAAGTGAGAATTAAATACATACCAGGAACCGGGCGTTACACTACAGGATGAATACAATGGATTAAAATCCACTCTTCTTGCCTGATAGTTTCTTATAGCCTTCTCTGAACTCCATAGACTTTTGGTTGATCAAGACTTCATGATCAAGAAAACACCCACCAATATACCACCAACTCAAGTTTTTTTGGCTGCCTCTTCCTCTCGTACATCTACTCTATCCCCCACCGATACTTTTCATGCCATCCAACAACTTGCCCAATAATTGGGGTACCAACTGCAGCCGCTAGCAACTCAACCGACGGATCAAGCATATTTTACACAGCGATCGGGTAACAACCGAGAATGCAATTTCAATAACAGGTCAGGATCGGGGAGAGTCAATCGACAACAAAGAGGGGGATTAGGTAATCGAACTCAGTTCAGTTGGTCATCCAACCAAAACACCGTCTATGGAACTTGTAACAGGTGCGGTATTGGTCATGTCCCATCTCAATGCCCGAACCGTGATCCAGCAACCATGCGCATCGACAAATCCTGTTTTTCATGCACGTATAAAACATGTTGAAGTTGATTTTCACTTTGTTCAAGATAAGGTTACCCATTAACAACTAAAGGTTCAATTTATCTCCACAAATGATCAGATTGTAGATGTGTTTACAAAACCTCTACCCTCACAACGGTTTCTTTTCTTATGCTACAAGCTATAGGTCGCTACTCGGCCTTAGCTTGAGGGGGACTATTACAGACTTATATTTAGAGGGTGTAAAGTGTAATTTTGTTTAGTATATATTCTATAATCATGTGTTATCAATATACAATTACCAAGTTTGATTAGAGCCCTTGATCACTGGTATGGAAACCTTCTCTTTCAATTACAAGGTAAATATCAACACACCATTGACATTTTCTTTCATTTAATACAAGAAATAGCAACTTACTTTCACTGATTTGTTTATTATAAATTTATAACATCTTACTATCATCTATTCCTATTACAACATTCTACTTTGAAAAAAAATCCATTTAGTTATTTATAGCAATGTCATTCAAATACAAATAATTTTCAATATTACAATGTTATAATTGGAATTAAAATAAATGAAGGGTTAATCTCATAAAAGACCTTATATCTTCTGTTTTTTTAGGATTAATGTAACATCCCGATATTCACGTACAACTATTTAACCCCCTCTTCTTTTCCGAGTTGTCAATTTTAGCCCTTAAGAGGAAATATATGGCAAATGAGTACGCTAGGCGTACTCAAGAGTACGCTGTGCGTACTCATGCGCTTATTTTGGATGCGGTGTCGCCAAGGTATGTTGGGCGTACCCACAGTTACGCCGGGCGTACCCGGCCCAGGTGCAAAACCCTAATATGACTTGTGCACTATTTAAAGGATGCTAAGGCTCATTTCTCAGCCTCCATAGCAATGAGTGAAACCCTAAGAGAGAGACTTACATCGTCCTTAGTGAGTGTGTGTGTGTGTGTGTGTGTGTGTTTTGGAGCTAAAAGTGCCTTGGTGTGTTAGTGAAGAAGAAGGAAAGGAGCTTGTGGAGGCTAGAGCTTGAAGTGCAAGTTTTGATCTGAGATCTATAGAGAAGAGAGCTGCATTTAGAGGTATAAAGTTCAAAACTTTCCTCTTCTTTTTGGTTTATTGTTGCATGTGCCATTTCCATGGTTAAAAACCCCAAAGGTGGAGACTTTATGAGTGTGAGGTGCTCCATGGTCCGAGATCTGTCCCTTTTCAGTGCGTATTTGTGTTATAGATCCATAAAGTTTCCATCTTGGTCGTTGATACGAGGGCATGTTTGAGTATGGAGCCTTCTAAGGTTAGGAAATGGAATATTATGGGTGTTAGTGACTTGTTCAGCCATGCAAAGGCTTAAAGTCATCGACTTTATGGATTAAGAGGCTTAGGAATGGTCAGATCTAAAAGTTGGGCGTGGGTCTTAACTGTTTAAGACCCTAAGAGCTAAAGGACTGAAACTGGGCATTACGCCGGGCGTAATCCCATTACACACAGCGTAAGGGGTGGCGTTCCCCGATTCTGAGAGACTGCCAGGTACGCCCAACGTACACATCTGGTACGCGCAGCGTAACCCGGAGAGTTGACTTTTGGTTGACTTTTAGGGTTTGGTCCATAATGGGGCCTTTGAGTTATGAGAGGGGTAAAATGGTCTTTTACCCTTCTGAGAGTGCCAAAGGAGGACTTATTCTAGCCTTTAGAGTTATATTGATTAGTGTATTTGTTCGACGTGATTAGGCGGAGGCTAGACCAGATTTTACCGAGTCAGAGATTTACCGAGTTACCCAAGGTGAGTCTTCTCACTATACTTTACCTTGAGTGGTAATTAGAGTTATGCGATAGAGTTATTGTATGCTACTTATGTGATGTGTTGCACTGCATTATTTATATGTGATTTATGTTGTGTGTATATCAGAGTTTACAGAGTTAGAACCGGAAGGTTCGCAGAGTTAGGACCATGGGGTCCACAGAGCTAGGGCCCACGGGCCTACAGAATTATAGTCTCGAGTGGCTAGTATGTGTTATATGTGGTATTTTGAGGAACTCACTAAGCATTTATGCTTACAGTGTTATGTGTTATGTGTTTCAGGTACTAGTGATGATCGCGGGACGGCGCCGGAATGATTCGTACACACGTGCGGAGTTTATATGTTTTTGATCTTGGGATATGTTTTATGGATTTGAGATGTGATACATTGAGATCTTTATAATAATATTGAATGGAAATGTGTTTTGAAAATGTGAAAAATTGTTTAAATTTTTACGGTGTTACAAGTTGGTATCAGAGCCTTGGTTTGAGGGATTTGGATGCACCTTCGGGCGTTTCTGAACTCAAACTGAGGATTTGAGGAAAATTTTTGGATAATAAAATAATTTTCAAAGAGTAAAAGAGTTTTGAGACAAACAG
Source organism: Lactuca saligna (assembly GCF_052625555.1). Lineage (NCBI taxonomy): Eukaryota > Viridiplantae > Streptophyta > Magnoliopsida > Asterales > Asteraceae > Lactuca > Lactuca saligna. The sequence goes on along the minus strand of NC_136418.1, from coordinate 50,771,084 downwards.
AGCAGAGCCGTGTGTACGATCAGCCAGCGCCCGAACGGTGATTTCCGAAAATACCCTTACAATAAGTGTTATGAGATATGTAGGGTAGAGTTACCGAGTGCAAGCATACTCGAGCGAGTCCCTGATATTTTATTATGTTGATTTCAGAGACATCATGGTTGGGACACGCCACACAACAGAGAGCAACAGTGCTAGTGATGAGGAGATCCGTAGGATCATTCATGAGGAAGTCGTTGCGGCCATCAGGGCAGAGATACCAGAGATGTTTGGGTCTATCAAGACCACGCTGATAGAGACTTTTGATGAGCGATATGATGCTCTTTCCGATGCTGCTGTTGATGCGGCCACCGCAGCTGTAGTTGCGGCTAGACCGCAGGGTGGTGATGTGTTGCGGTTTCGAGAGTTCAGCAACACAAAACCACCAGAGTTTGATGGGACGCAGGATCCGATTGTGGCGATGAGGTGGATTTCAGACATTGAGGGGTGTTTCTTTACGTGCTCGAGTCCAGAGCATTTAAGGGTCCGGTTCGCGCTGAACCAGCTTCGCTTGGGAGCTAAGGATTGGTGGAAATTTGTGACGGCACACTTTTTGCCTGCTGAGCTTGCTGCGGTGACCTGGGAGAGGTTCACCGCCATGTTCCGAGACAAGTATGTTCCCCAGATGGAGAGGGAGCGTTTGGCCCAGGAGTTTCTGACCCTCAAGTAGGGTACTGAGTTTGTTACAGTGATTACCAGGATGTTCAATGAGAGGGCGATGTTCTGCCCAGAGCACATGTCTACCGAGCAGGCACGTATGAGCCGATATCTGAGTGTTTTGAGGAGGGATATACGAGAGTTTGCTGCGAACTCGTCGTACCGAACATTTGCCGAGCTTCAGGCAAATGCTTGGAAGAAGGAGATAGAGCTAGAGACTCGGGCCAGGGAGGAGGCAGAGTCTCAAGGGAGGGATTGACGAGCGGCACAGCCCCAGTCGGCCGCCAAGCGGGCCAAGCCCACCAATTCCAGATCGGGGAACCATAGGGGCCACACTTGTGGCAAGTGCAGCAAGAGTCATGATGGAGTGTGCAGAGAAGGGTCTTGCTACAAATGTGGCAAGGAGGGGCATATGGCCAAGGATTTCCCCAAGGGGTTTGCAGTTTGTTTCCATTGCAACCAGACCGGAAACCAGAAGGCAGAGTGTCCACAGTTACGAGGGTCAGCACAGGGAGCATCTCCGGGATCTGCCCCTGCTACAGCTAGAGCTACTGATAGTCGTCCAGTGAAGGCCGAGGCACCGAAGGCACGAGCGAGGGCCTTCCAGTTGACCGCGGAGGAGGTCTGCGCAGCGCCCGGTGTCGTGGCTGGTATGTATTCTTTCATGTATTTATTTTGATGTTTGAGATATTGTGTTTATATTATGTTATGCGTAGGTACTTTTCTTGTGAGTTTTGTACCTGCCTTGGTGTTATTTGACTCAGGTGCGAGTCGGTCTTTTGTACCTTTGGCTTTTAGTCAGCACATCAGTATTAGTCGAGAGGCGTTGAGTCGACCTCTGAGAGTTTCCATAGCTGACGAGATGGCGGTGTATGCCACAGAGGTGATCCGAGGGTGTGTACTCGAGATTTTCGGCGTTGATTTTCTGATTGATTTAGTTCCTATTGCGATGGGAGATGTTTGTGTCATCGTGGTCAAGGACTGGCTGAGCATATTTGGGGCGGTTATCGACTGCGAGTGATAGCTGGTGACCATACGAGACCCTAGTGGGGGAGTTCTTACGGTGTACGACGAGGGTACACGTTCTGGGTCGGCATTTTGTTCGGCCGCTAGAGCAAGGCAGAGTCTACAGTAGGGCTGTAGTGGGTTTGTGGTGTATGTGGTGGATACGAGGGTTGATTCAGAGAGACCGAGTTTAGTTGATGAGGTTCCGATAGTGCGAGAGTTCCCGAATCTTTTCCCGGAGGAGTTGCCGGGTGTGCCTCCCGAGAGGCAGGTAGAGTTCTGTATCGATTTAGTTCCGGGGGCGGCGCCTATCACCAAGGCACCCTATCGCCTTGCACCTCCAGAGATGCAGGAGTTATCCTCACAGCTTCAGGAGCTGTTAGGGAAGAGGTTTATTCAGCCGAGCAGTTCGCCGTAGGGAGCGCCTATCCTTTTTGTCAAGAAAAATGATAGTTCACACCGGATGTGCATTGATTATCGGGAGTTGAACAAGTTGACGGTTGATGTGTGTAAAATGCACTTGTTTTATTCCTACTTTTTATTAATAAATTTAGCACACAAAGGCAGTGAACCTGTCTTTTAATGGTATAGTTGGATAAGTAGGGTGTCGAACTCAGGGAACGGAAAATTAAACTAATGGCTAATTTTAACTAAGCAATTAATGAAAGTAAAAGGTTTTTATCTAGTTTTGCAAGACTAGAAACTTAAACACGCCACAAAAACACTTAATTAACTAAGTAACTAAAGCAAACAACTAATTCACCAAATTTGATAAAGATGTTTCTATTTAGGTTCAACCAATTCACTCCTATGGTTATTTTGAATTTATGATAGATTAATTGTTATTGGCTACCAACTATAGTGGTTAGGTTCATGTTCATTACTCCTAACCCTTAAACAATTAATTAATTCAAGCAGTGATCAAGTGTTTAAACTAATTAATTCCCTAGATTAATAATTTGGATTAAATAAGATTTGTAATGATTAATCAAATTAGTGGTTCAATTAACCTCTTGTTTGTTGGTTTCTCAAACAAGCTCACACATTAATCTACCCATTATCTTGTTAATCTTAGTTTCATATTCATTATTCCTAAGCATATGATTAAGTGTTCACATAGACGTATGAGGTTAACAACTAAGAGATGTTCATGCAGCTTAATTGTCTTCCAATTAACAGAAAATAGTTGTGATTAATGCATAAGGTTCTTTAACAAACTTAATTTAATAAATCACCAATAAACAATCAATCAAAAGCTAAGAATTAAACCATAGGAGTTCCTTGGTATTCCCAAACAGAAACAAAAACGTATTTAGCTCATAGTTGCAGTAAAAACAAACACAAAAACAAGTTTAACTAGGCTAGACATACTTAATTCCTAAAGCTAAGTGGAATGATTAACCTAGTTGCTTTGATTCTTCAAAAGGTTGAAGATTAGAGTTCCTCAGCGCCTTCCAGGGTTCTCAATCGCAGATGGATCTTCAAAAAACGCCAGAAAAGTATCCCCATTGGATAAAGGCTTGGTATTTATAACTATCTCAAAATAGGGTGTACTCGGCGAGTAGCAGACCCAACTCGCCGAGTAGGTTCTTAGTTATCCGTCTCAAATCAGGAGTTGTGGCTTATCTTCTGGAATATTCTAATGGACTCGCCGAGTTGGCTCGTGTACTCGCCGAGTAGGTAAGATTTTGTCCCTCAATCTTCATTCTTTGGTCTCTAATTGCTTCCCCTTGTTCCCTTTCATTCCCAAGCATGTCTTTTAGACTGAAAACAAAATTTAACCAGTATTAAGTACCTTTTGTCCATATTATACACATAATTAGTTAAAAATGAATAAAAATGTATGCTAAATAATTAACTAATTATGCACATATCAAAATACCCCACACTTGACTTTTGCTTGCCCCCAAGCAAAACTAAATTTTAAACATATTATAATCACATATGACAACTCCAATCTAACCCAGCCATTATGCCAAGACCACAACGCATACAATTGTGTCTAAAATTTGTCCTAAGTACCCCCCATACTCCAAATACTCACAATCCTCATAAACATTCGCCCACTCACCCCGAACTATGCTCATTTTATGCATCCCTCTGAATCCATCCGTAGAAAACCTCTTACCCTCAAGGTATTTTTAGTTGAGCAACCCAAGCATACATAATCTAGAATTACAATTTATGATACCACTATGGAGCTTTTTTTTTAATTCTTCACTTTCTTGATAATTTGATCTTCGATTTCTTTGAATTCACCACCTTTATTGTTTGACTTTTGGTATCTTCAACTTTTTGAATTTCTTGGAATTTTGATCTTTTGATCTTCACTTTATTTGCTCCAAAATTCTTCAACTTTTCTTGCAATTCTCTTTTTTTTTTACATGTACCTCACTTTTTTTCACTCAAAACCTTCATGCTTAAGCAGGGGCGCTCAACCTCAACCTTTATTGGCTAACGATAATAATTTTCCTGGATACATTTCAGGTTTAGGCTGCTAAACATATTGCATCCCTCAGGCTGAGCGGGGTCGTGTTTTTGTCCCATGATTTCACTGGAATAAGGAAGCCACAAATGCACTAGAACGTGTATAGGCTCAACTAAACATTTGGGTTTTCATGCAATTATCAACACAATTCTAACATGGAATCCTAATTTGCTTTTACCAAAATTTTCTAAATTAAGTCCTAAGTAATATTTTTGGTATGCAACAATTTTTTTTAAAAAATTAGCACTAAGTTAAGATTCTAAATTTTCTAATATGTGACCAACCCCCTACCCCACACTTATTTTATGCAATGCCCTCATTGCACATTATGCAAAAAAACGCAAATATAGAGAGAATTGGAACAAACTCCCCTGGGGTAGCAGTTGATAGGTTGATAGTTTTTTCTTCAGCTCCATCTTCACTTGACTTTAGCCATGGGAACAGCTCATCCATGTCTTGGGTGTCATGCGTCTCGTGTGGTTGACAGCTCAAAAATTTCACGGAACAAGCTTCTTAGAAAATCCCCAATAACATTTTTTCACAAAAAGTGGATAAATGCTGCAGTGAAAGTGCTCAAAGTAGTTTTGGAAATCAAAAATTGCAAGTCTACTCGGCGAGTAGTGGCGTGGACTCGGCGAGTATCTTTTGACTTGGAACGATAACGTGTAATATCCCATGTACTTGCCGAGTAGAATTTGTGCACTCGGCGAGTAGGCATTGTATTGCCAAAAAAATGATCCAGCTCATGTTCCTTTCGACTCAGGTTTTGAAATTTGAAATTTCACTGACCCTCACTCTAAATCCTTCAGCAGCAACACTCTCCATTATTCTCGACTCTCACGGACTCAATCCTAAGGACAAGACTCCATACTTTTCTTGAAAATCTCTCATTCCTTACTTGACCCTCAACAATTTAGTATGCTTCCTAATCTTCCATCCCTGAAAAATAAACAACTAAAAGTGAAAGTAATAACCATCCCAACAAAAATAAAAATCATCCAAGTGTTTAACAATAGTTCAAAACCAAACAAAACATCATCAAAACACAAAACATAAAAAACTCTTCAATCTTCATCCTCCATATCGGCTCCTCCCGCACCACTTCCTCCTTCTTCATTTCTCCTCATTCTTTCGTCCCAACTCATAATGTATGGATAGCCGGGTTCTGGTCTTGGTGCAATGGTCATCTGTTGGAAGAGGTATTCCAAAGATTGATTATTATAATTAACCCCTCGTCCAATATCGTCCAAATAGCATCGGTACTCCACTTGATTCCACCCATCGTTGTCCTCCTCCACCGGAATAACCGGTGGGTCTTCTCGTACCCGCTCGCTTCGTTGTCGTACCTGCCTTCCCGGCTCCTCGGGGATTGTCGGCTCGTCTGCATGTGGAATGGAAAATGAATCACCAAACTTCTCAACGATCCGTGCCCTCCTGTATAGTGCAGTGTTGAATGGTGGAGGGTGAATGACCGTAAGTGCCCTAGCTTGTTGCAAATCTAGGACCCCAAACGACCTGGCAAGCCTAGTAACAAACATGCCTCCATTAATTTTGGAGTTAACTTTTTCCTTAACCGCCCCTTCAGCAAGAAATTTAGCAATGCAATAGGGGAGAGTGCAGAAAGTATCGGGAGTAATAATACTCCAAAGATAGAAAATATCAAGGGTTGGGACCTTGTCCCAGTCCTTCCGCATGTTGATGGTGCTTGCCACGAAGTGGTGAATAAGGCGATGGATCGGTGAGAGAATATGACCCTCCTGAGCGGTGGAAGGAATATACACCCGGTTGGCAATCGTGTTCCACCATGTAGAGGCCACCACTGCCTCGGGAAGTTCCTTATGGCAGTTTTCTAGAAAAGCTTCAAAGTCCTCAGTCATCATCGTGCTCTAATCATAAATCCCCAGCCTCCAAGAAAACTCAGCAATGCTGCACTGTCGCAGCTCCCCGCCCAAAGAAAAAGAAATTATGTTGGGGTTGTAATACTCACTACCACCTCGGAATGAGATGGTAGCAAAAAATTCCTAACACAACTCGGCATACACAGGTTCTTGTATCTTGAATAATTGTAACCACCCATCACATGTGATGGTGGTATACCCCAAACTGCACTCCTTCACCAAGTATGGTGTGAGCTCCTCCTCCAATCCCACATTTCCCAACCAATCCCAGTCAACAGCGTTGGGCAAATGGATTTCCTTCTGTTTGAGCGCCTCTAATCTGTTTTTCGCCCGAGCTTGGCATGATTTGGAAGTCGTTTGTTGAAATGAAAGCCACGGGATATCACTTTGGCTCCCCCCCCCCCCTAGAAGACTGCCCCCTTCTGGCCATGATACCTGCATAACAAAATCAAAGGAACACAAACAAACAATACCCAGTAATTAAAAACGAACAAATCAGGTCTGAATAGTCATCTACTCGCCGAGTACACGACCTACTCGGCGAGTAGGATGAACATCGGTAACAGTCTTGTGCCGGTCATGTGTAGGCTGTCCAAAACTCCAAACTTTTCACAGGGGTTTGTTGTAATGTGTCATCTAACCATAAATCCAAAAGAAATTTCTACTGATATTACCTAATTCATGGCTAAATTAAAACCCTAAATTTGAGGAAACCCTCCAAATCCGAATTCAAGCAAAATAGGGGCAAATCGATGATAAAGCTTGAACCTTTGATGATTTTAAAGTGTAAAGATGTTACCTTTTCCTTTGAAAGACGAAGATTAAGTGGAAATTTGAAGAAAATTGAAGAAATCGCAGAAGATGCTTGAGGGAACGTTGTGCACGGCGAGTATAAGGGTTGAATGGGTGAAAACCCTTATTTTACAGATTAAATATCATCTGTGTAAATTGGCTACTCGCCGAATAGAAAGTTCCTACTCGCCGAGTAGAAATGTTGTTACTTGTTTTATTGGGTTACTCGGGCAGGTACTCGCCGAGTATACGTGCCTACTCAGCGAGTAAACCTTGCAGTTTGTAAAAATTTGACTGTTTTGAAAAATTAAAGTATTTTTTCATTCTTTTAGCCATCCACCCCACACTCTAGGCATTGCTTGCCCTCAAGCAATTATATTCTTAGAAGAAGACGAATGAAAAAAGATAAAAATAAAACTAAAGAAAAGGAAAGAAAATGCAAACTTGAGACTCGGGTTGCCTCCCGAGAAGCGCTTCTTTTTAAGGAGTCATTAGCTGGACTCCTCCCCTTCTAAGTGGTTGCAATCCCTTCCAGCAACAGCAACTCTTCCATTCCTTCATTCTGGGGGACTCCTTCTTCATACTTTTTGACCCTATGGCCATTGACCTTGAAAGGTGTTCCATCTCTTGACAATAGCTCTATAGCACCATGTGGAAACACCGTCTTCACTAGAAAAAGGACCATCCCATCTTGACTTTAGTTTTCCCGAGAAAAGCTTTAGTCGTGAATTAAAGAGAAACACTTTTTGGCCTTCATGAAGTTCTTTATTTTCCTTTATCCTTTTGTCATGCCACATCTTGGTCTTCTCTTTATAAATCAACGAACTAGAGTATGCATCCTTTCTAAGCTCCTCAAGAGCATTCATTTGCATCAACCGGTTGCTCTTGAGTTCCTCCATGTTGAAGTTGTACATCTTTAAAGCCCAAAACGCCTTATGCTCTAGCTCCACCGGCAAATGGCATTGCTTTCCATAAACTAACCTATATGGTGTAGTACCAATAGGTGTTTTGAAAGTTGTACGAAAAGCCCAAAGTGCATCATCTAGCATATCTGACCATTCCTTGCGATTGCTCCCCACCGATTTCTCCAAAATTCGCTTTAAAGCTCGATTTGTCACTTCGGTTTGTCCACTAGTTTGTGGATGGTAGGATGTGGAAAACTTATGGGTTACCCCATATTTCTTTAACACCTTTTCGAATTGGTCATTGGCAAAATGTGTGCCTCGGTCACTTATAAGGGCTTTCGGGACTCCAAATCGTGAAAATAATTTCTTTAAAAACCGCACCACCACCCGACCATCATTAGTTGGTAATGCTTGTGCCTCCGCCCATTTGGATACATAATCCACCGCCACCAATATGTATTTGTTTCCTTTAGACATAGGAAATGGTCCCATGAAGTCGATTCCCCACACATCAAACACCTCGCACACTTGGATACTATGTTGTGGCATTTCATTTCGAGATGAAATGTTTCCCACTCTTTGACAAGCATCACATTCTTCGACAAATTGGGCTGCATCTTTAAAAATTGTGGGCCAATAGAACCCAATGTCAAAGATCTTCTTTGCAGTGTAGTGTGCTCCATGATGTCCACCCGTGGGCCCGCTATGACAATGCTCTAATATTTTCCGGCTTTCCTTCCTGAATACGCATCTTCGTATGATCCCATCCGCACAGCTCCGGAAGAGGTATGGCTTGTCCCAAAAGTAATATTTTAATTCAGAAAAGAATTTCTTCTTTTGTTGACTGCTAAAATCTTTTGGGATGTATTTTGTAGCTAAATAATTAGCTATATCTGCGAACCATGGCTCTTCTCCCACGGTCACCATAATGTACTCGTCCGGGAAGTCGTCTCCAACTTTATCTTCTTGCAATTGCGGGTTCTCAAGCCTTGACAAGTGGTCAGCTGCTACATTCTCCATTCCCTTCTTGTCTCGTATCTCTATGTCAAACTCTTGAAGAAGTAGCACCCATCGTATTAGTCTTGGCTTGGCATCCTGTTTGGCAAACAAATACTTGATAGCCGAGTGGTCAGTAAAAACAGTAGTTTTGGATAAAACCAACTAAGGGCGGAATTTGTCAAAGGCATACACCACAGCTAATAATTCCTTTTCAGTGGTGGTGTAATTCTTTTGGGCTAGATTTAGAGTCTTGCTAGCATAATATATGGGTCGAAAGTGCTTATCAACCCTTTGACCAAGGACAGCTCCTAATGCAAAGTCACTAGCATCACACATAATCTCAAAGGGTAAGCTCCAATTTGGTGCAATAATGAACAGGGCATTAGTTAATTTTTCCTTTAAACATTCAAATGCCTCGAAACATTCTTTAGTAAAAGTAAATGGTGCATCTTTTAGTAGTAATTGTGTTAGAGGTCTAGTTATTTTGGAAAAATCTTTTATGAAACGCCGGTAAAAATTTGCGTGTCCTAGAAAACTTCTAATGCCCTTCACAATAGTTGGTGGGGGTAATTTGGCAATGGTGTCAATCTTTGCCCGATCCACTTCAATTCCCATTTTGGAAACCATGTGGCCCAAAACTATACCCTCCTTGACCATAAAGTGACATTTCTCCCAATTGAGGACCAAGTCGGTTTTTTCACACCTAGCAAGCATTAAGTCAAGATTTGTGAGACAATCATGGAAAGAAGATCCAAAAACGGAAAAGTCGTCCATAAAAACTTCCATGAATTTTTCCACCATATCGTGGAATATGGCTGTCATACACCTTTGAAAAGTCGCGGGTGCATTGCATAGCCCAAAGGGCATGCGTCTATAAGCAAAAGTCCCACTTGGGCAAGTAAATGTGGTCTTTTCTTGGTCCATTGGGTCTATGGGTATTTGGAAATAACCCGAGAATCCATCTAGAAAGCAATAGTAACTATGGTCTGATAGTCTTTCTAACATTTGATCAATAAAAGGTAAGGGAAAATGGTCTTTTCGAGTGGCATCGTTTAGCTTTCGATAATCGATGCGCACTCTCCAACCGGTTACCGTTCGTGTCGGAATTAGCTCGTTCTTTTCGTTGGTTATGACCGTCATCCCTCCTTTCTTGGGCACCACTTGGATCGGACTCACCCACGGACTGTCGGAAATGGAATAGATAATTCCCGCATCTAAGAGTTTAATCACTTCCTTCTTGACTACTTCTTGCATATTTGGGTTTAACCTTCTTTGGTGCTGTACAACCGGCTTTGCTCCTTCTTCCAGGTTGATCTTGTAGGAGCAATACAATGGGCTTATTCCCTTGATGTCGGTGATGCTCCATGCTATGGCCCGCTTCCGCTTCTTCAACACTTGTACTAGCTCTTCTTTTTCAGAATTGGAAAGGTCAGAGGCTATGATTACAGGCCTTTGGTTGCCTTCTTCAAGGAAAGCATACTCCAAATGTTCTGGTAAGGTTTTAAGCTCAGATTTTTGGTTCTGACTGTTGGACTCGCCGAGTGCAGGTAAGGTACTCGGCGAGTTTGTGGCTGTATTCACGACTTCTGCCTTTTCTAAGGAGGAACTCAGCGAGTAGACCGGCCCTACTCGGCGAGTAGGGCTGTCAGTTTGCTTCACCAAGTCTTCAAAATCAGCTTCTTCCAGCAGCCTTTCAATCTCCATTAAGTCTTTTTCTGGATCAAATTCTTCATCATCAGTTGTGAACTTGCTGGAATCTTCACTTATGTATTCCTCCAATAACTCGTCAAGCATATCAATTGAGAATGACGTGTCATCACTGTTCCTTGCATACTTCATAGCCTGGTCTACCCCAAATGTGACTGAATCTTCTCCTACCCGCAAGGTGAGCTTCGAGTCCATCATGTCTACTATAGCACTTTCCGTGTTGAGGAAGGGCCTTCCAAGGATGATTGGAACTTGTGGATCCGCCTCCATGTCTAGAATGATAAAATCAGCGGGAAAGACGAATTTGTCCACCTTGACTAGTAAGTCTTCGCATATGCCTCTTGGGAAGGTGACTGTCTTGTTTGCCAAGTGAATTGCCATGCGAATTGGCCTTGGTTCCGGGAGATCCAGCTTCTTAAAGAATGAATATGGCATTAGGTTCACACTTTCTCCCGAATCGGCTAAGGCATGAATAGTAGCCAAGTTGCCAAATTGGCAAGGTAAAGTCAAACTCCCCGGGTCACCCTTCTTCTTCGGTAGCTTATTTAGCATAGCAGCTGAGTAGTTTTCATTGAGGACTACCTTCTTCACTTCTTCCATCTTCCTTCTATTAGTGAGAAGTTCCTTAAGGAACTTTGCATATTTGGGCATTTGCATGACGGCTTCAATGAAGGGTATGTTGATTTGAAGAGTCTTGATATGATCTAGAAACTTCTGATACTCCTCTTCCTGCTTCTCCTTCTTATCTCGGGCTGGTTATGGCATTGGAGGCTGGTAAAGCTTTTCAGGGACCTGCTCGTTTGGATTTGGTGGTGTACTCGCCGAGTCCATACGTGGTACTCGGCGAGTAGGGCTGTCAGATTGTAAGTTTTGCTTTTCTGCTTGCTTTTCTGCCTCCTCCTTCTGTGATTCCTTGGATGCCTCAGTCTGAATAGGTGCCAGGGGAGTGATTATCTTCCCACTTCTTGTTGTGATTATGTTTATGTGCGCGCCTCGTGGGTTATTTTCAGTTTTGCTAGGAAGTTCGCCCGGTGACCTTTGGTTGATTTGTTGAGCAAGTTTCCCAAGTTGTGTTTCTATATTGTGTATAGATGCTTGCTGATTCCTTAGAATGGTCCTTGTTTCTTGAATGACAACATCATGATCACTATGTCTTTTTTCTGAAGTAGCTACAAATTTTGTGAGCATTTCTTCCAAGCTTGGCTTTCTCTCTTGTACCGGCTCCTCCTTTTAGTAGAAACCTCTCCCTTTTTGCCTAAACCTTTCCTCCTTGGCCTCCTTGTACTCTTCATATGGGAGCCACTCTTTCTTTTGTTTGCGCCAGTCTTCATCATATCGGTCTCCACTTGAGTAACAAACTTGCACCTTCTTGTTGCCATTCTCATCTAAATCACAGTCTCTAGTGAAGTGAGGTCCATTGCAGTTTTCACAACCCACCCGAATAGCATGGATCGTTTGGTCCATTTTATCCATCCTCCTATCCATGGTTTTTAACATAGTCATGACCGTGGATAAGTCTTCAGTAGCTACATATGTGGCTCCTTTAGTGACATCATGTCTACGGTTGTGATATTCTCTAGAGTGTTTAGAGAATTCTTCAATCAATTCTTTGATCACCGGGGGCGGCTTCTTTGTGAGTGGGTCTTGCGAGTCAAGTAACTGTCTAGTTGTGACATTGACTCCATCATAGAAGATGGAGACTTCTTGCTGGCTGTTTAAGTCATGGTGCGGGCAGTTTCTTAGTAAGCTCTTGTACCTCTCCCAAGCTTCATATAGCGACTCTCCAGCTTGTTGTTCAAAGTTAGCAATGGCCTTTTTCAACTTGGCTATCTTGGAAGGTGGGCAAAAGTGATCAATGAATTCTTCTTTCATCTTGGCCCATGTGGTGACTGATCCGGGAGGAAGTGACTTGAGCCAGTCTTTTGCAACACCTTTGAATGTCACTGGAAGCATGCGAAGTAGCTGAGTCTCGCGAGGCACATTGAAGTAGTCAGCTACATCATTGACTTCATCCAAATGCTTGTAGGCATCTTCGTGGTCTTTTCCATAAAAAAGGTATTTCTTTAAGTAAAGATAGGATATGACCCTTGAGCTTGAAAGTAGCAGTTGCGGGAATTGCGGGTCGCACAAGTCCCGGGCCAATGTCGTCACGCATCCTCTTCTTCCATTCCCCCATGGGAATTTCATCAATGTTAGCCATAGTGATAGCTAACTCTTCCTCGGAATCGGATTCGTGCTCGTATGTAGGCTCCTCTTCTTCCTCGGTCTCGTACTCAATATCTTCCTTAACTGGTTCGTCGATTACTAAAGAAGCGTTGGATGCTCCTAATTTGCTGCTCTTCTTTTTCCCAAAAACAGTCTTCAAATTGGAAAAAGGTGACTTCTTTGGTGTACTCGAGATTTCCACGTCCTTTCCTTTGTTCCTTTTCAATGCGGATTCAGGATCTTCAAACGGGGGTACCAGCGGGGTGTTTGATCCTCTGGTCATGAAAGTCCTGAAATAAACAAGATAAAAACATAAAAAGAACAAAAAGATGTACTAAAAAAATCGAAAACTAATCTGCCAAATACACTTGTACTCGCCGAGTAGGTGCGACTGCACTCAGCGAGTATCAGTGTAATTTTGAAGAAATTATAAACTCGATATTAAAACTAAAACAGATGCTAAAACCTAATTTATAACTACTAAATTGCAATAAATTAACTTTGTGCCAGTAAACTCACACAAAGGATCGAAAAAATTAGGGATTAGATTAATTATTTAGAACCGTTCCCCGGCAACGGCGCCAAAAACTTGATGTGTGTAAAATGCACTTGTTTTATTCCTACTTTTTATTAATAAATTTAGCACACAAAGGCAGTGAACCTGTCTTTTAATGGTATAGTTGGATAAGTATGGTGTCGAACTCAGGGAACGGAAAATTAAACTAATGGCTAATTTTAACTAAGCAATTAATGAAAGTAAAAGGTTTTTCTCTAGTTTTGCAATACTAGAAACTTAAACACGCCACAAAAACACTTAATTAACTAAGTAACTAAAGCAAACAACTAATTCACCAAATTTGATAAAGATGTTTCTATTTAGGTTCAACCAATTCACTCCTATGGTTATTTTGAATTTATGATAGAATAATTGTTATTGGCTACCAACTATAGTGGTTAGGTTCATGTTCATTACTCCTAACCCTTAGACAATTAATTAATTCAAGCAGTGATCAAGTGTTTAAACTAATTAATTCCCTAGATTAATAATTTGGATTAAATAAGATTTGTAATGGTTAATCAAATTAGTGGTTCAATTAACTTCTTGTTTGCTGGTTTCTCAAACAAGCTCACACATTAATCTACCCATTATCTTGCTAATCTAAGTTTCATATTCATTATTCCTAAGCATATGATTAAGTGTTCACATAGACATATGAGGTTAACAACTAAGAGATGTTCATGCAGCTTAATTGTCTTCCAATTAACAGAAAATAGTTGTGATTAATGCATAAGGTTCTTTAACAAACTTAATTTAATAAATCACCAATAAACAATTAATCAAAAGCTAAGAATTAAACCATAGGAGTTCCTTGGTATTCCCCAAACAGAAACAAAAACGTATTTAGCTCATAGTTGCAGTAAAAACAAACACAAAAACAAGTTTAACTAGGCTAGACATACTTAATTCCTAAAGCTAAGTGGAATGATTAACCTAGTTGCTTTGATTCTTCAAAAGGTTGAAGATTAGAGTTCCTCAGCGCCTTCCAGGGTTCTCAATCGCAGATGGATCTTCAAAAAACGCCAGAAAAGTATCCCCATTGGATAAAGGCTCGGTTTTTATAACTATCTCAAAACAGGGTGTACTCGGCGAGTAGTAGACCCAACTCGCCGAGTAGGTTCTTAGTTATCCGTCTCAAATCAGGAGTAGTGGCTTATCTTCTGGAATATTCTAATGGACTCGCCGAGTAGGTAAGCTTTTGTCCCTCAATCTTTATTCTTTGGTCTCTAATTTCTTCCCCTTGTTCCCTTTTATTCCCAAGCATGTCTTTTGGACTGAAAACAAAATTTAACCAGTATTAAGTACCTTTTGTCCATATTATACACATAATTAGTTAAAAATGAATAAAAATGTATGCTAAATAATTAACTAATTATGCACATATCAACGGTCAAGAGCCGTTACCCTTTGCCGAGGATCGACGATTTGTTCGATCAGTTACAGGGGGCATCTTGGTTCTCCAAGATCGATTTGAGGTATGGATATCATCAGATGAGGGTGCGAGATGAGGATATTCAGAAGACAGCGTTCAGGACTCGTTACATTACGAGTTCGTGGTGATGCCTTTCGGGCTCACCAATGCACCGGCGGCGTTCATGGATCTCATGAACAGAGTGTACAAGCCGATGTTGGATCGCTCGGTGATCGTGTTCATCGATGATATATTAGTGTATTCGAGATCCAGAGAGCAGCATGAGGAGCATTTGAGGGAGATCCTCGGAGTTCTGAGATCGGAGAGGCTTTAAGCCAAATTCTCCAAGTGTGATTTATGGTTACGAGAGGTCCAGTTCCTGGGGAACCTCGTTAACCAGAAAGGGATATTGGTCGATCCGGCCAAAATTGAGGCAGTGATGCGTTGGGAGGTGCCGAGATCACCCACCGAGTTCAGGATTTTCTTAGGGTTGGCAGGCTATTACCGGAGATTTATCAGGGATTTCTCCAAGATCGTCGTGCCACTCACCAGGTTGACTCGGAAGGGTGTTGCTTTTTCATGGGGTCCAGAGCAACAGGCCTCCTTCGAGACAATTCGCCAGAGACTGTGCGAAGCCCCAGTGTTAGCTCTTCCGGAGGGGATGGAGGACTTTGTGGTGTATTGTGACGCATCGATATCGGGGCTGGGAGTGGTGCTGATGCAGAGAGGGCATGTGATAGCATACGCATCGAGACAGCTGAAGCCTCACGAGACGAGGTATCCCACCAACGATCTGGAGTTGGGGGCAGTAGTGTTCGCCTTCAAAATCTGGCGTCACTACCTGTATGGGGTTCGGTGTACCATATACACGGACCATAAGAGCTTGAAGTACTTGATGGATCAGCCCAATCTGAACATGCGCCAGAGGAGATGGTTAGATGTGGTAAAGGATTACGATTGTGAGATCCTGTACCACCCAGGCAAGGCTAATGTGGTAGCCGATGCCCTGAGCCGTAGGGCGGAGAGCGTCCCGATACGAGACGTTTGTATGAGATTGATGGTGATGACTCCGGTGTTGGACACTATTCGAAGGGCCCAGACTGAGGTCGTGAGGCCGGAGAACCATAAGAGAGAGCGGGTATCGGGCAGGTATCGGAGTTCATTACCAATAGCCGAGGGCTTATGACCTTTCAGGGTCGGATTTGGGTACCGTTTGTGAGCGGAACGCGTACCATCTTGATGGAGGGGGCACATAGATCGAGATTCTCGATCCATCCCGGGGCCATTAAGATGTATTTGGACCTGAAAATAGAGTATTGGTGGCCCTGTATGAAGAGGGATGTCGCATGGTTTGTAGAGAGGTGCTTGACCTGTCGTAAGGTTAAGGCCGAGCACCAGCATCCGTATGGTAAGTTGCAGCCATTAGAGATTCCCGAGTGGAAGTGGGAATAGATTCCATGGATTTTATCACCAAATTTCCAAGGACTGCAAGAGGTGTCGATGCAATTTGGGTGATTGTGGACCGGTTGACGAAGAGCGCTCACTTTCTTGCTATCAGCGAGAGCTCTTCTGCTGGAGGCTGGCAGAGTTGTACGTGAAGGAGGTGGTATCGCGGCATGGAGTACCGATCTCGATCTTCTCAGATCGAGATGTACATTTCACTTCCAGATTCTGGAAGAAATTTCATGAGGAGTTGGGTAAGAGGCTGCATTTTAGTACCGCATACCACCCACAGACTGATGGGCAGAGCGAGCGGTCGATTCAGATGCTCGAGGACATGCTTCGGGAATGTATATTGGACTTTGAAGGGAGTTGAGACACATATCTACCCTTGGCTGAGTTTTCCTATAACAACAGCCATCACTCGAACATTGGTATGCCACCCTTTGAGCTTTTGTATGGGAGGAGGTGTCAGACTCCCATTTGTTGGGGTGAGGTAAGGCAACATGTGATGGGTAGTACAGAGATAGTGCTTCAGACGACAGAGCATATACAGCAAGTCAGACAGAGGTTGTTGACCGCTCAGAGTCGCCAGAAGAGTTATGCGGACAGGCGACGGTCCGAGCTCGAGTTTCAGGTCGGAGATTTTGTACTCTTGAAGGTATCTCCTTGGAAAGGAGTGATCCGATTCAGGAAGAGGGGCAAGCTAGGGCCCCGATATATTGGTCTGTTTAGGGTGATCGCGAGGGTGGGCAGGGTAGCATATCGATTGGAGCTACCTGCGGAGTTAAGCCAAATTCACGACACCTTCCATGTGTCTCCACTAAGGAAGTGTATAGCCGATGAGTCGGCAGTGGTGCCATTAGAGGATATACAGGTGGATGCGAGCCTGAATTATGCTGAGAGGCCAATCGCGATTGTGGATCGAAGGATCAAGGTTCTGATGAACAAGGAGGTGCCCCTGGTTCAGGTTCAATGGGAGCAGCACCCGTAGTTGTTTACAGCATGAGACTTCAAGGGCGAAGTCTGGTTCTAGTGGGGGAGAATTGTAACATCCCGAGATTCAGGTAAAACTATTTAACCATCCTTTTTTTCCGAGTTGTCAAGTTTAGCCCTTAAGAGGAAATATATGGCAAATAAGTACGTTGGGTGTACTCAAGAGTACGTTGCGCATACTCATGCGCTTATTTTGGACGCGATGTTGCCAAGGTACGCTGGGCGTACCCAGAGTTACGTCGGGCGTACCCGGCCCAGGTGCAAAACCCTAATATGACTTGTGCACTATTTAAAGGATGCTAAGGCTCATTTCTCAGCCTCCATAGCAATGAGTGAAACCCTAAGAGAGAGACTTACATCGTCCTTAGTGTGTGTGTGTGTGTGTTTTGGAGCTAAAAGTGCCTTGGTGTGTTAGTGAAGAAGAAGGAAAGGAGCTTGTGGAGGCTAGAGCTTGAAGTGCAAGTTTTGATCTGAGATCTATAGAGAAGACAGCTGCATTTAGAGGTATAAAGTTCAAAATTTTCCTCTTCTTTTTGGTTTATTGTTGCATGTGCCATTTCCATGGTTAAAAACCCCAAAGGTGGAGACTTTATGAGTGTGAGGTGCTCCATGGTCCGAGATATGTCCCTTTTCAGTGGTATTTGTGTTATAGATCCATAAAGTTTCCATCTTGATCGTTGATACGAGGGCATGTTTGAGTATGGAGCCTTCTAAGGTTAGGAAATGGAATATTATGGGTGTTAGTGACTTGTTCAGCCATGCAAAGGCTTAAAGTCATCGACTTTATGGATTAAGAGGCTTAGGAATGGTCAGATCTAAAAGTTGGACGTGGGTCTTAACTGTTTAAGACCCTAAGAGCTAAAGGACTGAAACTGGGCATTACGCCGGGCGTAATCCCATTACACACAGCGTAAGGGGTGGCGTTCCCCGATTCTGAGAGACTGCCAGGTACGCCCAGCGTACACATCTGGTACGCGCAGCGTAACCCGGAGAGTTGACTTTTGGTTGACTTTTAGGGTTTGGTCCATAATGGGGCCTTTGAGTTATGAGAGGGGTAAAATGGTCTTTTACCCTTCTGAGAGTGCCAAAGGAGGACTTATTCTAGCCTTTAGAGTTATATTGATTAGAGTATTTGTTCGACGTGATTAGGCGGAGGCTAGACCAGATTTTACCGAGTCAGAGATTTACCGAGTTACCCAAGGTGAGTCTTCTCACTATACTTTACCTTGAGTGGTAATTAGAGTTATGTGATAGAGTTATTGTATGCTACTTATGTGATGTGTTGCACTGCATTATTTCTATGTGATTTATGTTGTGTGTATATCAGAGTTTACAGAGTTAGAACCGGAAGGTTCGCAGAGTTAGGACCATGGGGTCTACAGAGCTAGGGCCCACGGGCCTACAGAATTATAGTCTCGAGTGGCTAGTATGTGTTATATGTGGTATTTTGAGGAACTCACTAAGCATTTATGCTTACAGTGTTATGTGTTATGTGTTTCAGGTACTAGTGATGATCGCGGGACGGCGCCGGCATGATTCGTACACACGCGCGGAGTTTATATGTTTTTGATCTTGGGATATGTTTTATGGATTTGAGATGTGATACATTGAGATCTTTATAATAATATTGAATGGAAATGTATTTTGAAAATGTGAAAAATTGTTTAAATTTTTACGGTGTTACAATTAAACCTCAACTTAATTTTTTTAATGAAAAAGACCTTGCATTTGTTCATTTTTTTTCGATCCAGCCCTTTTAGTCATTTTTTTTCTAGAAAAAGTTGTATAATGTGAGTTTTTTTCCTAGGAAAAGCCAAAAAAAGTTGAGGATTTATTTGGAAACATTTAGAAGGTTGTGGGTTTTTTTTCGAAAAAAAGAGACAAAGCTGAGGGTTTTTCGCAAAAAATGAAAAAAATATATCATGAAAAAAAATGAGATTCAATCCAGAAAAACACAAAATATAAGGTCTTTTATGAGATTAACCTATAAATGAAACTACATCATCAATACTATGCAGGAATATGCTTAAGTTTTTAAATAGCCTTCTACATTATCTAACATTTGAGGTAAAAATAAAAACCATGTTCTTAAGTTTATAAATAACAATGTACTTACATTTCCTTACTAATAATAACAATATATAATTATTATCAATAAAAAGGTAAGTATCTTATGTAAAAAATGAAGTATATTGTGTAAGTTTCATGTTATGAGTATGTTGCTATTATGGGTAAAGAAATATAAATATATTACTATTTCCTATTTATTTATTAAACCGATGTTAATGTGGCTATTTATCTCTCTTTAATTCTTTTGTTAAATAACGAAGATAGAAGTGATTTTATATTATTATGATTGAATAACATACTCTTTTATCTTCTTTTAGGTTCTTGAACAAAATTGGCATGTTATGCATAATAAACTTGAGAATGCAAAGAGCATAGATGAGGTATATGTTGATATTGATTCTTCTAAACTCTTGGGTTAAAATGCAAGAAACAGCAATGTACTTCTGTTGATTTGTTTATTGTAGCATACTACTTTCATTTAATTTTTGTATTACAACATTGTACTTTGAAAAATCTACCCAGTTATAGCAATGTCATACAAATACAAAGCAATTTTCACTTCTCTAGTTGGGTAGATTTTTATAAATATAATGTTCTAATAAGAAGAAAAATATGGTACAACAATGCTTGTAAAAGAAAGAAATAAAAGTACATTTCTATTTTTCACAAATAAATGAAAGTAAGTTAATTTTTTCCTGTGTGTGGTTCTAATCTTTGTATGAAATTAGGTGATTCAATATCATGACTTTTTCATGGAGAAGTGCCTCAAGGAATGTTCACTTCTGTCACCAATCCTCCTGAAGGTTCTCATCATTCCTTATTCATAATGCTCTGATATTGGTATATCTAAATTTCAAAATACAATATGAAAAATAGAGGAATAGAATAGTATGCAAATCTAATACAATTTTCATTACGCATTATTTCTTTTTTAAGTTGTGTCTGGATAAATGATGTTTAAAAAATATTTGAGAAAATTATACACACTTGGTAAATGGAAGGAAAAATTAAATGAGATCAAACTCGTCAAAAGTTAGGCTAAAAAGAAACATTGATATGTAAGTATGTAATTTACCACATTAAGGGGATGTTTCGTTTTGACTTAATGAGGTTAACGAGGTAAGTACTCTTTCATTTTAAAAATTGGCGAATATTTTGAATTTTTTCGGAATGTAAGGGTAAAATGGTAATTTAGTCAGAGGGAGCTTCAATGAAGCTCATTAGCCACTGAGTTGCAGAAGCGTACTGAAGGCATACAAGTTTCAGTTTCTCAAATTTCTGCATTCCACCCAAAAACTTATTATTAGAACAAATTCACAAACACAAACCTTGTATATAAATTATGACTATTTCTTTTTTACTTAATGGAGACATGACTTCGGGCACCATTAAGTCATGTATGGGTAAAATGTCTGAATAGATAATGATATTGATGATTTGCATTCATCTTCCTTGGAAAATCTAAAGGTTTGAAAGCTAAAAAAGTCTTCCAAAAAACCAAATTCACCCACAGATGAGTCTACAGTCATCGAATGTGTCCTGTAAGATCTTAAAACTATACCTCTTTTTCTTTCTATGTATTTATGTATGCATGTATATACTATATATGTATGTATGTGTGATGGAGTGGAGTGATTTTTGGCAGGAAATTTGAGAGGGAGTTCAGTAGTGAGCTGGAGAGTTTAAGGCCAATATTGAGCAGCAGGGCACAGGCAGAACCATATTTGACTCATCTTGCACAGTTGATTCTTGGTGTTGGTATGGATCACCAAATGTAGATTTTTGTATTTTTTTTTCAAGTTTACAGTTTACTTCTTGATTGTATTGGTTTTTTTTGTATATATCTGTTTTGGAATGAGAGTGTTTTTGGGAAATTTTATTGAATGATTAACGACTTGTGTAGATTTTATAGTAGTAAAACATGGATCATCCAGATTTGATTTAGCCAAACACAATTTGTTTCTTGTTATTAAAATGATATGGAGATTTATGTGATGCTCTTTTAAATGTCATGCCTTTTGAAAACTGAATTGTAAAAACCGATCCAATCGAATTATAATTTAGTTGGTTCAAACTGGAATTGAATTTAATTTGTATTATCTTGATTCATATCTTGAAAACCGAAATCAATTGGATTGACTTCTAAGTAGAATATGACTCGATTGATATGGGAACAACTATTAATAACTTATGTTATCCTCAGCCACCTCCAACTTTTAGCACATGATAGGATCAGCCCCTGCATTTTATTCTGTAGCCCTCAAGTTCTTTAGATTAACTGCCAGTCCTTAACTTTAGCTTTATGACCAATACAACTACCAAAAGTAAAAGCTGCATTAATTAACTTGCAGAAACCTTTCCAGGTTAATAACACAAATAAAATAGACATATAATCATTGTTAAGATTGCATGACAGGGTAACAACAAATTATATAGTACAAATCAGTTGCAATGGACGAGAGCCATCTTGCAATGAATTAGATAAATGATGAATTATGACAGAATATTAAGCACAGCTAAAATTTGCAAAATTTGTTGATCAATTGCGATTCAAAGTCAACGGTAGCTGCAAGTTATAAGTGAGAAGAATTTTGGGATATTAAGTATCAAATTATAAAATGTTTGGATTTCAGTTCTAGACATCTTTTGTACTTGTGGCTTATACTTAAACAAGAAAATGAGAAGAGAGTATATTATTGAGCAAGCGGAGGAATGAGCGATCCAACATATATGTATGCACCAACACATTAAATAACTAATTAATTAACATTCTCCATAATTTAGTGTGACATGAGTTGCTTCCGGCTATCCACCTTTGCAACCCCTTTGTTAAGCTCCGTCCTGCTGTTCTTACAACGTTGTATCTAAGAGTAAAAATGGGATTTGGATTGAACTGGAGTTTTCATAGAATTAGGGATAATCTCACTTTCGAGAGGTGAGTGCTCTCCAAGTTGCCTAAGCAATTACAAATTTTCTCCTATGCAAACGGAAAACAAAACTCCCTATAAATACTGGAAAGAAAAGACAAAAAGGACAAATAGCAGCCATGAAAAGACAGAGAACATTCCACTCCCACTAAGGATGTCTCCCACGAAATACCTGCAGCAAAAAGAGCTCCTAAGACCAAATTACCCTTGGTCTGTCCCCTGCATTTCACTGGACTGGACCAGCCTTACTGGGCTGCCACCCATGGGCTTCTTCTTCTTCTTACGAGTGTAAACTTGACGGATTGGGGGCCTATCAACACCGGCGGCCCAAACTTCAACCTTGTCCTCAAGGTTAAAACCTGGAAACTGCAAATTCACCTTGGAGTAATCTTCCCATGTCGCTTCCATTTCGGTTAGCCCTTCCCACTTAATTAAGACTTCTTTGTCTTCAGCCCCCCCATTCTTCTTGTATCGAACCCCTCGCAACTCTTCTGGTTGAGTCACCAGCTCTAAGTCCTCGTTGAGCTGAGGTGGAATTTCCCTAGCTTGTGTTGGAGCTCCTATAGCAGCCTTGAGTTGTGAAACATGAAACGTTGGATGAATACTAGTGGTGGGGGGTAATTCGAGTTTATAAGCGACTTTCCCAATTTTTTGCTGAATCCGAAAAGGTCCGTAGTAACGGGGCGACAGCTTTTCCGACCTCCTACGAGCCAAACTTAGTTGCCTGTATGGCCGTAGCTTCAAGTAAACCCATTCATCAACCTTATATTCCACATCCTTTCTTTTCCTGTTAGCTTGAACTTGCATCTCTGCTGGGCCCGGATGAGATTCATCTTGAGGTCATCAAGGGCGATGTCACGATCTTCCAGCAGCTGGTCGAGAGCATCCATTGGCGTTTGCTGACCTTCATATCTGATCAGGGGTGGCGGCTCTCGTCCATAGAGGGCTTTGAAAGGTGTAGTACCGGTAGCCGAATGGTATGAGCTGTTGTACCAGTACTCGGCCCATGACAACCATTTGGCCCATTGCTTTGGTCTTCCCGAGCAAAAGCAACGAAGATAGGTCTCGAGGCAACGATTCACCACTTCAGATTGGCCATCCGATTGAGGGTGATAGGCCGTGCTGCGTTTCAAATCTACCCCATGTAGTTTAAAGAGCTCCCTCCAGAATTGGCTTAGGAATATTTTGTCCCTGTCGCTAATGATGGACAAGGGCATTCCGTGTAATTTTACCACCTCCGTCATGAATTTGCCTGCGACAGTTGCTGCTGAAAAGGGGTGTTTCAGAGGTATGAAGTGACTATACTTGCTAAGGCGATCCACTACGACCTATATGGTATCCCACCCACCTGACTTGGGTAGCCCCTCCACGAAATCCATAGTTATTTCGTCCCAAACTTGCTCCGGAATTGGGATGGGTTGCAGCAACCCAGCAGGGGATGAAGTGAGGGCTTTATGTTGCTGGCAAATGGTGCACCGTTGGACAAACTCAGATATAGACTCACGCATACCAACCCAATATACTTCTGCTGCTGCCCGCTGGAAGGTCTTCTTGATTCCCGAGTGACCTCCGATAGGAGAGTCATGAAACGTCGAGATAATGTCCGGAATCAGTGGGGAGGAGGCGGGAATCACCAGCCGTCCCTTATATAACAAATTCCCACAAAAAAACTCCAAAGCCTTTGTGGGTTTGGGGGTTGGCTTCCAAGTCTTGTTTTACCTTTTGCACAAAAACATCCTGGTCTAATTCTTTTTTTAATTTGTCCCAACTTCCCCATAACGTCATGCTAACGGAGTTGCACACGATGGTGGTGTCTCGCCGGGACAGGGCATCAGCCACTCGGTTACTAGCCCCGGTGCGGTATTGAACCTCGAAATTGAATCCCATTAGCTTGGTTACCCATTGTTGGTAATCATTTCCAATTACCCGTTGCTCTAGGATGTATTTCAGACTTTTCTGGTCTGTTCTTACCACAAACCTTCGCCCCAACAGGTAGGGTTGCCATTTCGTGACTGCTTTCACAATAGCCATGAGTTCTTTTTCGTAGATAGATTTCTCCCGTGCCCTTACCCCTAATGTGAAGCTGTAGTAGGCCACCGGTCGATCGCTTTGTGATAGCACCGCCCCTAACCCGAACCACGATGCATCCGTCTCGACAACAAAAGTTTGTTGGAAATCGGGCATGGCTAGGACCGGTAAGGTTGTCATAGCTGTTTTAAGGTTCTGAAAAGCCTGTTCTGCTTCTTTTCCCCACCCAAACCGATCTTTCTTCAGTTGTTCGGTCAGGGGAATCGCAATTTGGGCATAATTTCGGACGAATTTCCGATAATACCCCGTGAGACCAAGGAAGCCCCTTAATTCCTTTATGTTCCTGGGGGTAGGCCAATCCAACATGGCTTCAATCTTCGAGTTTTCTGCTGATACCCCTTCACTAGAAATAACATGGCCCAAATAGGAGAGCTTGGATTTTCCAAATTCACATTTTTTGAGATTCAAGAATAACTGATGCTCTTCCAGTTTTTTAAAGGTAGCTGTTAAATGCTGCTTATGTAGTTCGTCATTGGGACTATAAACTAGTATATCATCAAAGAATACCAGTATGAATTTCCGCAAGAATGGACGAAAAATATCATTCATCAACGCCTGGAAGGTCGCAGGAGCGTTAGTAAGTCCGAAGGGCATTACCTTGAACTCGTAATGTCCGTCGTGCGTTCTAAAAGCGGTTTTGTGCACGTCGATAGCACGGACTCGAATTTGATGATACCCGGATCCAAGATCTAACTTGCTGAAGATAGAGGACCCATGCAACTCATCCAGAAGCTCATCTATCACCGGAATTGGGAACTTATCAGGTATGGTGGCCCGGTTCAACGCCCGATAGTCCACGCAGAACCTCCAAGACCCGTCTTTCTTTTTGACAAGGATAACAGGGCTTGAGTAAGGGCTTGTGCTGGTCTGAATTATTTCTGCCCGGAGCATTTCCTGTATCATCTTTTCGATCTCGTTCTTCTGAAAATGTGGATACCGGTAGGGTCTCACGCTAACCGGTAAGGTTCCCTCCCTTAACTCGATTTGGTGTTCGATGGATCGGTTTGGTGGAAGCCCCTTGGGTTCGTTGAATAACCCCTGGAATTGATCCAAGACCCCCATCAAGAGCTTAGGAATTGGGGGCGTGCTCGTATGCTCCAACTCGGCATTATTCAATTCCACCCATATCCTTGGTTCCTTTCTCCTTAACTCCCTTGCCATGGCTTTTAAGGAGATTAGGGATTTCCCGAGAGAACGGTCCCCCCTTAGGCAAATCGGATTTCCGGCTACTTCAAATGTCATTGATTGTTCCCTCCAATTTGTCTGGGTGGTTCCAAGTGTTTCTAACCACTTCATTCCCAATATTACATCAGAGCTTCCCAATCTAAGAGGAAGGACTCCTCCACTATGTCGACTGCCTGGAGCTGTAGGAGTACCCCTTTGCAGATGCCCTGTCCTTCCTCACAGTCCCCTGTTCCCAACCTGACCCCATATGGCTCCGTCTCTTGTACAGGGATTCCCAGGTCTTCTACCAAACTTAAGGAGATAAAGTTGTGGGTAGCTCCGGGGTCAATCAAAGCCACCACCGGTTGACCCAGGACTTGACCTCTTAACTTCATTGTCTTTGGAGAGGAGAGCCCCGCTACCGAATTGAGGGAAACCTCCACCAGATCGTCCACTTCCTTTGAATCTAGAGTAGCGGGATCGTCTTCTCTTCGCTCTTGAACTATGTCACCTTCGTCTCCTGGGTCTTCTGATTCTTCAATCAGGATGACGTTAATTTGTGTTTTGCAACGGTGGCCCTTGTTCCATTTCTCATTACATTTGTAACACAGCCCCTTGGCTCGCCGCTCTTGGATTTGCGACTCGGTGAGTCGTTGTGTTTGTTCTGCTGCCCTAAACGGGTTTGAATTGTTCGCAATGGAAGTGGGGAAGGTACCTGAATTCGTGGATCTTCCAGGTATGGGCTTACGAGCTCCAATTGATGCGATTATGTTGTTCTTGAGGTTTCGGAGCCGTTGTTCTGCTTGTTGGGCCAGATCCATCGCTTGGCCCAAGTCTTGAGGAGCCCACATGTATAGTTCGTCGCGGATCTCTGGCTTCAGGCCCTTCAAGAAACTTGCAATAGCGACGTTGGTGGAGACTCCTTCAAGAGGAGCCGCTAATTCAATGTACCGACGTATGTAGTCGGCGGTGGTGGTCATTTGAACCAACGAGTTCCACTGTTCGTAGATGTTGCCTCCCAATATTGGTCGGAATTTCTTGAGGAATAGGGTTTTCATTTGCTCCCATGTCACCACTGCTTGTTGATTGTGAGACCACCGATACCAGGCTAGGGCGTCGCCGCTGAGAGCAAGGATTGCTGCTTCGAGTTTCTCCCCATTATTCAGCTGATAGATTGTAAAGTATCGCTCCGCTTGCAATATCCACCCGTCTGGATCAGAACCGTCAAAACCCGGCATATCGATTTTCCGATGACGATATTCATATTTTCCCCTTCCTGTCTCGGTTGGAGGCATTGATCCAAAAACGATTTGGGAACCACCGGCGTTAAACCCTCCATGACTTTGGCCAGAACCCCCGTGGCCGGAGCCCCCCGTTCCAGACCCCTCTGGTCCTTTGTTCTTGTTCATGGGTTCATTAGAAGGAGTAACAAGACCAGAGTTTGGTGTACCTGGGTTTCCATTGCGTTCCAGCAACTTGTTTATGTTGTCTCTCATCTCATCCTGACCATGGAGGATCTCGTCCATCCTGTGCTTCAGCTCCTGAATATCCACTCCATGAGATTGGAGCTGGATTTGAATCACCCCCACTTGTTCCTCTACCTTCTTGACAGCCACTGCTTCCTTTGATGCTCCTCCCATTGGAAATTGCTCTGATACCACTTGTTAAGCTCCGTCCTGCTGTTCTTACAACGTTGTATCTAAGAGTAAAAATGGGATTTGGATTGAACTGGAGTTTTCATAGAATTAGGGATAATCTCACTTTCGAGAGGTGAGTGCTCTCCAAGTTGCCTAAGCAATTACAAATTTTCTCCTATGCAAACGGAAAACAAAACTCCCTATAAATACTGGAAAGAAAAGACAAAAAGGACAAATAGCAGCCATGAAAAGACAGAGAACATTCCACTCCCACTAAGGATGTCTCCCACGAAATACCTGCAGCAAAAAGAGCTCCTAAGACCAAATTACCCTTGGTCTGTCCCCTGCATTTCACTGGACTGGACCAGCCTTACTGGGCTGCCACCCATGGGCTTCTTCTTCTTCTTACGAGTGTAAACTTGACGGATTGGGGGCCTATCACATGAGTTGCTTCCGGCTATCCTCCCCGTCTAACTGTTTCTTTATTTAGCCCCCTTTGCAACCTCAAATGTCGGATAGATGACCACATGGGCAGTTCTCGCATTCCAAATCCACTTATGGTGAACACTGTCAGTGAAGTGAGTGAAGTGAGGTGTTGTATTTCTTCTGGCATTGAGTCCCAATGATCCCAACCTCTCAATTCCAATGAGTGAAGGTGGTTCCTTAACTTTTGGATGCCTTGGAGACTCGGGAAAGAATCCAGCTCCTTCGAGAACGGACCAAGTGTCAAATCATTTAAGAACTCAAAACAGTCAAACATTTCACGAGGTAGGGAAGTAAGTTTGTAGCAATCGGTAATTTGCAAAGTCTTCAAAGAATGACACTGGTTGGGCAAATTGGATATTTCTAAAAGACTCTGGCAGTAGGAAATTTCTAAAGATTCAAGAGATGTGAGGCCTTGTATGCTGTTAATGGAGACCAGACCATTGCAGCCCAATATCTCTAAGGAAACAAGAGGGTGGGGATGGCATTCATCTAAGAGAATAATCTTTGGGCAATGACGAATGACGAAGCTCTGGAGGACAGGGGATATCATTTTTGAGCTGTTGGGTGCTCCATCTATCCACTTTTCCAGTCTTTTCATATTATATAGTCGGAGCGATCGCAACGATGGAGACAAAGGCTTCGTTGATCCAGTAACATTGGAACTCCTTAAACATGTCAAGCTGTCCATTTTCTCCAACTTAAGATCCCGAAGATGTGGTAGGTGTTCAAGCATCGGAAGAGAGAGGCATCTCCAACATCCAGATAATGTGATATCCACCAGCTTGTCAAGGGGAGTCTCTTTCCCATGGATATTGATTGCCATCTTCATTACCCATTCTGGAAAATTATCACCAGAAAATCTTCTAATTCTCAATATTTTCACACCTCCAGGGGGTTGCAAGCCTCCCAATACTTCCTTGTCGTTTCTGTGGTCAACTCCATAATTTGTACTCCAATTAAAGTCAATCTCGTTCAAAATTTTTTTTCCAGATAAATCTGCCATGACTGCATCCTGTTTGCTACTAATATTTTCTAGATTGGAAATACAGAGCTTTCCACTGAGGTGTTTTAACCGGCTTAGCTCTTTAATACCGTGTCCATCATTTCTAAGCATGCCCAAGGAATTAGGCATTAATGTTCGAAGAGAAGTCAATTGCCCCACGATATTGTTGGGAATGCTTTCTTCAGATTTACAAAATCTTAGGCTTATCAAATTTTTCATGGATTCTGGAAACTTGTTAAGATGATAGCAATTTTGCAACTTCAGAGTTTGCAAGTGGTATAATTTACCAATCGATTCAGGAAGAACACGGATAGGCGTAGATGACAATTTAAGATACCTGAGATGCACCAACCCTCCAATTGAATCGTCTAACTTCTTAATACCATATCCGTTGAGTTTTAGGATGCGTATGCACTTTAATCGTTGAAATGAAAATTTCTTCTCAACTTCACCTTTGATGAACAATGTATGCAAACTTCTAGCCATTGTATTCTTTTCAATGAACATAGAAACCTTGGTGTTGAATTCATCATCCTCATTCTCTTCTTGGTAAAAAGCAAGATGTTTAGCCTGAGGGATACATGCAATGTCATCATTTGTTGCATCCACCAGACATAAGCTATCATGTTTTGAAAGTGATAATGAAAGATCATGCACCAGATCATGCATGCTACCATAATTGATGATGTGACCATACTCATCCTTTTTAACATCTTCAAACAACGAATTGTTTACCAAAATTTGAAAAATATCATTCCCCACATCCTCCATCTCCTTGTTTCTTTCCTCATCCGCTTGAACCAACCCTAAAGCCATCCAAAGTTGAACCAGTTCTTCCCTTTCCATGAGTGTATCTTTTTCAAAGATGGAACAATATGTGAAGCATTGCTTGGCCATAGAATTGGGGAGATTATCAAAGCTCAGTTCCAAACTCTTTTGAACTCTCTCCCTTTCATCTTCTAGATCCCAAACTTTGCTATTTTTGATGGCCAACCACTTCTCAGGGTCACTGTAATTTTGCAACATACCTCCTATTACATTTAATAGCAACGGCAAACCACGACACTTTTTGATAATATCACGCCCTATCTCCTCCAATTCAGGTTGTGGTGATTGTCCCGCTAGAAAGGCTCTCTCTTTAAAGATGTACCAACAATGATTATTAGAAAGACCTTTTAAAGGACATGAATCCATTGCCATAGCCTTAGTTCCGATGTCAAGTTTCCTGGTAGTGACAAGAATGCTACTTCCAGTTTGTGACTTCACATTTATCATAACACTACTAAAATCTTCCCAATATAATCTCTCTTCGTTCCAAACGTCATCCAGGACTAGCAAATACCTTTTTGCTCCTAACTTCTTTTCAAGATCTTGAACTAAATTAGCCATTGTTTCCGACTTAGGTTTCTCTCCTACAACAGATTCATAGATCTTTGCCAGAAGTGTGTTGATGTCAACCTTAACAGACACACACAACCAAGATTTCACATCAAAATGTTGCTGGATTTTTGGATTATTGAAGACGGACTTAGCCAAAGTGGTCTTCCCTATCCCGCCCATTCCCACAATAGGAACAATCGTAAGTTTTTCTTCTTTTTTTGACTCGGTTAAAAGGTGTATGATGCGCTCTTCATCCTCTTCCCTCCCAAAAATTTTGATTTCGCCTAAATTTGGAATTGTCTCCGGGTATGGACGATAACGAACAACAGGGCCAGGCTGTTCATTTTGTAGTCCCAACTCGTTTGCTTGTTTATTGATTTGAGACAAATTTTCATTAATGTTTTTGATTTTATGACCCATTTCGCTACGAAAGAAAAGATTTTTCAAGCTTGGGAGTGAGGGTACCTTTGTTCCCACCCGATCTCGCTTCTTTACCTCACGCCTAAGCATTTCGTAGTGAAACTCATCCACCACATCATCAGCTTCAGCAACCACATCTTTTAGCTGTTTCAGCCACTCCATGACACTCTGTTTTTGACCTTTCTGATTCTCGGCATCCTGTAACTTGGCACGAATCATTTTCAAGGTCCCTTCAAGTGCGTACAATTTCTCTTTGTAACCCCAAGCAAGGGCGATTTCATTGGCAGCTATGGAAGCTACCTTTTTCAGGATCGCCTCAGCAGCAACAGTAACTAAAGTGTCGGCCATTTTCAAATTTCAATGGTGTGTGTATGTGTGTTTGAGAGAGGAAAGATAGAAAGAGAGAGGGTGAGAGTGAAATATAAGGTCACAGAAATCAGGGGAATCCTATATATAGTTAGGAATAAAAGTTATCCATATATAAGAATTATTGTTTCTCTTTCTAGCCATTAAATTCTCTATGGATAACTAAAAGAATATCTGATAAAAAAAGAAGGAAAAAAATAAATGAGGGCATATTTTGTTATCCATCCACAGAATTTTATAGTTAGTTAACAATTACGCCCTTAGCTTAAATTTAGAGAGAGAGAGAGAGACCCAAGGATTTACTTCCAAACTCACTACGCTCCTTCCTTAGTAGCGCCGCGACAATCCTTCTACGGAGCTGCCTAACCAGTCTGTCATGTCAAATAAATCTCATTCGCTAATCCATCATTCATGTCACAAGGAATGCCACATGTATATGTTTATAATACACAACAAAATTGTGTCGGTACAAGATTGAGGAAGGCAGACTCTCACTCTTCTAATTCCAACGTTCCAATTTTCTAATTCCTAATATTCCAATTTGTTTATGTTCGTTCATATTAGTTTCTTTTATGTTTATATATGATTAATTATATTTGATTACATAAGTATATTATATATTTATATTATATGTTTGTTTATGTTTATATGTGTTCAATTATATTTGTTTATAATATGCTTGAATTAGTATCAAATAATCAGATATCTTCATTTTTTTAACAAAAGGGTATATAGTAACAAGATATCTTCATTCTTTTAACAAAAGGGTATATAGCATCGAGATATCTTCATTTTTTTTAACAAAAGGGTATAGTGCATAATACTAGCTGCAGACACACGCCTCAATAGATCTTTCAAATGTCCATGGTGGCTTTTACGTTATACTTCATACTTGTTTGCAAGAGTCATCTAGTCGTATAAGATATAACAGAAATTAATTCTAAATAGTATTGGTATCTAAAGCTTTCATGATGACTATTTAAACTGGAAATTTTCTTTAAGAAATCAACCAATCAATATGTTAATTCCAGTCTTAGTTTTTTAGTTTGAAAAATCATTTTGACCAGACCAGACATTTTAGGCCACATGCATCTCTGGTTCTAGGGTGGCGCCAAGTCGGCCATATGGCGATGATGTAGCAATGCCATAACAATAGTAGAGGAAGAGATTAAAGTATGATGTCTATCGTGCTTAGTTTCTACAAATTTAGTTCCAATTAAACACAAACATGGACCAAAGTTTAATCAATTCTACCATCACAACAATACTAAAAAGATCAAATAAGGGTTGTTAACAATGCAATACTGGCTTTATACATAATACCAAACCAAATCCTCCTACACCCTTTCTTCCATTAGTTACTGCACCAAAATAAACCAAAAATTAGTTTTAAAGTCAACTTAACTCCCTATTTTACTTGAAAAAGAAAAACTGTTTCTAATTTCAGAAATTGTATTTCTAATTCAACATAATATATACCATTTACAGCTAGCTCATTCAGCATTATGGGATTGATCATGCTCGATGAAATCCAAGGCCTCTTCCATGGTGACAACATTTACACGACTAACACGGTTTTTATGCGTGACACCATAAATCTTGTCAGCAACTTTCACCAGTTCGGACCTAAACGTTGTTGTAATGAACTGTGTGTTTGCCATATCAGCCAAACGCCGAACCATATCTACAAACAAACAAACAAATCGTCAACTCCTTCAACAATATACTTGCTATATTTGCAAAAAGACGTAAATGCCCTCAATCTGAAGTATGAGAGAGGGATAGGTTTATTACTTCCGACTGCTGTTCGGTATTGAGGGTCAAGTGCAGCATCGATTTCATCAAAGAGGTAAAAAGGAGCAGGATCGCATCGTTGTATGGCAAATATGAGAGCTAACGCTACCACGGTTTTTTGGCCTCCAGATAACTGCTTCATGGACTGTGTGTCACCTTGTCCAGTGAAAGAAACCTGAAATATCAAATATTATATTATATTAATCCCAAATAACAATCAATTATCATCTAAATGATATACACATACATACCTTCACTTTCACTCCAATGTATTTTTCAACGCGTCCCTCTCTATCAGGTAGAGGCCCATCCTCATCATAGTCATTATCAACAGGATCACCGTCCTGTTTTTTTTTTTTATAAAAAATGAAAATGAAAGAAGTTAGAAGTTTGAAAAAATGGAAGAAATTTATAAGTTGTATGACAAAAAACATATAATAAAAAAGCAAAGCAACCTTCTTCTTCATCATGATCAAAATCCCATGACCACCTTGGACAAGTTCAGAAAATACTTCTCGAAAATGTTTAGCCACACCTTTAAATGTCCGCTCTATAGATTCGTCCTTACGTTGGTCCAGCACTGATATAAGTTCTTTGATTTTCTGATACACAAAACACATTGTTAAATATATTTAAATTATTATGCTACTTGTGAAAATAGAAGGAAACAATATGAAGGCAAATATGTAAAATGGCAGGACTTAACAGGGAAACCTTGTTTTCCTCGCTTTCTTTGCTCTGTTTGTATTATTATGTCGAAGAAAAACATATCTAGTTTACCATTAAGGGCTTGTTTCTTTTTTTTTTCATTATGGGGCTTGTTTCTTTTTCACTTAATGAGCTCAATACACTTATGCATTGAATCTGGACAACTATATATGACTTTCTTTTTTACATAATCTTAAATAAAATAACTTAATGAGTTAAGGCAAAAAAAAAAATCTGGCTTAATATATTAAGACAGTAACTCTTTAGATATCTTCACTTCCTTTCACAGTAAAATTGATAAACTTGAACAAAATTAACAGACTTTGTGAAATTTGTTTTATGAAATGTAAAGATAAAATGGTCACTTAGTCTCATTCAGACAATTTAGTCTATCTAGAAAAGAAACAGAATTGATATATAAATCACAATATCTAGACAAGACATCTTTACCCATTCAGTCACTTTACCTATACAAGACTTAATGGGGAGGAAAAAAAACAGCCTTCAAGTGTTGTATGAACAAAGTCTGTTTCTTTTTCTGACAGAACAAACTGTCTGAATGTGCATAAATGACTATTTTGCCCATTAGGTCCAATCCATTAAGTCAAAGTGAGGGAGGGAAATGATTAACTACCTCATCACCAGCATCAAGCTCTTGTTGTCGTTTCTGAAGTTCTTCTCTTTGATCTGTAAAGTTTGCATATTGATCGAGTGCTTTCTTGTTTACATGACTAAACTGCTTTAACTGCTCATTGCACTTGTGCAGCATTTTATATAGTTCCTTTATGCTCTTCTTCTTGTGCCTGTAATGTAATGTAATGTATTTTCACCATGTTAAAAACACAAAAATAGAAACCACCTTAATTTACAGATTACTATAAAAAAAAA
The DNA here is from genome assembly GCF_052625555.1 of Lactuca saligna. Taxonomy (NCBI): domain Eukaryota; kingdom Viridiplantae; phylum Streptophyta; class Magnoliopsida; order Asterales; family Asteraceae; genus Lactuca; species Lactuca saligna. Next base: position 50,737,055 of record NC_136418.1, on the reverse strand, counting down.
AAAAAAAAAAAAACTGTCACTTCAATATCCACATTTGCCATGCTTTAGACTAGGACTGGTATTGGTATCTGGTCCGAGTAAAGGACGTAAATACCCTCCTCATCCTCAGTCAAAAACAGCCCTAGAAGTTTAGTTACTTTAAATAAGATGGTGAAGAGAGGAGTACATTACATTTCAAAGGCATCTGATGATAAAGGACCCAGTTCTCTGATTTTCTTGTTGAACTCTTCTTGTTTTGCAAGCAAAATGTTTTTTCTACTAATAAGTTGTTCTGCTCTTTTATCTTCATTTTGGCGTGTCTTTTCATACTCCTCCAAACGACCCTACACTTAAAAGAAAATGTATTATTACCAGAGAACAGTTGAAAATCACAAAACATATATATCTGCAATCTTTCATTATAAATTACCTTTGAATCAGCCTTCTTCTTGTTGATTTTCTTGAGTTCCTTGTTGCGATCATCTATGCTTTCAGAAACTCCTGTTGATATTTGAAAAGAATACAATAGAATATAATGCTTAGACAAGGAAACCAATCATATTGTTAATTACTTTCTTTTTTACTTAGTAGACTTTATTGGAGACACGACTTAATTAAGATAGGACTTAATAGAGAAAGTCAAGGGAAGGAGGTTTTTTTCCATGGAGTCCCAACTTTTTTCACATTTGCTCTTCATTTGAGCTAAATGCGAGAAATAGCAATGTACTTAGATTTATATGCACATTATATATATATATATATATATAGCATTCAACTTCCATTTCTTTCTATTACAGCATTTTACTTTCTTTTATATGCGAGAAACAGACTAAGAGTGGTTACTTTTGAGCTGTTTTTTCACTTCTTCAACAGCCATTTTTGCCTCTAGAAGCTCCTGCTTCTTTGCATCAACTTCACCATTTAAATTATCAGCTTCTTGAGACTGTTGAACTGCCTCCAGTTCTTGTCTCCTTCTAACAAGATTTGTTGATAGATTCGTCTCAAGCTCTGCTTTTCTTGTTTCAATCTACCAATCCATAAAAATATATATATTATAAAAAAATATATATATTAATTATTTTTTTAAATAACTCCAAGCAAAAACTATTATATTAGCAAACCTCTACTCGGGTAGCTCTACTGGCTACAAGCCTTTCTTTAAGTTCTGCTATTTCAGGATTCAAACGTGAGAGCAGAGTCTTTTCCTCTGGGCTTAAATGATCAACAAGTTCTGTTCTCATTTCATCTCTTTTCATTTCAATATTATTTTTCACTTGCTCGATTTGAGTCTCCACATTTGCAAGCAACTTCCTCTGAAATTCAATCAAAAAAAGTTAAAAAAGAACAAAAAGATTGAAATAACTCATGAAGCTTAGCAATGGAAGAAATGAGGAAACCTTCTTTTCAAGAGCTTTAGAGATGTTAAGGCTGTGCTTCTTAGCATTAGCAACTTCTTGTTTAAGCTGTTCCACTTCTGATTTCTCATGTGCCAGCTCAGCATCATCTTTCTGCTGCTCAGCAACTAATGCATTGATTTCCTTGTCTATAAGTAAGGAGAGAGTCAAGTCATCACACTGTACAAAAGACATAAATGCCCTCATACTCATCATCAAAAACAGCCCTAGAAAAAAATGTCCACTAAAGACACCTTGCTTGAGAATATATATATTAAAATGAAAAAGAAAAAGGATATCTTGAAGTTCTGATCTGACATTTTGGAGTTCATTTTCCTTTTCAGTAATTGACAAGGCATTTTGTCGAATGAGGTTCATAAACTTAAGCTTTGAACGCCTTTTATCATAAAATCCACCTGTCATACCACCCTTTTTGCTAACTTGATCACCTGTAACAAATTAAAAAAATTAACAGAAATATATAAATGAAAAAAGAAAAGCAAAAAACAAAAAAAGGATAAAACAAAACCTTCAACAGTAATGCAGTCCAAACCATCAGTACGTGCAACACGAGTAGCAACATCCAAATCTCTACAAATCACTGTTCTAGCAAACACCTGAAAAATAAATAAAAAAATAAAAAACTAATATTATTATCACAGCATGAAAAACAGAAAAGGAAACATGGGAAACTGCTAACCTGAGAGAATGCCTGCTCATAATTGGGAGAATATTTTAATTTCTTGAGAAGAGGAATCACATCAGAAGTTTTTGGGTAAGTGACATGAGGAGCTTTGACACGATTAAGGGGTATAAATGTAACTCTACCACCTTTCTCTGCATTAAGGTGTCGAATTACTTGTGTTGAAATGTCATCATTTTCAACCACCACATGGAATAAGCTGCATAGAAAAAATAAAAATAAGAATACAAGTTTATATATAAGCAAGAAATTTTAGAAAGACAAGTGTCTAGAAAAGAAAAGACTTTGTGAAAACCTGTTTCCAGCAGTAACTTCAACAGCTGTGAATAAATTTTCATCACATTCAAGCAACTCGATAAGTGAACCAAACACTCCTGTAATGCTGTACTCTCTGCAGATTCTTCTAACTGTACTGATTCCCCTCCTTATATCCTGTTATTTTTAAGATTAAAAAAAATTAATTCACTTTCATGAATATGACAACATTCAAATCTTCTAGAAGCAAATATACATTCAATAATATTAAGTATTAACATACCCCAGGAGTAGCATGATCCAAGGCTTTTTCTGCTTTCACAACTTCTGATTTAAGACGTTCGATTTCAGCTGTAATTTCATTTTCTGTCCCCCATAAAGCCCTAAAAAGGTTTAAAAAAATCAGCATCTGATACATTTAAAATGAAATACTGTTATACTCCAAACAAAAATAAAAAGGAACAAAGATATACTTTCGTTTATCATGAAGCTCATCTCTTTTTGACTTATGTTTATTGAAACCTTTGCGATAACTAGATATTCGAGCTTCTAAAGCATTTATCTCCTTTTGACGATTTTGGACATGGTCTTCTTGTGCTTCCATATCTCTCTCAAGTTTACTGATTTCATCATTCAGTAGATTCTCCTATTATAATATTACAAAAGGAAACCGGTTTATGGTTAAGATCTCACAAACATTATTTCCATTCATGTATATGTATATATATGTAATGTAATGATTACCTGCTTCTCATTTGAGGACAAAACCTTGTTATACTTATCAATATCTTTTTGTAGCCACTCATCACGTGCAGCTTTAGAACGAAATTGTGTTGCACGACCTTGTTTCTGATAGAGTACACTCAGCTGCTTTTCTTTTTTCATAATTCTGTCATAGAAACATATCAAGACCAAAAAAAAAGTCAAGAGAGAAATTAAGAAGAAACACTAAAAAGTCAAACAGAAAAAAGGAAAGTATGAAGAAATACTCTTTGGTGATGTCCTCTTCTGCTTTAACTTGTTTGTCATATAAAGGTTTGGTTTTGTTTAACTCTGATGTGGATTCCTTGATTTCTCTCTGAAGAACCTCGAGCTGCTTTCCAGCTTCATCCTACACGTAAAATTTTATATTAAAAAAGTAGAACAGCTTCCTGAAATATCCACAAGTTCTTCCACATCCTTGAATTTTGTATAAAATTATATGTGAAGTGATTTAAACTACTTAAGATATTGACTTTACAAAAGTGACTTTTATGATGAGATAGGTCTCTATTCGCATTGTTCTTATTTCTTTACTTTAGGGTTAAATGCAAGAAATAGAGATGTACTTTCAATTATTTATTTATTATAATGCCCTAATAAGAAACAAATTGGATGTACAATGCTACAATTAGGTAGATTATCCAAAGAACAATGCCTTTTTAATAAATAAATAAATAAAAAGTTACTCTGCTGTAATAGAAAGAACTAGAAGTAGACTGCTATAACACATACTATCTCTTTTTCTTTTAATCTCCAATGAAATGCAAGAAATTGCAATGTAATTTCATTGATCTGTTTATTATAACATATTAACATTAACATCATACTTAATCTTTTCCTATTACAGCATTGTATTTTGAAAAATCTACCCAATTATAAGAATTTCATCCATATGAGAAGCCTTTTTTACTGCTATAATTGAGTATATTTCTTAAACTCAGTTGTCATAATAAGAAAAAGATTGAAAGTAGAAGGCTATAATTGGGTAGATTTTAAAGAACATCGCATTAGTAAGAATAAAAAATCAATCCTTTAATAGAAATAAATGAGCATAAGATGCTATAATCCACAAATAAATCAAAGTACTTTGCTATTTTTTGAATTTAGCCCTATAATCTATGTGAAGTGTTTATGAAGCTAAAATAATACCTTTGCTTTACTACTCCCAATGATTTTCTCTTCAAGGTCTTTCACATCAAGCTCAACCTCAGTGTGCTTTTTAACAGCTATTGTTCGTTGTTTCTCTATTGTCTGTTTCTCTCTAGTCAAACCCTGAACTTCTCTGGTCAAATCTTTAAATGACTTGTCTAATTTCTTTACTTCTTCCTCTTCTTCTACAGATGCATTATACTTCCTAACTAACTCCTCAGATATAGCATTTCTCTCCTCATCCACCTGGCATCAAATGAGACATTTTTATACAACTACAAATCCAAATAAAATAAGAAAGAAAAGAAAAGAAAAGGATTTACCTCAACCAATTCCTTTCGTGCATCATTAAGTTCTTTATCATAAATGGTGTATTCTAGAGACTTCCTCTGTTTATCAAGCTGTTGATACTTTTTCAACTCTGCTTTCTCTTCATCCAGCTCTCTTAATCTCTCATCCAAGTATTGCACAACTTGAATTATCTGGTTTCTCTTGTTTCCTGATTATATACAAAATTCAAGAAAAAGCATCTGGTATATGAAAAGTATAAAATTCAAAACAATAACTTGCCAGTTTCTTGCATGATTTTCAAGCTTTCACGCCTTCTCTCTTCATAAACTCGGGTTCCACCAATTTCCTTCAGTAGATCAAGTCGTTCAGCATCTTTCATCAAAGTCAATGATGCAATCTACAATAAACTCATGGGAATTATTTATTATCAACAAGCTTAATTATATACACATCAAAATCAAACAAAGGAGATGCCATATTATTTCCTACCTTCCCCTGTTGCACAACATAATATGGATTGGAACGGGAGAACCCTGCACTTTCTAGAAGATTCATAACTTCAGTTTTCCTGCAATTTTGTTGTTTAAGCACTTATTAATATTAAGGGTAGAAGTGGAAAGATTATTATTCATATTGTGGTACTCACGTGATATGCTTCCCATCAAGAAAATATTCATCCTTTTTTGTCCCGATTGTTCTTCGTAGATGCACCTCCTCTTTATCAACCTTTAAGTGGTAGAAAAGAATTCAGCAACCAAAATAGAAATTAGGGAAAATGTTTTATTAAGTTCATAAGTAGGTGATGAAGATTTACTGGGATGCGATTGTCAGAGTTATCAAATACAATCTCAACAAAAGCTGAGAGAACTTGGTGTCCTGCTCCTTCCTGAGAAATGTTCATATAAAAAGTGGTGATTAATGTATCAAAAACCAACTAATATATGATTAATTGATAGGTCATGGAGACATAAACAAGGAGCATACATGGAGGAAGGCGTGTTTATCTTCATTACGTAGGTTATGAAAGAGGTCGCTTATCACAAAACGAATTGCTTCAGGAATAAATTAAGTAAGTTAGGATGTAATTCTCAATTAGTTAGAAATTAGATGATTGAAATATCATGCTACACATACCTGAAAAGAAGTTTGATTTGCCAGATCCATTCGCACCAACTGCAATATATGAACAAACAGTATTTATGACTTATGAGCATAAGAAGTAAAGATAAATATGAATGCACAGCAAATAAGCATAACAGAAAAAATGAATGAATATCATTACCAACACAGTTAACTTTTGGACTGAAATCATCAGTTGCAACTTGTTCTTTGTAGCTCTTAAACCCTTCGATGATGACCTTCAGTAGAACCCACACACAAATGTCAAAATCAAGATGAGAAAAGCGGAAAGAATAAGTCAAGAAAGAGGAAAACCAAAAGAGGTCAAAGGATCTAGAACAAATGGACAATTACCTGCTTTATGTACATTTTGATAAACCTAGCTTGTTTGAACCTACACATAATCATATTGAAAAGTGCATCAGTGTAAAAAAAACATAACTAATATAAAAACACAGCCTAATAGTGGAAGCAAGAAGTAAACTGGAAGTGCCTGCTTGACACAGTGAGTTTTTGACAATGACAGCCTTGAGATTGAGAATAGAAGATAATGAAAAATTCAAATTCGCTGATTCTATATTTGTAATCAATGGACAATGGATAATTTTATAAAGAAAATTAACCCTAAAATCGGCTATGAATCCTAATTAATAATCTTATAATTAATGGAAAACTCAATTACTCAAAACTGGAAAGTGGAAACATCGCACATACTGTTTCAGTTCTTGTCTTCTTGACAGCCTTGAAGTTTGAGTCTTCTAAAGTTTGAACAGTCAACAATGGAGAATCAGAGGACAGAGAAAGAATCAGATTGAGAAGCCGAAGGTATTTTTCAGAGAATGGAGAAGGAATAGAAGAAAAGGAAGTGAAGAACAATAGGTATTATTCAGAATCGGTTTTCAAGAATCGATTATCAGAAAATGAGAAGGAAGAAGAACTGTCGCTCACTTGTAAGAATCGAGACTTTCAATTTTGGCTGATGATTTTTGTGGTCTGCGTGACTATGAAAGGAGAAGAAAGAATCGAGATCTGCTAAAGTATCTAGTGGTAAGTAGGCCCTTTTAGAATTAGGGGCCCTAAGCCCTAACTTAGTTATGAACAAGGTAAGGCCGGCCCTCAAAGCATGAATGAGGGTATGAACAAATCTCGATGTCTATGTGTGATATTATCAAACAATAGCAACCAGTCAAATTCAATATGTTTTCATTTCAGCTTCAAGTTCTTCAGGATACCAAATCAAGCACAGAGCAAAACTATGTAGAAGAATTGGATTACATAGCATCCAACTTTCGGACTCAATTCATACTAAATTTTGCAAAAGATCATCTAAAAAACTACCATAATGGCAAAAATTTTGTACTCAGAAGTTCGTAAACATCCTGAATCAAATCACAAACACTACCATGTAAACCCTCGCTACATAAGACATATATTTGCACTTCATTCAGCAAAAATGATTGAAAGATACTAAACCTTCAAACATTCTGTAGTAAAAAGTTATCTAAATAACCTGGATCTACCAAAAAAACGTACAGTACTATTAAAATTGCATAAGTAACCTTTCCGTCAGACAGCAACGTCGCCAATAGCAACCTCTTTCAAGCATACAAGAAGAAAAAAACACGCACTTAACTTAGCAAAGACGATTAAAATGCCATGTTCAATTGTGCGAAAAAAATTATGTAGAATAACACGGACCAAACAACAAAATAAGTATGTAGAGAACCCTTATACAATGCGAAAGTGTCGCACCAAATTTAACAGATACAACCAAAAATGCCCTAGTTTAAACATATAATACTCAAAAATCGACTGAGAGTATCCGGATCAAACAGGTGAGCAATTAATTCTTCTAACTATACATTTTGCCCTAGTTTTGCTCTAGATTTAGTAATCATATTAAACTGTATGTTTACGAATAAATTGCGTGAGAAAAGGCAAACTTACTCGAGCAAAGAGAAAACGTTCTTCGAAGCTTACTGTTCCGGCGAGTAACCGTCGCAGACACTTCGGAGTATTAGCAGTGACAGTGTCGACTCAGCGAGTCGCTTGCTCCATTTCTCTTTCTATTTTCCCTCCCTTTGGTGTTCGCCGAATTGAGCGCAGTTCTGTAGGTCTACGCGTATTTAGAGGTTGTTTGGGATTTATTTTGAACAAAATGACTTTTTTAGGGATTGACTTTATGGTAACAATTCTCAACACCCCGCTCAAAAAAATAAATAGGTCGGTACGTTCCCTCATTTTACCATGGAAAGAGCAAAAAGAAAGAAGAGAGAGATAGATAGAGGGAGGAAGGGTAAGCGAGAGAGATGAGCGCTCCCAAGAATGGCCGCAGTTTGAAACCGCGTAGAGGGGGCGGTGTTCCATATGTCACATAGGCGTCATGTCATCCTTACCGCACTCTACTCCCTCTAGTCTAAAGTTTTGAAAACCATACGAATCGTTTTACAGTTTTATGAGTTTGATGGTTCAACTGGTCCAGTTGGACCGGTCTCAAAAACCAAAAACCAGACGATGTTATAACATTTAAAGTAAATTACACAAATCGTCCCTCGTGCATGTGTCAAAACGCACGTTTAGTTCCTATTTTCAAAAATTAACTTGAACCGTCTATTGGTTTGTTTTTTTCTTGCAAGTTTAGTCCATCCAAACATAAAAAAACTATTCTGTCTTTAACATTTTCTTTTTAAATTTTCTTTTATTCATTTAATACTTTTAGATTAAAAACAAAAGAAAAAAAAATATCTTCACCCTCGTTCCCCCTTTTCTTTCCTAACTCTACATTCTGTAACACCTCAAATTTTAAACCGAATTTTTTCAATATTAAATTATCCAAAATATTGTTCATAAACCAAATCATTGGAAAAACGCAAGTATTAAATACAAATCATCATCACAAAATATTATAGTATCACAAAATGTCTAGTAACAAATCTCTCAATGAGTGTGTACAATCAGACCTGCGCCTTCCTGAGATCCTCAAAAGTACCCGAAACACGTATAATCAACAACTGTAAGCACAAAGCTTAATGAGTTCCCCAATATATCACATATAATACAACATAAATAAACAGTTATGGGTTATCAGCAACCATGGGGACTATCAGCAATCCTAGTTGGAAAACAACACGCCATATGAGTTACTAGCAACCCTGGAGACTACATGAAGTCTCGGTTTGTAACGCCTGGTTCCGTGTAGGTATTTTAAGTAAGAATTCTCATTTTTGCAAAGGGAATCGACGAGTTGGAGGCCCCAAACTCGTCGAGTATAAATGGGAATTTAGACGCGGGGTAAGAAACCTACTTGACGAGTAGGACTGTCAGAGTGAAACCCTAATTTTCAGGGTTTGCACCCTATTTAAGGACCTTAACACCTCATTGTAGCCTCCCTCATCGCCTCCCTCAGTCCAGTAAACCCTAATTTGTGAGTGTGAGCTCTATTGAGTGTGTATGAGTGAAAAGAGAGTGATTCTTTGGTAAATTCTTGAAGGAGTTGAAGTTGGAGGTGCTTGGTTAAAGGAAGAAGCTTTGGATCCAAGGGTTTCTCTGTCAAGGCGGCCATATTAAGGTATAAAGTCTATACCTTTACTATTCATTTAATAGATCTCTTCATGGAGGAGTTTAGGGCTTTTAGTAGCTTGTTTTGGAACCATTCATGGATGCAAGCATGTATTGGAGTCATGGCTTCGGATCTAGAGCCTTTGAGGGACTCCATGGCATAAAGGTGCCAACTTTACGGCCATGGGAGTCCCATGCAACTTCTGAACCACCTTTTTAGGGCCTTTTGAGCTGAATAACTCATGCATGGACGTAAAGTTAGTAACTTTACGTGATATATCGACTCTGGAGGACTAGATCTATGGATTGGATGCATTGAGCCCAACAGAAAGTGACTTAATGGATATGGACTATGGGGGACTCGACGAGTTGTTCACACAACTCGGCGAGTTGGGTCGTGGTCCCCAACCTTTTCTGTTATTGAGTAAACTCGTTGTCTATGAGATGACTCGGCGAGTTGGCCATGGTTTTGAGCTATAAAGATCGAGGAACTCGACAAGTTCAAGGAGGGACTCAACAAGTTGTGAGTGAAATGTCCCGACTCTGTTTGAAGGGGAACTCGACGGGTTCATGAAAGAACTCGACGAGTAGGATCGTGACTTCTAGAATTTCATGGATCAAGAACTCGACGAGTTGATGGACCAACTTGGTGGGTTAAGTTAACCAGGATGTTGACTTTTACCAGAATGTTGACTTTGACATTGACTTTGACCAAGGTTGACCCTTAGAGGTTATGAAGTATGGAATGGGTTCAAAAAGGGTTGAGTGGAGTCCATATATGGACGAGTGTATGTGAGGGGTAGAATGGTCTTTTACCCCAGTGAGGACTTATGGTTAAGTTGTGAGAATCCCGAACTTAATTAGTTTATATAATGACTAGTAGCTCGGGGAGCCGGAGGATTAGTAGTTCGGGGAGTTGTCAGCTAGCAGCCAGAGGATTATCTGCGGGACTTCAGCAGTGCGAAGTCTCCTCACTGTTTGTATGGGTTGAAGGTTTTGGATTAATATCTAAGTCCATAACTATAATTGGTAAGACTTGACCCAACCCGACATGGTCCATTTGGGTTGCATGGCATCAGGACAATTGGATAGACAAGATGAGGAAAAAGGATACTAGTGATTTATATTAATATATTATAAGTTCTAATATATTAATATATAATCATATTATTTAATTAGTATTGATCAAGAATTAATTTGGAATGAATTAAGTGATCAAAAGGAACTAATTAAATATGGACTCTTAGATATATATGTGTGATGGCCCAAGTTCATTTAGGTTGGGCTAAGCTTTCATGGATAGTCCATGTAGTTTTTAACCCATGGATCATAAGAAATGAAAGGTCATGGGTATTAGGGTTTAACCCTAATCTCCACACTATATAAAGATGTCCTTGGTTGGTTAAATTGACACAAAAGTGGGTACACTAAGAGGGTAGTCGATTTCACTAGAGAGAACCAAGTATCCTTATTCTCAAGGTTATTCCAAGTGTTCATGGTGTTGTGTGAACCATTTGAGGTGTCACACTTGGGGCACTAGGCACTCAAGCTTCATGAAGACAAGTTACAATAACAAGGTATGTATTTTATCTAGTTTTTGTTATCCTAGTACATAAGATTGTATGCTAGTTAGGGTAATACCTTGGAATATTCATATTTGCATATATAATAGAGAAAACATATATCCAAGGTATTTAGGTTTGTATGTACACTTAGGAGTGTTAGAATGCTCAAAACCCAACAGTGGTATCAAAGACATGGGTTGTTTTCTGTTATATTGATGCAATTGTTTTATTTTCAAAGTTGGAAAAAAAAAGGAAAAAAAAAACATGACGTTTGTCAAATTTTAAGATAATTACTTGTTTTTGTGAAAAACTATTTGTAAAATTTGAATCATTTGCTATATGAGTTGAATTAGGTCAAATTTAGTAAAAGATAAACTTATATGATTATTTTATTAGTTTTAAAAGTTTGATCTAAAGAGTGTTTTTATTAAACCTCCATAAGTTATGAATATGAAAAGGTTTTAAAAAAATTGATTCAAAGTTTTTTATGGAGTTACAAAATTTTGTGTTAATGTTTTAAAGAATTCCATCACTTATTCTCAAGTTATGGAACATGAAAAGTTTCATCATAAAACAAGCATTTAACTCCATAAGTTATGGATTACCAAAAGTTTTATGAGTTAGTTTAGATTAACGAAAAAAATTGTGTTTTAGTTGTTTTCAATCCTAATTAATCTAGAGGTAGTTCATAAAATGTGTTTTTGTAACTTGTCCTCAAGTTATATAAAAGGTCACATTTATGAATCTTAAAACTCATAAAAGTGTCATAGGTTACATAAAAAAATGAAGAGTCTTTTTTATTAAATAGTATTATGACTCCATAACTTGTCCTCAAGTTATGGATTTTTAAGAATCACTTCTTTAAAAGTGTTATTAAAGAATAAGAGGTTACATAAAAAATGAAGAGTCTTTATTTTAATGAACCATTAAACTCATAAGTTATGAAATGAAAAGTTTTGAATAGTTTCAAAAACTTGCCCTAAAGTTTTGGAATTTGTAAAGTTTTCCCATGAATACTTTAATTCCAAGGTAAGCCCTTAGAATTTTAAAAGTTAAAATTCAACCATTATACTTTATAATATTATAAGTTAATATATATATATATATATATATATATATATATGTGTGTGTGTGTGTGTGTGTGTGTATAAGAGCAAGTCGTCTTACCATTAGTAGGCCTCATTTACGAAGCCGATCTATAAGGGGGGGGGGGGGGGGTATAAGGTTACTACCTATAAAATGACAGTTTAATGATTGTCCACTCTCACCCACCGCTTCCTTTACTGGTGGAGGGTCGTTAGCCGAACAAGTAGGACAAGGACTATAATTCTCCCTTCATTAAAAGTATTAATGATAAATATAAAGTAACTAAAATGTTTTTATAAAACCCAATCTTAGTTACTTTCTGAAAATGTGAATAAGGTGTTAATCCATGAAATTACACATTTCACTTTGTTTAAGTCGGTTAGTGGAGCGTGTGTGGTTAATCGGCGCACTAACTCATATTTAACAAGGTAGGCAAAGGGTAACTTATTGTTTATCATAGTATCGATAGAGCGTGTGTGGTTAACCGGTACATCGATTGAGGGGTAAACACTTAAGAGTACCAAGTAATTTGCATGATTACTTCACACCTTATTTTGTGATCCTCGGCATCCCAGTCACAAAACCTGAAGGGTACACTCGATATTGAAACATGTCATTGAACAGTTCAATGAATCTCAAAAGATCTAGGAGTTTCAAATAAAAACCTAACAAATTATTTCGTTTTCGTGGTGAAAATTGGTGAATCGTCATTCACCTACCTTCAAATATTCTATAGCTTGGATTACGACATCCCTCTTCCAAGTTATAAAATATTGTGTTGGGTCCTAGCCTTAATATTTTATATTTGGTGTTATATTAAGGACTTTAAATCAACTATCTTGAATATCTCTCAAAAGATGTCTAATTCAGACATCTATGATCTTCCTAAATCTCTTGGAACTTCACTTCCTCCATCTCCTCCAATTATTCTCCCTAACCCACAAGTTCAAGGTCATTCAAGCCCTATTGGCAAGCAAAGTCTATGTGTGCTCACATCTTGGAGATAAAGTCACATATTGACAAGCTAGGAGAGTTGGGTGTCAAAGTCTTGAGAAAGTTGGATGTTCAATCAATTTCTATGTCACATAGTGAGTTCCTTTAGGACTACTATGGAACAGACTATGACATAACCCTTAATGATCTTATATATTTTCTTGGTGCTTCTAAATCAACAATGATTAGGAGGACTAGTAACGCAAATTTGATTAGAAGATCAACTTCCCAAACTTCCATGGACATTGACAACAGTACATGGTAAGGGGCATTGGTTACAAAGCTGCCAAATTTACCTGAAAGATCTTCAGGTAAAGTCCATTATCAAACTCTGTTAATTTTCTATTATAATATTCTTATTACTTGATGTAACGCCTGTGTTTCTGGGCCTGTCATTAATGTTGATATAATACTCTAGGTTAACCTTTGTAACCCGTTTTGAAATAATAGAAGTGTATTATTTGAGTATTATGTGTTTTGTGCTTAATTGCTTAATTATGTGGTTTGATTAATTAAGAATAAAAATAAGCGTCAAAATTTAAGTATAAAATAAACTTGATATCTTTGGATAATGTTGTAGCAGTTGAAACAAGGTTTCCAAAGATATAAAGAATGCCGAAATCTGAGTTATAACGAAGAAGTTATGACCTGTCGAAGTTTCGCGACAGAACCGACAACGCTGAGTGACGTAAAAAGTAAAATTTACGTTAGAGCGATATTTAGCCTTAGTGATCTAAACGAGAATCGAAGATCTTGTTGTTAGTATCGAAGCGATAAAAAGTTAGGCGATAACGGACGTCAAACGAAGAAGTTATGAATTTATAACGAAATTTTCTGTCCCGGCCTATTAAAAATAAATAATAAAAATAAAATCAAAATTAGCCGACGGAGTCTAAACGAAAGTTGTAGAGCGTAGTCTCACCTTCGCGTGGATATAAAGAACGTTGAAAACGGATTTCGTATAAAGAAGATATGAATTTTTGAAGTTTATTAAATAATTTATAATTAAATTTAATTATTAAATCTCGGTATTATCCGGAGGCGAGTCATCGGACTCATCCGAAGTACGCCCCGCGTACATCGAGGTATGTCGACACTCGCACTCAAGTTCTTCAGTACGTAAGCAATGACATTTCGGAGCAGTACGCCCCGCGTACTCCGAGGCTCCAGTCTCCTATAAATAGGATGCGAGGCTGCCGAGTTCTTTTGCTATTTTTCTCTCTTCTCTCTCCCGTTTTACCTCGATTTGCGTGCCAAAAGTACCGCGAAGCCCCGGTAATATTCCCGAGCCCCGAAGCAAGTTTCGAAGCCCCGAAGATCCCGAGAAGTGCGATTTCCGAGCCAAAGCTCTGCCCGCGAGAAGTTCGATTTTTGTGAAGATCTTCCAGATCTGCTGAGGATTACTACTTCTATAAGTCGTAGTGTTGGCCGATCATCTTCTGATCAAGTGAGTGCGTAGTTACTTTCTTCTAACGCATAATTATGAAGTATTTTATACGAAATACGTGGTATGTGTATAATTTTGTTGTTATGTACGTGAATGTATATTCACTCTCTTCAATCTCATAGATCTGATTTGTTTTCTATAAAATACGTGTTATGTGGGTATGCCTCATCTGTTATGTGAAATATGTATTGGATGAAAATGCTATACAGGTTTTAAACTATGTATAAAAATATATATTTTTATCTACTAATATGTTGGGTAGAACATGGATAGATAGTTGGTGTGTAATAAACAGATGAGAGGCCTCGATGTTGTTGTTGTTGACCTAGTTATTCTGCGGAGTATGGATAACGACCACAGACTCCTTCTAGACAATCTCGTGGAACGCTAGCAGGTTCATAACCTGTATGTGTTGTGAATGATGTGTTCACCGGTGTACTCTATCCCCCTCATGGTTGCCTTTAGGATATCTATTGTTGAGGAAACCCCTTAGCAGTAATGTCCGTCCCGATGAAAATCCTAGATTAGGTCCCTTGAGATAGATGTTGTTTTAGGGACGTAAAGTGAGGATAACGGGAATGGGTAATCGGGATAGTGATTGGTTGGTGAAATTAAATATAATTTATTTATTGTGGGTTGAAAACCCTATATGCTCACCAGGCTCCCAAGTCTGACCCACTCAGTTTTATTTGTATTACAGGAAGTGGCGCAAGGGCGTAAGATGGATGAATCATCGAGTTGTTTTGTTTACAAGTCTGTATATGTATATATTTGTTGAATGACTTGTAATGTTATCGTTTATGCTTTATGGTCTATATCGGAACATGACACCCCGAGTTTTAATTATATAATGAAAATGCATCTCTTGATGAAATGTTTTGATAAATATTATTTTATCATGTTTTGTTTTGGGAACAAATTCCGCAACACTTTTAAATCAAAAGGATTTACTCTGAAATTATTTTAAAAAGCATAAATGAAATCGGTCTTTTCTGACCGTGATTTTAGGGATGTCACACTTGATGTAACTGGGTCACATATTGATGTTTTAAGAATCAAATAAAAAGTGAAGAAGGAAGTATATGCTCATTCTGACCGCGAAGATGGATTTCGATCGCATGGTTCGGTGATCAAAATTTTGAGTTGTTACTTAGGAGTTATGTAATATTGCTTAGGAATAGATAACAAGTTTTTCATATGCTTTTGCATTGTAAGGATAAGTTTTCCGCAAAGTTTTAAAATAAAATTTTTGGTTTTATTTATTCTAAGTATCCTTACAATGGCATTTGTGAAAAATTGTTGTTTATATGATTCCATTGATAGCAATATTGGAAAGTGGATTTGATTCTTTCATTTGTAGTAGTGTCTAAATTTACCAAACAAGGAAAGATTCTCATCACCCAAGTTTCAGTTG
The DNA here is from genome assembly GCF_052625555.1 of Lactuca saligna. Taxonomy (NCBI): domain Eukaryota; kingdom Viridiplantae; phylum Streptophyta; class Magnoliopsida; order Asterales; family Asteraceae; genus Lactuca; species Lactuca saligna. The sequence goes on along the minus strand of NC_136418.1, from coordinate 50,721,340 downwards.
GATAGAAACTTGGAATCATGTAAGTTGTATGATGAATGAGAATTTTCATCTTTGGAAAATTAAGACTAATTCCTTGTTCACATGTTTAAATGAATCAAGTGAAGGACTAAGGGAGCGAGTACACATTCTTGTACACTGATCAATTCCATCACAAAAGATCTATAAGACTATTCGTCATGATTTACACTTACAAGTTTAAGTGTAATTCTGATACATTGGAAAATTTCCGATGTATGGCAGAACGAATGAAAAGAATCAAGTTAGACAGAAGGATAAAAGTTTCTCAAATCTTAAAAGATGGGAGAGTACTTTAGTATCGTGTTATATGATCATCTTAATGATTAAGAGACCTTATCACAATTCATCTTCTAAGTGCATTCTGATAGCTAAGAAGATGAGCTATGAATTGTTGAAGTGGTCAAATCAAGAAGATGATTCATACCTCGTTCCAGAAAATAATTCTTAGAGTCATACTCCAAGACTGTAACTTGAGTGACATATCTTAAAGAAAGGTTTATTAACAGTAGTCAAATGTAAGAGTAAAAGTATCCTACTTTTGTACATTTGTAATTGGTAAGTTGTGATGTTTTGGATAAAACAAATACCAACTAAGACCAATTGTGTGAAGTGTTTGTCTTGATAAAGAATCCAAACTATCTCTTGAATATTTGGCAAGATAGTCTTATATGTCAAGAGGACAGTGGGAGTCCTAAAGATCCTGAAAAGAATGTCAAGATCTAATCAAGAATAAAAACATGTAGTTTTACACTAGCACACGACATGAGGTTTATAACCTATCGTGTTGACATATTTATATTTTTGTGCCCATTCCAGTTAAAGTTGGCTTTGCATATGAGTTCTTAGAGTTCTCAATTGGTTGCATAACAACTTGGAAGCAATGGCAGGCCCTTGAGCTGCCAGGTGGCAAGAAATTAAGATTGAGTTCGGTCCATATGAGTTTGGATTTGTCATTAACTGTGTCTTGTGATTATGGTTTTGACAAATTCACACGGATAAGAACACATACACCATAAAATCTAAGGGTCATAAGGTTTCTCTCCGATTCATGAAAATGATGGTGAGGAAACACTTCCACCAAGTAGATTTGAAGCAGATATCAAAGATATAAACAATTGAGACTATGATTAAGGCATCCCTTTTCATAGTTCTAAAATTGTTTAGACACATCTGTGAGCTATATAAGGTAAGGTGTATGATTTTGATAAAGTCTTATCAAGGCAATCTCGTCTCAAAAATCTGAACTTTGGTAAGAAAGTCAGTAAAGTATTGACTTTTAGAAGTCCAGCTGATTTCTGAGTACACATCAAAGCTAGCGGGAGCATAAGTGTTATGCTAATAATCATCATGTTAGTGGGAGCATGATAATTATGATAAGTATTGCAAGTTAACAATGTTAATTATAGAAAACAAAAGTTTTAATTCGTGAGGTTGCAGCGGTTGAAAAATAGGGCTGACAATTCTCGACACGACCCGCGACACGACACGAAATAAATGGGTTTGGGTTGAGTTTTTCAACCCGCCAACCCGTTTATTAAACGGGTCATATATGGATTTCTCAAAAAATAAACGGGTTGACCCGCTAACCCGTTTATATTCTTAATAAAAAAACTATTATATTTTTAAATGTATTTATGTATCAAGTATTAATATTTAATAAGTATTATGTAGTATATGCCATTTATTCATAAACCATTTGATTGTTTTGACATTATTACTCGTGGTGGATGGTCTAAGGTCATAAGTCTGGCTAAGTCTGTAACATGTTTCTATGAACGTTTTTAATTTTCATTTGGATGTTTAAGACTTAAATATCTAAAATTTAGACCCAGGAACCCAAATCTGACCCACAAACCCGCCAACTTGTGAACTCGTATAAATAAATGGGTTGGTGGGTCATATATGGGTTTATGTTCCAAACCCGCCAACTCGGGACCTGTATATTTAAATGGGTCGTGTTTGGTTGGCATATTTTGATCCGCCAACCCGCGACACGCCAACCCGAACACGACACGATTGCTAGGCCTATTGAAAAAGTTGTTTTGTTATAATTAAGGGAGAGGAAATTATACTTCATTTCAAGTCTAAAAGCTTAGATTGATGTTTTAATCATCTTTAGTCAAGGATATATATGAACTTTGTGTTAGAATGGCTCAACATAAGAAAATTCTATATGTGGGTGTATTATTTACGTTCTAAAATTCGATTATGATTACGGCATCCCTTTTTATAATTTGAATTATGAGAACTTGGCAGATAGAAATATTGTAGCAAAAGGACTGGTCTAGTATCATGTCTTTATGTGCGACATCATGAATCGTGTCCCATACATGTGCTATAATATTCATCCTTTCTAAATTTTCCAAATGTCTGGGGCATTAAGAGGGAAAAGGTCTAGAATTGGACATGACTAAAATGATTAAGCAATTGTCGAGGACAATCTAAGGTTTACTGATAATCGGTTGTTCAGGGACAGTTGGAAGTATAATTTTTGGAAGGACCATATTGACATATTCTGAAAAAAAAAAGGGGCAACTCTTGTTCAGAAGTGATAGTCAAAATGGGAATGTTTCATAGGTGGAAGTTATTAAATCTATGTAAGATTAGAAAACTTAATGCAAGAAGGATGTTTCCCATGGAATTGATCTCCATTGGAATACTCTGTAATGTCTTTTGACAAGTCTTTGTGACTTTGTACATAGTCATTACAAGAGGACCTGTGCATATAAGTTTAAAATCTAAAAGATTTCGATAAATGATAGGAATTTGGAATTCTTACATTTTCGATAAGGATTTGGGAGTGTGAAATTAGAATCATTGAAATTATGTTCAAATTGGTTTATTTCACAAATTAAGGATCATAGACAAAGATAGAGTGCATACTTAGTGTATGGCAAAGCTATTGTTTAGAAAAACATAGTGGTGTACATGCTTGGAGCATGGGACAACTAGTGTTTTTAATTCGAGTATTAAGTTGATAAAACGGAAACAATGAATAATGAGTAATCAATATGATGATAAATAAAAGGTGTTTTATTTATATTCATAGGTTTTGATACCATATCAGATTCAATTATTCTTGTATTTCATTTTGCATGTTTTGACTTCCATAATAAACTAGGTCATTCTTCCTGAAAGGCTAAGTTATTCAAACCATCCACAGTTGGTCATATGTTGGAACTATATATTAATCAAGACTGTCATGGGTTGGTTTGTAAAGGTCTAAGTTGTTGGACAAAGTGGTGCTACAACACTCATGAGTGCTCATAAGTTCTGAGTATTGGATTCAACCCACGCTCATTGGAATCACTTCATGGATTTTATCACGAGTGATCATGAGACGATACTATCTTATATTCTTCAAACCTAGAGATATGAGTTGTTACTATGAGTTGGTTATACATTGATTGCACGAAACCGCACTGGTAACTCGATGTTATAAAATGTGCCTTTGTGTACGATTCAACAAGTAGTAGAACAAGCCATATGTGTCGAAGTTTATCCATTCCTCTTACCTTCGGGATAAAAGTGATATTTGTGGGCCCCTCGATGATTTAGTAATGATACATGTGAGTGCTTGGCCAAGCCAAGAATGATTTGATTTGTTCAATCAGTCAGCCATCATAAATCGGAAATCGGGAAACAACAAATGGATAGAGAGAATGATTTATAATCCATGTCTCAGTCCATATGATATCTAGAATGGAGGAATATATGATCCCTTATCTAATGGACAAGTCATTGACAAAGGTCAGAGATCATCGACAACGTCAGAGTTCGACAGAAGCTTTTGAGAGCTACGATTGCTAGTCGGGTTATGAAGTCATACTTGCAATAATAGTTTTAGACTTATCCAAGTGGGAAACTGTTGGATTAATGTCTAAGTCCATAACTATAATTAGTAAGACTTGACCCAACCCGACATGGTCCATTTGGGTTGCATGGCATCAGGACAATTGGATAGACAAGATGAGGAAAAAGGATACTAGTGATTTATATTAATATATTATAAGTTCTAATATATTAATATATAATCATATTATTTAATTAGTATTGATCAAGAATTAATTTGGAATTAATTAAGTGATCAAAAGGAACTAATTAAATATGAACTCTTAGATATATATGTGTGATGGTCCAAGTTCATTTAGGTTGGGCTAAGCTTTCATGGATAGTCCATGGAGTGTTTAACCCATGGATCATAAGAAATGAAAGGTCATGGGTATTAGGATTTAACCCTAATCTCCATACTTTATAAAGCTGTCCTTGGTTGGTGAAATTGACATAAAAGTGGGTACACTAAGAGGGCTAGTCGAGTTTACTGGAGAGAACCAAGTATCCTTATTCTCAAGGTTATTCCAAGTGTTCATGGTGTTGTGTGAGCCATTTGAGGTGTCACACTTGGGGCACTAGACACTCAAGCTTCATGAAGACAAGTTACAACAACAAGGTATGTATTCTATCTAGTTTTTGTTATCCTAGTACATAAGATTGTATGCTAGTTAGTGTAATACCTTGGAATATTCATATTTGCATGTATAATAGAGAAAACATAGACCCAAGGTATTTAGGGTTGCATGTACACTTAGGAGTGTTAGAATGCTCAAAACCCAACATAAGTCACCAATGTCGGCCCATTTAGTATGTATGGTAGGAAGAGCCGTGGATTAGCCCTAGGCATTATGTATGAAAGACCATGGGGTGGCTCCTAACATACAGTATGTTATTTGTATGGTAGGAAGACCTAGGGGTTAGCCCTAGGCAACATGTATGAAAGACCATGAGGTGGTTCCTACCATACTGTATGCTAAGTAGCTAAGTAAAGTAGTATGTATGCTAGTTGTCTTTTATTGAAAACTGGAGATACCTGAAAACTGGAGATACCTGAAAACTGGAGGTGGTTCCATGCGTTGCGATTGTCTGTAAGACCTAGGGGTGGCCCTCGGCTTGGCAAGAAAGACCACGTGGTGGCCCATGGCATAACGGCAAGACTATGTGTGACACATAACATCTTATTTGATTATGGATATGTTTGATATATATAGCTCACAATATGTATGGTATGTATGGCTCAATAGATATATATGGTATGTGGTATTTGGGAAACTCACTAAGCTTCGTGCTTACAGTTTACAGTTTTGGTTTCAGGTATCTCCAGTTTTCAAGAAAAGGAGCTCGAGACGATCGCAACGCATGCACACATGTTATTTCGCATTATGTGATCTTTGGGATTATACTCTGATATTTATTTTAATTGAAAACTTTTCAATGTCTAGAACAAAGTTATTAAGTGTTTTTCTTATATTAAAAAGACAAAACTACACAAATGGTCCTTGTGGTATGTCGATAAATGGCACTTTGGTCCAAAAAAGTTTGGACTAGCGTCAGTGGTCCAAAAATTTCATTTTGTTACGTCTTTGGTCCAATATGTTCTGATTATTTTCAAAATGACGCATCTACCCCTGCTAATATGATTTTCTCTTTTTTTCTTATTTGTTTTTCTATTTTTTAGAATTAAAAAAAAACAAAATAATAATAATAATAATAATAATAATAATAATAATAAATCTCTCTCTCTCTAAAACAAAAAATAAATATAAATCTCTCTCTCTCTCATTTTTCTGTTGATTGAAGAAAGAAAAACCAACAATGGGCTGCCACCCATTGCTGACAAAAAAAAAACCACCACTGAGGGCAGTTAAAAACCACCGATAGTGAGCCCACCGGAAAACCACCAGGAACCACCAGAACATCACCGATGCCACCACCCATCTACCCTCCTGCCATCGCCGATCAACCCACCACCACAACCCTTTCCTTTACCTTCCCTATCGTCAAACCCGTCGGAATAGGAAAGCAAAAGTAGTAAGGTTGCCGTCGCCACTGCTGTGGAATCCCATCGGACACCACCAACCTCTTGACACCATATGAGATCCCACCTCAATGCATGCTCACAACTCAGCTCGTCAGAACCCTAGTTGTAGGGATGATGAATCGGTGATGAGGAGCAAGGCGGCTGTAACGATCTATTGTGGTGGTCGGAGTCCGTTCCAACGGCTCCGATTACTATGTATCTGGTCAGAATCGGCGGAGAAAGTGAATGGGTGTGGATAGGGGCCCGGTAGTGGCCGAAATCTATGGCTGTGGGTTGTCTTCCTTGCTGGAAAGTCTCCACCTTCATTGGTGGTTTTCTTAATTCAAAGAAAAAACAAAGGAGGGGAAATAGATTAGAGGTCAGGGGATGTTGGATGGTGGTGGGTCACGGTGGTAGTGTGTCACAACTAGGAATTATATGCTTTGTAAAAACAACAATGATAACATTTGTGAACCAAAAATGTGAAAGCATGTATGATGCTTATTCAATAACAACCAAAGTTTCATCAAATACTCTATACAAACACTGCAAATAGTCAAGTAAAGATTGGAAACATCATAAATCCCGGTTTAAGTCCATTTGGACTAGGATTTCCTTATTGGGCCTAATGGGACAATATGCTTCCAATTTTGACTATTTTGGGCTTAGAACTCTTAAATGGGCTCTAATTGGATCCATTTTCATTTATTTTAACATTTTGGGCCATAATGGGCCTAGAATGAAATAAAATATCCTAATGGGCCATAACAAATCTAATTAACCTAAATGGGCCATAAAACCCATTCTTTTTGACAAATTGGGCCGTAAGCCATCACAGGAGCCCAATGGGCCGAAAAATAATTATTGGGCCTCATAAATTCGAACCAAGGGAAGGATTTGGACCAAGCTACTTCATCCTTTCTCCTAGTCCAAGTTCACAGCCCAACACAAAAAGAAGAAAAAGAAAAAAAAAAGATTAATTAGAATTATTAAGCCTTGACACATCATTATTACTCAAAGGATATCAAGGCTTAATGCATCACATACATCTAGGGTATCTCATGTTCCCATGCAACTTCTCTTCCCCCTTCTCTTCTTATGATCGGCCAAGAGCCAAACCACACACACACACAACATCAAAACTTCTTCCAAACTCTCTCAAATACTCCCCTCCTTCCCACTCCAAAATCTCGAAATTTTGCTTGTGCATCAAGAGGATTTCAAGAGAATATCATCACTTCTTGGTAAGTTATATATATCCAAGGATTTTATAACTCTTTTCTCATGATTAGATCCCTTATGTTAAACATTTGTGGTAATCATACCCTTAGAATCACCTCAAGTACGAGATCATCATCAAGGTGTTGCTGTAACGACCCAATTTTCACGTCCAAAAAGTTTCATTTTTGATTAAGTGATTTGCAAAACATTTGTAACAAAATATCATCCGATCATATCATTTAATAAAAACACGTCTCGTATCTGAAAATCGAATCGTAAAAACATAATAATGTCAGAGTACAAATCCCAGAATAACTCATAGTGCGGAAAATAAAGAGTGTGTGTATGATGTGCCGCTACCGCGCCAGCTCCTTCTCCTTCGTTGAAGAGGTACCTGAAACGAAAACTGTAAAATGTAAGCACGAAGCTTAGTGAGTTCCCCCATCGTACCACATACCATACAATCACATAGCATACATACTGCCTGACAATTCTGGGGTGCCGACCTACCCGTACGACCATTCTGGGGTGCCGACCTACCCGTGTCAAGACATTCTGGGGTGTTGACCTACACATGTCAAGCCATTCTGGGGTGCTGACCTACCTATTTCAAGCCATTCTAGGGTGCTAACCTACCCGTCGGTCCTAACAACCGACCCTCGGGGACTATTTCACCCCTTACTGCTACTATCACATGTATCATAACATAAACATACTATCAAACATATCTGGGGTGTCCGAATTACCCTTCGGCCCTAACAACCGAACTTGGGGACTATTCCCCTCCTACTAACACTATCACATATAACATATCATGCCAACATATAAACATATCATCACATCCTGTCAGACATATCTGGGGTGTCTGACCTACCCTTCGGTCCTAACAACCTAACTCTACTACTATCACATATAACATATCATGCCAGCATATAACATATCAAGTGGTAGCAAACCTAGATGATATCACAAAGACAATCATCTAACATATAACTCCTATTGGTGGGCCGACATTGTGGCTGTAGACTCACCGCTACTGGAAGGTAACTCACCTCGTAGTAGCTGCTGATCTGTGCAGGAATCCTCTGACTGCTGCCGCTGCTGCTCCGGAAATCCTCCAGCTATAATTCCCATAGAACACTTAGTCGTACACTGCTAACTGTTCTTAGGTAAAATGACCATTTTACCACTGCCCAAATCAAATTCAAAGTCAACTTCCAGTTAACCTGACTCGCCGAGTTGGCTCGCCAACGCGCCGAGTCCCTATCCTTCCATTTGTCCTTATACCCGTCTCTACTCGTCGAGTTAGGCGATAAATCGATGAGTTTTCCTTCTAATTGAACATCAACTGAATCTTCACCTGACTCGCCTAGTTGTATGAACACAGGTCCTGACCTTGGCTTGCCGAGTTGTATGAACAACTCGTCGAGTTCATCTTAATCCTTAAGAAGATTGCCTTGGACTCGCTGAGTCTGCTCATGCACTCGCTGATTCCCATGAATTTCTAGAACAATGGCTTAGTCCAGAACGTTGGGTCACTTCCTGGGACCCTTTTAAAACCTTTCCACACTCAACTGGGTCCTTTTGACCCTCAACTAATATGGGACAGAAACCTTGGACTCGCAGAGTCCAAGGATGGACTCGTTGAGTCGGTCACATCCTCTCACTAAATCTTCGATTTCTGATGTAGAACCCTTGATAAAAAGATAGATCTAGGCTTCTACAATCGATCTAGCACATAAAGTTACAACCTTTACGTACTTTCATGGGACTTTGAGCTCAAAAGGTCCCAAAACAAGCTCTTACAACGCATGGGGCCTTCTTTGAGTGCAAAAGCCACTCCTTTCTACCTTGTAACCCCTCTAAGGACCTAGATCTGAAACATCAACCCCTAACCATGCTTGCAATCATGGTTGGTGATCAAAATGGCTTAGAAAAGCCCTAAAACTCCACAAGATGGGATCTATCAAAAGAACAAACAAGGTATAGACTTGATACCTTATGTAGACTACAAATGATGCTCAAAATCAGATCCCTCTAGCCTCCTCTTGATCCTTCAAGCTTTTCCTTCCTTCCTTGGATCACAAAAGCACTAAAATCACTCCAAATGTCTTAGATTGCTTCAATAACGACTAGGGTTTGCTATGGGGGTCTTCTGGGAGCAAATGGGACGAAGGAGCCCGAGTTAAGGTGTTTACATAGGGTGCAAACCCTCGGGTTAGGGTTTTTGTCCAGACAGGGTCTACTCGCCGAGTTCGGGACCCGACTCGTCGAGTCCACTGCTTAAACCCTGCGTCTCATCCCCTTTCTACTCGGCGAGTTGGTCCTTCAACTCGCCGAGTCCAAGGCCAAAATGCAAAACATTTTAAAGAATTAATAAAATAATATGTACCAAGAACCAGGTGCTACAAATCTCCCCCACTTATTTTAGACTTCTTCCTCGAAGTCTGTTGCTCGATCCTGAAACAGCTCGGGGTAATGCTCCATCATCTCGTCCGTCGGCTCCCAAGTCCACTCCAACCCCTTCCGATGTTGCCATTGCACCTTCATGAGTTCCACTCCTTTGTTCCTTAAATCCTTCAACTTCCGGTCGGGGATTGCCACCAGTCGCTCAATGTAGTTCAGGCTATCATCAACCTGAATGTCCTCCAATGGTACCACTGCTGAGGCGTCCACCAGGAACTTTCGCAGCTGGGAAACATGGAAAGTGTTGTGTATCTGACTGAGTTCGGCTGGCAAATCCAGCCTATACGCCACTTTGCCCACCCGGGCTATAACCTTGAATGGTCCAATGTACCTGGGGCCCAACTTGCCTCGCTTCTTGAATCGGATAACTCCTTTCCATGGCGACACCTTCAGGAGAACCATATCCCCGACGTGGAACTCCAGGTCTGATCGGCGCTTATCGACATAGCTTTTCTTCCGACTCCGAGCAGTCTGAACCCTGCTCTAGACCTGCTGAATCTTCTCTGTCATCTTGAGCACTACCTCAGTGCTCCCCATTACCCTCTGGCCAACCTCGCCCCAACATATCGGGGTCCTGCACTTCCTCCCATATAGCATCTCGAAGGGAGGACGATCAATGCTCGCATGATAACTATTGTTATATGAGAACTCTGCCAATGGAAGGTAGGTATCCCAACTACCTCCGAAGTCTAATACGCATGCTCGCATCATATCCTCCAGGGTCTAGATGGTCCGCTCGCTCTGACCATCCGTCTGTGGGTGAAAGGCGGTGCTAAAATGCAGATAAGTACCCAGCTCGTCATGAAACTTCTTCCAAAACCTGGAAGTGAACCAGACATCCCTGTCTGAAATCACAAAAAATGGCACACCGTGCCGCGCCACCACTTCCCGGATATAGATGTCTGCCAACTTCTCGGCCGAGATAAAATGGGCGCTCTTGGTCAATCGGTCAACGATGACCCAGATCGAATCCACTCCCCGTGCGGTCCTGGGAAGCTTTGTGATAAAATCCATCGTGATGTCTTCCCATTTCCATAGCGGAATATCCAACAACTGCATCTTGCCATTAGGTCTCTGATGCTCAGCCTTGACCTTCCTGCAGGTCAAGAACCGCTCCACGAACCATGCCACATCCCGCTTCATGCAGGGCCACCAATAGTCAAGACGAAGATCCCTATACATCTTCGTCGCCCCGGGATGAATAGAGAACCGAGATTTGTGTGCCTCCTCCATCAGAGCCTAGCGCACATTCCCTTGATATGGCACCCACACCCTACGGTGTAGTATTAGTAATCCTCGGCTGTCATAGTCGAAGGAGGAAACCTGCCCCACGATTGTAACGACCATAAAATTTCAACCAATTTTAACCTTTCAAAAACAACCCATTTTCATAATGTTTTTACAAAAAGGTTTTCAATACAATTATTATCAGAGTCTTCCCAAAATCACATCGTAAAATATAATCATGAGGAGCAGTACGATCATGCCTTCGCCTTCCCACGGTCTCCTGAAGAACCTGAAACATTAAACCACAACTGTAAGCCCGAAAGCTTAGTGAGATACCCCCAAAATACCAACCACATATACCATACACGCATAACATGCCATATCATATCATAACACTGAACAACCATGCACTTCGGGTCTACTGTGTGACTAGTCCGCTGTCCGCCGCACCAGCCTTCAGTCCACCTGGTCTACCCTCCGAGTCTAGCCATACGTATCAAGTCTACAGTGTGATTGGTCTGCCCGCACCGGGCCTTCAATCCACCTGGTCCACTCTCTGAGTCTACAAGATGACTGGTCCGCCCGCACCGGGCCTTCAGTCGGTCTGGTCCACTCTCCAAGCCTCGGCATGTCTGGTCCACCCTCTTGGGGCCTACAGCCTATCCGGACCGCTCGCTGGGCCTTTGGGACAACCGGTTTGCCCTGGGTATGTTGGCCTACAACACAAAGCAGGACCCGTCTCAACCCAACCCCAGTCCAACAACCATGTGCACATAAACATTCAATCATATAACAATTCACATTCAAACAACCGATCTAACAGATCACATAACATAACATCCTCCTAACCAGGATACCGACCTAACCGGTCACTAGCATAGAATCATTCTATATACTAGGATACCGACCTTAACCAGGTCTCTAACATAATACCATCCTAACTACCAGGATGCAAACATAGCAAAGCAATAACATAACAACGATACCCGAATCTCAGTCCGATAAAAGGGCTGGCCTTGGTGCCTTAGACCCTGTTGATATAGTGAGGATAACTCACCTCGCAACTGCCGACTGAAAGATAAAACCAAGATGCTCCGACCATTAGCCAACACCAACACATAATTCAAACAAAAGCCAACAATTACCAAAATGACCTTGGAAGTCAACTAGTTAACCCTTGTTCAAAGTCAAGGTCAAAGTCAACCTCCTGACTGACTCCACTCGTCGAGTCCCCATGCTCAGAACTTCCCCAATCCGCGACTCAACTCGTCGAGTCACCCCGAGACTCGCCGAGTCTCACAACTTTGAGTCCCCTCGCACTCAACTCACCGAGTCCTCCCTTGACTCGTCGATTCATGGCTCAACCAGAAGAAGATTAGGACCTCACAACCAGACTCGCTGAGTCCAAGAACATACTCGCCGAGTCCGAGGCTATCTTCATCCTACTCGCTGAGTTGTTCTTCCAACTCGTCGAGTTCCAGTCCATCTTCAAACAACTCGCCGAGTACACCTTTGTGACTCGTCGAGTGCCTCTAGATCTTAACCCATACAGAAGCCTTCCAGGCCATGCAATTGATCCAAAACGTAGGTCTACCCTTCTACAACCCATCCATCACGTAAAGTGGCAAACTTTACATGAATCCAAAGAGATCTAGGCATTTTACACTCTAGGGATAGGGTTTGGGACAAGATAACTTCACCAAACACTCAAGAACATGGACTTTAATGCACTCTAGACCTTCTCTATTCCAGATATGAGGTAGAAACCTTAGATCTAACCTTCAAACCCGAAATACCACAAGCTAAACTTTCCACACATTCCAAAATGATGAATCTAGATGAATAGCAGCCTAAGAAGCGAAGTAATACCTCAAAAGGAAGCCTCAACAGAAGAGAAATCCGAATCCTAGCAAAGCCCCTTGCTCCAAGCCTCCTAACACTTCAAGATCTCCTCCAAAATCTCTTCTCCAAGGTTCAAATGCACTCAAATCCCTCACAATCGCGTCTTAGGGTTTTCTGGACTTCAAGAGAGGGTAAAGAGGCTGGGGAGAGGGTATAATGTCCTTTATATAGGGCTCATCCTCCGAAATTAGGGTTTTCTTCACTCAGCACCTACTCGCCGAGTCCAGCCGCTGACTCGTCGAGTTGGCCATTTAACACGCGACTAGAGTCGCGACCCTACTCGCCGAGTCCACCCATGGACTCATCGAGTTGCCCTTCCACATTTACACTTTGGACCCTGAACTTGCACTCCTGAACTCGGGATGTTACAATGATCCTTTTGCTCTTCTGATGTTCCTCCTTCATGGCCTCCTGTTGGGCTTCCCGAATCCGCTCCAACAACAAAGTCACCACTGTCATCCTTAGGCAGATATCCCTGATCGGTGCTGCCTTGCGGCTAAGTGCATCGGCCACCACATTGGCCTTACCCGGGTGATAAAGGATCTCGCAATCGTAATCCTATACCACGTCCATCCACCGACGCTGCCTCAAGTTTAGATTCGGCTGATCCATAAGGTACCTCAAACTCTTATGGTCCGTGTAGATGGTATAGTGAACCCCATAGAGGTAATGTCGCCAAATCTTGAGGGAGAATACAACAACCCCAAACTCCAAATCATGCGTCGGGTAGTTCGCCTCGTGAGGCTTCAGCTGCCTCGATGCGTAGGCGATGACATGCCCTCTCTGCATCAATATTGTGCCCAAACCTGAGATGGACGCATCGCAGTACACAACAAAATCCTCCATGCCCTCTAGCAGGGCTAAGATTGGCGCGTCGCACAATCTCTGTCTCAGTGTCTTGAACGCGGCCTGCTGCTCAGGCCCCCAACGAAAGACCACGGCCTTCCTTGTTAGCCTAGTCAGGGGTACGACTATCTTGGAGAAATCCTGGATGAATCTCCGATAGTAGCCAGCTAATCCTAGAAAACTCCGAATCTCGGATGGGGACTTCGGAACCTCCCATCTCATCACGACCTCCGCTTTGGTCGGGTCCACTGAGATCTCGTTCTGGCTGACGAGATGCCTAAGGAACTGCACCACGTGCAACCAGAACTCTCACTTGGAGAACTTAGCATACAAGTTCTTCCTCCTCAGAGTCTCTAGAACCTCTCGCAGATGCTCCTCGTGCTCCTCCTGCATCTTGGAGAAAACCAAGATATCATCAATAAACACTATCACAGGCCGGTCTAACATAGGTCTACACACGCGGTTCATGAGGTCTACGAACGCAACAGGAGCATTGGTGAGCCTGAAGGGCATCACCACAAACTTGTAGTGGCCATAGCGCGTTCGAAACACAGTATTCTGTACATCCTCCTCTCTGAACCTCATCTGATGATATCCTGAACGCAGATCAATCTTGGAGAACCAAGATGCTCCCTGAAGCCGGTCAAAGAGGTCATCAATCCTTGGGAGTGGGTAACAATTCTTCACCGTTACCTTGTTCAGCTCCCGGTAGTCTATACACATCTGATGCGATCCATCCATCTTTCTCACAAACAGAATCGGGGCTCCCCAGGGAGAGCTACTCGGTCTAATGAATCCCTTGTCTAACAGCTCTTACAGCTGTGTAGACAACTCCTGCATCTCAGGAGGATCCAACCGATACGGTGCTTTGGCTATCGGAGCCGCACCAGGGACTAGGTCGATCCTGAACTCCACCTGCCTCTCCAGAGGTATCCCTGACAACTCCTCGAGGAATACATCCGTAAACTCTCGCACTACGGGCACATCGCCCACTGTCGCCTTACCCGCCTCCCATGTGTCCATAACATAAGCGACATATCCTACGCAACCCTGCTGAAGGTAACGCCTAGCTCTCACTGCTGAACATACCGTTGGTCCTTGCTGTGATCTCTCGCCCTGAACTACCAACTCTCCCCCACATGGGGTCCTGATCCGAACTAGCTGTTGTGTGCAATCTATCACTGCCCCATTGGGGCTCAACTAATCTGAAACGACCCAAAAATTTTCGTTTTTCAATATAATCAAAACCATAATATAAGTAACATAACATAAAACATACGCGATGTATCCCCAAAACATAATAAAATATTGTGCGGAAAACTGTATCATACTACATCAACCTAAAACATCAAGAGACATCCCCAAGATAAAAGCTATGATGTGGTGTGTGCGATGCTGTCACCCCGAGCTCTTCCCTTTGCTTGCGGAAGTACCTGAAACCAAACTGAAACTGTAAGCACGAAGCTTAGTGAGCTCCCCCAAACTACCACATACCATACAATAACATATAAACACATATTGGGCCTTGCCCACTGCATCAGGCCGAAGCCCGGAAACTGCATCGGACCGAAGTCCGGAACTGACTGGGACCTTGTCCCCTGCATCGGACCGAAGTCCGGAACTAACTGCATCGGACCGAAGTCCGGAACTGACTGGGACCTTGTCCCTGCATCGGACCGAAGTCCGGAACTAACTGCATCGGACCAAAGTCCGAAACTAACTGGGACCTTGTCCCCTGCATCGGACTGAAGTCCGGAACTAACTGCATCGGACCGAAGTCCGGAACTGACTGGCTGAACATGGCATAGCATAACACATCAACTGGCATAACACATATACGACATGCTACATCGGGCCGTGGCCCGGAACACATAATACTTAACACATAAAACATAGCACACAAATCCTGTTCAAGCCACGAAGGCATCGAACATACTAACTACTGCATCGGACCTAAATCCGGAAACTACTGCTAACTGAACGGGCCGACATTGTGGCCTTAGACCCGTTCCTACTGGAAGGAAACTCACCTCGTAAGCTGGCTGCTGAGTGTGTGGCTCGGGAAGCTAACGGCTGCTGCTCCTGAATCTCCTCGGCTACAAGTCCATAAACACACTCAATCAAATACTAAACACTGCGCTTGGGGTAAAATGACTCTTTTACCCTCGGTTAAAGTCAATTCTCTTTTGGGCTGACTCGCCGAGTTGGGCCACCCAACTCACCGAGTCCTACTCTCACTTTTCACTCTTACTCACTGCTACTCGTCGAGTCTGGCATCGACTCGACGAGTACCCTCTTGATTCAAGAACTCAGACAATCTTCATCCGACTCGCCGAGCCGGATGAACAAACTCGACGAGTTGTTCTTGATCTTTAAGAAGATTGCCTTGGACTCGCTGAGTTGATGAACAACTCGCCGAGTCCCTCCATCACTGAGTTTACCCTCAACTCGCTGAGTCCACTCCCTAACTCACCTCGCCCACTCGACACTGATAAAACTGAAGAACTCGGGACTCGCGGCCCAACTCGTCGAGTCGTTCTTCCGACTCGCCGAGTTGCCGGCATGCAACTGATTTTTACTCGATTTTGTTTGAATCCAAAGCATACAATTGATAGATCTGAGTCCAATAAGCTGATTTACCACGTGAAGTTTCCAACTTTACGTGTACAACCTCATGAATAAGGGAAATAAGGCTAAAAGATGCATAAAATGGGTAGATCTATGGTTATCATGAAATATAACTCCAAAAAGACAGTAGATCTGGGCTCTACAACACCCCAACATTCAGATCCATAGCTATTTCGACTTAATAAGACGTTCATGCAAGTGTAAGGCTTGGAATAAGCATCAACTAGCTCTTAGGAGAGCTCTAATGGAAGTTTAAAGCATATAACAAGATGGAACTCCGAAAATACCTCAATTAACTCTGATTTGGCCTTGGATCTTTGCACTACAACACTTCTCCTTGCTTCTTCCTTCTTCTCCTTCTTCACACCATCACAAAATGGCACCAAAACACATATAAGCTCTTCAAGGGAGGTTTAGGGTTCTAACACTGCGTTCTCAGGGTGAGGGAGGAAAGGATGGGGGCTATAAGGTGGTATAAATAGTGGGCAACCCGGGGATTTTAGGGTTTCACCCAGACAGATGGACTCGCCGAGTCCCCGGCTCACGCGTGCCCTCAGGCGCGACCCTACTCGGCGAGTCAGGCTAGAACTCGCCGAGTCCCTCTTGAAAAAAACTCACTATAATTACCAATAAATCAACATACCGGGAACGGGTCGTTACATAATCCATGCCTATAATCACCTTGTTCCCTCTCAACGGAATAGGAACCAGGTCCACCAGATAACGCTCCTCGAATAATCTCAGCACACAGTCTCGGAATACCGTCGATGCCTGCACCGATCGATCATCTGCAATCTCTACCTCTAAAGGGCAATCCAACATGCCCGAAGACTCAGGAAACTTCTTGCTAAGCGCAAGAAAGACAAATGATCGGGTAACCCCCGAATCAAATAGTACCTAAACTGGGATACCGTTCACATGGAACGATCCTAAACAGAGCACATACATAACATATCAAAATCATAGCAGCGCATCATAAAGCATAAAGATAAGAAATCATACCCATCACCACATCGGGTGCAGTACGTGCCTCCTCGGTAGTCAACTGGAATGCCTGGCTCCTCACTATTGGAGCATCTGCCTTGCCCTGCCAGCCATTAGTGATCCGTAGGGTTGCTGGAGCTGGCGCTGATGCTGCTGTCAACCGGGGGCAGTTGTCCTTCTTGTGGCCCCTCTGGTTGCAGTGGAAACATAGCAACTCAAACATCTGAATACCCGGTGCAGGGGCAGTACAACCCCTACTGAAATGCCTCGTATTTCCGCACTTGTAGCAGCCCGACGATCCCAATCTACACGCCCCCTCATGTGGCCTGCCGCATTTCCTGTAGCGGCCCGGTCCTAACTGGCCTTTCGGCCTATCGTCTGATCCCTTGGGCTTCTTCCCCGAAGCTCCAGTCGTCTGACCCTCCTCTATCTTTCTTTTCCTGACATGCTCCAGATCAATCTCCCTCTCCCTTGCCCTGGAAATCATGGAATCCAGGGTAGGGCACGCTGAAAAACTAACATGCTCCCGAATGTCAGCTCGTAGCATGTCATGGTAGCAGGTCCTCCTCATATCCTCATCTCCCGCATACTGGGGCACCAGCAATGCCCTCTCCCGGAACTTGGTGGTGATCTCCGCAACAGTCTCCGTAGTTTGTCTCATGTCCAAAAACTCCCTGGCCAGATGCTGAAGTTCTACAACTGGCACAAACTCTGCTCGGAATTGGGTCACAAAATTTGACCATCTCATAGCCTCAACAGCTGAGGCTCCCAAAGAGTCACTAACCGACTCCCACCAATCCCTAGCCCAGTCCCTCAAATACCCTACTGCAAATCGTACCTTCAAACCCTCGAGGCAGAAGCTGGTCAGCTGCGCGGGCTCAATGTCTGCAATCCATCGTTTGGCAGCAATGGGGTCCTTCTCCCTGTGGAAATCTGGTGCACTATTGCCCCTGAAGTCCTTAACGAACATTGTGTGGGATCCTAGCTGGCCAGACGCCATATCACTCTTGAAAGCCCTGAGGTAATCGATCCACCATCAACTCGACTATCCCTTCCTTGATCGACCTGAAGATGATGGGGGTCGACTCAAGGATACCTCTGGTGATCTCTGACGCGATGAACTCGCGTAGCTTCTCATCTACTGGCTCAGAACCTGATCCCGAACCTGATCCGTCTCCTGAACTGCCAACTACTAGCCTCTGTCATAGCACCACCATTCTGCAAGACATAATACCAACCGTTAGCGATACCGATACATCTCGAGGGATCACATCCACTACAAGTTCCTTGGTCTTGTCTTAGCCTTCCTCAAATTAGGTATGTATCCTCTGCTTTTAGTAGTACGGACCCATACTACCTTCCACATCTATCCGTACCTTCCTCAAGGACTGCCTTGACTCCACCAAGTCCCATTTATCACTGTTGTTTCTCTGCTATTCTCATTCTAGACTTACCCTAGGGAAAATCTCTAACTCTACCCCAAACCGGTCCTCAGCTGCTGAAGGCCCCCTTGTAACTCCAATTAGCCAATACCTGAATACCATCACATGTGAAGTGGCTTAGATAATCCTTCGAGTAACAGACTCGTCCCTACAACGGTTAGACTCAGACAAGAGCTGCGTAATAGGGCCAAATCCAGCACTCTGAGATTATTCAACCCTGATCACACGTGACGTGACGTATTCACCTAATGGCTAACTCCCATCAT
This sequence comes from Lactuca saligna, assembly GCF_052625555.1. NCBI lineage: Eukaryota > Viridiplantae > Streptophyta > Magnoliopsida > Asterales > Asteraceae > Lactuca > Lactuca saligna. Next base: position 50,702,486 of record NC_136418.1, on the reverse strand, counting down.
TCAGATTCCCACAAAGCACAAAGAAAGCGGCATTCGAACCCAGGAAAACTACTCAAGCAAATTTGTCCTCATAATGAGAAGCTGAACTAGCATATAATGCTGAGCTCATACTACCAGACATAACCTAAACAGGCTATCATACTACTGTCTACTCAATACTAGCATGCATTTCTCATAAGCTGAAGCACATAAAGCAGGAACATAAGGCATCATTCCTAGATCCTTTGTCCTATTCTAGCATGCTGTTCTACTGAAACTGATAAACATAAGATAACTGGTATGGGTACTATGGGGAATACTTACTTGAGCTGGGCCGGTTGTGCACATCACACACTTGTTCCTTCTCAAAACTCTTTTATCTTAGCTTTTAAAAATCCATTTCCCTTGTAAAAATCTTTTAATCCCTTGGTTTGAGTCCAGACACCCCCGAAGGTGTGCCCGAATCCCTCAAACCAGGGCTCTGATACCAACTTGTAACGACCCAATTTTCACGTCCAAAAAGTTTCATTTTTGATTAAGTGATTTGCAAAACATTTGTAACAAAATATCATCCGATCATATCATTTAATAAAAACATGTCTTGTATCTGAAAATCGAATCGTAAAAACATAATAATGTCAGAGTACAAATCCCAGAATAACTCATAGTGCGGAAAACAAAGAGTGTGTGTATGATGTGCCGCTACCACTACCGCGCCAGCTCCTTCCCCTTCGCTAAAGAGGTACCTGAAACCAAAACTGTAAAATGTAAGCACGAAGTTTAGTGAGTTGCCCCATCGTACCACATACCATACAATCACATAGCATACATGCTGCCCAACAATTATGGGGTGCCCGACCTACCCGGTACGGCCATTCTGGGGTGCCGACCTACCTATACGGCCAATATGGGGTGCCGACCTACCCGTGTCAAGCCATTCTGGGGTGTTAACCTAGCTATGTCAAGCCATTCTGGGGTGTTGACCTACATATGTCAAGCCATTCTAGGGTGCTGACCTACCCGTCGGTCCTAACAACCGACCCTCGGGGACTATTCCACCCCTTACTGCTACTATCACATGTATCATTACATAAACATACTATCAGACATATCTGGGGTGTCCGTACTACCCTTCGGCCCTAATAACCGAACTTGGGGACTATTCCCCTCCTACTACCACTATCACATATAACATATCATGCCAACATATAAACATATCATCACATACTCTCAGACATATCTGGGGTGTCTGACCTACCCTTCGGTCCTAACAACCTAACTCTACTACTATCACATATAACATATCATGCCAGCATATAACATATGAGGTGGTAGCAAACCTAGATGATATTACAAAGACAATCATCTAACATACAACTCCTACTGGTGGGCCGACATTGTGGCCGCCATCGCCGCTGCTATGGAATCCCATCGGACACCACCAACCTCTTGACACCATATGAAGATCCCACCTCGATGCATGCTCACAACTCAGCTCGTCGGAACCCTAGTTGTAGGAATGATGAATTGGTGATGAGGAGCAAGGCGGCGGTGACGATCTATTGTGGTGGTCGGAGTCCGTCGCAGCGGCTCCGATTACTATGTATCTGGTCAGAATCGGCGGAGAAAGTGAATGGGTGTGGATAGGAGCCCGGTAGTGGCCGAAATCTATGGTTGTGGGTTGTCTTCCTTGCTGGAAAGTCTCCACCTTCATTGGTGGTTTTCTTAATTCAAAGAAAAAACAAAGAAGGAGGGGAAATAGATTAGAGGTCAGGGGATGTTGGATGGTGGTGGGTCACGGTGGCAGTGTGTCACAACTAGGAATTATATGCTTTGTAACAACAACAATGATAACATTTGTGAACCAAAAATGTGAAAGCATGTATGATGCTTATTCAATAACAACCAAAGTTTCATCAAATACTCTATACAAACACTGCAAATAGTCAAGTAAAGATTGGAAACATTATAAATCCCGGTTTAAGTCCATTTGGACTAGGATTTCCTTATTGGGCCTAATGGGCCAATATGCTTCCAATTTTGACTATTTTGGGCTTAGAACTCTTAAATGGGCTCTAATTGGACCTACTTTCATTTATTTTAACATTTTGGGCCATAATGGGCCTATAATGAAATAAAATACCCTAATGGGCCATAACAAATCTAATTAACCTAAATGGGCCATAAAACCCATTCTTTTTGACAAATTGGGCCGTAAGCCATCACTGGAGCCCAATGGGCTGAAAAATAATTATTGGGCCTCATAAATTCGAGCCAAGGGAAGGATTTGGACCAAGCTACTTCATCCTTTCTCCTAGTCCAAGTTCTCAGCCCAACACAAAAAGAAGAAAAAGAAAAAAAAAAGAGATTAATTAGAATTATTAAGCCTTGACACATCATTATTACTCAAAGGATATCAAGGCTTAATGCATCACATATATCTAGGGCATCTCATGTTCCCATGCAACTTCTCTTCCCCTTTCTCTTCTTATGATCAGCCAAGAGCCAAACCACACACACACACACAACATCAAAACTTCTTCCAAACTCTCTCAAATACTCCCCTCCTTCCCACTCCAAAATCTCGAAATTTTGCTTGTGCATCAAGAGGATTTCAAGAGAATATCATCACTTCTTGGTAAGTTATACATATCCAAGGATATTATAACTCTTTGCTTATGATTAGATCCCTTCTCCTAAACATTTGTGGTAATCATACTTTTAGAATCACCTCAATGTTCGAGATCATCATCAAGGTGTTGCTAGGGTCGAAAATCACCTAACTTTCTTCCATTTTGTCACACCCCAAAACCATGAACGGCGGAAACGTTCTGGGGTGGAGGACGTTATGTGCAGTATCACAACAATGAAAAGTAGTAAACAAGCAACAACATCATCCATTGCATTAATAATATAATTTTAATACAAGTGTGTTCTGATATGTCTAATAGACACGAAAGTATAAATCAAAATGAAAGCTGAGTCTTGAACGAGCTCCGTCTTCTCTAAACCTTGCATTTGTACGTGTCTATCATTGACCTGACGATACAAGTTATTTTGAAAACGAGTATCATCTTTAAAGCTGGTGAGATCATAGGTATTTTAGTGTCTTAATTTGTATGTAAGTATTTGTATGTATGTGAAATGTAAGTATTTGTATGTATATGAACTGTAAGTATGAAACGTTTTGAACATCCTAGAAAACCATATGTTTCCTACTACAAGTATCCTACCAAGGCATCTAGTATCTGTGTGTGTGTCTCTTGTAAGAGTGTGTATTCTCCCAAATCCGACTATCATTATTCAAAACATAGCTTCTACATTACCGTGCATCGTGTAAATGTTCACGAAGTGAATGTAATGGGAAAAATGAAATAGTACTATGGTTTAGTATCAAATAACTACAACCGTAATAACTACCTTAAATCTATTGTAATTTAAAGTAACATGTGATCGACCTGTATCCTGCTACCGACTCTAGTAAAATGACAATGTAAGACGCCGTAAGAAATGACATTTGGCACCCGTAGACTTGCAAGTCCCACAGTAGCGAGCAGCAAGGTGTAGGATAGTCAATCCAGTATAGATCTATACGCAAACTCATACGCTCCCCAAATTAAGGAGATTCGGGATACAAAAACGGTCATGGCAGGAAGTTCCATGACCCGTCTAATGGTTCACATAACTGCATGAATGTACATGTAATAAATGTGCTAACTGTAAAGTGTACTCTTTCTCTGTCTAGCATGTATGTACTGAAATGTTCTGCGTGTGCTAGCTGTAATGTATGTTCTTTCTCTGTCTCGCATGTATAGTAATATATTGTGTGTACTAGCTGTAATGTATGTTCTCTTTCTGTCTAGCATGTATAGTAATGTACTGTGTGTACTAGCTGTAATGTATGTTCTCTTTCTGTCTAGCATGTATAGTAATGTACTGTGTGTACTAGCTGTAATGTATGTTCTCTCTTTGTCTAGCATGTATAGTAATGTACTATGTGTACTAGCTGTAATGTATGTTCTCTCTCTGTCTAGCATGTATAATAATGTACTGTGTGTACTAGCTGTAATTTATGTTCTCTCTCTGTCTAGCATGTATAGACTCATGAATGAACTGACTCGTGGTATGATTCCGCATTCTAGTAAACGTATTAGTATCTTCCTAAACTACCCAATATGGTAGCTTACTAGTAATATAACTGGTACGTATGAACATCGAAGTATACCCTTGCTATCCAAGGGCATTGAACTGACTGGAAGAACCTTTATGACTATATATGTGCACATGATACATAACTAATATTTAAACGACCTTCGGACGGATACCTGATACCCACCAGACCACATCCCAACGGTGAAAAGGAAATAGAGCGGATAGCCTTCCTAAGTCCTTTAAACATTTCTTATATAACTATACATACATAGGCATGCAATTGATAATAAGTATGACAGAGCTTAAGTAAATGTATTTGATAAATAAAACAGTTTGAAGCAAAATAGTTTGAATAACAGTTTGAACAGTAAGAAAAACCACTGGATTTGTAGTTATTAATCATAAGTGATTGATGTAATAACTATATGTATTTAACTTGTATCCCTCCCCCCCATAAAACATTTAAAAACCTTTAAACCATTGATTAAGGGGTATGAACTCACCTGTAGTGAGTGGCACGGATGAACTGAAGATGTAGGATTGCTAGGTGTCAAGTGAGGTCTTGAACACACTCTATGATCCTAGTTAACATATAACATTAGATATATGCATCAAATTAGTCTTAAGCTACTAATAAACAAAGTCAAGACACCCTAGGACATGTTAAACACCTTTAAAAAGTGTTATAATCCTCAAGGATTGCATCTAAGTGTTGTAGGGAAAAGCTAGTGTGTGTAGGGTTCAAGGAAAACTCCCTAATGGAGTTCACAACCCTAAGGTCATCAATAAATGAGTTTACAGTCGTAAACTCATGGGTTTATGGCCGTAAGCTCATACTTACTTGACCATTTGATGTTTTGAGGCTTTACAAGACCCTAAGAAGCATTTCTACTTAATGGCACTGTCTTTGGAAGAGATTAGGGCACCTTTCTACTCCTTTGAGGAGTTCACGGCCCTAAGACATATTCCCTTAGAGATTACGGCCGTAATATCTCATGGAAAGGGTGTTTTTGGTGTTTTCAAGTCCCTAATTTAACTAGGAATGAATCTAAGCTAGTGTCCAAGGCTTATGGAGAGTTTAAAGCACCCTTTGGCCCTTTTGTTTGGAGTTCACGGTCCAAGAACTTCTTGGGCCGTGAACACCTTACTGTTGGTGTTCTTGGGGTGTTTTCTAGTCCTACATACATTAGGGTACGAGTCTAGGTTAGTTTCATTGCAAGAGGAAGGGACTAGGGCACTCTTTGCCCCATTGATTAAGGGGTATGAACTCACCTGTAGTGAGTGGCACGGATGAACTGAAGATGTAGGATTGCTAGGTGTCAAGTGAGGTCTTGAACACACTCTATGATCCTAGTTAACATATAACATTAGATATATGCATCAATTTAGTCTTAAGCTACTAATAAACAAAGTCAAGACACCCTAGGACATGTTAAACACCTTTAAAAAGTGTTATAATCCTCAAGGATTGCATCTAAGTGTTGTAGGGAAAAGCTAGTGTATGTAGGGTTCAAGGAAAACTCCCTAATGGAGTTCACGACCCTAAGGTCATCAATAAATGAGTTTACGGTCATAAACTCATGGGTTTACGGCCGTAAGCTCATACTTACTTGACCATTTGATGTTTTGAGGCTTTACAAGACCCTAAGAAGCATTTCTACTTAATGGCACGGTCTTTGGAAGAGATTAGGGCACCTTTCTACTCCTTTGAGGAGTTCACGGCCCTAAGACATATTCCCTTAGAGATTACGGCCGTAATATCTCATGGAAAGGGTGTTTTTGGTGTTTTCAAGTCCCTAATTTAACTAGGAATGAATCTAAGCTAGTGTCCAAGGCTTATGGAGAGTTTAAAGCACACTTTGGCCCTTTTGTTTGGAGTTCACGGTCCAAGAACTTCTTGGGCCGTGAACACCTTACTGTTGGTGTTCTTGGGGTGTTTTCTAGTCCTACATACAATAGGGTACGAGTCTAGGTTAGTTTCATTGCAAGAGGAAGGGACTAGGGCACTCTTTGCCCCTTAAAGAAGGGTTTACGGTCCAAGATGTTCTTGGGCCGTAAACTCTTTGATCTTGTGGGTTTCTTATGATTTCTAGTGTATTAGACACATATCAATCCCTATAACACACTTAGATAGAAGTACTCACGATTTGGGACGAAAGGCCGAAGATCCGTGAGAGAGAATTTGGCTTTTCTCTAGTTGGAAATGTAACAAATGAATAAATATAGCTAAGAACCATATATATATATATATATATATATATATATATATATATATATATATATATATATATATATATACCCCTGGGATTTTTGGCAGAAAATATTTTATTCCGGCAGTGAACTATAATATCATAGAGTTTTGGAATAACAGAGTTGCACAATACCCTAGTGCATCCTCTCTCCTGATATCTCTTTAAGTGTAAATCCTGAAATACTCTTAACTTATACCAAAAGTCTAAATTTTTTTTGCAACTGTTCTAACTTCTATTGACTTGATATTGTTTGCACAGAATAGAAATTTTGGGTTGTCACACATTTCTTCTTCAAAACCATGACCAACAAGAAAAGGTGAGTTCATACCCCCTCTATTTTTGGATTTCACAAGTTTTATGGGGGAGAATATAAGTAAAATGTGTAGATCTATGTGTATATGTATATTATGTGTGATTTCATGTGTTTATGTGGTATATATGTGCCAAATAGGAAAGAAATCTCGAGATCTATAACTCAAGGAAGAAAATAAACGTGATCTAAGATATATTACATTAAACAAGTCAAGAAAAATTACCCTCTAAGGTTATATTAAACATATTACAACATAAAACTCATTTTTGGGCCATATTTGTCAAATAAACAAAAGTTGGGCTAAAGGTTGTCATTCACGGTTTTCATAGGGACCAAAAGGGCCAAAACAATTAAAATAGATGTTTTTATGAATATTATGCTCTTCAAAGGACTAGAAATGTAAATTGTGGCCTAATGGGCCAAAATTTTGGGCTTTTCGGCCCATAGGCCCAAAATTGCGAAAAAATGTGTTTTAAGGGATTGAAATGGTAAATTTCTCAAAACAGTGGGTAAAAGGGCAAATAAATCTATTTCAGGGGTTAAAATGACCATTTTTGCCAAAAAAGGATAAAAAATGCAAAGTTTTTGGATTTTGGGTAAAATTGTAAAATTTGCAAAAAGTTTGGACTTTAAATGAAAATCCTTTACAAAAGGGGCTGAAACTGCCAAAGAGTAAATTTTGGGCTAAAACATTATTTTAATAAGTCTATGGGCCAAAAATGTCAAGAAAATAGATTAAGGGCCTAAAATGTCATTTTTTTTTATAAAAAGGGACTAAGATTATCATTTTTATTAAAGAAGGGCTGAATAGGTCAAACCAATATTTTTGAGTCAATTATTTTATTACTAAGATATTTGGGTCAAAATACCAAGTTATAACTTATGAAAATAGAATGAATAATACACATATATTTTCAAATATCGTTATAGACAACCGACAAGCTTCGTGCCTTTGCGATTTAACAATTGTTCAATCAAACTTTCGACAATTATACTATACATAAAACAAGTAAATATTAAAGTTGTTGGGCTTGAAAGATTCTAATCATGCTTATTGGGCCTTCGTGACCCATTAACATGACTTTTGGGCCCAACAATAATAATAAATGTTTATTGGGCCTCCTATGACCCAATTACATGCTTAAGGGACCCTCAATGGCTTTTGCGTGCTATTGGGCCTCGGTGGCCCATTAGCATTGCTAGTAAGGTCCAAGTAAATCATATGCGAAATGGGCCAACGCGTCCTTCGTATACTCGACAACCTTATAACAAGCGTGATTAGTAGGACATCGTGGTCCTCTTCTCCTCGTCTTTTAGGCTTACCGACTATTCAAGTAAAAAAAATCAGATCGTTAATCAAGGTTAATCAAATTCATTTGTATTAAGTGAGTAATAACGGGCGACACCAATTAGTGTCGGTCGTAGTCTGTAGTTATAATCGAAGTCTCCTGGAGGGAGAGCGATAGTTTGTGTATAGATCTATACGGGGTGACTCCCCCACACCTCAGCTGTTTGCTACAGTTAGACTCGGCTAGTCTAGGGTGACAAAATCCTAAGATCAACGTTAGCGTTCGCTAGAATGCCAAGACAGACGAACTAGTCATTATCATGCATGGTTATAACGACTCACATAAATAAATCCAATGCTATCTGAGTAATCAAGGGAGTTCAAAATCATTTGTTGTGACGGTATAACAATTCGAATCAATTATATTATATTATCGGAAAACATGAAGAGCCTAAGGGATAAATTATAGTCCCTGGGGACGGAAGGGTAAAGCCATGAAGAGCCTAAGGGCTAAATTGTAATTTTGGGACCAGTAGGAGTACGCTGCGCGTACACAAGCGTACGCAGGGAATACTAGGGCGCACCCTTGTACGCTGGGCGTATACTTGTGTACACTGGGCATACTCATAAAAGATGGAAACCCTAATAATTGGAGTTGGAGGCTATATAAGCATCCTTATGGTCCATTCCCTCTCATCACTCTCAGCATCCATCTTTCAGAAACGTTCCAAAACCCTAGTCCTTGTGAGAGAGTGTGAGTTGGTGGGTATTTTGAGCTCTTAAAGGTGGAGTCATTGCATCAAGGAGTTGGAGAAGAAGTTTGGCTTGTAGATCTGAAGTTGTGTTGTATCCTAGAAGCTCCAGAAGGTAAAAATCTTAAATATTTATGTTTGTATAATATTTATCTAGCCATTCTAGCATTTTGGAATCAATTCTTGTCCCAAAAGTTCCAAGATGATGTATGTTGTGTTTTAGACGAAATAACCTGTCCTTCTAGACTCTTGGAGGGGTGTTGAGTGTTAAAAATAAGGTCCTAATGGCTTATGAGGTCCCATACAAGTAGTAGAAAGGTCTTAATGGATTAAGACCTTGGATTAAGAACATTATGGATGTCCAAAGTGATAAAGTTTGAGACTTTATGAGTCCTAGGCATATTTGGTCGATGGATCTGAAGTTTGGGCTTAAGTGCTTAAGCCATTAAGCACTTATGAGGGTTTTTGTTCAGTTCGCGTACGCCCCGCATAGGAAGTTGTACGCCCAGCGTACAAGGTTAACGACCCTGTTTTCCAGTCAACATGAGTCGAGGTACGCCCCGCATGCCAGAGGAGTACGCCCAACGTACGTCCTCTGTTGGGCTTTTTGACTTTGGGCTTTGAGTTTTGGGCTGTTTATGGGCTAGCTGGGCTTGGGCCTTAGCTGGACATTATGGCTTTGGCTGGACATTATGGATATGGTGTTTTGGGCCAAGTCATGGTAATGGATCTTGGATTTAGGCCAGATTAGGTAGTTGGTCCCAATTTGGAAAGTTGAGCCAATGATGGGCCTTATTATATGGACTTATGGTCATGAGTTTGTTATTGGCCCATGGCCCAAATTAGAGGGAAGGCAAATTGGACTATTGTTATAAGGGTTTCTTGGCCAAAAATTTATATTCCCGTTTATTGACTTGTTATTCGCTGTTTTGGATAGTTCGGGATTGTTGGTGAGACGGTGGTTCGAGAATCTGCTTCTTTGGTTCAGATCGACATTTTGAGGTGAGTTTCCTCACTATACTAAAGGGTCTAAGGCACCAAGGCCGACCCATTGGATATGATATCCCAGCAGTTGGTGGCATGTTGTGTATGATTCAGTATTATATGATAGTTGTTATGACAGTTAGGTAGATCTGTAGGACTACCTGTGTTATTATGCGTTTATCTGTATGCGCATTAGTTGTTTTTATATGTCGACATATTATGTGGGGTGGGTTGAGGATACTGCTTCGTGCGGCAACCAACAAACATGGGAGCATTCCAGATACGACCTGAGGGCCAGGTGGGGCATGCCAGACTCGTACTGTGGGCTCGGTGGCAATCCAGATGTGAGTTGTGGGCCCGAAAGGCAATCCAGACTCACATTGTAGGCCCAGGGGTAATCCAGTCTGCAAAGCTCTAGACACAGTTCATGCTGTTATTTGTATATGTGTTATGTACAATGTATCAGTATTTTGGGGGACTCACTAAGCCTTGACTTACAGTTTCGGTTTATTGTTTCAGGTACATCAGGGGATCGCGGTAAGACAAAGGCGTGATCGTACAACTCCTCATAATTTGTTTATGATTTCTGGGAAACCTCTGATGTTTAAACCATTTTGAAAACAAATTGTATAACTTAATGGTTTTATATGAATTAAAAAGTTTTAAATTGGCTCGAATTTTTGTGGATGTTACAGATGATGTGGTAATCCATTGAACTATATGAAGTTCAATGCATTGTGGATGCCCTAAAATCCTCAGAGCTGCTAAACTTTTTTGTTTGCAAATATGAAACATATAAATGATTATAGTAATACCTTTTGATGAAATTAGTTATTTCTAGTATATATTGCTTACGTTTTGTTTTGTTGCAAGAAGTTTATGATCATGAACATTTGTTGTTAAGGATGAATGTGTATGAATATCATAAATTATCTAAACAATAATTGATGTTAATAAAAATTATGACGTCATTAACTTGTTATCTTTTTTCTAGGACTCAAAGATCTCTCCTAAGGAATGCGGAATGTAGACTCCTAAAGGCTATCATAGATTCTTAACTATTCATCTTTTTGTGTTTTGTTTACATGTAAAACGGTGCCGACTTTTGGTGTTTCAATGTAATTGTAATAAAAGTGTAATTTGGCTTCAATTTTAATGTTGAAAACTTTTTTAAGTTTACAAAACCAGTTTATTTAAAATTTAGTTGGCAAACTTTAAAAACAAACAATCTTCTTCTTACAAACTGTAGACGTTTGGTTCACATCTTCTACCGCAGATGTGATCCAAAGACTGCAAACATTTTGACTATAAAAAAAAAAAACAGATAGTACCTAAGTCCTTTTGTCCAGCTGAGTTGTTGGGTGGGACTAAATTTACACATTTTATTCCCATTGACATGTTCTACCAAAGACAATGCCAAATAATTTTGTACCGTACCTAAATTTTGTCGATATCTCCTCCGATTTCTGTAACCTGTCTACTACATCTTCGTTGTCAGTGTCTTATCAAGGTTTTCTCTCATTTTTTCTTCTCGAGATAAAGATGAACGGAGGAGGAGCCGGTCCACTTTTGTTTCTACCCTGCTATTTTGATTTCAGCTTTCTCACCCCTCAATCTTCGATTGTGAAGCACATGCGTGCCTCGTACCATCACCTAATCAGGGCTTCATTGTCCCGTAATCGCTCCACCGTTACATCTTGTACAGGTCAAAAAGAAGACCGCGAAAGCTGTAGTGGTCTTGCCGGTCAGCCTGTTGATTTCCGACTGCCCCCACTCAGGTTAGAGGTATCAAAGGGATTTTACAAAAGCGGTTTCCGTTCACATTCTTTATTACTCTTATAATTATTTTTCATGAGAATAAACGGGAAATTTTGATTTGCAATTTTTCTTCGTTTATCACAATTTGGAGTATTTTACAAGGTCTTGGTGATCAAGGGCGAAACTTTATAGGGGCAAGGGGGTTGTGGCCCCCTCTAATTTTTTTGTTAGAATTAGCCCCTCTACTTTAATTTTATACATATTATGCCCAAAATTATAAAATTTTGATTATGGCACCCCCTGTTCACCGATTTTTATACATACTATATTTTCGCCCTCCCAAATCAAATGCTGAAGCTTCGCCCCTGTTGGTGACAACAATGATTTCATTGGTTGGTCTTCTCCTCCCAAGATTTAGGGTGAAAATACCAGTTCAAAACCTTTGCATCTTACAATAAGTTTTCTCTAAATTCTCATTCTAATTTCACAAATTCTACGTGAAATTTAATGCTTTTTCATTGTTTTATTGTCTTCCATAAATGTGTCCTGCTTTAGTGTTTGGTTACGTTGTGTAAGAGTGCATAGTATATTATTTGGTTTTCATTCATTGTTTTATTGTCTTCCATAAATGTGTCCTACTTGAGTGTTTGGTTCCGCTATGTAAGAGTGCATGGTATATTAGTATTTGGTTTTCAAGTATGGTAGGTGTGTTTGGACTAAATCTTCTATAATAAATGAAGGTTTTTTTTTTTACCACTTGTCAAATTCTCAAGAGTTTTGCCACATATCATTTTGTAGGAGTTTTAGAATTATTATTTTCCACTTGTCATTTTTAGGAATTTTCATTTTTTAAAATAAAATTCTATAAAATTCTAATAAGTTTTATAAGGAAAGATAATCATTCTATTAATTTGATAATAAAGTCTCATAAATTCTCTAAAAAATATTTGATTTCTTTTATAAATGTTGCAAAATATTACATTATGTTATGTAAAAGTGTTATTTTATAAAATATTTAATATTTAAATATTAATATTAAATTTTTATTTTTAATAAACCCGTGTAATATACGGGTCTAACACCTAGTCCTCATTAATAAATGAAGGTTTTTTTTGCCACATGTCATCTTCTCATTCATTTGGATACATGACATTTTCTAAAAAATTTTATTTTTTATTTTCCACTTGTCATTTTATTGTATTTTTTATTTTATTAAATTAAAGTTTCACATTTAATATGTAAGGTAATATATATGTAAGGTATTTATTAGAAATGATTTATATATGTAATGTATTCAATATATTAAAGCCTTATTAATTTTAATAATTTAAATTTTTTCTCATTTTTTTATAAATTTTAAATTTTCAAATTGTTAAAATTTTATATATATATATATATATATATATATATATATATATATATATATATATATATTAATAGACCCATGTAATACATAGGTCTCACACCTAAAAGCAAAATAAATTCATGCTATGTGTTTGATCAATTTTTAAATAGAAAAAAAATAGAATATCTACTTTCACTCTATTCATTTTGTTCTTGAAATTGGTGAACAGAGATGACACATGGGATATCTTTTGGTCAAACAGTTATTCCTTCATGATAATTCAAGAAGGTTCACTAAAGTTGAAGGGAGTGCCATGGATTCTATTCATGCTTTCATCCAAAACCTGGTATGCTTCTCACTAAAATTATAACACGGTGGCATATTTTTACCTATTTCTGTTCAATTATATTCAATAAAATTATAACAGTATTAATAATTATGTTTTTTCATTTCAGTTACTATGGCTGCTAATCCTGTGGACACTAATCTAACAAACACAATTTGTAAGTCTACGGATGAAATTTGATTCCTTCCATCTTCTTAATTTTCATTCCTTAGCAATTTGTTTTTTTTTTTTTTATGTTTTTTTTTTTCATAATGGAATTGAATCTAAAGAAAATTTACAAAATATAATCTATTTTGTTAAAGATATATTTTAACGAAACCAATCATTTTCCGAGTTTTCATTATTTTAATAAAATTAACATTTTGTTTTTGGAAATAACTAATAAATGCCATTTATATTCATGCACTTTTGGCAACTGTTTTTTTTTCTTTTTCAAATAAACTTCCTAATTTGCACTTGTTACCCTTTACTTATAGAATTTGTCAAAGTAAAAACTTTCCATTATTTTCTATTGTTTTTTCTGTTTACATTGTTTATTTTTATTTTATTTTCTCTATAGTAACATTTTCATATGGAATATTATATTTTTGAACCTTACATCTACATACAAATCTTATATTATAGTTGAAGTGTATTATTTTTTTCTTAATTTTTTTTTGTCTATCGTGTTTTGCAAAATTTGTATTATTTTTTTTTATAAATCATGCCAAATTTTATTCATGTTTTGTAATGTTTATATCCTTTTGTTATACGTCAAGTTCATTTTTTTATAAGTGGCATAATCATTTTATTTACTAGTACTTTTGGTTAATAAAAACATAAGATTTAAATTCATTAAAATTAACACTATTTATTTTCTAATAAAATGGGGGGGAGGGATATTAAATGGAAAAAGGGGGGCTGAATACCTTGACCCAATGTCATTTTAGGAACAACCTAAAACACAATCATATAAGGTCCTATAAGAAATTAAACTTAATAAAAACCCATTAAAAGTACTAGAAAATATAAAAGACAATTCTCCAAAAGCACTGTCACCTATATGGCAGGAAGTTAATATACCTTTTATTATTTATCAATTATAGTCATTTTCATACAAGTTTGTTGGATTTCTTTTTACGCCTACTAACAATAATCTTAAAAAAAAAAAAAAAAAAAAAAAAAAAAAAAAACCCAAAGAGAATGAAACCGGTTAAATTCTATTTCTTTCTATATTTTGGAATTGACTCGATGTAAGCTCTATTATCAAACAACTACCACAAAAAAAAAAAAAAAAAAAAAAAGAATAAAAAAAACAAAAAAACGTTGGTATATAAGAAAAATACCTCCGTCACCTTTAATAGCCATTTTTACTGGTGGATTGGCAACATAGACGTGGTAAGTGGTAAAGCTTGAAATTGGTGGTAATTTTTTTTGTGGCACATGGACCTTTTTTGTAATTATGGTGGGAGTACTTCTGTAAAAAAAATTCTACATAGGACTTGTTTTGTAGTCTTATTTGTACATTATTAAATGAATTGAAATATACATTTTCTTCAGACTTTTACTTGTTTTATACATATATTTGTATCAACCCGAGATTCGGAATAATGATCAGATAGCGGATAGAAATTTGGACAAAAATACCCTTATAAATGGATGATGTGGTATCATTGACAACTCGATTTCTATTTAGATAAAAAATATAACTTATAACTATGCTATTTGATTTTAATAATAAAAAACATTTTCAAAAGAAATACTCAACTATAAGCTCATTTCTTCGTACAATTTCTTTATATGCCTTGCCACTAATTTGTATATTCTTAATATCTTTATTATAATATATGCATCAATCTCTATGTTTACAAGTCAAATAAACCTAATTTTTTTTTAATAAAAATGGCTTTCAAGAAAATATATAAAAGTCGAATGTACTTTTACTATTTGATTGGTTTACCTTTCAAAACAAAAAAAAAAAGAATCTATTTTCGTGCTTACTCAATTTAGAAAAAGGTTAGAATACAAAAAAAAACACATCTTTCACCATTTTTTTTTATTTACCCCAAACTATTAATTTTTTCATTATTATAAGAAGAGTAATTTACACGGATGGTCCCTATGTTTTGGGTAATTTGCATGCTTGCGAATGGTCCCTATGGTTTGGGGTAATTTGCACGTCTGGTCCCTAACTTATTTTTTTAACTCGGAAGATTCCTACTGTTTGTTATTGCTACACGTTTGGTCCTTATTGTTTGATTTTGTTACGCGTTTGGTCCTTATCTTACGTAAAAAGACAATTATTTAAATAGGGAAAAAATGTAGGGTAGCTAATGTAAGGTGAGGGGTTGGGGTTAGGGGTGTGTTTATGTCACACCCCTTAACCAGAACAGTGGGAACGTCTGGGGGTGGGTGACTTCATCTTGTTATATCATCACAGCATATATAATTGAATCAAAGACAACATCATCATCACACATGAAATATCACAACCATCAGAGTTTACATAAGTGTATTGGTTTACAAATTACATTCCAAATGTTAAATGTATGATGATACCAAAAATACATCAACAATCCACGTGTTCTTGATGACTAACCTGCTTAACGATTCCCTGAGAATACAAATTATTTTGAAAACGTCAACATATATAATGTTGGTGAGTTCATAAGCATGATTGTTTGAAAACTTTTGTATCATTTGTAAACACCAGAAAACCCGTTATTATCTGTAAAAATGGTTTGAGTGCTTTGTTTCAAATCTTGTATTATAGCATGTGTGTTCATATTTTTGAAAACATATAAAGAGAAAATTCTAGAAAATCATATATTTTCTGTTGTAAGTAAAATGTAATGTACAATGTTGGTTTCCCAGAAAATCCGATATTTTCTGTCTGTAAAAGAGTTGTAGTCTTTAAACGATAAGACCCGAGTGTTGTAGAAATGAATAGCTCGTATATGTATCAAAAGTATAGTATATGTATTCCGTAAATTTATTGTGTTGTTAATATCTATGCGAGTCGTTATAACCATACTTGATGTGACTGATATGCCTGTCATGATGTTCTTCAGGCATCGCTTGTTTAAGGTAAGATATTTGTCACCTTAGACTGGTCCAGTCTAGATGTAGCTGTCACACCCCCAAACCAAGGATGACATAAACGTCCGGGGGTGGAGGACTTCATGTACAATATCATAACAACGAGTATAATAGTGACCATAGCAAACACAACCAAGATAAATATAATTGAAAAAATTACACCATAGTATAAGTTTACATGTTTCTAAATCAATTACATTATGTTGACAAAAATAAAATGTTTGACGCCTTAGTGTCCCATCCTCAAAAGCTAATTACCTGATTTACTGGTTTCCTAAGAATACAAGTAATTTGAAAAAGTGTCAACAATTAAGTTGGTGAGTTCATAAGCTTTTGAATGTAATGTTAAAATCCTTTTCTTTGTAAAAGTGATGTTTGTTCAAGAAAAATCGAATACTTTCCTTTTAAATTGTATTGTAGTCTTAAATGTCAAGACTAATAATGTACTAGTGTTTTCCATATAAATTGTAAATTATGCAGGTTTAAATCGACATAAACTCGTTTAATTGAAGGAAAATCCCATAAACCTTATGTTTTGTTAATACCCCATGTGAGTTATTATAACCATGCTATGACTCAGTCGGCCTTTTATACAACGTTCTTCAAGCGTCAGAATGTTAACGACATTTGTCACCCCAGACATGCCGGTCTAGTTGTTGCATGCAGCTAAGGTGTGGGTTTGTCAGACCCAATATAGATCTATATACAACTATCACACTCTCCCTACAAGAGACTCTGGTTACAGTTACAGGACTTTTGATTTCGTTACTTTAGAAGTAACGTTAAGCGAATGTCTCACAAATTTATTCATTAATAGATTTACGTAAAGTGAATTGAAAATTCCTTTTTGTCGAGATGTACTCTCTCGTGATGTGATGTAAATAAAACATAAACTATGACTTGTTATAGTTTATCTTAATTTTGTAATGTATATGAAACATAAACTATACCTATTATAGTTAATCAAAATGTTTGTAATGTATAGAAACCTTTTCTGTTTAAGTAGAATGTATAGCAAAAACATAAACTATGTTTATTATGCCTCATCTTGTAATACTTGTAATAATAAAGAATTATTACAATTTAGTGACCATTTTTTTGTTATATAATTTTATCACAACAGAAAACACATGCAAAAGATGAAGTCATCAAGGATTAACACTTTGCTCAACATGTTACAAAGTGTTATGAAAGTTGTAAACTGTAAATTCGTTTTTACCCACTAGATTTTATTCTTAGGCGATGATTTCCCTTAAAACATGTTTAAATTATGAATATATAGTGTTTTATATGTCAAAATATGAGTTTGGGTGAAAATCCTACGTCAAAATCATGAAAAACGGACTTAAAACGCGAAAGTGGTCTAAAACTGGAAAAAATATGCGAAATTGCGAAAATTTGGATTTAGGGTCGAAGGTTCGGTTCCTGGGAAGCCTAGAACCGAAGGTGGGTGATGAGAACCGAGAGGGGGGTTCGACCGGACAGGTTCGCAGGCGAAGCGCCAGAAGGACCTGAAAGCGAAAGCAGCGAGGCGAACTGAAGGCAAAGGCTAAGGCGGAGCGAGCTTCGGTCTCGATCTTGGTGGTTCGGTTCGCTAAAGGTTTCGGTCCTATGGGGTAGGTTTGGTTCTGGCATGTTCGGTTCTGGAAAGTTCGGTCCTTGTAAGAGGGTTTTGGTCCATGAGCATCTTAGGGGTTTCGCTTCTTAGAGACTTCGATCCTTTAAGGTTCTTTTTCCATAAATCTTTCCGTTTCGAGCGATTTTTGACTAAGTTAAGGGTCGAGATGCGCCGAATGATTATAAAAAGTTGAGAGAGGTTATGAGAGAGATTTGAGAGGGATATGGGAGAGATTTAGGAGAGAGAGATTTATAAAGAGAGATTGAGAAAGACTTCATTTGTGACCTTTGGTGAGCGTTTAGCTTCATAACGCAAGGTTTGTAGGCCTCGTTAAGCCTTGTTAAGAGTGTCACACACCCCGAAGGGTATGTAATAGTGTTATATCGTTTTGCTACATCACTTATGTGACATCCCCAATTTCACGGCCAGAAAAGACTGATTTGTTTATGCTTTGTTTTTAAAATCAGAGTAATCTTTTAAAGAAAACAGTTGCGGAATTTGTTCCCAAAACAAAATATGATAAAAATTTATCAAAGCATTTCTTTAAAGAAATGTATTTTCGTTATATAACAAAATCTCAGGATGTCATGTTCAATACAGACCAAAAGCATAAACAGAAACAAAAATAGACCTTACAACAATTATTCATAACTACTGGCCTATAATCCAAAATCTCTCGTTATGTCAGCCAACTTATGCTCTTGTTCCATAACCTGTAGTATAAAGAAAACTGAGAGGGTCAGGCTTGGGAGCCTGGTGAGCATATAGGGTTTTCAACCCACAATAGTATAATTATTATATTCACTTATCAAACAATCAACCCAATTACCCACCCCCATTATCTTCCTTTATTTCTTAAAGATTTATCCTAAGAATCGATTACCCTTCTCCCATTCATTCCTAAGGATTGCCCTAAGGAACTGGCACAAAGTCTAGTGCTGCCAAGGTTCTTAGATTACCTCTAGTGAACACGCAGTTCATAATAATTAATGAACACCTAGTTCAAGAACACCTAATGAACACTTGGTTCCAATATTACCTAATGAACACCTAGTTCACAAACACTTAACGAACACTTAGTTCAAATATCCCTGATGAACACTAAGTTCAAATATCTAATGAACACTTAGTTCAAATATCCCTGTTGAACACTATGTTCAGATATCTAATGAACACTTAGTTCGAATATCCCTGGTGAACCCAATCACATAAGGAACATAGAGTACAAAAGCTCTTAGTTCAAACAATGTGATAATAAAGTATATCTTGATCCTGCAAAACCACTAATATTATAAACACATATAACTCATATTTCTAAAACAATATATCCCATTCCGTCGATCCCCACATACCGACCCTATACAATGATCTTACGAGATCTAGCCTAAGGAATCGATATGAACCACAAACTGACGAAGCTGCTTCGGAAATTCCCTGGCAGCAAACGAGGATCAATAAAGACATCAAATGAGGGGAATGGAATAAGTTTCACCACGAACCTTCGTTCGTAAAAGAAAGAACCACAAGACATTTTAAGTCAGGGGTAGTTATCTAGATAGAAATGCCTAGGCTTGGTCCGAATATCGTGAGGTATTATACCCCCAGACTCTCCCTATCCAGCATCGAACTTTGCCTAGAAGTGGCCTGAATACATGAGATATTTCACCCCCAGACACACCATATCCAACAATATAACACCAGACATACCTAGCAGTGGTCTATTACTGACACACTTTATTAGGCAGTCTACGAAGTTCCCTTAATTACTTCATGAAAGAAAACGCTGACATATGAAGCTCGGTCAATCACCTCATAAAAGAAACACTGACTCCGAATCTCTCTCAAAATAAAAGTTTGGGGAAATACTACTAGAGTACTCCCGTATGCTCCCGTAGCCGACACACAAAATTGTCAAAAAGACTTTGTACATGATAGTACTTCTGGCACATTATAGTACTCTGGTATGCGAAAGACTCGTACCCGAGAACATAATAGTACCCTGGCACAAGCAGCACCCAAGACATAGAGCTTTGAAGTGGACTTCGTACATAATATGTACTTCTGTACGTAGGACGTACTCCATCGATCATCAATCTCACAACACACGTACTCTTAATAAGAGGCTACCCAATGTCCAAACTTAATGGAACTAAACATCCCTATTTAATTCTTAACCCATCACTAGGCAAGCCTACAATGACTATAATCAATTTCCGATACTATCTCCATGTAGAAACGCTAACTATGAGTATAATTAGCACAAAGTTTTAAGTAATAATATCACATATACACATCTTAACACATATTGGACCATAATCGGTTCGTACGTTGTATATCATCAATTATATATATAACACGTATTTCGGGCAATAACAAATACTTCACATACATATATAATTAATACTTTAATCAATACCTGTATTAAAATTATGTCCATGAAAGGGACTATACACATGATACCTTATCGAATGAACACATAGTTCAAAAATACATAATCCATACTCCCAGATCTAAAATTTACCTCATTACCTAATCCATATTCCCGGATCTAAAACTAACCTCCTGATCTGATTCATACTCCCAGATCTAAAACAAGTTTATCTCTTTACGCTTTTATCCCATACCAACAATCTCATCTACCCATGTTCTACCCAACATATTTGTAGATACAAAATATTGTAGGGTTTTGAGCAATCTAACACTTCCTAAGTGTGCATGCAACCCTAATAAACCTTGGATCTATGTTTGTCTAAATACATGCAAAATAATAATTTTCCAAGGTTCATAACCTATCTAACATGGCATGGGGTACTTTTAAACATAAAAGAATTAGATAAGATTACATACCTTTTGATGAGTTTGATTCCGTGGAGTTTGAGAGCCAAGCACCAATAGTGTGAATGCCTCAAATGGAAATCACAAATCACCACAAATACTTGGAAAACTTTGAGAGAGTGTATACACACTAGCAATTTCAGCCACACACAAACACACATACACTAGTGGCTATTTCATGCAACATAAGCATGCTTACATAGTGTGCATGGTTAAGGTGAAACCCTAATAACCCATGACCTTTCCTTTTCCAAGGATCCATGGGTTAAAAGCTCCATGGATCATCCATGGACTTCCATATAAGCCTAGCCCATTAACAAATGAGTGTTAGCCCACACCATATAAAACCAATAGCCCACAGTCTAATTAGTCTTCCTTTTAATCTCTAAATTAATTCATAATTAATTTAAGACTAAGACTAATTAAATAACATAGCTTCATATTATTATATTATAACTTATAATATATTAATAAACATATGTGTATAACTCTCATAAAATCATCCATAAATAGTTCGGGTGAAGTGCAACCCAAATGGACCATGCCGGGTCGAGTCAAGTGTATACCAAATAAGTTATGGACTTAGACACCTTATCCAACAAAATCCCACTTGGATAAGTCTAATAACTGTATTTGCCTATATTACTTCAGGAACCAACCAGCAATCGTAGCTCTCGAAAACTCTGTTGAACTATGAAGCGCCATTTTAAGACATGTGATCATATAATCCTCTGTTCTCATGATATCAGCCGGACAAACACATGGAACTAAGTCTTGCTTATTGTCTGGCAGTTGTTTCTTGATTTCCGATTTGTTTGACAAAGAACTTAACCGAACACATCAATTTAGTTCTGACCGGGCCCGGTACATGGGTCAACACAAAATCATCAAGGGGCCCAGATATCGCTTCTATTTATAGAAGGAATAGATAAACTTCCACTCATATGCTTGTTCTACTACTTGTTGAATTGCACACAAAGGCACGTTTTATAACATCAAGTTACTGATGCGTTTACGTGCAATCAATGCACAACCAACTCATAGGTAACAACTCATATCTCTAGGTTTGAAGACTTATATGATATTATCGTCTCACGATCACTCGAGATAAATTCTATGAAGTGATACAAGTGAGCGTGGGTTTATTCCAATACTCATAACTTACGAGTACTCATGAACGTTGTATCAACCATTGCCATGTCTAAACACCTTTAGCCATCTACAAACCCAATTCACGACAATCTTGATTCATACCTACTTCTGGAGGTTTGAATAAATTAATTATTCTGGAAGTCAAAACATGCAAAACTAAAACAATAGTAAATAATTGACAATGATAGTAACACTTTACTCATAAATAAATCACAAATTTTATTCATCATCAAACGTCGATTACATTTTACAAGTTTCAGAAAAGGCTATCTAATCTGTAGAACTAATATTGTCCCTCAGCCCGATGCGCCTCGCATGCTGAAAATGCGTAACCCTCATCAGTCCCTTCGTAAGGGGATCCACAGGGTTCTCATCTGACGATATCCTCTTTGCCACGAGGAGTCCTTTTTCAATCTTGTGTCTTATGAAGTGATATTTTTTGTCAACGTGTCGGGATCTGCCATGATCTCTTGGTTCCTTGGCTAAGGCAACCTCACTATTACTATCACAGAAAATCTCCATAGGCTCCTTAATAGCTGGTACAACTCCAAGGTCTCCGATGAAGTTCTTCAGCCATATCGCCTCCTTCGCTGCTTCACTCGCTGCTATATACTTTGATTCACAAGTCGAATCAGCCACCGTCTCCTGCTTGGAACTCTTCCAAGAGATTGACCCTCCATTTAAGGTAAGGACCCAGCCCGACTGAGAGCGAAAGTTATCTCTATCAGTCTAAAAACTAGCATCACTATACCCTAATACTCTCAAGTCATCACTCCCACCAAGGGTAAGGATCCAATCCTTAGTCCTCCGCAGGTACTTGAGAATGTTCTTTACCGCGGTCCAATGAGCCTTGCCAGGGTTCCCCTGATACCCGCTGACCATGCTCAACGCAAAGGCCACATCAGGGCGGGTACAAGTCATAACATACATGATCGAGCCAACAGCGGAAGCATACGGTAATTGGCTCATCTTAGCTATCTCTGCCTCTGTACTCAGACTCTGAGTCTTACTCAGCTTGGCATTGCTTTGGATCAGTAAATCTCCTTTCTTGGAATTCTACACCATTTAGCTGTGGTGTCCTGGGAGGAGTCAATTGTGAGACAATCCCACACTCCTTAAGATAGTCAAGGAACTCGGTACTAAGATACTCACCACCTCGATCGGATCGAAGCATCTTAATGTTCCTGCCCAATTGATTTTCTACTTCCTATTTGAATTCCTTAAACCTTTCAAATGTTTCTGACTTATGTTTGATTAAGTAGACATACCCATATCTACTAAATCATCAATAAAAGTCACATAATACCGATTAGCATCCCTTGTGGCGGTTTTGAATGGACCACATACATCAGTATGTATTAGGTCCAACAAACCCTCACCCCTTTCACAAGTTCCAGTGAAGGGTGATTTTGTCATATTTCCAAGTAGACAAGATTCACAACTATCATCCGTTTTAAGGTCGAATGACTCCAAGACTCCACTCTTTTGGAGTTGGCCTATGCGTTTCTTGTTTACATGTCCAAGACGACAATGCCACAATGATGCTTTATCTAGGCTAGTAGAAGAATCAATATACAACACATTATTTCCTAAGTTGTCTACAATCGACACAGTTTCATACACACCATCACAAGGTAATGCTTTAAAATGAAACACATTTTTAAAGAAAGCATTAATACCACCACATTCATTATCAAACGAAAAGGTAAAACCTTGTTTGTACAAAGCATGAAAGGAAATAATATTTCTCGCCATTTTAGATGAGTACACACATTTATTCAAATCGAATTTTAACCCATTATTCAGCAACAAAGTATAAACTCCAATCTTGGAAACAGGTGAAGCCTTCCTATTCCCCATGATCAAGTTTATCTTCCCGTGCTCCACCTCCTCACTTCTTCTTAGGCCCTACAAATCAGAACATAAGTGAATACCACATCCTGTATCAAGCACCCAAGAGTTAGAATATGATGAGTAATTAGACAATATTGTGTAAATACCTGCATGGGTGGGTTTCACTTTCCCATCCTTTAGATCCTGCAAGTACTTAGGGCAGTTTCGCTTCCAGTGCCCCTTGTCCAGGCAATAGTAGCAATCAGCATCCTTGGGAATGGCAGAAGGAGTGACAGAACCGCTCTTGGTCTTCTATGAGGAGCCTTCAAGAGACTTTCCCTTGGTACCCTTCGAAGGGTGCTTCCTCTTTTTCCCTTTGCCTTGCCCGATAGCCAAAACAGGGGTAGATGTTGGAGTAGGAGTAGTAGAGGCAACAACCGCCTTGCCCTTAAGACCGGTTTCAACGGTCTTCAAGAGTCCTTGAAGTTTGCTAAGGGTAACTTCCTCCCTGTTCATATGATATGTCATACGAAAATGGTCATAACAAGAAGGTAAGGAGTGCAAAATGATGTCAATTGCCAACTCCTCAGGGAAGTTCACATTCAGCTTTTGCAAACGGTCCACATACCTTTGCATCTTTTGCATGTGGGCCGTGACGGATTCACCGTCCTTCATGCGGGTTGTTATTATGGAGGAGATTATTTCATACCGCTCCTGACGAGCACTCTGATGGTACCTTTCCATTAGGTCTTGGTGCATCTCAAAAGGGTAGAAGTCTTCATAGGAATTTTGGAGCTCGGCTGTCATCGTGGTCAACATGATGCATGCCACCTTAGTATCATCTCTCTCATGTGTCCTGAATTCAGCGATCTCCTTAGGAGTAGTAGAAGACTCATCAAGCTCTTTTAACTCCTTATCGGGGACATATTCCTTGTCCTCATAACGAGTAACCATCCTGATGTTCCTAATCCAGTCCATGAAGTTGGAACCATCAAAGATGACTCTCCCACAAAGATTCATGAGAGAGAAAGAACCAGTTGGGTTAGAGCCCGAAGAATTAGTGTTGGAAGACATCTGAAAGAAGAAAGCAAGTTTAGATTAGATATATAGATTCCTTAATAAGACACCCAAATGTAATATTAAGGCTAGGATCCAATCACAATATACTATACTTAGAAGAAGGATGCCGTAATCTAAGTAATTATATATTTGAAAGGTAGGTGAATGACGATTCACCAATTTCCACCATGAAAAACAAAATGAATTATTAGGTTTTAATTGGATTTCAAATTCCTAGATTCTTTTGAGATTCATTGAACTTTTCAATGGCATGTTTCAATCTGGATTGTGCCCTTCAAGTTTTGTGACTGGGATGCCGAGGATCACAAAACAAGGTGTGAATAACCATGCTAATTCACTTGGTACCCTTAATATTATCACCTAATCAATGTGTCGGTAAACCACACACACACTCCATTGATCTATGAAAAACATTAAGTCACCCTTCGTGATCTTTACTAGTCCAAGTTAGTGTGCCGGTTAACCACACACGCTCCACCAACGACTTGGTAAGGTACAAAGTGTGAATTCCATGGACTAGCACCATGTTCACATTTTTCCTAAAGTAACTAAGATTGGGAATTAAAAAGAGTTTAGTTACTTTATAATAATCATTATACTTTTAATGAGGATTTAAAGTCATTGTCCTACCCGTTCGGCTAACGACCCTCCACCGATCAAGGAAGCGGTGGGTGAGAGTGGACACCCATTAAGCTGCCATTTTATAGGCAACAACCTTATACCCCCCTTATAGACCGGCTTCGTGAATGAGGCCTATTAACGGTAGAACGACTTATTCTTATACATATATATAATAATTAACCATTAATGTTATAAATAGTATAAGGGTTGAATTTTAACTATTAAAACTCTAAGGGTTGGAATTAAAGTTTATTAAAGTGTATGAAACTTTACAAATTCCAAAACTTGAGGGCAAGTTTTGTAACTATCCAAAACTTTTCATTTCATAACTTATGAATTAAAGGTTCATAAAATGAGGACTCTTCATTTTCATGTAACTTATGTGTTTTAAATGTGTGTTTAAAAAAAAGTGACCTTTGGATATCCATAACTTGAGGAAAAATTATGGACTCCATTAAACACATAAATGATCAAGAATTAATTCTAAAAAATTCAGCAAATAATTCCTATCATCTTCTAAATTCATAAGAACATGAACATGATTATCAAAGTTTCAAGAATTATATGAACACATACAAAGCATGAAATTTTGATATATGCCATTGTAAATGGATTAGAACAACCATTACACCAACTAAAACAAGTTTTAAAACACCAAAACAGTTTAGGGTAATGTTTCTACTCCATTTCCAGCAACAAAAGTCGAAATTCTGCATTCTGGTCCTTCTACTCGCCGAGTGCACGAACCTACTCTGCGAGTAGGATGAATTTTGCCTTGAACTCGGCGAGTCCCCCCATGGACTCGGCGAGTCCATCAGCCAGACATCAACAATTTCAACCTTTTTCACTATTTTGCATCAAGTATCAAACAAGCAAGCCTAGGCTCTGATACCACTGTAGGGTTTTGAGCAATCTAACACTTCCTAAGTGTGCATGCAACCCTAATAAACCTTGGATCTATGTTTGTCTAAATACATGCGAAATAATAATTTTCCATGGTTCATAACCTATCTAACATGGCATGGGGTACTTTTAAACATAAAAGAATTAGATAAGATTACATACCTTTTGATGAGTTTGATTCCTTGGAGTTTGAGAGCCAAGCACCAATAGTGTGAATGCCTCAAATGGAAATCACAAATCACCACAAACACTAGGAAAACTTTGAGAGAGTGTATACACACTAGATCTATACAGTAGCGAACAACTAAAGTGTGGGGTTGTCAACCCCGTATAGATCTATACACAAACTCTCGCTCTCCCTCCAGGAGACTCTAGTTATAACTACAAAATTTAAGGTTGTACACTAGATAGGTACGGGTGAAAACGCGTCTCATAGGAGCGTTAACTAAATTTACGTGAACAGTGTATCACATTATTTACCGCTTTAAAATAATGTTTCAAGTATGTGTTTGATTACAAAACATTGGTGATAGAAATACCATTTGTTTTTATCAAAATGTCAAATATTCATGATTACCAGTTCGATGGTCATAGAATGTGTCGGGTGGCCCAATAAGAAATTCAATTGGCCTATAAGGCCCAATATGTATAAAATGAGTATAACAGACCCAATAAGCATGTAATGAGCATATAAAGCCCAATAGATGTGTACATGAGTATACCAGGCCCACTATGCATGTAAATGGGTATTGGAGGCCCAGTAAACATGTAAGTGGGTATTTTCAGCTCATTTTGATAAAATGACATTTATGGCCCATTTTTGCTAGAAATGACATTCTCGTCCCATTCTTGATAGAAATGACAAATTTAGTCCATAAAGGCTAAAAATTACATTTTAGGCCCATAAAATTGTGAATTTCCAAATAAGGTCCATTTTTTTTATGGAAAATGACATCTATGGCCCATTTAGCCGAGAATTTACACTTTTGGCCCATTTTAACCGTATTTTTCATTTAAAGTCCTCTTTTATGAAAAATGACACTTTTGGGCCCATAAAACTGTATATGTACAAATAAGGCCCACAAACCGTATATTTTCAAATAAGGCCCATAAAACCGTAAGT
This sequence comes from Lactuca saligna, assembly GCF_052625555.1. Classification (NCBI taxonomy): domain Eukaryota; kingdom Viridiplantae; phylum Streptophyta; class Magnoliopsida; order Asterales; family Asteraceae; genus Lactuca; species Lactuca saligna. Next base: position 50,675,074 of record NC_136418.1, on the reverse strand, counting down.
TGACAAATGAAGCCTAATAAAACCGTAAGTTGACAATTAAGGCCCAGTAAAACCGAAAATCATCAACTTAAGCCCATTAAACCGAAAATGACTCCAAAAGCCCATTTTGTTTATCTTTAGTGTAAAAAATGCCCCTTTATGTACATTCTTTGGATTTCTAGTAACCTTTACATGTTTAATCTTTTCAACATAATACAAAGTTACTTCTAAGAGTTTGCATACAAATATCACCAATATTTGGAAGATATTTCGAATTTTGTGAGTGTTTATCAAGCTTTCATGGCATATTCATACCATATAACATGACAATACACACGTACATGCATAAATACTTAAATTTAACACAAAACGAACTTGTATTCTCCCCCTAAACATAATAAAAACCGAAAACAAGGGAGTATAAATCTCACCTTGGGTGATGGATCGATTTTTGATGAAGAAATGAATGAGAATGAAGGTGTTTTCGGCCTTGGAGTGTTCCTTTGGGAAGAATTTCGAACTTAGGAAGTTCTAGGAAGCTTAAAAATGAAATGAAGGTAGTCATGAGAGTAAATCCTTAACACAAAATGGAATAATTCAACTTGAGTTTATATGATCTTACCACAAGTGTGAAGCTTAAAGTGATCTTCTTGAACACACACAACTCACAAATTTTGAAGAGGTAAAAGTGAGAGAGTTCTTAAGAGTTTAGAGAGAATTTAGAAATGAAATAAAGCTTGAGATGGAGGGTGGATGGGCCAAGAATAAGAAGAGGAGGGAGGAGGTGGCATGGTGGTCATAAGTTGGTGCATGGAGGAATGTTAGATAATGACATTGTTATTTGGTGGTATTAGTGAGGTGTCACCTTACTAATCACCATATTATTTTTTTATTAAACCTAAAAACTGGAGAGGGGAGGAAAAGAAAAGGGTATTGGGCTTGAATACGAATCGAGAATATATTAGCCTAATAAAGATTTTCGGCCCATTAGGCCCACATAGGTGTTTACGGTCCAAAATGATAAAAGGAATGGGTTTTCGATCCATATAATTAAAGAAGATGGTTTTCGGCCTAATAAGGCCCATGACGAGTCTTATGGCCCAAAATGCTATTGATTATTGAATGTGGGTCCAACTAGGGACCAAATGAGGTTTCTTAGCCCAAAAGAATCAAGTTGAGGGTTTATTGGTCCATTAGGCCCAATAAGAGGATCCTGGTCGAATAAGAGTTTGAACCGGGAAGTTAGGGTTACAACCCAAAGTCGAGTGAATGTAGTCCATTGAATTAGGTTTGGAGCTTCACGAGCGAGTTTTGATTTGAATAATTGTTTTTGAATGAATAACATGTATAACATCGTACTTAGGGTTACAAGATAGATCAAAAGTTAGTTACACATGAGCATAATACCTAGCCGTAAAATGCTAGTTGTGACAGTTTATTTAAATAAATTATAAAATCAAGGGGAATATTGACTTTTTATGTAAGACAGGGACCAAGCAAGTAACAAAAACAAACAGTAGGGACCTTTCGAGTTAGAAAAATAAGTTAGGGACCAAACATCCAAGTTACCCTAAACCATAGGGACCATTCGTGTAATTTACCCTTATAATAATAACACTTCTGTGAGTAAATTGGTATCAAAACCGGGTGACAAGAAAATTTAATTTTATTAAATACAGTTAATAAAGTATAATGGTTCTACTACAACAGAAAAATTATACTTTTTGTAAAAACGGTTAACAAACTATATCAATTGATTCTTCTTTTTTCGCTCAAATGACTAATCTTCAATTTGCAATAAGTGTAGAAGCATGATAGTTATGTGTGTATGGCTGGTTCATATCATATAATTTAATTGATGTTTAAATTTATTGCCGCTTTGAAGTGTTGTCCATTTTTCCCTCGGTGCCTTATTCTTCAGTTTTTGGGTTATTAGTGGTAATTATTATTTCTATGATTGCATGTAGCAACTGACTTTGAAGAAATTGAAGAATCCTTTAAAAGTCAGCATGATCAATAGTAATATTTTCCTGGAATAATATATTATAAGAACAAACATGATTTTTAAAGGTTTATATAACATAATTATCTATGATACAAGCCTTAACATGTTCCTTTACAAAATGCCTTTTAAGCCTTAAATTGTTTTTCCTACTAGGAAATAGTTCGTCCACACGAGTGTCATTGTATATGGACATTCATGTTTATACCACAAAACATAAAACGGTTCATGATAATGGACATTTTATTTTACCGTTATTGCCTTAAAGGCTTAAAGCACCCGGATTTCCATTTGTATTCAAAAAGCAAGTGAAAGTGATCGCACTTTCAAGAAAGGGAACAAAATTTATTTTGTCGCTGAACTTTTTTAATGGCTTTACGAGGGAACAAATTTTATTTTGTCGGGTCAATTAAGTCATTATGTCAATTGTGAAGGGGTCAACCGGTCATATTCCTGCCACATGTGTTACTTAATCCCCTGCCTTGCTGACTGTGTATGCTATGTCATTTACTAATAGTTTAACTTAAATGAGATCTTTTCCCATCTATTGTTCACCATTCACCACTTCCAGCTCGTTTGATAAACCTTTACTTTCGTTATGTCTCCTCAAACCTCAAACATGGATCCCGTATTCGTCCAAGTCGATGTGCATTTCCATAGAATCTTTGCAAAATACCCCATACGCTACACCGGGGGGATATCTCAGAGGTTATCAAACATCGATTTCGTAGGCATGGACAAGATCGGGTGTTATGAATTTATCGAAAGGTTCACCAGAGAAAAGTGTACGAAGCTCTATTACTACCAACCAAATATTCATTTTCCAAAAGGTCTGACCTTAATTTTGAATGAGTTTGATTATGTTGATTTTATAGCAATAGCGTATGAATGTGGTGCTATACTGCCCATGTATGTAGACCATTTTGGTAATACTAGCATGCATGAATGGTTGGAAGAACACAAAGAAGAGGTAGTTGATAGCATAGTGGAAGAAGTTCTTGATGGTTTAGGAATAGTTAAAGAAATTAAGACAAGTCATTTAGATGACGAGGATGAAAATGAAATGAAGATAAGATGAGGACGACCTTGGGGCTGAGGATGTGGATGCTGATGAAGATGAGGATAACCATAACAGACCTTATTTTATCAAAAAGGATAATGGCCTTGATGTCGAAATGGGTGACAACGCAACTTTGGGGGGCCCTTTGGAAGAAGCCATGGATGAGGATGAAGATGTTTTACCTCAGTTGCCAAACATTTTCAATGAAAAGCTTCACTGGAAGGAGCAGGGACCTCTGCAACTATGCTATTGCAAATGGTTATCAATTATGTTTCGTGAAAAATGATAGTAGACGGTTGCTAGCCAAATGTTGTGATGGAAAATGTACATTTAGGGTTTGATGCTCATGGATGAGTGATTATAAGTCTTTCCACATTAAGTCTCTTATTAGTGAGCACAATTATTCAAAGAATTTCAAATTCGGATTAATTGTAACTTATAGATGGATACGTACCCACTTTACCTAACAATTTTTCAACAATCAGAAGTTGAGTGTCAGATTACTAAAAGTGGATGTGAAAACCAGTTGTGGCATTGTTGTAAGTATGAGTCAGTGTAGGAGAGCCAAGAAGTATGCATTGAGTCTAGTTGAAGGCACAATTGCAGAAAATTATGCTAGAATATGGTCTTACGGTGAGGAGATTAAAAGATTAAATCCTGGTTCCAATGTTAAAAATTTATGGATACAATGCCTGATGGTAAGAATTACTTCAACAAGATTTACATATGTTTTGAAGCAGTCAAAGAAGGGTGGTGTGGAGGGTGTAGATGGATCATTAACTTAGATGGTTGTTTCTTGAAAAGGTTTTGCCAAGGTGAGTTGCTGTGTGCTGTTGGTAGGGATGCTAACAATTGAATATTCCCAATTGCTTGGGTAGTTGTATGTGTGGAAAACAAGGAGAATTGGAAATGGTTCATTGAAAATCTTGCAGAAGATTTTCAATGTTGGAATGATGGAAGTGGTTTGGTCTTAATTTCTGATCAATAAAAGGTATGGTTGTAAAGTATTTAACATATTTTAATAAATAATATAATAAATATTTATATTTCTAACTTCACCTATTATTGATACATATGCAAGGTTTGGTTGAGGCAGTCATAGAAGTATTCCTAGCAGCAGAACATAGGCAGCATGCTAGGCACACACACACACACACACACATATATATATATATATATATATATATATATATATATAAATTTTAGAAAGAGGTTTAGTGGAGTCAAGTTTGAAAATTTGTTTTGGAGAGCAAGCAAGGCAAAAACTAAAGCACATTTTAACACAACCATGAAAGATATTGAAAAGTTGAATCCTGAAGCGGTTAAGAATCTAATGGATAGAGATCCAAAGACTTGGTCTCTATTTTTTTAGAGTTCACCATTCATGTGAATCTGTGGAGAATGGATTTTGAGAGAGCTTTAATAGTGCCATTTTGGATGCTAGGAAGAAACCTATTATCAACATATTGGAGGACATTCGTATATATGTGATGTAAAGGATGGTCACTGTAAAACTCACAGGTCAAGGATGGAATCATTATTCTGTTTGTCCAAACATCAGAACAAGATTGAATATTCTCCAAAATGAGCAAAGGTATGCACACTTTTATTTCATACATAACTTACCTCTGTCAACTCAAAAATTTGCATTGCTTTATGTAGGCATTGGCAGGTTGTGTCTTGTGGGAGTATGAAGTTTGAAACAAGGAATATGGATGAGTCATACGTTATCGATGTTATAAAAAAGGAATGCAGTTGTAGGTTATGGAAACTAAATGGGTATGGTTGTATTCATTCAGTAGCTACATTATTGTTTTTAAATGTAACACCTGATGGGCCATATGTAGGCCCTTTGTACCTGGCAGCCTTCTTCCGTAATACTTACAAAAAGTCTATTAGTGGCATGAGTGGGATGATCATGTGGCTTTCAACAACCTTTACACATAATTGCCTCCTTTAAAAAGAAGAATGCCAGGCAGGCCTAAAGTCAAAAGAGTAAGGGATGCTTCTGTCTGGAAAACAAACTGTTTCAAAGGCAAGAAAAAATGTTTCTTGTGGCATATGCAAACAGAAAGGGCACAACAAGACCACTTGCACTCAAGTGCTAACTCCACCTAAAACTAAAGTCACTAAAGACAAAAGACATGCAAACACAAGAATTAGTTAATATGCAAGCGGGTGGAGAACATGTTGTTATGGGTGATGCAGTTGAGCCACAAACTGATGAAGTTATGAGAGTAAATGAATCTAAGCAACTGGTGAGGGTTAATAAAGATGAGGAACTAGTCAAGGTTAATCAAGTTATTAGGCAAGTGAATACTACAGGTCATCCAAGCAAGATGAGAAAGTCAGAGAGAATTCTTAAACTAAAGCTTGCTAAAAGAGTTGAAGGTGAAGGTGGTAGTGTTGGATCGCTAACGGAGTTAGATTAATTACATTTGTAATTGTGTGTCTGTTATGTGGATTGAACAAGGGAATTTATGTTTGCTACGTTGATGTATGTTATAAAAATCTTAATGTTTGATATTTGGATGTGTGTTTGTATAGTATTTCATGTTATTATTAAAGTGGAGGTATTTTGGTCATATGAATGAGTTAATACAATACATGTATGGTATTTGCATGTTATTATTAAAGTAGGGATATTTTGGTAATATGAAACAGTTAATACAATATGTGTATGGTATTTGAATGTTATTATTAAAGTAGGGGTATTTTGGTCATTTGAATTAGTTAATACAATATGCGTATGGTATTTGCATGCTATTATTAAAGTAGGGGTATTTTAGTCATTTATATCAGTTAATACAATAGGTGTATGGTATTTCATGTTATTACTAATGTAGGGGTATTTTAGTCATTTATATCAGTTAATACAATAGGTGTATGGTATTACATGTACTTATTAAAGTAGGGGTATTTTAGTCAATCAAAGAAGTTAAATTACATACAATCCCTCGGTGTATTAGTCTCATTTTAATTGGTAAAAGAGGGCATGTGAATGTTAGTTTAGGGGTATTTCTATCATTTTAATTAGTTAAAGAACTAGGGGTACTTCTGTTATTATTTTTTATTTTAATAAACCGATTAGGGGATTAGAGGCAATTTATATTATGTGACTTAACCCACTAGGGGTATTTCAGTCAATATTTATTATGTCACTAAACCCACTAGGGGTATTTTAGTTATAAATTTATTATTTGACTTAACCAAGTAGGGGTATTTCATTTCTTACAGGCAATTATTCAAAGTGGGTAATCACAAATACAACAAAAAACCACTTTTCATTGTTTTCCATTTCTAGGTATACGCAACGACAAATCTGGGTATTAGATTCTTCATTTTTGTCCCATGTCCCCACAAACACACATTGGGGTTCATGTTTTAATGGTATTAAACATTTGATTGTTGGTCCCAAGAACAAAATCAACATAAAAAATGCCTACTACTTCACGACACATGCAAATTTACATCTATAAGAGTAATCCATTTATAATAGGAACAAGTAAACTTAATCAACATTTCATTGATGGGTTTCTGCATCTTTACATATATAGAAAAAGTTATAACATGATTTCCACAACTACCTAAGTACATACGAGAAGCATCACCTGTGACTTCCATCAAAATATTGACCATCACAACAAAACCACCAAAAACTACAACCAGAAACCAAAAGACAACTAGCAAAACCTAATAAGGAGAATAAATAAGATGTACATCAAACAAAATAGAAACCTAAGATTGAAATGTTTAACCTACAGTTCTTCTATCATTTATAAAACCTGTAGGTTAAAACCCCCACAATAGCAACTACAAAAACCCTAAAGACCCATTTGACTTTCTTTGACTTCTTTTTTCCCAGAACAATGTTGACATATGACGCTTGCATTGAACAAAAATGATTCTTCAAATCAGCAACCATGTTAGATAGATCGAGTTGACCAGCCCTAACATCATCGACTTCATGATTTAGGGTGTCCATCTCTCTAGTGAGGTCGCGTTGTAGTTCACGAAGGTCGTTTGCAATCTCTTCCTTCACATGTGACACCTCCAACTATGTCTGCAACAAATTTATCGCCATGTCTTCATTTGTGACTCCATTCGATATATTTTCTGCCATGTGTCGATTGTAGTTGGGTGACCAACTGTGATCTTGAGATGATCGTGAAGGCATCGTTTCTGCGTTTGCCGTTTGGTATCGAATTTTAGGGTGCATTCGGGGTAACCAGGTTATGATTTGTGCCATTTTAGGGCACAAGCTTCACATTTTATACGGAGGTGGGTGAACAGTGTGGACTTCGTCTGTATGCTTCACATTCCAAAACGACGTCGTTTGGGTCCAATACTTTAAATAAAATGTTGCCATGTCATCGATGATGTGTCAAATTGGGACCATGTGGCATGGTTACCGGGTATAATAGGTTAAAGGGACTAAATTGCTAGGTTGCAACACAATTCGTTCCATCATAAAGCCACTAAAAAGGTTTAGTGACTAAAAGTGTAAACCCTAGAAACTTCGTAGGTCGTATGTGTCATTTTCCCTTCAATAAAGTATAAAATCCAATGAGTAACCAACACTATACAAGGAAAGTAATAAGATTTACTATAAATGGTGGCATTACCACATTTCTCTGCCCTAACAGGGAAAACCGGCTTCCATAATTCTCATGCAAAAACAATAAGTAAAAACACATCAAACCATTAAAGCAGAAGATAAAATGATAAAATCAGTGTAAAAAGCACAGGTCATCATTTTCACAGGCCATAATGAAACCCGGAAGCCTCATGGGCTTCTTTTTCGCTTGATTGTTGACGCATCTATGGAGGAATTCATCGAGCATTCTACCGGCTAAAGAAATACTTGACATTTTTTGTCCTTGATACTATGGATTCCTGATATGGTAAAATCTAAATATATGGCACATGGCATATTTATATAGATGTTTAGTTAATAGTTATCCCAATTGTACGTATGCAATGCATCTATAAAAGTTTACAAACATAATCCAATTCAAATGCGATTTGACTATCTTACACAAAATAAAAGTTTGCTACTTTTATGTTTATTTGATCAATTGGTCCTAAATTTCCATAAAATGTGTTGTTTTATCTAGCTTTGCAAGTAAAAGAAAGTACATAAATGACTGATTATAAGATAACTAGAGATATTGTCAGTTATTAATTATTATATAATTACCTTTTTATGTTTATGATTGTCATAGATGTATTCTGGTTTTCAACAAACTAATTGGAGTTGATTTGTGGAAAAAAATCCAAAAGAAGGAACTAAAGTCATGTAAAAGGAAATGGTACCTTTGATGCACAAATCATATAAATCCAAGAATGGTACTTGATTTTTTGAAATAGATGAAAAAAAGAGAGAGGAAACTTAAAATCTTTAATGTAAGATTTGGATTTTAATGAATAAAACCATACCATAGTAGGTATATCACTACCATTTACTTGATCATGCTCGTTTCTTATGTCACCATTAGCAGAATGATTTCCACCTGCAAAAAAGGTGCTATCTGTACAAATTATTAGAAGAAAGATACATATATGCTTACAATCAATACACACATACACACAATCAGTACCTCTACAGAAGGCAAGGATTAAACTGGATGTGATAGCGTCCCCACAAGCCTTCATTGCTGCTTTCATGACATCTTTCCTGTTTCAATTCAATATCATTTAGGAAATCCCTAATATCTAAAATAACTCTACATTAAATATTCTATGTTAGTGCTTTGTGTATGAAAGAGATTGACTACATTGACCCATGCTGATCGTAACCAACTCCCATTTCAACAAACAATAGTGTAATAGAAGAATTAGGAATAACGGATTGGAGCATGGCGACAGGAAGATCATTTTAAAGTCTTGAATAGTTTGTCAAAAAAACCAAATAAAATTTATCATTTAGACCTTATTTTTATTGTTTATAATAAGTTTTTAGCTATGTTAGGCTAAAATATCATAGATTTCAGTTTCACATCAACTCGACTTTTTGTGCAAGTAATCATTAGGCTTGATTTTTGGTTGTGAATTCTGTTTAGTTCGATCAGATTTTGTATTTAAATGAATGCTTAATTTTGATTCAGTTTTTGTTGGCAACTTGAATTGTTATTAGATCATTATGTTGTCTTAAAATCCGTAATTGCTGTATTAAACCGGTAATAAGTAACGAATATAATATTGGTTGTGTGCAAGGATTTAACTCTAATATAAACTGATTGAACAAGTTTTTATGCTTCTGAGCCTATGAGAAGTTTTGAACTTTACTGGGACTTTTTATGCTGCTATTAATGTTGCTTTTCTAGATTAATTAAGAGCTTGTTTGATTTATTTAGTAGAAAGTAAGGTTTAATTCAAAGAGCATTGTAATGCCCCGATTCTCAGGTATTGTTAATATGAGTTTTTGGATTAGGCCCTACTCGACGAGTTGGTTTACCTACTCATCGAGTAGCAGCGAGAAGGATCGCAGGTTAAGTGACCTACTCGACAAGTCCATATTGGGACTCGACGAGTAGGAGCTGGCAAGTGAAACCCTAATTCCCTGGGTTTGCACCCCTATTTAAAGGGACCTTAGCCTCCCTTGGACCTCCTTACAGTTCCAAAGAACCCTTGAGAGCCTTATTCGTGTGTGTGCGTTATGTGTGTGTTTGAAGCTTGAAAGAGAGTCCTTGGAGGAGAAGGAGATTGAAGCAATTGGAGTGTGGGAATCAACACTCATCCCAGATATCAACTTCAAAAGGTACCCAAACCGTCATTCTCCTTATAGATCTCCTTTTTTGGGGGAGTTTTAGGGTTTTTTTTATGGAATATCAAGTTGGTATGATGAGCTCTGGGCTAGATCTGAAGTTGTAACTTTAGATCTGGACTCCCTTTGGATTCTAGAAGCATAAAGTCGCAACTTTAGTCATGATTGAGGTCCCCTTTGTGCATAAAGACCCATCAATAGCTTAGATTCTCCATTTTGAGCCTTTAAAGCCATGCATGCACGTAAATTTTGCAACTTTACGTGATAAGCATGCCCTAGAAGCTTGGATATGTGATTTGGAGCCGCTGCATGGATCAAAATGGATCTGTATGGAAGGAGGACTGAATGGACTCGGCGAGTCGCAAGGTCGACTCGGTGAGTCGCATGAAGATGGCTATTAAACTCGATGAGTTGGTTGAACAACTCGGCGAGTCCGATGAATATTGTCATGAGACTAACGAGTCGAAGAGCAAATCGGCGAGTCAGATGAGTTTAACCAAGAATATGTTCGCAAGTATATCAGTTGAAGTCGCAGGGAGGGAACTCGATGGGTGGCCTTAAGGTCTGATCGGGATTCAAAGGAACTCGACGAGTCACCTCGATGACTCGTCGATTTGGATTGTGCCTCAAGGGACTCGGTGAGTAGCTGGTGTACTCGACGAGTTGAGGTCAACATGGACTGTTGACCTTGACTGTGGACTTTGACCTTGATCAGGGGTTGACTATTGGGTTATGGAGTACCTTATAAGGTTAAAGACTTATGCGTATATTGAACTATGGTTATAGATGGTGGGGCATGTGTTGAGTGATCCGAGAGTTCGAGTTTACCTTCCGATTCGACATCTGCGAGGTGAGTTATCCTCACTATATCGATAGGGTCTACGGCACCAAGGCCGACCCTTTAGTTGTTATTGTTATGGTATGCTACATGTGGTTATGATATGTTAGTGTAACATCCGAAAGTCAGAATCAAGAGTTCAGGGGGTAAAAGTGTAAGTTGGAAGAAAGGAACTCGACGAGTAGGAGCTTCAACTCGTCGAGTCTAAGCAGGTGCCGGACACATGTTAAGTGACCGGACTTGCCGAGTCAGAGGCTGGACTTGACGAGTCCGTGCTGAAATGAGAAACCCTAATTCCTGGGGTTTTCACCCTATATAAGGAACCTTAAGCCCCACCCCATCCTCTTTAGCACCCCCTTTGATATCCAGAAGCTTTCCCCATCATTTTCAAACCCTAATTTGAGAGTGAGAGGGATTTATGTGTTTTGTGGAGCTTGGAGAAGAAGGATAATTGAAGCAAGAGTTGGTGGGATCATAGAGGAGCAAAGTGGATCTGATTTCTTTGCTTGTTGGCATCAGATTAAAGGTAAAAAGCTGTTGCCTTGGCTGGTTGTGCTTAGTTTGTTGATGAATGAAGTTTTAGGGCCAAATTGTCATATATGAATCTCTTTTCGAGTTTTGGGTTCAGATCTATGGTTGCTACTACAGATCTAGACTGGTCTTGACTCATGAATCTGGAAAGTGATAGCTTTGGGGTTTGTTTGAGAGTTTCCTTGGCTTAAACCTTCATTTTAGCTTGTTTAGAGCTTGTTAAACCTTGCGTGCACGTGAAGTTGGAAACTTTATGTGTGAATTTGGCCCTAGGAGTCCAGATCTATGTATTGGAAGCATTGGAATGGCCTGAAATCGTCTGGATGAAGATGTTACGTCTGGACTCAGCGAGTCACATGGGTGCACTCGGTGAGTTGTATGATTATGTGCATGGACTCGACGAGTTGGAAGAACAACTCAGCGAGTCTGTTGAAGATTGCCTTGGACTCGGCGAGTCTGGTCGTAAGGTCCTAACCTTTTTGGTTGAGCGGTGAATCGGTGAGTCGAGGGACGACTCGGTTAGTTGAGCAGGAAGTGACTCAGAGTTGGTTGGACTCGGCGAGTCTTGGGGCGACTCGGCGAGTTGAGTCGTGGATTGGGTGTTTCTGACTATAGGGAGTCGACGAGTTAGCGGGTTGACTCGGCGAGTAGAGTCGATCAGGAAGGTTGACTTTGATTGAGGACTTTGACTTTGACCAAGAGTTGGCCAGTTGAGTTCCATGGGTATTTTGGTAATTATTGGTATTTATTGAGTTCAGTCTTTTGGTATTAGAAGTGGTGGAGTTCGTGTCGGAGGTTGGAGCAGCGTGATCTTATCGTTTCTGTCATCAGTGGCGAGGTGAGTTATCCTTACTATATCAACAGGGTCTACGGCACCAAGGCCGACCCTTTATCGGATTCTAATCCGGGTATTGTTGTTATGTTATTGTTTTGCTATGTTTGCATCCTGGTAGTTAGGATGGTATATGTTAGAGACTTGGTTAAGGTCGGTAATCTGGTATATAGGATGATGCTATGCTAGTGACCGGTTAGATCGGTATCCTGGTTAGGATGATGTTATGTTATGTGATCTGCTAGATCGGTTTGATCGGATGTGAATTGTTACATGATTGTATGTATATGTGCACATGGTTGTTGGACTGGGGTTAGGTTGAGGCGGGTCCTGCTTTGTGATGTAGGCCAACATACCCAGGGGGACCGGTTATCCCAAAGGCCCAGCGAGCGGTGCGGATAGGCTGTAGGCCCCAAGTGGGCGGACTAGATGTGCCGAGGCTTGGGGAGTGGACCAGGTCGACTGAAGGCCCGGTGCGGGCGGACCAGTGATACTGTAGACTCAGAGAGTGGACCAGGTGGATTGAAGGCCCGGTGCGGGCGGACCAATCACACTGTAGGTTCGATGTATATGGCTAGACTCGGAGGGTGGACCAGGTGGACTGAAGGCCTGGTACGGCGGACCAGTCACACAGTAGACCTGAAGTGCATGGTTGTTCTATGTTCTGTTATGATATGACATGTTATGTGTATGGTATATGTGGTTGGTATTTTGGGGGTATCTCAATAAGCTTTCGGGCTTACAGTTGTGGTTTAAATGTTTCAGGTACATCAGGAGACCGTGGCAAGGCAAAGACGTGATCGTACCGCTCCTCATGTTTATGTTTTATGATATGGTTCTGGGAAGACTCTGATAATAATTGTATTGAAAACCTTTTTGTAATAACTTAACGAAACTAGGTTGTTTTTGAAAAGTTTAAATTGGTTGGAATTTTTAGAGTGTTATAGTTAGATCGGTATCCAGATAGACAATATGTTGTCATGCTCTTATGATCCGTTAGGATTGATATGTTAGTGACCTAGTTAGGTCGGTGTTTTGGTTATGAGAGATTACCATGATCGATTATCTGTGAGATAGTTATATCTGATATTTGTACATGTACGGGTTGATGTGCTTTTTTATCTGATTAGATTGGCGTCCTGGTAATTAGGACAATATTATGTTAGTGACCTGGTTTAGGTCGGTGTCCTGGTATATAGGATGATGCTATGTCAGTGACCGGTTAGGTCGGTATCCTGGTTAGGATGTTGCTATGCCTTATGATCTGCTAGATCGATTTGTTTGTCTATGGATTGTTATGTGATTACCTGTTATATGGGCACATGGTTATTTGCTTGTGGTTGGGTTGAGGCGGTCCTGCTTTGTGCTGAAGGCCAATATACCCTATGAGCTGTCCGGGGAGACTGTAGGCCCACTTGGCGGACCAGTCATGCCGAAGGCTCGGGATGGATTCAGATAGACTGTAGGCTCGGCAGGGCGGTCTGGTCAAGCCGATGGCCCAGTATGCATGTTGATTGATTGATTATTACTGATGTGGTATTGTCAGTGTGGTATTGGTATTTTGGGGGTAGCTCAGTAAGCCCTCGGGCTTACAGTTTTTAGTTTACTGTTTCTGGTACTTCAGGAGATCGTGGAAAGGCGAAGGCGTGACCGTATCGCTCCTGATCCTTATGTTATGATTTTTGGGACACTCTGATGGAAAATGATTTGAAAACATTTTGTAAACAATGCTGTGTGGTTTTTATTTATGATTTAAAAAGTTTAAATTTGGTGTGAATTTATGGATGCTACAAGCATGTTGTGGGTAAACAATTTGGTAAAAGAAGATTATTAAATTTTGTTAATGATTTTTAGTCAGTTTAGACAGTGCACAATTTAAACAATAAAGTCGAAGATACTTGCATGATTAAGTATAATACCCATTTTTAAAGGAACTAATTTAATACTTTCATTTTTAGAATTTGGTTACACTGGTTTTCCATGACATAATTTAATGCTTTCATTTTGAGAATTTGGGTTGTTCGCGATGTAATGGTAAGGATCACCAGGACTTGGCAACCATTTATAAGATAGCGTATCTTTTTAGTCGCTATGACGTGGACATGCAATGACCATGACTTAGTGATGGCAGAATGCAAAAACCTAAATTTCTAGGCATAAGGCCTTATTTAAAGGAAGTGATGACTAAGGTTTCCTCAACCCTCGACATCCATCACCTCGAAAGTGCTATTGATCAAACCCTAGCCTCCTTGTGCATCTTCTAGACTCTTTGTAAGTCCTCAAGTTTCCATCTTTTTGGTCCCTTCCTTTTAGATCTAGGTTTTGATGCTTATTATTCATGGTTTTGATGATTTTAGTGGAAGGATTCAATAAAGTTTGAAACTTTATTGATCGTTAAGTTCACAAAACGGGTAGGTGCTTCAGATCTTGATTGCTATGAGGCTTTGAATTCATGCATGGGGTTATGACCCCATTTCTTCCATTTTGACCTAGATAAATGAATGACATGCATTGGACATGCATGTCCACAAAGTCATGATTTTTATGGTCCCTTATGAAATGAGGATGCCTTCGGGAAGGTTTGAGAAAAGAACTTTATGTCTTGAGAGCTTAATCAATTAAGTTGTTTTCAGACAGACATCATGACGTGGCTTGATGCTTGCCATGACGTGATGGGGAAAGGAATCATGAATGTTTTGTTGGTTTGCTGCCACGACATGGTGGCATGTTTTCCATGATGTAGTTGTGGGGATAGTCGTGACTAAGTTAGATAACCACGATGTGGCTAGTGGTTGGCCACAACGTCGAGATCGTTGACCTGTTGACTTTAACCTAGTTGAATTTTGGTCAAATTGGTAATTTAGGTAGTAGACTAAGGGAATGATCTCATATGATTCTCTAGTTGGTGTGTTGGGCCATCCTTCCGACTGTACGAGCTGTAGTCTATTCGACATCGACTGTGAAGTGAGTCTTGTCACTATACTATGTAGGATGCAAGATTGTCTTTGTGACTTTTGCATGGAAGACCATGGGAGGGCCATGGTAGTTGTATGGAAGACCATGGAACTAATATGAAAGACTATAGGAGGACCATGACCCTTTTGTGATAGACCATGGGAGGACCATGAAATTTGTATGAACTACCATGGGAGGCCCGTGACAACGGTATAGAAGACTATGAGGGGACCATATCAATTAAGACTACCTGAGGACTACATCATCAAGTGAATGTAAGACTGTGGGAGGACCACAAAATTTAAATGTTCTTTACTGATTGTATGTGGTAAATTTGACTTAAACATTTTGAGCATTCTCATGAAGCTTTGGATTTCAAGGGATTACTTGGAGATCAATGGAGCACTTGGGGGTCATTAAACATGTAACAAAGGAACGGATCATCTGACAAGAGAATGTACCATCTACCAAAGGAACAAATCAAGTCTCAAAGGACTGAATCTTCGAAAGGGGGTATAGATCACCTTGGAGCATCGATACGCCATCCATGATCAAGATTCTCCATTCATAGGCTTGGATGCGCCATCGAGGCTGAAGGTGCACCATCCAATGTCTAGATGCACCACCTGGGAAGCAAGTGCACCACTCATTAAGCTTGATGCACCATTCATGAAGGAAGTGTGCCAACATAGAAGAGGATGCACCATTAATTGTACAAGATGCACCATCTTGGTGCAAGGTGTGCCATTTGTGTCCTTAATGAGGCATGGTATCCCTCGATGAACAACGTATGCTATGAAGTCCTCTACGATGCTCAAGATTGTTCAAGGATGCTCAGAAGATGAAGATTCTCAAGGAATAGACCATGATGCACCATTATGATGGATTATGTGCCACTAGTGTTTATGATGTGCCACTTGTGCATCATGATGCTCCACTATGGCTCATGGTGCTCCATCATGTGCTTTGCTAATTCTCATGTGTTGTGTGTCATCGATGAATGTTCTAGAAGTTACTACATAGCGGACTTTGATTAGTTGACACAATTCATGGACCTATGGGCCTATTAGGGTTTTAGGTATGATCCCTTCCGTATAAATAGGGATGCTTGCTAGTCATTTGAAATGACTTGAATTCTAGATTTATAGGCGAATCTCTATGAAATTGTACTTGTAACCTTTTTTTAAGAGCTCATAATGTAACATCCCGTTTTAAGTAAAGTAATCAGATATTAAATCAGGATCCTCGGGAAGTAATTATTATTATGATTTTATATTATTTGAGCCTGAAATCGAATAATAATTAATAAAGTGTTGGTTTTGGGAAGTCAAATGACAAGATTTGAACTCTAGGGGTTAGATGGTAACTTTTGGGACTTCATTTGAAAAGATTTTGAAGGCTAAGGGGGCTATTGGTAAGTATTAGACTTAATTTGTAAAGAATCTCAGGAGGCTGGGTTTAAAAGGTAAATATTGGCCTTATTTTGAAAGAAATGTCTGTTGGATAAGGTGTCTAAGTCCATAACTATTTCTGGTATGTACTTGACCCGACCCGGCATGGTCCATTTAGGTTGCATGGCACCATGCAATTGGATAGACTAAATTAGAGAAATAACACTTGGAGATTATTAATATATTATAAGTTCTAATATATTAATAATATTATTTGATTAGTATGATCAAGAATTAATTTAGAATTAATTAAGTGATCAAAAGATAACTAATTAAATATATGGGTTGATTATGTAAATCATCCATATCTTGTATAGTGGACTAAGAGGCTCCATGGATTATCAAGTTGGGTTCTACCCATAGGATGCTCCATGGGAGTTACAAACCCATGGGTCATGGAAATGAAGAGTCATGATACATTAGGGTTTAAATGGTGTAACCCTAGATGTGTCAACACTATATAAAGATCTCATTCTCCATCAAAATCGGCTACACTAAGGAAACAAGAGGGCTTGGCCGATTTCAAGAAATGTGTGTTCTCTCATAAGTTTTTCCAAGAGCATTTGGTGTTGTGTGAAGCATTTGAGGCATCACACTTGGGGTTCTAGGCTCACAAGGTTTCAAGGAACACAAGCAACAACAAGGTAAGTTATTCTATCTATCATATAAGTTAAAATTGTTCCCCATGTATGCTAGATAGGAATATAGCCTTGGAATTCAACTTTGCATGATAATTAGACAAACATAGATCCAAGGTTATTAGGGTTGCATGTACACTTAGGAAGTGTTAGAATGCTCAAAACCCATTAGTGGTATCAGAGCCAGGTTTGTTTGCTTTTTATTTGTGCTTAAAAGTTGAAAAAAGTTGAAAATCTTGCTGTCTACGAATGGACTCGTCGAGTCTATAGGGGGACTCGTTGAGTTCACGTGTATATTCAACCAACTCGGCGAGTAAGTTCATGCACTCGGCGAGTAGGGTCGACAGGTTGCAGAATTTCGACTTGAGTTGCTGGAAATGAATTAGAAACATTACCCTAAACTGTTTTGGTACTTGAAAACTTGTTTTAGATGGTGTAATGTCTTTGCTAATTCATTTACAACAACTAGTTATCAAAATTACAAAGTTTTAAGTGTAGTTTTGATTTATGAATGTGTTCATATTCATGTTCTTGTTCTTATGATGTTTTAGATGATCATAGGAATTATTTGTAACCTATGTGGTAGATTAATTCTTGATCATAATGTGTTTTACTGGAGTCCATAACTTGTCCTCAAGTTATGGAAAACCAAGAGTCACACTTGAATTAAAACCATTAAAAGAACACAAGAGTTAGAAAATGAAGAGTCTTCATTTTATTACTCTATTAAACTCATAAGTTACAAGAAATGAAAAGTTTTGAAAGTTACAAAACTTGCCCTCAAGTTTTGGAACAAGTAAAGTTAAGTTAAAACTTTAGTTCCAACCCCTAGAATTTTAAAAGTTAAAATTCAACCCTTATACTTATATTATGATGATTTAATAATTATATATATGTATAAGAACAAAGTCGTCTTACCGCTAGTACGCCTCATTATAAGGTGGGTATAAGGTTGTTGCCTATAAAATGGTGACTTAATGGGTGTCTACTCTCACCCACCGCTTGCTTGACTGGTGGAGGGTCGTTAGCCGAACGGGTAAGACAAGGACTTATAAATTCTCATTCAAAGTATGATGAATATTATAAAGTAACTAAATGTTGATGAATATTATAAAGTAACTAAATGTTTTATTAAATTCCCAATCTTAGTTACTTTAGGAAAAATGTGAATAAGGTGCTAATCCATGAAATTACACTTTACACTTTGTCTAAGTCGTTGGTGGAGCGTGTGTGGTTAACCGGCACACTAACTTGGACTTAACAAGGTAGGTAAAGGGTGACTTAAGGTTTATTATAGTATCGGTGGAGCGTGTGTGGTTTACCGGCACATCGATTGAGTGATAAACTTTAAGGGTACCAAGTGATTTTCATGGTTACTTCACACCTCGTTTTGTGATCCTCGGTATCCCAGTCACAAAACTTGGAGGGCACACTCGAGATTGAAACATGCCTTTGAAAAGTTCATTGAATCTCAAAGAATCTAGGAATTTCTAAGAACCAATCATAAAACCTAATATCTATTATTTCGGTTTTCGTGGTGGAAATTGGTGAATTGTCATTCACCTACCTTTCAAATATGTTATAGCTTGGATTACGGCATACCTCTTCTAAGTTATAATATATTGTGATTGGATCCTAGCCTTAATATTACATTTGGGTGTTTTATTAAGGACTCTCCTAATATCTAAACTAATCTTGTTTTCTTCCTTCAGATGTCTTCAAACAATGCTGCTTCTGGCTCGAATCCTAATGGCTCCTTTACTCTTATGAGCTTGTGTGGGAAAGTCACTTTTGATGGATCCAACTTCAATGAGTGGATCAGAAACATCAGGATGATTACCCGCTACGAGGACAATGAATATGTCCTCGACAAGGAGCTTAAGGAGATTGATGAGACCACTGCAACTCCTCAGGAGATCGCTGACTTTCAGGCACATGAAAGGGATGCTACGAAAGTAGCATGCATCATGATGGCCACAATGACAGCAGAACTTCAAAAGTCCTATGAGGATTTCTACCCTTATGAAATGCACCAAGATTTGATGGAAAGATACCATCAAAGTGCACGACAACAGAGGTACGAAATCATATGCTCCATGATAACAACCATGATGAAGGACGGGGATTCCGTCACGAGCCACATGTAGAAAATGCAAAGGTATGTGGATCGATTGCTGAAGCTTAATGTGAACTTCCCTGAGGAGCTTGCAATAGATATAATTTTGCGCTCCTTACCATTGTGCTATGATCAATTCCGCATGACATATCACATGAATAAGGAAGAGGTCACACTCAGCGAACTTTAGGGACTTCTCAAGACCGCAGAATCAGGTCTTAAGGGGAAGTCGGTTGTTAACACTCCTACTCCAAACTCCACTCCGGTTTTGGCAATCGGGAAAAGTCGAGGGAAGAAGAGAAAGAGCTCTTCGAAGGGTACCAAGGTTAGGACCCTTGATGGCTCTTCTTCAAGCGGAACCAAGAAAGGTTTTGTCACTCCTTCTTCTGACCCAAAAGAGGCTGAATGCTTCTATTGCCATGAAAAATCACATTGGAAGCGGAACTGCCCAAAATACCAGCAAGATGTGAAGGATGGGAAAGTTAAACCCAACCATGCAGGTATTTACACTATCATTTCTAATAACTCACCCCATTCGAAATCTTGGGTCCTTGATACCGGTTGTGGTATTCACATTTGTTGTGACTTGCAGGGACTAGGAAGAAGTGAGAATGTGGAGCAAGGAAGAATAAACTTAATCATGGGGAATAGGAAAGTTACACCTGTCACCAAGATTGGAGTTTATACTTTATCGCTAAGTAGTGGGTTAAATTTAGATTTGAATAAGTGTTGTTATTCGCCAGAAATGGCAAGAAATATTATTTCCTTTCATGCATTGTACAAACAAGGTTTCACCTTTTCATTTGATAATGAAGTTGGTTCGATTAATGCTTTCTTTAATAATGTTCTTTATTTTAAAGCATTACCTTGTGATGGTGTGTGTGAAGCTGTATCTATTGTAGATAACTCAGGAAATAATGTTTTGTGTATTGATTCTCCTAATAATAATAACTTGGATAAAGCATCATTATGGCATTGTTGTCTTGGACATATAAGCAAGAAACGCATAGGCCAACTCCAAAAGGATGGAGTCTTGGAGTCGTTTGACCTAAAGTCAGATGATAGTTGCGAATCATGCTTACTTGGAAAAATGACAAAGTCACCATTCACAGGCTCGTGTGAAAGGGGTGAAGGTTTGTTGGACCTTATACACACGGATGTGTGTGGACCATTCAAACATGCCACAAGGGATGCTAATCGTTATTATTTGACTTTTACTGATGATTAGAGTAGATATGGATATGTCTACTTAATCAAGCATAAGTCAGAGACTTTCGAGAAGTTTAAGGAATTTAAACAGGATGTCGAGAATCAATTGGGCAGGAACATTAAGATGCTTCGATCCGATCGAGGTGGTGAGTATCTTAGTTCAGAGTTCCTCGACTATCTAAGGGAATGTGGGATTGTCTCACAATTGACACCACCCAGGACACCGCAGTTGAATGGTGTGGCTGAGAGGCGTAATCGAACCTTGTTAGACATGGTTCGTTCCATGATGAGTCGAGCTTCGCTACCAATCTCATTCTGGGGGTATGCCTTAGAGACTGCCGCCCATATCCTTAATCTAGTCCCTACAAAGAAAGTTGCCGAAACTCCTCACGAGATGTGGACTGGTAAATTACCTAAACTAGACCACATCAAGATTTGGGGTTGCGAGGCTTTCGTGAGACGCGAGACTCATGATAAGCTCGAACCTCGAAGCGAGAGGTGTATTTTCATCGGCTACCCACATCAATCCTTTGGTTACCTCTTCTACAGACCTAGTGACAATGTGGTCTTTATAGCAAGAAGAGGAGTCTTTCGAGAAAGAGAGTTTATAAGCCAAGGAAACAGTGGGAGGCAAATTGGTCTTGAAGAAATTCAAGAGTCAAGTGGTGAAGGAACTTCAAACTCTAGCCCTCAACTTGAGGAGGAAACTCCTGTTGAGCCAATTGACGAATCTGTACCTCTGAGGCGTTCCACGAGAGTTAGGATTGCACCTGAGCATTACTATGGATTCCATATTACTGTAGAAGGTGAGACACTTATTAGTGATGGGACACTAGTAAGTCAAGATGACCCTAACAGCTACGAGGAAGCCATGGCAGGCCCCGAGTCTGCTAAATGGAAAGAGGCTATGGATAGCGAGATACAATCTATGTATGACAATCAAGTTTGGAACTTGGTTGAGAATGTACCAGGTCGTAAGACTGTAGGGTGCAAATGGGTCTTCAAGAAGAAAAACGACATGGATGGTAAAGTACACACTTATAAGGCTAGACTGGTTGCAAAGGGCTTCTCTCAAATTCCTAGAGTGGATTATGATGAGACCTTTTCTCCGGTAGCCAAGATTAAGTCTATTCGGGTTCTGTTAGCCATAGCCGCATTTCATGACTATGAAATTTGGCAAATGGATGTCAAAACTGCTTTCCTTAATGGAAAGTTGGCTGAAGATGTTTACATGAGTCGGCCAGAGGGTTTTGTCAGCAACGAGTACCCTAATAGAGTGTGTAAGCTTGAGAAATCCATCTATGGATTAAAGCAAGCACCTCGCAGATGGAATCTTTGCTTTGATGAAAAGGTCAAGGAATTTGGCTTTTCTAGGAGTGAAGATGAATCTTGTGTGTATGTCAAGGCTAGTGGGAGTATAGTTAGCTTTTTGGTATTGTATGTGGATGACATACTACTCATAGGAAACGACATTCCAACCATGCAGGAAGTAAAGTCCTGGCTTGGGAAGTGTTTCGCTATGAAGGACCTTGGTGAAGCTGCCTATATTTTAGGGATAAGGATCTTGAGAGATCGGAGTAAAAGATTAATCGGACTTAGTCAGAGTACCTACTTGGATAAGGTGCTGAAGAGATTCAGCATGCAGGACTCCAAGAAAGGAGAGTTAGGTGCTGTTTGTTTTTTGAAAAAAACCTCTTCAAACCTCTTACTGCTGCGTGGCGCAGCACACGCGCAACACTTTTCATCTCGCAGCTGTTTGTTTTTTAGAAGCCTTCTGAGTCAAAAACCTCTGCGCAGACTCTGTTTGGCGCAGCACTTGTACTGCCTCTTCTAACTTCTTCCAACCTCTTCTTCTTCTTTTTTTATTGCTGAAATTTTGATTATATATTATTAAAATTTTATTTCACATTTTTTTTCCGTTCTTTTTTTCGTTTATTCTTATTGAATTTATTTTTCATTTTTTTTATATTCAATAATGATAATTTCTTGATGAAATATCATTATTTTTTACTAAAATATCTTTATTTTTTTGTTGAAATATCATTCTTTTTTACTGAAATATCATTAATTTTTACCGAATGTTATACATTATTAAATTTTACGTATGAAAAAGCTATTTTCGGTTTATAAAATTAGTTTATTTTAATTTTTTAATATCTGCAGCAGTATGCAGATGTTAAAAAAACAAACACGCTTCTTATTATAGTCTGCAGCCGTTTGGTCCACCTCTTCTACTGCAGAGGGTTGCAGAGGTGGTCCGCAGACTTCATGAATTTTTGCTTTAGAATATCAAACAGCACCTTACCCATCCAAAGTAACGCCAAGTTGAGTAAGACACAAAGCCCTTGCATTGAGGCTGAGATAGCAGAAATGAGTCGAGTACCTTATGCTTCGGCTGTAGGTTCGATCATGTATGCTATGACGTGTACTCAACCTGATGTAGCCTTTGCCTTGAGCATGGTTAGCAGGTTTCAGGGGAACCCTGGCAAGGCACTCTGGACTGCGGTAAAGAATATTCTCAAGTACATACGAAGGACTAAGGACTGGGTCCTTACCCTCGGTGGGAGTGATGACTTGAGAGTTGTAGGGTATAGTGATGCTAGCTTCCAGACTGATAGGGATAATTTCCGCTCTCAGTCAGGCTGGGTCTTTACCCTAAATGGAGAAGCAATTTCTTGGAAGAGTTCCAAGCAAGAGACAGTGGCAGATTCTACTTGTGAATCAGAGTATATTGCAGCGAGCGAGGCGGCAAAGGAGGCTATATGGCTAAAGAACTTCATCGGAGACCTTGGAGTTGTACCAGCTACTAAAGAGCCAATGGAAATTTTCTGTGATAGTGAAAGCGCTGTTGCCTTAGCCAAGGAACCAAGGGATCACGGGAGATCCAGACACATCGACAGAAAATACCATTTTATTAGACATCGAATAGAAGGACTCCTCATGGCAAAGAGGGTATCATCGGATGAGAACCCAGCAGATCCCCTCACGAAGGGACTGACTCGGGTTAAGTATCTCCAGCATGCTCGGAGCATAGGGCTGAAGGATGATATTAGATTTAGTAGTTAGATAACCTTGAAATTTGTAAAGTGTAATTGACATTAGATGATGAATAAAAGGTGTTTTATTTATGAGTAAAGTGTTACTATCTCTTGTCAATCGTTTACTATATTTCTTTTGCATGTTTTGACTTCTAGAATAATTTTGTTTGGTATAACATATTATTCAAACCTCCACAGTCGGTCATACGTCGGAAGTAGGTATGAATCAAGACTGTCATGATTGGTTGCAGAGGTCTAAGGTGTTAGACAAGGCTACAACAATCATGAATGCTCATAAGTTCTGAGCATTGGACTCAACCCACGCTCACTGGAATCACTTCATGGAATTCTATCTCGAGTGATCGTGAGATGGTAATATCATATAAGTCTTCAAACCTAGAGATATGATTGTACGAAAACGCATTGGTAACTCGATGTTATAAATCGTGCTCTTGTGTGTAATTCAATGAGTGGTAGAAAAAACATATGAGTCAAAGTTTATCTGTTCCTTCTTGGATTAGAAGCTGATATCTGGGCCCCTCGATGATTTTGTTTTGACCCATGTACCGGGCCCGGTCAGAACTAAGTTGATGTGTTCAATTAAGTTCTTTGTCAAACAAATCGGAAATCGGGAAACAAACTGTTGGACAATAAGTAAGACATTGTTCCATGTATTTGTCCGACTGATATCTAGAACAGAGGATTATATGATCACTTATCTTAAATGGCGTACCATCATCTTCTCAGTTCCGAGAAACCTTGAAAAGAGCTACGATTGCCGATCGGTTCCTGAAGTCATACTTGCAGTAACAGTTATTAGACTTATCCAAGTGGGAGACTGTTGGATAAGGTGTCTAAGTCCATAACTATTTCTGGTATGTACTTGACCTGACCCAGCATGGTCCATTTGGGTTGCATGGCACCATGCAATTGGATAGAGTAAATGAGAGAAATAACACTTGGAGATTATTAATATATTATAAGTTCTAATATATTAATAATATTATTTGATTAGTTTGATCAAGAATTAATTTAGAATTAATTAAGTGATCAAAAGATAACTAATTAAATATATGGGTTGATTATGTAAATCATCCATATCTTGTATAGTGGACTAAGAGGCTCCATGGATTATCAAGTTGGGTTCTACCCATAGGATGCTCCATGGGAGTTACAAACCCATGGGTCATGGAAATGAAGAGTCATGACACATTAGGGTTTACATGGTGTAACCCTAGATGTGTCAACACTATATAAAGATCTCATTCTCCATCATAATCGGCTACACTAAGGAAACAACAGGGCTTGACCGATTTCAAGAAGTGTGTGTTCTCTCATAAGTTTTTCCAAGAGCATTTGGTGTTGTGTGAAGCATTTGAGACATGACACTTGGGGTGCTAGGCTCACAAGGTTTCAAGGAACACAAGCAACAACAAGGTAAGTTATTCTATCTATCATATAAGTTAAAATTGTTCCCCATGTATGCTAGATAGGAATATAGCCTTGGAATTCAACTTTGCATGATAAATAGACAAACATAGATCCAAGGTTATTAGGGTTGCATGTACACTTAGGAAGTGTTAGAATGCTCAAAACCCATCAATGTCAAGGGGAGGGACCATGGGTGACATTATGGAATTAAGTTTGTGGGGATCGGGGGTATATAACCCGTCACCGCTGCCCAAACCCTAACCCTAAGAAACATCTTTTCTAGCCGCCACCGTCATCTCCTACCCTCCTCCAGCCATTGCATCCGTCCACCTCATTCGTTCACCGACCACCTAACACCATCAGGTGGCCTTGTCACCAGAAACATAGAAGATCGGCTGGTAATGGGAGCTAAGCTTCACCAAATCGCCATTGAAGCACCACCTTTCTTCTTCTCGTTTTCAGATCGGACCAGGTCGCCATTGATGTCGGCGACACCATGAACGAAAGGAACCATCGAGACTGGGCTTTGGGCGCTGTGAGCGGCGAAGTGTGAGCTACGAAGTCGATGTCCAGATCCGAGTGTTGGAGGTTCGGGACAGCCTAGTCGCTGCTGCTATTCGGATGTCGGACGACCACCTTCCCACCGTAGCCTTCTTGTCCTTCTCTATTTCTGTCCAGTGCTGCGACGCTTCTGTGGTTTCGATAAGTATTGCGTAATTGTTTTTCCGTTCGAATGCTTCACGCCACCGAGGGTGGCTGAGATTGTTGCGTTTTCGGCTTTGGACATGCGAGTTCTGATGTTATGTGCATTAATTTGCTCACGGAGATCTGAAGAGAACCGCCACTGCCACCATGAACCACCGTGGGTGGGTGTATTTAGTGTGTGTGTGTGTGTTGCTTTTGGTATTTCCATTGTAAATTGTAAAAAATGGAATAATGAGAAAAAAATTCGAAACCACCACCATGAGGTGGTGGCTGCCGCCACCGGCCGCCGTGTCGGGTGGCGGTGTGCTTAGTTGTGTTGGAATTGCTTTTTGGATGTTTGGACAAAGGACTAAAACCCTAATGGGCCTTGTAAGCCCTAATGGGCCCGATAAAGCCCCATTGGACCTAAAAGCCCATACATGAGACTGATGGGCCTATTGGAAACCCTAATGGGCTTAAGGACTTAGCTTTTGGGCCTATTGGCTTAATATGGGTTAGAAACCCTAATTAGGGTTTGGAAAACCCTAATGCCATGAAACCATAATTGTGGAAATTGTTTGGGATACACACACGAGAATTAATTATTAAAGTTAAAATAATAATTAATAATCATTGGCAACTAACTTAGTAATAATGTACTTAATGGATTAAGTCCTTTAGGGGTTAAGTAAGAAACACTTAACCCTAATCATCATTTCATGTGAAAGCGGTAATCTCACTTGGGCTTTGAATTGGGCCTTCCTATTGGGCTTTGGCAATTGGAGTATTGATGGACCAGAGTAATTAGATGGGCTTTAGGATAAGGCCCATGTGAGGACTTGGGCCTAATTTGGAAAATTAGGCCATAAATGGACCATGTTTAGGCCTTTATGATTATGTGATATTGGGCCATGGAAATTGGATTGGAATAATTGAATGGGGCTTAAGGAAAGACCATGTAAAGGTCTGGGCCCAATTCGGAAAATTGGGCCATATGTTGGGCTTTGGCCCATTATTTTACTTTTGGGCTTTTGTAGTGTGAGTTGGACCTTGGGCTTGGGACCTAATTATTAATTGGGTATTGTTTGATGTTGACAGTTCGAGAATCTGTCAACCAGCAACGGGAGCTTTACCTGCGGGACTTCAACAGTGCCAGGTGAGTTATCCTCACTATACTAAGGGGTCTACGGCACCAAGGCCGACCCTTTGGATATGTTATCCTAGTAGTGTTACATGTTGAGTATGAGTTTGTGTTGCATGTTAGTGGTTATGCCAGTTAGGTAGATCTGTAGGACTACCTGTGATGTTATATGATTATTGCATGCTCAGTAGTTATGTTATATGTTATGTGGGATGGGTTGAGGTTGTACTGCTCCGTGCGGTAGCCAAAAAACCCCAGAGTATTCCAGATATGAGTTGAGGGCCCGGTAGGCATTCCAGACTTATACTGAGGACTCGTGAGTATGCCAGATATGAGCTGAGGGCCCGGTAGGCATTCCAGACTCATACTGAGGACTCGGGAGCATTCCAGATATGAGCTGAGGGACCGGTAGGCATTCTAGACTCGTACTGAGGGCTCGGTGGCAATCCAAATGTGAGCTGAGGGCCTGATAGGCATTCCAGTCTATAAAGTTGTGGACCAGTTATGTGTTGTTCTGTTTAGTTTGTTATGATATGTTATTGGTGACATGGTTATTTGGACTGTATGTGTATTGGTATTTTGGGGGTAACTCACTAAGCTTTCGGGTTTATAGTTTCAGGTGCATTAGAGGATCGTGGCAGGGCAAAGGCGTGATCGTACATCTCCACACATTTTATCACTATGTTTTTGGGATACTCTGATATTCTACATTTTGAAAACAAGTTTGTAATAACTAATGGTTTTTGGGTAGTTTAAAAAGTTTTAAATTGGCTTGAATTTTTGGGTGTTACACATAAATAAAGAATACACCCTTCATACTCATGGACGTAGCTCACCTTGACCTAGCCACATAAATTCTATGTCCTACGTGCCTTTGGTTTTGCTTGTTTTCGCCTTACTTCCTAACAAGTGGTATAAGAGTTACAGTTTGTGTTACTGTGATTAAAGATGTCTAGTCACATGTTTGATTTGGAGAAATTCGAGTTCACTTTATAGAAGGTGAAGATGAGGGCTATTTGGTTGAATAAGGATGTGCAACGGTGCTGGAAGGAGATGTAAAACTTACAAAGGACTTGGTGGCTGAAAAGAAGGTAGGCATTCTAATGAAGGCACATAGTGCCATTCTGTTGAGTTTGACAAATAAAGTACTGAGGGAGGTCGTGGATCAAACAAATTCTTATGGGCTATGGGAGAAACTTTTTGACAAGTACCATGACAACTCTAGGACGAACAAGTTGTATTAGAAGCAATGTTTGTACACTCTCATAATGTCTGAAAGTACCCAAGTGAAAAGACCATACAGATAAATTCAATCACATCATCTTGGATTTGCAAGGGGTTGATGTGAAGATTGAAGATGAAGATTAGGTGCTCATTCTCTTATGTTCCTTTCATAAATCATATGAGAATTTCATTGATACCGTGATATATGGTAGGACAAAGATCACTGTGAATGATGTGAAGGATTCTCTGATATACAAGGACCTGAAAAGAAAAGTTTCAGTTGGTGAAGAGGTGTCCAATTTTGGTTTATTCATAGGGAGATGAAGGACAAATGAGAGGAACGTGGGAAACAGAGGGAGATCACATTCAACATCGAAGCCTAAAGGTTCATCAAATGCTAAATGTTATAACTGCAAGGAGAAATGGCACTTCAAGAGAAATTGTCCACAACTAAAGAACGGAAAGTTCAAAAGTGAATCTTGAAGCTATAACACTGTTGTTGTGGTTCAGGAAGGTTTTGATAAAGGAGACAATGATGGTGTACTGACTGTCAGTACATCTAGTTCTGCAGATGTTTGGGTTTTAGATTCTTGATCGACCTATCACATGATGTACAGTTTTGACTGGTTCAACTCCTACAAAGAGTGGAATGACATAGTCAAGATGGGTGATGATTGGGTGAAAAATATCAAGGGTAGTGACATCGTGCATATCAAGATGCATGATGGTATGGTCAGAAAATTAGATTGTTGGTGCGTTATGAAACTTTAGAAGAATCAAATCTATTTTCGCACTTTCGCTATGAATATGATGAAATATGTTGGTGAGGGTGACTTGGTTAAAGTCTCCAAAGGTGATCTAATTATAATGAAGGGAAAGAGGAATTGTGGATGAATATATATCCTAGAAAGCAGTACGGTTATAGGAACAGTGGCTATCTCCCAATCCTTGAATGAAGGTGATGACAAGACATAGTTGTGACATCGTAGGTTGGGGCACATGAGTGAGGAGGCATATCAATTCTAAGTAAACAAGGACTATTTGGTGGAGAGGTTATTGGAAAATAAAGTTTTGTGAAGCTTGTGTCAAGGGAAAGCATCACAAAGTGAATTTCAATACCGTTCAACACAAAAGCAAGGAAATTGATGTGTGTAAAGTATAATAGTTTTAATCCTAACAAACTCAAATAAAAACAAAAACACACGTAGGCAATCTACCTATCAATAGCAGTTTAGTTTAAGCAAGTAGGGTATCAAACACATGGAACGATAAACAATTAAAATTAATACTAATATTATCTAAATAAAGCAATTAATTAAAATGGGGGGGGGGGTATTTCTCTAGTTTTACAAGACTTGAAACTTAAGTAACTTCCTAAAAACTATAGAAAAAAGGCAATTAACAACTAAAAGAGGAACAAAATACAACTAGATTCAATGAAATTAAAGAGACTTCCATTTAGATTCAACTCACTTATTCCTATTGTTGATTTCGTGGCAAGTGTAATGGATTAATATGTCATTGGTTATCGATTTTTAATGTGATCAGGTTCATGTTCACCATTAATAATCCTTTAGCAAACAAGTTAATTCAAACAATGGCCAATTGATTATATTAACAGGTTTGCTAGTGTTTAGCACGCATCAAGTAAGACTTGTAACATTAGTTAATCAAATTGGTTGGTTTAATTAACTCATATGAGGTTGGTCATCACATATCCTCACACATTAACTTACTTATTTTCTAGTTAACCCTAGGTTTATGTTCACTAATACTAGGCATACAATCTTGTTTTCACAAAACTATAAGATTGAAGCAATTAAGAAGATGTTAATGCAGATCAATTACTTAGTTATTAACAGAAAATAATTATCATTAACATGCAAGGATCTTTTAACAAGCTTAACAAGATACATAACCAAATCTATATAATCCAAGCCACTCAATCAAACCATATTCGTAAGATCATCTAGTCTAAACATAAGTACAGAGTTTTTAGCTCATAAATACAACAAATAAACCACTAAAGTCGAAATCTAATGATTCAAACATGATTCACACAAAAGATTAAGAGAAAAGTAATGTTGTTTGCCTTTGATCTCTTCAAAATTGCATTTTAGTTGAATTTTGGTTCCCAAAGCCTCTTGGTAATGTCTCTGGTCTCCAAAAGTCGCCAAAAGCCTCCAACATCAGTTAGGGGTTCCAATGAGAAATGATCAATATATAGATTCCAAAAATCAACTCCAACTCGTCGAGTTTTATGACCTAACTCGACGAGTTTTTCTTTAAACACACGTGTCCGACAAGTCACAAATTCGTCGGGAAAGTTCTTGGGAACTCGTCGAGTTGAAACAAACTCTTATTCTTCAGTCTTGCATTCTTTCTTCAATCTCCAAATTCCAAGCTTCCAATTGCTCAATTTGCTTCCTTTTTCATCCAAGCATGTCCTTAAGGCTGAAAATGAAATTTTAAACTAATTAAGCACCTTTTGTTCATAAATTGAGACAAAAACAATAAAATGTATTAGGATATTGTATTAATTATATGACTAAATATTCACATATCAAAATACCCCACACTTGACTTTTCCTTGCCCCCAAGCAAAACTGAATTTTAGCACACTAATATCACATAAGACAATCCAAATCGAACCCAACCATTATGCCAAGACCGCAACACATGCATTTGTGTCTAAATTTTTCCTAAGGACGCCCTAACCCTAAATACTAACAATCTTCATAAACACTCACCCATTTCTTTTGAACAATGCTCATTTTATGCATCCTTCCGAATCCATCCCTATAAAACTTTCTTAACCTCAAGTCATTTTTGGTTAAATCCCCAAGCACACATATGATAAAATAACCTATAAAAGCAAATTACAAATAAAAGAAAAATACGATGTTTGATTAAATCTTTTAAACACTGTAGATTTTCTTCTTGATATTCTTCTTTGTCTTCATAGCTTTGTAGATTTTCACAACATTTCAGTTTTTTTCAAACTCACTCTTTTCACTCAAACTAAACACCTAGAAAAACATATGCTTAAGCAAAGGGATTTAAATTCATCCTTTATTGGTTAAAGGCATTAGTCTTGTGTGCAATGACTACTTAAGATATCCTGGATCCATTTATGGTACACGATGCTAAACATATTGCATCCATCAAACTAAGCGAGGTCGTGTTTTTGTTCCATGATTTCACTAGAATTAAGGGGGCCACATATGAAATATAACGTATATAGGCTCAACTAAACATTTAGGTCCTCATAGAATCGTCAAACACAATACTAACTTGGAAGCCTAATTGTTTTACCAAAATTTTCTGAATTAACCCTAGCAATTTTTATGCAATTTTTTAAAATTATACCTAGGATTTGGATTCTAATTTCACTAATGTAATCAACCCCTACCCTACACTTAATTTATGCAATGTCCCCATTGCATGTTATGCATGATAAAGAACATAAAAGTAAAGAGAGAATTGGAACAAGATCCCCTGGGATAGAAGTTGCGAGGTTGATCTTCTTCTTTTTAAGCTCCATATTCAGCTGACTTTGGCATGGGAACATCTAATCCACGCCTTAGATGTCAAAATCTTGTGTGGTTGATAGCTCTAAAAATGCAGGAAAGAACTTCTTGGAATCGCCTAGAAATAGACCTCATAAATGTGTATGGTGCTCTCCTTGAATGGAATCAAACCGCAGACTCAAAAATAAAAAAAAAACTGAACAACTCGCTGAGTTATATGTGGAGACTCATTGAGTTGGAGCGTGATACATGCATAAATGACGAAATTCCTTTGGAAATCGTTGAGTTTAAGATATGCACTCAACGAGTTTTTGGCTCTGTGATGGAAATTTCTCTTTTCTTCTTTATTTATGATTTTACGTTTAAGGAGGGTATTAGGTTAATACATCTCCTTATTTTCTTTAGTAATAAGACTCATTTTCTACCATTTTAAGCATCAGACTCATAGCATCACTCAAATCTTCTAATCTTCTCGTCTAGACTCGACCCCTCACTTTATTTCCCTCATGATTTTATTTATAAGATCAATTCGCACCTAAACTTCTGCAAAGATAAAAAAACAAAACCAAATAATAAACAGGAAAACAATCATTAAGCTACTACATTACCCTAATAAACTAGAAGTTCTCAAACATAAACAAACCAAACAAAACCACACAAATAAATTTTTTTTATCAAAAAAACACAAACATAAATAAAACGATAATCACTCCTCATCCTCTTCGTCTCCTCCTCCATATCCGGCTCCATTACCTCTTGCACCACTTTGTCTTGCCCTCCATTGGTCCTCCCAAGTTCGAATATGAGGGTAGTTGGGAAAAGATTTGTTGTGTGGTATTTGCAGGTGACCCATCATGTATTACAAGGTCATGTTGGTGTGATTCAAACCATGTCCTATATCATCTTGATATGCTCTTAATTCTAAATTGTACGGGTCCATGGGTAGTTTATCTTCAATCGGGATCACTGGGGGGTCTTCATGCATGCGCGCGGGTTGGGGACAAACTCTTCTTCCTGGTTCCTCTAGTGCTATTACCTCATCCTCCTCAGAAATTGAAAAATTCCCTCCACCAATATCCTCTACTATTTTAGCCCTCGTATATAAAAGAACGCTAAATGGCTTCGTTTGCATCATGGTAAGGAAGTTCCCAACCCCACCATTGAAAATACCATATGACCTTGCCAATATGGTAACAAACATCCCTCCACAAATCCTCAACGTATTCCTATCTTTGACTCCCCCTTTTGCCAAATATCTCGCTAAATAGTAAGGAATGTTGCAAAAGACATTAGGTGTAAGAATGCTCTATAAGTAGAAGATATCAAGGCTTGGGACTTCATCATCATCTTTTCTCATGTTAATAGAGATTGAGATAAACCTTTGGATAAGCCTATGAACTGGGGATCTAATATCACCCTCTTGGGCTACAGATGGTGTTGGAATAGTGTCTAAGCCTGTAACTATATTTGGTATGTACTTGACCCGGTTGTGCATGGTCCTTTTGGGTTGCCTTCTCCAAAGCAACTTGACAAAGTAATTTAAGGAGAAAGAGAGAATATTATGGTTTATTAATATATTATAAGAATAATACATTAAAGGAGAAATCGTATTTATTTAATTAGTATTAGTCATAAATTAATTAGGAATTAATTTGGTGACTAAAAGAGATTAATTAAATAAAGGGGTATAAACTGTCAAATGCATGATAGTTGAGTTTTGGGATGGAGAACCTAATGGACTAAGGGGGAACGAAATTATGATGGGGATCCATCATATTTTCGTCCAAGGGCCCTAATCTAGAAGGTTCTATGGGCTGCTTGGTGATTAATTTGTCCATTAGGGTTTAGGCTGAAACCCTAGCAGCTAGCAGTATAAATAAGACCCCTAGGCTATGGAAATCGGCTACCACTTGATTCTAAGAGAACCCTAGGCCGATTTCAACAGCTCTCTCACCCTCTCTCATATTGCCTTCTTGCTTATGGGGTTTGTGAACCATTAGAGGAGTTACATTTGTGACTCTAAGCTCAAGATCAAGAAGATTACAAGGATTCAAGCAACTTGGAAGAGGTAAAACACTTAGATCTGTTTTTTTATGATAATTTCAAATTATATATGATAGATATAGGTTTGTAAGTCTTGGATTCAAAGCATGTACAATAGAGAAACCTAGATCCAAGCATTAGGGTTTGTATGAGCACATATGTTTGTTTCTTATGCATAAAACCGATCAGTGGTATCAGAGCCCTGATTGGTTTCAATTGTATATGATGCTTAACTGTTTGGTTGCTGAAAATTGAGTTTTTTGCCTCTGCTCTCGGCGAGTCAGTATCTGGACTCGGCGAGTTGGCCCCTACTCGGTGAGTTCAGAGCTGACTCGTCGAGTTCGTGCGTCAGGCAGAGGGTATTTCGGGATTTAGTTTCTTTTTTGACTTGGATTTGATGCCTAAATCGTTTTTTGACGTTAAAATCTGAATTTTATCTTAATTAAATGATTATCCTTGCCAAAACAGTAGATAATTTCAAATCTTTTGAATACTGGTTGTTTATATGATAAATATGGATTATTTCAAATTATTTGGTGATTATCTAATGACTAAAATTGGATTAGGTCAAATATAGATAATTATTAAATTAATTGTTTAATTTAAATTATTTGTTATTTGATCCCTTTAGCTTTGAAAAGTTCAAAACTTGTCCTCAAGTTTTGAAATTTAAGTTTTGTGATTAAAAGTTTAATTTTGAAGAATTTAAATTTCAAACCCTTAGAGTTTTATATGTTTAAAATTCAACCATATACTATTATATTATTACAAGCTTAATTAATATATATATATATATATATATATATATATATATATATATATATATATATATATATATATATATATATATGTATAATTAAAATGCTAGTCTTACCGTTAGTAGGCCTCATTCACGAAGCCGGTCTATAAGGTGGGTATAAGGTTGCTGCCTATAAAATGGTGCTTAATGGGTGTACACTCACACCCACCGCTTGCTTGACTGGTGGAGGGTCGTTAGCCGAACGGGTAGGGCAGGGCAACCCTCTCCTCATTAAAAGTATAATGTAAGATACAAAGTAACTACATGTTTTAAAAATTCCCAATCTTAGTTACTTTAGGGTAAAATGTGAAAATGATGCTAATCCATGGAATTACACTTCATACCCTTGTCGAACGTTGATGGAGCGTGTGTGGTTAACCGACACATCAATTTGGGGATTACATTAGTAGTGAAGGGTGACTTGATGTTTGTCAAAGATCAATGGAGCGTGTATGGTTTACCAGCACATTGATTAGGTGATAGAGACATTGAGTGCACCATGTTGATTCACATGGTTATTCACAATTTTTTTGCGATCCTCGGTATCCCAGTCGCAAATTTGAAATGCATATCGAGATTTAAACATGCCATTGAAAAGTTCAATGAATCTCAAAGATCTAGGAGTTTTCAATACATTTAAAACCTAAATTTCTTTTTCGTTTTTCATGGTGAGAATTAGTGAATCGTCATTCACTTACCTTCAAATTATTTACTTTTAGAGTACGACATCCCTTTCTAAGTTGTAAATAATGTTGTTGGATCCTAGCTGTAATTTCTTATTTGGGTGTTTAATTAGGGATTCGTTTCTCATCAAACTTTGTTCCTTTCTTTTCAGATGTCTGCAAATAACAACAACAACAACGCTTCTGGGTCATTCTCGTTGATGAACCTGTGTCAGAAAGCGACATTTGATGGGTCAAACTTCAACGAGTGGATGAGGTATATTTGCATGATCACACGCTACGTGGACAAAGAATATATCCTCGATGAAAAGCTTGAAAAAATCATCCCAGATGTTTCTACTACTGAAGAGCTAGCTGCCTTTGAGGCCCACGAGCGTGATGCTACGAAAGTTCACTGCATCATGCTGGCCACCATGAACCTCGAACTCCAAAAGTCCTATGAGGACATGTATCCGTATGAAATGCTTCAGGATTTGCTGGAGATGTATCACCAGAGTGCGAGGCAAGAGCGCTATGAGATCATTACTAACATGATCACCGCTAAGATGGGGAGTGGAGAATCCCTAACCTCTAATTTGCAGAAAATGCAGAGGTATGTTGATCGTCTTCTCAAACTTAATGTTAAGTTTGATGTGGATTTGGCTATCGACATAATCTTCCACTCCTTGCCCTCCTACTACAACCAGTTTAGGATGGCCTACAACATGAACAAGGAGGAGGTCTCCTTGAGCAAGCTCCAAGGACTCTTGAGGACTGCTAAGAGCAACCTCAAAGACAAATCCGTTGCACCATCCCCTATTGTGGCCGCTCCTGTGATGGCAATTGGTCAAGGAAAATGCAAAAAGAGGAAGGCTCCATGTAAGAGACACCATAAGGGGAAGCCCCGTGATGGTTCGTCCTAAAGTAGGACCAAAGCAGGCCCTGCTAAACCCTCCTCCGATCCCAAGGAAAAAGAGTGCTTCTATTGTCACCAAAAGGGCCACTGGAAACGAAGGAGGTGAGACAACATTGAAGAGGATGCACGATCCTACTTGTACAAGATGTACCATCATCATGCTTGATGTGACATTTTGGTGTAAGGTGTTCCACTTGTGTTCTTGATGAGCTATGGTATCCCTTGATGAGCCACGTATGCTATGAAGTCGTCTATGATTCTCAAGATTGTTCAAGGATGCTCATAAGTTGAGGATGCTCAAGGAATACACCATGATGTGCCACCATGATGGATGATGCACCACTAGTGTTCATGATGCGCCACTTGTGCCTCATGATGCTTGACTATGTCTCATGGTGCTCCATCTTGTGCGTTGATGATACCCATGTGTTATATGTCATGGATGAATGTTCTTGATGAGCTCTTGGTCCTCCATAACTTGAGGAAAAATTATGGAGTCATAACTCCAATTAATTAGAACTAGACTCTTCATTTTGTAACCTTTGCCAAGTTTTATGAGTTTTATGAAAATTAAATGTGACTTTTCATATAACTTGAGGACAAGTTACAAAAACACATTTTAGAATCAACTCTTAGATTAATTTGGATTGAAAACAACTATTTCACTCAACTTTTCTATTAATCTAAGAAACTCATAAGAACAAGATAATTCAAATAAATTTTTTTCATGTAATTAGTCTAACCCTTAAACTAATACAAAACATGAATCTATTGACAATTATCTTTGAAATTGGATTAGCATGAACATTACCACATCAAAAACAAGTTTATAAGTTCAAAAACCTCTTAGGGTAATGTTCCTAGTCCAATTCAGCCAAAAAGATCGAATTTATGCTGTCTGGGGGTCCAACTCGTCGAGTGCACTAACCAACTTGGCGAGTTGGATGTTTTTTGCCTTGGACTCGTCGAGTCCCTTCATGGACTCGGCGAGTCTGCTGGGCAGACAACATCAAAACTCGATTTTTCAGCTCCATTTGCAAGTATAACAAGAAAACAAGCCTAGTCTCTGATACCACTATTGGGTTTTGAGCATTCTAACACTCCTAATTGTACATGCAACCCTAAATACATTGGATCTATGTTTTCTCTATTATACATGCAAATATCAACTTTCCAAGGTATTGTTCTATTCTAGCATACTAAACTTTGAATAACACAAGTTAGAATAACATACCTTTTGTTAGTGCTTGTCTTCATGAAGCTTGAGTGCCTAGTGCCCCAAGTGTGACACCTCAAATGGTTCACACAACACCATAAGCACTTGGAATAACTTAGAGAGAATTCTACACTTCATGAAATCGGCTAGCCCTCTCTAGAATAATACTAGTGCTGATTTTGTCAAGAATAAGATCCTTATATAGTGTTACAATTAGGGTAAACCCTAATTGTCATGACATTCCATTTCCTTGGATCCATGGGTTCAAATACGCCATGGAGCATCCATGGACCATCCTATGGGTTTTAGCCCAACTTGATTATCCACGGAGCATTAGCCCACTATACAAGTATGGATGATTTACACGATCAACCCATATATTTAATTAGTCTTCTTTTGATCACTTAATTAATATTAGATTAATTCTTGATCAATACTAATTAAATAATCTCATTATTCTTATTATTAATATACTAGAACTTATAATATATTAATAACCATAAGTGTCTTATTTCTCTCATTATAGTCTATCCAAGTGCATGATGCCATGCAACCCAAATGGACCATGCCGGGTCGGGTCAAGTCTTACCAATTATAGTTATGGACTTAAACATTAATCCAACAGTTAGTTCCTTTATATTTTGATGTTAAGTTACTATTTCATTGGTAAAGTAACTTTTAAGGGATTAAAGTGTAAGAAATGGTTACTTGATCATGTATATGGGTTAAGTAGTAATTTTTGCACATTTTGAGGGGCTAAATTGAAAGTTTGACCCTTATGAACTATCAAGCAAACCCTAATCTGGGATTTAACTCCTATTTGCAGCTAAAAAAACTTCCTCTAAGATTACATATTCTTGAGAGCGTGTCCTAGGGTTCTTGCAATTGGAGTTGTGTTGAATTGAAGAAGAAGGGTGGAAACTTTGGCTCTCTTGGTGGACTTGTGGTTGGAATCATATAACTTCTTCATGGAAACCTTTTCCTGGTTCATTTTTGCATTTCCAGAAGGTAATTCATTTATCCTAAGTTCATTTTTTGTTGTCCTTCAAGCCACACACAAGGAGAAGCCAAGAATGATGCAAAATTCTTGATTTGGTGTGTTTGATTGGCCCATTCATGTCCCAATCATTAAGGTCACCTAATAGGAGTCTTTATTTGTTAAGAACACCCCAACGGATGCTTTGATCGAACCAATTTAAAGTAGAAGGAAGTGATCACTCAATGATCATGAAACTGTAACAGTTAGTTCTCATGACATGAGCATTTCCCTGTGACGTCGTGATAATGAATTCGAATCGATTGTGTTCATAACAATTTACTTAGTCACGATGTGAGCACCCCTTTGTCATGTCCTGATGACGTGTCCTTGACGAGTCAAACCCTAATGGATGTTTGAAGTCACAACGTAACCCCCCTGAGCGTCACAACGTGAAGAAGGAACTGATCGGGCTTGAATCACAATGAGGTCTGAGCTCAAGACGTATCACACCCATGGTCAAGACGTGAGACTCGTATGGACAAAATCAATTAGTTTTTTATGAGCTGTTTGTGATCAGATCTTTAGGTATTCTTTTACGGGTGTTATAGTGCTTGTGTGAAGGTGATTTTCCTCTATTCTTAGCTTCCCAAAACTTGGACAAGAGGTGAGTAATTTCTTGGTGGTTTTAGCACTAGTTTGGAAGGATATCATATAACTATGTTGTGTTCTTTTCTTTTGATGTTATGTGAAGTTAGAGACTGAATGTATAGGGTAGAATAGAACATGGACATATAATTTTTTTATGATGTATTTGGAATTAGGTAATTGATGCATGCTAGAATCCATGAACTATTCAATTGATGCAACTTGTGAGTGTTAGGTCCATGCTAGAAGTGAGGACTATTGTGTGGTTGTATGGTGATGTTACACTTGCTATATTTTCTATTTTTTCATTCTTGAATGAAACAAGGTAATGCATGCTAGATGTTGGGTGATTGAAAGGTGTATCTTATTATATGTCATGATATATTGTTATGTATACCTTATGTTTGATATTCCTTGGATTATGTGTTGGATAGATGTAGTATTCTATGGATTTATATTATTAATTCACTTGCATGATTACATGATTATATTGGTGAGTTGTGTGTTTTTCCCATGTGAGATAAAGTTAATTAATTACCTAATTAATTAAATTAAAGGGGAAATACACGTAGTGGGATTAAAGGGTAAAAATCTTAGGTACGTGACGTCATGAGTTGTCGCGGCGGAAGATTATTAATGAATGGAAAGAGCTTAAGCCAAGTCGACGTCGAATGGTTTTCTAGATGACCATATCGAGACATGGTAGTGGTACAATTGTGTACTGGGACTGGGGTGATGTTGGCTATTTATGAGGCCAGATTAAGAATCACCTTTAGGTGTAGGCATGCAATCAATGTTATACTAAAACACCCTCGAATGACAAAACATTGTATTGTACGTACATGGTCGGAGTGGTAAAGACATCGAACCAGGGATACTGTTATGGGTAGGAGTTACACCCATCTGGTTCTTGGTGATACCAGTTTGAGACTTCTTACGGGTAGTTATTGTCACACCCCCGAACCAGACGGCGGAAACGTCCGGGGGCTGTCGTGACTCAATTGAATACCATAACATTGAATATATATGAAACATAACAACATTCGTCACCATTCATCAACATAGTACAACCAGTAGTGTTTACATAACATACATTGTTTGAACATTACATTCCCCAAAAATTAAGTTGTTTAATTCATACAAAAATAAACCGCAACCGTCACTGGATATGATTTCCCTTGATTCACTGGCTCCCTGAGAATACAAGTATTTTGAAAAACGTCAACATATGGAATGTTGGTGAGTTCATAAGTAGTGTTTGAAATCGAATGTTTGTATTGTTTGAAGAACCACCAGAAAATCCGATATTTTCTGAAAAGAAAAGCTTTTGAAAAGGTTTGTGAAGATCCATAGGTATGCTTGTTTGTTTCTATACTTGTAAAAAAAAATGTTCGTTTAGAATGTATGCATTTCAAATTTGTAAGTATTGAAAACCCTAGGAAAACCCGATGTTCTCCTAGTTCCTTGAATTACGTGATGTTACATTGAAACCATTGCATAGAGTATAGTGTCAGTCCCGGGCGACGTTGGAAGTTTCTCGAGCATGATTATTTACTACAAACCCGCGTTACACAAACGCCCAGTTTGTAGTTATACTAACGACTCCGAAGGCGTCGTCAGTACTAATCACGTTATCCAATCGCCCTGACTAGGTGAAGTCCCACATCCGAAGAGAAAGAGGTCACGAAGACCCCGGTAACTCCATTAGCCGGTTGGGGATAAAATGTACGAGGGGTCCCAGACCCGCCTCGCATGAAATGTAGACCTTACTAGCAAGACCAAAGGACCCTTGGGGACCGGTGGTATACAAGCCATTGAAAGTCCATTTACGTTGTGTCGGATCGGTAAAACCCAACACCCCGTAAAAAAAATGTCTTCGGGCCTTAAGATCAGGTCATTGGGCTAGCTAGGCTCAACGAACAAGATTTTACACTTGTGGGGCCCAAAGATGGTGCATAGACGTCTGTGCACACTCGCATGTGTATGTATAACCAAACGTTACTTGTATGAATCGTAGTGTCGTAGTGTTAGTAGTTGTAGATTTCTATTGGCTCGAGACCGAGCCAATTCGTTTAACAACGACTTTTGGGTATTGTCATGTATTGTATTTCGTCGATAGTCGCGGTGCCATTATTTGATCAAATTGCGTACATTGAACTAGCCTTGAAATATTCCTGTTTTCAGCCCCTTATTATTTGTAAAATTTACATTTTCAACCTTTTTTATTAAATACTTCCCGGTTTGGTCCTTAAACATTTTTCTTGACATTTTAACACCAAAAATTATTGAAATTAATACTTTTCAACATATTTTTTCATAAAAACAGTTCAAGTCCTTGAAAATGCAGTTTTCACGGTTTTAACCCCTTCTTTTCGCAATTTTTACAATTTTGGCCCAATTTGGAAAATTTTTGCAACTTTGGTCCTTTTTAAATTTAAAAAGCATTTTAAACCTTTGAAAAGGAGTTGGAACACTTATAGTCCACTGTTTTACAGAAAGTTACAGTTTTGGCCCTCCAAAACAGAAAAATTCGCATAATGGGCCTTATTGGGCCGAAAGTTACATTTTTAGCCCATTAAGCTTAGAATTTATGATTTTAGTCCCCTAAATGAGTATATTTCCAGAAATTTACTTATGAAAACTGTTTTGGCACACTTCATCCATCAGAATCTGTGAAATGACGATTTGGGCCCTTATTTTTGCATTTTTCACATTTTAGGCCCAAAATTTGTGTTTTTAACCCAAAGAAATTATTACTAAACTACTTAGCCATTTTTCTTGAAGCACTTTGTGTTTAGAAATATATTTGAAGTAAAAATCATGTAGCACAAGTTATATCTCGGTTTTGATGAGTTTTGAGGCTAGATCCAACATAAAAACACATAAAAGCATACATATAAGCATGGAAATCATACAAGGCATACAAACACATATAGATCTACACTTTCACTTGTATTCCCCCCCCCCACAAAACTCATAAAAACAGAAAATAGGGGTATGAAGCTCACCTTGGGGTGTTGATTCGGTTTTGCAAGGAAAATGGAAGGAAAAATGAAGTGTTTTTGGCCTTGGCTCCCTTTGATGAAGATCTCGAGTTTTGAGATGGTTCTAGGGTGCAAGATCACGATTTTTGCATAGATTAGGAAAGGATTTTGATAACAAAAGAATTTAAAGCATAGATCTATGCATAATCTTACCTTAGATGATGATTTACTTGCAAAATCCTCTTGGAAAGTCCCTAATTTTCGAGATTTTTGGAGAGGAAGGAGAGAGTTTCTTGAGAGAATTTTTTTGAGAGAATTTGTGAGATGTGTGTGTGTGTTGGTTATCCTCGGCCGAAACAAGAAGGGAGAGGGAGAGAGAGAGAGGGAAGAAAAGACTTTGAGGTGATGCTTGCATGGATGAATGAGATTTTGCATGGAGAACCTATGGGTAAAAATGAGGTGGCACTTAAAAGTCAACTTCTTCTTGTGTTTGGCCCTTGGGCCGAGAATATGAAGGGAAGAGGGAAGAATTGGGCTTTTTGCCCCTAAGCCCAACATTAGAGGTAGTTTAGGGTATTTATTGGCCTTATAAAATAAAAGTGTGATTTTTATGCTTTATTAAGCTAGGTTAGGTTAGATTATGGATCAAAACTTGTGTTTTATTTCATTCTAGGTTCTACCTAGCCCAAAATATTGAAATAAACGAATGTGGGTCCAATTAGAGCCCAATTAGGGTCCTAAACCCATGATAGTCCAATTGGAAGTTTATTGGTCCATTTGGATCCAATAAGGAAGTCCTAGTCCTAATTGGACTTAACAAGAACTTCTAGGGTCTCCAATTGTTTGATGACTACTTATAGTGCTTGTATATTGTATTTGATTGAAGTTTTTGATTCACATTAGGTTGAATGCATAGATTACATGGCTCAAAATTTACAGTTGTGACATCATCCCCCCGTTAGAGGGAATTTCATCCCGAAATTCTGTTTTGAAAGCTAGATTTGAGAAAACTAGAATAGGTGAGGGTACTTTTGCTTCATTTGATCTTCGCGTTCCCACGTGAATTCTGGCCCACGCTTTGCGTTCCACCGTACCTTCACGATCGGGATGCGACTCTGCTTAGTACGCTTCACCTCCCTGTCCATAATTTCGATTGGTTCTTCGACGAACAGGAGATTCTCATTGATTTCGATTTCGTCAAGAGGAATGACAAGGGTTTCATCTGATAGGCACTTTTTCAGATTAGAAACATGAAACACGGGGTGTACACCGTTTAGCTCTGCGGGTAGTTGTAGTCTGTATGCTACTGGACCTATTCGGGCGACGATTTCGAAAGGTCCAACGTATCGCGGGTTCAGCTTTCCCCGTTTTCCGAAACGTATAACCCCTTTCCAGGGTGAGACCTTCAACATTACTCGATCACCGACCTGGAACTCTAAGGGCTTTCGCCGTTTATCAGCGTAGCTCTTTTGCCGGTCACGTGATGCCTGTAATCGAGCTTTGATCTGGACAATCTTTTCTGTGGTCTCGCGAATGATTTCCGGTCCCGTTAATGCCCTGTTTGACGCATGTGTTCTTGCTAGCTGGGTGTCACCTACTTCAGCCCAACACAACGGTGATCTACATTTACGCCCGTACAGTGCTTCGAAAGGGGCCACCTTAATGCTCGAATGATAACTATTGTTATATGAAAACTCGATCAACGGTAGGTGGGTATCCCAAGACTTTCCGAAGTCTATCACACATGCACGAAGCATGTCTTCAAGCGTCTGAATGGTTCGTTCGCTTTGTCCGTCCGTTTGTGGGTGATACGCTGTGCTCATATCAAGATGAGTTCCCATTGCCTTGTGGAGCGACTGCCAAAAGCGTGACGTGAACCTACTGTCCCTATCCGAGATGATAGATTTTGGCACTCCATGAAGTCTTACAATCTCTCGTAGGTATAAACGCGTCAGCCTCTCCATCTTGTAGGACTCTTTGATGGGCAGGAAATGGGCAGATTTCGTCAGTCGATCGATGATTACCCATATGGTGTCCAAACCGTCCGGCGTCTTGGGCAGCTTGGTCACGAAGTCCATAGAAATCCC
Organism: Lactuca saligna; assembly: GCF_052625555.1. Classification (NCBI taxonomy): domain Eukaryota; kingdom Viridiplantae; phylum Streptophyta; class Magnoliopsida; order Asterales; family Asteraceae; genus Lactuca; species Lactuca saligna. Next base: position 50,631,318 of record NC_136418.1, on the reverse strand, counting down.
CTCCCATTTCCACTCAGGGATTGCCGGTTGCTGTAACAATCCGGAAGGTTTCTGGTATTCCACTTTTACCTTGGCACACGTAAGGCACTTACTAACATAAGTTGCGATTTCCGCCTTCATGTTAGGCCACCAATAGTGCTGCTTAATGTCCAAATACATCTTGTCCGAACCAGGATGAATGGAGTATCGTGTCTTGTGGGCTTCCTTCATAACGATCTCCCTGAATCCTCCGATCTTTGGAACCCAAATACGGTTCATGAAGTAGTATACCCCATTCTCTTTGACTTCCAGGTTCTTCTCCATTCCGCGTAATGCCTCGCTAGTTCTATTTTCCATTTTCATAGCCTCTGCCTGGACTGATGCAATTTGAGTGGTCAGATGAGACTGAATGGTTATCGAGTGCGTTTTCGTACGGCGATTGGTGTGCTCCTTCCGACTTAATGCGTCAGCTACCACATTGGCCTTGCCGGGATGGTACTTGATCTCGCATTCGTAGTCGTTTAACAACTCCACCCATCTTCGTTGTCTCATGTTCAGCTCCTTCTGATTCAAGATGTGCTGGAGGCTTTTGTGGTCTGTGAAGATGGTGCACTTCGTACCGTACAGGTAGTGCCTCCAAATTTTTAGGGCGAAGACCACAGCTCCCAGTTCTAGGTCGTGGGTTGTGTAATTTACTTCGTGCGTCTTTAGTTGGCGGGACGCATATGCTATCACTTTTCCACGTTGCATGAGAACGCAACCTAAGCCTTGATTTGACGCGTCACAGTAAACTACAAAATCTTCCGTTCCTTCGGGTAGAGATAGTACAGGAGCGCTACAAAGAGCTTGCTTCAAGGCTCGAAACGCGAACTCTTGTCGGTCTGTCCACTTGAATGGCACACTCTTTTGCGTAAGCAAGGTAAGTGGCTTGGCGATTTTAGAGAAGTTTTGGATGAATCTCCTATAGTAGCCTGCTAGGCCTAAGAACTGACGAATTTCTGTGGGCGTAGTCGGAGTTGCCCATCCTTCCACAGCTTTGACCTTAGAGGGATCCACATGAATTCCATCTTGGCTAACTACGTGACCGAGAAAATTCACGCTCCGTAGCCAAAACTCACACTTAGAGAGTTTGGCGTAAAGCCTTTCCGATCGCAGCGTCTCTAGGACTTGTCGGAGATGTTGGCCATGCTCCTCTTTGCTTCGAGAATAGACGAGGATGTCATCGATAAACACAATGACGAAGTTGTCCAAGAACGGTCGACAGATTCGGTTCATTAGGTCCATAAATGCGGCGGGTGCATTTGTTAGACCGAAGGGCATTACGACGAATTCATAATGTCCATAGCGGGTTCGGAAAGCGGTTTTAGGGATATCTTCTTCTCGGACCTTGAGTTGATGGTATCCGGATCGTAGATCAATTTTAGAAAAATAGCTAGCTCCTTGGAGCTGGTCGAATAGATCATCGATCCGAGGGAATGGGTAGCGGTTTTTAACAGTGAGTTTATTCAACTCTCTGTAATCGATGCACATTCTGAAAGATCCGTCCTTCTTCTTGACAAAGAGCACCGGAGCTCCCCATGGCGAGTAGCTAGGTCGGATAAATCCCTTGTCCAGAAGCTCACTGAGTTGACTGGACAATTCCTGCATTTCAGCAGGTGCCAATCGATATGGTGATTTAGCGAGAGGAGTCGCTCCTGGGACGAGGTCGATTCGGAACTCAACCTGTCTCTCTGGGGGTACTCCTGGGAGATCTTCAGGAAACACGTCCGGGAATTCACACGCTACCGGAATGTCTTGGATGTTAATTTCTTCTTTGGTCTTGTCCACTATGTGGGCCAAGAACGCTAAGTTGTTCTTTCGCAGATGTTTTTGTGCTTTGATGCACGAGATAAGACGAAGATTCGTGCTAGGCTTGTCTCCGTAAATTACTAGGGTTTCGTGATTCGGGAGACGAAGGCGAACGGCCTTCTCGTGGCACAAAATCTCAGCATGGTGGGGGCTTAACCAATCCATGCCGATAATCACATCGAAACTCCTAATTGACACTGGCATCAGATCTATTCGTAAGACGTGTTGGTTAAGGGTTAGGGTACATCCAGTGTAGATTTCTCTAGTGGATTCGGTTTTCCCATTGGCCATTTCCACCGTATAGGTTTCATTTAGCTTTTGGGGTTGTTGTTTTAATAAGTGTTTAAACTTCTCGCTTACGAAACTTCGCTCCGCTCCGGTATCAAATAAGATGCATGCATAAGCGTGGTTTAGGAGGAACGTACCGGTCACAACTGCGGGGTCTTGAACTGCATCACTCTGACCCATAGTCAGCATTCTTCCTGCTCCTCTGCTTCCTGAGTTGTTGTTGTTGTTAGGGCAGTCTCGACGGAAATGTCCCGTCCTTCCACACCCGAAACAGGTGTGGCTAAGCCCTGCATTGTTGCCACCGGCATTGGTGTTGTTGTTATTGCGAGGGTTGTTGTTGTTCTGGTTGTTTCCCTGATTCTGGTTCTGAGAAGGATAAGTCCTGCAGAACTTTGCAGTGTGTCCCCTTCGGTTGCAACTGGTGCAATGGAACTCCCTACATTCTCCTTGGTGATGGAAACCGCACTTGTTGCATTTGGGATGATTACCGGAATAGGGTTTTGAGGTATTTGAAGCAGCTGAGGTTGGAGCATGTGATGTGACTGGTACCGGCGCAGTGACAGCGTGAACTGCCACCGTTTGCTGCTTTTTAGAGGTCTCGGGACCCTGACGCCCCTTCCTCTTGTTGTTCCATCCTTTCTTACTATCACTCTCCTTCTTCTTCTCAGTCTCTACCGGTTTCTCGCCCTTTTTGTGGTTATGATCATATAGCCTCTTTGCCAATCTCTTCGCACTGTCAAAAGTTTCAGGGTTCGCAGCTATCACATTCCCTTGAATGGGGGATGTCAGTCCCCAAATGAATCGTTCAATCTTCTTTCCCTCTGATGTGATCATACCCGGGCACAACAGAGATAGTTCGCTGAATCTCGATATGTAAGCATCGATGTTCCCATTCTGCACCGTGAGATTCCATAGTTCCTGCTCCATCTTCTGTATTTCGCCTCGAGGGCAGTACTCAGCCGTCAACATCTCTTTCATTTCTGCCCAGGGAATAGAGTTGGCGACCGGGAGTGTCATGGCTTCCACATGACCATTCCACCATGTGAGTGCTTGGTCCACAAAAGTGCAGGCCGCGAACTTCACTTTCATCTGCTCGGGGCACTCGCATATCTCGAATACCGACTCTACCTTCTCGATCCATCGCTTCAGGGCGATCACTCCTCCGGTACCGTTGAATGTTCGGGGTTTAGCGTTCGCAAAGTCCTTGTAGGTGCACGTTTTAGTGAGTCCTTGGTTCGTCCCGTTGTTCGAACTTCCGGATCCTTGCCCGTTACCTCCTCCGTTGTTCCCTCGGTGAAGTTGTGCCATAGCCGCTGTGACTGCAGCAGACACGGCTGCCTGGAAAGCAGTGGAGTCAACTTCCGGCGGGGTTGGTTCGGGATTTCCGCGAGTAGCTGGGCGAGGCATCTTTCTGTCATGAAACGGAAAGATGTTGAGTGTACGTGGTTTCTGTGAGGTGGCGACCCTACTAACTAGGTGTATGGTACGAACCTAAACATTACTATCATCAAGCATGCAATCATAATGTCTCAACACATAGCAACTAAGAATAATTTAGCAAAACACACAAAAGTTCATTAATATTATCCGCATTTAGTACAAGAAAATTTGCTCGTTGGAGCATACATAGATAATGCTAATCTGACAGCATAACGGCTCCATGAGTAGTGTAGTCACTTAAACATAGAGCCGGAGTACATAACATAGTTCCTAATGATCTACTATGATAAGTCTACCCCTATCCGCGATGAGTTGTGTCCGGAGGTGGTGCTGAGGATGTGGATGCTCCCTGAAGACGAGCAACCAAGCGTTCCGCGTCCCGGAGTCGAGACTCCCACCGAACCTGTCTCATGTGAAACTCTCGAAGGACGTCACGCGTCTCCTGCTCCGCACGCTCGACCCTAGTCCTCAATTGGTGTACCTGATCCGCAGTGTCCTGGGCAAGATCGCCCGTATTCCGTAACCGTTTCACCATGACTGGAAGGGCTCGATCAGCCGGCCCTCCGTCTCTCAGGTCAAAGAACTCGCGTGACATGCCATACGGGGGTCGCTGTCCCTGCTGTCTGCTCCATCTCCAGAGGTCCATACCCCAGGGAGGTGTAGGGCCAGTGGGGCCCACTCGATATGCAGGCACCCGGATCGGGTAAGGGGGGTTGATGACTTCGGACTCCGCATCCGAATCACCCCCTTCGCTGTCATCGAGCTCCTCTTCGAAAGGTTCTTCGTCTTCTTCGGGTTCGACAGGCTCGCCCTCGACTTCTGCCTCCGGTTCCCCGTCAGGTTCCTCCTCGGGGTCCTCCTCGGGTTCCTCTTCAGGCTCTTCCTCAGGTTCCTCCTCAGGTTCCTCTAGCCACTCGTTGTTTCCCTGATTAGGGAAGTAGGGGTCTCCCGGGTGATGAAAGCCAGCCATGCTGTCTGCGCGAGTACGTAAATGCTAACATTATCCTAGGATGCTATGACTATTGTACAGACTAAGCAAACATTCTCTTTTTGGGTGCTAAAGGGTATAGTTTTAGGTTCCCTGGCTATTCCGATCTCATCAAGACGTGTGTTAGTTTTACCTTGGAGAGAACGTAGTTGATCAGGCTACATTCACTCCTTGGTATCCCTAAGAACAGTCCCGAATTAACCAAGATACCAGTATTATTGTGTTTGATTCAACGTTAGGTTCTTATTCCTAATGCAAGCAAGTGTGTTTTATTTACTCGTTCTGTTCAGAGTTATGTTAGTCCCTCTTTTTGGTTTATAGTTGCATATCAATGTATGGCTCGACATGCTAGTTCACTATAAACAAAGCTCTGATACCAACCTGTCACACCCCCGAACCAGACGGCGGAAACGTCCGGGGGCTGTCGTGACTCAATTGAATACCATAACATTGAATATATATGAAACATAACAACATTCGTCACCATTCATCAACATAGTACAACCAGTAGTGTTTACATAACATACATTGTTTGAACATTACATTCCCCAAAAATTAAGTTGTTTAATTCATACAAAAATAAACCGCAACCGTCACTGGATATGATTTCCCTTGATTCACTGGCTCCCTGAGAATACAAGTATTTTGAAAAACGTCAACATATGGAATGTTGGTGAGTTCATAAGTAGTGTTTGAAATCGAATGTTTGTATTGTTTGAAGAACCACCAGAAAATCCGATATTTTCTGAAAAGAAAAGCTTTTGAAAAGGTTTGTGAAGATCCATAGGTATGCTTGTTTGTTTCTATACTTGTAAAAAAAAATGTTCGTTTAGAATGTATGCATTTCAAATTTGTAAGTATTGAAAACCCTAGGAAAACCTGATGTTCTCCTAGTTCCTTGAATTACGTGATGTTACATTGAAACCATTGCATAGAGTATAGTGTCAGTCCCGGGCGACGTTGGAAGTTTCTCGAGCATGATTATTTACTACAAACCCGCGTTACACAAACGCCCAGTTTGTAGTTATACTAACGACTCCGAAGGCGTCGTCAGTACTAATCACGTTATCCAATCGCCCTGACTAGGTGAAGTCCCACATCCGAAGAGAAAGAGGTCACGAAGACCCCGGTAACTCCATTAGCCGGTTGGGGATAAAATGTACGAGGGGTCCCAGACCCGCCTCGCATGAAATGTAGACCTTACTAGCAAGACCAAAGGACCCTTGGGGACCGGTGGTATACAAGCCATTGAAAGTCCATTTACGTTGTGTCGGATCGGTAAAACCCAACACCCCGTAAAAAAAATGTCTTCGGGCCTTAAGATCAGGTCATTGGGCTAGCTAGGCTCAACGAACAAGATTTTACACTTGTGGGGCCCAAAGATGGTGCATAGACGTCTGTGCACACTCGCATGTGTATGTATAACCAAACGTTACTTGTATGAATCGTAGTGTCGTAGTGTTAGTAGTTGTAGATTTCTATTGGCTCGAGACCGAGCCAATTCGTTTAACAACGACTTTTGGGTATTGTCATGTATTGTATTTCGTCGATAGTCGCGGTGCCATTATTTGATCAAATTGCGTACATTGAACTAGCCTTGAAATATTCCTGTTTTCAGCCCCTTATTATTTGTAAAATTTACATTTTCAACCTTTTTTATTAAATACTTCCCGGTTTGGTCCTTAAACTATTTTTCTTGACATTTTAACACCAAAAATTATTGAAATTAATACTTTTCAACATATTTTTTCATAAAAACAGTTCAAGTCCTTGAAAATGCAGTTTTCACGGTTTTAACCCCTTCTTTTCGCAATTTTTACAATTTTGGCCCAATTTGGAAAATTTTTGCAACTTTGGTCCTTTTTAAATTTAAAAAGCATTTTAAACCTTTGAAAAGGAGTTGGAACACTTATAGTCCACTGTTTTACAGAAAGTTACAGTTTTGGCCCTCCAAAACAGAAAAATTCGCATAATGGGCCTTATTGGGCCGAAAGTTACATTTTTAGCCCATTAAGCTTAGAATTTATGATTTTAGTCCCCTAAATGAGTATATTTCCAGAAATTTACTTATGAAAACTGTTTTGGCACACTTCATCCATCAGAATCTGTGAAATGACGATTTGGGCCCTTATTTTTGCATTTTTCACATTTTAGGCCCAAAATTTGTGTTTTTAACCCAAAGAAATTATTACTAAACTACTTAGCCATTTTTCTTGAAGCACTTTGTGTTTAGAAATATATTTGAAGTAAAAATCATGTAGCACAAGTTATATCTCGGTTTTGATGAGTTTTGAGGCTAGATCCAACATAAAAACACATAAAAGCATACATATAAGCATGGAAATCATACAAGGCATACAAACACATATAGATCTACACTTTCACTTGTATTCCCCCCCCCACAAAACTCATAAAAACAGAAAATAGGGGTATGAAGCTCACCTTGGGGTGTTGATTCGGTTTTGCAAGGAAAATGGAAGGAAAAATGAAGTGTTTTTGGCCTTGGCTCCCTTTGATGAAGATCTCGAGTTTTGAGATGGTTCTAGGGTGCAAGATCATGATTTTTGCATAGATTAGGAAAGGATTTTGATAACAAAAGAATTTAAAGCATAGATCTATGCATAATCTTACCTTAGATGATGATTTACTTGCAAAATCCTCTTGGAAAATCCCTAATTTTCGAGATTTTTGGAGAGGAAGGAGAGAGTTTCTTGAGAGAATTTTTTTGAGAGAATTTGTGAGATGTGTGTGTGTGTTGGTTATCCTCGGCCGAAACAAGAAGGGAGAGGGAGAGAGAGAGAGGGAAGAAAAGACTTTGAGGTGATGCTTGCATGGATGAATGAGATTTTGCATGGAGAACCTATGGGTAAAAATGAGGTGGCACTTAAAAGTCAACTTCTTCTTGTGTTTGGCCCTTGGGCCGAGAATATGAAGGGAAGAGGGAAGAATTGGGCTTTTTGCCCCTAAGCCCAACATTAGAGGTAGTTTAGGGTATTTATTGGCCTTATAAAATAAAAGTGTGATTTTTATGCTTTATTAAGCTAGGTTAGGTTAGATTATGGATCAAAACTTGTGTTTTATTTCATTCTAGGTTCTACCTAGCCCAAAATATTGAAATAAACGAATGTGGGTCCAATTAGAGCCCAATTAGGGTCCTAAACCCATGATAGTCCAATTGGAAGTTTATTGGTCCATTTGGATCCAATAAGGAAGTCCTAGTCCTAATTGGACTTAACAAGAACTTCTAGGGTCTCCAATTGTTTGATGACTACTTATAGTGCTTGTATATTGTATTTGATTGAAGTTTTTGATTCACATTAGGTTGAATGCATAGATTACATGGCTCAAAATTTACAGTTGTGACAGTTATAATCCTTTAAATAATAGAGATGATACCAGTTTGAGACTTATTGTGATGTTTTATTTACTATTGGTTTTTGGTGGTTGTTTTGGTTAGATTTTACAACTATGGATTTTGATGGGTTGTTTTTGAAAGATTTTTTAAGTATCTATTGATGATGTTTTTATAAGACTTCCGCTAACGTTCTTTTGATAATAATTGGTTAAAATAAAAGAATTTTTTTCGGTGAAAAATTACGTTGTTACAAGCTGGTATCAGAGCCATGATGTGAGTGAACTAAATACAGAGACCGATGTTCATACTCACAGTGTAGAATCGCTTAGTCAGGTGCTTTTGGATCTTAAGGGGGAGGGTGTGTGTTGAGAGTTATATGTTATTTCTTATATGCATGTAGGACTCTTGTACTTTTTGATATCAAAATATCCTCTTTTATTTATCGCGGATCCTATAATCGTTAATAACAATCAATATTGAAGGAAATGGTTTTGTCTCTTAAGGAACAACAGTTGGGGGCGGTAAGAAGTGGTCTATATTACCACAAAAGATTGTGGTAGGTTGTATTCGCCATGTATCAAGTTGTTCATGACCCACAAGCTCAGTTATCCTAGAACATTCATAGTTCAAATTGTCTTGGACATTTTGGGAAATGGAGGATCATCTCTTGGAGATGCTTGGGATGCCCAAATTTAACAAGCATAGAAGTTTTTGGTGGATGTCGGAGTAGAAAGAGAACCTTTATGTAGTTTAAGGTTTCTATAATCACATGGAAGTTGGAAAACGAAATAGGTGTGTAAAACTCTAACCTAGACCAAGGAGAAAATAATCTTCATGATAATGACATAAGCAAACATATATAGGTGTGAAAGTTAGTATTGGGCTTACACTATCATAAGAACATGATATATGTTTGGGACTGGAGGAACCACAAGGAAGATCGAGGAGCTAGGAGACGGTATGTGACAACCCGAAAATTCTATCTTGTAAATGTCAAACTTGGTCAACGAAAGTCAAACTTATCCAATAAAGGTCAAACTTATTTCTAAAATTATCTTATGGTAAGATTAGATTAATGAGATGAATGATTTCAAACCTAGCATCCTAAGGGTAGTGTGTTATATGAGGAAAGTCATTTAGACCGAGGACTACCAATGAGCCTTCGGGCCGTGAACGAGCCTTCGGGAGAGAACAGCCTTCGGGCCGTGAACCTCGGTTTGCGGCTGTGAACTCTCCCCTATATATAGAAGTTTGACTGATTTTTATGATCACTTCTACACTTTTGACCGTGAACACCTCCCTTTCTCTCTCAAATATCTTCAACTAAAAACATCCCTTTGCTCTCAAATATCATCATCCTTCTCTTCTTCTTCAAGAGAACTTGCTTAGGACCTTCAATTAATCATCATCCATCAAGAAGTTTGGGCTGTAAACTCAACAACACCAAGTGTTCTTTGTCTCGTGATCCGTGTACGGCCGTGAACCCTTCGAAGCTTGGCTGTGAACTCCTTACAACCTCTTGATTTCGGTTCTAACACTTTTTTTATAAGTGTTTCTTGCATCCTAGGTTGTTTCCTAATACCTTTGAGGTTATATTCACTAATTTCATGCCAATATGTTGCATAAATTGCTATTTAGGACTTGTTTTGTCCTGGGATCTAGCTTGTGAAATCAATCATCCTATATCGAACATTCATTTGAGTCACCCACATAAGGTGAGTTCATACCCCTACAAATTACAGTTTTAATACTTTTATATTTCTTTTTAGTGCTTTTAGGGGGAGAATACAAGTAGAACACAATATAATTGTGTTAACCACTTACATGTGAAAAACGTAAAATGAAAGGATTTCTTATACTCAAATACTTGTTAAACCATGTTAAAACTCTTTGAAACTACTTTTAGATTCCATTATTATCAAAATCATATTCGTATATCTATTCATGTATAAGTATGCTTTAATGGACTTAGGACTGTTGCTAAATACCGTAACTCACGTTCCTTGTTTGGTTGTGGGCTTAGGGGTAGGATCACTAGTCCGACTGTCGGCTAAATCATAGTTATAATCATTGAATATATACATGAATAATAAACCCATTTTTAAGGAATATACTTAACTCAGTTGCTTATGTTGAACAATTGAGTATTTTCTACAAATTAGTAACAACTCAAACAAACATACTAGTAAACTATAATAGGTATAGTTTAGAGGATCACTACATATTATTTCTAGAATAGAGAAATATACATGAGTCATTACATACATACTATTACTATACATTACAAAACATACTATAACAAGAACACGAAGGAACATACATACTATAACAAGAACAAGATAACTAGAATGTGAGATACTATTTCATGGCATATCAATATCCTTGCTATGTCACGTTTTGTAACCAGAGTCTCATAGAGGGAAAGCGTGAGTTTGTGTATAGATCCATACGGGATTCACCATCCTACACATTGCTGCTAGCTACAGTGGGACCTGCAGGTCTACGGGTGACAAATATCATATCATTTTCGACGCTTGAAGAACGTCGTGTTTTATACTAGTCTATTAAGTTTGGTTATAACCATATCACATTTTAACCTAATTTTACTAGTTTGGGTTTTAAGGTAGTTAATGCATTCAGTAGTGTATTTTATACAATACTACTGTAAATCTTCATTTTTCATTACATTCATACAATGATATTCTCACATGAGAAATGCATACTATTTTTAGAATAAAGATAGTTTTACAAATATGGAAACCATTACATTTATACTATTTCAAGTTAAAACATACATTTTACACCATTTTCAAAGAGAACAAAACATACAAATAGTTGAGTCTTGGTAGAAGACTACTTTTCATTTTAGTAGAAAATATAGGAATTTCTAGGAAGTATACAAACATTTTCATCAAACAATTACAAATGTTTTCATGAGTCAAATGCAAACTTTTGACACTAAAATACTTATGAACTCACCAACTTAAATGTTGATACTCTATTTTAAAATAACTTTTATTCTCAGGTCACCAGTAGACAGGTACAGTACACCAGGTTTTGAGAAGACGGGGCATGTTTAAGACTCGTCTTTTTATTTTGATATATTATTTTTGGTGTCTTACAAACTATACACAAAACTCACTTGTATAAACTATAGTATTAATGCAATGGATGTTGTTGCTTGTTTTACTATTCTGCATTGTTATAATACTGTACATGACGTCCTCCGCCCCCGAACGTTTCTGCCGTTCTCGGATTGGGGGTGTGACATGGTACCTATAGGTGGAATGGAGGTAGGTGTGGTAGACCTTTCTATGTTATCATCTTTTATGGTCAATTTGTGATACCTCATAGTCTGTTGAGTTCTACGTTAGATAAATAAGTAGATGTAGGGAATTCTATTCTGGTGCGCGGAAAATTCGATTAGTTTTTTTATCGTAATATCTAGTCACTCCTTTCCTCTTACTTTGATTCTGATAGGAATCAAATCAATTGATATCGTCCTTGATATGTATTGGTTATCGGCCAATCGAGCTAAGATCTTTTGTTTCGAGAAGTGTGTTCATCTCAAGCTTGACGAGGGAGAGAGTATTATGGCTCGGGGGAAAACTTCAATGGGGTCTATACCGATTAGTTCTATGATGAAGGCACACAAGTGCATGGAAAGGGAATGCGAGGTCTTAGTGGCTCATGCGATTGAGAGTCCAAGGAAGACATTGGATCTTGTTGGTATGGAGGTGGTCAGAGAGTTTAGCGATGTTTTTCCTGATGATTTTCCTGGTTTACCACCACCACGAGAGGTAGAGTTCCAGTTTGATCTCGTTCATGGTACAACTCCAATAGCCAATGCGCCATATCGGCTAGCCCTATTAGAGATGAAGGAGATGTGGACTCAGCTTTAGGATTTATTAGAGAGGGGGCTCATCAAACCGATATCCCACAATCTATACCATAGAACTCGAATTAGGGACACACTCACTTGATTATTGGTAAAGGATTAGACTTTCCCATGAGGAATTAATCAAAAATAATCAAAAGTTTGTTCAAGTCACAAATATCTTCAACCATATACTTGTATTTGACTACGTTCTAATTAAATACGACACTAGTTCAATTTCGGGACGATGTTCCTTCAACTGAGGGAGACTGTGACAACCGTCAAAATTCGAGCATGTTCTAGATTTAAATAAAACTAGTTGCACATGTAGGCATGACACATGCTAGAATTAATATCTAGAAGCTAGGTTTTGACTTACTAGAAACTTGGAAACCGTTAGAAACTAGGGATAGTGTAATTAGATTTCACATTAATATGTAAATTCTACAGCTAGATCAACTGTAACACCTGTTAAATTCAGGTCATTCCTTGACTTAAGCGTATTTACAGGATTCATGTAAACACATAAAACCCTTGACCTAGTAATAGAAATTAGTTTAGAGTCTTGTAGAAACTTAACTCAAATCAGAATCTAGGACTATTATACATTTATAATTAACTCTCACATTTCGCATGTATCCCTTAACTACTTTGTAGAATGCCAATAATCCGATTTAAATCGAACTATGAAACTTTCTACAAGATATTAAGTATCTTATATTGAGCAGTCTGAGTATTCTAAATACTTAGCTAAATTCATTATGGTTTTGAACAATTTTTTTTGGTTTAAACCAATCTAAGATATTCTATATTTATTGTGATATTTTAAAATGGCCAAACTTTATAACAAGTTTCAAGATTTTATATAATAAACGCAAGTTTTATAGAATTTAAACTTTGCACAAAATTTTATATATATATATATATATATATATATATATATATATATATATATACATACATACATTCATACATATAACATATTTAATTATTTACAAGTATAAATAATATATATATATATATATATATATATGTATATATATACACACATACATACATAGATATAACATCTTTAAAAAAAATAAAAACAAATATTGGAAAATACACCCTCTCTCCTCAAAATCTCTTCATATATATATGTATATATATATATATATATATATATATATATATATATATATATATATATGTATATACCCAAGTCACCTCTTCCCTAAGCCTAATCATTTTACTCATTCCCTCACTCCACTTCTCCACTTCCATCTTTGAAATTTCCCTCTTCATTCTCTCTAGAAAAGACGAATGGAGAAGTCAAATGTATAGGAGAGATTTAGCCATTCAATTCTTCTTGAGTTTAGATACATTACTGTAGTTTTGGTGACTGATTTAGTGGAATGAAACCCCCAAGAGATGACGAGAGAGATAAGATACCCAGAGAGACAAAATCTCTATTTTCTCTCTTTTATTCTATCTAAACCCCCCATTCTTTCTCTTTATGAATCAGCCACAAAAGTTACAAGATAAGATGCTGTTTTTGAAGACACAAATAATAGAAAAGGTAAATCATGTAGATCTCTTGAAGATTCCATAACAATATTTAGAAGTTTTTAAACATTTCTCTTCTATTTTGATATTCTAAAGCCTTTTCTTGCTTAAAAACAATATTTGATTTTAATGTTTGTAGATTCTCACCAAACATGTAGCATGTCATGAAAATGGTGAGAATCCATGATCAAACCTAACTTAAAATCAGAGAAACTGCACATGCGAGCTCAAAAATGGTGATTTTCAATAATTTCTTCTTCTTATTTTGAGTCTTTTACATCCAAATCTTTTCTAAACTACCAATAACATATTTTAACCTCATGCATGATCTTTAAACCATAATTCTTGTAACGATCTTCATGCTTAAAAGGATGTTCAAAGTTGATTGTTAAAAACTTTCACATATGTTTATAAAGGATTTTTAATCAAAAAATATCCAAAACTCATTTTCTGTTCAAATCCGATTTTTCTCTGAATCTTAATGAGATAAATCTAGAAATTTTGAACTATTAAGTCATTTTTCGATTTAATGTAGTTTTTACAAAAGAAATGAGATAAAACACATAAAATAGTTGCAGAGATCAATAAATTCTATGAAAATTATAAGATAAACTATACAGTAATTAATTAACTTTCATGAACTTTCAGAAATTTTTGTTCCCGTTTCCTTTTATTTTTGATTTTATTTTTGTTAAACACAAATAAATAACAAAATCGGATTCTTGTTTTTAAAAACTACATCGACTATTTTCGAAGCTTCTACATATTATATAAGCTTCACATAAAAAATTGGAGAATTTTCTATATCATTTTGCTATTTTTCCAAGATTTAATGTAAATTTAAAGGCTTAAATAAGTGAAAACTAGTTACACTTATCTCAAAATCATGAAAAATTCCTAGATGACCTATAATCATAGTAAGATCAAAAAGAAGTTTGAAATTTTTTATCTATCATTTTCCAATATTTCCCGATTTAATGCTTATTTAAGGGAGTAAATAAGAGTAAAATAGCTAAACTATTCTAAAAATCATGAACAATTACCAAGAGAACCTTGATTACAAATAAACCAAGAATAAAAAGTTTGATTATTTTTATTTGTTATTTCCTATTTATTTCAAATTTATTGGTATTAAACACACTTGAATTATAAGAATCGGGCTTTACTAATCAAAAAAAAAAAATTTAATATTTTTTTCTAGTTAATAGACACTGTAAAATAGTTACACAAAAATTTTTAGAATTTTTCATGACTATTTACTATTTTTCGATGGTTTTATGATTATTCAAGTGATTTAAAGGTGATAAATAGCTAGGAACCTAAACAATTCGTGAAAATTTATCTGGAGGTCTTTGATTATGGTTAGAACTGAAATATAAAGATTGGAAATTTTTAGAACTAATTTGATTTAGTTTTTGAATTTTTAGCTTGTAAAATACTTCCAAAAGTGCTAAAATACATTTCAAAGAATATCATAAAATGAGATTTATCACTTGCAAATTTTAATAAAGTCAATTGGTATATTGAAATTTGAATTTTCTAGAAATGTATTTGCAACTTATACAAAACCTAATTTTGACACAATATTAACATATATCTTTTGCATAAGTTAAGTATATTAATATTAGAATTCGATTAGAGACTCACTAGTATGTGCCATTATCATATGGAAACGGTTGTAGGACGTGAGGGAAGTTAGCTCAGTACATCACAAATACCTTCACACATCATTTTGGATATTCATAGTTCATATTTTAGGTTTTTATGTTTTGGGGTGGAAAAACATGTTGTATAATCTAATATGTTCGTTGTACTTGTTTTAAATTGTATAAAATGTGATTGCTATGTATGTGTATGAAAATGTTCATTCATCAGGCCTTATCGCATCAAGTCCTCGAGTGTTTCACACAACTTATTAACTCTTTTGAGCCGATGGTCATTATGGATAATGCTATTAGGAGGTAGACAACTCGTCACTCACTCTTTTCATGGAGTGCATATTATAATATTCTCTCTCTATGTTAGTGATAGACATAGATTTCAAGAGGGCTCTCTCGGACGTTAGGTTAGGTCGTGAACTCATGCTTTGATCACTATGCACATATATAAATTACTTCTCATGTTAGCTACGGACTTTGTTTCTCATGATAGCAACGAACTTGTTTCTCATGATAGCAATGAACTTTGTTTCTCATGTTAGAAACAAACTTCCTTTTTAGGAAACTTTTTTCAATATTCAGATTTTCATAATATAAAACTATGTTATGTTTTAAAGCTGTAAACTCACCAACTATTTTGGTAGTTGACCACTCATTTTACATGCTTTTTTAGGAGTTAGTCTATAAGATGGCACTTAGGGACACATCACTTATAGAAGCATTACACATGTGTTATTTTTCGAATGTATTGTAACTTCTTTAAAAGTTGATCAAAATGTATTATAAATTGTAATGCTTTTTAATACTATGGTTGGTTTTGTCTTTTAACATTTTCCATGAGAACTTTTGTACTGTCGTACTCCTTGTTTCCGCTTTAGCGGGGTGTGATAGAAGTTTTTGGAAAAATGTGCCGACTTTCGCTGGAGCTGGAGAATAAAGCGTATTGGGCTATTAAAAGGATGAACATAGGTGTGGATGAAGCTGGAAAGAAAAGGAAGCTGGACATTCAGGATTTAGAAGAAATCTGGAATGATGCATATGAAAACGAAACCATCTACAAAGAGAAAACAAAAGCTTTCCATGACAAGATGATACCGTGAGAGGTATTCATGACTGGTCAAAAGGTACTCTTGTATCATTCTCATTTTCAACCGATTTTCGGTAAATTAAGGTCTCGTTGGGTGGTATCCTTTTTTTTTTTTATTACTAACACGTTTGATCATGGTGCCATATAAATTAAAAATAATCAAACAAGCAAGATATTTAAAGTTAATGGGCACTCAAACCTTTCTATGAAGGTTTATAAGTATTAAATGAGGAAGTGGAGGTTGTCGAAAGCCCGACATATCGAAGCTAAAAAGAAACCAAGTAACAACATTGAGCCAACGACAGTAAAAACGGGCAGCTTTCTGGGAGGCAACCCGACCTTTTACTCCTTTTCCATTTTATTTTATTTTCATTTGAGTTTTCAATATATTTTTAGTTTTGATTCAGTCTTTAATAATTTTGAGTCAAAGCTGCAATTTTTTCAAAAATTCAAAGGCTTTCAAAAAAACAATTTGGACTTCGAAGCCCAGAAATGACTCGTACTCCGACATCGCAACTTTCAAAATAATCTTTTTTGGTATCTGCATGGACCATGCACGGTTGGACACAATAGGTACAACACATGCTCCCTCTTCACAGTTTCAAAAACAGAAAAAATATTTGTGACTTTGTGACCTAAGCACGATCTGGCCCAGGAACGACCTGTGCTCACGAGCCCATACTACGATACTGAGTACAACTATAAGGTGTTGCTTTTGTCCTTTATTTGTCACTCTTACACTTAAGAACTCTCTCCAAATACTCTCTCTCTCTCTCTCACACACACACACACTCACACACACTCACTCTAGTCAAGTTTCTTCACTCTAACACTCAAAATCCTTCATACTTCCTGCTAAAAATCAAGAACCAAGGTATGAAACTTCATTTCCTTTGTTTCTTTAAGCTTCTATGGAGCTCAAACACCATTTCTAAGGCTACTACATCTTCTACACCAAAAACCTAGATTTTTAGTCAAGAATTTCTTTTTCAGATGTACTACTCATTTTTTTCAAATGCATCATTGATAAAAGGATCTACATCACCTGCTTTTGCTTCATGGTAATATTGGGAAGATATCCGCTTGGATAAATCTATATCATATGTGTTTGTAGCATCATCATCATCAGGAGTTCCAAGCATACTGATTTCAAAAATCTTCTTCTTCTTCTTCTTGATTGGCTTAGTAACTTGCTTCTTACTAGTAGTCATCTTTAACATGCCAACATCTTTTCGCTTCTTCTGTGGCTGCTCCTCAACAAAAGTTTCTTGAATAATAACACCCTTTTGGATTCAATTTTTTCTTATTAGGTGTAGGAACCTTACGAACACCAGCAAGCATTTCTTGATAGCAAATTAAAAACAATATTCGATAAAGGAACTAACTCAAGCATCGCATCAATAATTCTGTCAATAACATGAAATTCGTTTGGATCATTCGACAAATTTTTTGGAATTTTGAAATGAGAGAATACAACAACTTCCTCTCCCTCTGTAACTTGAATTCCAACCTGTTGATAAGCTTTGATAAGCACCAAACTCCAAAATCTGTCACTTGCGATCTCAATAGCTTTCTTCGAGTGATTAACATATGTAGTGAATTTTTCCCATAGAAAATAAGTATAATATACTTTCATATGATAATACAAGCTTGCTAACAGAGTATAGAACTGAAGTTTTGCCCTATCTAAACCATAATTTCTTGTATTTTGTAGCACCTGGTTCCTGGTATGTAAATCTTATTTGAGTATTTTCCACTTTTAGCCTTGGACTCGGCGAGTCATAGGTCCGACTCGCCGAGTAGGGATGAGACCCAGGACACGTTTAAGTTGGCGACTCGGCGAGTCCATATCCTGGACTCGGCAAGTCACCGCCGTTGGATGAAACCCTAAGTTTCAGGGGTTTGCAACCTATTTAAACCTCATGTCCACCCCTTGCCAGCCCCCATTCACCCCCAGAGCTCCCAACCCTCGTTCTAAGCTTGTTCCTTGAGAGTTTGAGGCCATTGTGTGTGTTCTTGAAGGCTTTGAGGCAAGAAGGGGAAAAAGATCAAGAGGAAGAAGAGCCATCCAAGCATCATTGTGTTTTTCAGAAGTTCCATTGAGGTATATCCCATTTTCCCCCTGTTTCTATGCTTAAGGTTTCATTTAAGACACTTTTGAGCCATTCCCCAAGCTAGTATGTGTATAACGCTTCGTAATAAGTTGATTGGCCTCTAGATCTAGGCAAGATTGAGCTCCAGGAGCTCAGATCTGTTAGCTTTATGGACCCATGTGGCTTGTTCATCCTAGATCTACCCTTTTGAGGCATTTTGAACCCTAAAATCCATATTGGTGAATATCTACACGTAAAGTTGGAAACTTTACGTGTGATTCGTGTCTTAGAAGCCTAGATCTATGAATGAAATGGACTGAAATCGAACAAATCGGTGTATTTAATGGATGCATGGAGACGACTCGGCGAGTCGTTCATGTGACTCGGCGAGTCTGCTCGCGAGTCACCAAATTGGTCCCTTTATGCTGTATCGAGTTTGAGCAGTAAGTCACAGGGGGTGACTCGGTGAGTTGGAAGCTGAACTCACCCATGGTAGGACTCGGCGAGTCATGGCCTGGCTCGGCGAGTCCAAGGCAATCTTCATAGATCAAGAACAGACTCGGCGAGTTGTTCATACAACTCGGCGAGTCTAAGCATGAGTGTTCATCGGATGAAGATGAACTCGACGAGTTGTTCATACAACTCGGCGAGTAGGACGAAGAACTTCAATGTCAGTTTAGAAGAAGAACTGACGAGTAGAATCAGGGACGAGTAGAATCAGGGACTCAGGACTATCGTCTGGATAGGGACTCAGCGAGTTAGAGAGCCAACTCGACGAGTTGGGTCAACTAAAAGTTGACTCTGACTTTGACTTAGGGCTAGACCAGGGGTAAAATGGTCATTTTACCCAAAGGACAGTTAGCAGTGTGTGATTGAGTATGTTGTGGGAATTGCAGTCGGAGGATTTCCGGAGCAGCAGCAGCAGCAGTCAGTCATTTCCCGATCAGTTCAGCAGCTACTTTGAGGTGAGTTACCTTCCAGTAGCGGTGGGTCTAAGGCCTCAATGTCGACCCACCAGTAGGAGATGTGTGATGAGATGATTATCTTTGTGATATTCATCAAGGGTTGCTACTACTATGTTATGTTATGTGTTAGTGACAGTAGGGGAGATAGTTCCCCAGAATACTGGTCGATAGGGCCGAAGGGTCGGTTATGCCCAGCCATGCTAGATAGACTATGTGATACATGTGTTATGTGGTAGTAGTAGGGGGTGAAATAGTCCCCAGTATCCGGTTGAAAGACCGAAGGGGAGGCCAGCACCCAGATATGCTAGGCAGTATCCGGTCGAAAGGACCGAAGGGGAGGCCAACACCCAGATATGCTAGGCAGTATCCGGTTGAAAGGACCGAAGGAGAGGCCAGCACCCAAATATGCTAGGCAGTATCCGGTCGAGAGGACCGAAGGGGTAGGTCGGGCACCCAGATATGCCTAACAAATTTACGTATGCTATGTGATTATGTGGGTATGTTGTACAGTGGGGGAACTCACTAAGCTTTGTGCTTACGTTTTACAGTTTTGTTTTCAGGTACCTCTTCTTCGAAGGGGAAGGAGCTGGCACGGTAGCAGCACATCATGCACACACTCTGGTTTCCGTATTTACGAGATTCACTGGGATTTGTACTCTGATATTTTGATGGGTTGTATGGTTTGGATTTTAAACATGGTTTGCGTTGTGTTGTGGTTTGATCAAACAATGTTTTTAATTATTAATGTTTTCTAAAGTAATGTTTTAAAACGAAATTTTCGGACGTGAAAATTGGGTCGTTACAAGTTGGTATCAGAGCCTTGGTTTGAGGGATTCGGACTCACCTTCGGGGGTGTCTGAACTCAAATCGAGGGATGAAAAGTTTTTTTCTTTAAAAGAGGATGTTTTCTAAATGGAGAAAAGAGTTTAAGAAAGAACAAAAGTGTGTTTGATGTGCGCGACCGGCCGAGCTCAAGTAAGTATTCCCCAAAGTACCCATACAAGTTTATGATTATGTTTATCAGCTTTTGTAGAACAGCATGCTAGAATAGGACTAAGGATCTAGGAATGATGCCTTATGTGCCTGCCTTATGTGTTCCACCTATATGAGAATTGCATGCTAGAATAGAGTAGACAACAGTAGGGAGCCTGTTAGGGTGTGCCTGGTAGTATGAGTTAGCACGGTGTGCTAGTCAAGTTTCTCTCTATGAGAGCGGAATTTCTTGACGTTGTTTCCCTTGTCTGAATGCTGCTTGCTTCGTGCTACGTGGGACTCCGAATAATGGGAATTAGTCATTAGGCGAATACGTCACATCACATGTGATCAAAGTTGAATAATCTTAGAGTACCAGATTTGATCCTACTGCGCAGCTCTTGTTTGAGTCCAACCATTGTACGGACGAGTCGGGTACTCGAAGGATTATCTGAGTCTCGTCGCATGTGATGGTATTCGGGTGATGGCTAATTGGCATTACGAGGAGGGCTGCAACAGCTGAGGACTGGATCGAGTAGAGCCGGAGATTTCCCTAGGGCGAGCTTGGGATGAGTATAGTAGTAACCAGTCATAGCGTAAGTGACCTGGTGGATTCGAGGCAGTTCTTGAAGAAGGTACGGATAGATGTGGAAGGTAGTATGGGCCCGTACTACTGAAAGCAGAGGATCTGTACCCGAACCAAGGAAGGCCAAGATAAGACCAGGGAACTTGTAAGTAGCTGTGATCCCTCAGGAAGCATCAGTATATCTAATGATTGTTGTGATGTATTGCAGAATGGTGGTACTTCGGTCGAGGCTGGTGGATGGCGGTTATGGAGAGGGATCAGGTTCGGGATTAGGTTCCGAGCTGGTAGATGAGGGGCTACGTGAGTTCATCGTGTCAGAGATCACCAGGGGTATCCTTGAGTCGACTCCCATTATCTTCGGGTCGATCAAGGAAGGGATCATGGAGTTGATGGAGGATCGCCTGCGGGTATTCAGGAGTGATTTGGCCTCTAGCCAGTCGGGGTCACGCACACTGTCCTTCAAGGACTTCAGGGGCAGTGGTGCACCGGATTTCCATGGGGTAAAGGACCCCATTGCTGCTAGGCGATGGATTGCAGACATTGAGTCTGCACAGTTGACTAGCTTCTGCCCCGAGGGGTCGAAGGTGAGATATGCAGCGGGGTGTTTACGGGACCGAGCCCAGGATTGGTGGGAGTCAGTGCGTGACTCGTTGGGAGCCTCAGCTATCGAGACTATGACCTGGTCAGACTTTGTGACTAGGTTCAGGGTAGAGTTTGCACCGGCCGTCGAGCTTCAGCAGCTGGCCAGGGAGTTTTTGGATATGAGACAGACGACGGAGACTGTGGCGGAGATCACCGCCAAGTTTTGGGAGAGGGCTTTGTTGGTGCCCCAGTATGCTGGTGACGAGGATATGAGGAGGACTCGTTATCACGATATGCTTCGGGCTGACATCCGGGAGCATGTTAGCTTTTCGGCTTGCCCTACCTTGGACTCTATGATTGCTAGGGCGAGGGAGAGGGAGATAGATTTGGAGCACATCCGGAAACGGAAATTAGAGGAGGGACAGACAGGAGGGGCTTCGGGAAAGAAGCCCAAGGGATCAGATATGGGGCCGAAAGGCCAACAGGGATAGGGACGCTGCCGGAAATGCGGCAAGGAACACCATGGGGCGTGCAGGATGGGATCCTTAGGCTGCTACAAGTGCGGCAAGTTTGGGCACATCAGCAGGGATTGCACTGCTCCTGCAGCAGTTATTCAGACATCGGAGTTGCTGTGTTTCCACTGCAACCAGAGGGGCCACAAGAAGGCTAATTGCCCCCAGTTGGCAGTTTCAGTGCCGGTGAAGGCGCCAGCTCCAGCGACCCTGCGGATCACGGATGGCCAACAAGGCAAGGCAGAGGCTCCGGTGGTGAGGAGCCGAACATTCCAACTGACTACCGAGGAGGCACGCGCCGCACCCGATGTGGTGACGGGTATGATTCTTTCCTTCTATCTTTTGTTTTATGATGTTATGATATTGATATGTGCTCCGTGTGTATATATATGCATTAGGATCGTTCCATGTGAACGACATCCCAGTTCAGGTATTGTTCGACTCGGGTGCATCCCGATCGTTCGTTTCTCTTGTGCTTAGCAAGAGGTTTCATGAGACTTCAGGCGAGTTAGATTGCCCTTTAGAGGTAGAGATTGCTGATGATCGATCGGTGCAAGCATCGATGGTGTTTCGAGATTGCGTTTTGCGACTGTTTGAGGAGCGTTACCTGGTGGACTTGGTTCCCATTCCATTGCGTGGGAACAAGGTGATTATTGGCATGGATTGGTTGAGCCCTAATGGGGCAGTGATAGACTGCGCGCATCAGCTAGTGCGAGTCAGGATCCCAAGCGGGGGAGAGTTAGTGATTCATGGCGAAAGGTCGTAGTGTGGACCCACTGTATGTTCAGCAGGGAGGGCTAGGCGCTATCTTCAGCAGGGATGCGCAGGATATGTCGCGTATGTGATGGATACCCGGGAGGCGGGTAAGGCGACAGTGAGCGAGGTTCCGGTGGTTCGAGATTTTGCAGATGTTTTCCCGGAGGAGCTACCTGGGATACCTCCGGAGCGACAGGTGGAGTTTAGGATTGACCCTATCCCCGGTGCGGCTCCGATAGCCAAAGCACCGTATCGGTTGGCTCCTCCCGAGATGCAGGAGTTGTCTACACAGCTGCAGGAGCTGCTAGACAAGGGATTCATTCGTCCGAGCAGTTCACCTTGGGGAGCCCCGATTCTATTTATGAAGAAGAAGGATGGGTCGCATCGGATGTGTATAGATTACCGAGAGTTGAACAAGGTGACGGTGAAGAACCATTACCCACTCCCGAGGATTGATGACCTCTTTGACCAGCTTCAGGGAGCATCTTGGTTCTCCAAGATTGACTTGCGTTCGGGTTATCATCAGATGAGACTCAGGGAGGAGGATACGCCGAAGACCGCGTTTCGGATACGTTATGGCCACTATGAGTTTGTGGTGATGCCGTTTGGGCTCACCAATGCTCCTGCCGCGTTCATGGACCTCATGAACCGTGTTTGCAGACCGATGCTGGATCGGTCTATGATAGTCTTTATCGATGACATCCTGGTTTATTCCAAGACTCAGGAGGAGCATGAGGAGCATCTCAGAGAGGTGTTGGAGGCCCTGAGGAGGGAGAGCTTGTATGCCAAGTTCTCCAAGTGTGAGTTCTGGCTGCGCGAGGTGCAATTTCTGGGGCACCTCGTCAACCAGAACGGGATTCTGGTCGATCCAGCCAAGGTCGAGGCCGTGATGAGATGGGAGGTTCCGAAGTCTCCATATGAGATTCGGAGTTTCCTGGGATTAGCGGGCTACTATCGGAGATTTATCCAGGATTTCTCCAAGATAACCGTACCCCTGACGCGGTTGACGAAGAAAGCCGTGGTCTTTCGGTGGGGACCCGAGCAGCAGGCTGCATTTGAGATGCTGAGACAGAGATTGTGTGAGGTGCCGATCCTAGCCCTGCGAGAGGGCGTAGAGGATTTTGTGGTTTACTGTGATGCGTCCATTCCAGGGTTGGGCGCAGTTCTAATGCAGAGGGGGCATGTCATTGCCTACGCTTCGAGGCACCTCAAGCCTCACGAGGCGAACTACCCGACGCACGATATGGAGTTGGGGGATGTGGTCTTCGCCCTCAAGATTTGGCGACATTACCTCTACGGGGTTCGTTGTACCATCTACACTGACCACAAGAGTCTGAGGTATCTCATGGATCAGCCGAATCTGAACATGAGGCAGGATCGGTGGTTGGATGTGGTGAAGGATTATGATTACGAGATCCTTTACCACCCGGGGAAGGCCAACGTGGTGGCCGATGCGCTTAGTCGTAAGGCCGCACCGATCAGGGATGTATGCCTCAGGATGACCGTAGTGACTCCCCTATTGGAGTGAATTCGGGAGGCTCAACAGGAGGCTATCAAGGAGGTGCATCGGAAGAGCAAGCGCGTGGTGGGTCAGGTTTCCTCCTCTAATTATGATAGTCGGGGACTATTGACACTACACCATAGGGTGTGGGTGCCGTATCACGGGGGCGTGCGCCAGATTTTGATGGATGAGGCGCACAAGTCCCGATTCTATATTCATCCCGGGGCGACGAAGATGTATAGGGATCTCCGTCTGGACTATTGGTGGCCCTGGATGAAGCAGGATGTGGCATGGTACGTTGAGCGGTGCTTGACCTGTAGGAAGGTCAAGGCCGAACATCAGAGACCGCATGGTAAGATGTAGCTGTTGGACATTCCACTGTGGAAATGGGAAGATATCACAATGGATTTTATTACAAAGCTTCCCAGGACCGCGCGTGGAGTGGATTTGATTTGGGTCATCGTGGATTGACTGACCAAGAGTGCTCGCTTTATTCCGATTCAGGAGAGCATATCGGCCGAGAAATTGGCCGACATCTATATCAGGGAGATCGTGGCGCAGCACGGGGTGCCGGTATCGGTGATCTCGGACAGGGATGTGCGTTTCACTTCCAGATTTTGGAAGAAGTTTCATGACGAGTTGGGCACCCGCTTGCATTTTAGCACCACCTTTCACACACAGATGGATGGACAGAGTGAGCAGACCATCCAGACGTTGGAGGACATGTTGCGGGTGTGTGTGTTAGATTTCGGTGGTAGCTGGGATACCTATCTTCCCTTGGCTGAGTTCTCATACAACAACAGCTACCACGCGAGTATTGACCGACCACCATTCGAGATGTTGTACGGGCGGAGGTGCAGAACCCCGATATGCTGGGGTGAAGTTGGCCAGAGAGTCATGGGAAGCACCGAGGTGGTGCTCGAGACGACTGAGAGGATCCAGCAGGTTCGGAGCAGACTTCAGACTGCTCAGAGTCGGCAGAAAAGTTACGCCGACAAGCGTCGATCCGATTTGGAGTTCCAAGTCGGGGATACGGTTCTCCTTAAAGTGTTGCCTTGGAAAGGCGTCATTCGATTCAGGAAGCGGGGTAAGTTGGGCCCAATATTCATCGGACCGTTCAGGGTTGTAGCCCGGGTGGGCAAGGTGGCGTATAGGCTGGATCTGCCAGCTGAGCTCAGCCAGATCCACAGCACTTTCCATGTTTCTCATATGCGGAAGTGCCTAGTGGACGATTCAGCGGTAGTACCGTTGGAGGATATTCAGGTTGATGACAGCCTGAATTACATTAAGCGCCCAATCGCAATCCTCGACAGGAAGTCGAAGGATTTGAGGAACAAGAGGGTAGAACTAGTGAAGGTGCAATGGCAGCACCGCAAGGGCTCGAAATGGACTTGGGAGCCGATGGACGAGATGATGGAGCATTACCCCGAGCTGTTTCAGGATCGAGCAGCAGACTTCGAGGACGAAGTCTAAAATAAGTGGGGGAGATTTGTAGCACCTGGTTCCTGGTATGTAAATCTTATTTGAGTATTTTCCATTTTTAGCCTTGGACTCGGCGAGTCATAGGTCCGACTCGCCGAGTAGGGACGAGACCCAGGACACGTTTAAGTTGGCGACTCGGCGAGTCCATATCCTGGACTCGGCGAGTCACCGCTGTTGGATGAAACCCTAAGTTTCAGGGGTTTGCACCCTATTTAAACCTCATGTCTGCCCCTTGCCAGCCCCCATTCACCCCCAGAGCTCCCAACCCTCGTTCTAAGCTTGTTCCTTAAGAGTTTGAGGCCATTGTGTGTGTTCTTGAAGGCTTTGAGGCAAGAAGGGGAAGAAGATCAAGAGGAAGAAGAGCCATCCAAGCATCATTGTGTTTTTCAGCAGTTCCATTGAGGTATATCCCATTTTCCCCCTGTTTCTATGCTTAAGGTTTCATTTAAGACACTTTTGAGTAATTCCCCAAGCTAGTATGTGTATAACGCTTCGTAATAAGTTGATTGGCCTCTAGATCTAGGCAAGATTGAGCTCCAGGAGCTCAGATCTGTTAGCTTTATGGACCCATGTGGCTTGTTCATCCTAGATCTACCCTTTTGAGGCATTTTGAACCCTAAAATCCATATTGGTGAATATGTACACGTAATGTTGGAAACTTTACGTGTGATTCGTGTCTTAGAAGCCCAGATCTATGAATGGCATGGACTGAAATCGAACAAATCAGTGTATTTAATGGATGCATGGCGACGACTCGGCGAGTCGTTCATGTGACTCAGCGAGTCTGCTCGTAAGTCACCGAATTGGTCCCTTTATGCTGTATCGAGTTTGAACAGTGAGTCACAGGGGGTGACTCGGTGAGTTGGAAGCTGAACTCACCCATGGTAGGACTCGGCGAGTCATGGCCTGGCTCGGCGAGTCCAAGGCAATCTTCATAGATCAAGAACAGACTCGGCGAGTTGTTCATACAACTCAGCGAGTCTAAGCATGAGTGTTCATCGGATGAAGATGAACTCGATGAGTTGTTTATACAACTCGGCGAGTAGGACGAAGAACTTCAATGTCAGTTTAGAAGAAGAACTCGTCGAGTCATAGCCTAACTCGACGAGTAGAATCAGGGACTCAGGACAATTGTCTGGATAGGGACTCGGCTAGTTGGAGAGCCAACTCGGTGAGTCGGGTCAACTGAAAGTTGACCCTGACTTTGACTTAGGGCTAGACTAGGGGTAAAATGGTAATTTTACCCAAAGGACAGTTAGCAGTGTGTGATTGAGTATGTTGTGGGAGTTACAGTCGGAGGATTTCCAGAGCAGCAGCAGCAGCAGTCAGTCAGTTCCCGATCAGTTCAGCAGCTACTTTGAGGTGAGTTACCTTCCAGTAGCGGTGGGTCTAAGGCCACAATGCCGACCCACCAGTAGGAGATGTGTGATGAGATGATTGTCTTTGTGATATTCATCTAGGGTTTCTACTACTGTGTTATGTTATGTGTTAGTGATAGTAGGGGGAGATAGTTCCCCAGAATACCGGTCGATAGGGCCGAAGGGGCGGTTATGCCCAGCCATGCTAGATAGACTATGTGATATATGTGTTATGTGGTAGTAGTAGGGGGTGAAATAGTCCCCAGTATCCAGTCGAAAGGACCGAAGGGGAGGCCAGCACCCATATATGCTAGGCGGTATCCGGTCGAAAGGACCGAAGGGGAGGCCAGCACCCAGATATGCTAGGCAGTATTCGGTCGAGAGGACCGAAGGGGTAGGTCGGGCACCCAGATATGCCTGACAAATTTATGTATGCTATGTGATTATGTGGTATGTGGTACAGTGGGGGAACTCACTAAGCGTTGTGCTTACATTTTACAGTTTTGTTTTCAGGTACCTCTTCTTTGAAGGGGAAGGAGCTAGCGCGGTAGCGGCACATCATGCACACACTTTGGTTTCCGTATTTACGAGATTCACTAGGATTTGTACTCTGATATTTTGATGGGTTGTATGGTTTGGCTTTTAAACATGGTTTGCGTTGTGTTGTCGTTTGATCAAACAATGTTTTTAATTATTAATGTTTTCTAAAGTAATGTTTTAAAACAAAATTTTCGGACGTGAAAATTGGGTCGTTACATATTTAGACATAAAATAAACACTCCAAAAAAGAAACACCACATAGATGGTAAATTAGACTTCCTGAACGCACTGATATGAGTAAGAGGAGGATTATACCCCATTTCATTCAACATAGAAAGAATATGATAAGGCGTTGGATTTTCGAACGAAACATAAAGTCCGAGTAAATTGTTTCTTTGTGAGATTCTTCTTGCATTTTGTTTCCATTTGAAACATATTTAGATCACGATCTTTGTTGGAAAAAGCAATAGAACAATCCAATGTTAACTACTTCATCATAATTGCAAAGGAAGCAACTACAGAGTGATGAAGAACAAAAGAATTGAAACATTCAACGAGCATTTTAAGTGCTTTTCGGTAAGCACCAATAACCAGATTGAACCAACGTTGTTTGATTGAATCTTCATCTGAGAAACTGAGCTTTCTTCGTCGATGGTATTGAATTAATCGACATGTGACATGATGATGATTGGAATAAATAATTTGATAGAGAATTGATCGATTTAGGGTTAGGGTTCTTGAGAGAAAATTGGAGATCAAAAAAATTGAATTAGCACAATCAAATCCCTTTTATAAATGGAATCAAATTTTAGTTTGAACCGTTCACCAATAATAAGCTTCAACGTGTAAAGTGGAAAACTGAAGAGACATTGTTTCTATCTGCCATGTGTATAAGTCATGAGTGTTTGCCCTTGATCAAAGAGGAATCTATAATAGTCTGCCATTTCCTACACAATGGTGACTTCACATGTTCCTCAAAGTGTGAACTTCTAACATGAAAGTATCAAACGGATAACAATCTTCGATTGTAACCAAGGCTAAGGTTAGATTTCATTCACTTTTAGGTATTGTAAATGAAATCATAAACTAGACTATATGAAATCTTGGTACAGGTTGGTAATACCCAAAACCTCGAGGATGCCAATGCAAAAGTGTATCCAAAGAAAAAGATAGAATCAAAGATAAGAAATTTTTGGATAAGTCGTGATTTCAAAGAAACTTCAATTTAAAGGCAATAAGATCTCGGGAAATGATTCTCTTCCTTAGACATCAAGAGAGATATCAAAGTACTTGTGTGGTTTCCCATGAAATACCATCAAATACTTGTAGAGAAGTAACGAAGGGCCTCATTTAGTTAGTATCAAGGGTAGGGTTTATTTTCAAACATGTTTGCAACTTAACATAAGTGCAAAACAATATAATAAAATGCTTAAGTGATCAGTGTAATCAACATCAAGTAAGCATTGGTCCGATTTGATAGTGAAAAAAGTTAAGAAAAAAATATTCAAACGAAAATCTCATCTCATGAACAGATAAAGTTGGATCTTCTTTGGTAGAAATGACTTGGTATTGGTCAGTTTCACTAAGATCATGCAAAAGAATGAAAATGATATTTGAAAATTATGTCAAGGCATTGCAAAACATAAGAGTTTCTTCCGACAATTCATTGGTAAAATCTAGAACAATAAATTGTTCACCGTCAATTCCTTAAAGTCATCATTTCATGTGTTTCACTGAGATCATGGTGATAATGACCTCAATATCATGAACACAAAGTTATGACACACCTATATTCTAGTTGTATTTGACTAAACATGTCTTGGGATATTCTTCATAGTGTGTGAAAAGTGTATTAATTAGGAGATAAGAAGATGGACAACGAGTCTCTTGCAAACTTATGTTGGCAATAAGTACGATCATAAAGACAAATTTTGAATAACCATAATTCCAAGTTGGTTCATACTCAGAATAAACTCAGTATGTCCTGGGTTAAACAAAAATCATGCTTATGGTTTTTGTCAATTCACTAGTTTCAAACTTGGAATTAAAAATTCCACACAATATATATATATATATATATATATATATATATATATATATATATATATATATATATATATATATATATATATATATATATATATATATATATATAGATTTTTCATTTTGGAAATAAAAAACAAAAATAGCTAAAATCTTTTTGGTATTTTTGACTTTTGAATGAATTGAAAAATAATTTGTATTGATATTTTGTAATTTTTTATGAAAAGACAGAAACAAAGAAAATCTTTTTGAATTATTAGTTTTTTCAACATTAAGAAAAAAAACAATTTGAGAGAAAAATTGGAATTATACCAAAACTTTGATTTTGAGTGAACACTTTTGAATGATTCAATACAAATTACAAATGCAAAGAGTTGTGAAGCTCTGAATGTAAACATTAACTTCTGAGCAATTCAGTAACACTTGCAAAGTTTAATGAGTATCGAAGTCTGCAACATGAAACAAAAACTTCGATATCAAAGTCATAATCATTAATTTGACTATGGTACATAACATGCTTCCATCATTCCCAAACCATTTAAAATTCTTATAAATGATTTTTTCATCAAGAGGTTTGGTAAAAATATCAGCAAGTTGATATGTGGTATTAACAAAATGAACTTCAATATTGCCACTTTCAACATGATCTTTAATGAAATGGTATCGAAGAGCAATATGTTTTGTCTTGGAATGTTGAATTGGATTATGACATATGCGAATAGCACTCTGAGAGTCACAAAACAAAGGAATTTTCTTCATGTTGATCACATAGTCACACATTTGACTTTGTATCCATATCACTTGCAAATTGAATACAACAATAACAACATACCTTGCCTCTGCAGTGAATATCAACACACTTGTTTGCTTCTTCGATTTCCAACTCATAAGTTTTCTATCAAGAAATTGACAACCACCAGTTGTACTCTTTCTATCAAGTTAAAAACCACCCAAATCAACATCTGAATAGGCTTGAATGAAAAATATAGTATTCGCAAGATACCAAATTCTAGGCATATGAGTTCGATGTGTAACATCCCGAAATTTGCAAGAGTTGAGTGGAAGGGCTAAATGTGTAATCTGGGAAAGAGTGACTCGTCGAGTCCATGGATGGACTCGGCGAGTAGAGTTGCGACTTGGTCGCGAGTAAAATAGCCGACTCGGCGAGTCATTGTGATGGACTCGGCGAGTAGGCGCTGAGTGGAGAAAACCCTAATTCTCGGGGTTGAGTCCTATATAAAGAGCATTATGTTTCCTCCCCAGCCTCTTTATCACCCTTTGAGTCCCTGAAACCCTAAAATCATGGAGAAGCACCATTGTTGAGTGGATTGGGGCTTGGGGAAGTATTTGTTGAAGAAGGTTTGGAAGTTTGAAGGTGTGGAGCAAGGGGCTTTGCTTGGATTCGAGTTGCTTGCAGATTGGGGCGTTCTTTTGAGGTAATATTTCGTTCTTAGGCTGTTGTCATCTTGTTTATTCATTTTGGGGTTTGTGGGAGGCTTATCTTGGGTGGTATTGGAATCTAGAGGTTAGATCTGAGGTTGTTACCTCAGATCTGGAATGGAGGAGAGTTGGAATGCAGGAAAGTCCCTGTGTTGAGTGTTGGATGAAGCTATCTTGTCCCAAACCTTAGCCCTAATGTGAAAAATGCATAGATCTCTTTGGATTCACGTAAAGATTGCCACTTTACGTGATGGATGAGTTGTAGGAGGCTAGATCTATGTTTTGGATCAATTGCATGGTCTGGAACGCTTCTGTTTGGATGCAGACCGGTGGTACTCGACGAGTCACATGGGTGGACTCGACGAGTTGCTTGAAGATGAGTTGGAACTCGACTAGTTGGATGAACAACTCGGCGAGTAGGTTGAAGATAGCCTTAGACTCGGCGAGTCTGTTCCTGGACTCGGCGAGTCTTGTCGAAGAGTCCCAACATTTTCTGGTTGAGTCGAAGAATCGGCGAGTCAAGGGATGACTCGGTGAGTTAGGTGCGAGTGGAATCAGAGTTGTTGGACTCGGCGAGTCTCGGGGTGACTCGGCGAGTTAGGTCGCGAATTGAGTGAAGTTTTGAGTTGGGAACTCGGTGAGTCATAGGGTTGACTCGGCGAGTAGGGTCAGTCAGGGGTTGACTTTGACCCAGTCTTTGATCAAGGGTTGACCAGTGGTTTCCAGGGGTATTTTGGCAATTGTTGATTATGGTTTTGAGTTCAGTGCATTGGTGGCTATCCAGTGGTGGAGATCGTATCAGTGATCGGAGCAGCTTGGGTTATCTGTTCAGTCGGTAGTTTCGAGGTGAGTTATCCTCATTATATCTATAGGGTTTAAGGCACCAAGGCTGACCCTTTTTAATTGATGGAAATCCGAGTAATTTTCTGTTGTATGATATTGCGGGATATGGGCCGGAAGGCGTTACGTTATGGGCCGAAAGGCATTACATGTTGTGGGCCGGAAGGCAATGCGATGTGGACCAGAAGGTCATGGCCTGGAAAGGCGTATGTGCATAATTAGTATGTTGGTTGAGTCGTAGGGTGATGTTATGCTAGTGATCGGCTAGGCTGGTATCTTGGTTAGAGTAATGATATGTTATGTGATCTGTTGATCGATTTGCTAACTGTGAACTGTTATATGATTACATGTTATGTGCATGGTTGTCTGGTCTAGAGTGTAACCCGGTATGCATGGTTGTTTTATGTTCTGTCATGATATGTATGCTTTTTATGTTGCGGGCCGGAAGGCGATATGATATGGGCCGGAAGGCTATGTGTTATGGGCCGGAAGGCGATATGTTTTGGACTGGATGGTTGTGGCCTGGAAGGGCGTATATGTGGTTGGTATTTTGGGGGTATCTCACCCTAAGCTTTCGGGCTTACAGTTGTGGTTTTTGTGTTTTCAGGTTCTTAGGAGTCTGTGGCAAGGCAAAGGCGTGATCGTACCGTTCCTCGCGTTGGTGTTTTATGAAATGGACCTGGGAAATACTCTGTTAAATAATGTATTGAAAACCTTTTTGTAACAACGTTATTAAAATGGGTTGTTTTTGAAAAGTTTTAATTGTTTCGAAATTTCGGTTGTTGCAAGTTGGTATCAGAGCCTTGGTTTGAGTGAATTGGAGGAACACTTGTGTGACTCCAGTCTCAAATCGAGGAAGGTTTTAAAAGAGAAATTAAAATGGTTTTAAAATTAAGTAAAAGGAGGACGTGGGGGTACGATCAGCCGGAGCCAGTAAGTAACCCCAAATTACCATTCATGACATTTGTTTTATTGAGCTTTGATAGAACAACATGCTAGAGTTAGGCTAGGGATCTTTAGGAATTCATGTTAATGTTGCCTGATTGTGATGCCTGTAGCCTAGGGTTCCTTATGGGAGATTCTCAGTGTTCCCCTAGTGGTGAGGGTTGAGCGTTGTTATGCATGTTTCTCTAGGGTGTTGTGGTAGTACTTCATACAAATATGGGTAGGTGTGGAAGGTAGTATGGGCCCGTACTACTGAAAGCACAGGACCCATACGCGTATCAGGGAAACCATGACCTCTAGGGTTGGGTTGAGAGTGGGTTCCTGGGATAGTGGGAATAGTCTGAATTTTTCTAGCATATTTTCAGCATGGAGATTTCGAGGCATGCGGGATCCGGGTCAGGATCGGGTACAGGAGGAGGAGTTCCGGACGGGTCAGTACCGCCCGAGATTATTAGTCAGATGAGCTTGTGCGAGGATTCGCGAGATCCTGCATGATAAGGTTGCTGTATTGTTCCGGGTTGAGTTGCCGGAGCTGTTTGGGTCGATCAAGACCGCCATGGTTGAGTATTTTGATGAGCGCTATGCGGCTCTCGCGGAGACGGTTGCCGCGGAGGCTACAGTGGCTGTAGCAGCGGTAGGGGGAGGAGCTGATAGGGATTTTCAGTATCGGGACTTCGATAATATGGAGCCTCCCACCTTCGATGGAGTTCAGAACCCGATTGTTGCTATGAGATGGTTATCGGACGTGGAGGGGTGTTTCTTCATGTGTTCATGCCCTGTTGATTAGAGGGTGAGGTGTGCTCTGAACTTGTTGAGGCTCGGGGAAAATGATTGGTGGAGGTTGACCACGGGGTCATATTTAGATGTGCAGAGGGCTGTGATTTCATGGGATCAGTACAGAGAGATGTTCAGTACTCGTTATGTTCCGCAGGTAGAGAGGGAGAGGTTGGCTCGGGAGTTCCTCGAGCTGAAGCAGGATTCGGAGTCGGTGACGGAAATCACCAGGATGTTCACTGAGAGGGTGATGTTTTGCCCTGAGTTCGCTTCGGAGCAGGCTCAGATGTCCCGATATCTGAGTATGCTAAAGAGAGACATCAGACAATTTGTGTCCGCACAGAGGTGCGGCACATTGTTGGAGTTGCAGGAGGCCGCCAGGCGGCGTGAGTTAGAGATTCAGTTGCAGTTGCGTGAGCAGAGGCAAGCTCCGGTTCAATCGGAGCCGGCAACGAAACGGTATAAGACCGTTGATTCCAGGATGGGGGATCAGAGCAGCCACACCTGTGGGAAGTGTGGGAGGAGTCACACCGGAGTTTGCAGGTCCGGTGGTGCATGCCGCAAGTGCGGAAAGGAGGGACACTATGCGAGGGATTGTCGGCGGTCAGCGTCGGTTCGGGATTTGAGGAGTTGCTATCATTGTCGTCAGGTTGGACATATGAGGGTCAACTGTCCACAGTTTTCTGCGGGACCGGTGCAGGCTCCAGCACCGGGCACTTTGAGGATTTCAGGAGAAGGTCAGGGTGGAGCGGAGCCCCCAAGGGCTCAGGGTCGTGCTTATTAGCTTGCGGCAGAGGAGGTCAGAGCAGTGCCGGATGCAGCTGCGAGTATGTTTCTTTCTGGATGTCATGTTATCTTGCGATTATTGTGGTGTATTGTTTGTGTTGGTATCCTTGTGTGGTTTTGATGCGGTATTCGTCATTTTGCGGGTTAAGGTTATGGTTATGGATTTGTGATTCGGGTTTTCATCTTGGTATCCATTGTTCCTTGAGGGTTTGGCATGGTTATGGATTTGTGTTTCGGGTTTTCATCTTGGTATCCGTTGTTCCTTGAGGGTTTGGCATGGTTATGGATTTGTGTTTCGGGTTTTCATCTTGGTATCCGTTGTTCCTTGAGGGTTTGGCATGGTTATGGATTTGTGTTTCGGGTTTTCATCTTGGTATCCGTTGTTCCCTAAGGGTTTGGTATGGTTATAGTTTGGTGTTTTGTGCTTTCGTTGGTTATCATTCATGAGGGTTATTAGTGGAGATGCAACATTGGGTTGAAGGTCGGGCAGCATCAACTTTCCGAGGAGTGGTTAGATACAGTTTGAGTTTCTTTCGAGCGGGTTAATCAGTGTTGATGTGAGATCTCGTTAAGGTTGTTTATGCTTGAGGGAAGCAGTTAGCGTGTAAGTGTTTTCTTTGTGCAGGGTTGTTCTGGAAGGTCGGTGATGGCGACCGGTGATTGTTAATCAGTGCTATAAGTGGGGGAGAATTGGAGAACTCTTTGGGAGATCGATGAGTATTTTAGAGTGCTTAGCTGTTGGGATTCATCAATGTTCTATCAACCCAAAGTATAAGCTGATAGGAGCGAGTGTCGGGAATGCGGGGTGGGATACAGACCTAGGGCATTTGATTGTGGAGGCCTGGGAGCAGGCCGGGATCGAGTATGTATGATGGAATTAGAGTTCGGAACCCCCCCCTAGAGGGCTAGAATGGTATGCATGGGAGGATTTCCGGGGGCGATAACTCGGGATAATGAATGCTTGTTGAGCGGTCCAGTCATGCTGAAGACTCTACAGGTATTGTTGGATCAGTTTGAGGATATGGATTGGGTATGTCGCAGTGTGGTTGCATTAGAAGGTCTGGCCCCGGGTAGTGATCTTGGTGAGTTGAGATAGTGCGTGGGCTTGAGAGTCCCTGCGATGAGAGTCAGAGTATGTGTGTTGGATGGATAGCGGATACGCTATGAAAGGGTGGTGTAGCGTCGGGCGAGCACCATGGCACTTGTCAGAGTGACAATGTGGTCGAGTGGATTCCTTGGTAAAGGAAGAGAGAGTGAGGTGTAACTCCGAGAGGGAGTGCAAGTTCACAGAAGTAAAAATGGCAGAGCAGAGTTATGAATCGAGTACTTCGAGTATGGTTTGAGCAGCATGTTTACGGCAGTGGAATAGGAGCTTATCCGGTTTGGATGCCTGTTGAGGTTGCGAAGGGAATTCCGCAGGTGTAGAGCCAAGAGGCTCAGAAAGGATGTAGGCAGAGAGTCTTGAACTCTCAGTGTGATTTTGATCAGGGTATGGGGCATGTATTAGTGGCTTATCCGGGGGAATGTTGAGGATATTATCAGTGTATCAGGTTTTCCCAACCTGAGGGTGTTAGGACTAGTTCAGAATGGGTATGTGGTTGCAAGGGGAGAACTCGTGAGAGTTGCTCTGAGATTGAGAATGGGTCTCTCAGTCGTCCCGGAATGGATAAAGTGGGATTCGGATCGGGGATCCGATGGTTCATGGTTTTCTAACCCTTATGGGTCGAGTGATTATTGAGATTCGGGGCAGTAATGCATCTTGGGTAATTCTCGGTTATTGAGTGTGATTATCAGAGGGTACAGTCGGTGCCCGGTTTGAGATGGTGGTCAGGACACCGTAAAGGAAGGGAAAGTGTGTTCGAGTTTCGACGGGTATGCCTTGTGGGACCTGGTCCGGTTAAGGCCAGATGGCGTGTTGTGGGAACATCTTTGGAGTTGTATTGCTGTAGGCTTCGGGGGCGAAGCCTAATTTAAGTGGGGGAGATTTGTAACATCCTGAAATTTGCAAGAGTTGAGTAGAAGGGCTAAAAGTGTAATCTGGGAAAGAGTGACTCGTCGAGTCCATGGATGGACTCGGCGAGTAGAGTCGCGACTTGGTCGCGAGTTAAATAGCCGACTCGGCGAGTCATTGTGATGGACTCGGCGAGTAGGCGCTGAGTGGAGAAAACCCTAATTCTCGGGGTTGAGCCCTATATAAAGAGCATTATGTTTCCTCCCCAGCCTCTTTATCACCCTTTGAGTCCCTGAAACCCTAAAATCATGGAGAAGCACCATTTTTGAGTGGATTGGGGCTTGGGGAAGTATTTGTTGAAGAAGGTTTGGAAGTTTGAAGGTGTGGAGCAAGGGGCTTTGCTTGGATTCGAGTTGCTTGCAGATTGGGGCGTTCTTTTGAGGTAATATTTCGTTCTTAGGCTGTTGTCATCTTGTTTATTCATTTTGGGGTTTGTGGGAGGCTTATCTTGGGTGGTATTGGAATCTAGAGGTTAGATCTGAGGTTGCTACCTCAGATCTGGAATGGAGGAGAGTTGAAATGCAGGAAAGTCCCTGTGTTTAGTGTTGGATGAAGCTATCTTGTCCCAAACCTTAGCCCTAATGTGCAAAATGCATAGATCTCTTTGGATTCACGTAAAGATTGCCACTTTACGTGATGGATGATTTGTAGGAGGCTAGATCTATGTTTTGGATCAATTTCATGGTCTGGAACGCTTCTGTTTGGATGCAGACCGGTGGTACTCGGCGAGTCACATGGGTGGACTCGACGAGTTGCTTGAAGATGAGCTGGAACTCGACGAGTTGGATGAACAACTCGGCGAGTAGGTTGAAGATAGCCTTAGACTCGGCGAGTCTGTTCCTGGACTCGGCAAGTCTTGTCGAAGAGTCCCAACATTTTCTGGTTGAGTCGAAGAATCGACGAGTCAAGGGATGAATCGGTGACTTAGGTGCGAGTGGACTCAGAGTTGTTGGACTCGGCGTGTCTCGGGGTGACTCAGCGAGTTAGGTCGCGAATTGAGTGAAGTTTTGAGTTGGGAACTCGGCGAGTCATAGGGTTGACTCGGCGAGTAGGGTCAGTCAGGGGTTGACTTTGACCCAGTCTTTGACCAAGGGTTGACCAGTGGTTTCCAGGGGTATTTTGGTAATTGTTGATTATGGTTTTGAGTTCAGTGCATTGGTGGCTGTCCAGTGGTGGAGATCGTATCAGTGATCGGAGCAGCTTGGGTTATCTGTTCAGTCGGCAGTTTCGAGGTGAGTTATCCTCACTATATCTATAGGGTTTAAGGCACCAAGGCTGACCCTTTTTATCGGATGGAAATCCAAGTAATTGTCTGTTGTATGATATTGCGGGATATGGGCCGGAAGGCGTTACGTTATGGGCCGAAAGGCATTACATGTTGTGGGCCGGAAGGCAATGCGATGTGGACCGGAAGGTCATGGCCTGGAAAGGCGTATGTGCATAATTAGTATGTTGGCTGAGTCGTAGGGTGATGTTATGCTAGTGATCGGCTAGGCTGGTATCTTGGTTAGAGTAATGATATGTTATGTGATTTGTTGATCGATTTGCTAACTGTGAACTGTTATATGATTACATGTTATGTGGATGGTTTTCTGGTCTAGAGTGTAACCCGATATGCATGGTTGTTTTATGTTCTGTCATGATATGTATGCTTTTTATGTTGCGGGCCGGAAGGCGATATGATATGGGCCGGAAGGCTATGTGTTATGGGCCGGAAGGCGATATGTTTTGGACCGGAAGGTTGTGGCCTGGAAGGGCGTATATGTGGTTGGTATTTTGGGGGTATCTCACTAAGCTTTCGGGCTTACAGTTGTGGTTTTTGTGTTTTCAGGTTCTCAGGAGTCCGTGGCAAGGCAAAGGCGTGATCGTACCGTTCCTCGCGTTGGTGTTTTATGAAATGGACCTGGGAAATACTCTGTTAAATAATGTATTGAAAACCTTTTTGTAACAACGTTATTAAAATGGGTTGTTTTTGAAAAGTTTTAATTGTTTCGAAATTTCGGTCGTTACACGATGTAGATATCAAAAAATATTATTTACAAAAGTGAGATGTAGTTCCATTGGGTTGGCTTGATACCTGGTAGAATTACACACATAAAGCATGATCTCAGGCCGACTTGCTATTAGATATAGAATAGAACCTCTCATGCTTTGATGTGTATTCAAATCAACAACAAGTTTATCCAAAGATGGACTCAGTCGTGTTCCACATGCCATTGGTACTTTCGCATCTGAGTAGTTGGTCATGCCAAATCGACCAAGAAAATTATTTGTTTACGACTCTCTATTGA
This sequence comes from Lactuca saligna, assembly GCF_052625555.1. NCBI lineage: Eukaryota > Viridiplantae > Streptophyta > Magnoliopsida > Asterales > Asteraceae > Lactuca > Lactuca saligna. Next base: position 50,592,776 of record NC_136418.1, on the reverse strand, counting down.
TAAATATGCCTTCTTTGCTTTGGCGAATGTTCAACTCCCAAAAAAATAGTTAATTTTGCCTATCATACTCATCTCAAACTGATTACGCATCAAGTCCACAAATTCTTTTGACAAAGCAGGGTCAGTAGAACCAAAAATAATATCCTCTACAAAAATTTGAACAAGCATGAGATGATCACCTACTTTCTTGTGAAATAGTGTAGGATCAAGTGATCCTTACTTAAATTTAGATATTCTAAAAAATTTGGTTAACGTTGCATACCAAGCCCTTGGTGCTTGTTTTAAACCATAAACAACCTTATCAAGAATATAGTAATGATTAGGAAACTTACCATTGACAAATCCAAATGGTTGTTCGATATACACTGTTTCTTCAAGAACACCATTGATAAATGCACATTTGACGTCCATTTAATAAACATCAAAGTTCTTGTAAGTTGTTGCATAGGCAAGAAAAATGCAAACTGCTTCGAGTCATGTGACAAGAGCGAAGGGTTCATCATAATCAATACCTTCATGTTGACAGTAAACTTTAACAAGTCTTGACTTATTGTTAACAACATTCCCTTCCTTATTAATTTATTTTTAAAAACCCATTTAAGACCAACCACATAAACATCTTTTGGTTTAGGAATTAACATCCAAACTTTATTTCTATCAAACTCAGCTAGTTCAACTTGCATTGCAACAACCCAATCAAGATGTTCTAATGCAACCTTAATTGTCTTAGGTTCGATTTTAGAAACAAAAGCATTAAACATACAAAACTCTTGGTGAACATTAAGAACTTCATTTCTATCTCTAACATGTGGTTTTGTTAACAGACTAGAATTAGGATTACCAAAAATTTGTTCTTTGGGATGTTCATGAGTCCACTTCTCCTTTGGAGGATAAGATGGATCAAAATCAAGATCCACATCCTCAGAGATTTCTTCCGCATCAGAAAACTTCTCTAGATCAGATAGATTATCGTTAATATTATCATTAATATGTGCATTACCTTGAGCATATTGTTCATTTTTGACGTGTATTGGATTGAAATTTTCGACACGTATTTGACTTCGCTCCCCTGAACAAATAAATTAACTGTCTATTCCCCTTTAAGTAGAACTAGTATTGTTTAGAATCATCTTGATTGTCAGAAAATATTAAATCAAAATCAACATCAAATGTAAGCATTTGTTTAGAATCATCTTGATTGTCAAAAAATATCAGATTTTGAGGAAAAACATTCTCCATTCTTTTGACAAAATAATCATCAAATTTCAGATTAAAAGTTTCTTCAATCCTTCACATACTCTTGTTCATCAACTTACATGATACTGAATTTTGTGAATATCCAATAAATATTCCTTCTTTAGCTTTAGCTTGAAATTTGGAAATATGATCTTTCAAATTCATGATTAAACATTTGCAACCAAAAACATGGAAAATTTTAACATTTGGTTTTCTTTTATAAAGGATTTCATAAGGAGTGATATTAAATCTGTTATGTATGAAAAAACAGTTTTGAGTGAATGCCTCAGCCCAACAACATTGAGGTAGATTTTGCATATGTAAGCATCGTTCTTGCAGTTTCACACAAAGAGTGATTTATCCTTTCCACGACACCATTCTATTGTAGTGTATGTGTATATGTAAAATTATGTGTAATTCCCATTTGAATGAAGAATGAATCAAAAAGCTGGTTCTTGAATTCTGTGCCATTGTCACTTCTAATCTGCGAACATATTTCTTCAAGCTTACTACGAGGCTTTTGGTAAAGTAATCATCACTTGAGCAATTTTAGACTTCTGTCAAAGAAAGTATACCTAAGTAAATCATGAAATGTCATCAATAATGACTAAGTTATACTTCTTTCCACCAATAGACTCATTGTTGAAGGACCACATAAATCAATATGTAGTAGTTGTAGAGGTTTCAACTATCTTCGAGTGGATAATAACTGGATGTCCTTGTCGATGTTGTTTACCTTGCTCACATGCAACACACAAAGAATCACTATTAAACTTTAGTACATGTAATCCATGAACAAGATGATTTAAAACAAGTTTATTAAGATTTTTGAAAGTGATACAAGAAGTGATGCCAAAGCCAACAAAGATTTGATGAAGCTTTCGACAATAAGAAAATTGATGGTAAACCAACAATGGGCTTCATGTCCAAAGTGAAAATATCTCCTTTACGTTTAGACTTTAATAACACCTCATTTCTTATTTTTTTCTAATATCATACTTCCTTCTTCATCAAACAACACTTGATTTCCTGTACCAACTAGCAGTTGAGATACACTTATGAGGTTATGCTTCAAACCTTCGACATAAAAAACTTGTTTTATTTTGAAATTGCCATTTGTGATTTTTTTCATAGCCTTTGAACTTGCATATGTTGTTATTTCCAAACTTCACTACTCTAACATTTTCAAGTTTCTAAAATCTCTTAAACATTACTTTTTTCCATTCGTGTGACATGAGCAACCACTATCAATGTACCAATTCACATCATATTGCTCGTCATGTAGTACCTGCAATAATTTAGAGAGATTTAGGTACCCAAGGCCTTTTGGGTCCTTGAACATTAGTGTGGAATGTGGAATTACAGATCCAATTACGAACTTTAAATTTGATTTTTTCAATTAAAGCAACTTCACTAGTTTGTTGCAAAGAAAATATTCATTTAATATCAAAGCATTAACATTGATTTTCTCTTTTTCAACTTTACACTCAGAAACCTCAACTTTGGATTGGGAATTAAAATCATTCCATTTTTATGGCTTCGATAATGTTTCTAGTGAAGTACTTCAATTTGAAGATTCACACAAGTAAGTCTCATATGCTTCTTTCACTTGAGCTTGAGAAAACTCTTTTGACTGAAATATTTTGCCTTCGTGCTCAAACTAATTATTGAAATTTCTTACATCAATTGTACCTTAGAAAAGTAAACCTTTGATTTTTGTGTCGATGTGGGATTTGGAAAACACCGAGCAATTGGTTTGAAAGGCACAATTTTCTTAACATTTGAATTTGAGGGTTTTGCTTGATTTGATTGCTGAAAAGGTTTACATGCCCTTTGTTGAAAACAATTTTGAAACCTAGTTTGTGACTTTTTTTAACATTCTTTTGAAATTGATTTGGGAATCGAGATTGAAATCCTTTTTGAAACTTCTTTTTTATTATTATTTAGAAAATGATTTTGTGGATAACTTGAAGTGTTGTTGTAACGAGGATTTGTATAACCATTTGAGTATTGGTTTGAAAAACCTTTTTGATTTTAAGTTTGACACTCCTTCTTATTATGCATTTGAACATTATGTTGTAATGAGTTTGTGAATTTTGTTGAGAACGTTTTTGTTTTTGAAGACCTCGTCTTTTTTCCAATAAGCCTTATTTTGGTCTTTTCAATTGGATTAAGACTTTTCCAAATGTGATTTTTCTTCATTTTGTTTGGAATCTTGAACCTTAGAGGTTTGATCCTTCAACTCATCTGGAATAGACATGTCAACAGAAATTAACACATCTTTACACATGATTGAGTTCCCTTCACAACCCTAACATTAGTTTTATCATTTTTGTTATCTTCGAAATATGATTTTTTTTAACTCTTTTGATGTTAAAAAGTTTTTGACCTTTGATTCAAATCATTTTTTACAACATTCCGATTTCAATATAAACCTTCATCAGTTACTTTCACGTTATCTTCTTTCAACGAATCATTCAACTTTGAGTTCAATTTATCACCATTTCCTTATGTTACTGAAATTTGATTTGGAAAATCTTTTAATTGTGGATATAGCACAAAATTTCGTTCCAGAAAATGTTTTCCTTTTTCCTTTATGACTTTTGTGTAATCATTTGTATACTCGAACACATGTACTTCAACAACTCATGGAATTTCCTTTTCATCAGAAACATCATCAACAAAATCACTTTCATTATTTGTGATGTCTTCGATATAAATTTTATCTTGAGTAACATTAGTTTTAGTTTTCAAAGATGGATCAACATTAAGCTTCGACACTGAATCAACAATTTCTTCACTTTCAGCTAATAAACGAATTTTAATGAATGAAAAATTTGAATAGTCAACACATTCCTCCTCTTTAATTTCACTAATATTGTCAGATACATCTTCGATATCAGCAAAATTTTATTGAGAACAGTGTGCCAATTATTCAGTTTTGTTTAAAATTTTCATTTGCTCATATTTACTCAAAGTATCATTAACAATATCAACAAATTCATCATCATCCAAATAATCATCAATATTTACTATAACATATGCATAAGAATCATTTGGTACCTGATGAAACTGAGAAATGATATTCTCCAATTCAAATGTAACTCTGTCAACTAATTCTTTTTTAAATTGAATGAACGGTAAGAGATTACGATGAGGCTCCTTACATATTTGTGATGAGTGACAAAGTAGTGTGAGTTTACTATAAAGCCTCTTATAACTATTACAATAAACGTTCCTATGCTTAGTTAACAAAATGTTATCTATCCTAATAGAGTCACAATCTAGAATAACATTATTCAATTTGAAATTTAAATCTTATATACTAGAGTTTTTCTCCTCGACTCTATTCTTAGCCTCATAGAGCTCTACTTTGGTTTTCTCCACATCACTACTTATTGAAATCAAAAAATTATTCAGATAAGCACAAGCATCATCAAAGTCAGATAAAATAGAATCATACGAACTAGATGGAATATTAAGTGAGATAAGAAGATTATGTACATTTGTAGTCATTAGAGACATTGAAGTAGTTGCCATCAAACACTTTCCTTCATTTTGCTCTTCTCCATCATCACTCTCTTCTTCACTATCAAACATTCCGACTTTGAAAACTAACTCAAAATCACCATGTTTCACAAAAGTTTCATCTTCCCAAACATCTCTATCATACTCAACAAACATGGCTCCATGCGAAGGATTACACACCTCTTCATTATCTGATCTAGATGACCAGATTTTATAAGTACTTTCATCTTCATAAACACCCTTCTCAACAAGTGAAAGAATCTTTGATTTTTCTTTCAGCTCTTCGATTTTCGTGGTGCAGTATGCTTCATCTTTCAAATTCTCTTGTTTCCCCTCTTTTTTCTTCAACATGAAATCTCTTGCTAAATGGTTTTTGCCACTACAATAGTTGCAATCATAGCCAGAATCCCCAGCTAACTTCTTATCCCTTATTCTCATTAGAACTACCTTGTTTCTTGTTCTTGACAATAGGATTGGATGTCGAAGGTTACTTTTTGAACATGTTATGTTTGAAGTATACCTTAAGAGGCTTCTTGCAAAACTGTTTGGAAATATTGTTTGAATAGTAAGCAACAACTTCATCATCTAAATTCACTATCAAACCTTCTTCATCAACATTTTATTCTTCATCAGAACACATATTTTTCACATGGTTTTAGACAAAAGTGCTAAACAACCACAAAAATTCATCTTGTCCTTCTCATCAGACAGTTCCTTAACTTCATTCTAATGAGCCTTTAGTATGTTGCAAAGATTCGATAGAGAATAAGTTCTCTTGTGTCTTGATCATCAAACATATGTTCTTCCATTATTTCCTTAGTCCATGACTAAATGTCATATTCAATTCAAGAATCGTACAAACATCATTGTATGTTGAACAATTGCAAATCAGGTCAGTGAACCAATCATAATAGGCTTCAATCAACTTTGATTCCTTCTATTTGAATTCAGAAAATTCAAACAAGCATTGCTTCACATAACTCTTTTTGGTACATTCATTGCCTTGAAGCTTTTCCTTAAATGTGTTCCAGATCTCCTGAGCAGCTTTGCATCCACGGATGTAATTGTAAATGATTGGTGGTAATGCTCCACACAATTCATGAACATACCTCCTATCATTTCCTTCCTTCTTCCTTCGTGTTACGACAAAATTCTCATCCTAAGCAATTGTGCTAACAACTTCAACCATTAAAGCATGAAATGGTACGTCTCTGATTGAACAACATACATCTTCATCTATTCCATTGAGATAATCTTCCATTTGATCTACTAACTAATCATAATACACTAGAAGCAACATTGGGCTTTTTGTTAAAGAACTGAGAAGATTATAAAACTTCATCATTGTGTTAACATTCAAGTTAGCCATGGAATTGATCAGAAAAGATGAAAAACTTGAATAGAAATGAAATTAGATTCAATTGATTGATTCTGGATTGAAGAATTGATAAATCTCATAGATCATTCGGAGAACAGTTTTCAAATGTGGAAAAAGTTGATTTCAAAAGAAATGAATCAATAGATGAAAACAAGAAAGAAATTCCTCAAACAATTTGAATATTCCTGCTCTCATACCAATTGAGGAGTAAGAATCCAATCAAGTATTGATTTCAAACAAAAATAAGAGTATGCGAAGTAAATAAATATGGTTTGGATCGTATTATCTAGAAAGCAACAAATTTACAAGTTATAAGAATGAAAGTGCAAAAAGCATAGAAGTAACATATGCTGCAACACTATTTATAGTGCTATCAATAGATAAAAAATATACTAGGAGACTTCAACTTTAAGTACATAGGCTAAATGCTCCTACAAATACATAGATATATCAAAGTCACATAAACTTAAATATAGACAACTACATTACTATTAACGTTACAATACAAGACTTCACATTTGAATAACATCACAAGTTATGAACTATACATATTCATTTTCAGGCCGAAATTTGTATGAGTGACACTTTTGTAAATTACAAGTTCAAGGCTCTGAGGGGAAGCAACAATGAAGAATTTCAATTCCCTTTTTTTGATCTTCCGATAATGAACCATCATGATTGGATCATGTTATCTGCCATTCTTGAAAAGGAGAAATTGAATTACTTAAATCAGATTATCCATCTAAACAAAATGATTAAATTCTATTTCATTGAGATCAGTAAGATGGATATTGAGTTGGTATAGTTTTTGAAGAAGAAGCCTACATCAGTTCCTTGTGATCAACTTGATGGCATATGAAATATGAAGGATGAGCAGATTCAAAAAGGGCCTTGGGGAGTGGTATATATAAAACATAGGTGAACAAGACCTACAAGAATCATATGTTTTATATGTAGGAAAAGCATTGTTACATGAATAGAACTTTGAAGGGAATCCTTTCGAAGGTTGAGTTTTGCAGAAACAATTTGGAGGATGAGGTTAAACTTGTCTCTGACATGTTGAAATGATGGATTACTATTTAGACGATACTGCTTGGATATGCTCCTCAGATTTTGAAGAAAGTACATGAAGGCTTTCACGACTTCACAAAGGGGGGGGGGATTGTTAGGTTTTAGAGTTTTTAATGTTCTGTCTGAGTCTATTGTGAAAGCCTTCACTATAATATCTTACATCTTCATTCTAATGTTTTAATAAACTTTTAGATTTCAGAATGTAACACCTTAGGCTTCAGAGTGACCATTGCTCAATTGTTATACAACATGTCATTGCATGGGTGTCATGACCTTAATGGTTATTCTCTAATCGACTCCTTTTTTTTCAACCTACAAATAGGGATGTTAGTTACAATGTAGAGTAAGTCGTTTGAAAGTTATTACACTCAAAATTTATAGTCAAGCTTTGTTACTATAAATTGAAAATAAAAAATTCTTACATTCTATTGATATCATCTATTACATTCAATCACGATTTCATATATTTTCAACTAGTCATCGATCCTACACTAGACACAACTTTGATGCACAATAGGCAGCAGTCTGATGGCCATCTTCTTAACTTGAAGATCGATATTGTAATTCATTATGATAAGAATTTAAGTTTATGGATGTAAAATTCTTGGTTTTATGTATTGATGTGTATGAAATGCACTGGTTTTAATCCTACATGTTAAATATGATTTAGACACATAAAGGCAGTGTACCTGTAAATTGGTGGTATAATTAAGCAAGTAGGGTATCGAACACAGGGAACGGTAAATAAACTAACTACTAAATTATCTAAAAACAATTAATAAAAGGAAAGGTTTTCTGTAATTTTGCAAGACTAGAAACTTAAACAATTAAATAAGACTCAAACTAAGCAACTGACAGCTAAAGCAATTAAACAATCAACTAAATTCAATAATGGAGAAGACTTCTATTTAGGTTCGATTCATTTACTCCTATGATTGATTTTATGGCAAGTGCAATGGATCAAATGTTATTGGCTACCGATTAATGTGATTAGGTTCACGTTCTCTATTACTAATTAAACATAATTAAGTACCTTTTGTCCATAAATTGCAATAAATTATCCAAAAAAAAGTATTAAAATTCTATACAAAATATATAGATAAATATGCACATATCAAAATACCCCACACTTGACTTTTGCTTGCCCCTAAGCAAAACTAAAATTTAAAGATACTAGCATCAAATAAAACAATCCCAATCAAATACAATCATTATGCCAAGACCGCAAGGCATGCATTTGTGTCTAAATTTTTTCCTAAGGACCCCCCTCAATTCTAAATACTAACAATCCCCATAAACACTCACCCACTTCTTTTGAACAATGTTCATTTTATGCATCCCTTCAAATCCATCCGTAGAAAGTTCCTATCCTCAAGGTATTTTTGGTCCAGCAACCCAAGCATACATAATCTAGAAAATTACAACTTTTTCTAATACCACTATGGAGTTCTTTGGAATTCTTCAATTCTTTGTTAATTTGATCTTGATTTCTTTGAATTCACCACTTTTTTTGATTGATTTTTGGTATCTTCAACTTTTGAATTTCTTTAGAATTTTGATCTTTTGATCTTCATACTTTGATTGCTCCAAAAATTATTACAACTTTTCTTGTAATTCTCTCTCCTTTTTTTACATGTATCACACCTTTTTTCACTTAAAACCTACATGCTTAAGCAGGGGCACTCAACTTCAACCTTTATTGGTTAAAGATATTACTTTTCTTACATACATTTCAAGTACACGATGCTAAACATATTGCATCCCTCAAACTAAGCAAGGTTGTGTTTTTGTCCCATGAGTTCGCTAGAATAAAGGTGGCCACAAATGCATTATAACGTGTATAGGCTCAACTAAACATTTGTGTGACAACCAGAAAATATTTGCCTTGTAAGTTCAGCCATTCAATCCAACAGTGTATCAGACTCGTTTCTGCTATCTTTTAGCCTTGTTTAGAGTCTGTTTAAGGGTTCAAAGCTTGGTACATTCAAGCATTGGGTATAGAATCGAGTTGCGTAAGTTCTTCGCGTTGAAATCGAGCCGAACACTCCATGTGAGGGAGTGTACGACCATACACATGTGTGTGCGGCTGTACACCCATGTTGGCGGTACACCCCTCCATAGAAGTGATATCCTTCCATTTCTAAGCCATTTCCTCAGTTTCCAAGTCAAGAACATCGATTTCTCTCTCAACTATCATCGAGCTTTCACCCAGATCTTCAAGAATGTAAGCCTTTCTTCCGTTTTGATTTGTTGTTATCCTTCTTCTCCTAGTAACACCCTTTGATTTCATCCATGGAAATCATCTTTTGGCTAGAACTTCAAATCTTATCCACTTCACCATGAACACCAAGAACACACACTTTTTCTTGGTGATTGTGAACCCTTTTGAGCCTCTAAATCGTGAGTACTCCTTCCCTATGCTTACTACATGTTAAGAACACTTGATTAACACCCTAAAAACGACCAAAACTCAAGATCATAAGGAGTGTATGGACATACATCCATGTGTGGCTGTACACCCCTCAAAACACCCCTAAAGGGCCTTCAAAAAGAAAATATAGCTTCAACACTTCACGAACAAAAGTCCCACAAGCATCCCTATCATCCAAGCAAACTTTTGCGCACTTTTTACCATGAGTGTACGACCGTACACTCCCTGGATGTACACCCATGGCCGCACACTCCATTTTGTGTCTGTACACTCCCTTTAGATGAATCACATGTGATTCTAACACTTAGTCCAAGTGTTTCCTAGTCTCTATAGATGTTTCCTTGCATTTGGTTGCTTCTAAACACTAAATGCATGCCAATATATGCCATTATATGTTATTTAGGACTCGTTTGTGTCTCGGGACTTCACTAGTGGAGCTTCTCATCCTACGCACATATTCGTTTGAATCACCCACATAAGGTGAGTTCATACCCCTATAATCAGTCTTTTGAACTGTTTTAAATGCTTTTAAGGGGGGGGGGGGATACAAGTTGAACACAATTGATAATTGTGTAAATGTTTGATATAAACATATTTCAAAGGTTGCTTATGTTTTTATAAGTGATCAAAACATTTCAAAAATTCTTTGTAAGTTATGTTACTTTATAGTTTATAAAACTCCGTTATTAAAGTACAATCATAACTTAGTATATAAATGAGTCTTTTCAATAATAGTTCAAGTAACCATACTAGTAAACTATAATAGGTATAGTTTAGGGGTTCAGTTCATACTAGATACTAGAACATACTATAAAGAGAAACAGGGAGGAAGATACAATACACGATAACAGAAGGAACATACTAAGATACTATAACAGAAAGAACATACTAAATGCTATAGCAAAAGAACAATACAGGATCTAATTATACGAATAATCACTAACTCATTGTTCTAAACAAAAGGTGATAGTTAATTGGGTATACATGATCATATAACTTTAATGTGAAATTTACACGACCTAGCAATTTGTTTGCGGAAGTCGCGTTTGGTCCCCAAAATCTCTTGCAGGGAGAGCGTATAGTATGGGTACTACTCATCACATTATGACCTTAATAAAATAAACTTGTTTTAAGGTAATCAGTACGCCAGGATGTCAATTTAAAAGACAACTGAGTACTTACATTTTCCCATTACTTTCATATTGTGACAGTTCCACTTGAAAGTTAATGCAAACTATTTTTGAGTTAAGATAGTTATAAACTAGGGAAAACTTACATATTTTCAAATGACAAACAGAACAGCCGAGTCTAGTGCATTCAATAGAAAGGGACCTATAATGCTAACTTTATGATTCCTTAGTTTATACATTAGGAATATATATTAATCAAATCCGACAGGTAGTAGGATGTGTGCGTTCTGCTTCATTTCTTGTTCCTTGTTTGGTTGTGGGCTTATATCAGATTCACCCAACCTACTATCTATTCGATCTTAGCTATATATATGTTCCGTGTACACCAAAGTAATCATAAGGGGTACCAGGTATGGGTCAGGTCATAAGACACTAATTCAATGCACATTTTTCTAGTACAAAACATACTTTTCAAATAGAACATTTGGTATACAAGACTAGTAAGGGTTTAATCCATTTTATTAAACTAGTATACCTTAAAGGACCCTATGTGGTTAATTCTATAATACCTTGGTCTATACATCAGGGTTATATATAATTAATACCCGATAGGTAGTTGGATGTGTGCTTTCCGCCTTACTTCCAGTTCCTTGCTTGTTTGTGGGCTTAAGGCAGATTTACACAACTAACTATCTATTCGACATTAGATTATATATAGCTAGTATAAACCAAGTGATTATAGAAGGAACCATTGTGGTTACCATTTTACTAAAAGAAATCAGGGTTTTCTTAAAGGATCTTTTCATCAAACATGAAGGAACTATTGCAGTTAACTCTGTGAGTACCAAGTGAATACACCAGGGTTATATACAACGGTGATCTAACAAACAATAGGAGGTGTGCCTTCCGCTTCATTTCCTATTCCTTGTTTGGTTGTGAGCTTAGGGCAGATAGACATAATTGATTGTTTGTTTACTCTGGGTTTTATATAACTTGTATCCACTTAGGACTCATAGAAAGGATTGTAGAGTCATTTTTACTTATCTTTCATCAAAGCATGAAATATAGGATTTTTTGGAGGAACAGGTGAACTTTTCTAAACAGACTTTACAACTTACTACAACTTTTTTACAACTTACATTACGTCACTAAAATCTTATGAACTCACCAGCTTAAATGCTTATCTATGCTTTCAAAATAACTTGTATTCTCAGGAAACCAGTAGATAGGTACGGGCACTGGGATTCAGAAGATGGAGCCTAATAGCTTCATGTCTTTTTGGTTATTTACATTGTAGTCTATGTTATGTGAACCACATAATTTGTAAACACTTTCTTTCTAATGAAATGGTTGTTTATTACTTTGATTACTATGATCCATGTCTTGTGAAACTAAACATGACGTCCTCCGCCCCCGAACGTTTCTATCATTCCGGTTTTGGGGTGTGACAAATTGGTATCAGAGCATTGTTTATAGTGAACTTAGTATATCAACCGATAAAAGTTATACAACTATAAATACAATAGGGGCTTAAGTGCTGTGGATAATAATATATTTTAAGAATATAACAATACGTTATAAAAATATACCTACTTGCTTATATATATATATATATATATATATATATATATATATATATATATATATATATATATATACATACATACATACGTACATACATACATACATAGATACATACATACATACATACATACTAGAACAAGTATCACAAGAAGAACAGAACATAAGTGTTTACAAGTTGAACACTGCGGTCAAACCTGGACAATTATGTAATCATAACTTGGATCAATATAGTCTGATCAACTATATTCATTTGAGATCTGATCGACATGTTTTTGGGAGTGATGTGGTGTTGCAACAGTCTTAAAACTTACCTAACACTAGTCAAGAGAGTTCTAGATCAATACATAGAGTTAGAATACTATGGGAGTATTTTATGATACTATAACACCATAACAAGTTTAAAACATACCAAGTTCATTAAATTAAATTACTATAGGAGTATTTTAGGCACTATATAAATAACTTATGTGATAACTTAAAAGACCCTTACGGATAGGTCTATAATCTTGCAATGTATACTCCCATAGTTTTATATAATTGAGATTTTATAGACTTAGAATTTGTGATCTACGCTTTACTACTTGTTACTTGTTTGGTTGTGGATTTGGAGTAGGATCACTTATTCGAAGGTCTATTTAATCTTAAATTATATACAACTTGTACACATTGTGAAATTATAGAAGGACTCTATAAGGATCACCCCATAATGTTTCAATTAAATCTCATAGATTTTTAGACACTTCCATTTTCACATGACAAACACAGATAGATGTAACCACTTCCTCATATCGGGCAACAAAAGAGTCAAGGAGGAACAAGAGTAGGTTCATGAGAAATTTTCAAAGAAGAATCAACTAAAGAAACCAAAACGTCTTATGCATCACACTAATAAATAATAATCTTGGTTAACTTAATGAGTTAGTGGAAACACTGCTCACCTTATGTGTTAGGATTATTTTCTTTACATGCAACTGGTAACAGTTATTCAGGTCACAAATATTCATTCGAGGATAGCCATTTCTAATTCATAAAGTTTATTAGGAATAGAATCTTTTATGAATCGTTTCTAGAACCCTGTGAAGTCAGGACCCGATACACTCAAAACTCGGATAACCTTGTCTTTCAACTTTCGGCTTTTATCCACTGCTATAGACTTATTCCTGTCTCATATTTGTATTCTTTTAGCAAAGTTTCCTCCTCGCAGATAGAACAAACGCACTACTCTGATAACTCCAACTCAACCGCCATTACCTCCACCACAATTTGACCCTGCTCCTCTCCAAGCAACGATATCCTCCGCAGTGGCAGCAACTCTAGCTCACTCCAGCGAAAGTGGTACCTTCGGATTTGGTAGCGGTACACACTTAACCAACCCCGAAGTTACTCACGGACACCCAAGGGAGTGTTCGTACAAGGACTTCATGAACTGTAAACCAAATTCCTTTAATGGAAATGGTGGAGTCATCGCTATGATGCAATGGTTCGAGAAAACAGATTTGGTCTTTGCAATCTGTTCGTGCCCAGAATGGAGCAAAGTGAAGTTTGCGGCCTCCACCTTCTCCAATAGATCCCTAACATGGTGGAATAGCCGTGTTAAGTCATTGACCCTATCAGTGACCAACTCAATAGGTTGGGAGAACCTAAAAGAGTTAATGCTGGAAGAATACTGCTCGTTGGGCGAAGTTCAAAAGCTAGAACAAGAACTATGGGAGCTCACGATGGTCGGCTTAGACATAGTGGCGTACACCGACAGGTTTAGCGACCTGGTAGCACTATGCCCCGAGATGGTTACCCTGGAGAGCAAGAAGATAGAAAGATACATATGGGGTCTAACTGCCCCAATCCAAGGAGATGTGTTATCTTCTAACCCAACCACATTTGATAGTGCCAAACGCCTGGCTCAACGGCTCAACGACCATGGAATTCACCATGTTGTAGAAGTCCCCGTTCCCGAGCCATCAAAGGGAGAGGACTATAAACGGAAGTCGGGGAACAAGAGGAAGAAGAAAAAAATAACACAGGAACCCCCGCAAGAGCAACAAACGAGTACTATATACGCTGCTACAACATCTACTACTCCAACACCAGTGATTCGATACGTTGGAACTCTCCCGAAGTGTGGAAAGGGAAACTATCACCACACTGGAGTATGACAGGAAATGCAGTGTCTGAACTGCCATAGAAAAGGACATACAGTCCGTTTCTGCAGGGCACCGGCTCAACCGATCTCCCAAGTCCCTGGAGTTGAAGAAAACCAAGCGTGTTATGGTTATGGTGAGACTGGACACTACCAGAGGGACTGCCCGATAACAAAGAACTCAGAAGCGGTTGGACGAATTCTGATGATCACCGTAGGAGAATCAACCCCGGAGTCGCCAGCGAGCAACAGTATGTTTTGATATAATAATTACTTTAAAAATTAATTTATAATTATATAAGATTAAAACTTGGGGAAAACATTTAAAAGTAATTATAATAACTCACTTATTGAAACAAGTCAGAGTATTCGAGAGAACTAAAAGATCCATTCAGAGAAGCTATGATGGCTTAGCATATACATCAGGAATGGGCATAGCTAGGATTTTACAGACTTAAAGTGAGTGATTCCACCTTAATTCATGTTCCTTCTGTGGTTGTGGATTTGAGGTAGAGTTACTCAGTCGACTGTCTTATTCATCTTAATTATTCATAACTTGTATATGACAGGCGATCATAGTGGTACTGTGACAATAGTCAATTTCGGGTTAAGTCAAAGTCAACGAGTCAAACCGGATGACTCAATTAACCCTTGTATATTAGGGTTTACATTATGTAATTACTGTACAACTCGCTATTTTAATGAGAAAAAATCAATTGGAAAATTCGTGTGTTTGAATTTCCTTAGCCGTGATAGTGCTAAACAATGAACCAAAGAGATAAAACACTATTGCACACTCATCGGGAGTGTGTAGGACACTAAAACATGAATTAACGGGGTTTATGGACCTTGCATTGCAAAGCAGGATGCTCAAAAAGGTCATAAATGGAACCCCTCTAAATCTCTTTCACTCTATCTCTCTCTATTCAAAATCTCTCCCAAATCTCTCTCAAAAGTTTCCGTAACTTTTCATAATCATTTGGGCCATCCCGACCCTTAACCGGGTCAAAAACGGCTTGAAACGGGGAAAAAACGAGTAAAATAGGCTTAAGGACCTGAAACCTACTCTATAGGGCTGAACCCTCTTAGAGCCGAAAGTCCTCTTAAGGACCGAACTGCTGAGAAGCGAACCCCAGGTCCGAACCCGAAGCCTCAGGACCGAACCGAAGCCTTCGGGCCCAAACCTCGCATGAGGAACCGAAGCCACCTCGGACCGAAGCTACCTTCGGCCTATTTTGCCTCTTACCCTCTTTCTCTTCATTTCGCCTTCGGTCCATGACCAGAAGGGACCGAACCTCGGCTAGGGCCGAGAGGTCTCATAGAAAGCCTAATTTTTCCTGGTTTTCGACTACAACTTTGTTTTGGCTTCGTTTTTCATCATTTTAACGCGGGATTTTCACCCAAAACTTTATTTTATCAATTAAAGCCTCATAAATCATTAATTCCCATGTTTTTAATAAAAATATTTCCCAAGAAATTAGTGGGTGAAGTACAAAAAAGGTGGAGTGTTGACTTATCTTTGATTTATGACAGAAACAACCACCACACCCACTTCATGACTAACCCACACATCTCCCCACCATACCTTGTCATTTCCTTGTACCTTCCTACTCAAATTTCAGCCTCTCCCACGTCCTAAGAGCTGGAACAACTCATCCTCTCTCCTCATTCTCACTCACTTGCTCTCATTTTACCAAGGATCAAACTCAACTTTTCTCTCAAACTTTCTCCCTTAATTTCGGGATATCAAGGCTGATCATCAAGCTTTCTTACACTCTTGGTAAGTATAATTCATCCTTGTTGTGATAATTACACTTCATTCTACTCCAATCATAGATTTCTTACACAAATTCCATCACTTTGGTGTTAGATTCTCGAAAATCTTCTAGGCATCTTCAAGTGTTCTTGAGTTGAACACCTCTCATCTCCAACACTCATCTACTAAAACCTTTTAAGGTGATTTCATACCCCTACATTTTCACGTTTTCTTATGTTTTAGGGGGGGGGGGAGGGGGGAGAATACAAGTTAAATCATCAAGAGCACAACTAAACTTTTCCAACAGCTTTCATCAGAAAAGTTGGACTTCAATCACGGACTGTTTTTGACAACCTAAGCATGTTAGTTTTCAAAATTGTACAAGGTGCAAGTAGTTCAAGTCCTTAGATTTTAAATGGCTACTTGCACATCTCAATATGATTTTTCTACAATTTATGGTGATTTTTACAAAACTGCCTATCATTTGAAACATCAATCCGGACCAGTCTGTGATTATGGACTTGTTCACACAAGTTAGAGGTCACTAAAAATCATGATAAAAATTATAGAGAAACTAGACTCATTTTCCATACTCTCAGAATTTACGGATTCTGATTTGGACCTTTGATGATTTTTCTACAAATTTTCTAAGAACAGTGATAGAAAATGTTATCAACAGAAAAATGCTATCAACAGAAAATGTAACATGTTGAGCAAGGTGTATATCTTTATGTGATTATATGTTATTGCAATATATGACATTTTTGTCTTAGTATATATACATACATCAGTTAACAAGTGGATTTTGCTAGATAAAGCATAGAAATAACAATTTGTTATAATCAAAGTACATCCATTACATACAAACATTTGGATAAACTATGTTGAGTATAGTTTACATACATTACCACTACTACCCTTGTTTTGATAAACTATAATAGGTATAGTTTATGATACATCACATAACACACTCATACAAAAAGGGATTTTCATTACATTACACATGAATTCATTAATGACTTTTGTGAGACATTCGCTTCACTTTACCAATAAGTCCTGTATTGTAACCAGAGTCTCCTGGAGGGAGAGCGTAATAGTTGTATATAGATCTATATTGGGATTGACAAACCCACACCCGAGCAGCATGCAATAGCTATACTGGTAGGTCTGAGGTGACAAATGTCATACCATTTCCGACGCCTGAAGAACGTCGTTTCAGGCCACCTAGGTCATAGCATGGTTATAATAACTCACATTAAGTATTAACAAACATAGAATTTACGGGGATTTCACCGAAATCAAACGAGTTTATGTCAATTTAAACTTGCATTGTTTTATTATAAATATGACAAATTATTTGTACATTCCGGTCTTTGGGTTTTAAGACTATATTTACACATTAAGGAAAATATTGGATTTTCTGGAACGTACACTACTTTTAAAAGAAAAGGATTTCATAATTGTATACAAAAACTTATGAACTCACCAACCTTTGTGTTGACACTTTTTCAAACAACTTGTATTCTAAGGAAATCACTAAACAGGTAATCATGTGCTTTTGAGGATGAGACGTTAAGGCGTCAAACATTTCACATTTTGTCAACATATTGTAATTGATTTGGAAACACGTAATTATACAATGATGTAACTCTTTCAATTATATATATGTTGGTTGTGTTTGCTTAAATCACTATTGCAATTGTTTTTATGATACTATACATGAAGTCCTCCACCCCCGAACGTTTCCGCCATCCTTGGTTTGGGGGTGTGACAGGTACCAAGGAGGATCGTAGTATAAAGTATCGACACTAGTCATCAAAGCACTTTCATTGTATGTACTCGCTCATCGCGGTACGGTATGTAGAAGTGTTAACATCAAGGAGAAAATAGAAAGCACTAGAACGTTTACAAAGAGTACATTGTCGAACGCACTGGGAGTAGATCATCTATAACTGATGTTTCTTTCAAATCGGCCAAACTTTTGTTTAGTAAAGAGTTCGTTTCTATCATTTGTCATAAGTTGGAGTGGTCCTCGCCATACTAAGTTCATATGTTTCTATCGCCTCGACCGTCAAATTCTCGAAACCCTTGTCATTCGTAACGACAGTCCGACCTAGACCTCAATTTTGTCTCTCGTATTCTAAACCCTGAAGTACTCATGCGAAGAGTACTTTGCCCTCCGAAGTATTGCCGCCATATGTTCCAAATACCGCCACGAAATACCACTCGTCCAGCAGACCGAGTTCGATCATAGAGGCTAAGGACGAATATAGTCCAGCTATCACTATTCAGTGTATACGTGAGAGTACTCATCCATGCCTTGGGTGTCATTCGTCTTGTGTGGTACAACTCCAATTAAGCAGGAAAAAGTCTAAAAAATTCTTAGAAAATGATCTTCAAATAATACAAACAATGCCCATATAAAATGTCATCAAATCATTAGCTTGATAGTAGAAGAATGAGCAACTCGTTGAGTAGATATGCAAACTCGCCGAGTTGTAGCGTAATTGGCAGAAAAGTCATGAATTTCAACTTGGACTCGTCGAGTCCATAAGGTGCACTCGGCGAGTAAACCGATGTGTGAAAAAATAAATTGTATTCTACTCTTGTCCGTTTTTGAGGTACGTGGGTAATATCAAAATGACACTTTCCCTCAATTTTCTTCGGTAAATAAACACTCAATAATTCTTCTCTCAATCAGACTAATAACGTGACTAAAAACTTCGTTTTCTCTCTCGCCTAGACGCGATTCTTCTCTTGGTTAGCCTTGACTCTATACTCTCACATGCATTCCTTACCCTCAACTGAAAAGATTAAAAACAAAAACAAAAGTGATAGGAAAGGAAAACTAATAAAATCCTACATAATCCTAATTATAAGTTCAAGCATCAAACAAAAAAAACACACAATAATAAATAAAAATTGTTTTTAACCAAACGAAACAAATTAAAATAAAAAGATATTCCATCTTCATCTCCTTCTTCATCTTCTCCACCCCCACTTCCTTTGGATCCACTTTGGCGTTGACTTATCCGCTCGTCCCAACTTCGCACATATGGGTACCCGGGTCCATCCCTTGGCGCAAGATTCATTTGATTAAACAAATGAACAAATGAATCATTATGGTAGTTCATACTCCTCCCAAGGTCATCTTGGTACATCCTTAGCTCCATGTGATACCAATCCATGAGTATTTCATCATCAACCAGGGTTGACGGCGGCTCCTCTGGGACATTTTCTCTACGTGGCCTCACCCATCGACCCAGTTCCTTGGGTACCAAAACAACATCTTCATTCAGAATGCCAATGTGACCACCACCATAGTCTTCTATGATCCGCGCCATCCTATATAGCGTGAGAGTAAAGGGTGGTGTGGGTATCATCGTCAAAAATTTCTCGGCTCCCCTTTCCAAAATGCCATATGAACTCGCCAAACGGGTCACACACATGCTGCCATTGATTTTAGAAGTGATTATTTCCTTGACCGCCTCTTCACCCAAGTATTTCGCCAAGCAATAAGGGATGTTGCGGAATGCATCTGGCATAATAATATTCCATAGATAGAAAACATCAAGAGTTTTAACTTTGTCATCATCCTTCCACATGTTTATGGAACAAGCGATAAGGCGATGAATCAATCGGTGGATGGGTGAGCGAATACTTCCTTCTTGTGCGGAAGATGGAATGCACACCCGGTTAGAAATAGTGTTCCACCAAGTGGAAGCAACTACACCCTCAGGAAAATCTTTGTGGCAATGCTCCAAAAAAGTACCAAATTCTATAGTCATGACCAAAGAATGGTCATAGATGTCCATCCTCTAGCTTAGTTCAACAATGTTGCAGTTTTGAACTTATCCACCAAGGCAGAATGTGAGGGAATTGGAGTTGTAAGTATCATCACCCCCTCGGAACACAATTGTGGAGAAAAATTCCCAGCAAAGCTCTTGATAAACCAACTCTTGGATTCGAAAAAGCTGGTTCCACCCGTCACACGTAATTGACACTCCATTTTGTTGAAAATTCTTGATCACATATGGGGCCAATTCCTCTTCTAACCCAACTTATCCCATCCAACTCCAATCAATCTCATTGGTTGCCTGACTCGTTGAGTAGCAGCGGGTTTGGGCCACGTGTTTAAGTGAC
Organism: Lactuca saligna; assembly: GCF_052625555.1. NCBI lineage: Eukaryota > Viridiplantae > Streptophyta > Magnoliopsida > Asterales > Asteraceae > Lactuca > Lactuca saligna. The sequence goes on along the minus strand of NC_136418.1, from coordinate 50,572,382 downwards.
CAACTCGCCGAGTCGGAAGAGTGAATCAATGAGTTGAAGTTGGAGGGTGAAACCCTATATTCCGGGGTTTGGCACCCTAGTTAAGGGATCATTAGCCTCCCTTAGTTCCTTAGCAGCCTCTTGAGAGTCCAGAAACCCTAATTTGTGTGTGTGCTCCATATTAGTGTAAATTACAAGATTGGAAAGAAGACCTTGATGCAAGAAACTTGAAGATCAACAAGTTGGAGGCAGGAACGTTTGTGGGTCTGAAGTCTATCTCAGCTAGCTTCATTTGAGGTATCAATTCATGATCTTGGCCTCATTTCCTTTCTAGATCTCTTTGGATGAAGTTAGAGCTTCTTGGCTTGGTTATGAAGCTATTCTTGGGTATGAGCTCAGATCTGAAGTTGTAACTTCAGATCTGAACTCTCTTTGATTTGTAAGTCCATAATGCTATCAGCAGTGGCAAGCATGAACCCCTCCTTAAGTGTTAAACCCCATTTCAAGCTTGTTTTTGGAATTTTGAGTCATTAGAGCCTTGCATGCTCGTAAATTTTGCAACTTTACATGATAACCATGCCTTGGGAAGTTAGATCTGTAGTATGGAGCCTTAGCACGGCTTAAAAAGCATATGTATGGATAAAGGACCGAAGGGACTCGGCGAGTCGCATGGTAGAGTTGGCGAGTCACAAGAAGATGTTCATGAACTCGACGAGTTGGATGAACAACTCGGTGAGTCCGATGAAGATTGCCTTGGGTTCGGCGAGTGGAATGGTGACTCGGCGAGTTGGCAAATTATGCAAGGAACTCAACGTGTAGCTGAGAGTACTCGATGAGTTAAGGTCAACATGGACTTTTGAGCTTGATAGTTGAGTTTGACTTTGACCAAGGGTTGACCGTTTTGACCATTGAGGATAATTGGTAAGCGGGTTTTTATGAATTGGATCTTTGATGGTTATAGGTGTTGGAGTTTGGGGCAGTGTTTCGGGAGCATGATTTTGTCGTTCGGTCCGACATTGCAATGTGAGTTATCCTCACTATATCAACATGGTCTAAGGCACCAATGCCGACCCTTTTCTCGGATTCTATACTTGTATTTGTTTGATATGCTTATTGATCTGTTAGATCGGCGTCCTGGTAAACTATGACGGTATTGTGTTAGTGACCTGGTTCAGGTCGGTATCTTGGTATATAAGATGATGCTATGTTAGTGACCGGTTAGGTCGATATCCTGGTTAGGATTCTTGCTATGCTTTATGATATGTTAGATCAGTTTGACTATTACATATGTATACATGCTAGTGTTATATGATATCTATGTGCACATGATTGTCTTGGTTATAAGATGATGCTATGTTAGTGACCCGTTTGGTCTGTACCTCGGTTATTGGGATGTTGCTATGATTAGTGGTCTGTTAGATTGGTTTGACTGTTATATGAAATGAGCTAGAGTATGATACTTATGTGCACATGTTTGTTTGGTTGGGGGTTGGGTTGAAGCGGTCCTGCTTTGTGCTATAGGCCAACATACCCGGTGAGCAGTTTGGATAGGCTGTAGGCCCAACGAGGCGGTCCAGTCATGCCGTAGGCTTGGTAGCAGTCCATTCAGGCAGAAGGCTCATTATGCATGTTGTTCTGTATTTGTTGATACGGTATGATTTTGATTATGGTTATATGAGGTTGGTATTTTGGGGGTAACTCACTAAGATTTTGGGCTTACAGTTTCAGTTTATTGTTTCAGGTTCAGCGGATGACCGTGGGTAGGCGAAGGCGTGACCGTACACTTCCTCGATTGACGATTATGATTTCTGGGAACTCTGATGTATAATCTATTTTGAAAACAAATTGTAATAATTGAATGCTTTCAAATCATTTAAAAAGTTTTAAATTGGCTGGAATTTTACAGGTGTTACAAGTTGGTATCAGAGCCTTGGTTTGAGTGAATTGGAGGAACACTCATGTGAATCTAGTCTCAAATCAAGGAAATATTTTCAAAATGATTTTAAATGGTTTTCAAAATATGTAAACGAGGATGCGAAGTGTACGATCAACCGGAGCTAGTAAGTAGACCCCAAAATACCATACGGTTATTTGATATTGTGATATGTTAGAACAACATGCTAGTACTAGGCTAGGGAACTTCAGGAATTGCATGATAGAATTGCCTAAGTACATGATGCCTGTTAGCCTAGGGTATTCCTTATATGAGATTGACATCATTATTGTAGTTACTTGTGTATGCATCACAACACTATATAATTAAGATCTTATAGCCTGAGAATGTTTGATCTAGCCTTATGTTCTATTCTTATTGATTATGGCTTAGGGTAGGATGGGATATTCGAAAGTCTATAAGGTCCAACGTTATGTATGGCTAGCATACACTAGTGTTGCAGGGGTTGGTGGAAGTTTCATGGATGCGTAGGTAGTGAGAGGTAGGGAGGCCGGTTATGAGATATTTAGCATTCCTCTAGGAGTAAGGATTTATCGCTCGTTATGTATATGTATATGGTAGGGTGTTGTGGTGATACTTGAGACAAATATGGGTAGGTGTGGAAGGTAGTATGGGCCCGTACTACTGAAAGCACAGGACCCATACGCATATCAAGTAAGTCACAACCCCTAGGGTTGTCTTGGGTCCAAAGCTAAGAAGGGTACATTGCGGGTCAGAAGACTTCGGTCAGCAGGCAAAGGGAAGGCTGCAGACCAAGCATAAGAGGGACTTCGGATCAAGGGCTAAGAAGGGCTGCGGAGAGGCTTCTCAGGGGACTCTGGTAGGCAGTTTTTGGCTGCGGTTCAGGGGTCTGGAAAGGGCTGAACAGGTGATGAAAAATGCTACTTTTTTCATGAAAAATGGTACCGCAAAGGCCATTTATTCATATTTTAATAAGGGAAATATTTTATAAAGCATTTATGTTAACAAGTGGGTCTTGGGAAGGCAAATGGAGGAGTATATAGGGAGTTTTTAGGGGACAAAAGGTGATGGGATTGGACTATGTCACATGGTTTTTGCTTGGGAAGGCAAATATAAGTGGAATACTCTTTACCCAAAATAGTAAAAAGGACAAAGTGCTTTATGCAAACAACAACTTACGTCCAAAAAATTCAACTAGAGGATCTACAACAACTAAAATATGAGAATCAAGAGCTTCATACCTCATATTAATGAAAGTTTCTGGAAATAAAAATCTTCAAAAAGAAATGCTTTTCTCCACTTTCTTCAAGAAAATAATAAGCCCATTAATCTTTGTGTCTTCACATCCAAGAATAAGAGAACTTCCTGGAGAATATCTTCAATATTTTAGAGACCACAAAATTAATTTCTCTTCCCATTTTTCTTCATTTCTTCAACAACAAAAGTAATAAACTTTTAAGAACATCTTCTTCCAGGAATAAATAGAACGAGCAGCAGCAACAACAAATTATTTTATTCACTAAGAATCACCTAGAAAATAGAACTAAGAAAGAACATCATAAAAAAAATTCCGGTAAGAAACCTGAAAATTTTTCTGGCAGAAACACAGAAAAATCACAAGATAATCACCGAACGGGAGTCGTTCCCTTGAACTAATCATGAGATCTTCAAGGTACGGCTCTGATACCAATTGTAGGAACCCATTTTTCTAACGAACGGTGAGTGTGGAAGAAAGATATCTCGATATTAGTCGTGTTTTTGGAAGTATGAACACGCAGAACATAATATGAGTTCATAAGAACAAAGACTAAGAACAAGAGAGATAAAATATATTGCATGAAGCATGAAGAACATGGTGGGAGAGAAACTCTCCCTAGGTGGGAGAACTCACCACTTTCTCTCTCTAGAATTACATTGTAAGAAAAGTGTAACTCTTCTAAGAAAAAAGAAATGAGTTAGCTTACTAAAGGAAATAAATGACCAACTCTCGCTTTATATAGGAGGGGGAGTATTTATACCAAAAAATACAATAAAGCGAAAATACAACCTAATAATCACTCATTATTTGTGGAGCATTTACATGCACCAACATGCTGTGGAGCCATTGTCGAGATGATTGTTGCGACAACTTAATCAACTGTAACGATGGCAGGGAGAGGAGCTGGTCGAGCTTTCCAGTATCGGAACTTGTTATTGGTGCATATTCTGATGAACAGAGGGCTGCAGTTATCTGGGATCAAGAGGATGATCGGTACTCATTATATTTCTGTGGGTTGAGTGGGAGAGGCTAGCATGTGGGTATCTAGCTTTGAGGCTCGGGGTTTTGCTCGAGACCGAAATGTGCGACGCAGGGACACAGGAAGGGAGCGATGGTGATGTTCATCTGGGGATTTGCAGCTGGAAGTGGAGTGGTTAGTTGATGGATTGGATTGTCATTTTGTAGGGCAAGGATTGTGCCCTCTCAGTTTTTCAAGCTCGAAGGAGTGAGCAGGCTTGGGACCTGGGGGCAAGTTGTCTTCCAGTTTGTGATCAGTTGGTTGTAGAGGTTGGCAACATTATTTTAGCGCCGGTGAGCGCAGGTGGGTCGACGTGGCATAAGTAAGTGTGGAGTCCGGTTTGCCTTGGATATCTTGCATCGGACGGTAAGGATTGATTGTTCGATCTATTGCAGTTTTGGAATTGTAGATTATGTCTTGGGAGTAGTTGTAGCCCGGTTTAGGGTAGAGGTTGTTTCAGCTGCTGCAGTTCAGCTGTGGACGTGTGAATTGGTAAGTGAGTCAGGGTGCGAACCCTGAAGAGACTGATTCTAGAGCCTCAGAGCGGGAAGTTTATTGGAACACCTTTGGAAAGAAGGGGTATTACGTGAGAAATCTGTGGATAGGGTTTTCACAAGATGGTTATTCAGCATTGTTAGGACTCAATGGTCTTAGCAACCGTTTTTGATTGACGGATGAAAACGCCAAGGGAAATGGTTTGTTTCTGATGTATTAGTTGGAGCATTTACCTTATGGTCTTTAGGACATGAATGTGGGGTCGTTCAAGTTGTAGTGGCTGACGGTTTCTCTGGGGTTCATCAAGTTTTCATCTGGTTCTTAGAAGTGTGGGATCAATCGGGATGGGCAAGTTATGGAGAACTAGTGGATAAGGATTGGCTGTCATCGGATCGGTTGTTGGAAGTGAGAAGGATTGAGACTCCTCCAATTTTCATGTATTAGGAAGGCTTAGTCGAATCTAAGTGGGGGAGTGTTACCCCGAGATGCAGAAGTGAGAGAGGTTTTGGATTGGGGATAAGTTTCACACCCCGACAGGGAGAATGGAGGCCCTAGTGGCTGCTTGGTTTGAGGGTTGTGTTGATTATGGGGTTCGGTAAAACTGCCCAACATAGGAAGCATGTCTTCTGGGTGCTTGATAGCAGAAGTTGGGGAAACAGGTGGGAGTTCAAGTCAAGAATTGAGTTCAGTTCAAGTATTTGGTCAAGGCGTGCTCGACTCTAAGGGTTTTTGGATTGATAGATTGAGGGTTTTGTTAGCTGCCAGGGCTCAATAGTGTATTCAACATAGGAGTGCGGGTTATTTAGCATGTGTGGTAGACACGCGGTTTAGGTAACAGACCACAGATTTCCGAGAGGGTGGACAATCGGCATGAGGCCTAGGGTTAGGCTAGGGATATAGTCCACAGAGTAGATCCGGAGTTCGAAGCCCCAAGTGGGTGAGAACAAGATGCATGAGAGAGAGCATCAGGAGGGGGTCCAGGAAGATGCTTAACAGTTTAGAGCGGTCCGGATAGACTGAAGGCTAGTGGGGTGTACCAGTCAGACTGAAGGATCGAAGAACGGTCTGAACAGACTGAAGACCTGGTAGAGCGGTCCAATCATGCTGAAGACTCTGTATATGTTTGAGTATTGAGTAGGTTTCTATGCTATATCAATCAGAAGGTCTGTCCCCTAGTATTGAACATGTTACTCGAGTAGGCTTAAGACTATGGTGTATTTTTCATTGATTAGAAGTTGTTATTAGTGGTCGGACGGAGCTCAAAAGGGCCTTGGTGATCTCATCAGTTCGGAGTGTCTCCGAGGTTTCATCTACCGTGATCGAGTAATACTCCAGTGGGGACTGGGAGTGGATCCGTATGGGTATTTGAAAGTTTTGGGATTAGAATATCCTATCATTCAGGTTTTGGGAACCTGGTTAGATCTTTCTCATGATCGTCTATGGCACTTGGATAGGGTTGAGGCGGTCCTGTTCTATGTAGTAGGACAAGATACCTGGTGCGGGCCGACTGTAAGTCGTAGGCACGGAGGCTCAAAGGGAGTAGTAAGGTTGAGGTGGTAGGCCAACAAAGCCTAAGAATTTCAACTCGATAGTTGAATTGATTAGACATGATTGGTATTCCAACCAGAAGAGGTGATATGGGTTAGATATGAGTGTCGTACCGGATGACCGGCAATGCTAGGTATGTTGATGATTGTTTGAGTTATTGTGACGTGTCTTGGGTTGGTTTCATCTGTGATAGAGCCATAGCGTGTCTGAAGTAAGGAGAATATGGGTCACTAAAGACTAGGTAGGATGTGAGGCTGATGTGGGTCATGTAACGTTCATTATGATGGCAGGAGTTGGTGGCAGGGCGTGGAAGCAGGTCCATCCAGTCGGTTTCTTTTCGGGAAGACACGTGGGACTGCTATTTGTGTGTGTGTTTTGGTTCAGCAATCGGTGAGGTGTCTGAAGTTCAGGTTGTGGGCAGTCAAGTTGGGACCAAGGAGGTTTTGACTTCGCTTGAGAAACATCATATGGTAGCATGAAGAGTTGAAGTGAGTTTATGACTCGGGATTCATGTGTGGTAGTATTTTTTGTATCGTTATGTTGTTCGTTGATGAGAGGAGTGTCAATTAGGCCCTTCGAGTGGCGAAGGAAAGTGGATATCTACAGGGTCGGAGTGTTGGGCAACTAAAGTGGCAAAAATAGTGTCAATCGATCATCGGGAGCATTCCAGTCATGAGCTGAGAGCCGGGGAGGGCATACCAGACTAATGCTGTGGGATTAGATGGAATCCAGACCTATGCTGAGGACCACATAAGGGTATTCCAGTTATAGGTTGTGGACATAGAGATTGTGTTGGTTATGTCTGTTGTAGGAGCACGTTCGGGTAGGATGTATTGTTGAAGATTCAGGGGAGTTGCACTCGGTTGTGACGAATCTAAGGATGGCGGATGAGACGCAAGGATAGATCCTCAGATCTCTAGTTATGAGTAGACCCAAGTTATGTTCTTGTAGGTTTTCCAATCTAGGGTATTTCATCCTGAGGATGACCGGACCCTATGATGGACTGGATTTGATATGTTTGGTATTCCAACCCGGGGGTTGATTGGGCCAAACATGTGAGGGATACGAGGGTATTCCCTCCTAGTGATGATTAGAGTCATCATAGGCTCGCCTGGTATTCTAGCCCGAGGCTGCTCGGGTAAGGCATGAGTGTTCGTATTCATTAATGGATCGATTATGTATGATATTCTGAGAACTGATGGATGCATTATCATGTCAGCGAAGAGGGTTCGCTCCAGGAAAAAAGGAAAGTTGGGTTTCTGATACTTTGGACCAACAGGATTTTGTCAAGTTGGCAAGGTGACATGAAGGATAGACCTTATGAAAAGGTTCAATTGGGATTCACATCATGTTTCTTGATATCACACTTGAGAAAGTGCGTCATGGATCAGGAGGCGGTAGTACCATTGGATGATATTCAGTTCCGTGAGCGCTTGGATTATGTGGAGAGGCTTGTGGCCATTCTGGAGAGAGGGGCGAAGGTTCTGCGGGTCAAGGAGGTACGTTTGGTAAAGGTACAGTGGGAGCACCAAAGAGGGCCCGAGTGGGTGTGGGAGCCGGAGGCAGAGTTGCGGGAGCACTATCCGAGGATGTTCGCCGCAACAGACTTCGAGGATGAAGTCTAGTTCAAGTGGAGGAGAATTGTAACTCCCCGATTCTCAAATACCAATTTATGGTTATAAATTCTCATGAATTCAAGATCTACTCGACGAGTTGGTTGCCTGACTCGTCGAGTAGCAGTGGGTTTGGCCACGTGTTTAAGTGACTAACTCGCCGAGTCGGAATAGTGACTCGATGAGTTGCAGCTGGAGGGTGAAACCCTAATTTCTAGGGTTTGGCACCCTATTTAAGGGATCATTAGCCTCCCTTAGTTCCTTTGCATCCTCTTGAGAGTCTAGAAACCCTAATACATGTGTGTGCTCCTTATTAGTGTAAATTGCAAGATGGAAAGAAGACCTTGATGCAAGAAACTTGAAGATCAACAAGTTTGAGGCAAGAACGTTTGCGGGTCTAAAGTCTATCTCAGCTAGCTTAATTTGAGGTATCAATTCATGATCTTGGCCTCATTTTCTTTCTAGATCTCTTTGGATTAAGTTAGGGCTTCTTGGCTTGGTTATGAAGCTATTCTTGGGTATGAGCTGTAACTTAATATCCGAACTCTCTTTAATTTGTAAGTCCATAAAGCTATTAGCATTGGCAAGCATGAAACCCCTTTAAGTGTAAAACCCCATTTCAAGCTTGGTTTTGGCATATTGAGTCATTAAAGCCATGCATGCACGTAAAGTTTGCAACTTTACGTGATAAGCATGCCTTGTGAAGTTGGATCTGTAGTATGGAGCCTTATCATGGCTTAAAAAGCATATGTATGGATAAAGGACCGAAGGGAATCGGCGAGTCGCATGGTAGACTCGGCGAGTCACATGAAGATGGTCATGAACTCGACGACTTGGATGAACAACTCGGAAAGTCTGATGAAGATTGCCTTGAGCTCAGCAAGTGGAATGGTGACTCAGCGAGTTGGAAAGTTATGCAAGGAACTCGGCGAGTAGCTGAGAGTACTCAACGAGTTGAGGTCAACATGGAATGTTGACCTTGATAGTTGACTTTGACTTTGACCAAGGGTTGACCGTTTTGACTGTTGAGGATAATTCGTAAGCGGGTATTTATGAATCGGATCTTTGATGGTTATAGGTGTTGGAGTTTGGGGCAGTGTTTAGGGAGCGTGATTTCGTGGTTCAATCCGACATTGCAATGTCGGTTATCCTCACTATATCAATAGGGTCTAAGGCATCAAGGCCCGCCCTTTTCTCGGATTGTATACTTGTATTTGTTTGATATGCTTATTAATCTGTTAGATCGGCGTCCTGGTAAATTATGACGGTATTATGTTAGTGACCTGGTTTAGGTCGGTATCCTGGTATATAAGATGATGCTATGTTAGTGACCGGTTAGGTTGGTATCCTGGTTAGGGTTCTTGCTATGCTTTGTGATCTGTTAGATCGGTTTGACTGTTACATATATATATATATATATATATATATATATATATATATATATATATATATATATATATACATGCTAGTGTTATATGATATCTATGTGCACATGATTGTCCTGGTTATAGGATGATGCTATGTTAGTGGCTGGTTAGGTCTGTACCTCGGTTATTGTGATGTTGCTATGATTAGTGATCTGTTAGACCGGTTTGACTGTTATATGATATGAGCTGGATTATGATACTTATGTGCACATGTTTGTTTGGTTGGGGGTTGGGTTGAAGCGGTCCTACTTTGTGCTGTAGGCCAACATACCAGGTGAGCAGTTTGGATAGGCTATAGGCCCTGCGAGGCGATCCAGTCATGTCGAAGGCTCGGGAGCGGTCCAGTCAGGATGAAAGCTCATTATGCATGTTGTTCTGTATTTGTTGATATGGTATGATTATGATTATGGTTTTTTATGAGGTTGGTTTTTTGGGGGTAACTTACTAAGCTTTCGGGCTTACAGTTTCAGTTTATTCTTTCAGGTTCAGCAGATGGTCGCAGGTAGGCGAAGGCGTGACCGTACACTTCCTCGATTGACGATTATGATTTCGGGAACTCTGATGTATTATCTATTTTGAAAACAAATTGTAATAATTGAATGGTTTCAAATGAATTAAAAAGTTTTAAATTGGTTGGAATTTTATGGGTGTTACAGTGGGGGGAGAATACATGTTATTATAGTACATTGTTAATTTCATAATTATCGCTAACTATATATAGTATTAGTGATCAAATTATACCTAAAAATGTTAGGATGATATTATGCTTGGTAGATACCATGCCAAACTTTTAAGGATAATATTACACGTAGTCATTATGTTGACCTACTTTTAAGGATACCATCGTACCTAGTCATTACCTTGGTCAACTTTTGATACAACATCGTACCTAATTGTTACCATGGCCAACTCTCTAGGAAATACATTATATCTAGTCTTTATCCTGACCAACTTTCGGGATAGCACCATTATTATGCCTATATATCCTATTGGAATAAACCATTCATAACTATATATATATATATATATATATATATATATATATATATATATATATATATATATATATATGTATATAAGAAACATAACTAACATAAAAAGGGAAAGCATAGTCCATGATACGACTACACAGAAACAGTTGCTGAATGAGACGTAATTCATCCTTTAGCTAAATAATCTTTAGCTAACCCTAACCTATAATCGTTAAATCTTAAATGAGTAGGAGAAGTATGAATAAACTTACACGGGGATGACACCCCCACCTGCGGTTGCTAGCTACAACCTTAACGGTCAAGTCACAACAATCATAACTTTTTAAACTTTGACGAAGTCCGATGATGCGTCGTCTCGAGGAGATTCAACAGTTATAAGCTTGATTAAGAGAACTCATTGTAACTTTTTCAGCCTTAACTAACATAACTACTTAAAAGGGAAAACCTAAGAAGGAGTCACACTACACACTAACTCAAGGAAGCGAGTCAAGGAAAATAATAGTGTTTATAAACTATTAAACTGTAAAAGCTATACTGAACATTTTAAAAATATAAAAACTTGTGAACTCACCAACCTTTTGTTAACCTTTCAAAACTACATGTATTTTTATGGGAATGAGTACCCGAAGTGGCAGAATCATCAAAGAAGTATTTGTTCTGTAATTATTTTCTTTGTATTTATTTGTACTTGTAACTTAAACAAATGAGTAAACCTTATTTTAAATAAAAGCAACGCTTAATGATATATCTATGTGTATTGTTCAATGTATCAGATAATTGTGATCCAACATTCTAACGTCGTACAACCTGATGTTTTCGCCGTTGGCTAGAGGTGTAACAACATTGTACTTTCACAAATAATCATTTTATAGCAACATACATTCAAAATCATTGGTTTTATAACATTGTACTTATTAAGATCCTAATGGAAAATATTGTTTTAAATTCCTTAATGTTTATTCCTTCCCACTAAGAACAATGTTTCAAACGTAATCATTTGATATGTTTGTTTTTAACATTGATCGAAGTATTCTATTGGATTTGCAAATATAAAAAAAGAATAAGTTAAAAATATAACGGTTTTAGTAGATACGAAAATAATTTGCTTGTTCTTTTAGTATAATTGGATAATAAATTGGATATTTTGAATATTGCTCTTTTTTTTACCTAAGTATGCAGTTGTTATTAAGTAAGTTTAAACATATTTGTCATCTTACTATGTCTCACTACCTAATTCATTATTTCAGTTTTTTATATGAAAATTTTACTATAAAATCGTTTAATGTGTATTTATTGATATTTTTTTAATTAACGTGTATAGTATACGAGATTCATACTTAGTAGTTATTAAATTACTATTGAGTTCAACTTTCAAAATATTGGGGTAATTACTAATCTAACCAAATTAAGGGGGTAATTAACAATTTTCAACCAAAAATTAGTAAATTGCCAAAAATAGCCCACGAAACCGTAGGTTTCAAAAATTGCCTACTGTTTCGCCATTTCGTTTCATGTTTCGCGTCTTATATAATTTGTTTTTTTTCATTTTTTTTGGAGGGGTTTTATCTACTATTTTGACCAAAAAACTATGATTTTAATTTTTAATTTTTTTAATTTTTATTTTAAATTATTATTATTATTATTATTATTATTATTATTTTGTAATATAGAGTATAAAAAAGAGTGTTTATAATATGTATCATAACTTTAACAATTATTTTGTTTAAATTTTAACAATTATTTGATTTGAATTATTTTGTTTTAATTTTAATAGTAGTCAACTCTGATGAAAAGAGTAGACTACTTTTTGGGTAAAGTTGACTACTTTATTGTTAAATTTTGACAAAATTATAAGAATGGTCCCTATGGTATGTCAAAACTAGTAACTTTGGTCCAAAATGAGTTTAATTCGTAAGGATAGTCCAATTGTTTCGTTTTGTTGCGAGTTTAGTCCAATTTCCTATGAACTTTTTTATAATGATAGATTTGCCCCTTATTATTTTATTTTTCATTTTTCTTTTATTACAACAATTAAAAATACAACAAAAATAAAATCTCTCTCTCTCAAACTCTCTACCCAATAACACATACATACAATGACAATCAATAACACACACTCTCTTCCCCTTGTTCTTGCTCCCTTCAACAAACCCACCAATAACCACCATTGTGAGACAACCTACAGCCAAATTCTTTTCTGCAACCCCTACCCAATATTTATGTTTCCCTTTTCCCTCTTTTTGCTAAATCCGTGAAAGAATATAGATATGGAAAAAAGACGAAGCTGCCAAGGAACAAAATCAATCTCTGGTGGTGATGGCTGGCTGTGATGAACTTTATCTTCCCTTCAAAATCAAAAAAATCTAGAAATAGAAAACGAGCAGATCTGCGCATACCTGATTACGACTTGTACCGCTCATCGTCTTCTAAATCATTAATCAAACATTATATCAAAATTGAACTCAGAAACAAAAGTTTAACCTAACAAAAATCAAATTTTGATATCAAAATATGTTGAAATCATAAGAAAACCCCACACAGATGATAAGGATTTATTATCTACTCAGTCCCATTTTGTTATATTCCTTGTGACCGGTGTGAACAAATCCATGATTTCAATCCAAAATTAAAAAAAAATTAAAAAAAAATTAAAATTAGAACTACATCAAAATTTGAAACCTTGAATCGGACTTGGTTGCATCTCTTTTTCTTCTAGACGATCTCTTGCTCATCAAACACTAACTATGTGCAAGTTCTTTTTTTCAAAAATGCGACACACGATGGTTGAACCAACGGCTAGAACAAATCGATGGATGGTAATGATAGATTTGAGATAAGGAGAATAAATACAGATACTTGTACGGAGAGAAAGATTTCATCTCCAGGTCTTCATCCTCGTTTCAAATTTGGAACCAAGAATATACCTACCTTCAACTTTTGGATTTGGGTTTTATTTCAGATTCAAAACAAGAATGAAGAACACCCGTTGTGGATTTGGATTTGAGATGTTGGATGGTGGTGGGTCACGACAGGGGGAGGCGGAGGAGATGCCATAGTCGGCTGTGGTGGCTTTCTTCGCCGGAGAAGTGAGAAACAAGGGAGATAGACAATTTGGAGATGAAAGGGACGTCGAGGAAGGGATTCTAACGACATCGGCTGTGGTTTGTTCTTGAGAGAGAGAGGGGGGGGAGAGAGAGAGAGAGTGTGTGTGAGAGATAGAGAGAGATATACATTTTTTTTTCTTTTTTTCTTTTTCTTTTTTTTGATTTCTGTAATAAAAAAATTAACAAAGAGAAAATACCAAGGGCAAATCCATCATTATAAAAAGTTTTAAAATTTTAGGACTAAACTCGCAACAAAACGAAACTATTGGACCATCCTTGCGAGCCAAACCCATTTTAGACCAAAGTTGCTAGTTTTGACATACCACATGGACCATTCTTACAATTTTGTCTTAAATTTGACTACGTTTTTGTTAAACTTGACTACTTTTTCGTCAGAGTTGACTACTGTTTTCAACCTATCTTATATATATATATTTAGTATTTTATATTTTTGGAAAGTTTATTCTCTATAGCTTCTTAATTGTCAAATTTAAGATAATGAGTTGTAACGAGTATTTTGTATTGCTCATTACGGATGGAAGATGGGAGTTTGTTAATTCCCAATTATCATATGTTTGGCCACCGGGATACAATCCGAGAATGTTTTATTTAGGGGTTGAATTTTACGAAAACACAACGTTCACCGAATTTGTTCAGTTAGTCAAGTGCAAGATGGGTCTTCCCGAAGAATCAAAAGTTAGTTTGGCCTATCAACATCCAGAATAACTCTATTATTGTGGTATTGTTGATGATCATGATATTAGAAAGCTGATAAAGGTAATAAATGGCGTTGGAGATAAATATGTGTTTGTGTATGTGGTGGTTGAAGAAGGTGTTTGGCCGAACGAAATGGATGATAGAGGAAAGGCATCTGCAGCGAATTTATCAAGTGGAAAAGCGAGCAAGAACCCAATAGGTAGTTTTAAAAGTCCAAATAAAAGTCAATATCATAGTGTTGCTGAAAATGTAAATGTGGTGCCAGAACCGATTAGGTATGTTACACCGGAGAATTATAAGTATATCGGTGATAATGACGTTGGTGCATATGTTAATGACGTTGGTGTAAATGAATCATTTGACAAAAAAAGCAGTAGCCGTGGTGAATAAGGATGGTAATGAATTTGGAAAACAGGAAGTTCCGTTTATGCATGATGGTGAACTAAAAGGATATGGCGAGTTTGCAGATTGTGACAAGTTGGATATATCCGACCTAGATAGTGATTCTAACGGATAAGAATTAGATGACGAATCTAAGCTTATTTATTCAGATACCATGTTTCATGGTATGCCCCCTTTGCCTTCGTGTCCTATAAACGCTGATGTGAACATTCCATGTCAGAGGGTGGATATAAGTAAAGAGATTAAGGTTTTAGACATTTTTGATGACAAAGAGTTGCTCAAGCTTGCAATCGGAAGACAATGCATGGAACAAGGAAGCAGTATAAGACTATCAGATCGAGCAAAGGAAGGTTTGAGGTTGTTTGTTTGGTTAAAAATTTCTCATGGATGGTTAGGGCAAGGGGAATCCAATCGACTACTGCTTTCTAAGTCACAAAAGTTGTTGACCAACACACATGTTGTGCGACAAATTTGGAGTCTAATCATCGACAATCAAAGAAAAAGGTACTCGGCCACTTTATCCTTGAAGTATTGGTCGGAGACTATAATAGAGATTATCGGGGCAATGAAATTGTTAGGGACATCAATTCAAAATTTCCAATCAATATCTCATACCAACAGACATGGCGTGCAGAACAGTATGTGTTGTTGATGTTAAGAGGTACCAAAGAGGATTCATTCACCAAACTACCAGTGTATCTGCACAACTTGGTCAAGCACAATCCAGGAACTGTTACTCAGATAAGAGTAGACGATGATGATCGGTTTGAGTTCGTGTTTATCGCATTGGGTTGCTCGGTAAGCAGTGTTAATTTTATAAAAAAATATAACGTATGAATCCTAATTGGTATTTGTTAATGCAATAAAAAATAATTGTAGGTATGAGCGTTCATCAAATATTGTAGGCCGACCCTAATAATTCGTGGTGGTCACCTAAAGGATGAATTCAAAGGCACGATGTTGCTCACAGTGACAATGGACGGTCAAAACCAAATCATGCATGTTGCTTATGCCATTTGCAAAAGTGAATGTACTGAGACGTGGTCCTGGTTCCTTCGAAAGCAACGTGAAAGTATAGGCAACTTGGAAGACCTTACAATCATATCTGATAGGGCTCCATCCATAGCGACGTCAATTGTAAATATATTTCATCACGCCTATCATGGAATATGTGGTATCCATTTTTATTTCAACATTTCAGAAAAATTTAGAAGTAGCGATACAATGCACACATTATTTTGGGAGACATGCAAAGCGTATACCATTAAAAAATTCGATAATGGGATGAAAAAAATAAAAAATGTAAATATTCATGTATAAGAATACCTACAAAACATCAACCCATAAAAAGATGGGCCAGGGCACATTTTCCTGGGAATCGGTATTTTCTTATGACATCAAATAGTGCGGAGTCGATAAATTCAATGTCACGATTTGCAAGAAAGATGCCAATATTGATGTTGATTGAGTATTTTCGTGCAACAATGCAACAATGGAGTTTTCAGAAAGGTAATGTTGCTGATACTAATATTTTATATACATTGTTGATTGAGTATTTTCTTAACTCGTGTAGTAATAATTTTATGAAAAAATATGTCGATGTTTTTAGTGGAAACTAAAAGAACACTCACCCAATGGGCTGAAACGATTATACAAGCAAATAAGAATGCTTGTAATAATTGGATGGTGTACCCTATCTCAAATAGCAGATTTGAAGTGAAAAGCTCTAACCACAAAAGTGTCATTGTTGATTTCCAATAAAGAACCTGTACATGTAGGCGGTGGCAAATAGATGGCTTACCTTGTGGCCATGTTATAAAAGTGCTGACAATGAACCGTTACGAAGATTGTTCGGAATTCGCTTTAAAAGCTTACTTTACAGAAACATTGAGGAAAACTTATGAGGAAACTGTGAACCCCTTACCAAGTCCATCTGAGTGGGAGATCCCCGATGGTGTGATGACCGTGAAGCCACCCATAATGGAGAGACGTCAGCCGGGTAGGCCAAGAAACACTGGACATATTCCATCGCAAGGTGAGTGTCCCATACGACAAGAATGTTCTACATGCGGTCAATTTGGACACACTAGGAACGATATTACGGGTAGGGGATCGTGGAGCGGATCTGGGGGGAGGAAAAAATATACACAAAAGGCATAATGACTGATGAGTTTGCATCCAGGAGCAGGTCATAGAACGAAAGCGTATACCCTACTTTTGATTTCAATAGTACATTTGATTTGAATTGTCCTTAGATTAATGTAGTAAAGCAATGAATTCCCGTATTTGTAATTTGTATTGCTTGTATTAGAAAGCACTTCTGAGATTATTAATTAAATCTAGTACTCCATTTATTAACTCCTTTATTCCATGAAAAATAAAACAAAAACATAAAACATTATAGAAATCGAGATACACCCTTACGAAACATTACATAAGACATTTCACATAAAAGAACCTTCTACATGAAACATTTGTTATTTTTAAGTAGGATCCATGCATCCTCATACTCGAAGTCACTTCCCTCATGCTCCAAAATGTAATGATCTTTAACCATTTCTAAAAGATCTTCGTCGTTGTTTGGATAACGATACCTGTTTTTAAGATTATGATACCATCAATAAAACCATGTGATTTTTTCCTTTAAATCCACCAACTTACGAAAAATATCTTCTTGTGTTCGGTGTTTTCCTTCTCCCAACGAGAGGTTAAACATGGTTGTTATGCGGGTCCATTCATCACCTTCTAAGCAATCAGGGTTAACCATGGTTACATCATCGTAAATGTTCAACCAACAACATGTTAGCACCATTACCTCTCTTATCGTTCATGGATGTGGAGTATTGGACGGAGCAACTGCGTTGGAAGAAGTTGGTTGATTGGAGGCCATTTTTTTAATTTTTTGTTAGTTTGTTATAATTTTATAGGAGTACCTAAATAAGAAAAAAAGAATAACATACAATTAGGTGGATTCTCATAAGTACTGTTTGAAACTACATTATGAAACTGTAGTCAAATAATGTCAAAGAGTAGTCCGATTGTTAGATACCTAACACATAGATACTGTTTGAAACGAAAAATATACTGATCGAAAAGACAATACAATATACAGGCTAGAAAGTAGTAGTCAAAGTCTATGAAACCGTAGTCATATAATGTCAAAGAGTAGTCCGATTGTCAGATACCTTACACGGATATACTATTTGAAACGACAAATATATTGTTCGAAAAGACAATACATTATTGACCTTGCCTTTGCAGCTATTACTTATTTATGTCTCCACATGTGCAAAGCCCCTAACCCGCACAACCTTAAGCAAACTATGTAATTGCTAATTGTCTCTTACAATTGTTTCGAAATGATTTTCTCCAACATTGGCCACGAAGAAAGCTTCAACAACTTGCCTGTTTACCTTCATAACCTAAGGCGAACCAACCCGCATACTCGCACTCACATCAAAACGGATTTGATGGATCGTTTCCAATCTTGTTTTGTGGCTATTGGATGAGTGGTATAATTCTTTTCCAAATCCGTTTTGTGTCTTTACATTTGATAATGTTTGTACATTAAAGTAATTGGTGTGCACTATTAAAAATTACGGGTCCATGCATTCGTGCATTGTTTCTTGCCTGTCCTCTACATCGGTACATTGCGTTGTCTAACCGATAACACCATTAGGAATTCTGGAATATTAATGTTTAGTACATTCCAACATATATTATAGAAATAGGCCCGTGCCCATTTCATATGTCCGATGTTGTGAAAAACTTCCTGTGCACCATGACTTAACTTAGAAAATGTTTGTTTAAAGTCTTGCATGGTATATGCTTTGCATACACGGAAGAACAAGTAGTCTAAATTTCTGCTTTGACCAATTCTTAATCGGCAATAATTCAAAACACTGTTACACGAATAACCATGGTAAGCATCAGGGAATACTTGACCAATGCAAGAAGCAATGGTATCGCCCATATTGGTTATGAGCGCAACTTCCGTATCCGCTCCGATAACATCCTTCAACCTCATAAGGAACCAAGTGCAAGAGTTAACACTATTTTCCACCTCGACACCAAATGCTATTGGTGTAGTATGGTTGTTTCCATCAATAACAACTGGTACAAACATTGTATTAAGATACTCTCCTCTGATACCAACAGTGCTTATGAAGATGACCGGAAGCATGCATCCTATAAATGCGTTGATCTATTTCAAATTTTATATAACATAATTATTAGTTTTTAGACTAATCTAAAATGGTTTAGCAAAATAATAAACAAATCGATACTACATTACCACACATCAAATAGCAACAAAACATAGTACGAACCGATCCATAACATCGGTTTTGATGTATGTGTAACTATGGGGATTTGCACGCTGAATGTTGTGGAGGTAAACAGGCAAGTTGGTAAAGCTGTCTTCATAGTCATTGTATGAGAAACTCATGTTTAATGTTATGGCGGTGAACAGGAACCTTTGTAAAATATATCAATAACGATGATTTAAATTATTTCAAAACCTTTTTATAGAATCGAATCAGTATTTGAAAACTAAAGTAGTAGTCAAATGATTGTAGACAGTAGTCAATACCTATAACATAGTAGTCAAGCTACAATCATGTGCAAGAAATTAACAGTTAGATTAGACAACACATAAACCAGTAGTCAACTGCAAATGGACAGTAGTAAATACGTACGACACAGTAGTCAACCTACAATCCTGTGTCCGAAATTCACTGTTCGATAAGACAACACGTAAAATAGTAGTAAAATGCTAAAAGGTAATAGTCCAAAGCTATAAGACAGTAGTCAAGTTACAATCATGTGTCTGAATATGTAGCTTAATGGCACTATATAAATGAAGATATTTATCTGGCCATACTAATAAAAATTCCATCTCAGTAACCAATGAAAATGGCAAATTGCAGTTGTGGGGCCCAAGGTATTATAAGGACATCAAGGACTTCAAACAACCCTGGATGGCTATTTTACGCTTGTCCTAAAGAGGTATTTGCGTTATCACTTAATTATATATATATATATATATATATATATATATATATATATTGTTATTATGATTTAATATTTAGAGAATAAACATAATGTTTTTGATATTTATTTATCAGCCACCACAGTCTGGGTTTATTTGTTGGCTGGATGAAGTGAAAGATAGTAATTCGTTGATAGTTGCTAACTTAGCTCGATCAAAGAAGAAGCTTCAAAGCAAAGTACTACACTTGAAGATAGTGTTACTTTGTAGTTGGATTTTCTTTTTTGGTGTTGTTGTGTATAAGTTGTAGTCTAAATCTCGATTATGCATGCTGTATGTACCACTAAGTAGTAGAAGTACGTAAGATGTAGTAATGTATGTTCTTAATTATAATGGTTTCTGTTTCCATGTATGAGAATTTGTTGTCTTAATTTTCTATATTGCTTGTGAACTATACATGTTGTAATACATATTTATTCTTAATTCATTCGACTATACAACACATGTTGTTTACAAATAAAAAATTCAAAAATAGCAGACATAACCATTTCATTGAGTAATTAATAAAACAAAGTTGACATTAACATAATTAGATTACTAAACATAAGTAAACCAGGAACTATTACAGATTTTGCAGCTCCTAACCAACCACTAATAAAAAAAACATAGTTGCAAATATACTACCTTAAAATTAAAAATGAAAGACATACTTGGACATATACTACCTTTATATTACTACAACAACTAAGAACATTATTAAAATACTACTCATCTTCTTCCCACATCGGACACTTATACGGATACTCTTTTTTCATATCAATGACTTCCCTTTTTTTTCTCCAAATAGTACTCACGAAGTGCTAATTCACTCTTAAGCTTTCGCAAATTTTCTTCACTGGAACGGATCGAACTCTCGGTAGATTGGATTTCTTGCCTGGTACTTATAATCCAATTCTTTTTACGATCAATGTCATCATAATAGATGTCTAGAAGGTCTCTTTGGAGACGATAATCTTTAAAAGCCTTATCCACTTTAGCTTTTCTTTGTAACAACAATTTTTTCACTTCCTCATCCATCTTCTCTCCTACTGTAGTAGGATCAACGTTGGGAGGGGGATTGGTTGACACGTTATGGGAGCTTGTCCCCAAAGGAGGCTTATTGTTGGACGTTGATGGCTAATTAAATTTTGCCCAGATCCTTTTCATCTCCTCTGATCTTTCTGTTATTTTCACACTTCAATTTTTTTTTTTTGTTATTGTTTCTTTCATTTCTGAATTGATAACAAATCCACATTAAATATAACACAATATAACAGTCAACGGCTAGAAGATAGTAGTCATAACCTAAAAATAGTAGTCAATCAAATCAACTAATAGTCAAATGCTATTAGACAGTAGTCAAAACCTATAAAAAAGTAGTCAAATAACAATCATGTGTCACATATTCACTGTTCGATAAGACTAAACATAACATAGTAGTCAATGGGTAGTAGACAGTAGTCAAATCCTATAAGACAGTAGTCAAAGTACAATAATGTTTTGGTAGGATGTGACAACACATAATATAGTAGTCATCAACTATTTTACAGTAGTCAACACCTATAAAAAAAGTGGTTAAATTGTCAATTGTATATAGAGACTTATATGTATTCTATAAACCTCAATCACATAAACTAATGTCCACCTCTCAAGAAAATGGTGGTTGATGCCACAAGAGAAGCGATCACAACTATTAAGAAGAAGAGATCAAGAACGAGATAAAAGGCATTGAAGAAGATAGGAAATGATTGGATAAGTTACAAGTCGATATCTGGTCTAAAATAAGTTCGATCCAAGACAAAGAACGCGACATTAAAATTGCACGGGTTTAGGTACAAGAGGCAACAGACTACGCCAACAAAGAAGAGGTTAAGACGGAAAAGATTCTCAAAAACATACAAAAAAATACGACTGGGTGATTCAAGAAAAAGAAAATTCTCCAAATGATTTTCAAAATGTTTGAATTTCATAATTCTTGATTAATCAACTAGTAAGTTTATGCATTATTTATGAGTTTATGTATGTAATATGTATTGTATTATATATTTTCTTTTTTATTATGATTAATCTATATAATATGTAATTTTCTGTCGATATCATACTTTCTTTATGTTTCATAATAACGGGACATTTTGATAACATAAACCAAAATACAACTTTATCTTTCGACATGAAACATTACACATAATTTGTTACTAAAAATGTACTAATCAAACTAACTACAAAATCGCCTTTGCAACTGATCCATAGTATACCATGCCCATCATATTGCGAAAGTTAGTAGCCGCAAAAAGAAGTGTCGTCGATATACCAATCGCCCGTCCAGAAACAAGCTGCTCCATGAACATTAACATAAACACACCGCACTCTCCAAACATCCCTTCCTATTGGGGCACGACCGTAACATCCGTAACAATAATGGATGCTTTCTGAACAGGCAAACCCATGTGATTCCAATAATCAATGTCAACAAGAATGCGATCTACAAGATCTTCAAACCACACAAAATCAATCATGGTGACGGCGCGAAAAGACCGCAAGCTATCGTACAAATTCAACGACAGTGTGTCCATCCATAACTCCCCAAGTACCCAATGATGTGGGTTTATACAAATTGGAAAATAAACTTGTTTTACCAGAAAACCATTGGAATTAGTTACAACGTTTAATTAGTGTAATATCAAAATTTAAGTGATTAATCAATAATATTTGTTTACTTACATGGTCAACTTCTAACCAAGATTTACATCCATCTAACGGGTCAAACGGATGTCCCAATGCACTTCCTACCCACTCGAACATCTCAAATGCCGCAAAAAATAAAGATGGCATGATTGTCCATCGAGCATCGTTCGGTCTCCGCTCATTCAAAAGCCTTCCCCATAAGTCAACATGCTGCATTTAAATCTAATTTAAACATACGGCCCTTATCAATTATTTAAATTTTAAATATAAACAAATATCTTCATACCGCTTCATCTAAATATCCCAAGTCAATTGAATAAAAAAGGAGATCCCAAAACCTTGCTTCGATTCTTTCATTGTACAACCGATGTTTCAAATAAACAGCCGGTTTGTTTCCCATGTATAATCAAGGGGCGACACATCCAAGAATGACATACGGCTCCAATATAAGTGTCGGGGGATCGCTGTGTGAAACCGGGGGGGGGGGGGGTGGTTCATTGCGTATTACCCCATCCGGACGATATCGGTGAGCATTTTGAACCTACAGTATACACGTAGTCAATAAGTATCCATATACTAAAAAAAATTATAGTAAATATAATTTTAAAGAAACTTACAAAAACATATGGAGAACTAAGATATTGAGAATGTTTCAATACCCTAACCGGACGATCTGGTTTTGCAACAGGAGGCACGATTATATGGTTTTCCGCATCCATGATGTTGCTGGCAACAATCTTCTTATTCTTCTTCTACAAAATGCATATTAATTTATTTAATATACTCTGAAAAAATATAAAAAATTAATATACAAAAAAAAAAAAAATTATAACCTCCTTCACGGGTTTTTTTTGTTTCTACGACCAACATCATCATCCTCGTTTACTCAATTTGAATTTGGTGGACTACCGAATTGTTCGTTCACCGAGCTTGTCATCCGATAACTACCTCCCACATCTTCATTCCCCTACATTTAAACGAAAAATAATTTAACAAATAATTATTTTACCTCGAAACCTTCATTAAGAATTAATAGTAAATTTATAAAATGAAATATTTTACCCCAAACACTGCGTCAAAAAATTCATTATTGTCATCCTGTTTTTCAAATCCATCTTTACATTTTATTCCTCGGATTTCTTCTTCCAAGCTTTGAAGTCTTGCCAATATTTCTCGGGTTGTTTTCATATTAATTCCCACCGTATGAGTTTCTTCGGTGGACTGGGTAGATCGGTTGTTTCCACAAGATGGATCAGATGAAGATGCTCCCTACATAAATTTTTTAATATATCAATAATAGTTGAAAATTTTTAATATACTAGATACTACTTTTAGTATTTTACTTACATCTTTTCTAAAGTTGAAGCGTACAAAAGAAGGGACTTCTGGCGATTCAGGATTCAGACTAGAAATATATGTCAAGTAATGTGGAGTAGATGAATCGACATCTGAGGAAATCATCTTTCTTTTCGGTTGATGTGTCTTGTCCTGGTCAACATCGAAAAGATCGCAAACTTTCTCCCATGTTAACCTCCTAAGGTGAAACCACCGCAACATATGAGGATATAAATTGTTTCGTCGTATCGCAGCATTCCCCCGAGCTAGGGAACATCTCCCATATCCATATCTTGTAATAAATATACATTAATATATAAGAGTTAACAATAACTAACACGGATTATGAAAAAATAAAAACCAAAAAATTTAAAATTATATTTTTCCCTTCAACGGAATAACAAAACCGGATAGTGTATACACACAAGGTTTTGTGGGATGTTTGGACATATGATCCTCAAATTTCTTAAACATACTCGACAATCTAGGGTATGTTTTACTCCATAGGTAACTCCCCCACGAGAACCTATATTATATGTAAAACTATTAGTTAAACATATAAAAAATAGTATTTTTTATAATATTACATTGATAAATACTTGTTCCATTCATCCAGGTTCTCCACTACCCATAGAACTTCCTTTGTGACTTTGTCTTTGGGTTCTTTTCCCAAAAAGCCTTGATTGAGGATATATAGCAAAATCGCACGGACAGCATCGTCAGCCGATATCTCATTAAACCGTCGGTTCAAGATAAGTAGCTCTAAATCTTCCACAAATAACGCAGTGTCCGTGCGATACGGGAAGACTCTGGACCGAAATGTATTATCACCGTATCCGTGATTATACATGGTTGAAAATTCAATCCTTGAAGTATGAAAACGACCCATGTAAAGTCCCGAGACAATACAAAACTCTTCCGGCCCAAATGATAAAGAACGTCTAGAAAACATGAAATGTAGACGCTCAGCTGCATCACTATTAGGGGTAGGACGCAACATGTGAAGTAGTAGGCCATGAATAAGTAGTCCGTCTCAGGATTAAGCCGGTAGAACCAAGAGGTAACCAAAGCTAGTCCTTGAAAATATCTCTCGAACCGGCCCAATCAACCGACTCAAAACTTCATGCAACTTGTGACATGAAGCTTTCGCAGATATATTGCATGTCATCTTTTTGTTAGGAAGCTACAAAATAAATAAAAAATAAAGTTAAATAAGCTTTTATAAAAAAAAAAAAAACAGTGTTGGAGCATCACACAATAAAACAGTTAAACATTTCATATAATCTACTTACTTTCTATAAAATACCAAAGTAAATTATTTTACACAAAATTTTGTATTTTTTATACTAGTATACAAAAAATAGTATTGTACTTTAAAAATGGTGTGACAATAACATATTTTATAACAAACAAGAAACTACCAAAACACAATGTTATTTTATCAATACCGTATAATACAAAGTATCTACACATTATACACATAAAAACTTCTTCAAATAGATACTACATTGCTATTATATGCTATAATTGAGACATCGAAAATAACATCATTTTTAACAGCATGCAAAACAGTGAATCATAAGATACATACAAGGGGATACAATCGTTACAAATACGTTTAAACAATTTTTTTTAATAAAATTGAAAATAAAAATATATATATATATATATATATATATATATATATATATATATATATATATATATATATATATATAAAACACTGAACGTTTTAGGAAACCTACAATTTTTTTTCCCAAAAAAAATCATAAGATACATACAAGGGGATACAAATATTTATTGGCTATTAAATTTATTTTAATAATAAAAAAAAAGGTTTGTTTGTGAAACCTACGGTGTACAAGTGTTTACTGCACAAACAGTGGAGTAAATACTTATACACCGTAGGTTTCTAATAAACCTAGGGTTCCCTTTTTTTTATATAAAAAAAATTATACCACAACAAAATACATCCAATTCCTATTCTATTGATACCAGTTTAAAAAAAAACGAAAAAAATAGCGTCCGTACGGTTTCATATGAAACCTACGGTGTACAAGTCGAAACTGCACAAACAGTGCATTGGGCACTTGTACACCGTAGGTTGCATATAAAACCTACGGTTTTATATATTTTTTTTTCAATTTTTTTTCAAAAAAAAAAGTTATCCCCATAAACAAAACTTACTCCTAATCACAAACACGGTAAAAATTTTAAAAAAAGTAGACAAACCGGATTGTTTTTCTGGTGCTCCATTGAGAGAAAAACGTAGCCTAACAATAGAAAAATGATATAATTTGAAATTTTTTGGTTTATATATTTTGGGCTAATGGGCCATGAAAAAGTAGACGGCCCATTGAAACAGTAGCCCATTAGGGGAAAAGAGTAGTCAACGGGCGTTGACCGTAATCATCCTCTGTTGATCGTAGTCAACTGAATGTTGACTACTCTTTTGTGGGCTATTTTTAGCTAAGTGAGTTTTTTTTGACTATTTTTTGATAAGTAATTAGGAAAAAATGCTAGTTTTGTAATTTTCCCCAAAATATTTTACATATTTATTTAACAAAATATATTTATTAATATTTTAATTATTATTAAAATTTTGTGCAACACTTCGGCTGACATTCCTCTGTTTTCTAAGTCTAGCAAACCTTTTTTCTTTATATATATATATATATATATATATATATATATATATATATATATATATATATATATATATATATATATATATATATATATATATTTCATATTAAACATGAATAAACAATCTCAAAAGGGCTTCAGCAAGTTGTATCATGTGTTGGATTTGTTTCATTCCCAAGTAATTTGTAATGGACAAAAAAATATAGATTAGGAGTAATAAATGTGTGCATTAGCTTTTCTAGAAAAACATAAATAAATAATCAGTCGAAATGAATTGGTTTAAATAAAAACTTATCCAAAGAGTTATAAAAGGTTGAGATGTGATTCTCACAATAATTTTGGACACACAATTGTGGTCCCACTAAGGTGTGCTAGAAAAGCCCAAAAATCGAATGATGTGGATACATAGAAGTTGTATTAATTGGGGTTACAAACTTAGGTTTCGTGTCATTAATAGGTAAATTCTGGTCAAAATATTTTTGGTCGTCATATTATTCAAACTTTGAAGAACTCCCCATGGTACCTCGCAGTCAAGCAGAAAATATATCCAACCTTTTATGAGAATTCGCTATTATCATTCCACGTTGATGCAAGTATCTGTCATTCGATGTATGCAACATTTATATCTATTTTGATGATTTTGAAGTTGAATATATATTTTTTATTATTTTCATAAATAAATTTATACTTAAGAGGAAGATGTGTTCAATTTTAACATTTTTCCATTTAGAAAACAAGTCATATCACTAATTTATTATTGTCAACTTTCGTTGTTGTTTAACTATTTCCGTTTTCTTTACTTCATTATCATTTATTATTTCACTTTCATCCAACAATGAATAATGAATAATAAGAAGAAAATCTTTTGAAAAAAATTGTTTCCATGATATATGATTTGTTAGGAAATCATTGTAGTATTATTTTTTTTTTTAGGAAAATCCTTTAGTAAAAATTCGACGTAGTTTCATGAGTTTTAGTACCTAAACTTAGTTGCCGCTATAATTCATGAGTTTTAAGGAATACTTCTACTCACTATTTTAATGACTTTGTAAAAAGAATTTTTAAAAAATAAGGTGTTTTAGATACCAAACATCATTTTAAAAGATTAAAAGATTTTTTAAAAATATGTTAAATATAATATGATCCAAATAGAGACGATTCAAAATATTATGATTCAGTATGTTTATGTTCCTTAACTTTAATGATTCAATATGCGAGCGCGTCACGACCAAGTAATTGTGTTTGACGTTTATGTCATTGACGAAATGATTAGTGGATAATAGTACTCGCGATTCCTACTAATTTTTGGGTTCCTATTGGCTGAACCACACACACACACACTCACTCACACACACACACACACACACATATATATATATATATATATATATATATATATATATATATATATATATATATATATATATATATATATATATTTGCATCTTCAAGTTCCATCCCTCTAATCCCTCCAAATTCACATGGGACCTATTAGTCATATCAATATCTATTTCTCCTCTCATTTTCATCAATCCCAACCCAGAATAATAATAATTCAAATCATCTCTTCCGATCTAAACTTTCTAATACAAGTTAATATGCATATCATACAAGTTGACAAGAAGAAAATAAGGTGGGAGAGGCGGCACAAATACTCCGTTGAAACCATAGATTCATGTGGTACCACCCACTATATAGTGGTGTTTTTGATGTTACCATGGGTACAACTGTCGAATCGTAACTCTTGCCTTCCACCATAATAAAAAAAAACAAGTCATATGTAGTCTAAAGTTTGGGATAATATATTATTTTTCAAAATATTAAATACATAATGTTTTTACTAAGGTCCCCGTTTGATAAACAGATTTTCAGGTCTAAATAAATCTTTCTGGCTGAATAAACCGGAAAGACTGTTTGATCTGCACAAAAAAAGATTTTGCCTATAAGTTATGTTTTTCACAGAAAGCCAAAAAACCATATCTTTCTAGCTGAATGAGCCAAAAAGACAATTGTGCCCCAAACCCTGCATATCTCTTTCTTGGATTATTAATTTTTTAATTTTTTTATTAGATTATTACTTTTTATTGGATTATCATATATTAATAAATATTATTTATGATATATAATATTATAATAATATATATTACTTTATTGGATTATTGATTTGTGTAGTTAATTTTTTAATTTATTTTTATTGGATTAATTTTTTTTGGACAAAACCATTATTAGACATAAACCGGGTCAAGAATCATACGTTGAGTTATAAAAAAAACTAAAATGGCTAGAAAGAATAATAATGTAACATCGACTTGAAAAACAATAGTATAAAAAACAACTTAAGCGACATTCTATTTGGATTTTAATTGATTTGTGTTTAATTACTTTGTATGTCAATTTGTATTTAGATTTTTAAATGATTATTGTGTAATTTTTATTTTGTATGACAATTCGTATGTTTTTATATTATTCAGCAACTTCATCCATCACAATATAGAATAGAAGGGTAATATGGTTATTCTTCATCATTCAGCACATTCATTCAGATATAGAATCAAACAATATGGTTTCTTTCTTAGTCAATAAACTTTCCCAGAGATCACTTTCCTATACAATACTTTCCTAGACAACAACTATCAAACGAGACCTAACTTGAATATGTTTTATGTGGATATTATAGATTTGTAAAATACTTTAGTAAAAAGTATTTTCATTTAAACTTTTTATAGCACTCGGTTTCAAATTGCTTCATTATTCGGGGTCGTGGCCCGATCATTAGTTATCATAAGGCTTAGGGCCTTGGGTAAGAAAGGTTTAGACCCATTTGGATGTGGGTAATGTTGTTTATGTGATGAAAGGGTTTGGTTTGTGCTTTAGAGCCCAAGGGTATTAGTAAAGGCGTTGGTTCGGGCCTTTTATGAATTTTGGATTTGAGTTTCATTGTTTCAGGAAAAAGTAAGTTGATAGGAGTGTAGGGCTTCTCGTTACCTTTCCGTGGATATAAAGAACGTTGAAAATGGAAAAGGGATGGAAAAGTTATGATCATTGAAGTTAGAAGGGTTTTGGACCAAACCGGGTACGCAGGGCGTACCATGAGGGCACGCATGGCGTTCATGGGAAAAGTAGATGCGAGCACTATTGGGGAATGTTGGGTGTTCCTTGGGAATGCTAGGCGTTCGTAGGCCAGATGAAAACCCTAATTTAGGGTCTTGGACCCTATTTAAAGACCTTAACTCACCTCCAACCCTCATTTCCTTCAACATCCATCCTCTCTAACCCTAAGAACGAAACCCTAGCCTCCGTTTGAGTGTTTCTTGAGCATCATTGTGATTTTTTTATGATTTTGGTGCTTGAGGAGGAAGAAATAACTTCTTGAAGAGTTATTGCTTGACATAGAGCTTTTGGATCTAGGACTTGTGCACATAGATCTATCTTCTGGAGGTGTAAAGTATCAACCTTGATAACTCTTTCATATGGATCTAGATAAGTGGTATTTTATTATGGTTTTGGTCCCATTAAGGTGGTTCTTGAGAGTAGAAGTTACTCCAAAACCTTTAAGCTTCATATTTGGTCCTTGTTGGGGTTATGGAGTCATAAAGTTTGGATCTTGATGAGTATAAAACTTCCATGCATGATTTAGTATTCTTTTAGTGAAGCTTGGGACTTAGGGTTTTGATTTGGGTCCCATTAAGTCTTGCTAAGTCATAAAGTTAGGAACTTTATGACTTATTAAGTCCCTTCGAATCAGATCTCGAAGTTTGGACTGAGGTCTTAAGGTATTAAGAAGTTTTTAAGACATTTTGGAGTGATTTTGACCTTTTGAGTTCATCTTTGGTGTTGGGGTTCATTAAGCCATGTAAAGGCTTAAAACCTTCAACTTTATGGATCAAGTCACTTATATTTAGCTATTATGAGGTTTTGGACTTTTAAGGATAAAGTCATTAGAATGACTTTTAGGTGGCTGTCGGGAACACTCTGCATACCGCTGGGGAACTCCGCGTGTTCCGGCTTTGATGCCCGTTTTTGGACCAGCGACATACGCCGTGCGTACAAGCCATGTATGCCATGTGTACGTCTGATCATATAGGAATTGGGCTTTAGTTGGACTGGGTTGTTTCTTTTGGGCTTAGTTGTCTTGGGCTTTGTTGGTCCATCAGGTTTTGGGCTTATAATTATTTTGAGAAGTCCTACAATGGGTTTGGACCTTGGGTGGCTTTTGGTATTTGGGCCTTTTGGATTATTAGGTTTGGGCCTAAGTCTTGGTCCAAACTAGGTAAGGGGTAAAATGGCCATTTAC
This sequence comes from Lactuca saligna, assembly GCF_052625555.1. Classification (NCBI taxonomy): domain Eukaryota; kingdom Viridiplantae; phylum Streptophyta; class Magnoliopsida; order Asterales; family Asteraceae; genus Lactuca; species Lactuca saligna. Next base: position 50,541,925 of record NC_136418.1, on the reverse strand, counting down.
CTTAGTAATGAATTTATGGTTATGGATTGGAACTTAAATGTTAATTGGGTGTTGTTTTGATATTGATAGTTCGGGGATCGGTCAGCAAACAGCCAAGGATTTTCTGTGTGATCCGACAATGCGAGGTGAGTTTCCTCACTGGGTTTAGCAGGTTTAAGGAACTAAGGCCGACTCTCGATTGGTTATGTTATTATACTTGTTGTCTGTGTGATACTTGTATGTGCTTGTATATGTATGTTATTGGGCGGGGGCCATTATTCGAGTGTGGGGGGGGGGGGTGGCAATTATGTACTTAGTTACGTATGGTATGTGGTATCTTGGGGAACTCACTAAGCTTTGTGTAACACCCAAAATCAAAAAGTCCAAGAAAGGAAAGAAAACCCTAAGTTAAAGGGTCGACTCGTCGAGTCCTAGGAGGAACTCGACGAGTCAGAGCGGGATCCGGGTGCAGAATAAGTGACCGACTCGGCGAGTCGGCGAGTGGACTCGACGAGTCTGGTCTGATCGAGAAAAACCCTAATCCGGGGGTTCGCACCCTATTTAAGGAACATTACACCCATTCCCCAGCCTCTTTACTCCTCTTTGAGATCCAGAAGCCCTAGAATCGTGAGTGAGAGCCATTGGAAGCAAATTGAGGCATTATTAAGTGTTTTGTGAAGAAATCTTGAAGATCAAGAAGCTTGGATCAAGGTGGTTCGTGGAGTTTCGGATTCCTTCTCAGTAGGAGGACATTTTGGAGGTAATGAATCATTATCCTTGGCTTTCCCCTTTCTAGATCCATCTTTCATGGAGTTTTAGGGTTTCTTTGAGAGTAGGTGATGAGAAATTGGTGCACAAGTTAGATCTGGAGTTGAAACTCTAGATCTGAGCTCTATTTGGATCATAGATGCATAAAGCCCTGTTAGTTGCTATGCAAAAGTCATTTCCCCATGAGTTAAGTTCCTTCCTAGCTTGGTTTTTGGCATTAGGGGACAAGAAGCACGTAAAGCTAGCAACTTTATGTTGCTAATGGACTCTAGAAACCCAGATCTTTGGTTTGGAGCAAAGGAGTAGCTCTGTAACTCAACATTATGGGAATGCACGTATGGACTCAGCGAGTCGGGGAGATGACCCGGCGAGTCGGGCTAGATATCAGACTTGAGTCGCGTAGTAACTCGGCGAGTCACATGGGTGGACTCGGCGAGTTGGATGAAGATAGGCAGGAACTCGACGAGTTGAAAGAACAACTCGGCGAGTCTGTTGAAGATTGCCTTGGACTCGGCGAGTCTGTTCTTGGACTCGGCGAGTCAAGTCGCGAAACCCCAAACCCTTCGATTTAAGACTCAGATCAGTGAGTTGAGTGGGGACTCAGTGAGTTGGACAGGTCAGGACTCGGAAATCAGTAGACTCGGCGAGTCATGGTCTGACTCGGCGAGTCGAGTCACGAATGAAAGGGATTTTAGAACTCGGCGAGTCAGTAGGCTGACTCGGCGAGTAGGGTCAACCTGGAAGGTTGACTGTGACCAGAACTTTGACTTTGACCAGAGTTCACTTAGTTGACTTTTGTAGGACTGTCTGACTAAGTATCATTTTGATATTGGTAGTTCAGAGAGCTAGAGGAGCAGCGGCTCAGAAGGTGGTCGGTTAGTAGCCAGAGGGTTATCAGCAGAGCTCAGCGGTTTAGGTGAGTTTCCTTCCAGTAGGAATGGGTCTAAGGCCACAATGCCGGCCCGTTTAACTAGCAGTAGTTTCCGGAATTCGGTCCGATGCGGTAGTTAGTATGTTTGATGCCTTCGTGGCTTAGACAGGATTTATGTGTTATGTGTTCTGGGCTACGGCCCGATGTAGTATGCAGTATATGTGTTCATGCTAGTTGATATGTTTATGTTATATTATGTTCAGTTAATTCCGAACTTCGGTCCGATGCAGGGGGCAAGGCCCCAGTTAGTCCGGACTTCGGTCCGATGCAGGGGACAAGGTCCTAGTCAGTTTCTGGACTTCGATCCGATGCAGGGGGCATGGACCCAGTTAGTCCGTACTTCGGTCCGATGCAGGGGACAAGGTCCCAGTCAGTTTCCGGACTTCGGTCTGATGCAGGGGGCAAAGCCCCAGTTAGTTCGGACCTCGGTCTGATGCAGTGGGCAAGGCCCAATATGTGCTTCATATGTTTGTATGGTATGTGGTTGTTTGGGGGAGCTCACTAAGCTTCGTGCTTACGGTTTTCAGTTTTTGGTTTCAGGTACTCAGTTTTCAAAAGAGTAGCTTGGAGAGGTTGCAGTGCACACACCGTAGTCAGTTAGCCTGGGAATGTTTTAATCTGATAATAAGATTATCTTTTGAATTAATACTCGGAAACTGTGTTATGACTTATGATACGGTCTTTATAAATATGGTTTTAGTAATGTTTTAAAAGAAATCTTTAGTCGTGATTTTTGGGTTGTTACACTTTGTGCTTATGGTTTTTAGTTTATGTTTTAGGTACTTCGGTTTTCAAATGAAAAACTTGGGATGATTGTAGAGCACACACCACGTGGTTTCCGCATTTTATGAATTACTCTGATTTGAAAATGTTTTGATAAAACTTGCTTACCTTAGTTTTGTGTAAATGACATGCATTCGCGATTATTTTAATCTAAAAACGAAAATTTTATGCCATTATTTTTGGTACGTCACGAGTTGGTATATCAGAGCCTTGGTTTGAGGGATTTAGGCACACTCTCGGGTGTGTCTAAACTCAAACTGAGATTCGGTAGAGTTTTTCAAAAATGAAAGAAAAATTATTTAAAAAGGGAAAAACAAGTATTCTAATACAGGAAAGGGTGTGGTGCATGCAATCGACCGAGCTCAAGTAAGTTTCTCCCAAAATATCTGTACATGTTATCCGGTATGATTTGATTTATGAATCTGTGAATTGCATGCTAGTTAGGGCTAAGGATATTCTCAGTTTTTGCATGATAGAGTGCTAGGAGGGATGCATTGTCTTATTAGCCAGAGATAGGTTGGCCTGATATATGATGCCTGGTAGCCTAGGAAGCTTGAGATGATGGTTTGGGTATGATTTGGATATGTAAGGTAATCGGTAGCGGGAGTGGCAGCTCCTGGTATGAGTTATAGTATGCTGGATTGGAGTGTTACTACTCGAATGCTGCTTGCTTTGTGCTTAGTGGAACTCATAAGTGATGTGAGTTAGCTATTGAGTGAATATTCCTAGTCACATGTGGAAAAGGTTGGATAATCTTAGAGTGACAAATTTGACCCGATTGCGTAGCTCTCGTTTGAGTCTAACCGTTATAGGGATGAGTCTGCTACTCGAAGGATTATCTAAGCTGCAACATCCCAAAACTCAAGGCCAAAAATTTCGTTTTTAAATAAGTTATAACATAAAACCATCGGTATAAAAACATTCATAATGATATCTCATGTCAAAACCAATATGTCAATAATCCAAAACATGTCACCATAAATATCATATCAGAGTGTAATCCCAAAGATCTCATGTGCGAAAAACATAGTGTGATGCGTTGCGATCGAGCCGACTCCTTTCCTTTGAAAACAAGGAACCTGAAACCAAAATTATAAACCATAAGCACGAAGCTTAGTGAGTTCCCCCATCATACCACATACCACATAATACCATCGGTATTTTTCAACCGGTGACTGCCATCGGTGTCTTTCAACCGGTAATCGGGGGCTATTTCACCCCTACCATAATCACATACTAATATATCATAAACATACGAATCACATACTAACACCATAAACATGCTGATCACAGACTAACATCATAAACAGACAGATAAGCATTGCATGGGTTCTGTATACCCCTTTGGTATCGTTCAATCGGTAACTACCATCGGTATCTTTCAACCGGTATCCGCCATCAGTATCTTCCAACCGGTATCCGCCATCGGTATCTTTCAACCGGTAACCGGGGACTATTTCACCCCTACCACTATCATATAATAATAGGATATAATCATAAAGTCAGGCATATCTGGGGTACTGACCTACCCTTCGGTCCTAACGACCGAGTCAGGGAAGAACTATTCCCTGCTGCTACCACTAACACACATAACATATCATATAAGAATATCACATAAGCATATCTCATAAGCATATCACATAAGCATACCTCATAAGCATATCACATAAGTATACCTCATGAGCATATCACATAAACATACCAAGATAATTATCACAAAGACAATTATCTACCAACTACCCCTGTTGTGGGCAGACATTGTGGCCTGAGACCCACCCCTACTGGAAGATAACTCACCACACACTGCTGAAGTCCTGAAGATACAACCCAACACTACTAAAGTCCCGCTGACTCAACCCTAACTACTGGATGACAGATTCCCAAACTGTCAAAACCAAAATAACACCTAATTAATAATTGGGTTCCACTACATAACCATAAGTACATACTTTGGGTAATTACTACGTTACCCCTTGCTTGGCTTTATTCAAGCCCAAGGCCCAAAGTCAAAATAGGAATCAAAGCCCAACATATGGCCCGATTTTCTAAATTGGGCCCAACCTATAATAGGTCTTACCCTAAGGCCTAACCATTAATTCCAATCCAAAAAATTGGCATTTTAATGGCCCAATGTCTCATAATCATCTAGGCCCAACTATGGCCCAAGCGAAATTAGGGTTTCACATAAAATGATGATTACGGTTAAGTTTCCTACTTAACCCATTAAGGACTTAATCCTCTAAGGACTTAATCCATTAACTCCAATATCGCTTAGATTAATCTTTGCCAATGATTATTATTTAATATCTCAAGTTATTAAATAATTCCCGCATGTCCCGGTTAATTCCCTAAATTAGGGTTTTATTGGCATTAGGGTTTTCCAATCTAAATATTAGCCCATTTATCAATTCGTTGGGCTTTTAGGTCAATTAGGGCTTTATTGGGCCTATTAAGCCCACTAGAATATCAATAAGCCCATTAGGGTTTTATTTGGGTTAATTAGGGTCCATTAGGGCTTACAAGGCCCATTAGGCTTTCAAGCACCCCAAACGAATCAAACTCATAAGGCAAGCACACAGCCACCCGACGTGGCGGCCGGTGGCGGCAACCACCACCCTAAGGTGCTGGTTTTCACTTTCTTTTCATTATTCCATTTCCAATTACATTTTACAAGGCTAAAAATCAAGTAAAAACACACAAACTCACTAAGATAAACGCACACATGGCAGCAACCACCACCTCACGGTAGTGGTGATGCCTTTTCCGACCAAATAAACACCCATACCTCTCCATTGAATTAAACACCCACATACATGCTTCTGATCTGCGAGATACACCCCAGCCATCCTTCTGGTGGCCCACGACGGTGACAACAAAAGTTTTGGGACGACAGCCACCACTTCATGATGGTGGCGGTGGTTTCTCTCGGTTCCCCGTCAAGCAGCAACACCCACCACGTGAATCTTGAAGCATAAATCACACATACTTACACGAACTCATAGAAAGCACACACATGTGTTTCCTTGCTTGCAAGTGGATCCAGCCACCAACCTGGCGGCATATGGTGGTGGTGGTGACACAAGGAGGTGGCAGCAGCAAAAAGAATAAGAAAAAGAACGGTGACAGCAATGAAATAGTAGAAGAGAGGAGACGGTACAACAACGCTATAACGGAGTAGAGATATCCATTGGAAACAGCAACAGCGACACCCCCATGTGTGTTCCTTCTGACCGTCAACTGCCATGGCACTCCATGGTGGCCTTCATCTTTAGCAGTAGTGGTTCACGTCTTCGGTGGAGTGGAACGACGCCGGTCATCTTGGTTCTTTGGCAACTTGGTCGGTCAGAGAAGCAAGGGAGAATGGGGTGGCGGTCGGCGGTAGGAGGCATAAGGGGGAGGGGTAACGGCTACTTATGATTTAGGGTTAGGGTTAGGAAGAACAATGCTTAAGTACCGTGCCTTAACAAACTACCTTCCATGATGGCAGGAATGGCCCCTCTCCAGAACATTTCTTTCAATCTTAATCCAATATTTCCCCTTTAGCCCTTTAGCCCTTGATCCCATAATTTCCTTTCATAATAAGTCCCGAAATTACCAACCAACGCCCTAAGCTCTCAAATCTTTTCAATTTAAGTCCATTAATTACCAAATGCACCCTGACTTTTGAAATCCTTTTCAAATTAAACCCATAACTTACCATTTTAACCCCCAACTTCTAAAATTATAACATTTAGCTCCCAAAACCAACATTTCACTGAATAATATGGAGTTTAGGGCTACTACTCCTTCATAAATTTATCTATTTATTTATTAAATAAATAGGGTGTTACATAAGCTTTGTTGCATGTGATTGTGTTCATAAGGTATCAAACTGACATTATAAGGAGTTCCTCAGCAGCTGATAGCATGGTGAAGTCAAGAACCTAGGAAAGCCTAGGGATTGCTTTGTTGGGTTTTGTTGCATTGGTGAACGAGTGTTTGGTGCATGGATAGAGAAGGCGACTTAAAGGATTCAGGAGGATACTTGAGGAAAGTATGGATAGGCGTGGAAGGTAGTATTAGGCCCGTACTACTAAAAACACATGATCCATACTCGAATCGAGGAGAATCTTGGAGAATCTAGGAAGCCTGTGGGATGAGGATTATTGGGTATATTCATATCTATTGCATGTTGTTTTTGGTAGGGTGTTGAGCACTCAGGAATGGGGTTCAGATTTTGGTTCCTGCTCAATAGCAGGTACTGAGTCGATCGATGTGCCGACGCAGGAGTTCATCTCATCGGAGATTACTTGCGGTATTTTGGAATAGACCCAGGTGGTCTTTGGTTCAGCCAAGGAAGGGATTTTGGTGCTCTTGGTTGGTCATTGCGGGGCCATTCGGGCCAAGGTTGTAATAGGGCAGTTGCGGAACCAGCCCAAAGCTTGTGGATCCCTAGAATCCTTCAGGTAGGGGGATCCTATTGTCACTCCTTGTCATTTGGGATTGTAGGGGAGTATTTCACCATGTCCTCACACTACAATAAAAACACGATTTTGCTACGGAAGGAATCCGTTGCGAAAAGCTGAAATTCCGTTGCAAAAGACGAATAGCGACAAAATTTGCAACGACCTATTTCCATCCCTAAAAACGCCGTAGTGAGGGGTTTACAACGGAAACGATAATTCCGTCGCAATTGTGACAACGGAATGAAATCCGTGGTAGATGGTATTCCGTCATGTATTCAGTAGTAGGTTTCCATCACAAATTCCGTGGTAGTTCTTCCATCACAAATTCTGTTGTAGTTAATCCCTAGCAATATCCGTGGTGATGAATCCCTAGCAAAATCCATGGTGATGAATCCCTAGCTAAATCCATGGTGATGAATACGTAGCTAAATCCGTGGTGATGAATCCCTAGCTAAATCCGTGGTGATGAATCCCTAGCAAATTCCATTTGATCACTTCCTAGCATATTCCGTGGTCATGAATCCCTAGCAATTTTAATGGTGTATATATTATATACCATATTCAATATGGACCGATGAATAATCGATTTATAAATTATATCCATATAATTTTGTAGTAATATATGAAAAACAAAAAAATCATAACCATCATATCATTAAATAACAAAATAATTATTTATTACATTGAAAAAAGAAAGTTGCTACTCTAAAATACGTAATCTTCAATAAACATATATCAACCTAATACTATTGTTGTTTTGTAAAGCCATTAATAAGATCCAATGCCATTTGAAGTTGTTTTTCAAGATACCCGACCCTTGCTTTGTTTTCCTCTTGTTGGATGTTCATCGTTTCTTTAAGCTCTTCGTTTTGCTGTTGTTGTTTACCAACAAACTCCCTCATTTATTCTATTTCATCATTTTTTTCGGAATGTAAGTTACATCCGTTTTACCATTCTTATTGGGAACTGCCTTTGCAAAGAGCCTAATCCATAAAGTCTTTTTATTTATTTATTTATTATTTATCATGACCACCTACAACAACATAAAATAGCTTGTCCTCCTCAAATTCAACACCTTTAGCTTCCAACTTTTCCCCTTTTTTTGTATAGGCCGCCTACAAAATGAAAATATTATAAGTTAAAATATATCAAATTTACGAATGATAATATGGAGTAGCTACAATATAAAAGTTAACTTAAATTGAAATGAATATTCCATGAATTTGTCTATCCTTTTCATTTGTGAAAGTGACTCCATCATGATTCTTAGTGTGTGTATACAGGAACAATTCGCTATGGGGTGGCTCATGTCCTAATTTCCTCTTCTGCATAAATACCATATAAAAAGTCAAATATACAGATAAACATATGCAAATATTGATACGATGTACCATTTAAAAAATTACCAAATCAGAAGCTATCTTCAAATGACATGCGGATCCAGCGTTATGTGTGGGTTTTGCTACTCGATCAGCCACATCGTTGAGCGTATTCCATTTTAATTGCTAGGAGTTCCAGACTTCCTGTGGAATATGAGCTGGTTTAAAGCCATGTTTTTTTGTTTTTGGGCTCCTCATGTTGAAGAGATATTGACCATAACTTTGTGCCACTTTCCTTGCCTAAGCTTACCTCACCAACAAGTCTATTGTCTCATCCCAACAACATTTTTCTACACATTAACAATATAAACATAATTTGAAGTGTAAATGTTTACCAAACAACAATTTATCACTTATAGTTACCTGAAACTCCTCCCAATACAAGTCGCACATTTCTTTGCTTACTTGTGCCCAAGCGTACCCTTCTGGATCTACTCTTTGTTTAAAGGACTGACTAATAACGTGTGCACAAGGGCCTGGTGGCTTTAGCCTGCAAGTAATCATGTGATGTTTTTAGTTATGAATTGATATGTAGGTGTAAACCAAAATTTAATATATAAAAAAAAGTTGTAATTAAGATTTGAATTGGTAACTCACGTATTTTTCCAAACATGAACATTAAAACGTCCATCTGGTCCACAATCTTCAGAGGAATTGTTTTCACCTTCTACACTTTCCACTACAGATTCATTCATGGGTGGTTGTGTTGGTGATGGGGTAGATTCTGGGATAGGTGTTGTTGATGGGGTATATTCTGGGGCAGGTGTTGGGATAGATGTATATGTTGAGGATGTTGTAGTTCCTTTACTTAAGGAGGGTATGGTAGTTATTGTAGTTATGGAGGATGGTAGTGTAGATGCAGGTTTTGAGGTTGTGGTAGTAGAAATAGGTGTTGATGATGTGGTAGTGGGTGTATGTGTTGAGGATGGTTTAGATGATGTAGGTTCTGAAGTTTTTGTTATTGATGTTCGTGTTGACGATTGTATTGTTCCAGTTTCTGAAATTTTAAATGTTTTTTCTAAGGAGGGTGTGGTTGTTTTAAGTGATGTCGAGGAAGTGGTAGTCATGGGTGATGTTAATGATATAGGTTTAGGGGTTTTGTTGGTAGATGTTATAGGTGCTTTGGATGTGGTTGTTGGTATTGGCAAGTCGATCTCTTCATCTTGTAAGTGTGTGTTTATGAATTTGGAGCAGAAATCCTGTTGCATTTCATAACTTGTGGTGCAATGAATTTAGTTGGCTTCACACCGGATGCTTCTTTTGCTTTCGAGGTTGACATCTTTATGACACAAACAATAAAAATAAATTATATATGAAGGCATTACTTTGCATGCAAACTATTGAATACAATCAAAACCAATTTACATGAAGATGATCAGAGAACAAAAAACTATCGATCATCACAACAACAATAAATTAAATTAAAATAAATTTTAGATGACTGACAACCTATATCACCAAAGTCAGTGCACAAATGTATAACGAACAAATATTTTGAGCAATAAGCCGCCAGAGACGATGATTACAGAAAATGTAAACCCTATTTCTAATCGGTAATTAATTACCCTAATATGCAACATAAACGTGTATAGGTTGGAGGGAAACTAAATGTGATACTTTGAACCTCCACTAATAAAAAATTCGAACGATGCTAATTACCGCTAAATATTTAGTAATTCAAATTTATTTAAAGTAGCTACAGATTGATAGATATGATATATACATATAAATAACATCAAGAAAGAACATAGAGTAACGATGTGTTCATAGTATAAATTTAAATTAAAATTATATACGAGGACTAAACATTAAAAACTATACCACTTTATGCTTTCTAATTAAACCAAAATTTATATACAAAAGACATACGAGTCATGTCAATATATATGGTAGTGGCTTATTGTGTCCATGGTTGACATATGGGCCATTGGTCAACATGGTATTTTCTTAAGGTGTCCATGGTTGACATATAGATGACATATGAGCCATTGGTCAACATGGTTGTTGCTTATGGTGTCCATGGTTGACATATGGGCCATTGGTCAACATGGTAGTTTATTATGGTGTCCATGGTTTACATATGGGCCATTGTTCAACATGGTTGTTGCTTATGGTGTCCATGGAGGATATATGGTCCATTGGTCAACATGGTTGTTTATTATGGTGTCCATGGTTGACATATGGATGCGATATGGGCCATTGGTCAACATGGTTGTTGCTTATGGTGTCCATGGTTGACATATGGGCCATTCGTCAACATGGTTGTTGCTTATGGTGTCCTTGGAGGACATACGGGCAATTGGTCAACATGGTTGTTTCTTATGGTGTCCATATTTGACATATGGATGACATATGGGCCATTGGTCAATATGGTTGTTGCTTATGGTGTCCATGGTTGATATATAGGCCATTGGTCAACATGTTAGTTGATTATGGTGTCCATGGTTGACATATGGATGACATATAGGCCATTGGTCAACATGGTTGTTACTTATGGTGTCCATGGTTGACATATGGGCCATTGGTCAACATGATAGTTGCTTAAGGTGTTTATGGTTGACATATGGATGACATATGGGCCATTGGTCAACATGGTTGTTGCTTATGGTGTCCATGGTTGACATATGGATGCCATATGGGCCATTGGTCAACATGGTTGTTGCTTATGGTGTCCATGGTTGACATATGGATGACATATGGGCCATTGGTCAACATGATAGCTGATTAAGGTGTCCACAGTTGACATATGGACCATTGGTCAACATGGTTGTTGCTTATGGTATCCATGGTTGACATAGGGATGACATATGGGAGATTGGTCAAAATGGTTGTTGCCTATGGTGTCCATGGTTGACATATGGATGACATATGGGCCATTGGTTAACATATATCATTTGTGCCGGTTGTGTATTAAAATTTAAAAATTTCAAATACTTAATTTCGTAGGAGATATTAATTTTTTAAATAATTTTATTAATAATTTAGGGTCCCCGATTAATCCATGCCGAGTCTGATTAATCGCTTATTGCCAGTCGACCGTCGAGCTACCGACGATCGATTTTTACAACCTTGATTAATTAAAATAGAAATTGAATTTTCTTTTAAATATGAGTTTTTACAAAACCACCCTTACTAATCAAATACGAGTTATTGTATGTATTAGGATAATTTGGTCATTTTGTAATGGAACATCTTCTAGGCGCCATAATGTTTTCTGATGAAACACGTTGTTTCAGTTCTTCACTCTGAAATTCAGTCACTTCGAAACATCCCCAACTTAAAAATTCCGACAGACAAAAAACCCTAAATCAATTTCACAGAATCGTTATCTTAGTGAATGTTTATTATTATGGAAGCTAGTACTTCATCTAAGATTCAATCAATAAATTAAACAAAATCGCTATCAGACATGCCATTTGAAGTGATGGAGAAAATAATAGTCGACTTGGCAAAAATTTCAGCAGTCGAGGCTTTCAGGATGAATAGTGTGTAAGTTTTTCCTTTGATCATTCTATTTCATAAGTGTATTTGAGTTGTCTTTACATTATCGAGGGAACATTGTGTTTCGTTTGCAGTTACACTTTCGTGTTTGCTCTGACCAGAAACATACAATTGTCAATAAATGCATAGAGATGAGGAACCCAAATATTCTATTCAGGAATGGATTGGTATGTTGTTGTATATATGCATAGTAGTAATTAATTTGTTACTTGTTTTGCATAACTTTAATTAGAAATTACGTGTTTAATGTTTTTTTTCAGATGAAGTTATTTTTCTTAGAAGCTGAATATGAAGGGAAAACGATGCTTGAAGAAGCATCTGCATTAGGACATTTGGATTCAACATTTGTCCTGGGAATGATGCTGATGGGTGAAGGGAGACATGGGAAGCACGAAGCTTTGAACATGTTGAACAATGCTTACCGCAGAGCAAAAGGTAAGTGGAATCTTAGAGAAACTTGTTCTAAGGTTCATCTCCACTTAAATAGGGAGGGGAGGAAACATGTATAGTTCCATGGCTTCCATAGATCTTGTGCATTGCATAAGTCTGTAGGTAGTGTGTCAGACGCTTTTGTGAATGGATACAAATGGGTGTTTGTGTGTAATATTTGTTTATGGGATGCTTGTTTCGTTAGGTTTTCTAGGGAGTTTGGTATAATTTATGAGTAGTTTGTTGATATGTACTTTCATATTATGACAATTAAGGCTATGTAGATTCTTTTGGTTTAATATAAGGGACTAAATGAGTTAAAGTTTGCAATGATGTTTAAATAATGTTTTGAAATTTGAATAATGTATTTTGGACTTTTAATATTAGTGTTTATATTATATGTGATTATAGTTGTATGTAGCAAATGTTTGTTTTTTCTTAGTATTAAATACATATAAAATACATTTGTAAAGGCATAAACAAACATGTATTTTATTTTGGACTTGGTAATTTGGTTTAATATCAGCTAGTGGAGTACCCATGCTTTTTAGAGGGTAAAATTATAAAGGAATAAACATATGGACTAAAATTGGCAACAAAGAAAAAGTATCGTGGCTGAAATCAAAGTAAAAAAAGTTACTATAAAGATAGGGACTAAAAGTGGCAACAAAAGAAGAGTATTGTGTCTAAAATCTAATGTAAATAAGCTTACTATTAAAATCTTTTTCCACTTTTAAGTAATTTGGTGAAATGTTAATATAAATGTATTACATTATGGATTATTGTAACGACCCAATATTCAAGGCCAAAAATTTCATTTTTGAATCAACGCATTTAATAAACATTTTACCAAAACATTGTCAATAAAACATGTAAGGTCTTGAGAATGGATCTTACCACTGATCAAAAGCAAACACAATCACAGAAACAAGAATAATAGAAGAAAAGAAAAGAAATCAAGCTTGCACACATTCTATTGCTGAAAACGTCTGGTACAACTCGATATACGACCGTGAACTATTAGGCATCAACAACAAAACACGACTGGCTAACCCTCTATATATAGGGAACTACGACCAAAAAGAGTTTACAGCCGTAAGGTGTTTACGGCCGTAAACTCATTACAGACTCGTAAACAACTAACAATCCCACCAAAATACTCTATCTATACACAACCACTATTACAATGCAAAAGCCTAGACCAAACCACTAATTGGGCCTTTCAATCTCCCCCTTGGTTTGGTGCTAGCTTGAAGTTAACCCTTGTTGACTACCATAACATCTGCTTGCCCCATCGCCCCATTCCACATACGCTTATTCATAATCTCAGCAACCATGGTCGTATATACCTTCGCAACATCCTCAAAAATATCCTCCGCAACCAATATCTGAAATTTGCTTAGGTGATGAATGTCCCACTTTCGAAATTGTAACAAATCTCTTCGGTCATAGAGTCGAATGCATCCATTCTTGAGCTTGATTACCGCAGCTGAAGTAATTTCATCGAAAACCCAACACTCCATTGAGCTTAGAGATCCATCTTGATAATTTTGAAGCACAAGGAACTGTTTAACCTTTTTAGTTGCAAGCCACATCACAACTTGTAGAGTTTTGTCGGTTTTTGGATCAATAATATCAGGATGCTGCAACATAACAGACTCAACAGTTTTCATGGCAGGAAACCCCTTTTTAACCTGATCCTCAAGAAAGTGCTTGAACTGGGTCGCCTGTGGATTGTTTGTGAAATTTGAAAAAGGAGCTCATGACAATTCTGTCAAATCTACCCTAGTCCATGAGTTGAAATCATGACTATCTCTGTAAAGCTCAGAGTTGCCACTCTTTCTTAGCAGGATCCACATATTGAGAGGATCATGAAATCCCCAAGAAACAATTCCTGATCTATTGCCGAATGTATCTCTAAATTGAACAACCTCAAGATCAGTCACAGTAATCTCAGGTTCATCCCACGAAGCATTATGGTTAGGGTTCCTCTTAAACAACAATTGTCCCTTCTTAGCTGCTTCATCCTGAGCATCACGTATCATTGCTGATAAATGAGGAGCTTTGGGACGCTCATTCTCAACACGATCAACATCCTGTGATGTCTGACCAGTGGCAAGGTAACAGGAAAGGCTTGAACATGAAGATTGATTTTGTATTCATCATCAGACGTTTGATACTTATCACCGAGGTCTTCCTCAAGCTTCTTCTTTAGCTCAAAATAGCTTGAAGTCAAAAGATTGAAATGATCTTGAAGATCAGAAATCTGCTTTGACTTCAATGCTTTAATCCTTAAGTAGATCAGCTACTTGTACACCGAGCTTTGAATTATCTGATTGAAGTTTAGATACTTGAACATTAAGCTTTGTATTTTCAACTTGAAGATCCAAAACACGGATGTCAAGCTCAATGTTCTTCTGACTAAGCACCGATATCTCTTTCTGTAGCCCAGGGATAGTGAGATTGTCTCCTCCAGAACTGCGATCCCCAATAGAAATACCTTTACCGCAAGGGGGAGGCATCAAAACTTGCTCCTCAGCCAAGAGCCTAGCTAATCTCACAGAAGCATCATCGTCATCAGATCGAGGAGGAGAAAAACCTGGTGGAAAAGAAGATCCACCAACTTCAAAAGTGGTGTCTGGTCCTACAGTAAAATGCTTGATTGTAGTAAGACTAGGAGTAGTGGTAGGTGGTACTGGAAGGCCACTAACAAGATCTGCAATTAAATCACTTTGCCTTGGATCCCTTCTTCTTTTCTTCAATGGGGGTTGACCGGTCTGTGTTGATGTAAGATCACTCATGAATGGCTCTATAGTAAGTGAAGCAGAAATAGCAGGAGGAAATCCTATAACTGTCTCCATAGGAGTGGAAGTATTCGCCATTTGGTTTGTGGTAGGAAGTTTAGTTTCAAGAACTTCATCAGGCTCCCTTATCTCTGTCGTTGGAGGAACGACTTCATCGACATTGCTAAAAATCGTGTCAAGGTTTTCGTTCGTAACAAAATTAGCACTACTTGCAAGCGATGCAACAATATCATCATGATCAAATCCGGTAAGATCAAGATCGTCAAAAGAATCATGTTTATGTCCCTCAACCTCCGTCTCAGTTGCTACAGTCCTTTCAACATAGTCACTTTGAACATTAGCAGGGATCAAATCATGTTCTTCCGCCACATTAGCTTCAGGAGTCGGAGCCTCTTCTTCTTCTCTATTCTCATCGTCAGATACGGTAATAACATTGTTGTTTGTAGATGATTTCTCAGAAGATGCAGGCTCATATGCGCCTTGTCAGAGGATCCATAAGATTCCGAGGACTCATTCAGTTCAGCAAACTTTCCAAACTTCTCTAGAGGATACTTTTCTTGAAAAATAACTTTTCCTTTCCGGTTTTGCTTAATGAGCCCTACGGTGTGAGGACCCAATGATTTCATATCAAGAGTATCGCCTTCTTCACCATATTTGGAAAATGAGTATTGATAAACAATTGAACGAACCTAGGATACAATAAGAAAGTATCCGAGTTGAAACCCTGATGTTTACCGTAAACTTATCCAAGATAAATCTAGAAAAGTTGAATTTTATTCCGGCAACAAGAGAAACAATCGCTCCAGTATTCCTCATTGAAATTTCATCAGCTCTTAATCTTCTTCCTCAAATGTAGCTAACGAACACATGCGCCAAAAATCTCCAATATGGAGGTAATAGCTTCTTTAAAGTTGGAGGTGAAGTACCTTCATATCCCATCCTCCTTAGAATTCTCTGAGCATCCTCAATCCCAATTTCCGTGGGAAAATTAGGTTGATCGTCAATCAGCAACGTAACTCTGATAAAGCCTTCTGTGATCACTATCTCGCGTCCTTTTACAGTAGCCTTAATAACGACAACTCCAACATCATCCATTTCCATTTTAGCAGTCGCCCAGAACTCTCTGATCAAGTTTTGGTAGACAACTGGATTCACAGTGATAGCTGATGACAGATAACATTCCCTGAGTCTGTGAATCATCGACTTGAGGTCCGAATGAACAGCTGGAGGATCCGCCAAAACAATAGCCAGATTATGCATGTCCGCAAATTTGAGGTTCGCCATTGATCTGCACTAACCATACCAAGTAAGACCATAAAAGAACCAAATAAACAACTAAAATTTTAGACAATTTAATTTTGATCCTAACAATAACATAACAATTTTAAAATTAGGTCAAAATCAATTTTCTTAGTCAACATTGGAGTTTGCGGTCAACAAGGGGGTTTATGGCCGTAAACCCCTTGCCAGTACATTATCGACCATTTGCGGAGTTTACGGTTGCAAGCAGTTTACGGCCGTAAGCTTGGGCCGCAAACTCCGACGGCTCTTCTTTCTCGATTTCTGCCTCAAAAACGAGGTGAATCATGCAATAAGATACATATTCCTGATCCAAAACTCATTACCTTCGAGACTTTCGGAGTACATTTGCAAGATTTGACGAATTTTTTTTGAAGAGAGAGAGGGTGGAGAGGAGTTTGCGGCCGGAATAAAAAAAATGATGGAGATTACGGCTGTAAACTCCTATTTATACCCATTTCACATTTACCAGATAGCCACTCAGTAGAAGACAGTGTCCAACACAATCCAATATATTTTTAAAGAAATTTAAAAATCTTTTGAGGATTAATATTAAAAATAAAATTAAAAACAAAATAAATAAAACTAAATTAACTTTGCAAAAATTAAAAATTAAAATAAAACAATTTTACTTTAGCAGTTAACAAAATAAAAATAAAAAAATTAAAATTAAAATTAAATTTACTCCAATTAAAATATACAACTTAAAAATTAATTATCGAGAAAAATTTGTGACGCTAGGATCATAGTTGTTGGACAGCCTTATTCCACTTGTCGGTACCCTCATTTTCACGTCTTCGTCTAATCGATCGCCAGTATTGTGGTCCACTTAAACACGAAAAATTTATGATAATTTTAGGACAGTTTACCAAAGATATGACACATACATATAGATGATTATAATTTCATTATCATGATTGGCCCTAATTCTTAAATAAAATTTTCTTATGACCATTTAACTGACTACAACCAGGGATATTGTTGTCCACCTAGATTGAGCAACGAGATCTACAGACAATCTGTATATGTTCAGGTTTAATTGTACTAGAACGTGTTTCCTGCTTCCTGCCATGCCCCAACCATCAAGGACTTCCAAAATACTCCTTACACCAGGTGAGCAGACAATTATTAAGAGAAAAAAAATAGATTTAGAATGCATATGCTGTACATCCAGGTCGGATCTTTTCCAATCGCGCAAAGGATGAAACATATGACTAACTGAAGTTTTAGAGGGATTGAGAAGAGAATGCTGCATATACTGTGTACCAGGTCGGATTTTGAATCACGCAGAGGAGATAGTATATGGCTAACAGATCGAAAGAATTGCATAGAGAGAAGATGCATAGAGATAGAGTTGCATATGTTACAGTCCAGGTCGGATCTTTCGATCACACAAAGGAAGCAACATATGTCTAACAGATAGAAAGAAAGAAAATAACCTTCTACAGACCTAGCTTATCGGAATTCCCCAGTCACCCCATCCAACCGAAGTTAAGGAAAAAATCCGCACGTCGAGGAAAAGTGAATCTGCAGTTCTAGATACGGGTTATTTAATGTGACCGGTAGATTCCCATGTATATCTCCCTGCTAACCTATAGGAGCGTCGTGATATCAGGCTAAACGGATCTAACTAGGTCAAAGTTTGTCAAGTCCTGAAATTCATTAGATTCAACTTTCCCTTGTCAAGTCCATTTAAAATCTTTCGTGCCTACCAGCGCATCGAGCACAAAGTGTAGACGATTCAATTTAGGTACGTTACGCATATTCAGATTGCCTGTTATCACATGATTATATCACTTCCCATCACAACACCTGCAAACAAGACTAACAACAACATTTTTTATTTTCCAGATTTTTTATTGTTTTTGGATTTTTGTTTTTATTTCTCCCCCTAAATTTGTGCATGGGTGAGAATTAAATAAAATAAAAATACAAATAACATGCGCAAATTTAATCTATCAAAATAATAATAATAATAATAATAATAATAATAATAATAATTGAAGAATTAAGAAAAAGAATAGAATAAAAAACTTAATACTCAAAACGAATCATTTTCAGAAAACCCACAAGCACATCGAAGCGACCTTTGTTAAATGGATTTGTGAACAGATCCGCCACATTATTGGCAGTAGGGACCTGTTCCAGTCGGATTAGTGAACGCTCGTAACAGTCTCTGATAAAGTGAATTTAATGTCGATGTGATTGGTTTTAAAGTGTTGGACTAGATTTTTGGCAATTTGAATAGCGGCCTCATTATCACAGTAAATAGGGGTTTCTAAATAATTCAAACTGTAATCCAACAACTGATGTTGGATCCAGATGACTTGAGAACAACATGCCGATGCAGCAACATATTCTGCCTCCGCTGTGGAAGTTGAGACAGTGTGTTGCTTCTTGCATTGCCACGAAATTAGTCTGTCACCTAGGTATTGACATCCTCTTGAGGTTGATTTCCTATCAAGCTCACAACCTCCATATTTACTGTCAGCAAAAGCATAAAGATCAAATTCAGAATTCTTTGGATACCAAAGACCCGATTTTGGGCACCCTTTGATATACCGAAAAATTCTTTTGACAGCAATAAGATGTGAAAGTTTAGGATTAACATGATAACGTGCACATTGACAAACTGCAAACATGATGTCAGGTCGGCTTGCAGTAAGATACATCAGCGATCTGATTGTTGATCGATAGTGGGTTTGATCTACAGATTCGCCGTCAAGATCTGGAGTCAGAAGAGGTCGTTCAGCCATTGGCGTTGAAGCAGATTTATTGTCGTGAAACCCGAACTTCTCAAGAATATCCTCCACATACTTGGCTTGATGTAGCAGGATTCTGGTTGAATTTTGTTTAACCTGAAGCCCAAAAACATGGTCATTTCTCCCAACGAACTCATTTCGATCCGCTTCTTCATTACACCTTCGAATTCTTTGCAGAGCTGTGGACTAGTCGACCTAAAGATAATGTCGTCAACATAGATTTGCACAAGAATTTGATCATTGTCGACATGCTTGATAAACAAAGTCTGATCGATAGTGCCACAAGAGTAACCATGCTCGAGCAAATGCTTTGTTAGAGTTTCATACCACGCTCGAGGAGATTGATGCAACCCATACAATGCCTTGTCCAACTTGTAGACACGATTAAGAAATTTTGAGTCAACGAACCCAGGAGGTTGATCAACGTAGATTTCTTCCTTTATCTTGCCATACAAGAAATTAGTCTTGACATCCATTTGATACACAATAAAGTTCATGTAAGAAGCATACGCTAGAAAGATACGAATAGCCTCCAAGCGAGCTACTGGAGCATAAAATTTAGTGTAATCAAGACCCCCGACTTGTCGAAACCCGCAAACAACCAATCGAGCTTTGTTTCGCACAATAACCCATGCATCGTCCTGCTTATTGCGATAAACCCATCTTGTGTCAAGAGACTTCTTTCCCTTTGGTAACTCAACTAACTTCCAAACATCGAGTTTTTCAAATTGATGCAGTTCCTCATGCATTGCATCTACCTAGCTAGGCTCATTCAGAGCCATTTCAACATTCATGGGCTCTATTTGAGAGATAAAACAAGAGTAGAGACAAGTATTAACATCTCCACTCTGACTTCTTGTTTAAACACCATCCCCCAGCTGACCAATGATGTTATCGATCGGATGATTGCGTTGAATTCTTGAAGGTATCTGTTGGCTTATGTCATTGAGAGAGACAGGAAGAGTGTGAATGTTGATACCTCCTTCATTTGCTGATTGAGACGCTCCAGAAAGCTCTGCTACAAACTCATTTGAGATAAGTTTAAAGAAAGAGTAGTTCCATAAAGGTTGAAGAAGCTACGGAAGCATCATTAGACATGAATTCTCTTTCCATAGGAGCAGATGGCGTAGCTTTAGCATCAAAAGTATCATTTTGACTATCATGTTGTACAGATTACTCCCCCTCTGGTATAGCAGAGAACTCCCCCTCAGGTATAACAGAGGACTCCCCCTAAGACGAAATCGGGGACTTCCCCTTAGATGAAAGAAGAGGATGCAAATGGAGGTCTGTAGACAACTTCTTCGTCTTCATCTTCAGAAGTCTTCTTCGAACCAGAAATAGATCCAGATGAGCCACTCGACGAATTTATTGATTTGAACAGCGACGTGTAATCAAACAGCCAATCTGGACCCACTCTAGCGTCCGTCTCATTTTCTTCCAGCCAACGCACGTCATAGGATTCCACAATTTTCTTTGTTTTCTTATTGTAGACTCTATAAGCAGTGCGAGCAGCATACCCTACGAAGTAACAGTCATCAGCCTTGGCATTAAACTTCGGGTTGGCATCTAAGTGAAGAAGGGTGCAAGGACAACCAAATACACGAAAATGACTGACTGATGGCTTGTGATTATATAAAATTTCATACGGGGTATTCATCTAAGCTTTGTTAATCAACACGCAATTCTGAACATAGCAGGCAGTGTTTATCACCTCGACCTAAAAGAAGACTGGTAGCTTTGAATCACACATCATCGTCCTTGCAGCGTCTTTCAACGTTCTGTTTCTCCTTTTAGCAACACCATTTTATTGGGGTGTGTGAGCAGAGCTGTATTGACGCATGATACCCTTTTCTGCGCAAAAGTGATCGAGTACAGAATTCTTGAACTCTGTTCCGTTGTCGGTACGAAGTGCTTTCACTCGATTGTTAGTTTGGTTCTCAATTAATACAATGAATTTCTTAATCAAATCAGCAACTCCAACTTTGTTGGATAGAAAGAAGACCCACGTAAACCGAGAGTAATCATCAATCACAACCAGACAGTAAGAATTTCTGTTGATGCTGAGAACATTTATTGGTCTAAACAAATCCATATGTAGCAATTGAAGCACCTGGCTGATTGAGTTGACCTGTTTTGGTAGGTGTGATTTTCTATGATGCTTTCCTTGTGCACATGGCACACACTTTTTGAACGTAATGAAGTATTTGACAGGCAATCCATGGACCATCTCATTTTTTGCAAGACGATTCAAGTTCTTGGAATTCGCATGACCTAGTCTTCTGTGCCACAACATTACTGTTTGTTCGGAGATCTTGGAGAAAAGGCATGTAACTTGTTCTGGAAGATTGCTATTCATATCAATGATATAGGCATTCCCATCCCTTTTAGATTTTACAAAAATCCACTCTTATGGGATGACAAAGCCTAGCTTGAGAATCATGCATTCCTTATCAGTGAAATGCGTAGAATAGCCCTTGTCACAGATCTGAGATACACTTAACAGACTATGCTTTAGTTCGGGAGCAAAATTAACATTCTCGAAACTCAAAACACCGTTTGTGACAGTTCCTGTTTGAGTGATCTTGCCACCTTCTCCACCCGCAAAGGAGATGTATCCCCCATTAAATGATTGAATGTTGTGCGGTTGGGCGATATCTCCCGTCATATGCCAGGAATCACCACTGTCGACGAACCAGGGTCTGACGACATTCCCCCGCAATTGACCCTGCAAAATGAGCGGGTTTAATTAGATTTGGGAACCCAGGTCATTATTTTCCTGGGTGGTCCCGATGCCTTTTCAAATTGATAATTTTCGAATTTTTCAGAGGACACGAAGGATGAATTGGAAGCTAGTTTGGGCAGCCATTGATAATTTGGTTTTCTAATAATCCCGGGTGATTTTGAATGTTTATCAGTTTGCTTGAAGCATGTGGGTTTTCTACCAGAGTTGGTTGAAGACTCATTGCTGCTTGTTGACGAAACCGACCTTGGCTTAACCATGCTCGGTTTCGGCAAACTGCCTGGGACTTTCTAATGAAAAACCTTTTTATGTTTTTGAAAAGTGGCCCTTTTTCTACTCCGATCATCTTTCCAATCATCATTCCTAGAATGATTTCTAGAGGACTTTCTAGTTAAAGACCTTCCTCTAAATTCATTTTCTCCTCTTGGAAATTTGAAGTGTACAAACATACGATTTTGACAATTTCTAGCTATATGCCCATCAACTCCACAATTGAAACAAATTTGTTTGTTATTATTATAACTTGTACTACATTGATCAGATTTGTTTTCCATCTCAACACCCTTGCTTCTCTCACAAGAACATGAATGAGAATTAGGTTGTGAGGCAAGTGAGGGTGCATTAGATGGGGAAAGTTGTGAAACTGGTGCTTCTTTAAAATCATTATCACACACATCAGAATTGTCAACTAAATTGTTCAAAGCAGACACTTTCAAATCATTCAAAACAGTATCAGAAACAATAGAAACACCACCACAAAAAACATTGTCATTTGAAACATCAGAAAAAATATTGTCTTTATTCAAAACTAAAACTTCAGGTTTAGACTCGATTTTATTTTCAGAAACATATCCTTCAACTTCATGCTTTGACTGATTCAAGGATTGATCTGCAGGAGAAGTAGAAATGTTAGTACTTTCAACATTAATAAATCCTCCCGAAATAAAACCAGATGGCTTGCCATAAACCATAAATGGTTCATTAGCAATCTCTTTTTTGGACAAAGGCTTGTGCTGATATGAATGATTGAAGGGAGGGGGCACTTGATTATAACCTAGACCCTTTGATTGATTTTTCTTAAATTGTATGCAGTGGTCTATCATATTTGAAACTACCTCACTTGAGACATCATATTTTCTAAAATCAAAATCAGCGGTTTCAAATTTGCCCTTTAAAGATTCAATTTCAGCCACTAGTTCAGCATTCTATTTCACTACATAATCATAATTTTCTCATTTATTACTGTAGTCTTCCTGAAGTCTCCTAAAGTCCTTTATTTTGGATTCCCATTGGGCTTTAAGTGGTTTTTGACCTTTTCTGAGTTGGTAACCTTCATATCTAAGGTCTTCTACTTCCCTTTTTAGCGAGTCATTAAGTTCACGGAGAATGTTAAGGCTTTCTACTTCACTGCCTAATGTCTCAGTTTTCTCATGTAGAATTTTAACATAATCAATACAAGCTTGAGAGCATGATGGTAGACTTACATCGGTTGTGTTCGGTTCATGAGAAGAAGATACCATCAACGCAAAATGCAGCTTCATCATTTTGTCTTCAACTGCCACAATCTCTGCAGAAGCATCATCACAGACCTGCGCCAAGTGAGCATTTTCAGGTACAGACAAGTTCAGGGCCTGCATCCGATCCTCCCAGTCAAATGACTGTGCAACCATAGCCTTCTCGTTGTTATCTGAGCACCAATTTGATTGTTTCCAACTGCAACTATTGTCCTATCATTATTTAATCTTTTGTCTGGCTGTGGACAACCATGAGCAAAATGCCCTGGATCGTGGCAGTTGAAACATCGCAACTTTCCCTTGCTGAACCCAACTTTCTTGTCAGCACTCATCCCCCAGTTGTTCTTTCCAGTCTTTCTGGCAAACTGTTTCGCCTTAAAGACTGCCATGGCAATTTGCCATGTAATATCCATTTCTTCAACGTCTTCAGGGTGAATTTGATCGAGATCGGAAAATAATATTTAGGGTGGAAGATCCCGGCTACGAGTGCATTGTAGCAATTGACAAGCCCTGAAGCAAATGCAATATTTTCATCACCCTCCTTTCCCCTTGAAGAAGAAGCCCCAGTTGAGGATGAAGTAGCTTGAGAAGCCACAAACGATTGATTCTGTGAGAAAGGCAGGGCTGATGCAGAAGAAGCTGATGGAGTGGGAAAAGTCTTAATCTAAGCTTGCGGAGTAGTGAATGATTGACCTGCAGAAAAAAGAGAAAGAGAAAAGGATGAAAGTGTTGGGTTTTGAGCATTCTAATACTCCTAAGTGTACATGCAACCCTAAATACCTTGGATCTATGTTTTTCTCTATTATACATGCAAATATGAACATCCAAGGTATTATAATAGTCTAGCATACAAAACAATGACTATAACAAGATAGAATACATACATCTTTGATGTAGAATGTCCTCATGAAGCTTGAGTGCCTAGTGCCCCAAGTGTGACACCTCAAATGGTTCACACAACACCAAATACACTTGGAATAACTTGAGAGAAACTTGAACACTTCTAAAATCGGCTAGCCCTTTCTTATTATTCATAGTAGCTGATTTTTCACAAAGAACATGATCTTATATAGTTGTTACAATTAGGGTTACACCATGTAAACCCTAATTGTCATGACCTTTCATTTCCATGACCCATGGGTTATGTAACCTCCATGGATCATCCTATGGTTTTAACCCAACTTGATTATCCATGGAGCTTTGGCCCACTATATAAGTTATGGATGATTTACACAATCAACCCATATCTTTAATTAGTCTTCTTTTGATCACTTAATTAATTCTAGATTAATTCTTGATCAATACTAATTAAATAATCTTATTAATATATTATAACTTATAATATATTAACAAACCTTAAGTGTTATTTCTCTCATTATAGTCAATCCAAATGCATGATGCCATGCAACCCAAATAGACCATGCCGGGTCGGGTCAAGTCTTACCAATTATAGTTATGGACTTAGACATTGATCCAAAAGTCTCCCACTTGGATAAGTCTAAAAGTATTATTGCGTATGACTTCAAGAACCAACTGGCAATCGTAGCTCTCAAAAGCTTCCGTCGAACTCTGACCTCGTAGATGAACTCTGACCTTTGTCAATGACTTGTCTATTAGATAAGGGATCATATATTCCTCCATTCTAGATATCATATGGACCGAGACATGGATTATAAATCATTCTCTCTGTATATTTGTTGTTTCCCGATTTCCGATTTATGACGAATGACTGATTGAACAAATGAAATCAGTCCTGGCTTGGCCAAGCACTCACATGTGTCATCGCTAAATCATCGAGGGGCCCACATATATCGCTTTTATCCCGAAGGTAAAAGGAATGGATAAACTTCGACTCATATGGCTTGTTCTACTACTTGTTGAATCATACACAAACACACATTTTATAACATCGCGTTACCAATGTGTTTTCGCGCAATCAATGTATAACCAACGCATAGTAACAACTCATATCACTAGGTTTGAAGAATATAAGATATTATCGTCTCATGATCACTCGTGATAAAATCCATGAAGTGATTCAAATGAGAGCGGGTTGAATCCAATACTCAGAACTTATGATCACTCATAAGCGTTGTAGCACATCTTTGTCCACCAACTTGGACCTCTACAAGCCAACCCATGATAGTCTTGATTCATATCTACTTCCAACATATGACCGACTGTGGATGGTTTGAATAACTTAGTCATTCCGAAAGAATAACCTAGTTTATTCAGGAAGTCAAAACATGCAAAATGAAACACAAGAATAATTGAATCTAATATGGTATCAAAACCTATGAATATAACTAAAACACTTTCTATTTATCACCATACTGATTACTCATTATTCATTGTTTCGGTTTTATCAACTTTATACTTGAATTAAAAAACACTAGTTGTCCCATGCTCCAAGCATGTATACTACGTTTTTCTAAACAATAGCTTTCCCATACACCAAATATGCACTCTATGTTTATCTATGATCCTTACTTTGTGAAATAAACCAATTGACCAAACTTTCAATGATTCTAATTTCACACTCCCAAATTGAAATCTTATTAGGCTTTAAACTTAAATGTAGTACCCTCTTGCAATGAATGTGTACAAAGTCACAAAGACTTGTCAACAACCATTACAGGGTATTCCAATGAAGACCTACTCCATGGACACAAAGCCTTATGTTCAAAGTATGCATTGCTTTGAACATGCTTCTTGCACTAAGTTCTTTTTAATCTTACACAAATTGCTTCTATCTATAGAGACAACTCTGTTTCCCATTTTGACTACTACTTCTGAACAAAAGTTGCCTCTTTTCAGACTATGTCAATATGGCCCTTCCAAAATTCATTCTATACTTCCAACTGTCCTTGAGCAACCAATCTTTGGTAAAACTTAGATTATCCTCGACAATTGCTTAATCACTTTAGTCAAATCCAATTCTTGACATTTTCCTCTTTAATGCCCCAAGGCATTTTGAAAATTCAGAAAGAATAAATATTATAGAACAAGTAATCAATCTTGTACCCAAAGTAAATGGGACACGATTCATGATGTTTCACATAAAGACGTGGTTCTAGACCAGTCTTTTGCCATAATAATTTTTTTTGTTTGCCATATTCTCAAAATTTTACTATGAAAAGGGATGTCATAATCATAATCGAATTTTGAGAACGCAATATATAGAATTTTCTTAATTTGAACCAATCCAACATGAAATTCATATATATATATATATATATATATATATATATATATATATATATATATATATATATATATATATATATATATATATATATATATATTCTTGACTAAAGGTGATTCAAATCTCAATATAAGCTCTTTAGAATGATTATAAACTCAATCTAAGCTTTTCATAATTGAAATGAAGTATAATTTCCTCTCCCTTAATTATAGCAAAACATCTTTTCAACCCTTGCAACCTCACGAATTGAAACTTTTGTTTTCTATAATTAACATTGCTAACTTGCAATACTTATCATAATTATCATGCTCCCACTAACATGATGATTATTAGCATAACACTTATGCTCCCACTAGCTTTGACATGTACTCAGAAATCAGCTATTGATTTTTTTTTACCAAAGTTCAGATTTATGATACTAGATTGCTTTGATAAGACTTTATCAAAATCATACACCTTATCTTAGATAGCTCATAGGTGTGTCTAAACAATTTTAGAACTATGAAAAGGGATTCCGTAATCATAGTCTTAATTGTTTAGACCTTTGCTATTTCTCATAAGTCCATGTTAGTGTGCCTACTAACAACTTTGAGAATGCAAAGATTACTATCTACTTACAAATCTACTTAGTGGAAGTGTTTCCTCACCATCATTTTCATGAATCGGAGAGAAACCTTATGACACTTAGATTATTATGGTGTATGAGTTCCTACCCATATGAATTTGTCAAAACCATAATCACAAGACAAGGTTAGTGACAAATCCAAACTCATATGGATTGAACTTGTGCAATCTTAAGTTCTTGCCATTTGGTAGCACAAGGGCCTGCCATAACTTCCAAGTATTTGTGCAACCAATTCAGGACTCTAAGAACTCATATGCAAAGCCAATTTTAATTGGAACAGGCACAGAAAGGTCAACACGACAGGTTATACACCTCACGTTGTGTGCTAGTGAATAATTCCAGGTTTTATTAGATCTTGAGATTTTCAAGATCTTTAAGACTCTCGCTGTCCTCTTGACATATAAGACTCTCTTGTCAAATATTCAAGGGATAGTGTGGATTCTTTGTCAAGACAAACACTTCACACAATTGGCCTAAGTTGGTATTTGTTTTATCCAAAACATCACAACTTACCAACTTCAAATGTACAAGAGTAGGACACTTTTACTCTTACATTTGACACATGTTTTTGAACCTTTCTTTAAGATATGTCACTCAAGTTACAGTCTTAGAGTATAAATCTAAGGATTGTTTTGGAATGAAGTATAACTCATCTTCTTGAGTTAACCACTTCAACAATTCATAACTCCTCTTCTTAGCTATCAGAGTGCACTTAGAGGATGAATTTTTATAAGGTCTCTCAATCATTAAGATGATCATATATCCTAAAACACTCTCCCATCTTTTCAGATTTGAGAAACTTTTATCCTTATGCCTAATTTGATTCTTCTCATTCGTTCTGCCACACATCGAGACTCTTCCAATGCTTCAGAATTATACTTAGACTTATAAGTATAACCATATTTACTAAACTTTAGTAAATCATGGCGAATAGTCTTATCGACTATTTGTGGTGGGTTTAATCAATGCACAAGAATGTGTACTCGATCCCTTAGTCCTTTACTTGACTCACACATCCATGTGAACAAGTAATTAGTCTTAATTTTCCAATGCTTGAAAGTTCTCATTCATCATACAATACAACTTGCATGATTCCAAGTTTTGGTCCAATTGAAAATTGGGTGATGAGAAATTTTCTTATTTGGTAAATTTAGAGACTACCACAAATGAAAGAATCAAATTCATATTTCCAATATTGTTATCAATGGAATCATATAAGCAATATCTTTTTTTTTTCCACAAATGCCATTGTAAGGATATTTTAAAATAAATAAAATTAAAAACTTTTCTTTTAATTTACAACTTTGCGGAAAAACTAATCCTTACAATGCAAATGTATATGAAACCTTGTTGTTATCAATTCCTAAGCAATTTATCATAACTCTTAAGCACCTGCTCAAAATTCTGATCATTGAGCCATGCGATCGAAATCCATCTTCGCGATCAGAATCAACATATTCTTTCTTTAAGTTTCTTCACTTTTCTTTGATTCTTACAAACATCAATATGTGACCCAGTTACATCATGTATCAAGAATGTTAGTATAAAAACTTAGTAGAGTTAGATAGTGGATTTTACCTGAAGTAGGGTCAAACTTATTGACTTTAACATCCTTAGGTAAAATTGGTAGCTTCGCAGCTAATCCCCCTTCCTTTGGCAATATAAACGTATGGACCCTTTGGTAATGGTACCGGTACTATCACAGACTTTGCTTTTTCTCTTTACCATTTGGTCAACCGAGTTGACTATGGCCGATCCCTTTCCATTGGGAAGAGAATGCTTTTTCTGGATTTCCAGTGTCCTCATTTTCAATGTCCATAAAGTTTTAGGAATTTGATCTTAGCGAATAGATAAGATCATTAAGGGTCTTGTCATAGTCTGTTTCATAGGAGTCCCAAAGGAACTCACTATGTGACTTAGAAGGTGATTGAACCACCACCTTTCTCAAGTCTTTGACACCCAACTCTCCCGGTTTGTCAGTATGTGACTTCATCTCCAAGATGTGAGCACACCTAGACCTTGCCTTGCAAATACAGCTTGAGTGACCTTGAACTTGTGGGATAGGGAGAATAATTGGAGGAGGTGGAGGAAGTGAAGTTCCAAGAATTTGGGAAGATCATAGATGTCTGAACTAGACATCTTTTGGGAGATATTCAAGTTTAGTTGATTTAAAGTCGTTAATATAACACCCAATATGAAATATTAAGGCTAGGACCCAACAACCTATTTGTAACTGGAGGAGGGATGCCGTAATCCAAGTTATAAAATAGTTGAAGGTAGGTAAATGACGATTTACCAATTTCCACCATGAAGAACGAAATATTAATTAAGTTTTAATTGGATTTGAAACTCCTAGATCTTTTGAGATTCATTGAACTTTTCAATTGCATGTTTCAATATCGAGTGTGCGCTTCAGGTTTTGTGACTGGGATGCCGAGGATCACAAAACAAGGTGTGAAATAACCATGCAAGGTACTTGGTACTCTTAAATGTTTATCAGCCAACCGATGTGCCGGTAAACCACACACCCTCCACCGGCCTATGATTACACTTTAAGAAACCCTTTGCCTACCTTGTTAAATCAAGCTAGTGTGCCGGTAAACCACACACGCTCCACCAACCGACTTAAGCAAAGTGCCAAGTGTAATTTCATGGGTTAGCACCTTATTCACATTTTCCTAAGTAGTTAAGACTGTGAATTATAAGTGTTTAGTTACTTAGTATTTATCGTTAATACTTTTAATGAAGGGAGAACTTTTAGTCTTTGTCCTACCCATTTGGCTAACGACCCTCCACCAGTCAAGGAAGGGGTAGGTGAGAGTGGACACCCATTAAACCGCCATTTTATAAGCAGTAACCTTATACCCCCTTATAGACCGGCTTCGTGGATGAGGCCTACTAACGGTAAGACTGACTTTTACTCTTATACATATATATAAATATTATTAACTTATAATATTATAAAGTATAAGGATTGCATTTTAATTTTTAAAATTCTAAGGGCTTAACTTGGAATAAAAGTATTCATAAGAGAACTTTTCAAATTCCAAGACTTGAGGGCAAGTTTTGAAACTATTCAAAACTAATTAATTCCATAACTTATGAGTTTAAAGTAGTTTTAATTAAAAACTCTTCAAGTTCCATTACTTGAGGACAAGTTATGGAAGACTTTAAACTAATTAATAAAAAAAATAACTTTTTTTTATTGTAACTTATGGAACTAATTTAGGTTACACTTATTATTATTATTATTTAATGAAGAGACTCTTGAACCTCCATAACTTGAGGACAAGTTATGGAGTCATAAAACCATTTAATTAGAACTAGACTCTTCATTTTGTAACCTTTACCAACTTTTATGAGTTTTATGATTCTTAAATGTGACTTTTCATATAACTTGAGGACAAGTTACAAAAACACACTTTGGAATCAACTCTTAGATTAAAATGGATTGAAATCAACTATTTCACACAACTTTTCTATTAATCTAAGAGCCTCATAAGAACAAGATAATTCAAATCATCAATCTTCAAGAAATTAGCATGAACATACAAACTAATACAAATCTTGAAATTATGACAATTATCTTAGAAATTGGATTAGCATGAACATTACCACATCAAAAACAAGTTTATAAGTCCAAAAAAATCTTAGGGTACTGTTCCTAATCCAATTCCAGCCAAAACAATCGAATATATACTGTCAGGGGGTCCAACTCGTCGAGTGCACGAACCAACTCGACGAGTTGGATGCATTTTGCCTTGGACTCGGCGAGTCCATTGATGGACTCCGTGAGTTTGCTGTGCAGACAACATCAAAACTCGATTTTTCCAGCTACTTTTGCAAGTATAACAAGAAAAAAAAAACAGTCTCTGATACCATTATTGGGTTTTGAGCATTCTAACACTCCTAAGTGTACATGCAACCCTAAATACCTTGGATCTATGTTTTTTCTCTATTATACATGCAAATATGAACATCCAAGGTATTATACTAATCTAGCATACAAAACAATGACTATAACAAGATAGAATACATACCTCTTTGATGTAGAATGTCCTCATGAAGCGTGAGTGCGTAGTGCCCCAAGTGTGACACCTCAAATGGTTCACACAACACCAAATACACTTGGAATAACTTGAGAGAAACTTGAACACTTCTAAAATCGGCTAGCCCTTTCTTATTATTCATAGTAGCTGATTTTTCCCAAAGAAGATGATCTTATATAGTTGTTACAATTAGGGTTACACCATGTAAACCCTAATTGTCATGACCTTTCATTTCCATGACCATGGGTTATGTAACCTCCATGGAGCATCCTATGGGTTTAACCCAACTTGATTATCCATGGAGCTTTGGCCCACTATATAAGTTATGGATGATTTACATAATTAACCCATATATTTAATTAGTCTTCTTTTGATCACTTAATTAATTCTAGATTAATTCTTGATCAATACTAATTAAATAATCTTATTAATATATTATAAATTATAATTTATTAACAAACCTTAAGTGCTATTTCTCTCATTATAGTCTATCCAAATGCATGATGCCATGCAACCCAAATGGACCATGCCGGGTTGGGTCAAATCTTACCAATTATAGTTATGGACTTAGACATTAATCCAACAGAAAGAGCATTATTAGTAGAGATGCCAAGGTTCGCAGCTGAGTATGAGTTCACATGGTTGATCTCTTGCTGCTTGTCATCGATATCACAAGCCTTGATGACAGCCATCACTTCAGCAAGATTGAGATGGCTAAGGTCCTTAGTCTTCTTGATAACATCTACATTCATGTCCTAAGATTTTGGGAGAGCATTCAGTAGCTTCTTGTTTATCTCTGACTTTGTATAGAAAATCCCAGCTACAATCATCTCAGTATTGAGAGATGTGAACCGCTGCAGCTGTGCTTCAAGAGTCTCTCCAGGAACATAGTTGGACATATTGAATCGTTGTCACACCAGATCTTGGCGACTCTCCCGCATGTCTTCTTTCCCCTCATAGACCTCAATTAGGGCTTCCCACAAAGCCTTAGCAGAGGTATACTCCCTGAAACCTTGAGCAATATCTGGAGATAGTGATGGGTTTTGAGCATTCTAACACTTCCTAAGTGTACATGCAACCCTAATAACCTTGGATCTATGTTTGTCTAATTGTCATGCAAAGTTGAATTCCAAGGTTATATTCCTATCTAGCATACATGGGGAACAATTTTAACATAAAGTATAGATAGAATAACTTACCTTGTTGTTGTTTGTGTTCCTTGAAACCTTGTGAGCCTAGCACCCCAAGTGTGATGCCTCAAATGCTTCACACAACACCAAATGCTCTTGGAAGAACTTATGAGAGAACACACACTTCTTCAAAATTAGCCAAGCCCTCTTGTTTCTTAGTGTAGTCGATTTTAGGTGGAGAACATGTTACTTATATAGTGTTGACACATCTAGGGTTAAACCCTAATGTGTCATGACTCTTCATTTCCATGACCCATGGGTTTGTAACTCCCATGGAGCATCCTATGGGTGGAACCCAACTGGATAGTCCATGGAGCCTTTTAGCCCACTATACAAGATATGGATGATTTACATAATCAACCCATATATTTAATTAGTTATCTTTTGATCACTTAATTAATTCTAAATTAATTCTTGATCAAACTAATCAAATAATATTATTAATATATTAGAACTTATAATATATTAATAATCACCAAGTGTTATTACTCTCAATTAGTCTATCCAATTGCATGGTGCCATGCAACCCAAATGGACCATGCCGGGTCGGGTCAAGTACATACCAGAAATAGTTATGGACTTAGACACCTTATCCAACAGTCTCCCACTTGGATAAGTCTAATAACTATTACTGCAAGTATGACTTCAGGAACCGATCGGCAATCGTAGCTCTTTTCAAGGTTTATCGAAACTGAGAAGATGATGGTACGCCATTTAAGATAAGTGATCATATAATCCTCTGTTCTAGATATCAGTCGGACAAATACATGGAACAATGTCTTACTTATTGTCCAACAATTTGTTTCCCGATTTCCGATTTGTTTGACAAAGAACTTCATTGAACACATCAATTTAGTTCTGACCGGGCCCGGTACATAGGTCAAAACAAAATCATCGAGGGGCCCAGATATCAGCTTCTAATCCAAGAAGGAATAGATAAACTTCGACTCATATGTTTGTTCTACTACTCATTGAATTACACACAAGAGCGCGATTTTATAACATCAAGTTACCAATGCGTTTTTCGTACAATCAATGCATAACCAACTTGTAAGTGACAAATCATATCTCTAGGTTTAAAGATTTATATGATATTACCGTCTCACGATCACTCGAGATAGAATTCCATGAAGTGATTCCAGTGAGCGTGGGTTGAGTCCAATGCTCAGAACTTATGAGCACTCATGATTGTTATAGCCTTGTCCCAGACCTCTACAACCAAACATGACAGTCTTGATTCATACCTACTTCCGACATATGACTGACTGTGGAGGTTTGAATAATATGTTATACCAAACAAAATTATTCTGGAAGTCAAAACATGCAAAAGAAATATAGTAAACGATCGACAAGAGATAGCAACACTTTACTCATAAATAAAACACTTTTATTCATCATCAAATGTCAATTACACTTTACAAATTTCGAGGTTATCT
The DNA here is from genome assembly GCF_052625555.1 of Lactuca saligna. Classification (NCBI taxonomy): domain Eukaryota; kingdom Viridiplantae; phylum Streptophyta; class Magnoliopsida; order Asterales; family Asteraceae; genus Lactuca; species Lactuca saligna. Next base: position 50,508,086 of record NC_136418.1, on the reverse strand, counting down.
AACTACTAAATCTAATATCATCCTTCAGCCCTATGCTCCGAGCATGCTGGAGATGCTTAACCCGAGTCAGTCCCTTCGTGAGGGGATCTGCCGGATTCTCATCTGATGATACCCTCTTTGCCACGAGGAGTCCTTTTTCGATCCGATGTCTGATGAAATGGTATTTTCTGTCGATGTGTCTGGATCTCCCGTGATCCCTTGGTTCCTTAGCTAAGGCAACATCACTTTCACTATCACAGAAAATTTCCATTGGCTCTTTAATAGCTGGTACAACTCCAAGGTCTCCAATGAAGTTCCTCAGCCATAACGCCTCCTTTGCCGCTTCGCTAGCTGCAATATACTCTGATTCACAAGTAGAATCTGCCACTGTCTCTTGCTTGGAACTCTTCCAAGAAATTGCTCCTCCATTTAGGGTAAAGACCCAGCCCGACTGAGAGCGGAAGTTATCCCTATCAGTCTGGAAGCTAGCATCACTATACCCTACAACTGTCAAGTCATCACTCCCACCGAGGGTAAGGACCCAGTCCTTAGTCCTTCGCAGGTACTTGAGAATATTCTTTACCGCAGTCCAGTGTGCCTTGCCAGGGTTCCCCTGAAACCTGCTAACCATGCTCAAGGCAAAGGCTACATCAGGTCGAGTACACGTCATAGCATACATGATCGAACCTACAGCCGAAGCATAAGGTACTCGACTCATTTCTGCTATCTCAGCCTCAGTGCTAGGGCTTTGTGTCTTACTAAATTTGGCGTTACTCTGGATGGGCAACTCTCCTTTCTTGGAGTCTTGCATTCTGAATCTCTTCAGAACCTTCTCCAAGTAGGTACTTTGACTAAGTCCAATTAGTCTTTTACTCCGATCTCTCAAGATCCTTATCCCCAAAATATAGGCAGCTTCACCAAGGTCCTTCATAGCGAAACACTTTCCAAGCCAGGACTTTACTTCCTGCAGGGTTGGAATGTTGTTTCCTATGAGTAGTATGTCATCCACATACAATACCAAAAATCTAACTATACTCCCACTAGCCTTGACATATACACAAGATTCATCTTCACTCCTAGAAAAGCCAAATTCCTTGACCTTTTCATCAAAGCAAAGATTCCATCTGCGAGGTGCTTGCTTTAATCCATAAATGGATTTCTCAAGCTTACACACTCTATTAGGGTACTCGTTGCTGACAAAACCCTCTGGCTGACTCATGTAAACATCTTCAGCCAACTTCCCATTAAGGAAAGCGGTTTTGACATCCATTTGCCAAATTTCATAGTCATGAAATGCGGCTATGGCTAATAGAATCCGAATAGACTTAATCTTGGCTACCGGAGAAAAGGTCTCATCATAATCCACTCCAGGAATTTGAGAGAAGCCCTTTGCAACCAGTCTAGCCTTATAAGTGTGTACTTTACCATCCATGTCGGTCTTCTTCTTGAAGACCCATTTGCATCCTACAGTCTTTCGACCTGGTACATTCTCAACCAAGTTCCAAACTTGATTGTCATACATGGATTGTATCTCGCTATCCATAGCCTCTTTCCATTTAGCAGACTCGGGGCCTGCCATGGCTTCCTCGTAGCTGTTAGGGTCATCTTGACTTACTAGTGTCTCATCACTAATAAGTGTCTCACCTTCTGTAGTAATATGGAATCCATAGTAATGCTCAGGTGCACTCCTAACTCTCGTGGAACGCCTCAGAGGTACAGATTCATCAATTGGCTCAACAGGAGTTTCCTCCTCAAGTTGAGGGCTAGAGTTTGAAGTTCCTTCACTACTTGACTCTTGAATTTCTTCAAGATCAATTTGCCTCCCACTGTCTCCTTGGCTTATAAACTCTCTTTCTCGAAAGACTCCTCTTCTTGCTACAAAGACCACATTGTCACTAGGTCTGTAGAAGAGGTAACCAAAGGATTGCTGTGGGTAGCCGATGAAAATACACCTCTCGCTTCGGGGTTCGAGCTTATCATGAGTCTCGCGTCTCACGAAAGCCTCGCATCCCCAAATCTTGATGTGGTCTAGTTTAGGTACTTTACCAGTCCACATCTCGTGAGGAGTTTTGGCAACTTTCTTTGTAGGGACTAGATTAAGGATATGGGTGGCAGTCTCTAAGGCATACCCCCAGAATGAGATTGGTAGCGAAGCTCGACTCATCATGGAACGAACCATGTCCAACAAGGTTCGATTACGCCTCTCAGCCAAACCATTCAACTGCGGTGTCCTGGGAGGTGTCAATTGTGAGACAATCCCACATTCCTTTAGATAGTCGAGGAACTCTGAACTAAGATACTCACCACCTCGATCGGATCGAAGCATCTTAATGTTCCTGCCCAATTGATTCTCGACTTCCTGTTTAAATTCCTTAAACTTCTCGAAAGTCTCTGACTTATGCTTGATTAAGTAGACATATCCATATCTACTGTAATCATCAGTAAAAGTCAAATAATAACGATTAGCATCCCTTATGGCATGTTTGAATGGCCCACACACATCCGTGTGTATAAGGTCCAACAAACCTTCACCCCTTTCACACGAGCCTGCGAAGGGTGACTTTGTCATTTTTCCAAGTAAGCATGATTCGCAACTATCATTTGACTTTAGGTCAAACGACTCCAAGACTCCATCCTTTTGGAGTTGGCCTATGCGTTTCTTGCTTATATGTCCAAGACGACAATGCCATAATGATGCTTTATCCAAGTTATTATTATTAGTAGAATCAATACACAAAACATTATTTCCTAAGTTATCTACAATAGATACAGCTTCATACACACCATCAGAAGGTAATGCTTTAAAATAAAGAACATTATTAAAGAAAGCATTAATCGAACCAACTTCATTATCAAACGAAAAGGTGAAACCTTGTTTGTACAATGCATGAAAGGAAATAATATTTCTTTCCATTTCTGGCGAATAACAACATTTATTCAAATCTAAATTTAACCCACTACTTAGCGATAAAGTATAAACTCCAATCTTGGTGACAGGTGTAACTTTCCTATTCCCCATGATTAAGTTTATTCTTCCTTGCTCCACATTCTCACTTCTTCCTAGTCCCTGCAAGTCACAACAAATATGAATACCGCAACCGGTATCAAGGACCCAAGATTTTGAATGGGGTGAGTTATTAGAAATGATAGTGTAAATACCTGCATGGTTGGGTTTGACTTTCCTATCCTTCACATCCTGCTGGTACTTTGGGCAATTCTGCTTCCAATGAGCTTTTTCATGGCAATAGAAGCATTCAGCCTCTTTTGGGTCAGAAGAAGGAGTAATGAAACACCGGAGTTGCCAACAAGGGTCCGAGCCTTGGTACCCTTCGAAGATCTCTTTCTCTTCCTCCCTCGACTTTGCCCGATTGCCAACACCGGAGTTGAGTCTGGAGTAGGAGTGATAGCAACCGACTTCCCCTTAAGACCTGTTTCTGCAGTCTTGAGAAGTCCCTGAAGTTTGTTGAGGGTGACCTCTTCCTTATTCATGTGATATGTCATGCGGAATTGATCATAGCACGATGGTAAGGAGTGCAAAATGATATCTATTGCAAGCTCCTCAGGGAAGTTCACATTGAGCTTCAGCAAACGATCCACATACCTTTGCATTTTCTACATGTGGCTCGTGACGGACTCTCCGTCCTTCATCATGGTTGTTATCATGGAGCAGATGACTTCGTACCTCTCTTGTCGTGAACTTTGATGGTATCTTTCCATCAAATCTTGGTGCATTTCATAAGGGTAGAAATCTTCATAAGACTTTTGGAGTTCAGCTGTCATTGTGGCCAACATGATGCAAGCCACCTTGGTTGCATCTCTTTCATGAGTATGAAAGTCAGCGATCTCCTGGGGAGTTGCAGTGGACTCATCAATTTCCTTAAGCTCCTTGTCAAGGACATATTCTTTGTCCTCGTAGCGGGTAATCATCCTGATGTTTCTGTTCCATTTATTGAAGTTGGATCCATCAAAGGTGACTTTCCCACACAAACTCATAAGAGTAAAGGAGCCATTAGGATTCGAGCCAGAAGCATTATTTGAAGACATCTGAAAGAGAAGAACGAGTTTAGTTTAGATTTAAGAGAGTACTTAATAAAACACCCAAATGTAATATTAAGGCTAGGATCCAATCACAATATAATATAACTTAGAAGAGGTATGCCGTAATCTAAGCTATACCATATTTGAAAGGTAGGTGAATGACGATTCACCAATTTCCACCACGAAAACCGAAATATTAGATATTTAGTTTTTATTGGTTTTAGAAATTCCTAGATTCTTTGAGATCCAATGAACTTTTCAAAGACATGTTTCAATCTCGAGAGTGCCCTCCAAGTTTTGTGACTGGGATGCCGAGGATCACAAAACGAGGTGTGAAGTAACCATGCAAATCACTTGGTACCCTTAAAGTTTATCACTCAATCGATGTGCCGGTAAACCACACACGCTCCACCGATACTATAATAAACCTTAAGTCACCCTTTACCTACCTTGTTAAGTCCAAGTTAGTGTGCCGGTTAACCACACACGCTCCACCAACGACTTAGACAAAGTGTAATGTGCAATTTCATGGATTAGCACCTTATTCACATTTTTCCTAAAGTAACTAAGATTGGGAATTTAATAAGACATTTAGTTACTTTATTATATTCATCATACTTTGAATGAGAATTTATAAGTCCTTGTCTTACCCGTTCGGCTAACGACCCTCCACCAGTCAAGCAAGCGGTGGGTGAGAATATACACCCATTAAGTCACCATTTTATAGGCAACAACCTTATACCCACCTTATAGACCGGCTTCGTGAATGAGGCGTACTAGCGGTAAGACGACTTTATTCTTATACATATATATATAATTATTAAATCATCATAATATAAGTATAAGGGTTGAATTTTAACTTTTAAAATTCTAGGGGTTGGAACTTAAAGTTTTAACTTAAATTTACTTGTTCCAAAACTTGAGGGCAAGTTTTGTAACTTTCAAAACTTTTCATTTCTTGTAACTTATGAGTTTAATAGAGTAATAAAATGAGGACTCTTCATTTTTCTAACTCTTGTGTTTTTCTTAATGGTTTTAACTCAAGTGTGACTCTTGGTTTTCCATAACTTAAGGATAAGTTATGGACTCCATTAAAACACATTATGATCAAGAATTAATCTACCACATAGGTTACAAATAATTTCTATGATCATCTAAAACATCATAAGAACAAGAACATGAATATGAACACAATCAAAAATTACATTTAAAACTTTGTAATTTTGATAACTAGTTGTTGTAAATGAATTAGCAAAGACATTACACCACCAAAAACAAGTTTTCAATTACCAAAACAGTTTAGGGTAATGTTTCTAATTCATTTCCAGCAACTGAATCGAAATTCTGCACTCAGTCGACCCTACTCGCCGAGTGCATGAACTGACTCGTCGAGTTGGTTGAAGATACTCATGAACTCGACGAGTCCCCCCTATAGACTCGACGAGTCCATTCGCAGACAGCAAGATTTCCGATTCTGTTTTCAACTTTTAAGCACAAATAAGAGCAAACAAGCCTAGGCTCTGATACCACTGATGGGTTTTGAGCATTCTAACACTTCCTAAGTGTACATGCAACCCTAATAACCTTGGATCTATGTTTGTCTAATTGTCATGCAAAGTTGAATTCCAAGGTTATATTCCTATCTAGCATACATGGGGAACAATTTTAACATAAAGTATAGATAGAATAACTTACCTTGTTGTTGTTTGTGTTCCTTGAAACCTTGTGAGCCTAGCACCCCAAGTGTGATGCCTCAAATGCTTCACACAACACCAAATGCTCTTGGAAGAACTTATGAGAGAACACACACTTCTTCAAAATCGGCCAAGCCCTTTTGTTTCTTAGTGTAGTCGATTTTAGGTGGAGAACATGTTACTTATATAGTGTTGACACATCTAGGGTTAAACCCTAATGTGTCATGATTCTTCATTTCCATGACCCATGGGTTTGTAACTCCCATGGAGCATCCTATGGGTGGAACCCAACTTGATAGTCCATGGAGCCTTTTAGCCCACTATACAAGATATGGATGATTTACATAATCAACCCATATATTTAATTAGTTATCTTTTGATCACTTAATTAATTCTAAATTAATTCTTGATCAAACTAATCAAATAATATTATTAATATGTTAGAACTTATAATATATTAGTAATCTCCAAGTGTTATTACTCTCAATTAGTCTATCCAATTGCATGGTGCCATGCAACCCAAATGGACCATGCCGGGTCGGGTCAAGTACATCCCAGAAATAGTTATGGACTTAGACACCTTATCCAACAGATAGGGCCATGGTCAAAGTGGCTAAAGCCTTCTCCTGCTCTTCCACTTTCTCGAAGTCTTCATCAGTGTAGTTTTCTATCTACTTATCAACCACTTGCCCTGCAAATGTAGTGGTTATTCTGACTGGATCCTTGATTATGCATTTCCAGATTTTGAAGTCTTTTATTTTTATGTATTTTTCAATTATGTACTTCCATTCTGGGAAGCCTTCAGCGGATAAAAGTCTAGGAATCCGGGTGGTCGTTCCCATTACTGAATCCAGCTCTTGGTGGTTTGTTTGACTTTGAGAATCCATTTTTTATTATAATTTAATTAACGTGAAATAGAAATTAAATTAATTATGATTAAATTAAGTTTTGGTGAAACACATTTTACTACCGTCAACAATGTTTATGGTCAAGCTGTAGGTTGCGGCCGTAAACACTGAGTTTACGGTCGTAAGATGTTCACGGTCTGAAGCTTACGGTCCAAGAGTAAACAGTTTTCGGTTGATGAATATTCCTTATTCACGATTCAAGAATTCGATTTTACGGTTAAAGAATTTTCAAGAGTTTGTGGCCGTAAACAGTGATTATGGCCGTAAACTCAGGCCGAAAACTTGAATATTGCAGCTTTTCGACTGGACTAAAAACCCTTTTCACAGCAGTTACAAACTTTAGTCTCAAATCAATGAAAACTCGCTCCAAGATCGATTATAGAGTGCCTTTGATGCTGGTTTTGCTTTGATACCAAGTGTAAGGTCCTAAGAATGGATCTTACCAGTGATCAAAAGCAAACACAATCACAGAAATAAGAATAATAGAAGAAAAGAAAAGAAATCAATCTTGCACACGTTCTATTGCTGAAAACGTCTTATACAACTCGATATACGACCGTGAACTATTAGGCATCAACAACAAAACACGACTGGCTAACCCTCTATATATAGGGAACTACGACCGGAAAGAGTTTACAGTCGTAAGGTGTTTACGGCCGTAAACTCATTACAGAGTCGTAAACAACTAACATGCCCACCAAAATACTCTATCTATACACAACTACTATTACAATGCAAAAGCCTAGACCAAACCACTAATTGGGCCTTTCAAAACATTCCATTACAAAATCATAATGTTGTATTTCAAACCATAGCATCATAAATATTGAAAATCAGAGTGCAGTCCCAAAAACTTCCTGCGGAAACATATGTGTGTGTGATATGCTGCTACACCGCCGGCTCCTTCCCCTTCAATGAAGAGGTACCTGAAACCAAAACCAAAACTGTAAGCACAAAGCTTAGTGAGTTCCCCCATCATACCACATACCATACAATATCGTCAGTATCTTTCAACCGGTAACCCTATTCAGTATCTTTCAACCGGTAACCTTCGTCGGTATCTTTCAACCGGTAACCATCATCGGTATCTTTCAACCGCTAACCATCATCGGTATCTTTCAACCGGTAATCAACATCGGTATCTTTCAACCGTTAACTGGGGACTATTTCACCCCTACCACTAGCACACAATCAATAGATATAAGCATACAGACAGGCATATCCGAATACTGACCTACCCTTGGGTCCTAGGGACCACTGTCAGGAAAACTAATCCCTACCATAACATAACATACCATCCAGATAAACCTCATAACCATCACAAAACCAGCCCAAGATAATTATCACAAAGACCATTATCTTCTAGATACCCCTTTTTGGTGGCCCGACATTATGGCTTAGTCTGGAACGTTGGATCACTCCTCGGGACCCCCTAAAACCTTTCCATACTCAACTAGGTCCTTTTGACCCTCAACTGATATGGGACAGAAACCTTGGACTCGCCGAGTCCAAGAATGGACTCGTCGAGTCGGTCACATCCTCTCACTAAATCTTCGATTTCTGATGCACAACCCTTGATCAAAAGATAGATCTATGCTTCTACAATCGATCTAGCACGTAAAGTTACAACCTTTACGTGCTTGCATGGGACTTTGAGCTCAAAAGGTCCTAAAACAAGCTCTTACAATGCATGGGGCCTTCTTTGAGTGCAAGAGCCACTCCTTTCTGCCTTGTAACCCCTCTAAGGACCTAGATCTGAAACATCAACCCCTAACCATGCTTGCAATCATGGTTGGTGACCAAAATACCTTAGAAAATCCCTAGAACTCCACAAAATGGGATCTATCAAAAGAACAAACAAGGTATTGAATTTATACCTTCTGTAGACTACAAATGATGCTCAAAATCGGATCCTTCTAGCCTCCTCTTGATCCTTCAAGCTTTTCCTTCCTTCCTTGGATTACAAAAGCACCAAAATCACTCCAAATGCCTTAGATTGCTTCAATAACGGCTAGGGTTTGCTATGGGGGTCTTCTGGGAGCAAATGGGACGAAGGAGGCCAAGTTAAGGTGTTTAAATAGGGTGTAAACCCTCGGGTTAGGGTTTTTGTCCAGACAGGGCCTACTCGCCGAGTCCGGGACCTGATTCGTCGAGACCATTGCTTAATCCTCGCGTCTCATCCCCGTTCTACTCGGCGAGTGGGTCCTTCAACTCGCCGAGTCCAAGGCCAAAATGCAAAACATTTTAAAGAATTAATAAAAGAATGCGTACCAAGAACCAAGTGCTACAATTATGATATATATGTTAGTTGTGTCTTTTTCAATTTAACAATCAAAAGGCCAATATTACCTAGCTATAAAAGGCTATAATATTTGAATATGTGTTTTGACACAAATACCCTTAGTATTGACATATTTGGAATGATTTCAGGGGCAATTTAGTCTTTTTGCACTCTAAATTGTTAAGCCGCCATCATACATCTGACGTCATGCCGACGTTCCAGTTCTTCAACCATTCATAACATCTCAACTTTACTGGACGATAAATCTGTATACAAACAGTAAAACTCCCAAATTGTCTCTCAACCAAATCAGTATAAAGTAAGTTTTTTTTCCATACCCTATTACACTGTCTTTCATATTTACGCTTAATTTAAAAAAAATTGAAATCAACTACTCCAATGTGTATTTTGTAAGTAGAATGTCTAATACTAGAAGTCTCCTTTCGTTAGATGATCTCCCCTGGAGCTTTTGAGCCGGATATTTGTAGTATTAGGGTTAGAATCTGCGAAAGACATCGTCTCTGCAAGAATTTGGTAATTATAAAAAACATCAACTAATGAATGTATATTTGATAAAATAAAACTTTATTTGTTTCTTATTTACTGTGTATTTAAATTTTTGAAGTTCAAAGAAGATGTATGAAGCAGGGGGTGATCCTCAAGTGGACAGAACAACATGCATTGACATGTTTGAAGGAATGGGTCCCAAAACTCTGAAAGCTGATTCATTTTATACGCACATGTGCATTGCATAATAACATTAAAGCCATGTATAGACTAGGAATTGTATGTGTAATTTCAGTAATTATATGTAATCTAAAGATACCGTTTATTAATATTTTGTGTCATAAATGTTATATATTGATATTTTTATTCTGTCAACAGGATGAGTGATTTTATTATGACAATTTTGATTTAGGATTGACTTCGTTGAGAAAAGCAGCAGATGAAGATCATCTTGAGGCAATTTATTTTCTTTGAATGATCTACATTTCAAGGGGCCTCATCAATGTGATGAAGGTACGTATATATGGTATATATGTAAATTAAATTATATATCTAGTTAATTAACGCATGTTTGTAGTTTAGGGTTAGTATTTAGTTGTGTTGTGTTGTATAATATTTATTGTTTTATTGAAAAGGGTACACTGGATTAATTGATGGATATTTTAATGTGTAGGTTTACAATTACTTTATGCTTATTTTGGCTGGGCAGTTCTGAATGATGGGGAGTACACGGGTGTTGTTGATAGTGCCAAAGAGTCGTTGCGGGCTATTGATGATTTTCATAGACTTACAACGAATAACATCACATTCCAATGTCAAGACCCACATCATTCTGTTAAAGGTGCATTGGCAATAGGCCATGAAGAGGATGAGGGTCGACAAAGATATTGCACGGTTTGTCGTTGGTATGTAGAGTATGGTAGGTTTGTATATTTCTTAAAAATATTAATGGTTGATAATAGAATGGACATTGAATATTAGTGTTCTTATTGTATTGTATATGAAGTTGTATAGTACTACTTTAATTTTATTTTGGTTCTACTAAAAGGGCATTTTAGTCATTTTTGCTTGCTATTTTGTTTGAGTAGGATGAAGTATTTGTAAAGCCCATGTTATTTTTGTGATGAAGTATAGTTAATGTAACTAAAAATAAGTTTGTAATGAATTCGTTATTAAGGAAAATAATCTACATAGATTATATATACTTTAACATGCCCGGTTAATGTAACTAAAAATAACTTTGTAATGAATTCGTTGTTAATTATTCATTATAATACTATGTTTTTATTAAATTATACACAACTTGATTAGCACAAGTGGCTTAACCGTGCCCTTTTCTAGCATAAACTTAAGTTCGAGTCTTCTTGCCAGCAATATCTATTCATTTTTACATTTTTTAGCCGTTAATTTATGCCACATATTACCAATTCAAAAACATTTCATTCAAACCATATGTTACAAACTCCAATGATCATAATAATAATTCATCCATAGTATAACAAAATTAATTAAGCATACAACATCCTAATAAATGCCATCACAAATTAGCTACACGTTTTGTTCCATAGCAAAATAAGCAAACGAAATCATATTCCATAGTAGAATTTCCTAGCAAATACCTACGAATGGTACTTCTATAGCAATTCAACTATGGAATTGGTTTCCATCACAAACTCCGTTTCATATTAACCACGATGATGAATTCCATTGCAGTAGTACAACGGAAAGTGATTTGGTAACAAATGTCGTTGGGAAATTGCTATGAATTTTTGTTCCATCGAACTATCGGTAGCAACATTGCTATGGAACGACATTCCATAGCACAATCCATTGCAGATTAACAACGAAATACGTTCCATAGCAACCGTCGCTAACAAAATCACGTTTTCTAGTAGTGTCAGGATGAGGAAGTCATGATTCGTTCAAATGCTTTTGCGGGTATGTCATCTTCTGTTCTCTTCTAGGTGGTTATTGAGAATTTGTATTGAGTTGGAATTTTGCTTAAGTTTAGGTAAGCAATATCTTGGGTTGATTTTCTGCTATTTTCTGGGTTATCAAGATTGTTATATTCCATAATGCATACTAAGAGTCTTCGATGAATCAATTAGTGGGCCGTATCATGTTGAGCGGGTGTCAACATGTTCAGTTGTTGATTCGGGTCTTTGTTGGGATCAATTCAAGGGTATTGCTTGAAGGATCTTTGGTCAAGGTTAGTGGGTTGGTGAATCCAGATTAGCAGCAATACCCAAACCTAGTACTCAATTGTCAACTTAGCTTCTCAAGTATCATCATACTTTACTCCTTTCTATTTCTTATCCCTAACATGTGATTGCACAACCATATTTTATATATCAATTGATTTTTCTCATCCTCGAATCACAATAAAGTGACCCATAATGCTCTGAGTTAAAGTCCTATCTTCTATGTGAACTTATAACAAAATATCTCACTATTATAAGTCTACCCAATCTTTGTCTGGTTGGTGAATCCAGGTTAGCAACAATACCCAAACCTAGTACTCATTTGTACTTGAACGTGCTTGGTCTATATCTTCAGGTTTCACAAGTTAGCAGTTATAAATCTTGTAACTTTGGTTTGTTCATTTCACCCGTAATTCCAAGCACCACATGTTGTTCTTACTCAACCTCTAGAGTGTTGTGAGATCTTGTACATAGCATCATCAAACTTTTTATCCTTCTTACCATCTACCCTTAAAAGAAAGGAGAACATTTCTTGTTGGGAAAATTTCATTCACATCCTTGCAAACATTAAGTATTACGTTTATATCCTTATAAAATTCATAATTACACATATATCCTTCTTAACCTATTGAATTTACATTTATATCCAAAATTATAATTTAATTGGGTTTAAATTAATTTAATATTAAATTTTTGTATCTAAAATTAGAAAATACATATCATATTACTGAAATAGCCTTTTAGAGTTTAAAATTAAAATTATTCTATTTATGTTGTAGAGCGTCATCATCAAATTGGCTACTTGCCGTTAATGTATGTATGCTCTCTTGTTTTATCATCTTCTATGTTATATGATATTATTCAAAAAATGTAATAATAAACATGTTTATTTATTTGAAATCAATAGGTTACCCCCATTGAATTGTACATGGCACGTTCGTCTTCGTTACATTAACTTGGGTGCTTTTGCTACCCTAAATCACCTTCATTTTTAGGATTACTACTTGGGGGTGCCATTTTCAATTGAAAAAGCTCCCACTAGAAATATTACTGACGTCAACAGCAATGGCAATGTCGAGGCTGTAATTTATGAGATTCTCAACTACCCGATTAGAGGTGTTGTGCATGAGGGCGGAAGTGGAACTTTGAAGATATTTTTAAATTAGGTTTAATCCTAATTAAATTTATTTTGTCCTATTTGTTAACAATTTGAAAAGGGTATTTTAATATAATCACCTTTTATTTTGATTTTTAGATATATTTTTTGGTATTAAATTGATTTATATCTCATTAAATTATAAGATTGGATATACATGTGATTTTAATAGGTTAAGAAGGATATTTATGAAATTATAAACTTTGAAAGGATATAGACGTAATATTTAATGTTTGCAAGGACATATATAGGTACAAGTGATGGCTATGATTCTTACACTATAGTAGTCCGTCTCTCTGACTTGTCCATGGAAATTTCAAAATTTTCCTTTGCTTGACATCATCTTCTTGATAGTCCGTTTTAACAAAATTCATGTGTTTATTCCTATCTACAACTTTTAGTACTTTAAGATCTTTTGATTTTTGATTTTCATTCTTTGATAGTCGATCACATAGAATCATCTTTCTCATTAATTGATCATAAAACACCTTCCAACTACTGCTCATTTATCATCAAGCTATCACACATTGGAGTCTTATCTCTTCTTTCGCCCTCATCACATTCTATGTGTAATTTTATCTTCTCATAACAATTTATAGAACTTGTAAGTAGGGCTTACAGAGTTTCTCCTATTAAATTTTTTATCACAGTAGTCTAGTACCTTAGGGTAAGGTACTCTCATAGACTCGTCATCATCACTTTTAGTTTCCATTATTTGCATGCAGCGAGGCAGTCTTCATATTGGTTTTCTTCCTTTTAGGCTCGATAAATACCCCTCATGTATCTTACACTATTCTTATTTTCTTGTAGTGATTTCATTCACCGGACTAGTGCATTAGGTTAATGCACCGCTACTCGCCTTTTACTAGTGTCTTGGTTTCACAATGACACCCTTCTTCCATGGTTATCATCACACTCAATACTCGATATTCTTGTCATCTAGTTGTCAACTCCTTAAGACCCCAATAGATATCATTGAGTCAACAACATCATACTCCTTCCCAAGTTGTCTCATTCGCTCTTTCTAGTACTATCTCGCTTTCATCACCATATCACAATTTTCCAATTAGGTCATTGGCTCATCTTCCAATGTCGTCAATCACATTCGAGTATTTACATTCATCTAAAGATGGAATTCATGATTCCATTCCATTATTTTCCCAATCTACTTTTTGTAATTTTAATATTTCACTCTTATGTAATAGCATAAGCTTGTCCTAAATTAGTTACATCAGCTAGTCTCTTAAGCATATCTATGGAGTTCTAATTGTTGTCCCATTTTAGACTTTTACCAAAAGTCAACAGTGTTCCTTTTTAGCTAATTGTTTGCTTACAACTTTAACAACTAAATTTATTTTGTTCCTTGGTGTTTCTAACTCACTACCAGTAGTACTTAATGGATACAAGCTCAATTCCTAACATGTATTAAATGTACAACAATTTTCATTTTATACTAGTTGCTTAACTTTGATAGAAAAGTCAAAGCTGTCAAAAATTATCGTTTATCCATCAACATGCTTTAAGATCCTTCACAACTCTTATTTGACACAAGATATGTGTTCATTAAGACATAACTAACTCAAATATTTACCAAATTTCGCAAAACCCTTTCATGATTCCACTAAGTTCGAGTATGTATCATGTGTTTATCATAGTACGACCCCCGTTCTATTATACGTACATCATACATAACCGACCTTGACCTCACCACTTAGGAGGTTTTGTTCCATTGGTTTAGATCGTCCGTACACTAGTCTTACTTCCATTACTCACTTTAGAAGCACTCAATGTAGCATTCTACAAGCTAATCTAACTTATCTAAAGCCTCATATCATCTAGCATGGTAATTTGTTTCTATCACTTGTTGCATAAGATTCTACCTAAATCAAGGCATTGCAATCCTATGACTGATTCATGTTGGATTAGATGTCTAAGTGCATAACTATTATTGGTATGTACTCGACCCAAGAGTAACATGGTCCATTTGGGTTGCATAACACCAAGACAATTTGTTAGGATGGACTCTTGAGAGAAGGTTATATATGATTTGTTAATATATTATAAGTTATAATATATTAATATGAAATCATATGTTTTAATTAGTATTGATCAAGAATTAATTTAGTGATCAAAAGAGACTAATTAAATCTATGGGGACTAATTATGGTAATTAGTTATATTTATATGTGTTGGGCTTATGATCCATTATGGACCAAGTTTATGTATGGATACATAAAGAATTGGGCCACATGAACCATGGATCATAAAACCCGTGGGTATGGATTTGGGTTATACCCATGACCCTTTGAATCCACACATATAAATACATGCATCATGACCTAAAAATGCCACCCATATACACTTGACATGTTCTTGGAATTCATGGTGGTTTTTGGTGCATGGAGCTTTTCTCTCAAGAGTCACCTTTGTTCTAGGTGAGTTGTGATTCCATTTGAGGTGCAATACTTCGGGCACTAAGTTCTTAAAGGCCAAAGTCTGTCTAGCAACACCAAATACATCAAGACTTCAAGACACATAAAAGGTATGTTACTTTAACTAGTATCTTGTATTGCTTATGTCAAATTGCATGATAGTTATAGGTTTAATGCCTTGGAAACAATTTGCATGTATAATTAGTGAAAACATAGATCCAAGGTATTTAGGGTTATATGTGCACCATAGGATGTTGTAGTATACAAAACCCAACAGTGGTATCGGAGCCAAGGCTTGTTTTCAAATATACTTGATGCAAACTGCTGAAAAACTCAATTTTTCTGGCTGTCTGGACTGTGGACTCGCCGAGTCCATTAGGGGACTCGCCGAATCCATGAACAAATTCATCCTACTCATCGAGTAGGTTCATAGACTTGACGAGTTGGAGCCTTAGAGTGCAACTTTTTGACTTTTAAGGCTGGAATTGGACTACAATCATTACCCTAAGCTGTTTTTGAAATTATAAACCCGTTTTTGATGTGGTAATGATCATTCTAATCCAATTCAAAAGATATTTTGTCAAAAGTTTCATGTTTTGTATTAGTTTAATGGTTAGGATAATTACATGAAAATTGTTTGATTTGAATTGTCTTGTTCATATGAGTTTAATCCAGATCATAGTTTTTCTTGACATGCGTGTTAGTTGAATTGATGATCTTGATGTTTTTCTAATGGATTCCATAACTTGTCCTCAAGTTATGGAAAACCAAAAGTTTTTTGTGTTAAATCTTCATTAAATCCATAGGTTACACAACTTGAAGAGTCATTTTATCATAAGTAGTTTTATGAACTTCATAACTTGTCCTCAAGTTATGGATTTTCAAGAGTCTTGCCATTAAAAGCCATATTAAACTCATATGTTATAGATTTCAAAAGTTTTTTTGAATTGTTCAAAACTTGTCCTCAAGTTTTGGAATTTGTAAAGTTACCCCCCTCATGTATACTTTAGTTCCAAACACTAGAATTTTAAATAGTTTAAAGTTCAACCCTTATACTATTATAATATTATAGGTTTAATATATATATATATATATATATATATATATATATATATATATATATATATATATACGTGTGTGTGTGTGTGTGTGTGTATGTATGTATGTATAAGAGTAAAAGTCAATCTTACCGTTATTAGGCCTCATTCACGAAGCTGGTCTATAAGAGGGGTTATAAGGTTACTGCCTATAAAGTGTCAGTTTAATGGGTGTCCACTCTCACCCACCATTTCCTTGATTGGTGGAGGTTCGTTAGCCGAACGGGTAGGACATGACTATAATTCTCCCTTCATTAAAAGTATAATGATAAATATAAGGTAACTAAAATTTGTTAAATTCCCAATCTTAGTTATTTTAGGAAAATGTTAATATGGTGCTAACCCATGAGATTGCACTTTGCACCCTGTTAAGTCGTTAGTGGAGTGTGTGTGGTTAACCGGCACACTAATCTGGGACTGGCAGTGTGGGGAAAAGGGTAGCTCGATGTTAATCATATATCAATGGAGCTTGTGTGGTTAACCGGTACATTGATTAGGTGGTTGTAACATTGGGTGTACCAAGTTAATTTTCATGGTTATTCACTCCTTGTTTGTGATCCTCGACATCCCAATCACAAACTTGAAAGGCACAATCGAGATTTAAATATGCATTGAAAATTTCAATGAATCTCAAAGGATTTAGGAGTTTCAATTCACTTAAGACCTAAAATTCTTTTTCGTTTTTCATGGTGGAAATTGGTAAATCGTCATTTACCTACCTTCAAATATTTTATAGCTTGGATCACGACATCCCTCTTCCAGGTTATAAAATATTGTGTTGGGTCCTAGCCTTAATATTCCATATTGGTGTTATATTAAGGACTTAAACTAAACTTGAATTTCTCCCTCATAAATGTCTAGTTCAGACAACTATGGTCTTCCTTATCCTTTTGAAAAGGCCTTCCCATTGAAGATGATATCCCACATGGCAATCAAGGTGAAAGATTAATCCCTTTATTGTGCATTAATGGGACTGGAAATCATACTTCACTTCATCTACCTCCTCTAATAATTCTCCCTTACCCATAAGTTCAAGGTCACTCAATCCCTACTGGCAAGCAAAGTCTATATGTGCTCACATCATGGAGATGAAGTCACATATTGACAAATTGGGAGAGTTGGGCGTCGAAGTCTCAAGGAAGTTGACTAGTGACTGGGTTCTTCAATCACTTTCCGAGTCTTATAGTGAGTTAATTAAGGACTACTATGTCACAGACCACGACATAACCCTTAATGATCTTACCTATTTGCTTGTTGCTGCTGAATCAACAATGATTCAGAGAACTGGTAAAGCAAATTTTATTGGAAGATCTACTTCCCAAACTTTCATGGACATTGACAATTGAAACATTAGAAGTCCAGAAAAGATTTCACTTCCCAATGGAAAGGAATCATCCATGGTCAAGTCATTTGAACCAATGGTAAAGACAAAGGGTAAGTCTGAGATAGTCTCGTGTACCATTCCTAAAGAGTCCATATGTTTCTTTTGCCAAGAGAATGAGCATTGGTTGCGAAGCTGCCCTATTTACCCGAAGGATCATAAGGATGGTGTCAAATAGTTTACCTCTACTTCGGGTAAAGTCCACTATCTAAATCTATTAAGTTCCTATTTTGAGATTCTTATTACATGATGTGACTAGGTTGCATTTTGATGTTTTCATAATCAAATAAAAGAGAGGAAGCTTAAAGGAAGAATATTTTGATTCTAATCGCGAAGATGGATTTCGATCGCATGCTTCGGTGATCGGACTTTTGAGATGTTGCTTAAGAGTTGTGATAGATTGTCTAGGAATAAATAACAACATTGTTTTCATATGCATTTGCATGGTAAGGATAAGTTTTTTCTGCAAGCTTTAAAATAAAAAAAAGATAAAGTTTTAATTTTATTTATTTTAAATATCTTTACAATGGAATTTGTGAAAAATTGTTGTTTATATGATTCCATTGATAGCAATATTGGAAAATGGATTTGATTCTTTCGGTTGTGGTAGTGTCATAATTTACCAAATAAGGAAAGATTCTCATCAATCAAGTTCCAGTTGGATAGAAACTTGGAATCATGCAACTGATATTGTATGATGAATGAGAATTTTCATATTTGGGAAATAAAGACTAATTCCTTGTTCACATGTATATGTGAGTTAAGTGAAGGACTAGGAGATTAGGTAAACTTGGTTGTGCACTGGTCAGGTCCACCACAAAGATGGATGAGACTATTCGTCATGATTTACTAAAGTTTAGTAAATATGGTTATGCTTACAAGTTTAAGTGTAATTCTAAAAGATTGGAAAAGTTTCAATTTAAAGCAGAACTGATGAGAAGAATCAAATTAGGTAGAAAGATAAAAGTTTCTCCAATCTGAAAAGATGGGAGAGCACTTGAGTATCTTGTTTATGGTTATCTTAGTGATTATGAAACCATATCACAATTGATTCTCTAAGGACATCTTAGTGCATTTTCTTAGTTAAGAAGAGGAATCGTGGATAGTTGAAATGGTTAAAATAAAAAGATGACCCATACTTCGTTCCAAAACAAGTCTTAGAGTCATACTCCAAGATTGTAACTTGAGTGACATAATCTTAAGAAGTTATATAACACTTGTCAAATGTAGAGTAAAATGTTTTCTTACTCTTGTACATTTGAAATTTGTAAGTTGTGATGTTTTGGATAAAACAAAGACCAACTAAGGCCAATTGTGTGAAGTGTTTTTCTTGATAAGAATCCGCACTAACTCTTGAATATTTTCTTTGTCAAGGAATGGTCCTTGACAAAGTGAATCTTATACGTCAAGAGGTCAGTGGGATTCTTAAAGATCTTGAAAAGTTTCAAGAACTAATCAAAAATAAAACCTGTTGTTTATCACTAGCACATGATTTGAGGTTTGTAACCTATCGTGTTGACACATTCTTGTTTCTGTGCCAATTCCAATTAAAAGTCGACTATGCATGTGAGTTCTATGAGCTCTTAATTGTTTTCATAACTACTTGGAAGCAATGGTAGGCCTTTGTGCTGCCAAGTGGCAAGAAGTTAACATTGAACAAGTTCAGTTCATATGAGTTTGGATTTGTCACTAATCTCCTCTTGTGGTTATGACAAATTTACATGGATAGGAACACATACACCATGAAATCTAAGTGTCATAAGGTTTCTCTTCGATTCATGAAAATGATGGTGAGGAAACGTTTTCACTAAATAGATTTTAAGTAGATAGTAATTGTGATATTTGCATTCTCAAAGTCGTTAGTGGAGCGTGTGTGGTTAACCGACACACTAACATGCACTAGTGAGAATGGAAAAAGGTCTAAACATTATAATTAAGACATCCCTCTTACTATTTGTTTAGACACACATGTGAGCTATCTAAGAAAAGGTGTATGATTTTGATAAAGTCTTATCAAAGCATCTCGTATCAGAAATCTGAACTTTGGTAAGAAAGTCAATAAAGTATTGATTTCTAGAAGTCCAGCTAATTTCTGGATACATGTCAAAGCTAGTGGGAGCATAAGTTTTATGCTAATAATTATCATGTTAGTGGGAGCATGATTATTATGTTTAGTATTGCAAGTTAGCTTTAGTATTGCAAGTTAGCAATGTTAATTATAGAAAACCAAAGGGTTTCAATTCGTGAAGTTGCGGGGGTTGAAAAGTTGTTTGCTCTAATTAAGGGAGAGGAAATTATACTTCGATCCAATTCTAAAAGCTTAGATTGTGAGTTTTTAATCAAATTTAGTCATAATTACATTATTTGTGTTCTAAAATTCGATTATGATTACGACATCCCTTTTCATAATTTGAATTATGAGAACATGGCAAATAGAAATAGAAATATTATAGAAAAAGACTGGTCTAGTATCATGTATTTATGTAAGGCATCATGAAGCGTGTTCTATATGCTTTAGATATAGGATCGATTACATGTGCTATAATATTCATCTATTCTAAATCATTCCAAATGCCTAGGGCATTAAGAGGGAAAAGTACTAGAACTGGATATGAATAAAATGATTAAGCAATTGTCGAGGACTGTCACAACTAGAAATTTTTGTGCCTTGTAACTACAACACTTAAGTCAAATTATGAATCAAAGACATGAAAGCATGCATAATACTTACTCTATGACAACAATATTTCAATCAAACACTTCATACAAGCACTACAAATAGTCAACAAGCAATTGGAAACCCTAGAAGTTCTTGTTTAGGTCCATTTTGGACTAGGACTTCCTTATTGGGCCCAATGGACCAATAAGCTTCCAATTTGACTATCTTGGGCTTAGAACTCTTAAATGGGCTCTAATTGGACCTACTTTCATTTATTTCAATATTTTGGGCCATATTGGGCCTAGAATGAAATAAATTAATTATATGAACCATTTTAGGCCATAATTAACCTAATTTAGCCCTAATAGGTCATAAAAATTATACTTTGATTTAATTGATTCAAACATCATCTAACTTAACTATAATATGGGCTTAGGGGCAAAAAGCCCAAAAATCTCCTCTCTCCCCTCTCCATTCTTGGCCCATGCCCACAAAGAGGAAGAGTTGACTTTGTTGGGTGCCACCTCACTTTTACATCAAGGATCTCCATGCAACACTCATACATCCATGCAACCATCTTATCAATTCTCTCTTTTATCCATTCTCTTTCTTCTCTCGACCGAATCCAAGCACACACACACCCACACTTCACTCTCCATTCTCTCAAGAAAACTCTCTCATATCTCTTCCATATTTTCGAGATCCAAGAAGAGTTCAAGGGCTTCTCCATAAAAATCATCATCTAAGGTAAGAAATTTCTTAGATCCATAATCTAGTTACTTCATTTCATCCAAAAAATCACCTCTTAATTCATTCAAACTGATGATCTAGCACCTAAGAAGCATCCAAGTTTAAGATCTTCCAAGGAAGGTTGCTAGGATCGAATTTCTTCTCATTTTTCCTTCTAAAACCGAAACCACACCCAAGGTGAGCTTCATACCCCTTATTTTTCTGTTTTTATAAGTTTTTATAGGGGAGAATACAAGCAAATGTGTAGATCTATGAGTTCATGTATGCCTTGTGTGATTTTTATGCTTGTATGTATGAGTCTATGTGTGATGTGATGAATATGTTAGCCAAAAATACCTAAAAAAACGTGATCTACCACATGAGGAGCGAAACAAACATAACTTATACCATTTTACACTAATCAAGTCAATAAAAATAATTTATTTGGTTAGGATGAACATTTTTGGACATAAAACCCATTTTTGGGCTCAAATTGTCAAAAATACAAAAGCTAAGGGCCCAAATTGACAAATCATAATTTATGGAGGTTGGAAAGAGTCCAAACAGTTTCTAATAAGAATTTTCTAAAAATCAACATTTTTAGGGGCTTAAAATGTAAATTTTTAACCTAATGGGCTAAAAATGGGCTTTTCGGCCCAATAAGCCCCAAATTGCGAAAATCTGAAATAGAGGGGCTGAAACTGCAAATTTCTGTAAAACAGGGGATTACTTGTGTAATAAAACTAATTCAAGAGTTAAAAATGTTTTCAAAGTCAAAAGGGATAAGAAATGCAAAAATTTTCCATGTTGGGCCAAAACTGTAAAGTTGCGAAAATCAGGGTTCCAACCGAGAGAAAACCATTTTTTGAAGGACTCAAGCTGTTTATCAAGTAAATATAGGCTGAAAATGTCTTTTTAATAAGTTTTGATACTAAAGTGTCAAGAAAAAAGGTTTAAGGACTAAAATGGAAGTTCTTTTATATAAAGGGTTAAAAGTGTAAATGTTATCCAAGAAGGGTCATAAAAAGGTAAAATCTTAATTTTTTTTAAAACAATAAATCCCTTAAAATAAAATACGAGTACCTCGACTACCGGTGAAACGTAATAACAAATACGCTTTCAACACCAATATCGTTGCCAAACGAATTGATTCGGTCTCGAATCAATAACGAATCAAAAATCAATAAACAATAAGTACTTCAATAAACATACGAAATTCACGAGAAGTCAATATTCAAACTTTGGGCTTGAAAGTTTCAAATCGTGCTTGTTGGGCCTAGCTAGCCCAATGACATGATCTTTGAGCCTGAAGGGAACGCGCTTACATGTTATTGGGCCTTCTATGACCTAATTCAATGTAAAAGGACTTTCAATAGCTTTATTGTGTTGTTGGGCCCTAAGGGCCCATTGGCACTGCTAGCAAAGTCGAGAAGTCAAATGCGAGTTGGGCCAAGTGCCTTTCGCATGCACGATAGCCTTGAACGACTTATGGAAATAACGAGGGCTTCGTACCCTCTTTTCTCCTCAGTTGTGGGGCTATGAGAAGTCAGGGTGGTTGGATTAAGTGAGTCTTACGGACGATGCCTAAAGGATCGTTTGTAATTGGTAGTTATAGATTAGTCATCTTCATTGATGCGTGAATATAACAACTCACAACCCATAATTAATCCAATGTCACCTAGAATTATCGAAAACAATCGTCGAATCGGTATAACAATAAACAAGACACGAAATTCTATGTACGAGGAAAACATCGGGTTTTCCTGGGAAGTTCAACACTTTATCTATGTGACGTATACAAGGTTTAACAATTATACACGTTTACAAAAATCAACAAGCATACTACGGGTCTCCACACTTTTTATAAACAACACTCTTTTCAGAAAATATCGGATTTTATGGGTTTTCAAACTACACAAAAATCATTATTTTTCAAACATGACTTATGAACTCACCAACATTTCATATGTTGACGTTTTCCAAAATACTTGTATTCTCAGGTAACAGGTAAATTGAAGAATATGTATCCAGTGATATCACGGTGTTTTGTTTAATTTAGTATCGAACGGTTTAAGTTATGGAAATGTAATGTTTAAAACAATGTACTGAATGTAAACAATAACAGTTGTACTATTTCAATGCTTGGTGATGAATGATGTTATGATTCATGTATAATCATTGTGATGGTATTCAATTGAGTCACAATAGCCCTCGGACGTTTTTGCCGTCTGGTTCGAGGGTGTGACAAGGACAATCGAGGTTTACCAAAGATTGGTTGCTCATGGACAATTGGAAGTATAGTGTTAATTTTGGAAGGACTGTATTGACATATTTTGAAAGGAGGTAACTCTTGTTCAAAATTGATAGTCAAAATGGGAATGTGGAAATATTTCCATAGTTGGAAGTTATTCATTAAATATGTGTAAGACTAGAAAAACATAATGCAAGAAGGATGTTCAAAGAAATGTACTTTGTGTGACAACCCGATATTTCGAGACAATGAAATATAACATCAGTCAAATATAGGTAAAAATTAAACTTTCCTAAAATCTTATTTGGGTTAAATAAAGCATTAGGAATCGTATCAAGGTTTTCGTACATATAAAGAACCCTAGAATCTGAGTTATAACGAAGAAGTTATGACCAACCGAAGATTCTCGGCAAAACCGGCAACACCAATTAAACAAAAAACACGAAGTTTCAATACAATAGGTTTTAGTCTTAAATATCTAAATGAAAGTTGTAGATAAAATTAAACTGTAAACGTACGTAAAAAGAACGTCCAAATCTGACTTCATATGAAGAAGTTATGATTTTTCCAAGATCCGGATATAGCAGTAGACAACTAAAAACTCGAAATAGAGATCGAGAAACTTTTGGCCAAAACAACCTAAATGAGAATCAAAGGTCTCAACAATAGTAGTGCAACGATGAAAAGTCTAACGAAAACGGACATCGGATGAAGAAGTTATGGATTTTTAACGGAATTTCCGTGTCCCGACCCATTAAAAATAAATAATTAAAAATAAATTCAAAATTAGCCAATGAAGTCTAAACGAAAGTTGTAGATCATGTTTTCAGCTACGCGTGCATATAAAGAACGTCAAAAACGGAGGTTGTACGCGAAAGTTATGGATTTTACAAGTTCGGGTTCCAAAATCCGAGGCTGTCAGGCCCCCACGACGTGGCACAAGATTGCTACGACCCGGCAAGTGACTGAGGGCGTCCAATCAATGGAAGAGGATAATTTTGACTCCCCACAATGTGGCCATACCTTTCTACAACGTGGCACACCCCAGAAATGCCCCTATAAATAGATTTCAAGGGCTCCGACTTCCATTGCTCAATTCCCTTCTTTCTCGCACCGAAACTCTGCGTTTAAGCCCCTGAGACCCTCCCAAAGCCCCGGTTTTCACCTTCAAGTCCCGAAGGAAGGTTTTGTGTTCCTGAGATTCCCGAGAATCACGAGATTTTCCCACGTTTTCAACTCTTCCTGTCGAAGTTCTGCTCGATTCTTCTCTCGGCTACTTCAAATCAGCCATCTCAATCAAGTGAGTTCATCCCCTATAAACTACACTTTTAAATGTTTTATAAATACTTTGATATGCTTTTAAGAGGGGGGGGGGGAATACAAGTTAAATACTCGATTATTGTCGTGTGTTATATAATAAAGTTCATTATACGCTTGTTATCAACGAAATCATATGTGATTTATAACTAGTATACAAATGGATTTACTACAAGTTTAACAATTTTACTAAACATATTACTTCAAATGACTTTATTAAATGTTTTACATGATTAAAACTCATTAACAAACTATCTTACACACTGTAAGCTTCCTTTCAAACTCGGTTACAAAGGTGTTTTCAAACAGTGGTTTTCCGTGTACTTAAACTGTCTTATCAAACAAAATACTTTCAATCATTTTATAAACTGACATCAAGTCACAAATTCTTTATTAGACTTTTCAACGGATTTACAAAACTTCTTTATGCTTTTATATTATAAATTGCATGCCTCTATACGTATAGTTATATAAGAAATGTTTAAAAGACTTAGGAAGGCTATCCACCCTGTTTCCTTTTCCTCGATTTGGATGTGGTCTGGTGGGATATCAGGTACTCCTCCGAAGGTCGTTTAAATATTAGCTATATATCATGTATACATATATGGTCATAAATGTTCCATCAGTTAATTTAGTTCCGATACTCTTGGGTAGCAAGAGTGTATAAACCTACTTGGTCACTCATCAATTACATTCTAGTAAACTATTATATGAATAGTTTAGAGTAAACAAAACATTATCCCTACTACAAGAAATTACACCAGTGTCAGTTCATTCATGAGTCTAGACTACATGCTATATGAAAGAATACTCTTACATGAATACTTATACATGAATACTTTTACATAGACATTATATGGCAAATTACTATTACATGTTATATGTCTAGATACTGTTATATAGTTCTCTTTTCTATCTTTACCTTGTGATACAATCACATCATCGACAAGATAGATTGGACTTTATATCCTAGTACCAAAGGATACTTTGAGGGACTTACCATTCCTAGAACCACTGTTAGCTACAGAGGTAAATGAACAATCTACGGATGTTTTAGGTTGATACCATTGCATGTATACTTAAGGGACTAACTATTCCTAAACCCGACTGTTAGCAACAGAGGTAAATGCACATCTACGGATGTCTACGGTTGATCTGTTTACGACGAGTTTCCACGCCGTGTGTATCTTAGTACCAAAGGATACAACATGATTTATTATATTATTACTTTTATAGTTTTATAATAATAGTTAAACAGGGAAAAACCCATCACATTTTCAAGTGATGCATACTTTCAAAACATTCGAGTCTTGGTAGAAGACTAATTTTATACTAGTAGGAAATAAGGGATTTTCTAGAGTTTTTCATACTTATACTAAATGTTTCATCAATCATTCACCAGTCTTTCATAGCAACTAATCAAAGCAATGACATTAAATACTTATGAACTCACCAGCTTAAATGCTGACCTACACTTTCAAAATAACTTGTATTCTCAGGTTACAAATAGACAGGTGCCGATGCAAGGTTTAGAGAAGACGGAGCAGTCAAGACTCGTCTTTTATTTTGATCAGTTATCTTGTTGTCTTGTACTATGAAAGAAAACAATTGTAACTAAAATTATACTATTAATGAAATGGATGATGTTGTTGCTTATTTACTACTTTACATTTGTTGTGATACATTACATGACGTCCTCCGCCCCAGAACGTTTCCGCCGTTCTCGGTTTTGGGGTGTGACAATTGAGGTCTGGATCATCAAAACAACTCAATGGAGGTTAGAAACCAAAACCCTAATAAATTAATCAAACTAATTTTGAGATTGGGGTTCATCCCCTTTATCAAAATCGAATTTTAAGCTAAGCGAGGAAATTTTTACCTTGCAAGCTCGGAATTCTTCTCTCCTTTGCTTGGTTGCTTAATTCACCACTTGAATCATAGAATGCTTGATACGTATCTGGAAGAGAAGTCAGGAGAGTGTTCATCTTATTTCCCTTTTTTCACATTTAGTCCCTCAAACTTCACATTTTTGTCAAAACTGGTCCATTCATCCAATATATGTGACTTTTCTTTGAGAATAGACATCCTAAGTCCCTCTCCATTAATTACATAACTTTTGTAGTCACTTCCATTAGTTGAGTCAACCCTTGGTCAAACATACTTTGCCAAAATGGCACTTTTGGTCACTTAACTTTTAAAGTTTTGCTATTTCAACTTCTAACTTTCTAACTTTTATATAACTAATCATATGATTAATTCTTGATGATTTATTTATATAAATCATTTTTTTATTAATTTATTAATTTAATAACATTGCCTTAAATTTTTAGGATGTTACAATTATCTACCCTTTAAAAGGATTCCATCCTTGGAATTACTTCGTGGGCCATCTCATTAGAATTTTGTGACAACCTAAACTATTTGGACCAGGCAAGGTCTAAATTATAACCCTATTACAATAAGAACCTTGAAAACCATGAGAGCATAAGTGCATCTATAAGGAAGTATACACTTTGAAAGTCGCACGTAAGGTAATCTCTTAGAAAAGTAAACAAGTTAAGCAAGACAATTTCTTCTTCCTTTAGGGGCGTAAGCTATTGTGTCCCACTTTATCTTATTCACATTCTGTGAATTCAAAAATTTCTCTCAAACATATTCAAGCTCCAAGTCTCATTTTCTTCAAGCAATTCCTAAATCCTTGTATGTAGTTCAACTTTTGGTTATTGATTCTATACAATATCTTGTTTAGTTCATCATATTTACACATAAAGATATGTGCTAATATTCTTAGGAAGTTCCAAGGTTCAAAGAGTTATCAAAACTCTTCAAGTGTTAGGACTCGAAACCTCTCAAAATCTAACCAAATCACCCACCAAATCAATCCAACGTGAGCTTCGTACCCCTATCTTTTGAGTTTTCATTGTTTTTGGGGGAGAATACAAGTCAAGGGTCTTGTGAAATCTTAGTATAATTGCTTTTTTATGCATTTATGTTATGATTTATATGCTTAAAGTTATTAACTCCATATAATGGTTCAAGAACTCGAGATTTTTGGCAAGTCTCAAGGTTTTGAACTATATATCACCAATTATATGTTAGAAAAAAAAACTAGTATGTTTATGGAATATTAATCATAAATTGTTATGTCAAGAACCATAAGGATTTGCTTCAAAAATGTTCTTAAACAAGTTGTTGAGCATAATATTTTGGAAGTGGGTAAAATATGGAAATAATGATATTTTGGGTACCATTTTCGGGCATATAAACATATAAGGACCATTTTGGAACATAGGATAAATTTTAAGAATTATTGAACATTCCAATTTTTAAAGGGCCAAAAATGAAATGTTTGGATAAACAAGGGCTTTTTGAACATTACTATAAATACGAGTCTAAAATGCGCAATTTAGAAGAAATGGACAATTTTCAACAATTCACTAAGTTTTGGGCCATTTATGACACCTTTTGACAAATATGGATCTTATTTTGATACTTTACACAAAGAAGGACCATTTTTGTCATTATCGATAATATTGGATCATTTTTTATAAATATGATTCAATGTGGATTAATTTTTTTATAGACAAAACAAAACGATATACCTAGTCAACGATGCACAGTTAATGCTACGAAACGAAAACGATATTTCTATTCAACGAGTACAACTATTGTTATTTATTTAATGGATAACGGATTTCAACAATTGCACCAATATCTGTTAGTATTCTACTCAGACGCATCTCCAAAGTACCTATATATATATATATATATAAATATATATATATATATATATATATATATATTAGTGTACGTTTAAAGTACTGTACAGAGTTGTAACGAGAGTCTCCTGGAGGCAGAGCAGGAATTTGTGTATAGATCTATATGGGGTTGATACCCCGCACCTTCGCTGTTCGCTACAACTAGAACGGTCAGTCTAGGGTGACAGATGTCTTTAATCGATTTGGGCACCTGAGAAACGACAAGACAGGCCTCCGTTATATTAGTATGGTTATAACGGCTCACTAGAATATGATAATGTTATTTAGAAATTTATGTAGGGAAAACTGTACAAATAAATCGGCACATTGTGTTGACTGCCCCTATGCATGGTAGTGATTGTCCACATTTGTTGTGTTGATCGTCCACTTGCATTGTGCGGATTGTCCACAATCGCCTTTTGATTTCTCACACCTCTCCAGTCTTAGGGTTTTAAGACCACCAAATGAATACACACACACACACACAGAGAGAAAATATAGGATTTTCAGGGGAATAACGATTTTATACAATTCCGAAAGATGATAAACTAAAACACACACATGAAACTATACTCGATTGGAAACAGGATTTATAACTATTTTATGTAAGAAAATATAGGATTTTTTAGAGAAAATGATTTTATACGATTTCGAAAGATGCTAAAGTAAAACACACACACACATGCAACTATACTTGATTGGAAACAAGACTTACAATTGTTTTGACAAGAAAACACTAGAATTTTCTGGATTTCTAAACTATCATAAATTTCTATACAAAAATGCTTATTAACTCACCAACATATTTTATGTTGACGCTTTTCAAACGACTTGTATTCTCAGGAAATCAGTAAGCAGGTTAAAGGGACGCGGATTCAGGATTATTTTGCTGTAGTTTGGAATGTATTTACTTATTTCTCTTTTGTGTAATTTGAAGAACAAATACAATATGTAAACAGTGTAAGTTTGTTATCTCAATGTATGATGTTTGGATTTGCTATGTTTCATTTATATTCAATTGTTATGATACTGCACAATGAAGTCACCCGCCTCCGGATGTTTTTGCCGATTGGTCCGGGGGTGTGACAAAATTTATCTAATCACTTTCAATTTCTTGATGGTCACATCACTTAGATCATTTTTTAGAACTGTAATCAACATAATAATCAATAATACAAATAATGGGGATATTAACCCTCTTGGACTACATTATGCAATAAGGTTATCCAAGCCTATGTGAACATTCTCCACTTTCTTTAACTAGGTCCCAATTTGCCTAAGCATGTCCCTTCGTGCTCAAGCATCTCACCAATATTCCGTTCTCTACTAATTCCATTGGTAAATCATCACCTAGACTTAGGCCCCGTTTAATAGATGTTGATTGAGAAAGTGCTGACTAAGAAGTGTCTGTCTGAGTAAGAACTTCTAACTGAGTAAGAAATCATGTTGTTTGATTGTACATCTGACTGAATGTGTTGGCTAATGAAAAATGACCATTTTACCTTGTTGTAATATATAGTGATGGATGAACTTGCTGAATAATTATAAAAACATACAAATTGTAATACAAAATCCCAACAGATTGAACAGATGCCTTGAAATGTAGTATCCATTTTTTTGCAATCAATCAATGAAAACCATCGCTGACGATCATTCAATAATAATCGGTGGATAAGTGAACAAATAAAAACCTTAACAATTAAACTACCATAAAATTAGAATACACATACATAAATGTGGCAATTCCTCCATATATACATGTAAATGGTGAAATGTATCTTCTAACCTTTCCACCAGGAAAGATTGTGTCCATGTCAATGACGATAGATTATTAATTGTATTAACATATGTGACAACTCGAAATTTCTATCTTGTACAACATTCAAATTCACTCCAAGTCAGACTCATTTCTGCTATCTTTTAACGTTGTTTGGGGTCTATTCGAGTGTTATAAGCCTAGTTCAATCAAGGATAGGGTTTTGGGAGGGGTACTTGAAGTTCATAGCATTTCATTCGAGCCAAACACTCCTTCAGGAGGAGTTTATGACCATACACCCATCATGGCCATGAACCTCCCTCATATATACATGATACCCTTCATTTTCCTTCATTTCTTCCATTTCCAAGTCAAGAAATCAGTTTCTCTCTCAACAATCATCAAACATTTCATCTTGATCTTCAAAATTGGTATGTGATTCTTCCATCTTGCTTGATATCCTTCCTAGTCTTGTAATCATCTCATGATTCATCCATGAAAACATCTCTTTTATGATAGATCTTCAAATCTTTATCCACTTCACCAAGAACACACACTTGTTCTTGGGCCGTGAACTCCTTAAAGACTTCCAAAGTGTGAGTATTTCCTATATCTTCTAGTTAGGCATGCTTAACACTGAATTCATAGCCTTGAAACATCTTCAAAACTCAAGAACATCAAGAGTGTAAGGTCGTACACTCTATATACAGTCGTATACCCTTGTTAAGTCCCTAATCGAAGGCTTTAAACACTTGCTAGGTGCTAGTTATCCATTAGAGCACTTGAAACATTGATACCCTTTGAATCTAGACCCAAAAATGCAACCATCTTGGAGTGTGTATGACCGTACACACTTGGTGTAGCTATACACACCTCAAAACCTCCAAAATAAATGCCTTGTTCATCCTTTGGTTGTGCACTTGCACACCAGCTTCCCCATGGATCAACCACCCTTTTGGTTGCATGTTTCCCACGAGTGTACGACCATACACTCCATGACTATACACCCTTGGCCGTACACTCCATGTTGTGGCCTTAAAACCCCTTTTCATCAATCACATGTGATTGTAACACTTAGTCAGAGTGATTACTAGTGCCTAAGAGTGTTTCCTTACATGTTACTTGTTTACAACACTAAATTTATACCTATATATGCCATTATATGTCATTTAGGACCCATTTGTGTGTCGGAAATACATTCGTTGAACTTCTCATCCTTACATGAATTTGCAGTTGAATCACCTACATAAGGTGAGTTCATAACCCTATAATCAATCTTTTAACTGTTTTAAATGCTTTTAAGGGAGGGAATACAAGTTGAACACAATGATAATTGTGTAAATGTTATTTGTGATAACCATCACATTAAAAGATTTCTTATGCTTTTATAAGTTATCAAATCACTTTAAAAACTCTTTTAAAGTTATGTTACCCTGTTGTTTATAAAACTCTTTTTTTTTGAAATACAATCATAACACAGTAGATAAAAGTCTTTTCTTTAAAAAAGTAACAGTTCAAGTAAATATGCTAGTAAACTATAATACGTATAGTTTAGTAGTTCAGTTCAGTTCATACTATAACTAGTATAGGGAGGAACATACTATAACTAGTACAGTATAACTGGTACATGGAGGAAAATACTATAACTAGTTTAGGGAGGAACATACTATAACAATAACAGAAGAACAAATCATTTATTACACACTTATACGATTTTCCTAGTATTCTAGGAAGACATCGTATCCTTAACTCATTGTTTGTAACAAATTAAGGTGCTAATATATCTTACTGGGTTTGCACTAACAAAGGTACAAATAAAACGTACTAGGGTTATCAAGCACGAGGTGATAACACATAATAACATATCTTACAGGGCTTGCACCAAAAAAGGTACAAATACAACGTGCTAGGGTTAGCAAGCACGAGGTGATAACACATAATAATATATCTTACCGGGTTTGCACTAACAAAGGTACAAATACAACATACCAGGGTTAGCAAGAACAAGGTGCTAACAAATAATAACATATCTTACCGGGCTTGCACTAACAAAGGTACAAATACAACGAGCCAGGGTTAGCAAGCACGAGGTGATAACAAATACTAATATATCTTACTGGGTTTGCACTAACAAAGGTACAAATACAACGTGCCAGGGTTAGAAAACACGAAGTGATAACAATATATCGAACCAAAATTATTTATAAAGGGTACATCTATATAGTATCGGACAATAATAAATAAAACACACAAATATATGCAAAAAGTCACAACAGCATCGACTAAGGCGTTATGAGTACAAAATTTCATTACTTCTAGTAGTCGTCCAAACAATAGAACATTGAGTAAACTTGTCACACCCCCAAACCAGAATGGCGGAAACATTCGAGGATGAGTGACTTCACATGGTATCATAACAGTTGAATATTGTAAAGAAAGTAAACACAACCATCATATATATATATATATATATATATATATATATATATATATACACATATATATATATATATATATATATATATATATATATATATATATATATATATATATATATATATATATAACAAAAACTTACATTGTTGCATGTAATAGATGTTTCAAAAGAATATTACAAATATGATGATTTAAAATGTTTTGATAATAGACACCTTAGCGTTACTTCTCCAAAAGCTGATGGTTACCTGTATTACTGATTCCCCGAGAATACAAGCAGTTTTGAAAAAGTGTCAACAATTAAGTTGGTGAGTTCATTAGCGTTTTTGTACTGAAATTTGTATGTATTTTAGTAAAAATAGTTTAACGTGTTTTCCAGAAAATCCAATATTTTCTTTCCATAGTTTGAAAAAGTTTCAAAGGCTAGAGTGCAATAGTATCTTTCGTGCTCAAATGATGAAAGTGAATTTATACTGAAAATAATGTATTTACTGAATGCATTCAAGAGTCTCATAAATCAAACTTATTTAATACTTCTGTGTGAGTTTTATAACCATGCTATTGACCCAGACTGCCTGTAACAACGTTCTTCAGGCGTTATAGTGTTATGACGTTTGTCACCTAAAATATGTAAAACGATAAGTTTTTCTCGTATTGCACTTGTGTAAAGATGTGAAAAGAAAGTATGGGTATCAACTCACTTGGAAAGTGTGACGATTCGAAGAAAGCAAGCTTTTTCTCGGGTGGGACTTCAACCAGAAAGTGGCGAGATTCTCGGGAATCTCGGGGCTTCGGACCTTCGTCAGGGCTGGGGTAAGAAACCGGGGTGTCGGGGTAGTCTCGGGATGTTAAACGGGGAGTAAATGTGAGAGAGAAGAGAGAAATGAGCAAGGAAAGTCGGAGGTCTGGCAAGGTATTTATAGGTGGGCTGCCAGGCCTCGTACGTTGGGCGTACTCCGAAGTACGCTGGGTGCACCTCATACGCTGGGCGTACCCTTCGTACGCGGGGCGTATGTCAGCGATGACGTCTCCGGTCTCCGTCTTCGGATGGGATGCCGTAGAGGGTATAGGGGCGACGTGGCCGATTCGAGTCCGTGCACTACATACGCCGGGCGTACTCCTTCGGATAAGCCTCGAAGTGTGTGCCAAAAACTTCAAAAATGCATAACTTTTGCATACGAGCTCCGATTTTGACGTTCTTTATATCCACACGTAGGTGAGAATATAGTCTACAACTTTCATTTAGATTTCGTCAGCTAATTTTAAATTTAAGTTTTAATATTTAATTTTAAATAGGCTGAGACAGGATAATTTCGTTAAAAATCCATAACTTCTTTATCTGATGTCCGTTTTCGTCTGTATTTTTACCATTGTACTACTATTGTAGAGACCTTCAACTCTCGTTTAGGTTGCGTTGGCTAAAAATCGCTTGATTTTTATTCCGAGTTTTTAGCTGTCTACCCATGTTCCGAAACTTACAAAAATCGTAACTTCTTCATACGAAGTCAGATTTGGGCGTTCTTTTTATGCATGCTTACACTTTAATGTAATGTATGACCTTTGTTTAGGTGTCTAGGGCTAAAATGTATTTTATTGAAGTTTCACTTTTTATGTTTATCAATGTTTTACTGGGTGTGTCGTGGAGTTTCTATTGGTCATAACTTTTTCGTTATAACTCGGATTTGAGCGTTCTCTATATTTTTGGAAACCTTGGAACGATATCTAACTCTTTATGAATCCCAATTTAGATTTTAGAACACCTCATTTTTAACGTTGATTTCTTTGATTCTAAATAGTTCATTATATTTGACTTTTTGAATGTTACATTGGTTTGAAAAATATCGGGTTGTCACAAAACTAAACTAGAAACTTATCAGTAAAGGGTTTAATCCATTTTATTAAACCAGTATAACTTAAAGGACCTTAAGTGGTTAGTTCTATAATACCGCAGTTTATATATAATTAATATCCGATAGGTAGTTGGATGTGTGAATTCCGCCTTACTTCTTGTTCCTTGTTTGGTTGCGGCTTAGGACAGATTCACACAATTAACTATCCATTCGATATTAGATTATACATAGCTAGTGTAAACTAAGTGATTATAGAAGGAACTAT
This sequence comes from Lactuca saligna, assembly GCF_052625555.1. Taxonomy (NCBI): domain Eukaryota; kingdom Viridiplantae; phylum Streptophyta; class Magnoliopsida; order Asterales; family Asteraceae; genus Lactuca; species Lactuca saligna. The sequence continues at coordinate 50,473,391 of NC_136418.1, read as the reverse complement.
TGTGGTTACCATTTTTACTAAAGGAAATAATGGTTATTCTTAAGGAATGTTTTCTTCAAATATAAAGGAACTATTACAGTTAACTCCATAAGTATCAAATGAATATGCCAGGTTTATATACAACGAAGATCTAACAACAATGGGATGTGTGATTTCTGCCTTATTTCTTGTTCCTTGTTTGGTTGTGGTTTTGAAGAAGATTCACACAACCGATTGTTTGTTTACTTTGAGTTTTATATAACTTGTATCCATTTAGCACTCATAGAAAGGATTAAAGAGGCATTTTTACTTAACTTTCATCATATCAGAACATATAGGATCTTCTGGAGGAACATGCGAACTTTTCTAAAAGAACTTTCAACTTAGTTTACATCACTAAAATACTTATGAACTCATCAGCTTAAATGTTGATCTACTCTTTCAAAATAACTTGTATTCTCAAGAAACTAGCAGACAGGTACGCGCACTGGGATTCAGAAGATGAAGCATAGTAGCTTCATGTCTTATTTTGTTATTTACTTTTGGATTCAACCTTTCATGAATCATTTCTTGTAAACACTTTAATATTAATATGATGGTTGTTTGTTACTGTGATAGCTATGATACATGTGTTGTGATACTAAACATTACATCCTCCGCCCCCGAACGTTTCTGTCGTTCCGGTTTGGGGGTGTGACAACATACCCCATTAATAGAAGAAAGGCGATTATGCATAATTTTTTTTTGATTTCATAATGTACACATTTGATAATCTTATTTGATAATCTGATTTCATAATGATTTCATATCTAATTTCAATTGTATTAACATGCCCCATTAAAAGAAGAAGGGCTTTACCTGGATATTTTATGTGCGATCAACTGGACAGATGGATGGGGGCGAGATGGTGGCAACCGCCGACGATGTGCCTTCGGCGAGATGGCGGTGACCGATAATGAGACGATTCCGGCTGTAGATGAGACAATGTGCGGCTGTATTTTTTGGGTATGCGCTTTATGTGTTTTTAGGTCACGATGGAACGAAAGAAAGAAGAATAAAGAGGGAGGGTAGAAGTGTCATATTTCCCAGTCAGTGATGTGTATTATGATGACCCGGTAAGCAATTTTAGATAGCTATCTTACTGAGAAAGCCACAAATCAAACAAAAAATATCTAACCGAGTCAACCCAATTTGCTGCTCGACCCAGTTAGACGGGTTTCAAACACACCCTTAGCTTTTTCAAAATATGTTTTCATCTTGTCCTTTTTGACTTTCTCTGGTATCAAAGTCTCAAACTTAATTGTCACACCCGAAACCTGAACGGCGGAAACATTCGGGGGGTGGAGGACGTCATGTGTAGTATTATAGCATTTGAATAGTAAAGAAAGCAAACATAACTATCATAGATATAACTTAAAAGGTTACATTGTTTCAAAGTTACATGTTTCCAAATAAATTATCATATGATGAAAAAAGATGTTTTGAACTAACGCCTTTGCGCTCCATCCTCAATAGTTGTGGTTACCTATTTTACTGGTTTCCTAAGAACACAAGTTATTCGAAAAAGTTTCAACAATTAAGTTAGTGAGTTCATAAGTATTTGTTTGAAAATTTTTATGTTATTGATTGTAAGGAGATGATGTTTGTTTCAAAAAAATCCGATATTATCTATAAGATGAGTTATAATCCATTTGTTTGTAAAACAATGGTGTGTATCCAAAAAATCCTATATTTTCCATAAAACAAAATTTTAGTCTTAAATGTTCCAACACTAACAAGTACAAGTATAAATGTCATACTTAGTTTGGTAGTATGTAGGTTTATTTGTAATTAAAACCGTTTGAAGTGATGTGTATTTAGGTAAAATAAGTGTGTCGATTTCACACAAAATAACATATTGTCGTTTATCATGTGAGTTTTCATAACCGTGCTAACAAATGATATGCATTCTTCAGGCGTCGAACTGATTTGATATTTGTCACCCATAACCTGCCGGTTTGGCTGTAACTATTAGCTAGGGTGTGGGGTTATCAATCCCGTATAGATCTATACACAAGTATCACGCTCTCCGGAAGGAGACTCGGGTTATAAAATAGGACTTTCTTGTATACCTTGGTAGGTACGACGAACACATTGTCTCACAAATTTCCAATGATGATTACGTGTTTTTGTAATGAAATTGTTCGTATATGAAATTGTCACCCCTTTCATAATGTTTATAAAATTTAAAAATAATCGTATTTTTATATAAATGTTTCTTTGCTCCAAAGGGGTAAAATAAAGTGAATGCTTCCCTAAACTATACCTATTATAGTTGAAAATGTATAATTCGTTCAAAATGATAACCGTTGCATTTTTAACAGATTTTTCATGTAAATGCTTGCAAATTTGGTAGTAACGTTATATCATATATGTGATGTTTTCACGTAATATATACATAAAATGTAAGATAACATAACCAATGGTTTGTATTTTAGCACAAATTTTCATGTGTATTACTTGTATCCACCCCCCCACCCCCCTAAAACATAGAAAAAGTTATGAAAAGTGTAGGGGTATGGACTCACCTCGAATATGATATCGGTTTCGTTAACGGGATAGAAACGATGACTTCGAGCTAGAATACGGGAAGGAAGTTATGATCCTAATGGTTTTAAATACATAATAGTGTGTGATTAAAATGATACTCTTGATATAAGTGTTGTATGAAACAAGTTTTATGAGTAAAAATTACCACAGTTTATAACTAATTTGGAGTGAAGATCTCCTGGAGGTTGATTGATCTTAATTATGAGGGAAATGGGTTTGCTATTTGAGCGAGAAATGAGGGTGATTTCGTTTACTGGAAGTGGAAATGAAGAATGATCTCAAGTGTGACTTATATATGAAGTAATTTATGAGGAGGTGATGTGATGTTTACGTTGGTAAATAGGATTATCACATTGGGAAAATGAATAAGGATAAGATATAAAGATATTTAAGGGGTTTACTGTTAATTTGCAAGAGTTTGCTGCCAAAACTAAGGGGCATTTCGGTCCTTAATGGACCTCAAAATGAGTTTTCGGTCAAGGTAAGTTAAAAAGCAAAAGATTTTGGTCCATATGTGTAACATGGCATATATTTTGGTCCATAAAGTCAAAGAGAAAAGTGTTTGCGGTCATAGAGTTAACCAATAAGTGTTTTCGGTTTTGGGTTATATTAAAGAATGTGATTTTGGTTTTTGGTTTGGTATAAGATTCCTTAGACCAAAATCACATATATATAAGGTGTAAAATTTGGATTTTAGCTTCTCCTTTTGACTTATGTTGACTTATAAAATCTAATATAAACATATATTTGCATGGTTTTTAATATATATAAGTATTTATAACATATATAAACATGATTATCAAAGCATGCACATACAATAAATTATAAAAACATGCCCTTAGGACAATGCAAGTTCTTATTGTATAAATGTTATGATGTGAATTCACTTGTGCGTAGTTGTAGTTTAGACTTTTATTGACTTGAAATAAAAGGTTATTACATTATTCCCCTGTTAGAGGGAATTTTGTCACGACATTGTTTCTAAAGTGGTACGCTTGTACTAGGGAAAAGGTGTGGGTACTTTTGTTTCATTTGATCTTCTCGTTCCTATGTGAACTTAGGTCCTCGTTTGGCATTCTAGTAGACCTTTACTATCGGTATGCGACTCTATTTCATTCTCTTGACTTCTCTATCCTAGATTTCTACAGGTTCTTCCACGAAGTGTAAGTTCTCGTTAATCTCAATTTAATCGAGTGGAATAACCAAAGTCTCATCTGATAAACATTTCTTGAGATTGGACACGTGGAAGGTAGGGTGTATATTACTAAGTTCTTGTGGTAGTTGGAGTTTGTAAGCTACTGGACCAATCCTTGCAAGGATTTTAAATGGTCCAATGTACCTTGGATTTCGTTTTCCACGCCTTCTTAAGCGTATCATGCCCTTCCAGGGTGAGACCTTTAACTGAACACGGTTACCAACCTGAAATTCCAAGGGTTTTCGTCTCTTGTCCGCATAGCTCGTTTTTCTATCTCGAGAGGCTTTCAGTTGTTCATGGATTTGAATAATTTCTTGGTCGTTTCCCTGATGATCTCTGGACCAGTGAGAGTGCTATCAGGAACTTGTACTTTAGCTAATTGTGTATTACCCACTTCTGCCCAACACATAGGTAATCTGCACTTACGGTCATAGAGGGCTTCAAAGGGAGCAACCCTAATGCTAGTGTGGTAAGTATTGTTATATAAGAACTTGAACAGTGGTAAATGGGTATCCCATGCTTTACCAAAGTTGATCACACAATCTCTCAACATGTCTTCTAGTATCATTCTCACACTCTACCCGTCTGTTTGTGGGTGGTAGGTTGTACTCATGTCCATCCAAGTTCCCAGTGATTTTTGAAGTGATTTACAAGACTGAGAGGTAAATCGACTATCTCTATCCGAGATGATAGGTATTGGTACACCGTGCAGTCGCACAATCTCTCTGATGTAAGTTCTGGTCAGTTTCTCCATCTTGTCTGTTTCTTTGCTTAGTAGGAAGTGTGCATATTTCGTTAACCGGTCGACGATCACCCAGATTGTATTGAGACGACCTGTTGTCTTGGGTAACTTGGTTATGAAATCCATCGTAATCCGCTCCCACTTCCACTTTACCTCTGGTTGTTATAGTAACCACGAGGGCTTTTGGTATTATACCTTTACCTTGGCACAAGGTAGACACTTGTCCACGTAAGTAGCAATTTCCGTTTTCATGTTCGGCCCCCAATACAATTTCTTAAGGTCCAAATACATTTGGTCTGAACCTGTCACACCCCCGAAACAGAACGGTGGAAACGTCCGGAGGCGGGTGAACGTCATTGTACAATATCATAACAATTGAATATAAATGAAACATAGAAAATCCAAACATCATACGTTAAGATATAAACTTACATTGTTTTACATCATGTTTATGTTCTCAAATTACACAAAAGAGACAATAGTAAGTAAGTTCCAAACTACAACAAAATAATCCTGAATCTGCGTCCCATTAACCTACTTACTGATTTCCTGAGAATACAAGTCGTTTGAAAAGAGTCAACATAAAATATCTTGGTGAGTTCATAAGCATTTTTGTATAAAAATTGGTGATAGTTTAGAAATCCAGAAAATCCAATATTTTCATGTCAAAATAGTTGTAAGTCTTGTTCCAAATCAAGTATAATTGCATGTGCGTTTAGTTTATCGTTTTCAAAATCGTATAAAATAGTTTTCTCCAGGAAATCCTATATTTTATGATATACAAAATAGTAGTCTTAAAACCCTAAGACTTGTGTGATAAAAACTTCATTTAAAACGTCCAAAACAATAGTTGTATATAATCGAAAGGTGTAACTTGCGTAAATTTCTAAATAAAACTGTTATATTCAAGTGAGTCATTATATCCATACTAATACCACCGAGTGCCTGTCTTGATGTTTTTCAAGCGTCGATTTCGTTTAAGACATTTGTCACCCTAGACTGGCCTTGTCTAGCTGTAGCGAACAAAGAAGGTGCGGGGTGTCAACCCCGAATAGATCTATACACAAATTCCCACTCTCCCTCCAGGAGACTCTGATTATAACTCTTACAGGACATTAAATGTATGCTAATATATATATATATATATATATATATATACAGTGAAGATGCGTTTGACTAGAATAGTAACCGATATTTACGCAATCAGTTGAAATCCGTTATTTATTTAATAAATAACAATAATTATAGTCATTGACTAGATATTTTGTTTTCGTTTTGTAACAATAGTTGTGCTCATTGACTAGGTGTTCCATTTCGTTTCGTTTATTGAAAATAGTTCACCTTGAATCATATTTATCCAAAAACGACTCCATATTGTCGATGTTGGCAAAAATGACCATTCTTTTTATAAATTATCAAATAAGACACACATTTGTCGAAAAGTGTCAAGACTGATCCAAAAATACGAGAATCCATGTATTCTAAAATGCTATTTTAGACTCATATTTAAGAAAATGTTCAAAATGGCCCTTATTTATCAAATAATTCCATTTTTGGTCCTTAATAAATCGAAGTGTCAATAATTACTCAAAATTTACTCCATATATATATATATATATATATATATATATATATATATATATATATATATATATATATATATATATATGGCCATAAATGGTCCAAGATAACATAAACTTTTCTAGTTTTACCTATTTCATAATTTAATGTCAACAACTTTGTCTAAGTAAAATTTTAGGGTAAATCCTTATAGTTCTTGACATAATAATTTGTGACTTATTTTCCATAACATACTAGTTTTGGTTTCTACACATAAAGTTGTGAACTATGGTTCAAACTCTTGATACTTGTTAAAAATCTCGATTTTTGAACCATTCATATGGAATTTCATAACCTTAAGCACATAAATAATAACATGCATGCATAAACAAGAAAATATACTAAGATTTCACAAGACTTTGACTTGTACCGTCCCCCAAAACAATGAAAACTCAAAAGTACGGGTATGAAGCTCACCTTGGGTAGAAGATACTCTAGTGGGAGAGATGAGGTGAGAAATTAGAGCCTAGAACAGTTGAAGTGTTGGATGAACTGCTTGGGGATTTTTGCTAGCATAAGATTATGAACACATAAATTTATGTGTGAGTAAGAGATTTAAAATAACTAAATGTATGAATCATTTAACTAGGCATAATTTACTTAACAAATTTTAGGATGAGTTGTGAAGAAAAATGGTTCCTGGAACTTGGTTGAATGCTTGGGGGAGTTTACGGAGTTCTCAGAATGTGGAAATGAGTTTTTCATGAAATGGGAATGGGGTTTACACTCCTTCATATGAGATAAGGAATTGATTTGATATTTTCTTGGTTTACTATTGGGTAATGACTATTTCTAGAAGTTAATTCATGAATATCTGGGACTTGCATTGGGAATTAGCCAATTACAGCTAACACTCACTATTAACATATATGAATTGGGGGGTTTACGGCCAAAAGAGGTCCACTAAAGGTGGTTTACGGCCTAAGGGGGTCCATTATGGTGTTTACAGCCCAAAAGTAGAATAGAATGGTGTTCATGATCAAGACTAGGTGACTTAGGGTGGTTTACAGCCAAAGTGACCTCTTGGAAGTTGTTTGCGGCCAACCTTATCCCACAAGAAGTAGTTTACGATGATAGTGCTCCCTAGGGAAACGTTCATGGTCTTAGCGGATTGGAAACATTAACATGTTAGTTTTAAGGCTTTTCTGTTTTTCATTTGACGTAAGTTCAACATCCCATTTAATTTCATAGCTCATGAGAGTCCTAGGGTAGAATAATTCTCAAAAAATTACATTACCATAACATAATAATAGTATAGTTACAATCTTTACATATACCAGACTCCTTTGGCTGGGTTGTTTGGGTCTGAAATTTCTAGTTGTGACATCATTCCCCCGTTAGAGGGAATTTCATCCCGAAATTCTTTAGAGGTCCTTCTTACGAACTAGAAAAAAGGTGAGGGTGTTTTTTCATCATCTAATCCTCGCATTCCCACGTGAATTTTGGTCCGCGCTTGGCATTCCATCTAGCCTTCACAATTGGGATGCGACTTTGTTTTGTGCGCTTAACTTCATTATCCATGATCTCAACAGGCTGCTCGACGAATAGAAGGTTCTCGTTCACTTCAGTCTCATATAGTGGAACTGTTAGGGTTTCATCCGATAGACACTTCTTTAGGTTTGACACATGGAATACGGGGTGTACAATACTAAGTTATGAGGGTAGTTGGAGTTTGTAGGCTACCGGACCGATTCGGACAAGGATCTCGAATGGTCTGATGTTTCAGGGCTTTAGTTTACCTCTCTTTCCAAATCGTATCATCCCTTTCCAAGGGGAGAATTTTAATAGCACCCGATCCCCACCTGGAATTCTAGAGGCTTTCGCCTTTTATCTGCATAGCTCTTTTGTCGGTCCCACGATGCTTGGAGTCGTGATCTGATTTGCATTATCTTTTTCGTTGTTTCTTGAATAATCTGGGGTCCAATGAGTGTCTTGTTGGGCGTTTTCCCTTTTTCCAGCTGGGTGTCTCCCACCCCATCAGTTTGAGGGTGGTAGGCATTGCTCATATCTAGTTGGGTTCCCAAAGATTTTTGAAGCGACTGCCAAAAGCGAGAGGTGAATCTACTATCTCGATTAGAGATATAGATATGGGGACTCCATGAAGTCTCACCACCTCTTTCAAGTATATCCGCATTAGTCTTTCCATCTTGTACATCTCCTTTATTGGTAGGAAATAGGCGGATTTTGTCAATCGGTCAACGATCACCCAAATAGAATCCAGACCGTATGTCGTCTTGGGAAATTTGGTTATAAAATCCATTATTATCCTCTCCCATTTCTACTCGGGTATTTCGGGTTGTTGAGATAGAACCGAGGGCTTTTGATATTCCACTTTAACTTTGGCACATGTGAGACACTTGCCCACATAAGTGGCAATCTCCACTTTCATATTTGGCCACCAATAATGTTGTTTGATAACCAGGTACATCTTATCGAAACCCGGATGGATAGAGTACCATGTTTTGTGAGCCTGATGCATTATCACATCTTGGAATCCACCGAACCTCAGTGTCCAGATCCGGTCCATAAGTGTAACACCCCATTTCTAGTATGTAATTTAAATAAAGTATCTTTCAATTTTTAAGGGGGTACTCGACGAGTCTGTAGCCTGACTCGTCGAGTTGAGACAGGATAATGGCGCAATTGGGGTTGGCTACTCGACGAGTCCATACACTGGGACTCGGCGAGTCCGCCTGTCTGAATGAAGCCCTAATTTCATGGGTTTGTAACCCCAGGAACTCATTAGATCCACCTTTATGCGATCTTGGCCTTGTTCCAAACCCTAAGTACTTAGTATATGTTCATTTTGGGTATTTTTGCCTCATACTCTTGTGCATGCACGTAAAGTTGGAAAATTTACGTGCAAAACCAGTCCTAGAAGCTCAGATCTATGTTTTGGAAGCACTGGAACCGATTAGAATCGACTGTGTAGTAATAGCATGCTTGGGACTCGACGAGTTGTTCGTCTGACTCGACGAGTCACATTCTAGATGTGTTCATATTTTGAAGGAGAACTCGACGAGTTGTTCATGCAACTCAGCGAGTTGGATGAAGTTAGACTTGATGTTTGAATCGAAGAAGAACTCATCGAATCCTTGCCAAACTCGATGAGTAGAAGTGGGTAGAGGACTAGAATGGATGATAAGGACTCGACGAGTTGACGACCCAACTAGGCGAGTCTGGTCATCTGAAAGATGACTTTGACCAGGGTAAAATAGTCATTTTACCCTAAGGGCGTTTATCAATACCTGACCTAGTGTTTTGTGGGATTTGTAGCCAGACAGTTCTGGAGCAGCAGCCAGCCAACATTAGAGTTAGCATGTCAGCAGCCAGCGTTACGAGGTGAGTTTTCCTTCTAGTAGGAATGGGTCTACGGCCACAATGTCGGGCCGTTTACTTAGCAGTAGTTCCGGACTTCGGTCTGATGCAATAGTTCAGTGTGCTTGATGTCTTTGTGATTTAACCATGTCTTTGTGTTATGTGTTCCGAACTTTGGTTCGATACAGTATAAAGTATATGTGTTTATGCCAGTTGATATGTGTATGATATTCTATGTTATGCCCAGTCAGTTCTGGACTTCGGTCCGATGTAGTTAGTTCCAGACTTCGGTCCGATGCAGGGGACAAGGTCCCAGTTAGTTCTAGACTTCGGTCCAATGCAGAGGGCAAGTCCCTGGTTAGCTCTGGACTTCGGTCCGATGTAGTTTCCGGACTTCGGTCCGATGCAATTTCCGGACTCTGGTCCGATGCAGTGGGCTAGGCCCAATAGTTGTTATGTGTTATTGTATGGTATGTGGTAGTTTGTGGGAGCTCACTAAGCTTCGTGCTTACATTTTCTGTTTTGGTTTCAGGTACTTCCGCAAGCAAAAGGAAGAGCTCGGGTTGATGGAATCGCACACACCACAGCTTCAGTTTATCTTGGGAGTTTAATTTGGATGTTAGTATGATTGATACAAATTTGTTTGACACAATACTATGACAATTGAGTTGCTCATTCCATGGTTTTATTATATATGATGTGATTTTTAGTATTATTAACAAAAAAATTTGGGTCGTATTTTTGGTCGTTTCAAGTTGGTGTCAGAGCCTTGGTTTGAGGGATTCGGGCACACTTCCATGTGTGTCTGAACTCAAACTAAGGAAATGGTATAAAATTTTTAAGAGAAAAACCATGTTTACAAAAGGATTTTGAGAAAAGTAAACAATTTTAGAAAAAGTATAAAGAAAATAGTTTTAGAAAAAGCAAAAAGAAATTTTAAAAAAAAAAAAAGAGAAAAGGGTGTGGTGCATGCAATCAGCCGAGCTCAAGTAAGTACTCCCAAATTACCTATACAAGTTTATATTAGGATTATCTGTTTCAGTTTCAGTAGAACAGCATGCTAGAAAAGGACTAAGGATCTAGGGGGATGCCTTATGTTACTTATATATGTGTTTCAACTTTATGAGAATTGCATGCTAGTATTGAGTAAACGGCAGTAGGATAGCCTGTTTAGGTTATGTCTGATATTGTGAGCTTAGCATTGTATGATAGTACAGTTTCTTGTTGTGAGAATAGAGTTGCTGGATTAGTTTCCTGTGTCCAAATGTTGCTTGCTTTGTGCTGTGTGGGACTTCGAGTGATGGGAGTTAGCCATTAGGTGAATACATCACATCACATGTGATCAGGGTTGAATAATCTCAGAGTGTTATATTTCCCCCTACTGCGCAGCTCTTGTTTGAGTCCAACCGTTGTGGGGACGAGTCTCTTACTCGAAGGATTATCCAAGCCTCGTCACATGTGATGGTATTCAGGTGATGACTAATTGGCATTACAAGGAGGCCTTCAGTGACTCAGGACTTGTTTTGGTTGAGTCAGAGATTTCCCTAGGGCAAGCCTAGGATGAGAGTATCAGAGATCAGTAGCAGTAGTGGTGACTTGGTGGAATTGAGGCAGTTCTTGAGGAAAGTACGGATAGATGTCGAAGGTAGTATGGGCCCGTACTACTGAAAGCAGAGGATCTGTACTCGAGTCAATGAAGGCCGAGGCGAGTCCAGGAAACCTATAGTAGTAGCAACCCTAGAGATATATAAGTTTTTATGACGTTTATCATGATGTGTTTTCAGAATGGTGGTTTTACGCCCTAGGCCAGCAGTCGGCAGTTCAGGAGCCGGTGAGGGATCAGGATCAGGCTCGGGGGCCGAGCATCTAGATGAGCAGACCAGAGAGTTCCTCACCACAGAGGTTACTCGTATCATACTTGAGCAGACTCCTGTGATCTTTGGTTCGATCAAGGAGGGCATTTTGGATTTGATGGATGAGAGGCTGTGCACATTCCATGCGGAGGTGGCGACCATGATGGGGTCGCGCACACTCACCTTCAGGGAGTTCAGTGGGGACATAAAAAGTCCCAGTGTCCGAAGTTTAACAGCAGCAACAGGGAAGGTGGTAGCACCTGCCCCTGCAACATTGAGGATTACAGACGGCCGTCAGGGCCGAAGTGAGGCGCCAGTGGCGAAGAGTAGAGCTTTTCAGATGACAGTAGAGGAGGTGCGAGCGACTCCTGATGTGGTGACGGGTATGTATATCCTTTCATCTCTTTATTATTGTTGATTGTTGATTGTTCTTATAGTTATGTGTTTCTATATATAGGGTCGTTCTTAGTGAACGACATATCAGCTACAATTTTATTTGATTCGGGGCCTACCCGATCGTTTGTTTCGCTTGCGCTTAGCAAGAGGTTTAGCAGAGCTCTGAGGGAGATGGATTGTCCACTTGAGGTTGAGATAGCTGGTGACAGGACCTTCAGGGTCGCGAGAGTGCATAAGGGGTGTTCGCTTCAGTTATTCGATGAGCAGTTTTCAGTAGACCTGGTTCCAATTCCCCTGCGAGGGAATAAGGTTATAGTGGGTATGGATTGGCTAAGACCGAATGGGATGGTGATTGATTGTGAGCTACAGCTAGTGAGGGCCCGCACCCCAAGTGGGGGAGAGTTAATGATTCAGGGCGAGAGGCCATAGTACAGACCGATTCTTTGCTCAGCAGCGAGAGCGAGGTGCTACTTTCAGCAGGGTTTTGCAGGGTTCGTCGCCTACGTTCTAGATGCCCGGGAGAAGTGCAAGGAGACTTTCTATGATGTACCGGTAGTGCAAGACTACCCGGACGTATTCCGGGAGGATTTTCCTGGGATACCTCCGGAGAGACAGGTTGAGTTCAGGATTGACCTAGTCCCTGGTGCGACTCCGATAGCCAAGGTACCATATCGGTTGGCTCCTCCAGAGATGCAGGAGTTGTCTACACAACTGCAGGAGCTGCTAGACAAAGGTTTCATTAGACCGAGTAGTTCACCATGGGGAGCCCCGATCATGTTTGTGAAGAAGAAGGATGGTCACACCGTATATGCATAGATTACCGGGAATTGAACAAGGTAACAGTGAAGAACCGTTACCCACTCCCGAGAATAGACGATTTGTTTGATCAGCTTTAGGGAGCATCTTGGTTTTCCAAGATTGATCTATGCTCCGGTTATCATCAGATGCGGTTGAAGGGTGAGGATGTTCAGAAGACAGCTTTTAGGACCCATTATGGTCATTATTAGTTTGTGGTGATGCCTTTTGGGCTCACTAACACTCCAGCTGCATTCATGGATCACATGAAACGCGTATGCAGATCGATGTTGGATCGGTCTATGATAGTATTCATTGATGACATCTTGATTTACTCCAAGACTCAGGAGCAACATGAGGATCACCTGAGAGAGGTGATAGAGACACTGAGGAGGGAGAGACTTTTTGCGAAGTTCTCCTAGTGTGAGTTTTGGTTGCACGAGGTGCAGTTCCTTGGTTACCTCATTAACCAGAAGGGTATTCTAGTAGATCCGGCCAAGATCGAGGCTGTGATGCAGTGGGAGGTCCCGAGGTCTCCATCAGAGATTCGGAGCCTCCTAGGTTTTGCAGGGTATTACAGAAGATTCATCCAGGAGTTCTCCAAGATAGTAGTTCCACTCACCCGACTAAATAGGAAGTCGGTGGTGTTTCGCTGGAGGCCTGAGCAGCAAACAACATTCGAGACCCTCTGACAACGATTGAGTGAGGCACCGATTCTCACCCTGCCACAGGGATTGGATGACTTTGTAATCTATTGTGATGCTTCGATCACACGGATGGGAGCAATGTTGATGCAGTGGGGGCATGTGATAGCTTATGCCTCTAGATAGTTGAAGCCTCACGAGGCTAACTATCCGACACACGATTTAGAGCTGGGGGCAGTGGTGTTTGCCCTCAAGACTTGGAGACATTACCTCTATGGGGTCCGCTGTACCATTTTCACGGATCACAAGAGTCTGAGGTACCTCATGCACCAACTAAACTTGAATATGAGACAGCGTCGAAGGTTAGATGTGGTAAAGGACTACGATTGTGAGATCCTTTATCATCTGGGCAAGGCCAATGTTGTGGCCGACACCCTGAGCCGCAAGGAGATGGCGGCACCGATTAGAGATATATGTATGAGGATGACAATGATTACTCTATTGCTGGAGCAGATTAGAGAGGCTCGGGTCGAGGGCCTGAATGAAGAGAGGCAGAATTGAGAGGATTGTGGGCCGAGTAGCTTCTTCCGACTATGACAGTCAAGGATTGTTGACCCCTCATGGGAGAGTTTGGATGCCGTATTGGGGAGTAGTACGACAGGTGTTGATGGATGAGGCCCACAAGTCTCGGTTCTCTATCCATCCAGGGGATACGCAGATGTATAGAGATCTTCGACCCGATTATTGGTGGCCCTGCATGAAGCTAGATGTCGCATGGTACGTAGAGAGGTGCCTGACCTGTAGGAAGGTCAAGTCAGAGCACCAGAGACCCCATGGCAAGATGCAACCATTAGACATTCCTGTGTGGAAATAGGAGGATATCACCATGGATTTCATGACTAAGCTTCCTAGGACCGCACGGGGAGTTAATTCGATTTGGGTCATAGTGGATCGGCTGACCAAGAGCGCGTATTTCATACTGATCTAGGAGAATATATCGGCCGACAAGCTAGCGGATATTTACGTGTGCGAGGTAGTAGCACGGCATGGAGTGTCTGTATCAGTGGTATCAGATCGAGATGTCCGATTTACTTCCAAGTTCTGGAAGCGGTTTCATGACAAGATGGGGAGTCATCTTCATTTTAGCACCGCCTTCCACCCTCAGACGGACGGGCAGAGCGAGAGGACGATTCAGACTCTCGAGGACATGCTTCGGTCATGTGTCCTAGACTTCGATGGTAGTTGGGATACGTATCTTCCACTAGCAGAATTTTCGTATAACAACAGTTACAACACTAGTATTGACCGTCCTCCTTTCGAGATGCTCTATGGGAGGAAGTGTAGGACCCCGATTTGTTGGGGAGTGGTCAGTCAGCGAGTCATCGGGAGCACCGAGGCGGTGCTCAAGACCACAGAGTTGATCCAACAGGTTCGTAACAGACTGCAGACTGCGTAGAGTCGGCAAAAGAGTTACTCCGACAGGAGACGTTCGGACTTGGAGTTTTAGGTGGGCGATATGGTCCTCCTGAAGGTATCACCCTGGAAGGGTGTTATCAGGTTTCGGAAGAGGGGCAAGCTGGGCCCCAGGTTTATTGGTCCTTTTAGAGTTTTGGACCGGGTGGGTGGGATTGCTTCTCGGTTGGATCTTCTAGCAGAGCTTAGCCAGATGCACAACACTTTCCATGTTTCTCAACTGAGGAAGTGTTTGGTGGACGAGTCAGCGGTTGTACCCTTAGAGGATATTCAGGTTGATAACATCCTGAATTAAATCGAGAGACCAATTGCGATTTAAGATCGGAAGACGAAGACCTTGAGCAACAAGGTGGTTCAGTTGGTCAAGGTGCAGTGGCAACACCAAAAGGGTTCAGAGTGGACGTGGGAGATCGAGGGGGAGATGAGGGAGCATTATCCAGAATTATTTTCAGATTCAGCAGTAGCAGACTTCGAGGACGAAGTCTAAGATAAGTGGGGGAGAGTTGTAACGCCCCATTTCTGGTATGTAATTTAAGTAAAGTATCTTTCAATTTTTAAGGGGGTACTCGACTAGTCTGTAGCCTGACTCGTCGAGTTGAGACAGGGTAATCTCGCAATTGGGGTTGGCTACTCGATGAGTCCATACGCTGGGACTCGGCGAGTCCGCCTGTCTGAATGAAGCCCTAATTTCAAGGGTTTGTACCCTATTTAAATCTCATTATAGCCACCCACCCTAGCCTCCAGCACCTTTAAAGCATTTCCCCTGTAAACCCTAGCCCCATTGTTGAGTTTGAGTGTGATTGTGTTACCTTGGAAGCTTTGGAAGAGAAGGAAGGAGAGAAGGTTCATAGAAGAGAAAGGAGATCCAGGAGTTAGCTTCCATCTGTTTCTTATTCAGGTAATGAAGTTATGACCTTGTGTATTCCTCCATTTAAAACCCCTTTTATGCTTTTCATGTCTTCTTTGGAACCTTTTATGATTCAAAACTTGAGATATGGACTCTCTTTTGGATGGAAACCTTAGATCTGGACGTTATTGAACCCCAGGAACTCATTAGGACCACCTTTATGCAATCATGGCCTTGTTCCAAACCCCAAGTGATTAGTATTTGTTTGTTTTGGGTATTTTTGCCTCATACTCTTGTGCATGCACGTAAAGTTGGAAACTTTATGTGCAAAACTAGTCCTAGAAATTCATATCTATGTTTTGGAAGCACGGTAACCGATTAGAATCGACTGTGTAGTAATAGCATGCTTGGGACTCGACAAGTTGTTCTTTAACTCAGCGAGTTGTTCTTCAGACTCGACAAGTTGTTCATCTGACTCGGCGAGTCACAGTCTGGACATGTTCACATGTTGAAGGAGAACTCGACGAATTGTTCATTCAACTCGGCGAGTTGGATAAAGTTATACTTGATGTTTGCATCGAAGAAGAACTCGTCGAGTCTTTGCCAAACTCGACGAGTAGAAGCGGGTAGAGGACTTGAATGGATGATAGGGACTCGGCGAGTTGAAGACCAAACTCGGCGAGTCCGATCAACTGAAAGATGACTTTGACCCAGGGTAAAAAAGTCATTTTACCCTAAGGGCGTTTATCAGTACCTGACCTAGTGTTTTGTGGGATTTGTAGCCGGACAGTTCTGGAGTAGCAGCCAGCCAAGGTTAGAGTTAGCATCTTAGCAGCCAGCGTTACCAGATGAGTTTTCCTTCTAGTAGGAACGGGTCTACGGCCACAATTCCAGCCCGTTTAGTTAGCAGTAGTTCTGGACTTGGGTCTAATGCAGTAGTTCATTGTGCTTGATGTCTTTGTGATTCAAGCATGTCTTTGTGTAATGTGATACGGACTTTGGTCCGATGCAGTATGCAATATATGTGTTTATGCTAGTTGATATGTCTATGCTACGCTATGTTATGCCCAGTCAGTTCCGAACTTCGATCTGATGCAGTTAGTTCCGGACTTCGGTCCGATGCAGTTTCCAGACTTCGGTTCGATGCATTTTCCGGACTCCGGTCCGATGCAGTGGGCTAGGCCCAATAGTTTTTATGTGTTATTGTATGGTATCTGATAGTTTGGGGGAGCTCACTAAGCTTCATGATTACAGTTTCAGTTTTGGTTTCAGGTAATTCTGCAAGCAAAGGGAAGAGCTCGGGTTGATGGCATCGCACACACCACAACTTCAGTTTATCCTGGGAGTTTATTTTGGATGTTACTATGATTGATACAGATATGTTTGACACATTACTATGCCAATTGAGTTTCTTATTCCGTGGTTTTATTATATATGATTTGATTTTTAGTATGATTAAAACAAAAAATTGTGGGTCGTATTTTGGGTCATTTCAATAAGATAATAGGCTCCGTCTTCTTTGACCATCAGATTCTTTTCCATTTTGTGTAATGTCTCATTGGCGACATTTTCTGGTTTCAAGGCTTCTTGCTGAGCCTCCTTGATTTGTGAGGATAGATGGGAATGGATGGTTATTGTCAGTGTCTTTACTTTGTGACTCGAGTACTCCTTTCAACTTAAGGCACCGGCTACCACGTTAGCCTTTCCTGGGTGGTACTTGATTTCACATTCATAGTCGTTTAGTAGTTCGACCCATCTCCGTTGTCTCATGTTCAATTCCTTTTGATTCATAATGTGCTGGAGGCTCTTCTCATCTGTGAAAGTTGTGCACTTTGTACCATATAGGTAGTGCCTCAAAATCTTTAGGGCGAAGACCACAACTCCCAGCTCGAGATCGTGGGTGGTATAGTTTACTTCATGGGTATTTAATTGTGTAGATGCGTAACCTATCACTTTTCCGCGCTGCATGAGCACCCAACCTAACCCTTGATTAGAAGCATCGCAATATACTACGAAGTCTTCCGTTCCCTCTGGCAAGGATAGCACTGGAGCACTGCAGAGGGCTTGTTTCAGGATTTGGAAAATAGCTTCTTGGTTATCATTCCAATGGAAAAGTACACCTTTGTGGGTGAGAGTGGTGAGAGGTTTGGCAATTTTGGGAAAATTATGGATGAACCTTCGGTAATAACCAACAACGCCTAAAAATTGTTGGATTTAGATTAGGGTTCTTGGGGTTGCCCATCCCTCAATAGATTTGAACTTGGGAGGGTCCACATGTATTCCCTCTTCATTAACTACATGTCCCAAGAATTCTACCCTATGAATCCAGAACTCGCATTTGGAGAATTTTGCATAAAGCTTATCCGCTCTCAAAGTTCCCAAAATATGTCGTAAATGTTGGTTGTGCTCTTCCTCACTCTTAGAGTAAATGAGTATATCATCGATGAAAACAATCACGAAGTTCTTGAGAAAGGGCCGACAGACTCGGTTCATTAGGTCCATAAAGGTTGCGGGTGCATTTGTGAGACTAAAAGGCATGACTATGAATTCGAAATGCCCATAATGAGTTTGGAAAGCAATCTTTGGGATATCCGAAGTATTTGGGATATCCTCTTCTCGGCACCTTAGTTGGTGGTATCCGAACCTCAGATCTATCTTGGGGAAGTAGTTTACTCCTTGGAGTTGGTCGAATAGATCATTGATTCGAGGGAGTGGGTATCGATTCTTGATAGTAAGCTTATTTAACTCCCAATAATCAATGCACATCCTAAAAGATCTGTCTGTCTTTTTGACAAACAGGACCGGGGCTCCCCAGGGTGAAAATCGGCCTGATGAATCCTTTGTCGAGAAGTTCACTTAGTTGGCTACATAAGTCTTGCATCTCGGCAGGAGCTAACTTGTAAGGTGATTTGGCGATTGGAGTGGCTCCAGGTACAAGATCGATTTGGAACTCGACCTGACGCTCGAGGGGTATTCCTGGAAAATCCTCAGGAAATATGTCAGAAATGTCACATACTTCTTGAATATCGTTAATGTTTTTCTCATCCTTTGTTTTACCCATAACATGTGCAACAAATGCATGATTCTTTTTTATGCAAGCACTTTTGTGCTTGGATGCAAGAAATGAGTCGGAGGTTTGTGTCAAGTTTATCGCCATAAACTATTAGGGTTTCGTTGTTGGGGATATGAAGGCGAACAACCTTCTCGTGACACATAATTTCAGCATGGTGGGGCCTTAACCAATCCATGCCAACAATCACATCAAAGCTCCTAATATTAACAGGCATCAAATCAAATGGGAATGAGTGATTATTTAATGCTAATGTACACCCTACATAGACATCGTTGGTTGATTTTGTTTTACCATTGGCCATTTCGACCGTAAAAGTTTTGTTCAATTTGTGGGGATTTTGATGGAGTAAGTGTTTGAATTCGTGACTTACGAAGCTCCGTTCATCACTACAATCATATAAAATGCACGCATAAGAGTTGTTGAGGTGAAATGTACCAGTCACTACAGTTGGATCTTGCACTACCTCTCCTTTTCCCATGGCTAGGACTCTTCATGTGTTCGGATTGTTGTTCTTGGGGAAGTTGCGTTTAAAATGCGTGGTTTCTCCGCACCCATAACATGCACAGCTGGCTTTGGCGTTTTTGTTATTGGGCTACTTTTTTGTTGTGGGGGCATCCTGCAATATCGGACAGTGTGTCCTTTTCGATTGTAGTTGGTGCATTGGAAGTCCTTGCATGCCCAAAAGTGGTGCTAATTACACTTGTCACATTTGGGATTAGAATCTGTGTATGACTTGGCAGGCGCTGTTGTGGTTAAGCTGGGGCGGTAACAGAATGGACTGCTACTGTTTGTGGTTTCTGTCCCCTTTTTCGTTTATTCTCCCAATTATTTTTGGTATATCCTTCTTGTTTGTTTTCCCCCTCAGACACTTTGGTACGTTTCTTGTTGTTGTGATCATAACGCTTCTTGGCTAGGAGTTTTGCACTATCAAAGGTCTCGGGTTTCGAGGCAACCACATTTCCTTGGATGGGAGGCGTTAATCCCCAAACGAATCGCTTGATCTTCTTTCCCTTAGACGTAATCATACCAGGACAGAAAAGTGCTAATTCACTAAATCTCGAGATGTACGTGTCAATGTCCGAGTTTTGAACAGTAAGGTTCCACAGTTCTTGCTTGAGTTTCTGTACTTCCCCAAGGGGATAGTACTCGACAATTATTATCTCTTTGAGTTCTTCCCAAGACATAGTGTTTGCCACAGTGAGTGTTATAGCCTCAATGTGACCATTCCACCATGACAACGCCTGGTCGATGAACATGCAGGCTACAAATTTCACTTTACTCCCTTCCGGACATTCGCATATTTCAATTACCGACTTAACCTTTTTGATCCATCGTTTCAAAGCGATGGCTCCTCCACCCCTGTTGGAAGTGTGGGGTCTTCCATTGGAAAAGTCCTTGTAGGTATAGGCCTTTACAGGCCCTTGGTTCATCCCTTGGTGAGAGCTTCCTGTCCCTTGGCCATTCCCACCGTTATTATTCCCAGTTTGAATGTGGGCTAGAGCTGTTGTCACTGCAGCTGAAACTGCTGCTTGGAATGCGGCATAATTCATATACGACGAAGGCAGTGGCGGTGGTGTTGTGTTTTTATTCTTGTGAATCGGTCTCCTAGGCATCTTTCTGTCATGGAACAGAAGGACGATGAGTATATAATGACTTCAGGTATCGGTGATTGTTTAGAGATCGTGGTGGTTTGCTTACATGCCATTCACCAATAATAGAAAACATAGCATATATGTATCAATTAAAACACAAAACTGTTTCATTAACAACAATTTCTTAGTACACGCATGAAAATTTTGCCTTCGAAAGGCATTCGATACATAGAGGAAAGGAAATCTGCTAGCACATAGATTCTACGAGGAGTTCAGTTACTTAGATTTTAGAGTTAATCCTACATTCATATGCAAAAGAGAGAATTTTGTGGATAACGACAGCAAGTAGAGCGGGTTCTACTTATGGTGAAGGGCATCTGATGGTGTGGCTTATGAAGAGGATGCACCTTGAGTTTCAGCTACTCGGCGCTTAACGATACGCACTCTCTCCTCAAGAGCAGCGTGTTGCAACTGATATTCTCTTACCTCTGCTCGTGCAGCGGTAAGGTCTTGAATCAGACGCTCCATTGGGACATACCTCTGTTCAAGGTCGTGGATGCGAGCATTCGCTTGTTCCAAGGCACCTCTCATTTGGAACATCTGGTCTACAATCACTTGAGCCTGATCGTCAATATCTCTGATTCTTCGAACCACTACCGGAAGAGCGCGGTCAGCAGGTCCTCGTTGACGAAGATTGTAAAATATTTGCTCCATCCCATAAGGAGGTGGTAGTTGTTGATGCCTTCTCCATCTTTCAATGTCATGAGCCCATGGGGGTATAAGACCATTGGGGCCTAGACGATGTGGAGGTACCCTTTTGACCTAAGGATGGTTAATGACTTTGGACTTGGCGTCCGACACATCATCCTCTTCTTCTTCTTCTTCCTCCTCATTGATATCATCTTCCTCAAGTTCTTCCATGGTTTCTTCCTCTGGGTCTTCTTCGATCCACCCTCCATTTCGCTGATTAGGGATATATGGATCTCGTGAAAAATGAATCCTACCATGTCATATGTACGAGAGTAGGGCCGTAAGAAGAGTGTAGAATATTTTCGAAGCAACAAAATACTGCATTAGTATTTTTAACTATTTAGGTTTGGTTCTTAAAACTTTTGGATAAGGAGTTGAGAAGTTTTAGACTTGTTGCAACTCAACTACCACTCCCAAACACATGTTGGTCATATCTCAAATAAATATAGTTGATCAGACTATATTTATCCCATATATGATTACATAACTATCCAAGTTTGACTGTAGTGTTCAACATTTGAGTTCTTTTGTTTTGTTTTCGTTATGATACAGTTATAGCAAGTATGTATACTTTTAGTCAGAGTGTTTTAGATCCATTGGATTTGTAGTTGTATATCTTGTATGGCTAGATATACTAGTTCACTATAAACAATGCTCTAATACCAATCTGTCACACCCCCGAACTAGAATGACGGAAACGTTCGGAGGCGGGTGAACGCCGTTGTACAGTATCATAACTATTGAATATAAATGAAACATAGAAAATCCAAACATCATACATTAAGATATAAAATTACATTGTTTTACATCATGTTTATGTTCTCAAATTACACAAAAGAGACAATAGTAAGTAAGTTCTAAACTACAACAAAATAATCCCGAATCCTTGTCCCATTAACATGCTTACTGATTTCCTGAGAATACAAGTCGTTTGAAAAGCGTCAACATAAAATATATTCGTGAGTTCATAAGCATTTTTGTATAAAAATGGTGATAGTTTAGAAATCTAGAAAATCCAATATTTTCTTGTCAAAATAGTTGTAAGTCTTGTTCCAAATCATGTATAGTTGCATGTGTGTTTAGTTGATCGTTTTCGAAATCATATAAAATTGTTTTCTCTAGAAAATCCTATATTTTATGATATACAAAATAGTAGTCTTAAAACCCTAAGACTCGTGTGATAAAAACTTCGTTTCAAGCGTCCAAATAATAGTTGTTTATAATCGAAAGGTGTAACTTCGTAAATTTCTAAATAAAACCGTTATATTCTAAGTGAGTCATTATAACCATACTAATACGACAGAGTGTCTGTCTTGACATTCTTCAGGTGTCGGTTTCGTTTAAGACATTTGTCACCCTAGACTGGCCAGTCTACCTGTAGCAAACAACGAAGGTGCGGGGTGTCAACCCCGTATAGATCTATACACAAATTCCCGCTCTCCCTCCAGAAGACTCTGGTTATAACTCCTACAAGACTTTAAATGTACGATAATATATAGGTACAGTGAAGATGCATCTGACTAGAATACTAACCGATATTTATGCAATCAGTTGAAATCCATTATTTATTTAATAAATAACAATAATTGTACTCGTTGACTACACATTTCGTTTTTGTTTTGTAACAATAGTTGTGCTCGTTGAATAGGTGTTTGTTTCGTTTATTGAAAATAGGTCAGATTGAATCATATTTATCCAAAAATGACTCCATATTGTCGATGTTGGCAAAAATGTGCTTGTTTTTTTTTTTAAATTATCAAATAAGACCCACATTTGTCGAAAAGTGTCAAGAGTGATCCAAAAATACAAGAATTGTTGAAAATGGCCAATTTTTTCTAAAATGCTCATTTTAGAATCATATTTAAGAAAATATTCAAAATGGCCCTTATTTATCAAATAATTCCATTTTTGGTCCTTAGCAAATCAAGGTGTCAATAATTACTCAAAATTTATTTCAAGTTCCAAAAATGACTTTTATATATATATATATATATATATATATATATATATATATATATATATATATATATGTGGCCGAAAATGCTCCATGATAACATAAACTTTTCTTGTTTTACCTATTTCATAATTTTATGTCAACAACTTTGTCTAAGTAAAATTTTGGGGTAAATCCTTATAGTTCTTGACATAAAATTTTGTGACTTATTTTCCATAACATAATAGGTTTTGTTTCTACACATAAATTTGTGAACGATGGTTCAAAGTCTTGAGACTTGTTAAAAATCTCGAGTTTTTGAACCATTCATATGGAATTTCATAACCTTAAGCACATAAATCATAGCATGCATGCATAAACAAGCGAATATACTAAGATTTCACAAGACTTTGACTTGTATCCTCCCCCAAAACAATGAAAACTCAAAAATAGGGGTATGAAGTTCACCTTGGGTAGAAGATAGTGAAGTGGGAGAGATGAGGTGAGAAATTGGAGCCTAGAACACTTGAAGTGTTGGATTAACTTCGTGGGGATTTTCGCTAGCATAAGATTATGAACACATAAATTTATGTGTGAGTAAGAGATTTAAAATAACTAAATGTATGAATCATTTAACTAGGCCTAATTTACTTACCAAATTTTAGGAAGAGTTGTGAAGAAAAATGGTTCCTGGAACTTGGTTGAATGCTTGGGGGAGTTTACGGAGTTCTCAGAATGTGGAAATGAGTTTTGGTGAAATGGGAATGGGGTTTACGCTCCTTCATATGTTATAAGGAATTGATTTGATATTTGCTTGGTTTACTGTTGGGTAATGACTATTACTAGAAGTTAATTCATGAATATCTGGTACCTGCATTAGGAATTAGCCAATTACAGCTAACACTCACCATAAAGATATTTGAATTGGGGGGTTTACGGCCAAAAGAGGTCCACCAAATGTGGTTTACGGCCTAAGGGGGTCCATTATGGTGTTTACGTCCTAAAAGTGGCCTATAATGGTGTTCATGATCAGGATTAGGTGACTTAGGGTGGTTTATGGCCAAAGTGGCCTCTTGGAAGTTGTTACGGCCAACCGTATCCCACAAGAAGTAGTTTACGACCATAGTTCTCCCTAGGGAAGTGTTCATGGTCTTATCGGATTGGAAACTTTAACATGTTAGTTTTATTGTTTGTGTGTTTTATATTTGACATAAGTTCAACATGCCATTTAATTTCATAGCTCATGAGAGTCCTAGGGTAGCATAATTCTCAAAAAATTACATTACCATAACATAATAATAGTATAGTTACAATATTTAAATATACCGAACTCCTGTAGCTGGGTTGTTTGGGTCTGAAATTTCTAGTTGTGACAGAACCTGGATGAACAGAGTATCGAGTCTTGTGTGTTTCATTTATGACAACTTCTCTGAATCCACCAGACTTCGGTGTCCAGATCCGATTCTTGAAATAATGAACTTCATCACCCTTGATTTCTAAGATTTTATCAATACCTCTCAGGGCTTCACCTGTCACGTTCTCTGGTTTCAATGCCTCTATCTAAGGTTCTTTGATCCGTGTTGACAAGTGAGAATGGATAGTCATGGATAGTGCTTTTATCCTCTGTCCTGAGTACTCCTTTCGACTAAGGGCATCTGCTACTACATTGGCCTTGCCGGGATGATTACAAATTTCGCATTCATAGTCATTGAGTAGTTCTACCCATCGTCGTTGTCTCATATTAAGCTCTTTCGGGTCAAATATATGTTGAAGACTTTTATGGTTTGTGAAGATGGTGCACTTTGTACCATAAAGGTAGTGCCTCCAAATCATTAGAGCAAACACTACTGCTCCAGGTTATGAGTAGTGTAGTTGACCTCGTGTGGTTTTAGTTGTCGTGAGGTATAGTCAATAACCTTTCCTCACTACATCAGCACACAACCCAACCCTTGATTGGATGCATCGCAGTATACTACGAAATCTTCTATCCTTTCTAGGAGAGACAAGATAGGTGCGCTGCACAGGGCTTGCTTCAGAGTTTGGAATGCAGTGTCTTGTTTCTTTCCCCACCTGAAAGTTACACCCTTATGAGTTAGGGTAGTAAGTGGTTTTGTGATCCTTGAGAACTTCTGTATGAATCTGTGGTAATAGCCAAAAAGACCTAAAAATTGGCGGATTTGTATTGGCGTTGTTGGTGCTGACCAGTTCTTGATTGCTTTTATTTTATAGGGGCCCACGTGTATTCCTTCTTCGCTGACCACATGACCTAAGAAATCTACTTTGCAAATCCAAAAATCGCACTTTGAGAACTTCTCATAAAGCTTTTCCGCTCGTAATGTTTCCAAAACCTGATGAAGGTGTTGACTATGTTCCTCCTTACTTCGTGAGTATATGAGTATATCATCTATTAATACAATCATGAATTTTTCTAGGAAAGAACGGCATACCCGGTTCATTAAGTCTATGAACACTACGGGTGCATTGGTTAGCCCGAAGGGCATCATTACAAATTCGTAGTGACCATATGAGTTTGAAATACCGTTTTAGGAAATATCACTTTCCTGGAATCGTAATTGGTGGTATCCGGATATCAGGTCGATCTTTGAAAAGTAGTTTGCTCCTTGGAGTTGATCAAACAAGTCGTCTATTCTTGGTAGAAGATATCTATTTTTAATGGTAAGTTTGTTCAGTTTGCGGTAGTCGATGCACATTCGAAACGATCCATCCTTCTTCTTTACGAACATGACCGATGCTCCCCAAGGTGTGAAGCTCAGTCTGATGATTCATTTGATGAGTAGTTTGTTTAATTGGCTGGATAATTTTTGCATCGCTGCTAGGGCTAGACGATACGCTGATTTCGCTACTGGGGTAGCTCCAAGAATAAGGTCGATTTGAAATTTGACCTGTCATGTAGGTGGTACACCTAGAAGATCTTCAAGAAATATGTCAGGAAAATTACAGACTTCAAGAATGCTCCTGAGGTGTTTCACTTTTTGTATTTCAACCACGACATGTGCCAAGAAGACATGATATTCCTTGCGTAGATATTTTTGAGCTTTAACGCAAGAGATGATGTGAAGGCTTGTATTAGGTTTATTGCCATAAATGATGAGGGTTTTGTCATTTAGTAGATTAAGGCGAATAACATTTTCATAGCATAGAATATCAGCACGATGGGGACATAGCCAATCCATGCAGATGATAACGTCGAAACTTTTTATTGAGACTGGCATAAGGTTAATTTGAAAAGAATGGTTGTTTAGTGTGAGGATATAGTCTATGTATATTTCATTAGCGTTTTCCATCTTTCCGTTTGCCATTTCGACGGTGAGCATTTCGTTTAATGATTTTGGTGTTTGTTTGAGTAAATATTTAAACTTGTGGCTCACGAGACTCCTCTCCGCACCACTATCAAACAGTATGCATGCATAAGAGTCATTGAGGAGAAACGTACCCGTAACCACAATTGGATCTGTTATTGTCTCTTCCTGTCCCATTTTTAGTACTCTTCCCACTCCCTCAATATTCCTTGTTTTCGTGCAATCCCTCTTAATGTTCCCTATTTCTCCGCATCCGTAGCAAGAGCAACCCCCTCCGGTATTCGTGGTTGGGGCGTCCTGTTGAGTTGGCTCCTTGCAGAAGCGGACGATGTGTCTTTTCTTGTTGCACTTTGTGCAATACATTTCCTGACAGGCACCAACATAGTGGTAGTTACACTTATTGCATTTCAGTAGATTTCCAACATATTGTTTTGTTGATGCTGGGGCGGTCGGGACAGTGACAGTGTGAGCTGCCACTATTTGTTGTCTTCTGGGGGTTTCCTCTGTTGTTTTGCTCTTCCTCTTGTTCCAGGGTCTTTTTTTGTTATCACTTCCCTTTGTTTGTTCAGGAACGGCTGTGATTATGTCCTGGCGGACTCTGTGATCAATGAGTCGATGTGCCAAGCGTTTTGCGCTATCGAAGGTAGTAGGGTTGGAAGCTATTACGTGCCCTTGGATCTAGGGTGACAGTCCCCATATGTATTTTTCCACCTTCTTCGCTTCCGTGGTGACCATCCCGGGACACAATATGGCTAGATCACCATATCTGGCCGTGTAGGTGGCGAGGTCAGATCCATTCATTTTAAGGTTCCACAACTCATGTTCCAAGTTTTGCACTTCGCCCCTTGGGAAATACTCTTCTAGCATTAAGATCTTCAGGTCTTCCTAGCTCATGCAATTAGCCATTGGGGGGTTAATACCTTGACATGACCCTTCCACGAAGTAAGAGCTCTATCAAAGAAAGTGCCAACTGCATATTTAACTTTACTTGTTTCCGGACACGCACATATTTCGAAAACCAATTTAGTTTTCTTAAACCATTGCATTAGTGCGATTATGCCTCCACTTTCGTCGGTGAAGTCTTTGTATGAACACTCGCTTGGGTGTTCGTGATATTCTCCATGGTTCGAGTGGTTAGCACCACTGCCTGCCCCACTGGTGCCACTTGCATTTATCTGAGTTATGGCGGCTGCTACGACAACAGTTACCGCAGCTTCGAACATAGTGGGATCATATTGTGGAGGTGGTGGAGTGTTATTGAAACGTATGGGACTTCTTCTTGGTGGCATCTGTCACACCCCCAAACTAGAATGGCGGAAACATTCGGGGGTGGATGACTTCACGTAGTACCATAACATTTGAATATCGTAAAGAAAGTAACACAACCATCATATATATAATAAAAACGTACATTGTTGCGTTATACATGTTACCAAAAGAATATTACAATAAGATGGTTTAAAATGTTTAATAATAAATGCCATAGCGTTCCTTCTTCAAAAAGCTGGTAGTTACCTGTATTACGGATTCCCTGAGAAATACAAGTGGTTTCGAAAAAGTGTCAACAATAAAGTTGGTGAGTTCATAAGTGTT
This sequence comes from Lactuca saligna, assembly GCF_052625555.1. Taxonomy (NCBI): domain Eukaryota; kingdom Viridiplantae; phylum Streptophyta; class Magnoliopsida; order Asterales; family Asteraceae; genus Lactuca; species Lactuca saligna. The sequence goes on along the minus strand of NC_136418.1, from coordinate 50,445,679 downwards.
TTTGTATTGAAAAGTATGTCATTTTGGAAGAAAGTAGATGAATGTAGTTTCCAAAAAATCCAATATTTTCCACATATAGTTTGAAAAGTTGCCAAAGTTGGAGGGCGTTAGTATCTTTCGTAATTAAATGATAAAGATAAATCTTGTGCTCAAAATAAAGTAAATACTGAATGAATTTATAAGTCTCGTAAATCAAGTTTGTTTTTATACTTTCATGTGAGTTTTATAACCATACTATTGACACAGAATGCCTGTAACAACATTCTTCAGGTGTTGTAGTGTTATGACATTTGTCACCCCAGACCTGCCGGTCTAGCTGTAGCTAACAGTTTAGGTGCGAGGTTGTCAATCCCGTATAGATCAATACACTAGTATCACGCTCTCCCTCCAAGAGATTATGGTTTATAATACAGGACTTGAAATGCATACTAGAAAGTACGTTGAAGTTGAATATCTCACATCACTTAGTATAAACAGATTCACGATAAGAAAGTCTTTGTTTTACTTTAGGTGAAAGTATTTCGTTTCTCAAGATGTATACGTAAGAATGTATCAATAACTCGCAAACTATACACATTATAGTTTTTCGTAAAGTATGTTCCATTTGGTGAAAATAACTTGGTAAAATACTAAACTTTATACGTAAAGCAAGATGTTGGTATTGAATAATAATAAGATAGATGTTGTATTTATATTTATATAAAACGATACGTTTTCTAGTATTGTACTTGTATTTCCCCCCCCCCCTAAAACATGAAAAGTAGGGGTATGAACTCACTTGTTTGGTTTGGAGAGAGTGGGACTAGAGTCGAGCAGAACTTCAACTGCGGAAGGTTGTGTGTTCGAGCTTCTCGGGGATCTCGGTAGCGTAAAACCTTCGTCGGGGGCTCGGGTGTGGAACCGGGGTTGTCGGGATGGTCTCTGGTACATAAGAGAGTGTGAGAGTGAGTGAAGTTTTGAGAGAGGTGTGGTAAAATCCGGAGCTTATGCCTTCTATTTATAGAGTTGAGGGTGCTAGTATGCTGGGCGTACCACCGGAGTACGCTGGGCGTACGCGTTATGCTGGGCGTACTTCGGTTACGCTGGGCGTAACCTAGTGTCACGGCTTACGACTTGGGTCTAGCTAGACATAGAGCTTGCAGCCGATGGGACTCGAACCTGCCCCTGAGTACGCTGGGCGTACTCTAGAATTACGTTGGGCGTAATCCCAACTTCAATCTTCTAAATTCCGTAACTTTTGCGTACGGGCTCCGTTTTTCGCGTTATTTATATCCACGCGTAGGTGAGACTATGCTCTACAACTTTCCTTTAGACTCCGTCGGCTAGTTTTGAATTTATTTTTAATACTATGTTTTTCATAGGCCGGGACTGCTAAAGCCCGTTAAAATTTCATAGTTTCTTTATCCGACGTCTGTTTTCATTTGTCTTTTTATCATCTTACTCCTGATGTGGAGACCTTCAACTCTCGTTTAGGTTACGTTAGTTAATATTGTTCGATCTTCAATTCGAGTTTTTAGTTCTCTACTACTATTACGAAACTTTGAAAATTTGTAACTTCTTCATATGAGGTCAATTTTGGGCGATCTTTTTATGCACGTTCTCCGTTTAACGTAATCTACGACTTTTGTTTAGATACTTAAGGCAAAAATTCATTTCATTGAAGTTTCTCATTTTTCGCTTAATAATGTCTTACCGGGTGTGTCGTGAATATTTGAGTAATCGAAACCTTTTTATTATAACTCGGTTTTGAATGTTATTTATGTTTTTGGAAACCTTGGCACGATATCTATCATTTGATGCACCCCAACTTTAGATTTTGAACATTTTATCTTTGAGGTTAATTTCGTTGATTCCAAATAGTTCCGTTGTATTAGACTTTTGAGTGTTACATTGCTTTGGAAAAATATAGGGTTGTCACAGCATCTTTCTTTCATAGAGTTAAAAAGTGAAAAGACGGTAAGTCTTCAATAATAATTGTAAGTCGGTTGCTAATATACTAATGTTATTAGTTTCTAGATGCATTATGTTCCGACTCATAATATGGTTTGTATTTAATTCATAATAGAAATTTATGTAAAAATAAACTTATGAATTCCGATAGTAATACCCTCAATGAAATTCTGTGATTTGATCCATATCAGATGTTTCTGAAATTTCAAATAAGTAATCATAGATTAGCATGAGTAAATGAATCGTAATAACGAGGTCATGAGATGGGTGTTAACTCCCAATGAAGTAAAATGCTTGTCAATTTCTTTAATATATTTGATACATAATGTTGGGGAAATTTTGACCTTGACACCAATCTATAATACATCAAAGTTTAAAGGAAAATCTTGACAGCATTACGATCCCCTAATTAGTTTAAACGCCTAATCACAGGGCTGAGGTTATATGTAGATAAGAGTAGTATTTAATGCATATCCCCATGCCTAGTCTATATTAAACACTACTCGTGACGGGCGTTGCCCTGAGCACTGGACTCTGCCATATGGCGCTCTGTTTCCATCAAACACCTTTCTAATGTAGCCTGATGCTCCCGAAGTGCTCTTATTTTGGCTCGGGCAACAGTCATCTCTTCTTGAAGAGCCTCGGGGTGGTTCTTGCTATGATCATGGTCTTCGTATAGGCGACGAAACTTAACTGTGGTGAACTGGGCGGTAGCATTTACTTCCATGATTTGTTTGGCCGATGCTCGTGCTTGTTCCCCATTATGAGCTATGCGGCGTACTATGATAGGAAGAGCCCTATCCGCTGAACCTCCTTTAGAGAGGTTATAGAAGCCTCTTTCCATCCTGTAAGGAGAGTGTTGGCATTTTTCTTTGCTACATCTTCGTAAGTCTACGACCCATCTAGGTGTCGGGCCTTAAAAGTTTTGTCTGACTGCGGGGTATCGGATAGCCTACAGTGGATTGTAGACCTCTAGATCTGCGTCAGTGTCTTTAGAATCTTCTTCATCTTCGTCTTCCATTGGTTCTTTATCTTTTGATTCTTCCATCGGTTCCTCTTCTATTATTTCTTCAGGATCCTCCCTTGGATCCTCTTCAATCCAACCACCATTGCCTTGATTTGGGAAATAGGGGTCTCCAGGTAGGTGAAACCCTGCCATTGCATCTATGTGAGAATAGGGATATGAGAAATACAAGAAAAATCTTAAGTGTATGAAAAATAAAATTCAAAGCTTAATTGTTGTAGTTACGATCTTTATAGTGTTATGAAATACTCCTATTGTATTTTAAATTTTATGTTTGATTCTTGAGTTTATAGGGTTGGTAAGTTTTAAATTTCTTGCTCACTCCAACTATTCCCAAGTGTATGGTAGTTACCTCTCGGACAAATATAGTTGATAAAGCTATATTCACCCCAGACATGATTATATAATCCAAGGTACACTCGTAGTGTTCAGCGCATATTTAATACTTTTGTTTTGTTCTTATCACGACGATGTTCTAGTACACATGTATGCATGTATACAATTTATTATTATGTTTTAAAAATATATAACTCTTGGTCAGAGTGTTTTAGTACCATTGTATTTATAGTTGTATATCATATGGTTCGATATACTTAGTTCACTATAAACAATGCTCTGATACCAATCTATCACACTCCCAAACCTGAACGGCGGAAACATTCGAGGGCGGAGGACGTCATGTGCAGTATCATAACAATTGAATAGTAAAGAAAGCAAATACAACCATCATAGATATAATTTAAAAGGTTACATTGTTTCAAAGTTACATGTTTCCAAATAAATTATCATATGATGACAAAAGATGTTTTGAACTAACGTCGTAGTGCTCCGTCCTCAAAAGTTGTGGTTACCTGTTTGACTGGTTTCTTGAGAATACAACTTATTTGAAAAAGTGTTAACAATTAAGTTGGTGAGCTCATAAGTATTTGTATGAAAAAATGTATGTTATTCATTGTAAGGAGATCATGTTTGTTTCCAGAAAATCTGATATTATAAGATGAGTTATAAGCCGTTTGTTTGTAAAATGCTGGTGTTTATCCTAGAAAATCCTATATTTTTGCATAAAACTGAATATTAGTCTTAAACATTCCAAAACCAACAAGTACAAGTATAAATGCCATACTTAGTTTGGTAATATGTAGTTTTATTTGTAAATAAAACCGTTTGAAGCGATGTGTTTTTAGGTGAAATAAGTGTATTGTTGATTTCATGTAAAATAACGTATTGTCGTTTATCATGTGAGTTCATAACCGTGCTAACAAATGATTTTCCTGCCCCGACGTTCTTCAGGTGTCGAACTGATTTGATATTTGTCACATATAAGCTGCCGGTTTGGCTGTAGCTATTAGCGAGGGTGCGGGGTTATCAATCCCATATAGATCTATACACAAGTATCACACTCTCCGGAATGAGACTCAGGTTATAAAACAGGATTTTCTTGTATACCTTGGTAGGTACGACGATGACATTGTCTCACAAATTTCCAATGATGTTAACGTATTTTTGTAATGAAATTGTTCGTATATGAAATTGTTACCCCTTTCATAATATATATAAAATATAAAAATAATCGTATTTGTATATAAACATTTCTTTCCTCCGAAAGGGTAAAATAATGTGAAAAATAATGGTTTGTATTTTAACACAAGTTTTCACGTAAATAGATATGTGATGTTAGATCATATATGTGATGTTTTCACGTAATAGATACATAAAATGTAAGAAAACATAACTAATGGTTTGTATTTTAACACAAGTTTTCTAGTGTGTTACTTGTATCCCCCCCCCCCCCCCCCCCCACCTAAAACATTGAAAAAGTTATGAAAAGCTAAGAGGTATGAACTCACCTCGAGTATGATAGTGGTTTTGTTAATGAGATAGAAACAGTGACTTCGAGCTAGAATACATGAAGGAAGTGGTCATCCTAATGGTTTTAAATGCATAATAGTGTGTGATTAAAATGACACTCTTGATATAAGTGTTGTATGAAACTAGTTTTATGAGTAAAACTTACCACAGTTTATAACTAATTTGAAGTGACGATCTCGTGGAGGTTGCTTGATCTTAATTATGAGGGAAATGGGTTTGCTATTTGAGGGAGAAATGAGAGTGATTTCGTTTACTGGAAGTGGAAATGAAGAATGATCTCAAGTGTGACTTATATATGAAGTAATTTATGAGGAGGTGATGTGATGTGTACGTTGGTAAATGGGATTATCACATTGGGAAAATGAATAAGGATAAGAAATAAAGATATTTAAGGGGTTTACTGTTAATTTGCAAGAGTTTGCTACTAAAACTAAGGGGGATTTCGGTCCTTAATGGACCTCAAAATGAGTTTTAGTTCAAGGTAAGTTAAAAAGCAAGAGATTTCGGTCCATAGTGTAACATAGCATAGATTTTGGTCCTTAAAGTCAAAGAGAAAAGTGTTTTCGGTCATAGAGTTAAACAATAAGTGTTTTTGGTTTTGGATTATATTAAAGCATGTGATTTCAGTTTTTGGTTTGGGGTTAGATTCCTTAGACCAAAATCACATATATAAGGTGTAAAATTTGTATATTCGTCAACGGTCATACTCCCCTTCTACAACGTTAGAAATTGGTTTTCTAACTCAAGTACGTTTTGGGCCGAGCAGTACTTGCGCATGAAGTGCACTAAGAACTCTGCCCAATTTAATTGCAGTTGCGCATTACGGCTTAGGGTTTTCGCTCTGAAGATATGGAGGCATTACCTCTATGGCACGAAGTGCAAACTTTTCACTGATCATAAGACTCTCCAATATCTCTATAATCAGAAGGAATTGAATATGAGGCAACGATGCTGGCTAGAATTACTTAAAGACTACGACTGTGAGATACTTTACCACCCCGGTAAGGCTAATGTTGTTGCTGATGCTCTCAGTCGGAAAGTCAATCTTGAAAGTAAAAGGCCAAGAGCGTTGAGAATTGAAGTTGTCTCGATTATTTTGGAAAGTATAAAGAAAGCTCAAAGCGAAGCTTCTGAGAAGAATGACCGAAAGGAGGAACGTTTGGCCAAAACGTTGGTGTTCGGTGTAAACAATCATGGACTGAAGGTGTTCCAGGATCGGATTTGGATACCTAAGTCAGGAAGAATAAGAGATCTTCTGATGGAAGAAGCTCACAAAACCATGTACTCCATTCATCCCGTTAGCACTAAAATGTATGGGGACCTGAAACCCTATTACTGGTGGCCGACGATGAAGCTCGACATTGCAAAGTATGTGGCGGAGTGTGTGACATGTGCAAGAGTCAAGGCACAACATCAGAAACCATACGGGAGTTTAGAACCTTTACCTGTGCCTATGGGTAAGTGGGAAGACATTGCTATGGATTTTGTCACTAAACTTCCCAGAACAAAAAGTGGTCACGACATGATTTGGGTGGTTGTTGATCGATTCACTAAGAGTGCGCATTTCATGGCAGCCAGTGAGAAATGGTCTATGGAGAAGCTTGTGAATTCTTACGAGAAGGAAAGTGTGAGGCTTCACGGTGTTCCGTTAACGATTGTGTCGGATTGTGATAGCCGTTTCACCTCACGATTTTGGAAAAGTCTACAAGAGGAATTAGGTACTAAGTTGTGTTTAAGTACAACTTACCATCCGCAGACTGATGGTTAGAGCGAACGAACGATACAAACACTTGAAGATATGCTAAGAGCATGTGCCTTGGAATTCCTAGGTAATTGGGATGAACATTTACCTTTGGTAGAATTTTCTGTTGGGTTTTAGCCATAAGAACTTTCCTATGTGCGCATGCAAAACCCTATTGCTTGGATCTAGGCTTTCTATCAAACATGCTTTTGAATCCAAGACTTCTAATGGCTAATTAGGTTAAACAATAACATTAATACAGATCTAGAATCATACCTTTGAGTTCCTTGTTGATCTTCTTGTCTTGGAGCTTCTAGAGTCACAATTGTCACTCCTCTGATGGTTCACAAACACCAATAGCAAGCAAGATGATTTAGGAGAGAGGAGAGGGGATGGAATTCGGCCAGAGGTTCCTTTCTTTAGGTTCTAAAAGCTTGTCCACGAATTCCACACCCCAAGGGCCTATTTATACCTTTAGACTCCTTAAGGGTTTCACCCTAAACCCTAATTGGATAATCTTCACTTAAGGCTATCCAAATCCATTCCATAGATATCCTTATGGACTATTTTGAGCTATCCTAAAGCTCTTAGAAACCGTCCAAAGTCCATCCTAATGGATTTATAGTCTAAAGTCTAACTATCAAACAATTGACAGTTTATACCCTCTTATTTAATTAATCTCTTTAAGTCACCAAATTAATACCAATTAATCTATGACTTATATTAATCAAATAGCTAAATATTATTCCTTATAATATTTACTCTCTCTTAACAAATCATCCTTCAAGTTGCTATGGTGAAGGCAACCCAAAAGGACCATGCACCACCGAATATAGTTATAGCCTTAGACACTATTCCAACAGTCTCCCACTTGGATAAGTCTAGTAACTATACAAGTATAATACGGTTTGCAATCGTAGCTCTCAAAGACGTTGTCAACTCTGATCTAATCAATCTTGTCCTTTAGATAAGGGATCGTACAGTCCTCTGATAGATATCATGCTGACAATCCTATGGAATGGTTAGTCTAGCATTTAGATTTCTCGATCTTCGATTTATTTGACATAGAACTTAATCGAACACATCAATTCAGTTCTGACCGGGCCCGGCACATAAGTCAAATCAAATCATCGAGTGGCCAAGATATCTCTTCTACCCTCTTAGGATAAAATTTACAGATAAACTTCGACTTATATGCATTTACTTATTCATTAACCAACTATACACAACAATGCGTTTTATAACATCAAGTTACTGATGTGTTTTCGCATTATCAATGCACAATCAAATAACAAATAATAAACCATATATCTAGGTTTTAAGACCATATGATATTATCGTCTTGCGATCACCTTTTATATCGTATTCCATAAAGTGATTCCAGCAAGCGCGGGTTTATTCCAATGCTCAAAACCAGTTCGTAAGCACTCATGAACGTTGCAGCAACTCTTGCTATGTCTAACACCATTTAGACACTCTACACACCAATTCACGACAATCTTCATTCATATCTACTCCCAACATATGAACGATTGTGGACCATTTGAATAATTCGATTATTCCTAATAAACTCAATTATTCTGGAAGTCAAAACATGCAAAGTGAAACAATAGTTAAACAACTAACATGTGATAGTAACTTTACTCATAAATAAAACTTCTTTATTTAATCATCAAATGTTAATTACATTTATCTATTATACGTTTCTAATACAATCTAATCTATGCTAATATGATCCTTCAGCCCAATACTCCTAGCATGCTGTAAGTGCTTAACCCTACTCAGTCCCTTCGTAAGCGGATCTGCTGGGTTATCTTCTGATGATATCCTCTTCACTACGAGTTGTCCTTCTTCTACACGATGTCTAATGAAGTGATATTTTCTGTCGATATGTCGAGATCTACCATGATCCCTCGGTTCCTTGGTCAAGGCAACCGCACCTTCGTTATCACAGAAAATCTCCATGGGCTCCTTTATGGCCGGTACAACTCCAAGATCACCGATGAAGTTCTTCAGCCATATCGCCTCCTTCGACGCTTCGCTCGCTGCGATGTACTCTGATTCGCACGTTGAATCAGCTACGGTTTCCTGCTTGGAACTTTTCCATGTCACTGCTCCTCCATTTAGGGTAAAGACCCAGCCCGACTGCGAACGGTAGTTGTCCCTGTCGGTTTGAAAGCTGGCGTCACTATACCCTCGCACCTTCAAGTCATCACTCCCTCCAAGGACTAAGAACCATTCTTTCGTTCTCCGAAGGTACTTAAGGATGTTCTTCACCGCAATCCAATGTGCTTTGCCAGGATTCCCTTGATATCTGCTAACCATGCTCAAAGCGAAGGCTACATCAGGGCGAGTACAAGTCATAGCGTACATGATTGAGCCAACTGCGGAAGCGTATGGTACTCGGCTCATTTCTGCTATCTCGGCTTCGGTACTCGGACTTTGAGTCTTACTCAACTTGGCATTTCCTTGTATCGGTAGTTCTCCCTTCTTCGAGTTTTCCATACTAAAACGTTTTAGTATCTTCTCCAAGTAAGTATTCTGACTAAGTCCAATTAGTCTCTTACTTCTTTCTCTTACTATCCTTATTCCCAATATGTAAGAAGCCTCTCCGAGGTCCTTCATAGCGAAGCACTTCCCGAGCCAGGACTTAACCTCCTGCAGAGTCGGGATGTCGTTTCCTATGAGTAATATGTCAACGACATATAGAACGAGGAAGCTTACTACACTCCCACTGGCTTTGACATATACACAAGATTCGTCTTCGCTTCGTACAAATCCAAACTCTTTGACTTTCTCATCGAAGCAAAGATTCCATCTGCGAGACGCTTGCTTAAGTCCATAAATGGACTTCTCAAGCTTACACACTCTATTCGGATGCTTCGGATCCACAAACCCCTCTGGCTGAGCCATGTAAACATCCTCAGCCAACTTTCCGTTAAGGAAAGCGGTCTTGACATCCATTTGCCAAATCTCATAATCATGAAATGCGGCAATTGCTAGCATCACTCTAATAGATTTAATCTTCGCAACTGGCGAGAAGGTCTCATCATAGTCAACTCCGGGAGTTTGAGTAAAGCCCTTTCGCAACCAATCGCGCTTTGTATGTGTGTACGTTTCCATCCACGTCGGTCTTCTTCTTGAAGATCCACTTGCACCCTACGGTCTTACATTCGGGCACGTAATCAACCAAATTCCAAACTTGGTTTTCGTACATGGATTGGATCTCGCTATCCATCGCCTCTTTCCATTTCGCAGACTCCGGGCCTGCCATGGCTTCCTTATAGCTATTAGGTTCATCAAGATTTATTAGTGTACCATCACTAATATACGTGTCCCCTTCGGTAGTAATATGAAAACCATGAAACTGGGGTTGAACTCTAAATCTATCGGAACGTCTAAGAGGTAAGGATTCGTCAATCGGTTCAACCGGAGTTTCCTCCTCGGGTTGAACGCCAGCGGTAGAGGTTCCTTCATCTATCGATTCTTGAATCTCTTCAAGTTCGATTTGCCTCCCACTGTCTCCTTGGCTTATGAGTTCTCGCTCTCGGAAAACTCCTCTCCTCGCAACAAAGATAACATTATCTTTCGGTCTATAGAAGAGATATCCAAAGGAAGTTTGCGGGTAGCCGATGAAAATACATCGCTCACTTCGAGGTTCAAGCTTGTCGTGAGCATCTCGTCTTACGAAAGCCTCGCAACCCCAAACCTTGATATGTGCCAACGAGGGAACTTTCCCCGTCCACATCTCGTGAGGTGTTTTGGCAACCTTCTTGGTAGGGACTCGGTTAAGGATATGGGCGGCAGTCTCTAAGGCATACCCCCAAAAGAAGATAGGTAGTGAAGCACGACTCATCATAGAGCGAACCATATCCAATAAGGTTCGATTACGCCTTTCTGCCACACCATTCAATTGTGGTGTCCTAGGAGGCGTCAATTGCGAAACTATTCCACACTCCTTGAGATAATCGTGGAATTCAAGACTTAAGTACTCTCCTCCTCGATCGGATCGAAGCATCTTGATTTTCCTGCCCAATTGATTCTCCACTTCATTCTTGAACTCTTTGAACTTTTCAAAGGTTTCTGACTTTTGCTTGATTAAATAGATATACCCATATCTACTATAATCATCGGTAAAGGTCACCTAGAAGCGGTTCCCATCCTTCGTGGTTGATCTAAAAGGTCCACATACATCGGTATGTATTAGGTCTAATAGTCCCTCACCCCTTTCACAAGTGCTCGTGAAGGGTGACTTAGTCATCTTTCCAAGTAAAAAAGATTCGCATGTGTCATCTTCCCTAAGGTCGAATGACTCCAACACTCCATTCTTTTGGAGTTGGGCTATGCATTTCTTGTTGACATGTCCAAGACGACAATGCCACAAAGATGCTTTATCCATACTAGTGGAAGAATCAATATTCAAAACATCATTTCCTAAGTTATCAACAATCATAACAGTTTCATATATTCCATTACATGGTATAGCTTCAAAGTAAAAGACACCATTTAGATAAGCCAAAATAGAACCATTCTCATTATTAAAAGAAAATCTAAAACCTTGTCTATACAAACCATGAAATGAAATGATGTTTCTAGCCATTTCTGGCAAATAGCAACAATTGTTCAAATTTAAAACTAAACTATTCTTGAGCACCAAAGAATACACTCCAATCTTGGTCACAGGCGACGATCTTCTGTTCCCCATGATTAGATTGATCCTTCCTTGCTCCACATCCCTACTTCCTTTTAGTCCCTGCACATTAGAACAAATGTGATAACCACAACCGGTGTCAAGAACCCAAGAGATAGCATGATTAGAATCGTTAGATTTTATTGCATATATACCTGCAAAAGATGGCTTGATCTTTCCTTCCTTGATGGCTTGCAGGTAGTCCGGGCAGCTTCGCTTCCAATGTCCTATCTTGTGGCAGTGGTGGCACTCTGCCTCCTTCGGGTTAGAGCAGGGCTTAGAGGGATCAACTTTTGTCCCACTAGAAGAGGAACCATCTCGGGCTTTCACCTTTCGATAGTTATTTGAAGAAGCTTTCCTCTTCTTTCCCTTCCCTTGACCAATTGCCAAGACAGGAGCAGCAGACGGATTGGGAGTTGGTGCAACAGACTTGTCCTTGAAATTGCTCTCAGCAACCCTCAAGAGACCTTGGAGCTTACTTAGAGTGACCTCCTCTTTGTTCATGTGGTAGGTCATCCTAAATTGATTGTACATCGGAGGCAAAGAGTGAAGCACCATGTCGATCGCCAAGTCTTCGCCGAAGTCAACGTTTAACTTGCGAAGGCGGTCGACATACCTTTGCATCTTTTGCAAGTGCACGGTAAGAGATTCTCCATGACCCATCTTAGCGGAAATCATGTTGGTGAAGATCTCGTAACGCTCTTGTCTCGCGTTTTGGTGGTACCTCTCCAACAAGTCTTGATGCATCTCGTATGGATACATGTCCTCGTAGGACTTTTGGAACTCGGAGTTCATGGTGGCGATCATGATGCAATGTACTTTCGTCGCATCTCGCTCATGGGTTTCAAAGGCGGTGATTTCAGCGGGAGTAGCAATTTCGGGGTTGATTTTCTCGAGCTTCTCGTCGAGGACATACTCTTTATCCTCATAGCGAGCAATGGTGCGAATGTATCTTATCCATTCGCCAAAGTTCGTTCCATCGAAGGTGACCTTTTGGCAAAGGCTCATCAACGTGAAAGAACTAGCAGCAGCGTTGTTTGCGTTTGACATCTATAGAAAGGACAAAGATAGATTAGAACAAGAATCCCTAATTATCACCCAATAAGAAAAATTAGGGCTAGGATCCAACAATAACATTTACATACTAGAAAAGGGATGCCGTAATCCAACATGCAAATAAATTGAAGGTAAGTGAATGACGATTCACTAATTCTCCATCACAAAACTTAAACTTTTAGTCCTAAGTGTTTTTGAGAATTCCTAGGTTCGGATGAGATTCATTGAACTATTCAATGGCATGTTCAAATCTCGATATGCCCCTCTTGTTTGTGACTGGGATGCCGAGGATCACAAAGCGGGTGTGAATTACCATGCAAATTTACATGGTGCCTTCATTGTTACGATCACCTATTCGATGTGCCGGTAAACCACACACGCTCCACCGAACTATGATAAACAAGGAATCACCCTCCGCCACCTTCGCTTAGAACCAATTAGTGTGCCGGTAAACCACACACGCTCCACTAACATCTTAGCAAGGTGCAAAGTGTAATTTCATGGAATTGCATCAATTCACTTTTCCTAAAGTAACTAAGATTGGGAAATTTAAAAAAATTTAGTTACTTCGTATTTCTTATTATACTTTTAATGAGAGGATGAGGTTTCCCTATCCTACCCGTTCGGCTAACGACCCTCCACCAATCAAGCAAGCGGTGGGTGTGAGTGTACACCCATTAAGCGCCATTTTATAGGCCGCAACCTTATACCCACCTTATAGATCGGCTTCGTGAATGAGGCCTACTAGCGGTAAGACTAGCATTTAGTTATACATATATATATTATTCTAAAATGTCATATAAGTATAGGGTTGTATTTTAAACTTTTCAAAATCTAGGGTTTGAAATTTAAGTTGTCTAAATTAAAGCTTTCAATCACAAATTTAAATTTCAAAACTATAGGGTAGGTTTTAAACATTTAAAAACATGGAGGATCAAATAACAAATAATTTCAATTAACAATTAATATCTTAATTATCTTTATTTGATTTATCTTTGATTTCTTTGAAGATAATTACCAAAAATAATTAAAACAATTAATTAATTATCATATAAAGAAACTAAATATTTAATTAGTTGATAATTACCTTTAACTAGATCAATATAACACTTATATTTATCAAAAAAACGGATTCATATTGATCTAATTAGTTTATGGTAAGTTTGGATAAGATAAACACAAAGAAATCCCGAATCTAGCCTTTCCTGACGCTTGGACTCGCCGAGTACACAAATGGACTCGCCGAGTCAAGCCTACTCGCCGAGTCCACTTTGGAACTCGACGAGTCAGTGACTCAAAAACCAAAAAATCGAATTTTGCAGGTTTGTTTCAGTTATACAAGCAACAATTTGTAGAAAACCAATCTAGGCTCTGATACCACTGTTGTGTTTTAGCCATAAGAACTTTCCTATGTGCGCATGCAAAACCCTATTGCTTGGATCTAGGCTTTCTATCAAACATGCTTTTGAATCCAAGACTTCTAATGGCTAATTAGGTTAAACAATAACATTAATACAGATCTAGAATCATACCTTTGAGTTCCTTGTTGATCTTCTTGTCTTGGAGCTTCTAGAGTCACAATTGTCACTCCTCTGATGGTTCACAAACACCAATAGCAAGCAAGATGATTTAGGAGAGAGGAGAGGGGATGGAATTCGGCCAGAGGTTCCTTTCTTTAGGTTCTAAAAGCTTGTCCACGAATTCCACACCCCAAGGGCCTATTTATACCTTTAGACTCCTTAAGGGTTTCACCCTAAACCCTAATTGGATAATCTTCACTTAAGGCTATCCAAATCCATTCCATAGATATCCTTATGGACTATTTTGAGCTATCCTAAAGCTCTTAGAAACCGTCCAAAGTCCATCCTAATGGATTTATAGTCTAAAGTCTAACTATCAAACAATTGACAGTTTATACCCTCTTATTTAATTAATCTCTTTAAGTCACCAAATTAATACCAATTAATCTATGACTTATATTAATCAAATAGCTAAATATTATTCCTTATAATATTTACTCTCTCTTAACAAATCATCCTTCAAGTTGCTATGGTGAAGGCAACCCAAAAGGACCATGCACCACCGAATATAGTTATAGCCTTAGACACTATTCCAACAGTCTCCCACTTGGATAAGTCTAGTAACTATACAAGTATAATACGGTTTGCAATCGTAGCTCTCAAAGACGTTGTCAACTCTGATCTAATCAATCTTGTCCTTTAGATAAGGGATCGTACAGTCCTCTGATAGATATCATGCTGACAATCCTATGGAATGGTTAGTCTAGCATTTAGATTTCTCGATCTTCGATTTATTTGACATAGAACTTAATCGAACACATCAATTCAGTTCTGACCGGGCCCGGCACATAAGTCAAATCAAATCATCGAGTGGCCAAGATATCTCTTCTACCCTCTTAGGATAAAATTTACAGATAAACTTCGACTTATATGCATTTACTTATTCATTAACCAACTATACACAACAATGCGTTTTATAACATCAAGTTACTGATGTGTTTTCGCATTATCAATGCACAATCAAATAACAAATAATAAACCATATATCTAGGTTTTAAGACCATATGATATTATCGTCTTGCGATCACCTTTTATATCGTATTCCATAAAGTGATTCCAGCAAGCGCGGGTTTATTCCAATGCTCAAAACCAGTTCGTAAGCACTCATGAACGTTGCAGCAACTCTTGCTATGTCTAACACCATTTAGACACTCTACACACCAATTCACGACAATCTTCATTCATATCTACTCCCAACATATGAACGATTGTGGACCATTTGAATAATTCGATTATTCCTAATAAACTCAATTATTCTGGAAGTCAAAACATGCAAAGTGAAACAATAGTTAAACAACTAACATGTGATAGTAACTTTACTCATAAATAAAACTTCTTTATTTAATCATCAAATGTTAATTACATTTATCTATTATACGTTTCTAATACAATCTAATCTATGCTAATATGATCCTTCAGCCCAATACTCCTAGCATGCTGTAAGTGCTTAACCCTACTCAGTCCCTTCGTAAGCGGATCTGCTGGGTTATCTTCTGATGATATCCTCTTCACTACGAGTTGTCCTTCTTCTACACGATGTCTAATGAAGTGATATTTTCTGTCGATATGTCGAGATCTACCATGATCCCTCGGTTCCTTGGTCAAGGCAACCGCACCTTCGTTATCACAGAAAATCTCCATGGGCTCCTTTATGGCCGGTACAACTCCAAGATCACCGATGAAGTTCTTCAGCCATATCGCCTCCTTCGACGCTTCGCTCGCTGCGATGTACTCTGATTCGCACGTTGAATCAGCTACGGTTTCCTGCTTGGAACTTTTCCATGTCACTGCTCCTCCATTTAGGGTAAAGACCCAGCCCGACTGCGAACGGTAGTTGTCCCTGTCGGTTTGAAAGCTGGCGTCACTATACCCTCGCACCTTCAAGTCATCACTCCCTCCAAGGACTAAGAACCATTCTTTCGTTCTCCGAAGGTACTTAAGGATGTTCTTCACCGCAATCCAATGTGCTTTGCCAGGATTCCCTTGATATCTGCTAACCATGCTCAAAGCGAAGGCTACATCAGGGCGAGTACAAGTCATAGCGTACATGATTGAGCCAACTGCGGAAGCGTATGGTACTCGGCTCATTTCTGCTATCTCGGCTTCGGTACTCGGACTTTGAGTCTTACTCAACTTGGCATTTCCTTGTATCGGTAGTTCTCCCTTCTTCGAGTTTTCCATACTAAAACGTTTTAGTATCTTCTCCAAGTAAGTATTCTGACTAAGTCCAATTAGTCTCTTACTTCTTTCTCTTACTATCCTTATTCCCAATATGTAAGAAGCCTCTCCGAGGTCCTTCATAGCGAAGCACTTCCCGAGCCAGGACTTAACCTCCTGCAGAGTCGGGATGTCGTTTCCTATGAGTAATATGTCAACGACATATAGAACGAGGAAGCTTACTACACTCCCACTGGCTTTGACATATACACAAGATTCGTCTTCGCTTCGTACAAATCCAAACTCTTTGACTTTCTCATCGAAGCAAAGATTCCATCTGCGAGACGCTTGCTTAAGTCCATAAATGGACTTCTCAAGCTTACACACTCTATTCGGATGCTTCGGATCCACAAACCCCTCTGGCTGAGCCATGTAAACATCCTCAGCCAACTTTCCGTTAAGGAAAGCGGTCTTGACATCCATTTGCCAAATCTCATAATCATGAAATGCGGCAATTGCTAGCATCACTCTAATAGATTTAATCTTCGCAACTGGCGAGAAGGTCTCATCATAGTCAACTCCGGGAGTTTGAGTAAAGCCCTTTCGCAACCAATCGCGCTTTGTATGTGTGTACGTTTCCATCCACGTCGGTCTTCTTCTTGAAGATCCACTTGCACCCTACGGTCTTACATTCGGGCACGTAATCAACCAAATTCCAAACTTGGTTTTCGTACATGGATTGGATCTCGCTATCCATCGCCTCTTTCCATTTCGCAGACTCCGGGCCTGCCATGGCTTCCTTATAGCTATTAGGTTCATCAAGATTTATTAGTGTACCATCACTAATATACGTGTCCCCTTCGGTAGTAATATGAAAACCATGAAACTGGGGTTGAACTCTAAATCTATCGGAACGTCTAAGAGGTAAGGATTCGTCAATCGGTTCAACCGGAGTTTCCTCCTCGGGTTGAACGCCAGCGGTAGAGGTTCCTTCATCTATCGATTCTTGAATCTCTTCAAGTTCGATTTGCCTCCCACTGTCTCCTTGGCTTATGAGTTCTCGCTCTCGGAAAACTCCTCTCCTCGCAACAAAGATAACATTATCTTTCGGTCTATAGAAGAGATATCCAAAGGAAGTTTGCGGGTAGCCGATGAAAATACATCGCTCACTTCGAGGTTCAAGCTTGTCGTGAGCATCTCGTCTTACGAAAGCCTCGCAACCCCAAACCTTGATATGTGCCAACGAGGGAACTTTCCCCGTCCACATCTCGTGAGGTGTTTTGGCAACCTTCTTGGTAGGGACTCGGTTAAGGATATGGGCGGCAGTCTCTAAGGCATACCCCCAAAAGAAGATAGGTAGTGAAGCACGACTCATCATAGAGCGAACCATATCCAATAAGGTTCGATTACGCCTTTCTGCCACACCATTCAATTGTGGTGTCCTAGGAGGCGTCAATTGCGAAACTATTCCACACTCCTTGAGATAATCGTGGAATTCAAGACTTAAGTACTCTCCTCCTCGATCGGATCGAAGCATCTTGATTTTCCTGCCCAATTGATTCTCCACTTCATTCTTGAACTCTTTGAACTTTTCAAAGGTTTCTGACTTTTGCTTGATTAAATAGATATACCCATATCTACTATAATCATCGGTAAAGGTCACCTAGAAGCGGTTCCCATCCTTCGTGGTTGATCTAAAAGGTCCACATACATCGGTATGTATTAGGTCTAATAGTCCCTCACCCCTTTCACAAGTGCTCGTGAAGGGTGACTTAGTCATCTTTCCAAGTAAAAAAGATTCGCATGTGTCATCTTCCCTAAGGTCGAATGACTCCAACACTCCATTCTTTTGGAGTTGGGCTATGCATTTCTTGTTGACATGTCCAAGACGACAATGCCACAAAGATGCTTTATCCATACTAGTGGAAGAATCAATATTCAAAACATCATTTCCTAAGTTATCAACAATCATAACAGTTTCATATATTCCATTACATGGTATAGCTTCAAAGTAAAAGACACCATTTAGATAAGCCAAAATAGAACCATTCTCATTATTAAAAGAAAATCTAAAACCTTGTCTATACAAACCATGAAATGAAATGATGTTTCTAGCCATTTCTGGCAAATAGCAACAATTGTTCAAATTTAAAACTAAACTATTCTTGAGCACCAAAGAATACACTCCAATCTTGGTCACAGGCGACGATCTTCTGTTCCCCATGATTAGATTGATCCTTCCTTGCTCCACATCCCTACTTCCTTTTAGTCCCTGCACATTAGAACAAATGTGATAACCACAACCGGTGTCAAGAACCCAAGAGATAGCATGATTAGAATCGTTAGATTTTATTGCATATATACCTGCAAAAGATGGCTTGATCTTTCCTTCCTTGATGGCTTGCAGGTAGTCCGGGCAGCTTCGCTTCCAATGTCCTATCTTGTGGCAGTGGTGGCACTCTGCCTCCTTCGGGTTAGAGCAGGGCTTAGAGGGATCAACTTTTGTCCCACTAGAAGAGGAACCATCTCGGGCTTTCACCTTTCGATAGTTATTTGAAGAAGCTTTCCTCTTCTTTCCCTTCCCTTGACCAATTGCCAAGACAGGAGCAGCAGACGGATTGGGAGTTGGTGCAACAGACTTGTCCTTGAAATTGCTCTCAGCAACCCTCAAGAGACCTTGGAGCTTACTTAGAGTGACCTCCTCTTTGTTCATGTGGTAGGTCATCCTAAATTGATTGTACATCGGAGGCAAAGAGTGAAGCACCATGTCGATCGCCAAGTCTTCGCCGAAGTCAACGTTTAACTTGCGAAGGCGGTCGACATACCTTTGCATCTTTTGCAAGTGCACGGTAAGAGATTCTCCATGACCCATCTTAGCGGAAATCATGTTGGTGAAGATCTCGTAACGCTCTTGTCTCGCGTTTTGGTGGTACCTCTCCAACAAGTCTTGATGCATCTCGTATGGATACATGTCCTCGTAGGACTTTTGGAACTCGGAGTTCATGGTGGCGATCATGATGCAATGTACTTTCGTCGCATCTCGCTCATGGGTTTCAAAGGCGGTGATTTCAGCGGGAGTAGCAATTTCGGGGTTGATTTTCTCGAGCTTCTCGTCGAGGACATACTCTTTATCCTCATAGCGAGCAATGGTGCGAATGTATCTTATCCATTCGCCAAAGTTCGTTCCATCGAAGGTGACCTTTTGGCAAAGGCTCATCAACGTGAAAGAACTAGCAGCAGCGTTGTTTGCGTTTGACATCTATAGAAAGGACAAAGATAGATTAGAACAAGAATCCCTAATTATCACCCAATAAGAAAAATTAGGGCTAGGATCCAACAATAACATTTACATACTAGAAAAGGGATGCCGTAATCCAACATGCAAATAAATTGAAGGTAAGTGAATGACGATTCACTAATTCTCCATCACAAAACTTAAACTTTTAGTCCTAAGTGTTTTTGAGAATTCCTAGGTTCGGATGAGATTCATTGAACTATTCAATGGCATGTTCAAATCTCGATATGCCCCTCTTGTTTGTGACTGGGATGCCGAGGATCACAAAGCGGGTGTGAATTACCATGCAAATTTACATGGTGCCTTCATTGTTACGATCACCTATTCGATGTGCCGGTAAACCACACACGCTCCACCGAACTATGATAAACAAGGAATCACCCTCCGCCACCTTCGCTTAGAACCAATTAGTGTGCCGGTAAACCACACACGCTCCACTAACATCTTAGCAAGGTGCAAAGTGTAATTTCATGGAATTGCATCAATTCACTTTTCCTAAAGTAACTAAGATTGGGAAATTTAAAAAAATTTAGTTACTTCGTATTTCTTATTATACTTTTAATGAGAGGATGAGGTTTCCCTATCCTACCCGTTCGGCTAACGACCCTCCACCAATCAAGCAAGCGGTGGGTGTGAGTGTACACCCATTAAGCGCCATTTTATAGGCCGCAACCTTATACCCACCTTATAGATCGGCTTCGTGAATGAGGCCTACTAGCGGTAAGACTAGCATTTAGTTATACATATATATATTATTCTAAAATGTCATATAAGTATAGGGTTGTATTTTAAACTTTTCAAAATCTAGGGTTTGAAATTTAAGTTGTCTAAATTAAAGCTTTCAATCACAAATTTAAATTTCAAAACTATAGGGTAGGTTTTAAACATTTAAAAACATGGAGGATCAAATAACAAATAATTTCAATTAACAATTAATATCTTAATTATCTTTATTTGATTTATCTTTGATTTCTTTGAAGATAATTACCAAAAATAATTAAAACAATTAATTAATTATCATATAAAGAAACTAAATATTTAATTAGTTGATAATTACCTTTAACTAGATCAATATAACACTTATATTTATCAAAAAAACGGATTCATATTGATCTAATTAGTTTATGGTAAGTTTGGATAAGATAAACACAAAGAAATCCCGAATCTAGCCTTTCCTGACGCTTGGACTCGCCGAGTACACAAATGGACTCGCCGAGTCAAGCCTACTCGCCGAGTCCACTTTGGAACTCGACGAGTCAGTGACTCAAAAACCAAAAAATCGAATTTTGCAGGTTTGTTTCAGTTATACAAGCAACAATTTGTAGAAAACCAATCTAGGCTCTGATACCACTGTTGTGTTTTAGCCATAAGAACTTTCCTATGTGCGCATGCAAAACCCTATTGCTTGGATCTAGGCTTTCTATCAAACATGCTTTTGAATCCAAGACTTCTAATGGCTAATTAGGTTAAACAATAACATTAATACAGATCTAGAATCATACCTTTGAGTTCCTTGTTGATCTTCTTGTCTTGGAGCTTCTAGAGTCACAATTGTCACTCCTCTGATGGTTCACAAACACCAATAGCAAGCAAGATGATTTAGGAGAGAGGAGAGGGGATGGAATTCGGCCAGAGGTTCCTTTCTTTAGGTTCTAAAAGCTTGTCCACGAATTCCACACCCCAAGGGCCTATTTATACCTTTAGACTCCTTAAGGGTTTCACCCTAAACCCTAATTGGATAATCTTCACTTAAGGCTATCCAAATCCATTCCATAGATATCCTTATGGACTATTTTGAGCTATCCTAAAGCTCTTAGAAACCGTCCAAAGTCCATCCTAATGGATTTATAGTCTAAAGTCTAACTATCAAACAATTGACAGTTTATACCCTCTTATTTAATTAATCTCTTTAAGTCACCAAATTAATACCAATTAATCTATGACTTATATTAATCAAATAGCTAAATATTATTCCTTATAATATTTACTCTCTCTTAACAAATCATCCTTCAAGTTGCTATGGTGAAGGCAACCCAAAAGGACCATGCACCACCGAATATAGTTATAGCCTTAGACACTATTCCAACATTTTCCTACAATAATGGTTTTCACTCGAGCATAAATATGGCACCTTATCAAGCTTTGTACGGGCAGAAGTGTCGTACGCCGTCTTGTTGGATTGAGGCTGGCGAAAAGCAGTTTATGTGTGACATCCCCTAATTTCTCAGCCAGAAAAGACCGATTTAATTTATGCTTTTTAAATAAAATCAGAGAAATCTTTTTAAAAGATATTGCGGAATTGGTCCCCAAACAAAATATGATAAAAGTTTATCATAACCTTCTTTAAGAAATGCATAGTTTCATTTCATATCAAAACCTCGGGATGTCATGTTCGGATACAGATCAAAAGCATAAACAAGACATTATAAGCCTTTCAACAGTTATTTACAACTACTGGCCTATAATCCAAAAATCTCTCATCGTCCTCCAATTATGCTCGGGGTCCACTACCTGTAATCATAAAACTGAGTGGGTCAGGCTTGGGAGCTTGGTGAGCATATAGGGTTTTCAACCCACAATAATAATATACTTATTAAGTTCACCAATCAACAATAAACCTGATTACCCATTCTCGTTGTCCACACTTTACGTCCCTAAACACCTATCACAAGGGACCTAGCCTAAGGAATATCATCGGGATGGACACTACTGCTAAGGGGTTTCCTTAGCCATACATGTCCTTAAGGCAACCATGAGGGGGATGAAGTACGCCAATGAACATATAATTCATCAACACCTACAAGTTGCGAACTTGCTAGTGTTCCACTGGACTATCTAGAAAGTCCATGGTCGTCATCTATAATTCGCTAGATGACTACAACAACAACAACAACAACAACAACAACATCGAGGCCTCTCACCTTTTTAACACACATCAACTATTTCATCTACCCATGTTCTACCCAACATATTTTGTAGATAAAAAGCATATACAGTTTAAAACTTATATAAAACATCAATTCAACAGTCACCTCGAATAAACAATTAGCATATTTACACATAACACGTATTTCAAGGTAAATACTTTATATCTACGTGTAAATTGAAAGTAACTACACACTCACATATTTTGGTGAAAATCGGGCAGCAATTTGTTTCCTAAAACGATCGTTTCTAATAAAACTAGGAGTTTTATTGAGAAACCGGGCTCTACAAAAGTCGGGCTTCGAAACCGAAAAGATAAATTTTCCGGGCTTCTCGGGCGCTTCGTGGGGTATTCCGGGCATTACAATTGATACCGGGGCTTTGGGGGATTCTAAGATGAAGGAAATATGGGTTTAGGGGTTAAAAGTGACAAAATTCCAAAAGTAACCGGGAACCCTCACAGGTACCCTTCTATTTATAGGGTCCGAAGTTCTGAGACAATGGCTGAGAAGTCTCCTGATCCGACGGCTAAGAAGGCTCGCAGGGGGGTGGCTCGGACCTGGCTCGCACATGCGAGGGCTCGCTGGCAGCTTCTAAGTGGACTGTGGCTTACTGACGCACCTGCGAGGCTCGGAGCTAGGCTATGCGAGGCTCAGACACACGCAACAGCAGGGTGAAGCTTCAGCTGGGGAGCTGGCTGCTTCGGATTGGGCCTCCTCATCGGTCGAATAAGAAGAGGACACGTGGCTCGCATGACTCAGTAGCCTCGGTGACTCAGCATCCTGGTGACTCAGCAGGACACGTGTCACATTCTAAGTGAGGGTGACTATGTGAAATTTCTCGGTTTTCGCGCCAAAACTTCTAAAATCCATAACTTTCGCATACGAGCACCGTTTTTGACGTTCTTTATATGCACGCGTAGCTAAAATTACAATCTACAACTTCCGATTAGACTTCGTCGACTAACTTTGAATTTAAATTTTATATTATTATTTTTAACAGACCGTGACAGGAAATCCGTTAAAAATTCATAACTTCTTCATCCAATGTCCGTTTTCGTCAGACTTTTTACCGTTGTACTCCTAATGACGAGACCTTCAATTCTCGTTTAGGTTGTGTCGGCTAAAAATTGCTCGATCTAAAATTCAAGTTTTTAGCTGTGTACTGCTACGCTGAAACTTCGAAAAATCATAACTTCTCATACGAAGTCAGATTTGGGTGTTCTTTTTATCAAACTTCTCAGTTTAACGAATACTATAACTTTCGTTTAGATTACTAAGGCTAAAAAGTAGTTTATCGAAAACTCACTTTTTACGACATTCAGTACCGTGCTGGTTTTGTCGCGAAACTTCGACAGGTCACAACTTCTTCGTTATAACTCGGACTTTGGTATTCTTTATATCCCCAAAATCCTTGTTTCGACCACTACAACTTTATGTAAAGATATCAGGCTTATCTCACACTTTAATTTTGACGCTTATTTTTATTCTTAATTAATTAAGCCCTAATAATTAAGCATAAAACACATAATTCACATAATATTCACACAATTCCTTTTCATTTCTTCAAAATGAGTTACAAAGGTTAACCTAGACTATCAACTCAATATAAATGCCTAGGCTAGAAACACGAGTGTTACAATTCTCTCCCCCTTAGGATGATTCCGTCCCCCGAATCACATATCACCAAACAACTGCGGGTAGCGACTCATCATGTCACTCTACGTTTCCCAAGTGAGATTTGGTCCATTTGTATGTTTCCAACGCACAAGCACTAAATCGACCATCTTGCGTCGCAACTTCATAGTCTTACGATCAACGATTGTCTCAGGTTATTCGATCAACCTGTTGTTTTCATCCAGCCTTAACTTTGAAATCGGAATTATGTCGGGCACATCTCCCGTGAACTTTCTCAAGTAGCACACATGAAAGGTGTTATGAATACCCTCCAGTTCTTCCGGTAACTCTAGCTTGTAAGCTTGATTCCCGATCTTCTGAATAACTTTGAACGGTCCAATAAACCTTGGACTCAACTTTCCTCGTTTCCCGAATCTTATAAGTCCCTTCCACGGCGAGACTTTAAGTAAAACCGAATCTCCAACTTCAAAGGTTATCGGTTGTCTTTTCTTGTCAGCATAACTCTTTTATCGATCTTGAGCAGCTAACATCCTTTCCCTTATCACTTTCAACTTTTTGGCAGTCTGATGGACTATTTCAGGTCCCATAAACTGATTTTCCCCAGCTTCCAGCCAACATGATGGCGTTCGACACTTTTCCCCATACAAAGCGTGATAAGGTGCCATCTTAATGCTTGAGTGGAAACTATTATTATAGGATAATTCTACTAAAGGTAAGTGTTCATCCCAGTTACCTTGGAATTCTAGGGTACATGCTCTCAGCATATCCTCCAATGTTTGAATTGTTTGCTCGCTCTGACCATCGGTTTGCAGATGGTAAGTTGTACTCAAACATAACTTGGTACCCAATTCCTCTTGTAGATTCCTCCAAAATCTTGAGGTAAAACGGCTATCACGATCGGACACAATCGTTAACGGGACGCCGTGAAGCCTCACAATTTCCTTCACATAAGAATTCGCAAGTTTATCCATAGACCATTTCTCTTTGGCCGCTATGAAATGCGCACTCTTAGTGAAGCGATCAACGACCACCTAAATCATGTCGTGACCGTTCCTTGTTCTGGGTAGTTTAGTCACAAAATCCATGGTGATGTCTTCCCATTTACCCATGGGTACGGGTAAAGGTTCTAAACTCCCATACGGTTTCTGATGTTGTGCCTTAACCCTAGCACAAGTTACACACTCGGCCACATACTTAGCAACATCGAGCTTCATCGTCGGCCACCAATAATAGGGTTTTAGATCCCTATACATTTTCGTACATCCGGGATGAATTGAGTACATGGTCTTGTGAGCTTCTTCCATCAGAAGATCTCTTATTCCACCCTTCTTAGGTACCCAAATTCTATCTTGAAATACCTTCAACCCTTGGTTGTTTGTACCGAACACTAACGTTTTGCCCAAACATTCTTCCTTTTGGTCATTTTTCTCTAAAGCTTCCTCTTGAGCTTTCTTTATACTTTCCACAATTGTCGAGACAACTTCAATTCTCAACGCTCTTGGCCTTTTCTTTTCAAGGTTTACCTTCCGACTGAGAGCATCGGCAACAACATTTGCTTTACCTGGGTGGTAAAGTATCTCACAGTCGTAGTCCTTGAGTAACTCTAGCCAGCGTCGTTGCCTCATGTTCAATTCCTTCTGATTAAAGAGATATTGGAGACTCTTATGATCAGTGAAAAGTTTACACTTGGTTCCATAAAGATAATGCCTCCATATCTTCAAGGCAAAGACTACCGCTGCCAACTCCAGATCATGAGTGGGGTAGTTCTTTTCATGCTCCTTCAATTGCCTCGATGCATACGCGATCACTTTATCCCTTTGGGTCAGAACACAACCTAACCCAACTCCAGATGCATCGCTATAAACTGCGAAGTCATCAACTCCTTCAGGCAACGAAAGAATCGATGCTTCACACAATCTCTTCTTCAACTTCTCAAAGGCATCCTTATGCTTCTCATTCCAAGCATAAGTAGCTCCTTTGTGGGTCAAAGTTGTTAATGGAGTAGCAATCGAAGAAAAGCCTTGGATAAACCTTTAGTAATATCCGGCTAATCCTAAAAAGATTCGAATCTCCGTAGGACTTTTTGGTTGTTCCCACTTCATCACAGCTTCAATCTTTGCTGGGTCGACCATTATCCCTTCTTGGTTAACCACATGACCTAAAAATTGGACTTCTTGAATCCAAAATTCACACTTAGAGAACTTTGCATACGTCTTCTCCTTTTTTCAGTACTTTTAGCACTTCACGCAGATGCTTTTCATGCTCCTGCTTGCTTTTCGAATAAATCAAGATATCATCTATGAACACTATCACGGATTTATCTAGGAATGGTTTACAAACCCTATTCATCAAATCCATGAAAGCTGCTGGGGCATTGGTTAGTCCGAACGACATAACCAGAAATTTATAGTGTCCATATCTCGTTCTAAAAGCAGTCTTTTCGATATCCTGCTCTATCACCTTTAGTTGGTGGTATCCCAACCTAAGATCGATCTTCGAGAAATAGCTGGAACCTTGCAACTGGTCGAACAAGTCATTGATCCTTGGCAACGGGTACTTGCTTTATCATCACTTTGTTCAGCTCTCTATAATCGATGCACATTCTCATGCTTCCGTCTTTCTTCTTTAGAAATAACACAGGGGCTCCCCAGGGTGATGAACTAGGTTGAATGAAACCTTTGTCCAATAACTCCTGAAGTTGTGTCATAAGTTCTTTCATTTCGGTTGGCGCTAGTCGATAAGGTGCTTTCGCTATCGGCGTTGTTCCTGGTAGCAAGTCGATACGAAATTCTACTTGTCGATCAGGGGGCAAACCGGGAAGATCTTCGGGAAAGACTTCCGGATACTCACACACCACCAGAATATTTTGTACCTCCTTCTTTTCCATCTTAGCATCGATCACAAACGCTAGATATGATGTACATCCCTTGGCCAAACACTTTCTGGCTTTCATTAGGGAAATGATTCTAGAATTTACTCTGTGTTTGTCCCCGTATACCATAAACGACTCTTTCCCTGGCGGGTTTACTTTTACTATCTTCTTTCTACATAGTATTTCTGCATCGTTGGCACTAAGCCAATCCATTCCTAAAACTATGTCGAATCCATTTAACTCGATAGGCAATAATTCCTCTTGGCACTTATTCCCATCCAAGTCAATGAGGATGTTTTTCATACGATGGCTAACAGGTACAAACTTGCCACTAGCAATCTCGACTATTATAGCATTAACTAGCATATCTACAGGCAAAGCTAGCTTTCTACCAAATTCATGCAATATAAAGGAGTAATTGGCTCCAGAATCAAACAAAATTTGGGTAGGCAATTCGTTTACGAGAAAGGTACCTGAAGCAACATCGACTTCTTCTTTCGCAGCCTCGAGTGTCATTTGAAAGGCTTTCGCCTTTGGCTTTGGTGGTAGATTGGGTTTTACTGCGTCCTTCTTCTTCGGGCAGTCCCTCAAAATATGCCCTTCTTCATTGCACCCAAAACATACATTCTAATTGAAGGTGCATTCATTGGCATAATGCCATGGCTTTCCACATTTGTAACAAGTGACTTCCACGCTGCACTTCCCAGCATGTTTCTTCTTACACTTGTCACACCACTTGGCTTCGCTTCCTCCTCCAAACTTTCTCGAACCAGTCTTCGAGAACTTGTTCTTTTTATTGGAACCTGAAGTTCCTTCAAACTTTCTCTTTTCGCCAACTTCAACCTTGTTGGCGGCTCTCCCTTTTATCATATCTTCAACAGACTTGGCAGCCCAGACAGCAGCCTCCAAAGTAAGTGCCTGATGTACTGGCACCGCGTACTCCCATGGAAGTCCCTTTGCGTACCTGTCTATTTTTGCCAACTCATCTGGGACAATACGCAAAGCAAACTCCATTTTTTCTGTGAAGTTATTTGTATATTCATCAACGGTCATACTCCCCTTCTGCAACGTTAGAAATTGGTTTTCTAACTCAAGTACGTTTTGGGCCGAGCAGTACTTGCGCTTGAAGTCCACTAAGAACTCTGCCCAAGTTAATTGCAGTGGTGCATTAGAGCTTAGGGTTTTCGCTCTAAAGATATGGAGGCATTACCTCTATAGCACGAAGTGCAAACTTTTTTCACTGATCATAGGAGTCTCCAATATCTGTTTAATCAGAAGGAATTGAATATGAGGCAACGACGCTGGCTAGAATTACTTAAAGACTACGACTGTGAGATACTTTACCACCTCGGTGAGGCTAATGTTGTTGCTGATGCTCTCAGTCGGAAAGTCAATCTTGAAAGGAAAAGGCCAAGAGCGTTGAGAATTGAAGTTGTCTCGACTATTTTGGAAAGCATAAAGAAAGCTCAAAGCGAAGCTTCCGAGAAGAATGACCGAAAGGAGGAACGTTTGGGCAAGACGTTGGTGTTCGGTGTAAACAGTCATGAATTGAAGGTGTTCTAGGATCGGATTTGGATACCTAAGTCAGGAGGAATAAGAGATCTTTTGATGGAAGAAGCTCACAAAACCATGTACTCCATTCATCCCGGTTGCACTAAAATGTATAGGGACCTGAAACCCTATTACTGGTGGCCGACGATGAAGCTCGGCATTGCGAAGTATGTGGCGGAGTGTGTGACATGCGCAAGAGTCAAGGCACAACATCAGAAACCATACGGGAGTTTAGAACCTTTACCTGTGCCTATGGGTAAGTAGGAAGACATTGCTATGGATTTTGTCACTAAACTTCCCATAACAAAAAGTGGTCACGGCATGATTTGGGTGGTTGTTGATCGATTCACTAAGAGTGCGGATTTCATGGCAGCCAATGAGAAATGGTCTATGGAGAAGCTTGTGAATTCTTACGTGAAGGAAATTGTGAGGCTTCACGGTGTTCCGTTAACGATTGTGTTGGACCGTGATAGCCGTTTCACCTCACGATTTTGGAAAAGTCTACAAGAGGAATTAGGTACCAAGTTGTGTTTAAGTACAACTTACCATCCGCAGACTGATGGTCAGAGCGAACGAACGATACAAACACTTGAAGATATGCTAAGAGCATGTACCTTGGAATTCCTAGGTAATTGGGATGAAAATTTACCTTTGGTAGAATTTTCCTACAATAATAGTTTTCACTCGAGCATAAAGATGGCACCTTATCCAGCTTTGTACGGGCAGAAGTGTCGTACGCCGTCTTGTTGGCTTAAGGCTGGCGAAAAGCAGTTTATGGGACCAGAGATAGTACATCAAACTGCTGAAAAGTTGAAAATAATTAGGGAGAGAATGTTAGCAGCTTAGGATCGCCAAAAGAGCTATGCTGACAAAAAGCGAAGAGCGATGAGTTTTGAAGTTGGAGATTTGGTTTTGCTTAAAGTCTCGCCGTGGAAGGGACTTATAAGATTTGGTAAAAAGGGAAAATTAAGTCCAAGGTTTATTGGACCGTTTAAAGTTCTTCAGAGGATTGGGAACCAAGCTTACAAGCTCGAACTACCAGAAGAACTGAATGGAATTCATAACACTTTTCATGTGTGTTACTTGAGGAAGTTCACGGGTGAAGTTCCCAACATGACACCACTTTCGGAGTTGAGGATCGATGAAAACAAAAGGTTGATTGAAGAACCAGAGGCAATTGTTAACCGAAAGACTAAGAAATTGCGGCTTAAGATGGTTGGGTTAGTGCTTTTCCGATGGAAACACACAAATGGGCCGAACCTCACCTGGTAGACGGAGAGTGACATGATTAGTCGCTATCCGCATTTGTTTGTTGATGTGTGATTCTGGGGACGGAATCATCCTAAGCTGAGGAGAATTGTAACGCTCACGTTTCTGGGCTTTCCATTTTTAGCAATGTAATAGTCTAGGTTAACCTTGTAACCCAATTTGAAATAATAAAAATGTATTATTTGTGAATTATGTGGATTATGTGTGTTTTCTTAATTATTATAATTTAATTAAATTAAGAATAAAATGAGCGTCAAAATTTAAGTGTAAAATAAACTCGATATTTTTGGATAATGTTGTAGTAGTTGAAACGAGGTTTCCGAATATATATAGAACGCCCAAATCTGACTTCGTATGAGGAAGTTATGATTTTCTGAAGTTTCGACATGGCAGTATGCAGCCCGAATGCTCGATTTGAGATCGAACGGTTTTTAGCCGAAACAATCTAAACGAGAATAGAAGATCTCGTTGTTAATAGCGAAACGATGAAAAGCTAGGCGAGAACGGATGTCGGACGAAGAAGTTATGAATTTATAAAGAAGTTTTTATGACCCAGCCTCCTAAAAATAAATTCAAAATTAGCCGACGGATTCTAAACGAAAGTTGTAGAGCGTAGTCTCACCTACGCGTGGATATAAAGTACGTTGAAAATGCAGTTTATATGAAGGAGATATGAATTTTTGAAGTTTATTAAATATTTAATAATTAAATTTATTCCGAATCTTGGTATTATCCGAAGAGGAGTCAGCCGACCTATACGAAGTACGCCCCGCGTACTGCTGTACGCCCAGCGTACAACGAAGGGTGACGAAGCCAACACACGAGTACCTCCGATGACGCAATCGCTGACGATCTGAGGCGTACGCCCCGCGTAGCCTCGTACGCCTAGCGTACGTGCGAGGGTCCAGCTCCTATAAAAGGGGATCCGAAGGCAGCCGGTTTTCTTTTACAAATTCCATCCTTCTCTCTAGTCTTTTGCCTCGTTTAGCGTGCCATTTATACCCCGAAGCCCCGGTAATATTCCCGAGCCTCGAAGCAAGATCCGAAGCCCCGTGGATCCCGAAGAGCGTTATTCCCGAGCGGAAGCGCTGCCCGCGAGGAGCCGGTTTTTGTGAAGATCTTCAAGATCTACGAAGAAACACTACTTCTGCAAGTCGTAGTGCTGCTCGATCATCTTCTGATCAAGTGAGTGTGTAGTTATTTTCATTCCAACGCAATATTATGAAGTATTTTATATAAAATACGTGCTACGTGTATATATTTTGTTGTTATATGTGTGAATGTATATTCACTCTCTTCTATCTCATAGATCTGAATTATTCTCTATGAAATACGTGTTATGTGTGTATGCCTCATCTGTTATGTGGAATATGTATTCATTAAAGCATGCTATATAGGTTTTTAAACTATGTATAAAAATGTATATTTTTATCTACTAATATGTTGGGTAGAACACGGATAGATAATTGGTGTGTAATAAACAGATGAGAGGCCTCGATGTTATTAGTGTTATTCTAGTCATTCAGCAGAGTATGGATGACGACCACGGACTATTCTAGACTGTCCTGTGGAACACTAGCAGGCTCATTACATGTAGGTGTTGTGAACGACGTGTTCACAGGTGTACTCTATCCCCCACATGGTTGCCTTTAGGACACTTATTGTTGAGGACGACCCTTTGCAGTGATGTCTGTCCCGATGAAAATCATGAAATAGGTTCCTTATAATAGACGTTGTTTTTAGGAACGTAAATTGAGGATAACGGGAATGGGTAATCGGGTTTATTGTTGATTGTTGAAATTAAATATAATAATTGTGGGTTGAAAACCCTATATGCTCACCAGGCTCCCAAGGCTGACTCACTCAGTTGATTTGTATTACAGGAAGTGGCGCAAGAGCTTAAGATGGGCGAATCATCCAGTTGTTTTGTTTACAAGTCTGTATATGTATATATTTGTTGAATGACTTGTAATGCTAGCGTTTATGCTTTATGATCTGTATCGGAACATGACATCCCAAGTTTTGATTATGAAATGAAATCATATTTCTTTATGAAATGTTTTGATAAAATTCTATTTTATCCTGTTTTGTTTTTGGGAACAAATTCCGCATCTCTTTAAAAATCAAGAGGGTTTACTCTAAAAATGTTTAGAAAGCATAAATGAAAACGGTCTTTTCTGGCCGAGATTTTAGGGATGTCACAGTTGGTATCAGAGCATTAGTTTAAGCGAACTAGGAATTTGTAGGATTTCTAGACTTAAACTTAGGATGCTAAGGGGAGATTGTGAGATGTGTGTCTGATAAATTTTAGACATAAGCACTAGTTTCTTTTTGGAAAGTTGCCTAAAAATGCTTTTATGTGCTAAATGTTATATGTTGCCATATATGATATTATTTGTTCGGATATACGGTTGGTTGCCAACCGGATCTGAAGATTTATGTGTTTAGGATTCTAAGCGTATGTATACGATATTAGAACTAGCATGTAATCGTTTGGAGTACGAAGAATGAATTGAAACCTTATCGTGAATGAAGATCTAAATTTCACCTTATTCGATGTATAGATCAAAAATGGTGAGAACAAGAAGTGGAGTTGCAAATGCAGATGAAAACAGGAATCAACCGCCTGTAATTCAACAAGTACCTGTTGTAGCTGCTGCACCTGAGCCGATAACAATGGCTGGTGTACAAATGATGATTCAAACGATGTTGGATCGTCAGATGAAAGAAACAAGAAGTCTGCTTAGGCAGAATCGTGAAGAACCGTCAATTCATGTAAAAGAGCCCGAGGAGAATGGAGGTCAGTCTGAAGGAGAAAACTTTAGTGCGATCATTGGTAAAGACAACCCACCAATGGTTAGATGCAATAACCAGTATGGAGGAAATGATGGGCGTGGGTATAAGTACAAGGATTTCGTGGCGTCCAAACCACCATGTGTATCCGGAAGCCCGACGCCAGTGCAAGTTATGGACTGGATCTCCGAAATGGAGACTATGTTTGAAAGTTGCGAATGCAGCAACAGACAGAACACCGCTCTTGCGGTCCCTCTGCTAAAATCTGGTGTATTGAGTTGGTGGAAGTTGTTAGCCGACTCTATACCCAAGGGAGAAGCAATCAAGATGTCTTGGGATGACTTTGTGGAACAACTAAAACTGCAATACTACTCCGAGTAGGACCTTCTGGAAATCAGTAATGAGTTTCAGAATTTGAAGAAAGGGAAATTGAGTGTTACTGAATACACTGCAAGTTTCACAGAAAAGATAAAGTTTTTCCCATATTTGGTGCCAACAGATCACTCTAAGGTCAACAAGTTTGCCCTTGGACTACCAGCGGACTATGGTCCAATGGTTAAATAAGCAACCACATTGAAAGCCGCCATCTGGGCTGCAAGAAATGTTGAAACCCAGATCAGGGAAAAAGGTCTGGAAAGGTCAGAGGTTGGTGAGAAAAGGAAAATCAATGGATTTTCAGGGTCCAGCAAGAAAAGTAAATTCTCGAAATCTGGTTCGAGAGGAAGTAGAGGAAAGGTAGAGGCGAAATGGTGCGATAAGTGCAAGAAAAAACATCATGAGAAGTGTGGCGGGGAAACCACATGCTTCAAATGTGGAAAACCAGGGCATTATGCCAACGACTGCACCTTCACCAAGAATGTTTGTTATGGTTGTGGTGAGGAGCGGCACATCTCAAGAGATTGTACGAAAAAGAAGGAAGCAGCAAGACCCAACATTCCGCCAAAGCCGAAGGCGAGAGCATTCCAGATGACACTAGAAGCTGCTAAACATGAAGCTGATGTCGCTTCAGGTACCTTTCTCGTTAACAAATTGTCTGCCCAAATTTTATTTGATTCTAGAGCCAACTACTCCTTTATATTGCATGAATTTGGTAGAAAACTAGCTTTGCCTGTTGTTAGACTAGATAATGCCTTATTAGTTGAAGTTGCTAGTGGCAAGTTTGTACCTGTTAGCCATCGTATGAAAAACATCGTAATTGATCTAAATGGGAATAAGTTCCACGAGGAATTATTGCCTATCGAACTAAACCGTTTCGACATCGTTTTGGGAATGGATTGGCTTAGCGCCAATGATGCTGAAATCTTATGCAAGAAGAAGATAGTGAAAGTGAACCCGCCTGGGAAGGAATCGTTTATGGTGTACAGAGATAAACGCAGAGTAAATTCTGGAATCATTTCTCTAATAAAAGCCAGAAAATGTTTGACCAAGGGGTGTACATCATACCTAGCATTCGTGATCGATGCTAAGAAGCAAAAGAAGGTGATGCAAAATATTCCTGTTGTGTGTGATTATCCGGAAGTATTTCCCGAAGATCTTCCTGGATTACCACCTGATCGACAAGTGGAATTCTGTATTGACTTGTTGCCCGGAACAACACCGATTACAAAAGCACCTTATCGATTAGCACCGACGGAGATGAAGTAGTTGATGATGCAACTTCAGGAGTTATTGGACAAGGCTTTCATTAGACCTAGTTCATCACCCTGGGGAGCTCTGGTGTTATTCGTGAAAAAGAAAGATGGAAGTATGAGAATGTGCATTGATTACCGAGAGCTGAATAAGGCAACAATAAAGAATAGATATCTGTTGCCAAGGATTGATGACCTATTCGATCAACTACAAGGTTCAAGTTATTTTTCAAAGATCGACCTAAGGTCAGGATATCATCAGCTAAAGGTAAAAGAGCAGGATATCGAGAAGACTGCATTCAGAACGCGATATGGACACTATGAGTTCATGGTTATGTCGTGTGGACTAACCAATGCTCCAGCAGCATTCATGGATCTAATGAACAGAGTTTGTAACCCGTTCCTTGATAAATCTGTGATAGTGTTCATAGATGACATTCTGATCCATTCGAAAAGCCAAGAGGAGCATGGCAGACACTTGCGAGAAGTGTTGGAAGTCTTGAAGAAGGAGAAGTTGTATGCGACGTTCTCCAAATGTGATTTTTGGATTCGTGAAGTCCAATTCTTGGGTCACGTGGTCAACCAAGAAGGGATAATGGTTGATCCAGCGAAGATCGAAGCTGTGATGAAGTGGGAACAACCGAAAAGTCCCACGGAGATCCGAAGCTTTTTAGGATTAGACGGATATTACCGATGGTTTATCCAAGGCTTTTCTTCGATAGCTAGTCCATTGACAGTTTTGACCCACAAAGGAGCTACTTATGCTTGGAATCATAAGCATAAAGAAGCATTCGAGAAGCTAAAGAAGAAACTATGAGAGGCACCGATAGTTTCTCTACCCGATGGAGTTGAAGACCTCGTTGTTTATAGTGATGCATCTGGGGTTTGATTGGGTTGTGTTTTGACCCAAAGAGAAAAGGTGATAGCATATGCGTCTCGACAGCTGAAAGAGCATGAAAAGAACTACCCGACTCATGACTTGGAGTTGGCAGCGGTAGTTTTCGTTCTGAAGATATGGAGGCATTACCTCTATGGCACGAAGTGCAAACTTTTCACTGATCATAAGAGTCTCCAATATCTCTTTAATCAGAAGGAATTGAATATGACGCAACTACGCTGGCTAGAATTACTTAAAGACTACGACTGTGAGATACTTTACCACCCCGGTAAGGCTAATGTTGTAGCTGATGCTCTCAGTCGGAAAGTCAATCTTGAAAGGAAAAGGCCAAGAGCGTTGAGAATTGAAGTTGTCTCGACTATTTTGGAAAGTATAAAGAAAGCTCAAAGCGAAGCTTCCGAGAAGAATGACTGAAAGGAGGAACCTTTGGGCAAAACGTTGGTGTTCGGTGTAAACAGTCATGAATTGAAGGTGTTCCAGGATCGGATTTGGATACCTAAGTCAGGAGGAATAAGAGATCTTTTGATGGAAGAAGCTCACAAAACCATGTACTCCATTCATCCCTGTAGCACTAAAATGTATAGGGACCTGAAACCCTATTACTGGTGGCCGACGATGAAGCTCGACATTGCGAAGTATGTGGCGAAGTGTGTGACATGTGCAAGAGTCAAGGCACACATCAGAAACCATATGGGAGTTTAGAACCTTTACATGTGCCTATGGGTAAGTGGGAAGACATTGCTATGGATTTTGTCACTAAACTTCCCAGAAAAAAAAAGTGGTCACGACATGATTTGGGTGGTTGTTGATCGATTCACTAAGAATGCGCATTTCATAGAAGCCAATGAGAAATTGTCTATGGAGAAGCTTGCGAATTCTTACATGAAGGAAATTGTGAGGCTTCACGGTGTTCCGTTAACGATTGTGTCGGATCATGATAGCCGTTTCACCTCACGATTTTGGAAAAGTCTACAAGAGGAATTAGGTACCAAGTTGTGTTTAAGTACAGCTTACCATCCGCAGACTGATGGTCAGAGCGAACGAACGATACAAACACTTGAAGATATGATAAGAGCATGTACCTTGGAATTCCTACGTAATTGGGATGAAGATTTACCTTTGGTAGAATTTTCCTACAATAATAGTTTTCACTCGAGCATAAAGATGGCACCTTATCAAGCTTTGTACGGGCAGAAGTGTCGTACACCGTCTTGTTGGCTTGAGGCTGGCGAAAAGAAGTTTATGGGACCAGAGATAGTACATCAAACTGATGAAAAGTTGAAAATAATTAGGGAGAGAATGTTAGCAGCTCAGGATCGTCAAAAGAGCTATGCTCACAAAAAGCGAAGACCGGTGACTTTTGAAGTTGGAGATTTGGTTTTGCTTAAAGTCTCGCCGTGGAAGGGACTTATAAGATTTGGTAATAGGGGAAAATTAAGTCCAAGGTTTATTGGACCGTTTAAAGTTCTTCAGAGGATTGGGAACCAAGCTTACAAGCTCAAACTACCAGAAGAACTGAATCGAATTCATAACACTTTTCATGTGTGTTACTTGAGGAAGTTCACGGGAGAATTTCCCGACATGACACCACTTTCGGAGTTGATGATCGATGAAAACAAAAGGTTGATTGAAGAACCAGAGGCAATTGTTGACCGAAAGACTAAGAAATTGTGGCGTAAGATGGTTGCCTTAGTGCTTGTCCGATGGAAACACAAGAATGGGCCGAATCTCACCTGGGAGACGGAGAGTGACATGATGAGTCGCTATCCGCATTTGTTTGTTGATATGTGATTCCAGGGACGGAATCATCCTAAGTTGGGGAGAATTTTAATGCCCGTGTTTCTGGGCTTGCCATTTTTAGCAATGTAATAGTCTAGGTTAACCTTGTAACCCAATTTGAAATAATAAAAATGTATTATTTTTGAATTATGTGGATTATGTGTGTTTTCTTAATTATTATAATTTAATTAAATTATGAATAAAATGAGCGTCAAAATTTAAGTGTAAAATAAACTCGATATCTTTGGATAATGTTGTAGTAGTTGAAACGAGGTTTCCGAATATATATATAGAACGCCAAAATCTGACTAGGTATGAGGAAGTTATGATTTTCTGAAGTTTCGACGTGGCAGTATGCAGCCCGAATACTCGATTTGAGATCGAGCGGTTTTTAGCTGAAACAATCTAAAAGAGAATAAAAGATCTCGTTGTTAATAGCAAAACAATGAAAAACTAGGCGAGAACGGACGTCGGATGAAGAAGTTATGAATTTATAAAGAAGTTTTTCTGTCCCGGCCTCCTAAAAATAAATAGTAAAAATAAATTCAAAATTAGCCGACGGATTCTAAACGAAAGTTGTAGAGCGTAGTCTTACCTACGTGTGGATATAAAGTACGTCGAAAACGGAGTTTATATGAAGGAGATATGAATTTTTGAAGTTTATTAAATATTTAATAATTAAATTTATTCTGAATCTTGGTATTATCCGAAGAGGAGTCAGCCGACCTATTTGAAGTACGCCCCGCGTACTGCTGTACGCCCAGCGTACAGCGAAGGGTGACGAAGCCAGCACTCGTGTACCTCCGATGACGCAAGCGCTGACCATCCGAGGCGTACGCCCAACATACGTGCAAGGGTCCAGCTCCTATAAAAGAGGATCTGAAGGCAGCCGGTTTTCTTTTACAAATTCCATCCTTCTCTCTAGTCTTTTGCCTTTTTTAGCGTGCCATTTATACCCTGAAGCCTCGGTAATATTCCCGAGCCTTGAAGCAAGATCCAAAGCCCCAAGGATCCCGAAGAGCGTTATTCCCGAGCGGAAGCGCTGCCCGCGAGGAGCCGGTTTTTGTGAAGATCTTCCAGATCTACGAAGAAACACAACTTCTGCAAGCCGTAGTGCTGCTCGATCATCTTCTATTCAAGTGAGTGTAGTTATTTTCATTCCAACGCAATATTATGAAGTATTTTATATAAAATACGTGCTACGTGTATATATTTTGTTGTTATATGTGTGAATGTATATTCACTCTCTTCTATCTCATAGATCTGATTTATTCTCTATGAAATACATGTTATGTGTATATGCCTCATCTGTTATGTGGAATATGTATTGATTAAAGCATGTTATATAGGTTTTTAAACTATGTATAAAAAAGTATATTTTTATCTACTAATATGTTGGGTAGAACATGGGTAGATAATTGGTGTGTAATAAATAGATGAGAGGCCTCGGTGTTATTGATGTTATTCTAGTCATTCAGCAGAGTATGGATGACGACCACGGACTATTCTAGACTGTCCTGTGGAACACTAGCAGGCTCATTACCTGTAGGTGTTGTGAACAACGTGTTCACCAGTGTACTCTATCACCCACGTGGTTGCCTTTAGCACACTTATTGTTGAGGAAGCCTCTCTGCAGTGATGTCTGTCCTGATGAAAATCCTGAAATAGGTTCCTTATAATAGACGTTATTTTTAGGAACGTAGAGTGAGGATAACGGGAATGGGTAATCGGGTTTATTGTTGATTGATGAAATTAAATATAATTATTGTGGGTTGAAAACCCTATATGCTCACCAAGCTCCCAAGGTTGACCCACTCAATTGATTTGTATTACTGGAAGTGGCGCAAGAGCTTAAGATGAGCGAATCATCAAGTTGTTTTGTTAACAAGTCTGTATATGTATATATTTGTTGAATGACTTGTAATGCTATCGTTTATGCTTTATGACCTGTATCGGAACATGACATCCCGACTTTGGATTATGAAATGAAATCATATTTCTTTATGAAATGTTTTGATAAAATTCTATTTTATCATGTTTTGTTTTTGGGAACAAATTCCGCATCTCTTTTAAAATCAAGAGGGTTTACTCTAAAAATGTTTAGAAAGCATAAATGAAAACGGTCTTTTCTGGCCGAGATTTTGGGGATGTCACAGTTGGTATCAGAGCATTAGTTTAAGCGAACTAGGAATTTGTCAGATTTCTAGAATTAAACTTAGGATGCTAAGGGGAGATTGTGAGATGTGTGTCTGATAAATTTTAGACATAAGCACTAGTTTATTTTAGGAAAGTTGCCTAAAAATGCTTTTATGTGCAAAATGTTATATGTTGCCATATATGATATTATTTGTTCGGATCTACGGTTTGTTGCCAACCGGATCTGAAGATTTATGTGTTTAGGATTCTAAGCGTATGTATACGATATTAGAACTAGCATGTAATCGTTTGGAGTACGAAGAATGAATTGAAACCTTATCGTGAATGAAGATCTAAATTTCACCTTATTCGATGTATAGATCAAAAATGGTGACAACAAGAAGCGGAGTTGCAAATGCAAATGAAAACAGGAATCAACCGCCTGTAATTCAACAAGTACCTGTTGTAGCTGCTGCACCTGAGCCGATAACAATGGCTGGTGTACAAATGATGATTCAAACGATGTTGGATCGTCAGATGAAAGAAACAAGAAGTCTGCTTAGGCAGAATCGTGAAGAACCGTAAATTCATGTAAAAGAGCCCGAGGAGAATGGAGGTCAGTCTGAAGGAGAAAACTTTAGTGGGATCATTGGTCAAGACAACCCACCAATGGTTAGACGCAATAACCAGTATGGAGGAAATGATGGGCGTGGGTGTAAGTACAAGGATTTTATGGTGTCCAAACCACCATGTCTATCCAGAAGCCCGACGTCGGTGCAACTTATGGACTAGATCCCCGAAATGGAGACTATGTTTGAAAGTTGCGAATGCAGCAACAGACAGAAGACCGCTCTTGCGATCCCTCTACTAAAATCTGGTGTATTGAGTTGGTGCAAGTGGTTAGCCGACTCTATACCCAACGGAGAAGCAATCAAGATGTCTTGGGAAGACTTTTTGGAACAACTAAAACTGCAATACTGCTCCGAGCAGGACCTTCTGGAAATCAGTAATGAGTTTCAGAATTTGAAGAAAGGGAAATTGAGCGTTAGTGAATACGCTGCAAGTTTCACAGAAAAGATGAAGTTTATCCCATATTTGGTGCCAACAGAACTCTCTAAGGTCAACAAGTTTGCCCTTGCACTACCAGCGGACTATGGTCAAATGGTTAAACAAGCAACCACATTGAAAGCCACCATCTGGGCTGCAAGAAATGTTGAAACCCAGATTAGGGGAAATTGTCTGGAAAGGTCAGAGGTTGGTGAGAAAATGAAAATCGATGGATTTTCAGGGTCCATCAAGAAAAGTAAATTCTCGAAATCTGGTTCGAGAGGAAGTGGAGGAAAGGTTGAGGCGAAATGGTGCGACAAATGCAAGAAAAAGCATCATGGGAAGTGTGGCGGGGAAACCTGATATGTGCATATTTAGTGTGTATTAAGTGTAGTTTATTATTCATATATTAGCTAAGTTGTCGCATATTATGGACAAAAGGTGCTTAAAAGTGTTAAATTATGTTTTTCAGTCCAAAGATGAAGCTCGGAAGCGAAAGGAAGCAAGAGAAGCGGTTAAGAGCTCAAGAGTGGAAAGAAGAAGGAAAACAACCAAAAAAGGCTTCTACTCGTCGAGTTGTCTCTTGACTCGACGAGTCCGGTCGCGGATTCAGAAAGATAAACATTCGGAAGTCAAGACAGTTATCAGGTTACGACTAATGTGAGAGGGACTCGACGAGTCGGTATGCATATATAAAGATAACTCTATAATGCGAAAAAGAGAGAATTCTGGGAAGTTTCAGAAGTGTTTAGCTGCGAATAAGAAGCCAGAAGAACCCTAGAAGTCGACCAAAGAAGCTAGAATCCAATTCCGGGAGTAATTGAGGCGTAATTTCATCATTCTACTTAATTCTTTTGTTTGTCAATATGATTAAGCAACTTGAACTTATTTGTTTTCTGTTATTCACCTTAGTTATGAACTAATTTCTTTATACTTCTGTTTGGGGATACAAAGTTGACAATATGGTTTGATTGATTGGTAGGATTAATTCTAAGTTGGTGATTAATTGTTATTTTAGCTTGCTAAAGAACCTTGTGTATGAATGATAATTTATTTTCTGTTAATAGGAAGATAATTGATTAGCATGAACATCTATTAATTATCAACCTCATATGTTAAGTGATCACTATATCATATGTCTAGGATTAATGAATACGAAACTAGGATTAATAAGTAAATTGAGTAAATTCATGTGCAAGCTTGTAAGATGACTATTGAACAAGAGGTTAATTAAGAATAACAATTTAATTAGCTATTGCAAGTCTAAC
Organism: Lactuca saligna; assembly: GCF_052625555.1. Lineage (NCBI taxonomy): Eukaryota > Viridiplantae > Streptophyta > Magnoliopsida > Asterales > Asteraceae > Lactuca > Lactuca saligna. The sequence goes on along the minus strand of NC_136418.1, from coordinate 50,404,514 downwards.
TTAACCCGAATAATTAATCTAGTAAATATAATTAAGTTAAGCAATTGGCCACTGTTTGAATTAGTTTATTTGCTAAGGATTAGGGTAGTGAACACAACTTAATCACTTGAATCGGTAACCAACGAAAGAATTAATCCATTGCACTATTACCTTAAAAGCAACCATAAAGTTAACCGAGTTGAACTAAACAGAAGTTTCTTTCCCATTATTGAATCTAGTTAATTTGTTCTTTTCTAGCCTTGCATTAGTTTTGTTTAGTAAGTTTCTAGTCTTGTAAAACAAGAGAAAAACCCTTATTTGCTAAAGTAATTTAGATAGAATTAGTTTTTAATTTAATTTGCCGTTCCCTGTGTTCGATACCCTGCTTATTTAGCTATACCACAATTGATAGGTTCACTGCCTTTTGTGTGTTATTTGATAATTAAAGTAGGATTAAAACTAAGTGAGTTTTACACACATCAAGTTTTTGGCGCCGTTGCCGGGGAACGGTTCTAAAATTAGCATTAAATTCTAATTCAATCTATCCTTTGCGCAAGATTCATCTTACGCAAAGTTAATTTTTGTTCAATTTTTGTTTAAGTTTTAATAAATAAAAAAAATAAAAAAAATAAAAAAAAACTGATTTTAACGTGAACTCGCCGAGTGCATTCGCCCCGACTCGGCGAGTCTGACACTGAATCAGATTAAATTTTTGTTCTTCTTTACGCGTTCTGTTTTGTTTTAAGTTGCAGTTAGTTCATGACCCGAGGATCTTCTACGCCTCTAATTCCTCCTCTTGAAGATCCGGAAACCGCATTAAGAAGAAACAAGGGCAAAACCGTTGGAGAAACCACTTCTTCAAAGAACTCACCACTCAAAAACTTCAAATCCGTGTTTGGCAAGCAGAGGAGCAGCAAAGCAGGAGCATCCAGTGCGTCTTTGTCAACCGAAGATCCGATCCCGAAAGACACCGAATACGAGACCGAAGAAGAAAGCGAGCACACATCCGATATTGAAGAAGACTTAGCCACCGCAATGGCTAATATTGACGAGATCCCCATGGGGGAGTGGAAGAAAAGGATGCGTGATGACACCGGCCCGGGACTTGTGCAACCCGCAATCCCCGCTACCGCGACGTTTGAACTGATGGGCCATATTCTCGCTCAACTCAAGGAGATACCATTTCACGGGAGAGATCATGAAGACGCCTATAAGCACTTAGATGAAGTAAATGACGTGGCGGATTACTTCAATGTACCTAATGTGCCCCGCGAGGTCCAGCTGCTACGCATGCTTCCTGTCACGTTCAAAGGAGCTGCAAAGGATTGGTTGAAGTCACTCCCTCCCGGATCAGTTACTACATGGGCCAAAATGAAAGAAGAGTTCATAGACCACTTCTGCCCACCTTCCAAGATAGCCAAGCTAAAGAAAGCCATTGCCAACTTCGAGCAACAACCCGGCGAATCCCTATATGAAGCTTGGGAAAGATACAAGAGCCTACTTCGAAATTGCCCCCACCACGATCTAAATAGCCAACAAGAGGTCTCTATCTTTTATGATGGAGTGAATGTCACAACGAGGCAACTACTCGATTCACAAGGCCCACTCACTCGAAAGACACCTCGAGAAATAAAGGAGTTAATTGAAGAATTCTCTAGGCACTCTAGAGAATACCACAACCCGAGGAATGAAGTGAGTCGCGGAGCAGTAAATTCGGTAAACGATGGTATGGCGGTGGTGATAGCGAAGCTCGATAGCCTAGACCGAAGAATGACGAAAATGGATCAAACGATCCATGCTATTAGAGTTGGATGTGAAAATTGTGGCGGTCCCCATCTTACCAAGGAATGTGATCGAGATGAAAATGGAAATAAGAAAGCTCAAGTATGCTACTCCAGCGGCGATAGATATGATGAAGACTGGAGGAAACCGAAGAAGGAGTGGCTCCCATACGAAGAGTACAGAAAGGTTAAGGAAGAAAAATATAAGCAGAGGGAGAGGGGTTATTATCAAAAGGAAGAACCGGTGACGGACAAGAAGACGAACTTAGAAGATATACTTACAAAATTCATAAGCGCGTCCGAGAAAAGGCATAATGATCATGATGTGGCAATGCAAGAAACCAGAAACATGTTGAAGAATCAGCAAGCCTCTATTCTCAACATAGAGAAACAGCTGGGCCAACTTGCACATCAAGTAAACGAAAGAAGACCGGGCCAACTTCCGAGTGACACCCAACCCAATCCAAGGAACGAGAACGTGAGCGTTATAACCTCCAGCGGTGAAGAAGAATTGGCAGAAACACTAAGGGTTTCCAAAGGGAAGGCAGAAAAGGAAGAAGAACCGGAACGAGAAGAACTCGATCCGACTCGCCGAGTCACCAAAATGGACTCGACGAGTCCAGTCGGGAATGATAAAAAAGCCAGTTTTCTAAAGCCATACAATCCTCCTTTGCCATACCCATCCAGAGCCATTCCTTCAGAAAAAGTTCAAGCCTATAGAACCTTCATGGAGCATGTTAAAGCCTTACAAGTCAATATGCCATTCGTGGACACAATGCTCCAAACTCCCAAATACTTTAACTTGCTTAAAGGTTTGTTTGCTGCCAGGAAAGATCTTGCTGAAGTCGCGGAGATATTGATGAATGAGCTACCTGAGAAGAAGGGTGATCCGGGTAATATAGTAATTTCGTGCCAATTCGGCAATAATGTTTTTACACGAGCTTTGGCTGATTCAGGGGCAAGCATTAATTTGATGCCCTATTCATTCTTTAAGAAGCTAAATTTACCAGCACCAAAGCCGGTAAATATGAGAATCCATTTGGCAAATAAAACAATTATTCATCCACAAGGCATATGTGAAAATCTCCTTATCAAAGTAGACAAGTTTATCTTCCCAGTAGACTTCGTGGTGGTGGAGATGAAAGAAGACCCCGAAATACCAATTATTTTGGGAAGAACATTCTTAAACACCGCATGTGCCCTAATTGACATATCCGAGTCTACTTTAACATTAAGAGTGGGTGATGAGTCGGTGATGTTTAAAGCTAATCCAGAGATCAAGCAAGAAGAAGAAAAGAGAGAAGAAATCTCATTTATCCAATTAGATGATGAGGTATTGCAAAGAGAGCTTGACATTTTATTAAAAGAAGACCCAAGTAAGTTCACGCTACACTCAGAAGGAGTTTCAGATGCTGACAAAGACTTGGAGGAGCTAGAAAAGCTACTGGAAGGAGCCGACTCAAACAACGATCCAGAATTGATGAAACCCGACCCGACTCGCCGAGTCGACATAATGGACTCGACGAGTCCAGTCGATTTGGAGAAAAACTTGACTCAAGCTGATTTGTTTGTTGACAGTTCTTCACATACCCTGGATTCAGTTACTGTTAGTGATTCTTTGGAAGAACGATTGGCAGAAGAAGTAAAAGGAATGGAGATCCAACACGCCAACGTGGCATGCCTTGATACGATGCCATTTGGAAAAGAGTCGAGCACAAAAGAGGATGAAGCCATAAATGGAAGCGGAGCGGAAGCTGATCCCCAATTCACCACTAAACCTAGAGCACGGACCAATATGAAGTATGAAGTTATCAAATTTAAAGAAAAGGAGGTTCAAAAATTGGTGAAAAAGCATGGGTTGAAAAAGAAGAAGAGGAAAAGAGAGGCCCAACCAGCTGAGGATGATACAGCGAAAAAGAGAAGAGACGAATTGAAAAGGGCTTACAAGAAAAAGATTCACGCCTACAAGACTAAGTATAAACCGCAAAAAGTACGGCGCCCATTCCCGATGCTTGAAGGCGACAAAACGTAAATGGGAAGGAGTCTAGCTAATGACTCCTCAAAAAGAAGCGCTTGGCGGGAGGCAACCCGTCATTAGAGTTTGCTTTCTTTTACTCTTTAGTTTTTTTTTATTTATTGTTTTTGTTTTGTGTTTCAATGTTAATCTTCCAAATCATCGAACTTGTCTGCTTAAGGGAGCACCTAGCTTAAGAGTGGGGTGAGAATATTTTGAATAAATAACAAAATTTCAAAAATTAGAAATGTTTTACAAACGACTCGCCGAGTCTGACCCTGACTCGACGAGTACATACTGATCTCAGAAAAAAATTTAACTGCTCGCTGGGACTCGCTGAGTCTGACCCTGACTCGACGAGTCGAGCTTATTTACAGAAAAAAAAATAAACATTTTCGAAATTACTTTTACATCTAATAGGGTTTTAACCGTAAAAGTTCAGTTTTCACACTACACTCGCCGGGTACAATCCTCTCTCAAGCATTCAAGACTTCTTCAACCTTTCTTCCAAATCTTCAAGAATTAGACTAAAAAGGTAACAACTTTCTTCTTGTTTTCTAGATAGAGAGTGATTATAAGGCCATCTACACTTGCAATTTCATGAAAAAAACCCGTTTTTGAAATAGTGACTAAATTCTAGGTTTTTGATTTTATCATGAATCTTGTTGTTTTGAATGTTTATTATGGCCTTGTTACTTAGTAGGAAGTCCCTGAACAAAACCCTTGTAAGAATTTAGAGATTACATGGTTCAATTTGGTGAGACCCGTCGACTGACTCGTACAGGTCCCGCGACTCGCCGAGTCGGGCATGGACTCGACGAGTCCAGTCGAGATGCAGAAACAGTTCGGTTCGTTAACATTCTGTGTTTTCTGGTTATGGTTTATATGTTTTGTAGGAATCATGTTTAGAAGAGGACAATCTTCAAGGGGTAGCCAAGAGGAATTTCCATGGTTAAACTTCCCGCAAATCGAGTCCGCTTCAACAATGCGGAAGTGGAAAAAGAAGCTTGCCGATATTAAAAAGAAGGAGGTCTATGTCCCGAATAGAATAGATTGGGAATGGTTGCAAACGGTGCGATATGAAGAGGAATTAGCTCCATACCTTTTAAAGGAGTTTCAACATGACGGCGAGTCAATGATATGTGATGGATGGAGCCGGGTCTTCCGCATGCAAGAGCCGGTGTATTTGGAGCTTTGCTTGGAGTTCTTTTCCACGGTATCTTTTACCGGTGGAGTGGATTTGTATCATCCGGCAAGTTTCACATTTTGTCTTGGGGGTGAGTATCATCAATGCTCGGTGGTGGATCTTGCTTGCCGGCTAGGGATTTATGATCAACCGTTGGTTTCTACGAACCTCTTTCGGGCCTTTTTGGCAACCACTCACATGGTGTTTCCCAATGGGGTTACTAGCACGGGTTGGTGGCACACTATTGGGAATAAAGTTTATATCCCGAAGTCCGCGCAGGAAGGGAGCATCCGATCCCCGACCCACCGCCTCATTCACCGCCTTATTTCCTCCACCATCAACCAGAGGAAGGACGATGACAAGGTTTCCAACCTTGATGTTTTCTACCTTTGGAGCATTATCACACCAGGCGTCTTTTGTAACATCCCGTGGTGCATTGCTTCATACCTCTCAGCGGGTGCGGTCAAAGATCGCAAAACATCGCGCATCAATGGAGGCATGTTTGTCACCCGATTGGCTAATTCATTCGGGTTGATGAACCATGGTGCCTGGAACCTCATGACTTTGATCCCGACACCCCCCTTTAATCCCATTCTTTTCCGTAGGGCCCGAATTATTGAAGACTATGGTGGTGGCCATTATGCCATCCCAAATGATGACCCGGTTGTAGGTCCCGAAGCACCGGGAAGGAGGGTGCGATCGCGAAGGGAAAGGGATATGGAGGATGAGCCGCCAGTGATTCCGGTAGAGACTGAAGATGTACCAATGGATTGGTACAATATAGAGATGAGGCGGATGCAAGACCAAATGGCGCGGAGGCTAAATTTTAGCAATCAATCCCACATACGACTTTTTGACCACTTCAATATTCCACATATTTTATTTTGTTTTATTTTTGGTGTGTATGCTTTAAGCTATTATTTTGTTTAATAGTTGTTTGCTTTAGTTATTTTCAGGATTGCATTTTGATTGCTTAGGATGAGGTAAAGCATGGTTGTTTTTACGTGTGAGAGCGAGTCAAGGAAGCGAGTTTTTAACGTCGAAGTGTCAAGTCCGGTCTTAGGAGTGTGAGCGATTGAGTCTGCATGTGAGGAAGCGTTAATGAAGTTGTTAGGGACTCAAACAGTTGCCACATACTTAGATTTTACATTCAGGTGCCAACTCGTCGAGTGCACTAAGCTGACTCGACGAGTCGCTTTGTATTTCCAGATATTTTCAGAATGCGCGCTGCTACTCGGCGAGTCCATCAACAGACTCGACGAGTCGATCATTTTTTGAGTCGAATGACTGCTGCCTTGATGCTACTACTTATACCACTTGCATCCTTCCACTTCCATATCCATTCTTGAAGATCTTATGCCGATTTTCGCATGTTTAGAGCGACCCACACAATACATGGATGAGATTGTTCCCATGTATGAAGTTTATTGAAGATGGAGCTTAAATGAGAGTGATCAACCTATCCACTGCTATCCCAGGGGAGTTTGTTCCAATTCTCTCTTTATTTTCCTGTTTTTATGCATAATATGCAATGAGGGCATTGCATCACATAAGTGTGGGGTAGGGGGTTGGTTACATAATAGTCAATTTTTAAAAAAATTTGCATAACAAAAGGATTATTTAGGATCTAATTTAGAAAATTTTGGTAAGAAAATAGGATTTCATGTTAGAATTGTGTTAAGAATTGCATGAAGACTCAAATGTTTATTTGAGCCTATATACGTTCTAGTGCATTTGTGGCTTCCTTATTTCAGTGAAATCATGAGACAAAAACACGACCTTGCTCAGCCTGAGGGATGCAATATGTTTAGCAGCCTAAACCTGAAATGCATCCAGGAAGATTTTTATCATTAGCCAATAAAGGTTGAGATTGAGCGCCCCTGCTTAAGCATGTAGGGTTTTGAGTGGAAAAAGTGAGGTACATGTAAAAAAAGAAAAAGAGAGAGTTACAAGAAAAAGTTTGAAGAGTTTTTGGAGCAATTAAAGTAAAGATTTGAAGATTGAAAATTCTGAAGAAATTCAAAAAGTTGAAGATACCAAAGAAATCAAACAAAGGTGGTGAATTCAAAGTTATCCAAGATCAAATTATCAAGCAAGTGAAGAATTCCAAAGAGCTTCAAAGTGGTATCGAAAAGTTGTAATTCTAGATTATGTATGCTTGGGTTGCTCAATTAAAAATACCTTGAGGGTAAAGAGGTTTTCTGAGGATGGATTCGGAGGGTTGCATAAAATGAGCATAGTTCGGGGTGAGTGGGAGAATGTTTATGAGGATTGTGAGTATTTGAAGTATGGGGGGTTTTAGGAATTTTAGACACAAATGCATGCGTTGCGGTCTTGGCATAATGGCTGGGTTGGATTGGAGTTATTATATGTGATTCTAATGTGTTAAAATTCAGTTTTGCTTGAGGGCAAGCAAAAGACAAGTGTGGGGTATTTTGATATGTGCATATTTAGTGTGTATTAAGTGTAGTTTATTATTCATATATTAGCTAAGTTGTTGCATATTATGGACAAAAGGTGCTTAAAAGTGTTAAATTATGTTTTTCAGTCCAAAGATGAAGCTCGGAAGCGAAAGGAAGCAAGAAAAGCGGTTAAGAGCTCAAGAGTGGAAAGAAGAAGGAAAACAACCAAAAAAGGCTTCTACTCGTCGAGTTGTCTCTTGACTCGACGATTCCGGTCGCGGATTCAGAAAGATAAACATTCGGAAGTCAAGACAGTTATCAGGTTACGACTAATGTGAAAGGGACTCGACGAGTCGCCATATGACTCGACGAGTCGGTATGCATATATAAAGATAACTCTATAATGCGAAAAAGAGAGAATTCTGGGAAGTTTCAGAAGTGTTTAGCTGCGAATAAGAAGCCAGAAGAACCCTAGAAGTCGACCAAAGAAGCTAGAATCCAATTCCGGGAGTAATTGAGGCGTAATTTCATCATTCTACTTAATTCTTTTGTTTGTCAATATGATTAAGCAACTTGAACTTATTTGTTTGTTGTTATTCACCTTAGTTATGAACTAATTTCTTTATACTTCTGTTTGGGGATACAAAGTTGACAATATGGTTTGATTGATTGGTAGGATTAATTCTAAGTTGGTGATTAATTGTTATTTTAGCTTGCTAAAGAACCTTGTGTATGAATGATAATTTATTTTCTGTTAATAGGAAGATAATTGATTAGCATGAACATCTATTAATTATCAACCTCATATGTTAAGTGATCACTATATCATATGTCTAGGATTAATGAATACGAAACTAGGATTAATAAGTAAATTGAGTAAATTCATGTGCAAGCTTGTAAGATGACTATTGAACAAGAGGTTAATTAAGAATAACAATTTAATTAGCTATTGTAAGTCTAACTTAACCCGAATAATTAATCTAGTAAATATAATTAAGTTAAGCAATTGGCCACTGTTTGAATTAGTTTATTTGCTAAGGATTAGGGTAGTGAACACAACTTAATCACTTGAATCGGTAACCAACGAAAGAATTAATCCATTGCACTATTACCTTAAAAGCAACCATAAAGTTAACCGAGTTGAACTAAACAGAAGTTTCTTTCCCATTATTGAATCTAGTTAATTTGTTCTTTTCTAGCCTTGCATTAGTTTTGTTTAGTAAGTTTCTAGTCTTGTAAAACTAGAGAAAAACCCTTATTTGCTAAAGTAATTTAGATAGAATTAGTTTTTAATTTAATTTGCCGTTCCCTGTGTTCGATACCCTGCTTATTTAGCTATACCACAATTGATAGGTTCACTGCCTTTTGTGTGTTATTTGATAATTAAAGTAGGATTAAAACTAAGTGAGTTTTACACACATCAAAACCACATGCTTCAAATGTGGAAAACCAGGGCATTATGCCAACGACTGCACCTTCACCAAGAATGTTTGGTATGGTTGTGGTGAGGAGCAGCACATCTCAAGAGATTGTACGAAAAAGAAGGAAGCAGCAAGACCCAACATTCCGCCAAAGCCGAAGGCGAGAGCATTCCAGATGACACTAGAAGCTGCTAAACATGAAGCTGATGTCGCTTCAGGTACCTTTCTCGTTAACAAATTGTCTGCCCAAATTTTATTTGATTCTAGAGCCAACTACTCCTTTATATTGCATGAATTTGGTAGAAAACTAGCTTTGCCTGTTGTTAGACTAGATAATGCCTTATTAGTCGAAGTTGCTAGTGGCAAGTTTGTACCTGTTAGCCATCGTATGAAAAACATCGTAATTGGTCTAAATGGGAATAAGTTCCACGAGGAATTATTGCCTATCGAACTAAACCGTTTCGACATCGTTTTGGGAATGGATTGGCTTAGCGCCAATGATGCTGAAATCTTATGCAAGAAGAAGATAGTGAAAGTGAACCCGCCTGGGAAGGAATCGTTTATGGTGTACAGAGATAAACGCAGAGTAAATTCTGGAATCATTTCTCTAATAAAAGCCAGAAAATGTTTGACCAAGGGGTGTACATCATACCTAGAATTCGTGATCGATGCTAAGAAGGAAAAGAAGGTGATGCAAAATATTCATGTTGTGTGTGATTATCCGGAAGTATTTCCCAAAGATCTTCCTGGATTACCGCCTGATCGACAAGTGGAATTCCGTATTGACTTGTTGCCCGGAACAACGCCGATTACAAAAGCACCTTATCGATTAGCACCGACGGAGATGAAGTAGTTGATGATGCAACTTCGGGAGTTATTGGACAAGGCTTTCATTAGACCTAGTTCATCACCCTGGGGAGCTCTGGTGTTATTCGTGAAAAAGAAAGATGGAAGTATGAGAATGTGCATTGATTACCGAGAGCTGAATAAGGCAACAATAAAGAATAGATATCCGTTGTCGAGGATTGATGACCTATTCGATCAACTACAAGGTTCAAGTTATTTTTCAAAGATCGACCTAAGGTCAGGATATCATCAGCTAAAGGTAAAAGAGCAGGATATCGAGAAGACTGCATTCAGAACGCGATATGGACACTATGAGTTCTTGGTTATGTCGTTTGGACTAACCAATGCTCCAGCAACATTCATGGATCTAATGAACAGAGTTTGTAACCCGTTCCTTGATAAATTTGTGATAGTGTTCATAGATGACATTTTGATTTATTCGAAAAGCCAAGAGGAGCATGGCAGACACTTGCGAGAAGTGTTGGAAATCTTGAAGAAGGAGAAGTTGTATGCGAAGTTCTCCAAATGTGATTTTTGGATTCGTGAAGTCCAATTCTTGGGTCACGTGGTCAACCAAGAAGGGATAATGGTTGATCCAGCGAAGATCGAATCTGTGATGAAGTGGGTGTTGGGTTATGAGCATTCTAACACTCCTAAGTGTACATGCAACCCTAAATACCTTGGATCTATGTTTTCTCTATTATACATGCAAATATGAACATCCAAGGTATTATCCTAATCTAGCATACAAAATAATGAATATAACAAGATAGAATACATACCTCTTTGATAGTGCTTGTCTTCATGAAGCTTGAGTGCTTAGTGCCCCAAGTGTGACACCTCAAATGGTTCACACAACACCAAATACACTTGGAATAACTTGAGAGAAATTAGAACACTTCTAGAAATCGTGTAGCCCTCATACATACACATAGTGTTAGTCATAGTCACGATTTCTTGAGCCATGGGTTTCTTTTATATGGTGGCTATTAGGGTTACACCATGTAACTCATGACTTTACCCATTCCTTATGCTCCATGGATTTTAACCTCCATGGAGTATCCATGGGTCACCCCATGGACTTAGTCCAACATAAGGAATCTTGGATCACAAGCCCACATATATAAGAATGAATGATTTACACAATCAACCCATATATTTAATTAGTCTTCTTTTGATCACTTAATTAATTCTAGATTAATTCTTGATCAATACTAATTAAATAATCTCATTATTCTTATTATTAATATACTAGAACTTATAATATATTAATAACCGTAAGTGTCTTATTTCTCTCATTATAGTCTATCCAAGTGCATGATGCCATGCAACCCAAATGGACCATGCCGGGTCGGGTCAAGTCTTACCAATTATAGTTATGGACTTAGACATTAATCCAACAGTCTCCCACTTGGATAAGTCTAAAACTATTATTGCGTATGACTTCAGGAACCAACTAGCAATCGTAGCTCTCAAAAGCTTCTGTCGAACTCTGACCTTGTAGATGAACTCTGATCTTCGTCAACGACTTGTCCATTAGATAAGGGATCATATATTCCTCCATTCTAGATATCATATGGACTGAGACATGGATTATAATCATTCTCTCTGTCCATTAGTTGTTTCCCGATTTCCGATTTATGACGACTGACTAATTGAACAAATCAAATCAGTCCTGGCCCGGCCGAGCACTTCCATTTGTCATCATCAAATCATCGAGGGGCCCACAGATATCGCTTTCATCCCGAAGGTAAAAGGAATGGATAAACTTCGACTCATATGGCTTGTTCTACTACTTGTTGAATCATACACAAAGACACGTTTTATAGCACCGAGTTACCAAATGCAGTTTCGTGCAATCAATGTACAACCAACTCATAGTAACAACTCATATCTCTAGGTTTGAAGAATATAAGATATTATCATCTCATGATCACTCGTGATAAAATCCATGAAGTAATTCCAATGAGCGCGGGTTGAATCCAATACTCAGAACTTATGAGCACTCATGAGTGTTGTAGCCATTTGTCCAACAACTTAGACCTCTACAAGCCAACCCATGACAGTCTTAATTCATATCTACTTCCAACATATGACCGACTGTGGATGGTTTGAATAACTTAGTCATTCTGGAAGAATAACCTAGTTTATTCGGGAAGTCAAAACATGCAAAGTGAAACACAATAATAATTGAATCCAATATGGTCTCAAAACTTATGAATATAAATAAAACACTTTTTATTTATCACCATATGATTACACATTATACATTGTATATTGTTTCAGCTATCAACATTATTCTTGAATTTAAAACAATAGTTGTCCCATGCTCCAAGCATGCACACCATGTTTTCTAAACAATAGTCATGCCATACACCAAGTATGCATAATATGTTTGACTATGATCTTTATTTTGTGAACTATATCAAATGAACATAACTTCAATGATTCTCTTTTCACACTCCCAAATCCTTACTGCAAATGCAAGAATTCCAAATTCATGTCATTTACTGAAATCTGTTAGATTCTAAACTCATATGCATCGATCCTCTTGTAATGATTATGCACAAAGTCAGAAAGACTTAACAACAATCATTACAGAGCATTCCAAAGGAGATCAAGTCCTTGGAACCATCCTTCTTGCATTAAGTTTCCTAAATCTTACACAGATTGAAAATTCTAACTTTGAAACAATTTCCAGATTCCATTTCGACTATCACTTCTGAACAAGAGTTGCCTCCTTACAGATTATGTCAATATGGTCCTTCCAGAATTATTACTATACTTCCAACTGTCCTAGAGAAACCAGTCTTTGGTAAACCTTAGATTGTCCTCGACAATTGTTTAATCCTTTTAGTCATATCCAGTTCTAAACCTTTTCCCTTCTTAATGCCCCAGGCATTTGGAAAATTTTAGAAAGGATGAATATAGCACATGTAATCGATCCTCTATCCGAAGCATATGGGACATGATTCATGATGTCTCACATAAAGACTAAACCAGTCTTTTGCTATAACATTTCCATTTCTATTTGCCAAGTTTTCATAATTCAGATTATGAAAAGGGATGCCGTAATCATAATCGAATTTAAGAACGCAAATAATGGACCCATATACAGAATTTCCTTATGTTGAGCCATTCCAACATGAAATTCATATATATCCTTGACTAAATGATTAAAACCTCACGATGAGCTTATAGATTTGAGATGAAGTATAATTTCCTCTCCCTTAATTATAGCAAAACAACTTTTTCCCAATTGAAACCTTTTGTTTTCTATAATTAACATTGCTAGTTTGCAATACTTATCGTAATTATCATGCTCCCACTAACATGATGATCATTAGCATAACACTTATGCTCCCACTAGCTTTGACATATACTCAGAAAGCTTGACTTCTAGAAATCAATAATTTATTGACTTCCTTACCAAAGTTCAGATTTCTGATACTGGATTGTTTTGATAAGACTTTATCATACACCTTTCCGTAGATAGTTCAGCTGTGTGTCTAAGCAATTTCAAGAACTATGAAAAGGTATGCCGTAATCATAGTCTCAATTGCTTAGGCATTTTCCATTTCTCACAGGTCCATGTTAGTGTGCCGGTTAACCACACGCGCTCCACTAACGACTTTTGAAAATGCAAATAATACAATTGATATCTACGTAAAATCTACTTAGTGAAAGCGTTTCCTCACCATCATTTTCATGAATCGGAGAGAAACCTTATGACACTTAGATTTTATAGTGTATGAGTTCCTATCCATGTGAATTTGTCAAAACCATAGTCACAAGACAAGAATTATGACAAATCCAAACTCATATGGATTGAACTCAATCTTAACTTCTTGCCACTTGGTAGCTCAAGGGCCTACCATTGCTTCCAAGTTGTTGTGCAATACATTGAGAACTCTAAGAACTCATATGCAAAGCCAACTTTAACTGGAATGGGCACAGAATATGTCAACACGATAGGTTATAAACCTTAAGTCGTGTGCTAGTGAAGAACTTCAGGTTTCATTCTTGATTAGTTCTTGAGAATTTCAAGACCTTTAAGACTCCCACTGTCCTCTTGACCTATAAGACTCCCTTATCAAACATCCAAGAGATAGTGTGGATTCTAATCAAGACAAACACTTCACACAATTGGCCTTAGTTGGTCTTTGTTTTATCCAAAACATCACAACTTACCAATTTCAAATGTACAAGAGTAGAAAACTTTTACTCTTACATTTGTCAAGTGTTTTAAACCTTCTTTAAGACATGTCACTCAAATTACAATCTTGGAGTATGACTCTAAGACTTGTATTAGAACGAAGTATGACTCATCTTCTTGATTTAACCATTTCAACAATTTCAAGATCCCTTCTTCTTAGTCATAAGAATGCACTAAGACTTCCTTAGAGAACTAATTTTGATATGGTTTCATAATCATTAAGATGATCACAAAACTGATACTAAAGTACTCTCCCATCTTTCCAGATTTGAGAAACTTTTATCCTTCTGCCTAATTTGATTCTTCTTATTCGCTCTGCCTTACATTGGAACATTTTCCAATGTCTCAGAGTTACACTTAAGCTTGTAAGTATAATCATATTTACTGAACTCTAGTAAAATATGACGAATAGCCTTATATCTTTTATGGTGGACTTAATCAGTGCACATGACTATGTGCTCGATCCCTTAGTCCATTACTTGACTCACACATCCATGTGAACAAGTAATTAGTCTTAATTTTCCAAAACTTGAAAGTTCTCATTCATCATGCTATAGAATTTGCATGATTCCAAGTCCCGGTCCAATTGAGACTTTGGATGATGAGAATCTTTCCTTGTTTGGTAAATTTAGACATTACCACAAATGAAAGAATCAATTTCATATTTCCACTCTTGCTATTAATGGAATCGTATAAGCAACAATTTTTCCTCAAATGCCATTGTAAGGATATTTTTAAAATAAATAAAATCAAAAATTTCCTTTTATTTTAAAACTATGCGGAAAAACTTATCCTTACAACCCATATGAAAACTTGTTGTTATCTATTCCTAAGCAATATCTCATAACTCCTAAGAATTAGCTCAAGAATCCGATCTTCAAACTACGCGATAGAAATCCATCTACGCGATCAGATTCAGCATATTCTTTCTTTAAGTTCCTTTACTTTTCTTTGATTCTTAAAACATTACCATGTGACCCAGTCACATCATGTATCAGGAATCTCAGAATAGAAACTTAACAGAGTTAGAGTAGTGGACTTTTACCTGAAGTAGAGTCAATCTTATCGACTTTAACATCCTTAGGTAAATTAGGCAGCTTCGCAACTAATGACCCTTACTTTGGCAATATAAACATATGGACCCTTTGATAATGGTACACAGGACTATTACAGACTTAGCTTTTCTCTTTACCATTTGTTCAACCGAGTTGACTATGGTCGATCCCTTTCCATTGGGAAGAGAATGTTTTTTTTCTGTATTTCCAGTGTCACCATTGTCAATGTCCATAAAGTTTCAGGAAGTTGATCTTAACAATAGATGAGATCATTAAGGGTCTTGTCATAGTATATTTCATAGGTGTCCCAAAGGAACTCACTATGTAACTTAGAAAGTGATTGAACCACCAACTTTCTCAAGACATTGACACCCAACTCTCCCGGCTTGTCAATATGTGACTACATCTCCAAGATGTGATCACACCTAGACCTTGTCTTGCCAATAGGGTTCGAGTGACCTTAAATTTTTCAAGAACTTGTGGGTTAGGGAGAATAATTGGAAGAGGAGAGAGAAGTATGATATCCATGGGACATCATCTTCATTTAGGAAAGCTTGTTTCAAGAGATTTGGGAAGATCATAAATGTCTAATCCAGACATGTTATGGGAGATATTCAAGATAGTTGATCTTTGAGTCCTTAATATGACACCCAATATGAAAATATTAAGGCTAGGACCCAACAAACTATTTTATAACTTAGAAGAGGTATGCCGTAATCCAAGCTATAAAACAATTTGAAGGTAGGTGAATGACGATTCACCAATTTCCACCAAGATAAACGAAATGTATTATTAGGTTTTAATTGGATTTGAAACTCCTAGATCTTTTGAGATTCATTGAACTGTTCAATGGCATGTTTCAATCTCGAGTGTGCCCTTCAGGTTTTGTGACTGGGATGCCGAGGATCACAAAACAAGGTGTGAAGTAACCATGCAAATTACTTGATACCCTTAAGTGTTTACCCCTCAATCGATGTGCCGGTTAACCACACACGCTCCATCGATACTATGATAAACATTAAGTTACCCTTTTCCTACCTTGTTAAATACGAGTTAGTGTGCCGGTTAACCACACGCGCTCCACTAACCGACTAAAACAAAGTGCAAAGTGTAATTTCGTGGATTAGCACCTTATTCACATTTTTCTAAGTAACTAAGATTGGGTATTATTAAAAATTTAGTTACTTAGTATTTATCATTAATACTTTTAATGAAGGGGGAATTATAGTCATGTCAAACCCGTTCGGCTAACGACCCTCCACCAGTCAAGCGAGCGGTGGGTGAGAGTGAACACCCATTAAGTTGCCATTTTATAGGCAACAACCTTATACCCACCTTATAGACCGGCTTCGTGAATGAGGCGTACTAGCGGTAAGACCGACTTTACTCTTATACATATATATATTATTAACTTATAATATTATAAAGTATAAGGGTTGAATTTTAACTTTTAAAATTCTAAGGGCTAACTTGGAATTAAAGTATTCATAAGAGAAAACTTTACAAATTCCAAAACTTGAGGGCAAGTTTTGAAACTATTCAAAACTAATTAATTCCATAACTTATGTATTTAAAGTAGTTTTAATCCAAAAACTCTTCAAGTTCCATAACTTGTGGACAAATTATGGAAGACTTTAAACTAATAAAGAATTAATCTTTTCTTTATTTTATAACTTATGGAATTAATTAAGGTTACATATTCTATTTATTTATTTATTAATGAAGTGACTCTTGAACCTCCATAACTTAAGGACAAGACTCTTCATCTTTTTTGTAACCTTTGCCAACTTTATGAGTTTTATGAGTCTTTAATGTGACTCTTCATGTAACTTAAGGATAAGTTACACAAACACATTTTATACTCAACTCTTAGATTAATTTGGATTGAAAACAACTTTTTCACTCAACTTTTCTATTAATCTAAGCAACTCATAAGAACAAGATAATTCAAATCAAACTTTTTCATGTAATTAGTCTAACCTTTAAACTAATACAAAACATGAATCTATTGACAATTATCTTTGAAAATGGATTAGCATGAACATTACCACATTTAAAAAACAAGTTTATAAGTTCAAAACAACTTAGGGTAATGTTCCTAGTCCATTTCTAGCCAAAAACCTCGAAGATATGCTGCCTAGGGTCCAACTCGTCGAGTGCATGAACACAACTCGGCGAGTTGGATGCATTTTGCCTTGGACTCGTCGAGTCCCTTCATGGACTCGGCGAGTCAGCTGGGCTGACAGCATCAAAACTCGATTTTTCAGCTTCTATTGCAGGTATAACAAGGAAACAAGCCTAGGCTCTGATACCACTGTTGGGTTATGAGCATTCTAACACTCCTAAGTGTACATGCAACCCTAAATACCTTGGATCTATGTTTTCTCTATTATACATGCAAATATGAACATCCAAGGTATTATCCTAATCTAGCATACAAAATAATGAATATAACAAGATAGAATACATACCTCTTTGATAGTGCTTGTCTTCATGAAGCTTGAGTGCTTAGTGCCCCAAGTGTGACACCTCAAATGGTTCACACAACACCAAATACACTTGGAATAACTTGAGAGAAATTAGAACACTTCTAGAAATCGTGTAGCCCTCATACATACACATAGTGTTAGTCATAGTCACGATTTCTTGAGCCATGGGTTTCTTTTATATGGTGGCTATTAGGGTTACACCATGTAACTCATGACTTTACCCATTCCTTATGCTCCATGGATTTTAACCTCCATGGAGTATCCATGGGTCACCCCATGGACTTAGTCCAACATAAGGAATCTTGGATCACAAGCCCACATATATAAGAATGAATGATTTACACAATCAACCCATATATTTAATTAGTCTTCTTTTGATCACTTAATTAATTCTAGATTAATTCTTGATCAATACTAATTAAATAATCTCATTATTATTATTATTAATATACTAGAACTTATAATATATTAATAACCGTAAGTGTCTTATTTCTCTCATTATAGTCTATCCAAGTGCATGATGCCATGCAACCCAAATGGACCATGCCGGGTCGGGTCAAGTCTTACCAATTATAGTTATGGACTTAGACATTAATCCAACAGTGGGAACAACCGAAAAGTCCCACGGATATCCGAAGCTTTTTAGGATTAGCCGGATATTACCGAAGGTTTATCCAAGGCTTTTCTTCGATAGCTAGTCCATTAATAGTTTTGACCCACAAAGGAGCTACTTATGCTTGGAATCATAAGCATAAAGAAGCATTCGAGGAGCTAAAGAAGAAACTATGCGAGGCACCGATACTTTCTCTACCCGATGGAGTTGAAGACCTCGCTATTTATAGCGATGCATCTGGGGTTTGATTGAGTTGTGTTTTGACCCAAAGAGAAAAGGTGATAGCATATGCGTCTCGACAGCTGAAAGAGCATGAAAAGAACTACCCGACTCATGACTTGGAGTTGGCAACGGTAGATTTCGTTCTGAAGATATGGAGGCATTACCTCTATGGCACGAAGTGCAAACTTTTCACTGATCATAAGTGTCTCCAATATCTCTTTAATCAGAAGGAATTGAATATGAAGCAACTACGCTGGCTAGAATTACTTAAAGACTACGATTGTGAGATACTTTACCACCCCGGTAAGGCTAATGTTGTTGCTGATGCTCTCAGTCGGAAAGTCAATCTTGAAAGGAAAAGGCCAAGAGCATTGAGAATTGAAGTTTTCTCGACTATTTTGGAAAGTATAAAGAAAGCTCAAAGCGAAGCTTCCGAGAAGAATGACCGAAAGGAGGAACGTTTGGGCAAAACGTTGGTGTTCAGTGTAAACAGTCATGGACTGAAGCTGTTCCAGGATCGGATTTGGATACCTAAGTCAGGAGGAATAAGAGATCTTTTGATGGAAGAAGCTCACAAAACCATGTACTCCATTCATCCCTGTAGCACTAAAATGTATAGGGACCTGAAACCCTATTACTGGTGGCCGACGATGAAGCTCGACATTGCGAAGTATGTGGCGAAGTGTGTGACATGTGCAAGAGTCAAGGCACACATCAGAAACCATATGGGAGTTTAGAACCTTTACATGTGCCTATGGGTAAGTGGGAAGACATTGCTATGGATTTTGTCACTAAACTTCCCAGAAAAAAAAAAGTGGTCACGACATGATTTGGGTGGTTGTTGATCGATTCACTAAGAATGCGCATTTCATAGAAGCCAATGAGAAATTGTCTATGGAGAAGCTTACGAATTCTTACATGAAGGAAATTGTGAGGCTTCACGGTGTTCCGTTAACGATTGTGTCGGATCATGATAGCCGTTTCACCTCACGATTTTGGAAAAGTCTACAAGAGGAATTAGGTACCAAGTTGTGTTTAAGTACAGCTTACCATCCGCAGACTGATGGTCAGAGCGAACGAACGATACAAACACTTGAAGATATGATAAGAGCATGTACCTTGGAATTCCTACGTAATTGGGATGAAGATTTACCTTTGGTAGAATTTTCCTACAATAATAGTTTTCACTCGAGCATAAAGATGGCACCTTATCAAGCTTTGTACGGTCAATAGTGTCGTACGCCGTCTTGTTTGCTTGAGGCTGCGAAAAGCAGTTTATGGGACCAGAGATAGTACATCAAACTGCTGAAAAGTTGAAAATAATTAGGGAGAGAATGTTAGCAGCTCAGGATCGTCAAAAGAGCTATGTTGACAAAAAGCGAAGACCGATGAATTTTGAAGTTGGAGATTTGGTTTTGCTTAAAGTCTCGCCATGGAAGGGGCTTATAAGATTTGATAAAAGGGGAAAATTATGTCCAAGGTTTATTGGACCGTTTAAAGTTCTTCAGAGGATTGGGACCCAATCTTACAAGCTCGAACTACCAGAAGAACTGAATGGAATTCATAACAATTTTCATGTGTGTTACTTGAGGAAGTTCACGGGAGAAGTTCCCGACATGACACCACTTTCGGAGTTGAGGACCCAATCTGCATTTGTTTGTTGATGTCTGATTCCGGGGACAGAATCATCCTAAGGTGGGGAGAATTGTAACGCCCGTGTTTATGGGCTTGTCATTTTTAGCAATGTAATAGTCTAGGTTAACCTTGTAATCTAATTTGAAATAATAAAAATGTATTATTTGTGAATTATGTGGATTATGTGTGTTTTCTTAATTATTATAATTTAATTAAATTAAGAATAAAATGAGCGTCAAAATTTAACTATAAAATAAAACTCGATATCTTTGGATAATGTTGTAGTAGTTGAAATGAGGTTTCCGAATATATGTAGAACGCCCAAATCTGACTTCGTATGAGGAAGTTCTGATTTTCTGAAGTTTCGACATGGCAGTATGCAGCCCGAATACTCGATTTGAGATCGAGCGGTTTTTAGCCGAAACAATCTAAACGAGAATAAAAGATCTCGTTGTTAATAGCAAAACGATGAAAAGCTAGTCGAGAACGGATGTCGGACGAAGAGGTTATGAATTTATAAATAAGTTTTTATGTCCCGGCCTCCTAAAAATAAATAATAAAAATAAATTCAAAATTAGCCCACGGAGTCTAAACAAAAGTTGTAGAGCGTAGTCTCACCTACGAGTGGATATAAAGAACGTCGAAAACGGAGTTCGTATGAAGGAGATATGAGTTTTTGAAGTTTATTAAATATTTAAAAAAATAAATTTATTCCGAATCTTGGTATTATCCGAAGAGGAGTCAACCTACCTATCTGAAGTACGCCCCGCGTACTGTTGTACGCCCAACGTACAGTGAAGGGTGACGAAGCCAACACCCGAGTACCTCCGATGACGCAAGCGCTGACGATCTGAGGCGTACGCCCCGCGTAGCCTCGTACGCCTAGCGTACGTGCGAGGGTCCAGCTCCTATAAAAGGGGATCCGAAGGCAGCCGGTTTTCTTTTACAAATTCCATCCTTCTCTCTAGTCTTTTGCCTCGTTTAGCGTGCCATTTATACCCCGAAGCCCCGGTAATATTCCCGAGCCTCGAAGCAAGATCCGAAGCCCCGTGGATCCCGAAGAGCGTTATTCCCGAGCGGAAGCGCTGCCCGCGAGGAGCCGGTTTTTGTGAAGATCTTCCAGATCTACGAAGAAACACTACTTCTGCAAGTCGTAGTGCTGCTCGATCATCTTCTGATCAAGTGAGTGTGTAGTTATTTTCATTCCAACGCAATATTATGAAGTATTTTATATAAAATACGTGCTACGTGTATATATTTTGTTGTTATATGTGTGAATGTATATTCACTCTCTTCTATCTCATAGATCTGAATTATTCTCTATGAAATACGTGTTATGTGTGTATACCTCATCTGTTATGTGGAATATGTATTCATTAAAGCATGCTATATAGGTTTTTAAACAATGTATAAAAATGTATATTTTTATCTACTAATATGTTGGGTAGAACACGGGTAGATAATTGGTGTGTAATAAACAGATGAGAGGCCTCGGTGTTATTGGTATTATTCTAGTCATTCAGCAGAGTATGGATGACGACCACGGACTATTCTAGACTGTCTTGTGGAACACTAGCAGGCTCATTACCTGTAGGTGTTGTGAATGACGTGTTCACCGGTGTACTCTATCCCCTACATGGTTGCCTTTAGGACACTTATTGTTGAGGAAGCCCCTCTGCAGTGATGTCCGACCCGATGAAAATCCTAAAATAGGTTCCTTATAATAGACGTTATTTTTAGGAACGTAAAGTGAGGATAACGGGAATGGGTAATCGGGTTTATTGTTGATTGTTGAAATTAAATATAATTATTATGGGTTGAAAACCCTATATGCTCACCAGGCTCCCAAGCCTGACCCACTCAGTTGATTTGTATTACAGGAAGTGGCGCAAGAGCTTAAGATGGGCGAATCATCAAGTTGTTTTGTTTACAAGTCTGTATATGTATATATTTGTTGAATGACTTGTAGTGCTATCGTTTATGCTTTATGATCTGTATCGGAACATCACATCCCGACTTTTGATTATGAAATGAAATCATATTTCTTTATGAAATGTTTTGATAAAATTCTATTTTATCCTGTTTTGTTTTTGGGAACAAATTCCGCATCTCTTTTAAAATCACGAGGGTTTACTCTAAAAATGTTTAAAAAGCATAAATGAAAACGGTCTTTTCTGGCCGAGATTTTGGGGATGCCAGAGGTTGGGTGTAGGATCAATCAGAGCACTAAATATTGGTCGAATTGTTAAGTAGTGGTGGCGGTTGAAGACGGATGGTGACTCACTATGTGCCAAAGTCATAAAATGATGGGTTTTAGCCATATGAACATTCCTATGTGCACATACAAAACCCTAATGCTTGGATCTAGGTTTCTCTAATTGAACATACATTGAATCCAATACTTCTAATGGCTAATAGAGTATAATAACAATATGAAATCAGAGTTAGAAGTTTACCTTGAATCACTTGCTTGATCTTCTTGTCCTTGGAGCTTTAGAGTCACAATTGTCACTCCTCTAATGGCTTACAAACACCAACTAGCAAGAGGATGATTTAAGAGAGAGGAGAGGGGATCAAAATTGGCTAGGGTTTCTTTCTAAAGCACAAGTGTCGATTTCTCTTGACCCCTAGGGTCTATTTATACTAGTTAAGCTCCTAGGGTTTCACCCTTAAACCCTAATTGGATAACTTAGGCCCTAACAATCCAATACCCTAATTGATAAGCCTTTGTAAGATTTCAAGGCCTATCCAAAGTCCTTAAAACCGGCCCCCTTTATCCATAAGGGATTTATAGCCCAAAGTATAACTATCATATACTTGACAGTTTATGCCCTTCTATTTAATTAATCTCCTTAAGTCACCAAATTAATTCCTAATTAATTTATGACATACATTAATCAAATAACAATATTATTATTCCTCATATTATTCTTATAGTATATTAATAATATTCCTTCTCTCATTATAAATCATCCTGTCAAGTTGCTATGGTGAAGGCAATCCAAAAGGACCATGCACAACCGGGTCAAATACTTGCCTAATATAGTTGTAACCTTAGACACTATTCCAACAGTCTCCCACTTGGATAAGTCTAATAACTATATATACAAGTATATTCCGATTAGCAATCGTAGCTCTCAAAGACGCTGTCAAACTCTGATCTAATCAATCTTGTCCTTTAGATAAGGGATCGTACAGTCCTCTATTCAGATATCATGCAGACATTTCTATGGAACCAATTGTCTAGCATTTGGTTTCTCGATCTCAGATTTATTCGACATAGAACTTAATCGAACACATCAATTCAATTCTGACCGGGCTCGACACATAAGTCAAATCAAATCATCGAGCGGCCGAGATATCGCATTTAGCCTCTTAGGATAAAAGTAACAGATAAACTTTGACTTATATGCATTTACTTATTCATTAATCAATCATACACGACAATGCGTTTTATAACATCAATTTATTGATTCGGTTTCGCATTACCAATGTACAACCAATTAACAAATAACAAACCATATATCTAGGTTTTAAGACCTTATGATATTATCGTCTTGCGATCACCCTTTTATCATATTCCATAAGGTGATTCCAGCAAGCGCGGGTTTGTTCCAATGCTCAAAACTAGTTCATAAGCACTCATGAACGTTGCATCAATCTTTTGCTATGTCTAATACCATTTAGACAATCTACATACCAATTCATGGCAATCTTCATTCATACCTACTTCCAAAATATGAACGATTGTGGACTATTTGAATAATTTGATTATTCTTAATAAACTTAATTATTCTGGAAGTCAAAACATGCAAAGTGAAACAATAGTTAAATGATTAACATAAGACAGTAACATTACTCATAAATAATACTCTTTTATTTAATCATCAAATGTTAATTATATTTATCTATTACACGTTTCTAATACTATCTAATCTATACTAATATCATCCTTCAGCCCAATACTCCTAGCATGCTGCAAGTGCTTAACCCTACTCAGTCCCTTCGTAAGCAGATCTGCTGGGTTATCTTCTGATAATATCCTCTTCACCACGAGTTGTCCTTCTTCTACACGATGTCTAGTAAAGTGATATTTTCTGTCGATATGTTGAGATCTACCATGATCCCTCGGTTCCTTGGTCAAGGCAACCGCTCCTTCATTATCACAGAAAATCTCCATGGGCTCCTTTATGGTAGGTACAACTCCAAGATCACTAAAGAAGTTCTTCAACCATATTGCCTCCTTCGACGCTTCGCTCGCTGCAATGTACTCTTATTCGCACGTTGAATCAGCTACGGTTTCCTGCTTAGAACTCTTCCAAGTCACTGCTCCTCCATTAAGGGTAAAGACCCAACCCGACTGCGAACGATAGTTGTCCCTGTCGGTTTAAAAGCTGGCGTCACTATACCCTCGCACCTTCAAGTCATCACTCCCTCCGAGAACGAAGAACCATTCCTTCGTCCTCCGAAGGTACTTAAGGATATTCTTGACCGCAATCCAATGGGCTCTGCCAGGGTTCCCTTGATATCTACTAACCATGCTCAAGGAAAAGGCTACATCAGGGTGAGTACAAGTCATAGCATACATGATTGAGCTAACTGCGGAAGCGTATGGTACTTGGCTCATTTCTGCTATTTCAGCTTCGGTACTTGGACTTTGAGTCTTACTCAACTTGGCATTACTTTGTATCGATACTTCTCCCTTCTTCGAGTTTTCCATACTAAAACGTTTTAGTACTTTATCTAAGTAAGTGTTCTGACAAAGTCCTACTAGTCTCTTACTTCGCTCTCTCACTATCCTTATTCCCAAAATATAGGAAGCTTTTCCGAGGTCCTTCATAGCGAAGCACTTCTCGAGCCAGGACTTAACTTCCTGCAGAGTCGGGATGTCGTTTCCTATGAGCAGTATGTCATCGACATACAAAACGAGAAAGCTAATTATGCTCCCACTGGCTTTGACATATACACACGATTCATCTTCGCTTCGTACAAATCCAAACTCTTTGAGTTTCTCATCGAAGCAAAGATTTCATCTGCGAGATGCTTGCTTAAGTCCATAGATGGACTTCTCAAGCTTACACACTCTATTCGGATGCTTCAGATCAACAAAACCCTCTAGCTGAGCCATGTAAACATCCTCAGCCAACTTCCCATTAAGGAAAGCGGTTTTCACATCCATTTGCTAAATCTCATAATCATGAAATGCGGCAATTTCTAGCATCACTCTAATAGATTTTATCTTCGCAACTGGTGAGAAGGTCGCATCATAGTCAACTCCGAGAGTTTGAGTAAAGCCCTTCGCAACCAATCACGCATTATATGTGTGGACATGTCCATCCACGTCGGTCTTCTTCTTGAAGATCCATTTGCACCCAACGGTCTTACGTCCGGGCACATTATCAACCAAATTCCAAACTTGGTTGTCATACATGGATTGGATCTCACTGTCCATTGCCTCTTTCCATTTTGCATACTCTGGGCCTGCCATGGCTTCCTTAAAGCTATTAGGTTCATCTAGATTTATTAGTGTACCATCACTAATATACGTATCCCCTTCAGTAGTAATATGAAAACCATAAAACTGGGGTTGAACTTTAACTCCTTCGGAACATCTAAGAGGTAAGGACTGGTCAATAGGCTCAAGCGGAGTTTCCTCCTCAGGTTGAGTGCCAGCGGTAGAGGTTCCTTCATCTATCGACTCTTGAATCTCTTCAAGCTCAATTTGCCTCCCACTGTCTCCTTGGCTTATGAGTTCTCATTCTCGGAAAACTCCTCTCCTCACAACGAAGACTACATTGTCCTTCGGTCTATAGAAGAGATATCCAAAGGATTTCTGTGGGTAGCCGATGAAAATACATCGCTCACTACGAGGTTCGAGCTTGTCATGAGTATCTCGTCTTACGAAAGCCTCGCAACCCCAAACCTTGATATGTGCTAACGAGGGAGCTTTCCATGTCCACATCTCGTGAGGTGTTTTGGCAACCTTCTTAGTAGGGACTCGGTTAAGGATATGGGCGGCAGTCTCTAAGGAATACCCCTAAAATGAGATAGATAGTGAAGCACGACTCATCATAGAGGGAACCATGTCTAACAAGGTTCGATTATGCCTTTCTGCCACACCATTCAACTGTGGTGTCCTAGGTGGCGTCAATTGTGAAACTATTCCACACTCCTTGAGATAGTCGTGGAATTCAAGACTTAGGTACTCTCCTCCTCGATCGGATCGAAGCATCTTGATTTTCCTGCCCAATTGATTCTCCACTTCATTCTTGAATTCTTTGAACTTTTGAAACGTTTCTAAATTTTGTTTGATTAAGTAGATATACCCATATCTACTATAGTCATTGGTAAAAGTCACATAGAAGCGGTTCCCATCCTTTGTGGTTGATCTAAACGGTCCACATACATCGGTATGTATGAGGTCCAATAGACCCTCACCCCTCTCACATGTACTAGTGAAGGGTGACTTGGTCATCATTCCAAGTAAACAAGACTCGCATGTGTCATCTTCCCTAAGGTCGAATGCCTCCAACACTCCATCCTTTTGGAGTTGGGCTATGCGCTTCTTGTTGAAATGTCCAAGACAACAATGCCACAAGGATGCTCTATCCATACTATTGGAAGAATCCATGTATAAAACATCATTTCCTAAGTTATCTACAATCATAACAGTTTCATAAATTCCATTACATGGTATTGCTTCAAAATATAAGACACCATTTAGATAAGCATAAATAGAACCATTCTCATTATTAAAAGAAAATCTAAAACCTTGTCTAAACAAACCATGAAATGAAATGATGTTTCTTGCCATTTCTAGCGATTAGCAACATAAACCATTACTAAACACTAAAGAATACACTCCAATCTTGGTTACAGGCGACGATCTTTTGTTCCCCATGATTAGATTTATTCTTCCATGCTCTACATCCCTATTTCTTCTTAGTCCCTGCAATTCAGAACAAATATGGTAACCACAACTGGTATCAAGGACCCAAGAAATAGCATGAGATGAATCGTTAGATTTAATTGTATAAATACCTGCGAAAGATGGCTTGATCTTTCCTTCCATGATAGCTTGCAGGTACTCTGGGCAGCTTCTCTTCCAATGCCCTATTTTGTGGCAGTGGTGGCACTCTGCCTCCTTTGGGTTAGGGTTAGGCTTAGCGGGATCAACTTTGGTCCCACTAGAAGAGGAACCATCTCGGGACTTTCCCTTGCGGTGGCTCTTAGACGGAGCCTTCCTCTTCTTGCCCCTTCCTTGCCCAATGGCCAAAACAGGAGCAGTGGGTGGATTGGGAGTGGGTGCAACAGACTTGTCCTTAAGGTTGCTTTCAGCAACCCTAAGGAGACCTTGGAGCTTACTTAGGGTGACCTCTTCCTTTTTCATGTGGTAGGTCATCCTAAATTGGTTGTAGCACGGAGGCAAAGAGTGAAGCACCATGTCGATCGCCAAGTCTTCCCCAAAGTCAACATTCAACTTGCGAAGACGATCGACATACCTTTGCATCTTTTACAGGTGCATGGTAAGAGATTCTCCATGCCCCCATTTTGGTGGAAATCATGTTAGTGAAAATCTCATAACGCTCTTGCCTCGCGTTTTGGTGGTATCTCTCCAACCAGTCTTGGTGCATTTCGTACGAATACATGTCCTCATAGGACTTTTGGAATTCGGCATTCATGGTGGCTATCATGATGCAATGTACCTTCGTTGCATCACGCTCGTGAGTTTCAAAAGCAGCCATTTCAGCCAGAGTAGCGATTTCTGGGTTGATTTTCTCGCGCTTCTCATCGAGGACATACTCCTTGTCCTCATAGCGAGCAATTATGCGAATGTATCTTATCCATTCGCTAATGTTCGTCCCATCGAAAGTCACCTTTTGACAAAGGCTCATCAATAAAACGAGCTAGCAGCAACGTTGTTCGCGTTCGACATCTACAAATAGAAAGGACAAAGATAGATTAGAATTTTGAATTCCTAATTATTACCCAATAAGAAAAATTAGGGCTAGGATCCAACAACAATATTTACATATTAGAAAAGGGATACCGTAATCTAACATGCAAATATTTTGAAGGTAAGTGAATGACGATTCACTAATTCTCCACCATAAAACATAACTTTAAGTCTAAATGTATTGTGAATTCCTAGGTTTAGATGAGATTCATTGAAACTTTTCAATGACATGTTTAAATCTCGATATGCCCCTCTCGTTTGTGACTGGGATACCGAGGATCACAAAGTGGGTGTGAATTACCATGCAAATTCACACGGTGCCTTCATTGTAACAATCACCTATTCGACGTGCCGGTAAACCACACACGCTCCATCAAACTATGATAAACAATGAATCACCCTTTGCCACCTTTGCTTAGAACCAATTAGTGTACCGGTAAACCACACACGCTCCACTAACTTCTTAGCAAGGGTGCAAAGTGTAATTTCATGGGATTGCATCAATTCACTTTTCCTAAAGTAACTAGGATTGAGAATTTTTTGAAAAACATGTAGTTAATTTATAGGTTCAATATACTTATTAATGAGGAGAGAGAGTTGCCCTATCCTACCCATTCGGCTAACGACCCTCCACCGATCAAGCAAGCGGTGGGTGTGACTGTACACCCATTAAGCGCCATTTTATAGGCAGCAACCTTATAACCCACCTTATAAACCGGCTTCGTGAATGAGACCTACTAACGGTAAGACTAGCATTTTAATTATACATATATACATATTAATCTTGTAATATTATATTAGTATAGGGTGAAATTTTAAACTTGTAAAATTCTAGGGTTTGAAATTTAAATTGTCTAAATTAAACTTTTAATCACAAAACATAAATTTCAAAACTTGAGGGCAAGTTTTAAACTTTTTAAAACATAAGGGATCAAATAACAAATAATCTAAATTAACATTTAATCACATAATTATCCATATTTGATTTATTTAATGATTTCTTGCAAAACAATTTACCAATTTAATTAAAATAATTTAATCAATTATCACATAAGGAAATAAATATTTTATTAATTGATAAATATCTTCAATTAGGTCAAGAATATACTCATATATATCACAAAATCAGATTTATATTGATCTAATATGATAAAGGCAAGTATCTCAAAGATAAACAGCAAGAAATCCCGAAGTTATCTCTTTCTGACGCTCAAACTCGCCGAGTACCCTGATGGATTCGTCGAGTTGAGCCTACTTGCCGAGTACCACCATGGGACTCACCGAGTTCATCAGGCAGAGGACAAAAAAATGATTTTTGCAAGCAACAAACAAGTAATCAATGCATAAATTCAATAGAAACCAATCTAGGCTCTGATACCACTGATGGGTTTTAGCCATATGAACATTCCTATGTGCACATACAAAACCCTAATGCTTGGATCTAGGTTTCTCTAATTGAACTTACATTGAATCCAATACTTCTAATGGCTAATAGAGTATAATAACAATATGAAATCAGAGTTAGAAGTTTACCTTGAATCACTTGCTTGATCTTCTTGTCCTTGGAGCTTTAGAGTCACAATTGTCACTCCTCTAATGGCTTACAAACACCAACTAGCAAGAGGATGATTTAAAAGAGAGGAGAGGGGATCAAAATTGGCTAGGGTTTCTTTCTAAAGCACAAGTGTCGATTTCTCTTGACCCCTAGGGTCTATTTATACTAGTGAGGCTCCTAGGGTTTCACCCTTAAACCCTAATTGGATAACTTAGGCCCTAACAATCCAATACCCTAATTGATAAGCCTTTGTAAGATTTCAAGGCCTATCCAAAGTCCTTAAAACCGGCCCCCTTTATCCATAAGGGATTTATAGCCCAAAGTATAACTATCATATACTTGACAGTTTATGCCCTTCTATTTAATTAATCTCCTTAAGTCACAAAATTAATTCCTAATTAATTTATGACTTACATTAATCAAATAACAATATTATTATTCCTTATATTATTCTTATAACATATTAATAATATTCCTTCTCTCATTATAAATCATCCTGTCAAGTTACTATGGTGAAGGCAACCCAAAAGGACCATGCATAACCGGGTCAAATACTTGTCTAATATAGTTGTAGCCTTAGACACTATTCCAACATAAAAGGCATTCATAATCTAAGTGGCAAACCCAACAATTATATGGTTAATAGTAAAATTAGTAGGGTATGGAACAACATTGTGGAGACAAAAAAAAGGATCTAGACAAACATGGTGTTAAACTCGATGACATATTTAAACTACATGTGAAATCTGGTGCAAATACTCAATTCGGTTAGATAAATGGATTCGTTCGACAGAACTAAAAAACCCAAGATATCAGTTTCTTGTGATTTGATTAGCCAAACATATTTAAAAGCATATTTAAAGAAGATAATTTATTTCTCAGTTCCTCTTAATTCACTGGAACGTGGATATTCTTTGGAGACTTTAATGCAGTTCGTATCCCAGAAGATAGATTTAAATCAAAGTTTTGCAAGCATTCAGCTGATGATTTTAACATCTTCATTTAAGATGCAGGCTACCAAGAATTCCAAATGGGAGGTGGAAAGATTACTTTCTTTAGGGGTGATGGCTTCAAATTCAGCAAAATCGATAGATTTCTTGTTTGCTCAAACTTTATCGACCTTGAATCTCTCTCTACGGTCATTGCACTCCCCAGAGAACATTCGGATCATTCCCCTCTGGTTTTGAAGCCTTCCAACTCTGATTTTGGGCGACCCCCTTTTAGATTCTTTAACTCATGGATGAATTGTAGTGGTTTTAATGATGTTTATTCCAAAGCATGGAACTCATTCATTGGCTTTGGCACCATAGACAGATTTCTCTTGGCCAAACTCAAACATGTAAAAAAAATCCTTTGTAAATGGAGAGCAACAGAACATCTAAAGGAAGCAGGTACACTTAATCAACTTAAGCTCAAGGTAGATGAATTAGAAAAACAGGCTGAATCTAGATTGCTTACTGTCAATGAAAGATCTTCCTTGCAAGATGGAAAAGCAATGATCTTGGTTTTGGAAAAAACGGCCAAAATTGATATGCTACAAAAAACCTAGTCTAAATGGATCTGTGATGGTGATGAAAACTCTTGTTACTCTCTTGGTATACTCAAAAACAGAAATAGAATATGTAGAATTCACGGGATCTCTATCAATGGATATTGGGTTTCGGATCCTCAGGAAATCAAAACAGAAGTTCATAAATTCTATGCAGACAAGTTTCATGAACATTGGCCTGATAGGCCGACATTCATCAGCGATGACTTCAAAAAGCTCACCCCAGATCAAAAATATTTCTTGGAATCTCCCTTTCCTATTGAAGAAATCAAAAACGTGGTGTGGTGTTGTGGTGGTGAAAAAGCACCTGGTCGAGACGACTTCTCTTTCAAACTCATAAAATCCGAATGGGACTTAATGAATGATGGCATTATTCGATTCACCAAGCACTTTGTAAACACCGGTTCAATTGCAAAAGGCTGGAACTCATCCTTTATAACCTTAATCCCAAAAGTATCAGATCCGTTAAACCTTGGCAACTATATACCCATCAGCTTACTTGGATGCACTTATAAGATCATTGCCAAATTGCTAGCACTACGTTTAAAACAGGTGGTTGGCTCAGTGTTGAATGAAGTTCAATTAGCTTACATAGAACGGAGGAATATATTGGATGGTCCTTTGATCATGAACGAGATACACTCTTGGGCCATAAAATCAAACAAGAAAATTTACTTATTTAAAGCAGACTTCGAAAAGGCTTTTGATTCTGTCAACTGGCAATACCTAAACTGCATTATGGAAAAAATGGATTTTGGTCATAACTGGAGAACCTGGAGCATGGAATATCTATCCTCTTCCTGAGCATTGATCTTAGTCAATGGATCACCCGCGAAGGAATTCTCCATCTCTAAGGGCGTTAGACAGGGAGACCCGCTATCACCATACCTCTTCATCATTGCGATGGAAGGATTACACATCGCTATAAAGAGTGCCTATGCAAAGGCTCTGATCCAAGGAATTAAATTGCCTATGAATTGCCCCACCTCATCCCATTTATTTTTCGCGAATGATGCGATTTTTCGTAGGTGAATGGGATAGATCAAGCATCAAGAACCTTTCTGCAATACTCAAATGCTTTCATATTGCTTTCGGGTTGAAATTCAACTTCTTAAAATCCCGTTTATTTAGTGTGGGAATCTCAGATTCTGAACAAAAGGACATGGCCAGAATTCTGGGATGTTCAGTTGGCACTGTCTCGTTCACATGTCTCGGGGTGTCGGTGGGGGCAAATATGAATTTACTTAAACATTAGAAACCGATAATCATAAAATTCAAAGCCAAGCTATCTGATTGGAAGGCCGAGGCTCTTTCATTTGGAGGCCAGATCACATTAATCAAATCTGTCTTAAACAGCCTCCCAACATACTACATATCTCTCTTTAGAGCTCCACAAGGCATCATCGACGCATTGGAAAAGATTAGAAGGAAATTTCTCTAGGGTGGAAGTCAGTTAAAAAAACAAGATACATTGGGTTGATTGGTCCAAGATTATTGCCCCAATTGGGGATGGGGGGGTTGGGAGTGTCGACTTTTGTGACAACCCGTAATTTATTCTGTCACTGTAACCCGTTCCCGTTAATAAAACCGTTTGTATTCCAATTTTTCCGTTAACTTTTGGGTTAAATTAATTAAAATTGCGACTTTTTAGTATGACCTCATGAGTGTCCAAACCCATTAGAAAAGCGTAAAATACTCTCGTTATTTATTTGGAAAAATTTTAATTACGACTAAGTCGTAATTACGGCAAATTAATCGGGTAAAATTTTAAACCCCTTTTAACGTCGGTATCGGGTAGATTTCCACCGAGTCTTACACCCAACCCCCCTATATAAAGGATGATTGGACATCCTTTAAAGACTTTTACCCACCTCACAACTTTCTCTCTCTACTCTCTCTCTAAAACTCGAAATTTGGCCAAAAACACCCCTTTCAAGCTTCAATTTGGTAAGTAATCTATCCTAGCATGTTTCTAATCTTGTTTAACATGCAAATCCGTGTTTAAACTACCCAAAATCATCAAAAACTTGTGTTTACGTTTTGGGAACACCTCCCAAAACCGTAAACTCCCTTAAAGGGGTTTTGAAGCCCCAACACCCTTCCAAATCCCTTCTAGTGCTTAGATATGGCTCAAGGACTTGCATATACGAGATTTGAACACCAAAATCATGCTATTTGGGTAGTAAACATGATTTTACGGTCCAAGAACATGCTTCAACCATAAACACACCTTCATGGACCTTAAACACCTTTTAAGGTGTTAATTTGCCCCTTAAACACCTCTAAAGGCTTCCATGAGTGCCTAGAATCTTGTACTGCTTCTTTTGATGCACCAAAACATACACAAATGTGTCACACTTGAGTTTACAGTTTGGGAAGGTCTCCCAAAACCGTAAACACCTTCAATGGGGTGTTTAAGTGCCCTAAACACCTTGTATGACTTAGGTTTGGGTCTAGAACCTTGTATGATTAACCTACAACCACCAAAGCTCATGATTCATGGAAAAACATGAGTTTACGTCCGTAAACTCATGTGTTTATGGTAGTAAACTCCCCAAGTGCCATTCAAGAACCGTAAACTCCTTTTCCAAGGTCAATTCAAGTCCCGATCACTTCCTAAGCCATGGAATCAACCCTAGAACCTTCCTTTGTGCATTGTGAGACCTTTAAACATCCAAGAACACCCCACTCATGAGTTTATGTGTCACACCCCGCTAAAGCGAAAACGCAAGGTATGACAGCGATAACGGTTTCATTGCAAAAGATAATGACACATCACCATAGCAGAATTTAAAAGTTTACAACCCATAGCTTCAAAAGAAACAAATTACAAGTTTTTCCAAAATAACATTGTTCAAAGAAAACTCCACAAATAACTTCAACACGATGCAACATGCTCTATGATGATGAATCTTTATATTCACTTACTAATTATTTCCTAAAAAAGCATGTAAAACGAGCGTCAACTATGAAAATAGTTGGTGAGTTCACAAGTTTATAAAATCGAGCTTGAATAAGGCTTTTCGTAAATACAAGTACATTGCTTTAATGATAAACAAAGTTGATTGCTATTAATGAATACAAGTTTATTGCTATAACGAGAAACGAGTTTGTATGTGTATGAGCAAACAATGAGTCTCAACCAAACCTATGACTGAAGCCCTATCGAGATCTATGCTTATCGTTCCATAAATGAATATGGTATCATGCACTCCAACGATTCGGGCGAGTGAGGAGTTGTCAATTCCTAATAGTGCTATCCATAATGACCATTGGCTCAAAGAGTTAATGGTTAGAGATAAGGGAAGGGCCTTAGTACGATAAGTTCTCATGTTCCGTGTTGCATAGACATACATAAACAAACATAGCAATACAATAGCAATCGTGTTTGATACAAATCAATTTAAATACAACATACAAATAATAGTTTTTCTGGACATGCTTTTCCACCCCAAAACATAAAACTGAAAATAGGGGAGTGCGCGAATACTCACAACGTTTCGAGTAGGTACAAGGGGTACTTCGGAATGCACCAACGTCTTACTACCGGGATCCTACGACATCAAACACACACTAGTGAGTTTCCATGTCGAAATCTAATGCTAATATACTAAATTCTACATATAGTGAAATGCCAATTTATGTTTTAGTATTTGATTTTATATTAATTGGTTACACTTTTTCTGAATATAAAATTTTCAAATTTTTAAGTCCTTATTACAACATAAATTCACGAAAATAGCATTCAAAGGATAAAAATTCTCAAACTTTTTATTTAACTGTTATTACACAATACTAAGCTGGGAAAATTATAAAAATGGATTTCCAAGCTGTTTAATTATATTTTATGATTTTTTAGCATTTATTCCAATAAAAATTGAAATAAATAGAAAACAGTTTCCAAAATTACCCAAAATTTTTAATTAACTGTTATTGTACATAAATAGGCTGGGAAAAATATAAAAGATATTTTTCAGAGGGTATTTCTATTTTTCCTTGTTTTATCCTTTTAAATAATCATTAATTAAAGAAATAATATTAAACAGTTAAAATAATTTACCAAAAATTTTTGTAACATTATTTACAGTATAAATAACCTGAGAAAAATGCCAAAAGTGGTTTTTTTTATATTGTATAATCCGGTTTTGGATATTTATGTGTATTTAACTGTAATTAACTTTAGAAATTAAGAGAAAAATAGTTTACAGTGGAGAAAAATCCTCAAAATTTTTATGTAACCTCCTACTGTACAACATGATGTTCTGGTAAATTTTCATGAATTTTGGATAATCAGAACTATTTTTCCTATTTTTAAACCATTATAATTACCAAAAATTGGGAAAAATAGCAAGGCATGATGAAAAATGTTCAAGTTATTTGTCTGAGTCATCCATCACAAGTAAGGTATACGAAAATTGTTAGATAAAATTTTTACACTCTCTAAAGTAGTTTTGTGATTTATTATATCCTAACAAAAAGAAAATCGGAAATCATACCAAACAGCAACAAAAATTAGTGAAATTTAGTGAGGGGTCATTATCCATCATAAGGGTTATCCATGAATTTGTTCCGGATTTATTGACCTCTGGAAGTATTTTATGTGATTTATGCCCTTGGTTTCTAGCAATAATTTAAATAAATCAAAGAAATAATAAAAGCTTTTGGTATTTTACAGATTATCACATGCATGTGAGGGCTTTCAAAAGGAAAAATGTTCAAAATTTAATCAGAAGGGAAATAGGGGTATTGAACCCAAACAAGTTAAGAAATATTGCATGCAATGGTGCATGAGATATAAATGTGGCTGAAGTTCATGAATTTATGTAGCCCATTCAGTGGGGTTTTAAGCCACGAAATTTCAACCATAATTCACTGGATATCTTAAGTTTCTAAAGTATTTTTCCCCAGATTTATGGTTGGGTTTAAGGCCATTGATCATGCAAGGCAAAAATGGTGATCATAAAAAAAGAGCTGTTTGCGCAACCATTTTGTAAAAATTGCCAAAAATCGGATATTTAATATTTTACAGTGAGACCAGTTGGGTTTGAAAGTTAACTCATGGAATTATCCAATACAAAAAGAATATCATGATTTGGTTAAGTAATGACTGAGATATGGTCGTTCAAAGTCGAACAAAGTAATCTGGCAGATTGCATGTTTGTTTTGAGTGCATCCTTAGGACATTTTGACAAGAACATCATGCATGCCTTTGATAAGGTCCGATTTCTAGCACATGCATGGAGTGAATGAGCATCCAAGATGTACTAGAAATGGTTTAAATGCTTTTGATCATGCAAGAACACAAAAGAAATGGAGAAGAAGATGAAATACTTGTTTTTGAAGTCACATGAACATATGTGCATCATTTTCACTCCTTGCATGGGTTTGATCCCGGATTTTCACCATTTCAAACACATGCATTGTGTTATGGTGAGAATCTACAAACCACAAGGGAAAAATAAATATTTCTAGCCATGGAAAGACATAGAATCCGAAAAGAAGAGAAAACTAAGAAGAACAGGTAGTAGAATCATGAAATTATGGGAGAAAATGTTGTTGTTTACCTTGGTTTTGATCTTGAGGGAAGTAAGAACACTTCAAAGTCTTCAAAATCTCGAAATTTGGCAGAGGAATGAGAGAAATTTCGTGATTTAGAGAGAGAGAGGAAGAGAGTTTGTGGGTTAGGAGGGTGAAGTGTGAGAGAGTGAAGAGAGAAGAGATAGTGTGAAGGAATGAGCTTAATGATTGAGTTTTGGGAAGAGAGAGGGCATGGGGAGGGGAGAATGGCCAGATTTTTTAGTGGATTAGGGCCTTCTCTCTCCTCAATTCAAATTTTATAAAAATCTAATTTTTATAAAAGTGATTCTTTAAGCAAAATTTTGATTTATTTAAATATCTTGTTTTTAACTAATTAATTATGATTAATGCATGATAATTTATATTTCTATTTCATTGGTATAATCCATAATTTGATTAATAAAATTTGATATTTGGAAGTTTACAGTCAAATTTTATAAAGTTTTTAAGCTTTAAGATTTATAAATTTGGATTTTGGACTCTTTAGGTTTTGGAATATTGTTTGATGTTCATCATCATAATGAAGTATAATTAGAATATTTTAATTTATTTTTAGGGTTTTATACCCTTTTTCAATTATAACAAGGCTTGAAAGTTCCATTCAAATTATAGCATTGGCATTTCCTATTGTAGTTAAGCAACTTACTAGAATCGTAAGTGTCAAGTATATTAGTCCTAGGTCTTAGATGGATCCTAGTTTATGCAAGATTTTGACCTAATTTATACTACTAGGCCATGGCATGATGTGCATGAATGGTTATTATAAAGATGCATGAGTCCGAGAATGACCTGAATTGACAGTTGTCACATTACAGCCGTAAACTCATGGGGACATGGTCTTTGGACCGTAAACACCCCTAAGGGATTACTCTTGAAGAGTACTCTCCTTATCTAGGCCCTACACATCCTTATGTGCTACCCGGATCACTCCTAACACTTGAAATAAAGTGTTTTTGCGTTTCGTAGTGTATTGTATTACTATTTGGTAGTTTAAAGTCTATTTAGATACAATTGTGTATCTCTTCATATTACATAGGAACCTCGCATTTATTCAAGCCCCGAACTGACACTTAGCATCCAACCGACATAATTCTCGACTGGTGAGTTCATACCCCTACACCTTTTTCTGTGTTTTCAATGTTTTCAGGGGGAATACAAGCAAAAGTACAAGGAAATCTTGTACTCAAACTTATGATTTCATTGGAAATGTTTCATATTTCGTATGCTTTCAACATTGGAAATCGTATTAACCAACCGTTTAACTTGCAGAGCTAGTTTTCAAACTATTTGTGAAACTCATTATAAAATGCTATATTTTATATTTCACAAATGATTTTCTACATAATTACTGTTAAAAGCACCAACTTCAGAACTTTCGATACGTCCTCGGTAACACTCCCCTGGATACGAGAGTGGAGGACTAACCAACAGATTTCCTAACGTCCTCGGTAACACTCCCCTGAAGACGAGAGTGGAGGACTAAACAACCGGATTTACTAACGTCCTTGGTAACACTCCCACACGATACGAGAGTGAAGGACCAAATTTCATTAATCTTAAGATTGGAGACACGTCCTTGGTAAAACTCCCCCGGATACGAGAGTGTAGGACTACCCCTGTAACCAGAATCTCCTGGAGGGAGAACGTGACTTGAGTGTATAGATCTATACGGGATTGACTACCCAGCACCTGGCTGCTAGCTACAGTCGGACCGACGGGTCTACGGGTGAAAAAAGTCATATCAACGATATTGGCCTAGTACGAGCCTTATCCAATCTAATGTATGGTTATGGAACTCGCAACTTAGATTAAAAAAACTTTTCTACTCACTTATTAGTGTTATATACATGTTAACACTAATGCACTTTCAAGGATAACCAGGTTTTCAAAATACTTACCTTAACCCTGCAAGTATGGTAGATACTTGTACATTGCATTCCGAAATGACAACCAACTACAATTTTTAAGGAAAATAAGGGTTTTTCCTAGGATAACTAAACTGTTCTTAACCAGATTGTGTAGCAAACGGATAACTAAACTTTTCTTATAAGAAAATATGGGATTTTCTTGGATAACAACTTTTCGAAAAACTAAAGGAAACTTGTTCATTTTTAGAAAACAAACCGCTTATGAACTCACCAGCTTTATGCTGATTTTCAAAGTGCTTGTATTCTCAGGTCCACATTAGTCAGGTATCCCGCGATCTTTTGGAGAAGACGGAGCGTTTTATCAAACACGTCTTTACTTTCGTTTAAACTAATGTATAGATAAAACATGTATTACTTTACATTCAAACAAATGTAAATACTTCTATGTAATGTAATGGTCGTGTTTACTGTGCTTACTATGTACATTGGTTGTGATACTTTACATGACGTCCTCCGCCCCGGAACGTTTCCGTCATTGGTTTCGGGGTGTGACAACTTTAAAGGCACAAAACTTAGCCTTGTTGATTCAATGGTGGTGACGACTGATGAACGATCAGAGGAGTCTTTGGAAAGATGTAATTTCCAGCATTCCCAATCTGAGAAAGAAACCTGCTACTTATATAGCTAGAAAGACATCCACTGGAGTTTGGTGTAATATCTCTAAAGCTGTTATGGCTCTTGATGTCATGAATATTGACAGTCAACAACTCTTTAACCTTATTCCAAGTTCTGATGTCAAAATTCTCTTTTGGAAAGATGTATGGTGTGGCACAACTCCCTTTCAACAAAATTACCCTCATTTATATGCTCTTGAATCGATCAAATGTTGTCTCCTTGGTGATCGACTATGTGAATCTGGATTCTCCTGTGTTTGGAAACATGAGCCTTCTAAACCCATTGAACTTTAAGAACTGTTACATCTCTATAAGAACATTGTCGATTTAGAAATCAATACAACTACTAGTTCTTATGGTTTCAGGTTTGGAATGACAACAGGTGGGGAATACAAAGTCAACTGCATGAGGCGTCTTATAGACTCCAAACTGATCTCATATAAAGGCCCCACTATATGTTGGTCAAAACTCATACCACTAAAAGTCCAATGTTTTGTGTGGCGCACTGTATTGAATAGGATTCCGGTGGCAAAATCATTATTGATCAGGGGTTTGCACATTCCAAACCAAACATGTCTCTTATGTAATAAAAACACGGAGTCGGTGGAACATCTTTTCCTTCACTGGAAATTCGCTCAAACTGTTCAATCGTGGATCTTTAATTGGTGTGGGTTACAAGCTAGGAGATTCACAATTCTGGATCTCTTAGACTCGATCTCATGTTGGGATTATTGCATAAAAAGGTAATCCATTGGAAGTTCAATCTTATTCTGTCTAATTTGGTTCGCTAGGAATGACAAGGTATTTAAAAATATCAAAGCTAATCCAACTATTGTAGAAGACAACATCATTGCCACTTCCATTTCATAGTGCAATCATAGGAGTTCTCATGGGTGCAGGAATTGGATTGATTGGAGTTGCTCCCATTTGAACATCTAAAACTATAATTCATTGTTCTTTTTTTTTATGTTTATGTTTTTTTTCTCTTTTCT
This sequence comes from Lactuca saligna, assembly GCF_052625555.1. Taxonomy (NCBI): domain Eukaryota; kingdom Viridiplantae; phylum Streptophyta; class Magnoliopsida; order Asterales; family Asteraceae; genus Lactuca; species Lactuca saligna. The sequence continues at coordinate 50,364,483 of NC_136418.1, read as the reverse complement.
TTCCTTCATTTACATTTTCTTTTGTCATTGTATTTTGGTCACGGTTTAGCCACTTGCTATTTGTGTCCCTTTTTTAATGATACTTGCCATTTCGGAAAAAAAAAAAAAAAACAAACAAAAAAACAAACAAACCTTATTATTTTCTCAGCGGAAATTAATGATACTTTTCCAAAAATGATGTATGAACCAGATAATTATTAATCAACATTATTGATTGTAAAAGTACCTCCCTATCCTTTCCCTATCTGGTCAACCTATCTCCTGGGCCCTTTCACCAACTTTCTAGAATTAATTTCTTTGTTTCACTTTCATCCTCTCTCTCTATATATATTCACGTACTCACAACAATCCAATCTATCCCCACTCTTTTGACCTCTATACAATAGTTTACATTCTCTCATAAACACACAATAATAGAAATATGGCTAGCCACCATGCAAATGATACATTGCAACCAAAACTTTCCTCACCATCGACAAGCTCTCCTCCTATGTCAGTTGTAGTGACACCTTGTGCGGCTTGTAAGATTTTAAGAAGGAGATGTGCGGAAACATGCGTCCTGGCACCTCACTTTCCTCCTGATGAACCTCTCAAGTTCATTATGGCTCATCGTGTATTTGGTTCAAGCAACATAATCAAGTTTTTACAGGTAAGAAAATTATATAAATAAAATTTCAGTATATAGTAATGCTCTGTAAGGATTTTATGGACTCGCTCTTTTTGGAATCATCATTTGCGTTAACTTTGTTAAGGGCTGTACTTTGAATGTCTTACTGTATGATTAAAATTTTTAATAAAATCATCACGTATTTTAAAATATTATATTTAATTTGAAACAAAATAAACGTAGTTTTAAGTGGCGTATTGGTAAATCAATGTTAAGAAGATATTATGCAAATAATTATTGCTACCTAAATATACAACTACAAAGGATTAGAAAAGGAGACAAACCTACCACTTAGCTACGCCATGACACTTACTCACTTAGGACCAAAACAAACCATATATAGTTACATATGCCCTAGTAATTCTGTCACAATTTCATGATTCAAAAATAACAAAAATAAATTGATAACTATTACTTAAAATATCGAGTAGATAACACAAATAAATGATATCACATGATCTACTTATTAAATAGAACGTAAATTAAATATCCTCATATTTTTTTTTATTTATCCTAATGCCCATATAAAATGATGAAATGTTTCATATTTTAATAAAATTAATGAAATTTTAAAACAAACATAAATATTCAAAATCGAAAATGCTAAATTTAGAATAGGAGTTGAGTGTCAACTACCCTGCCAAACCTTATTTATCAAAAATCCTGTCGCGAAAAGACATTTCCACAGTCTGCTCGCATTTCAAATGTCTTTTCATACTTGTTCTCATTGACCAACATGGTTCCAAAAGTAATAAAATCAAGAAAAAAAACTACAATTAGTCTGCTTCACTTGTCTTTTCTTTTGTATCTGACCATGTCGATAGTATGTCTTATCGTATGACTTTTCAAAGAAAACACCAAGATATTAATTACATATACTTCTATAAATAGTTGTTTTATATGAAAATAATTCTCTACAGAATTCGACAATTCGTAAATAATAATCATATGCATAACATATATTTTTAGAAGTCAAATTTGTAAAACAAACCCGTATACTACACGGGTTTATTAAAAATAAAAATTTAATATTAATATTTAAACTTTAAATTTAAAAAAAATAATTAATATCAATATCAGTTTTAGAATTCTCATTAATTATGATATTTATTACATTATAAATATATCAATTGTTTTTCAAGGAAGCATTTATTTTTCTTAATATTGTAACCGAAATAAGTTGTGATATGTGAACAAATCAGAAAATTATATGTGGAAATAAGTAAATTTTAAAAATCAATTAAAATTCTATGTATCCAAATCAATGAGGACATGACATGTGGCAGAAAATTGGTTTTTATTTATTAGTATAAATTTTGTTAACCATAACCAACATTACAAATATTAGATGATCATTGTTTTAGAACAATTTGAATTTCTAAATTATCAGATTCTTGACATCATTTTAAACTCTTAGGAATTACCAGAATCTCAAAGAGGTGACGCAGTTAGTAGCATGGTGTACGAGGCAAACGCAAGAATCAGAGACCCTGTATATGGAAGTGCGGGTGCCATTTTTCAACTACAGAACCAAGTAAACGAACTACAAGCGCAACTAGCCAAAGCTCAAGCTGAGGTATTCAATATTCAATGCCAATATGCAGCTTTGTTTTGCATTGAAACAGGCCAATCTCCACAATCATCATCTCATCAATCTTTTGACGGATTTGGTTCTGATGAAAGCTTTCAAAGCAGTAACCCTAGTTTCTATCTTGACCAAGATTCATTATGGGACACTATTTGGGCTTAAACCCTACTAATTTCGGATGAAATCTCCTAACTCCACAGTTTTAACTATTGGGAAGGACAAATAAAGAAAGGAGGCTAAGCAAATATGATGTTTGTTTTCTCCCCAAGACAGATATTCATTCTCGTAGTTAGTAGTGAACTAAATCTTTTGTCATCAGTATATTAATGATGCAAAAGATGCCGGATTTGAACCAATGATCTTTATCTTTTTTTTTTGAATGGCTAATGATCTTTATGTTACTGTGTATGATATAGTCGTGTACGCTTTTAGTGATTTTGGTCGATAGAATTCGGTTATTATTTGTTTTATAGTTGAAAGAGCATATTTAAAGCATTTAATATTTATGAAGAGTATTTATGATTAAGATATGCAGCAATAAAATTGTAAAATAATACAAAGTGGTTATATGTTGGTCTACATCGTAGTTTTTTTTTGAACGGCGTCTGCATCGTATTGAATTGAATCGAATTGAATTCAACTTTCTGGCCACCTAATTAGATTTATTGATGAATGTTGATGTTTTTTTTGGATTCCCTTTAAAAAGGGTTATTTGACTATCTTGTTTACTTTTCATAAAGGCTACGACCATTGTTACCGACATTTCATATCATCATTATATCTCCTTGCAAAGTTTAATTAGTTTTTGATGATTCTCAAACTTAAGTGGTCAAATTAAAAATTAGAATAAATTTGGTATAAACTACTTCCTTTGCAATTAGCACCTGGCAATATGTTAGTTGATTGTTTACTACTTCCTATATATAAATAGTCAAACTTCATTGAACAATAGACAATGATATATACTAACTGAAGAAACAAAAAATTATAAAAATAAACCTCAATAAAGTTTAATTTTAGGATAATGAAAGAAGATACCTTTAGCGAGGTTATTTAACCGTAATCATCATGATCACCAAACCTAATAGCATATCAAATGGGCCAATGAAAAGGTAAGATTGGCAATCAAGTATCTACTCGAGTGAATGACTATTTTTATTGATGATCTTGTTACGATTAAGAAGGGATAAACACACACACACGACAATTAAAGTTGTGAAGAAAAAAAACGCATTAATTTAACGTGGCTCACACGATCTAAATGATTGACTAATTCACTGATAAACTAAAAAGAGATTTTATTATAAGGATAGCCTTTATACTCGCTTTTTGCATTAGGGTTATAAGATGTACATGGGATCTATTTAAACACAACCATTGACCCCATTTGAGTGTGTTTCTTTCTATTGTGAAACACTTGATTATCTGTCAAGTGAATTTCATTTTGGTAATTACAATACAGGACACAAAATCTTGTTTCATTTCAAACTCTGACAGGACGTTCTTTAAACAATAAGCTCCTTATTAGTTTATACAATAGTTATATACTCATATTATATAACCAATAAAGAAGGAGATAAGAGCGAACAAATCATCGAGTGATGAAAATCTACTTTCTTTGTGGTTGAAATCGATTGACGACCTCGCACAGTGTATAAAGAAGAATGAAGGTGGAGAATTGAGGGGCGTGATGGTTGCCGACAGTTAGGATCGAAAACCCCCGACGACGGTGACGGCAGCACCCCGTCAAAAGTCCTTTTTGGAAAAGAAAAAATAGCAAAAGATGTTTTGTAAACTAGTTTTAAAAAGCTACTTTTGGACTTTTTATACAAGGAAAACTAATTTTTTGGAAAAATTAGGAAATCCTGATTTTTTGTAACTTTTCCAAAAAGAACTTTTGGGGTTTAAGAAGCTAAGCGAAACACCCCCCTCGTGATATCTTTGGTACGATCGAGAACTATCAGAGCGATAATAGGGTTTTTGAATAGACTGTGGAAGAGGGGTATTCGAGGGGTGAATGAGTTATGGAAGGGAAAGAAAGTGAAAATGTACAAGGCCAGAAATCTATAGAGGAAATATAACACGTGTGAGCAACTCGTAAAAAAACGTGATGACAATGAAATATAACATTTATCAATTTTGAAAAAATAAAAAATGAAAACCCCTTTTCACTTATTAAAAAAAAATCTCCAGTATTGTTTTTTAGTATATGTATATAAATTTGTTGATCGTATTAACCTTTGATTTAGCCCAAAATTTGATCCGATTTACTCGAAAATCAAGTCCAAACTCTTTTGATCTTTTACTATTTATCGGATTTAATTCCTGGCCAAAATTTCAAATTCAATTTACTACTGTTTATCTGATCCAAATTTGAGCCCAATCACATTTTCTATTAGTTGATACCACTTTTAAGCCCAAATCATTGATTCATATTTTTGAGTCCAAAACAAAGTGATTCGTTACTGTTCATCAATTGCTTTGATCGAGCCCAAATCCAAAAATTGACGTCGTTTCGTGCTTCTTGTTTTTTGTCGTCTTGTGGTTTGTTGTTTAAGATCGAATTTGGTTGCAAATTCAAGTTGTTCTCATAATTGTTGAGATTATCATGATCAGATTTTTATTTGAAGCAGAAGCCATTCGATTTTATTCTCGAGTTGATTGATTCATAGATTTTTTTTTGTACATTCACAAATCATTTCTTCACTGACATTTTTATGATCGATTTTTTTTCTAAATCATAATCAGTCATGATCTTTCACCGATTTGGTTTAATTGATCATTGTTGAGTCTGATTTTGGCTTAAATGTAAAACACACACAAAAAAAAAAAATTCAATGACGATGGTGATGAACTCATTGACGAACACAGTGAACATTTGGGATGATTCTTGATGATAAATGGTCAAGAATAGATAAACGAACAGGATAATAATAGTTAAAATGGTGTATTAGATCTAAAAATTGAGTTGATGTTTGTCGATTATCAGTTTTATGGTCAATGTTGAAAGTCAAAATTGAAGTGCTGTGAATGTGAACTAAATGATGAAGAACAACAATCTTTCATCGTTTTCGTTTGCGAATAAGACTACAATGGCGGAAGTATGGATGGCTGATGCAGAGATGTTTGCTTTCCAGGCAGAAATCAACCAGTTCCTGTTTCTCCCAATCTGAGTTCCTGTTTCTCACAATCTAAAGTGATGGTCTCGTAATTGTTATGGTCTTACACCGTGTGAAGTTTATTTCTTAGTTGAATTTGACTCTTTATTGATTTGGATTGTGAAAAAGTCTCCTAGTGATGAACGATTCTTAAATTTGGTTGGGAATCAATGAAATTGATATCGAATGTGGAGGATGTTGCTTCGGCAGTGATCGGGGTACCGAATGAGAATACGAAGGCAGATAAAGAAGGGTTAGAGCTGAATTCGTTGTTAAATGGTCGAGAACTATCAGTGCTGAAGTCTCATAATTTCTGGTCAATGAAAAGTCAAAATTGATGTTTTCATCGTTCACATATGACTTGTATATGGACTGGAGTCAAAGTTTTGCAATCAATTGGTTCCCACTTTGAAATGGAAGTTTCTCAGTCTGAAATCTAGATCTTGATTGTGCGAAAATTGAGTGTCGATTAGGAAGGTTGGATGGGAATCGTTGATTCCCATATAGATTGGGAAGCTTTTTGTTCGTATGAGAAAGATATAACTATGGGAAATGAATGGTTGGATGGGAAGTCAAAGGTTTGATGAGAAGAGGCTTACACCCAGTTCGTGAGTTCAACTTAAGAAGATGAAAGAAAGGAAATTGATAGAAATGAGAGGAAAGTAAGAGAGATTGATACTCCCGAGTTTCATTTGGAAGGAAATGGAAGAATCATTTTCCCTCCTAACTTTCCTTTGGATTTGGGAGGATTTGAAAAGAAATAATAAAATGTTTAACTTTCTTTCTATTTCTCTCTAATTCGGAAGCACAAAAGACAAATTTGTTTTCTTTTCTTTTTGCTTCTTTTCTCTCTTTACTTTCTTCTCTTCTCTTCTTTTCTTAAAATTTGAACATGAAAAAGATTTTCGTATGGGAAGCCTGTGTTTCGCATTTGTTTGTTAGGTGTGGGAAGTATGCATTCGTTGTTTGCATCCGGAACCAATTTCGGGAAAGAAGATAACAAAATTTTCACATTTGGTCCCTAAAGTTTAAGAAGAATGACAATTCTTATCTAGTCATTAAAATCTTTACAACTTTTGGAGTTTTTTTTTGGGATTTCAAGATTGTTATTTTTGCAAAACGTTTTCATGAAACATGAACAAATTTTGTTCATTTTCGGGTGAAAAGTGTTCCGGGAAGTCAAGATTACGAAATGTGGTTTTCGGTTTTGATGCTTCGAGTTATTTGTTGTCCCAAGCGAGGGGGAGGATTGTATTGCCAAATCCACAATGAGCACTTTCTCATTCTCATCTGGAGTTTTATAATCATATTTCAATTATAAAAGGTGAAGAGATTATGATATGGGTATTCAAAATCGGAAGTTTTTGGATATTCAAATTTGGCGAATGATCATTTATGATTGAAGACCGATGTGACCTTGAGGGGGAGTTGATTATGAAGTGACTTGGATTTGATTTTATGAAATGGTTCGATTTTATGAATGGTTGGCTCTTAAAGAAGATTTTTGGGGTGTGTTTTTAAGCTCAAGGATGTGTAGTTTTCCTTGGGTTTGGATACTCATTGACCTTAAATTTACTCTTGGTTCTTGTTGCTTTGGATAGTAATGTCTTACATTCTAGAACCTAGGTTAGAAGATCATTGAAGACTTGAAGATTTTTTGATTGCTTCTATATTTGTCATGCTTTAGGTCTTGTTCGTAAAGTTGCTCTTTTTGGAAATTAAAGGAGGGTCATCCATTCCAAGATTTGAGGGGGGAGAATGTTTGGATGCAAAGCTCTTCAATGGATGGTGTCTTAGGCTTTCCATTATTTGATATGGGTTATGAGTTAAGGTTTATTATATATACTTGTATAGTGTACCATGTATAGGTTTGAGAGAGCGCCCATTTTATATATTTCTTGTGTAGTGAGAGAGAGAGAGAGAGAGAGAGAGAGAGTAGTAGTTTAGTAAGCAAGCACATGCTTCTACATTTTGTACTTCTCATTTATCTATACAAATTGTGCTTAAACTTTAGATCGAGTCTTATTGATTATGCATTGATTCTTAATTTCACATTTGTCATCTTCCATGGGATCCTACATGTAGTAGGTTGGTGATTTACGGTTGTTGAATGGAAAAAAGATGAGGAAGAGGGAAAAAAAGATAAGGGTGGGACCAATGACAATAATGACAGCCTAAAAATAAATCAAAAATAAATGGACAATGGCTAAATTAATTGGAAAAGAAATACACAAAGGCCATTATCGTCATTTCAGATCCGACATGGACAAAATTCTCAACAAAACCACGTATCAGGGGCGAAGTGTGCACCTTTTTACGAAATAAGGGATGCTCCAAGTTAATCTTTGAAAATAGGGACTAAATGTGTGTTTTGGCACCTGTATGAGGTGTACAAGGGATGATTAGTGTAGTTTACCCTATATATTAATTCATGTGCCACTTATGAATAATATAATTTTATAGTTTTAGGTTTTGACCACAAAAATTTCTTATATTAGACTTTGGCCACAAATTATACTTTTTTGGTTTTACACTTTCGCCATAAAAGTTTGTTATTTAACTTTGCACATAAAACTTTCTTATTTTAGACTTGGGATAATGACTTAAAAGCGTAATATATTTTTCGATTTGTACACATTTGGTCACTGAGTTTTTTTTTGTCCACATTTACCCCTTTAAGTTGTTAAACTGTACACATTTAGTTCTTATGACTTGCTACATCAAGTTAGCCGGTAAAAATGACTAAATAGGGTAATATATTTCTCATTTGGTACGCATTTAGTCCTTAATATTTTTGTACACATTTAATCCTTAATATTTTTTTTTTTGCAAAATAAGTCATTTTTGTTTTTGTACTCATTCAATACCTATGAATAATTTCTTTAAGTTTTTCATACGACATCTTACGTGAGATAACCATATGGTGGTGGCCTGGTGGGATAGGTTGACGCGGTCGTGCTTTATGTTATATGCCAAGATACCTGATGTGGGCCGGCTGTAAGCCATAGACACGGAGGCTCGAGAAGAGCAGTTAGGTTAAGGCGACAGACCAACAAACCCTAGGTATTCCAGTCTGATGACTGATTGGATCTGTTGCATGTTAGCATTCCAACTCGATGACTGATTGGGCCAATGTATTCCAATCTAATGAGTGTGGGCCCGTTATGCATGATAATATGTTTGTTGTATCGGGTATTTTGGGGGAAACTCGTTAAACTTTGTGCTTACCGAGTTGTTTATGTTTTCAGGTTCTATCGTTGAACATGAGAAGGCGAAGACAGGATTGTACACACTCATCAACAATATTGAGGATACCGCGTTTCCTATACTCTGATTTTCGATCAGTGTATTTTGGAATAAACTTTTTTTTCTTAATAATAGATTTATAATTAGAGAGTTTTGCCTTATCTAAAGATGAAGTTTTTTTTTGTTGTGAAAATGAGATGTTACACATAAACATCAATAGCCCCACACACTTTATGAAGGATTATCCCATGTAAGATGCCGTGAGAAAAACCTATAAAAATTATTTATAATTACTGAATGAGTACAAAACTTAAAATGACTTATTTTGAATCAAAAAAATATTAAGGACTAAATGTGTACAAAAATTTTAAGGACTAAATGTGTATAAAATGGAAATATATTACCCTATTAAATCATTTTTCTCAGCTAACCTCGAGTAACCGGTCATAAAGACTAAATGTGTACAGTTTAACAAGTTGAAGGGGTAAATGTGGACAAAAAAACTCAGTGACCAAATGTGTGTAAATCCAATAATATATTACCCTTTTAAATCATTATACCTTTAGACTTTGCCCATAAAACTTTTTATATAGGCAGATTTGCTCCTTATATTTCTGTACGTTCGTACTTCCCACACCATTACTTTGTTAAATGCCACTTTCTATCTCTATACTTTGTAAAATGTGAGTTTTACCCCTCAATTTGATTTGTTATTTTATACTTGGCCCATAAAATGTTTTTATTTTAGACTTCGTCCATAAAACTTTCCTACGTTGGTAGATTTGGTCCCTATATTTTTCTACGTTCACACTTTCCACTTCGTTACTTTGTTGAATGTCACTTTCCATTATCGTAGTTTGGAAAATGTTTGTTTAAACCCCTTAATTTGAACAACAACAAGTTCCACCCATTTATGTTTACTATATTGGCATGTTTACATGTTTGACATGTTTGGTCGCTACATAGAAAATAAATTACAAGAATTGTCCATGTAAACTTATGAAATATGTCTCTATGTAGAAATATATCTACATGAATGGTACACATGTTGATGTACTATATTGCTCTACTGTCCTCGAAACATTATACCCACACAAAATAAAATAACAAACGAGATAAAAACCAAAGAAATACTGAAATATGTAATCATGAAACAGTTTCCAACATCCACGAAGTGCGAATCACTTTTAAGTTGTTTCTTGTTCATATGTCAATGACATCGAATTCAAATGATTATATCAGATTATATTATCATTATAATTAAACGTTGTATATTATGACACTATCAATTTGTTATTGTTTTCAACTTTTATGATTTTCGGCTGAGCCTTTCTACTAAGAGTTCGTTTTGGATGTGTTTCATAAAATAGTTATTTTGTGAAACATTTTAAACAATGCAAAACAGCGTGACCTTCAAGTTGGTCAAAGTTTTTGGAATTGTGTTTTAGACCACTTCCATGCATTATTAGTAAGGAAAACGAACAGTACATACAATTCGGTCAATGCAAAACAGCGCGACCTTCAAGCGGCTTGCACCAAATTTCACGGCATATTTGACAATCTTAAAAGTATGCATATAAGTGGTAGCAACGATTTCAACATTTTATCTGTTGAAAAATGTTCTTATGTAACCTTGTATGTGACCATAACTAAAATAAGATGAACTATTTTTATACAATCTAACAAATATTATCAGTTATTTCAGGTTGCATGAATGCGTGATAAAACGGAAAATACGAAAACACGCGAATGACGAAAACACATATGTGTGACTAAACAGTTTCAACAATATATATATATATATATATATATATATATATATATATATATATATATATGTATGTATTATATATGTATATATGTATTATATATAAATATGTATATGTGTTGAATAGTCTACAAGAAATGGTCAACAAAGTCAAGGAAATGAGAAGCCAAATGAAGACCCACGTTTTTTTGCCTCCTACTCTACATCAACTTGCATGACCAGCCATACTCTTCAAAATACACTCAAGTGAAGAAGATATTTGTTTCTCATATATATGTATACGTGAGTTTGTGTGTGAGGGTGTGTGTTCATTTGTAATGTTGTAACACTTCTACAAACTACAAACTCTCCCAAGAACATCACAAATCTTCATCTTCCTCAAGAACAAAGACATATCCCTGGAGCTAAATGAAGAACACCAAGATCAAACAAGAAGCCAAGTGAAGAACACCAAGATCAAACAAGAAGCTAAATGAAGAACACCATCAACCATCTTCATCTTCTTCATTGAAACTAAAGGTTTTTCATCTTCAACACCTTTGATCATCACATCATACACCACCAAACACTTTCCTTACATCAAAACACCAAAACACAACCATGAAACAACCCAAAACCTTCTGCATCAAGATCAACCACAAAACCCATCACTATTCATCATCATCTTCATGAGAAATTTCACCACCTTTACCACCTTATATAAACCTCCTTCCAACCTCTAAACAACCTTGAAAACATCCTCAAAACACCTTAACACCATTACCCTAGCCAAAACATCACAAACAAAACTTACCTTCAAATCACAAAAATCCCGAAATTGACTCTGAGACGAACACGCCCCGTGTTAAAAACCAAGGCAAAATCAACATGCCCCGTGTTGCCCTCTAATTGCCTTCTTCATACTTCTGAACCTCAACACGCCCCGTGTTCAGCAAGGCTAAATCAACACGCCCCGTGTCAGCATCAGCATCATGAACACGCCCCGTGTTCAGCAAGGCTAAATCAACACGCCCCGTGTCAGCATCATTCTTCAAGAAAACCCTCCAAAACCCTCCTACACGACCCGTGTCACTTGTGCCTTATCCTACACGACCCGTGTGCATGTTTTTACCCAAAAATACTTCAACTACAAATACATAAACCCATGTATTTTGTACCCTTTGTAAACACTTGTTTTACATAAAATCGAGCTTTAAATGAACTTTTTGTTACTTATCCAATGCCGGATTGATCTTTGAACAAATATCGACCAGTCGCTCCAAGAGTCCCAATATCGACCAGTCCATTCAAAGAACAAATATTGAACAGTCGCTCCAAGAGTCCCAATATCGACCAGTCCATTCAAAGAACAAATATCGACCAGTCGCTCCATGAGTCCAGTTCAGTCAATTTATTGACGAACCTACTTGATATATATTTATATATTTATATACTTTATTATAGCTTTATGTCATTTAAATACAGTCATTTATATTATTTATAGCTTTACGTCATTTAAATACAGTCATTTATATTATTTATAGCTTTACGTCATTTAAATACAGTCATTTATATTATTATAGCTTTCAGTCATTTATAGCTTTCATATTTATACTTATTCCACAATAATTATTCTTTATATATATATATATATATATATATATATATATATATATATATATATCTTATATCTTAAACTGATATATCTATCACACAGTAACTGGTAACCGAGCCTTTTGCTGTGGTGATCAGATTGTTATATTTCCAACAAATCGGTATCTGAGCTGATATATAAAAGGAATAATATCCAACATTATCAACCGCATTGTATCAATACAAAATTATCAACAATGTTGAACCATTTGACAACCAAAAAGCGTGGGAAGTTTATTGTAATGGTCCAAAATGGGTCCTTTATCCGGAAACGACACATTCGGGATCTACCACCGACTCCAACAAAAGGGCAAGAACTTCCGAGTCGGATATTGGTGTTAGCCTCGACCTCAATGATGCTCATGATAGGTTCAATTTGATTATGGTTAAAATGAACAATTTGGGTATCAAAAAGACACAACACGAGATAAATCTCAAGTTTTTAAACAATCTTTTCGAAAGCTGGAAAATGGTTAAACTCATTATTCAGGGAAATCCAGCTATTCATACTGAAACTTTGTACAACTTGTATGGAGAACTTCAATCTATGAATCCTCGATTGACCCACCAACCATTGTAGCTTTTGGAGGACCACTTGCACTTGTGTCCACAACTTCTCAAAACCAAACACCCTTCAATGATCAAAACTTTGATCATTTTAATCAGACTACATCTTTTCAAAACCAAGCCTTCCAGTCTGATTCAAATGATGAAGTAGATTATCAACAACTGTGTGCGTTGGTTGCAAACACAAATCTCCAGAGATTTATCCCAAATCATGGTCAATCAAATTTTAGGCCAAATTTTCAACCAAGACCATCTTTTGGACAAAATAACTCAAGTTTTCAACCAAGGCCATCTTTTGGTCAAAACAACTCAGGTTTTCAACCTAGACCTTACTTTGGACAAAATTCTCAAAGACCTTCTTTCCAAAATAACTCAAACCAAGGTTTTCAAAACCAGGGATTTCAAAACGATCCCAACTCGGGTCATAATCACAATCCAAACAACAGTTTTCAAAATCAAAACAGAGGTTTCCAAAATCAAGGTTACAACAATCAAAACAATGATTTTCAAAACAACCAAAATTTTGGATTCCAACAAAACCATTCTCAACCTTCCCAACAAGCCCAAACTCAAACACCTGAAAGACTTCCGATTAAAAGTCAAAAGGATGATAGTGATGAAGAAGTGATCATTTGTCACAACTGCAAAGGAACAAATCACTATGCCAGAGAATGTCGAGCCAAAAACAAAACCAAAATCAAAGACTCAGCATACTATGCTCAAAGAGCCGATGAATTGAAGAAACTGGAAAACCAAGAAAAGCAAAGAGCATTGATGGCAATCCATGAACCAAGTGTGGAATACTGGCCAACTTCTGATGACGAAGTTGAACACAAACCAACACAATCAAACTTCTGCTTCGTAGCTGGTGTTGAAATACCTTCAAGAGCTCCAAACGTCATAGAACAGGTATGGTCTATGATCTCTGAACTTGGTTTTTCCAAACAATTTTTGAGTCTCACATAACCAAAATTGAGACTAGTCTGGAAGTTGATCTCAAAACATATCATGACACAATGGTCAATTATGATATTTGCAAATCTGGGTTACAAACCTTGCAACTCAAATTTGGAGAATCAACAAGAACGAAAAGCAAATTGGAAAGAGACGTTGAAAGAAAATCAGAAGATTATAATCACGTCTTGGAACAATTAAATCAGACCCTAATTCAGAAAAGGGATTTGGAACTAAAAAATCAGTCAGTCATTTCTTCTGAAATAAAAGATGTTTTAAAAATGGAAATCCTTCAGTTGAAACAAGACTTTCAAGAATCAACTGACAAATACAATGTTTTAAATGAAAAATTGACTGATTCTTTAAAACAAATCAATTCTCTTGAAACCGAGAATAAAAGACTGATATGGAATATGGATTCTATCAAAGTTGCCAGAAAACTAAGTGATGATATTTTCACCAAGGCAAACGCCTTAGGAACTGGCAAAATTGATATGAATTATAGACCAGGAATTGGAAGAGAATCCTTTGAAATTGAACAAGCAAAACAGGAAAACATGACGAATTGTGAAAACTCTGAATCTACTCTACCAAATCTTTTCACATCTGTTAATGAGGAAGATTCAGATGAAGAAACAGTTATCAACTGTAGTCCAGATGATACTGCTTTCAGTGTTTCCAAAAAGTCTTTCAAAAGAGTTGTAAATTCTGAAACAGACTCTACAAGTTCTTTAACTCACCAAATCAAAAATACCGATGGAACCACTAAACTCAAAAACTTTTTGAATGGAGAAAATTCCTCTTATGAGGATGGTAGTACTTCTAAACCAACTGCTTTTCCTACAATGACTTCATCAATTGTTGGAAAAACTAGTCTGGGACAAAAATACTCCAAGAAACAACAAACAAGCAAAAAATCCATTCAAGTCACCAAAACCCCACTAATCAAGCCAAACATTTTTGAAAACCAACCAAAGAAACCAGTTAAACCCTACATTATACCTTATAAACAGGTTTCAAAACAAAAACCAAAATCTTTTCAAAAACCTTTTGAAAACCACTTTCAAGATATTACTTTTAATCATTCAAGGAACTTTCAAAAACCATCACATCAGAAAGTTTCAAACCATCATCATCAAAAAGCTTTTCAAAATCGCCCATCACATCCCAGATATAAAGAAAACTTTTCAAACAAACCTTCACATCTAGGATATCTTTCACCAAATCACAGATCTTATCAACCCACGGGTTTTCAAAAACAAATTGCATTTTGGGTAAAATTGATAGATCAAATCAAACCTCAACCATTCCATCGTTATAAACCAAACCATTACAATAATGTGAAGTCAAATGATAAAAGAAATTCATTAAGAAAAGCACCCAAAATAACAACTGACAAACCAGGACCCATTCAGATTTGGGTACCTAAAGTTTCTGTCTGATTGTAGGTACTTAATGCTGGAGAACCCAATGATGATACATGGTATATTGATAGTGGCTGCTCCAAGCATATGACAGGAAACTGGAACTACTTACGTGACTTCAAACCTATACAAACCAATCAAGATGTTACCTTCGGCAACAACATGAAAGAAAAAATCAAAGGTTATGGAAACATAACAAATGGTAATTTTACCATAAAGAAAGTTGCCTTCGTCGATGACCTGAAACACAACCTCATCAGTGTTTCTCAACTGTGTGATAACAATCTTGAAGTTCTTTTCACCAAACAACGAAGCTTGATCATGGACGCCAAAACCAAAGATGTTATAGTTGATTCTGACCGTGCCGGAAATATGTATCCACTTGACATGGATCTTATCTATGGTAAACCCGATATCTATTTGTTATCTAAAGCCCCAACAAATATTAGTTAGTTATGGCACCACCGCCTTTCCCATCTAAACTTTGGGTACATCAACAAATTAATCGGCGATGATCTTGTTCGAGGGCTACCACTTCTGAAGCTTGATAACGAAACTCTTTGTGCTGCATGTGAAAAAGGAAAACTTTCCAAATCCACTCACAAAAGCATCTCAGAATCTAGTGTGTCCGAACCACTAGAGTTGTTGCACATAGACCTTTGTGGCCCTGCCAAAATCCAAACCATACAAGGGAAGAAGTACATTCTTGTTGTCGTTGATGGTTTCTCGCGCTTTACTTGGGTCTTTTTCTTAAGACTAAAATCAGAAGCACCTGAAGAGATGATCAACTTCATCAAACAAATCGAGCTGAAGTTGAAACGACCTGTTCGAAGAATCCGAAGTGATAATGGTTTAGAGTTCAAAAACAATACTCTAGATTCATTTCTCAAAGACAAAGGAATTGAACACAACTTCTCAGCCCCATACACTCCACAACAGAACGATGTTGTCGAAAGAAGGAACCGAAATCTATGTGAAGCTGCAAGATCAATGCTTATCTTCACTGATCTGCCACAATACTTCTGGGCAGAAGCAATAGCCACAGCTTGCTATACTCAAAATCGTTCCTTAATCCATAAACATCTTCATAAAACACCATATGAAGTCATTAACAACCGAAAACCAAACATCAAATTTTTTCATATTTTCGGTTGTCGATGCTTCGTAAAGAATAATAAAGATCACCTTTCAAAATTTGAATCAAGGTCGGACGAAGGAATTTTCCTTGGTTACTCTTTTTCTTCAGCTGCTTATCGAGTACTGAATAAACGTAATAGAGTAATTGAAGAAAGTACCGATGTTCATTTCGATGAATTTTATGTTAGGAAATTGGATCGTGAACATTTTGGTTCAAAAATGATTGAAAATATTTTTCAAAATCCAATTCAACAAACACCTTCTCCTGACATAGACATTGAAATCGATCTTGATTTGCTTTTTGAACAACCAAAAACCGCTTACAATTCTGAACTTCTAACTACTTTAATTGACCCTACAGGAACACCCAGTGAAGTAATTCCACAAACAAACCAAAATGATGCAAATCAATTCGAGGGGGAACCACCAACACATACTTCCTCTTTGGAACAAACACCAAATCCTCCTTTAAACACCCCATCCCCAAATAGCCAAAACAATCCCGATGCATCATTTATGGGGGAACCTTCAAACCTATTCCAAGATGAAACGCCCGGAGAAGAACAATGGGATACTGAAACTCCAATTATTATAGCGGAAGAGAATCGCTTAATAAAGTGGACCAGAAATCATCCAACAGACCAAATCATCGGAGATACCAACATAGGCATTCAAACTAGAGGCGCATCCACAAATGAATGTTTATTTGGAGCCTTCTTATCCACGACTGAACCCAAAACCATACATTCTTCTATAAAAGATCCAGATTGGGTAAAAGCTATGCAAGAAGAGCTAGCAGAATTTGAAAGAAACGACGTATGGAATATTGTTCCTACTCCACCCGATGTTACTGTTATAGGTTCAAGATGGGTATACAGAAACAAGACTAACGATCAAGGAATCATTTGTCGAAACAAGGCACGTCTTGTAGTCAAAGGATATTCAAAACAAGAGGGAATCGACTACGATGAAACATATGCTCCAGTTGCCCGAATTGAAGCAATTCGCATCTTTCTTGCTTATGCTGCACATAAAAATTTCAAAGTATTCCAAATGGATGTTAAATGTGCATTCCTACATGGAGAGATAGATCGCGAAGTATACATCCAACAACCACCAGGTTTCGAAGATCCCAAATTTCCAGATCACAGCTTTAAATTGCAGAAAGCCGTCTACGGCTTGAAACAAGCACCTCGAGCTTGGTATGCCACGTTGTCAACCTTTCTCGAAGAATCAGGTTTTAAAAGAGGTTCAATTGATCAAACCCTCTTTTTTAAAATCTTTAATAAACATCTGTTAATCGTACAAATATATGTTGATGACATTATTTTCGGTTCTACTGATGAATCTTTAAGTGTTAAGTTTGCAGATCTAATGAAGAGCAAATTTGAAATGAGCATGATTGGGGAGATGACTACTTTTCTCGGACTTCAAATCAAATAGTCAACTGATGGCATTTTCATCAACCAAGAGAATTATGTCAAAAACCTACTCACTCGTTTTTCAATGGAAAAATCCAATACCGCAAAAACCCCAATGGCTTTTGGATACAAAATTGATGCAGACTTAAATGGTAAACCCGTTGACTAGAAAAGATATCGTGGAATGATCGGATCACTCTTGTACCTCATTGCTAGCAGACCTGACATCATGTTTTCTACATGTGTTTGTGCGAGATACCAAGCAAATCCTATGGAATCCCATGTAGTTGCTGTGAAACGCATCTTCAAATACCTTAAAGGCACTCCCAAACATGGCCTTTGGTATCCAGCTAAATCCGATTTTCAGCTGAACGCTTTCACCGACTCAGACTACGGAGGATGCAAGCTAGATAGGAAGAGTACATCTGGTAGTTGTCAATTCCTAGGAGGTAGACTAGTGAGTTGGACTTCAAAGAAACAGACGTGTGTGTCCACATCAACAGCAGAAGCTGAATATGTCGCTGCCGCCAGCTGTTGTTTACAAGTCATATGGATGCAAACTCAACTGCGTGACTATGGCTTCAAAATCTCACAAATTCCCATATTTTGTGACTCAACCAGTGCAATTGCCATTTCTAACAATCCCGTTCACCATTCCATGACAAAGCACATCGACATTCGATATCAGTTTATCAAAGACAACATTCAAACGGGTCATATCGAACTACACTTCATCAACTCCGAAGATCAAATTTCCGATGTCTTCACTAAGGCTCTCGATGAAACAAAGTTTCAATACTTCCTAGGCCGTCTAGGAATGTTAAATCCAGATAACATCCATCCTTAAACTTTTACTTTTTGTTTGTACAAAAGTGTGTTTACTTTCACTCAAAAAGAAAATTCAAAAACATTTGAAAAATGCTTTCTTTTCAAAAAAAAAAAAAAAAACCAAAAACATTGAAATAACCAATATTTCCAAAAACATTCAGAAAAACAAATCTTCAAAAATATAATAAAAGACTTGCCGTAATAAGCTTTTATAGAACCTTGTGATTAATCGTCTTTTGACTTAATTTTCATATGCTTATGCTCGATGAAGATTTTAAGTCATATTGATTCTCAACTGGAGTGAAGGTTCAAATCTCCTACTTTTCATAATGTACATAACTTTATTTCCTTCAATTTTATTTCATTATTGATGATTTTAAAAAGAGACATAAGGTTAGGAGGTTCAGATGAAAACAAAAACCCATGTGAGAATTTGTGCCTCATCAATCTGAATCATTGTGGATTTCATTTCTTGTGAGCTTAGGTGTGTCACTATTGCTTATAAGGTATATCCGATTATACCTTGTCACGGTCTCATTTTTGCTTAGATATCAAAATGACCAGGGACGATACATTCATTTCTTACATACTAGACAAACTGTCTTTTATGCCACTAATCCCTACCTAGATATAAGCCAACCAAAAATGATGTCTTAAGATCCCGTGATCCATCAACAAGAAAAGATGAAACAAGATAAAGAAGAATCAACAAGAAAGCCAAATCATTCACCGAAGAAATACCAAACAAAACAAAAAAAAACTCTACATTTGGTATTTTCAAACAAAGTTCAACCAAATGGTTATTTCAAAGCAAACATCAAAAGATCTTGTGATCTGTTTTTAACCATTTTTCACAAAAAGGGATATCTTAATCCCACAAGATAGATACTCTCAAAAATCCCAATTTTCTCAAATGTAGCAAATTCTCGATGCTAAAACAAAATATCCTTTTACAACAAAAAGATATTGATCAACAAAAAGGATACCATCAAAGAAAAAGCTGCAACAACAATGGATTTCCCGGGATACTGTAGCCTTCATCACTGAAGATTCTTAGTTGCAAACTGCACTATGAAAATTGCTAAACCCCTCTACATGTATTTCCCGACGGAGAGAGAGTGAACTTAAATGGCATGAATGAAGAAACCCGCTGAGTAATGCCAAAACCAGTCTTATGTGATTGATTATCTAATAATGAGACTAAGTGACCTTTCAGGAAAAGCATAGTTGAACACCTCCAATATGAGTGTGAGTCGTCAGAGAGAGACATCACTCATTTTTAGTGATCATTAACTTGTTCTGCTGCAAGAACAACCAAACACCCAAGTGAAGTGTGAGCTATACCTATGAGCGTTCATCTGAATCGACCTTTTAAACCACTTGTCATCATTAATAATGCTATAAAATCTTAAGAAATTTCTTTAGATACATATATGGCTACCCTTTGATAACCGAACCCGAGACTTTGATTCGGAAACAAATTTCCGAAAATCTTTTACATAAGATATGTTAAACCAAAGTCACAAACTTTCAAATCAATTGCTATGGTTTTATATATATCTTATCTATTGACAAATCTTTTATCTCGAATCTTCAAACGTTAAACTATCAATATGATTATATCATACATGTCCTTATTTCAGCAATGATTACATAGGGGGAAATTGTTGAAAAATGTTCTTATGTAACCTTGTATGTGACCATAACTGAAATAAGATGAACTGTTTTTATACAATCTAACAAATATTATCAGTTATTTCAAGTTGCATGAATGCGTGATAAAACGGAAAATACGAAAACACGCGAATGAAGAAAACACATATGTGTGACTAAACAGTTTCAACAATATATATATATATATATATATATATATATATATATATATATGTATGTATTATATACATATGTATGTATTATATATGTATATATGTATTATATATAAATATGTATATGTGTTGAATAGTCTACAAGAAATGGTCAACAAAGTCAAGGAAATGAGAAGCCAAATGAAGACCCACGTTTTTTTGCCTCCTACTCTACATCAACTTGCATGACCAGCCATACTCTTCAAAATACACTCAAGTGAAGAAGATATTTGTTTCTCATATATATGTATACGTGAGTTTGTGTGTGAGGGTGTGTGTTCATTTGTAATGTTGTAACACTTCTACAAACTACAAACTCTCCCAAGAACATCACAAATCTTCATCTTCCTCAAGAACAAAGACATATCCCTGGAGCTAAATGAAGAACACCAAGATCAAACAAGAAGCCAAGTGAAGAACACCAAGATCAAACAAGAAGCTAAATGAAGAACACCATCAACCATCTTCATCTTCTTCATTAAAACTAAAGGTTTTTCATCTTCAAAACCTTTGATCATCACATCATACACCACCAAACACTTTCCTTACATCAAAACACCAAAACACAACCATGAAACAACCCAAAACCTTCTGCATCAAGATCAACCACAAAACCCATCACTATTCATCATCATCTTCATGAGAAATTTCACCACCTTTACCACCTTATATAAACCTCCTTCCAACCTCTAAACAACCTTGAAAACATCCTCAAAACACCTTAACACCATTACCCTAGCCAAAACATCACAAACAAAACTTACCTTCAAATCACAAAAATCCCGAAATTGACTCTGAGACGAACACGCCCCGTGTTAAAAACCAAGGCAAAATCAACACGCCCCGTGTTGCCCTCTGATTGCCTTCTTCATACTTCTGAACCTCAACACGCCCCGTGTTCAGCAAGGCTAAATCAACACGCCCCGTGTCAGCATCAGCATCATGAACACGCCCCGTGTTCAGCAAGGCTAAATCAACACGCCCTGTGTCAGCATCATTCTTCAAGAAAACCCTCCAAAACCCTCCTACACGACCCGTGTCACTTGTGCCTTATCCTACACGACCCGTGTGCATGTTTTTACCCAAAAATACTTCAACTACAAATACATAAACCCATGTATTTTGTACCCTTTGTAAACACTTGTTTTACATAAAATCGAGCTTTAAATGAACTTTTTGTTACTTATCCAATGCTGGATTGATCTTTGAACAAATATCGACCAGTCGCTCCAAGAGTCCCAATATCGACCAGTCCATTCAAAGAACACATATCGACCAGTCGCTCCAAGAGTCCCAATATCGACCAGTCCATTCAAAGAACAAATATCGACCAATCGCTCCATGAGTCCAGTTCAGTCAATTTATTGACGAACCTACTTGATATATATTTATATATTTATATACTTTATTATAGCTTTATGTCATTTAAATACAGTCATTTATATTATTTATAGCTTTACGTCATTTAAATACAGTCATTTATATTATTTATAGCTTTACGTCATTTAAATACAGTCATTTATATTATTATAGCTTTCAGTCATTTATAGCTTTCATATTTATACTTATTCCGCAATAATTATTCTTTATATATATATATATATATATATATATATATATATATATATATATATATATATATATATATATATATATATATATATATCTTATATCTTAAACTGATATATCTATCACACAGTAACTGGTAACCGAGCCTTTTGTTGTGGTGATCAGATTGTTATATTTCCAACAAATCGGTATCTGAGCTGATATATAAAAGGAATAATATCCAACATTATCAACCGCATTGTATCAATACAAAATTATCAACAATGTTGAACCATTTGACAACCAAAAAGCGTGGGAAGTTTATTGTAATGGTCCAAAATGGGTCCTTTATCCGGAAACGACACATTCGGGATCTACCACCGACTCCAACAAAAGGGCAAGAACTTCCGAGTCGGATATTGGTGTTAGCCTCGACCTCAATGATGAGTTCAACGCCATCGAGGGGGAGGGTCCACCGGACGTCCAATTTCGTCGACCACCAGGAAGGTACAAAACAAGAAAGGGGGGATCTTCAAGCGGAAAATCAACGAATGAAGATGTACCAACAGACAAAATAGACACAACTCTAAGTTATTTTTAGAAAAAAAATTTGAATCAACGGAGGAAGCTCATCGGCAAAAAATGGTACTCACCAATCTTCAAATTTTAAACACGGTGCCACAACTGAATCTCCACCCAAAAAATTTAAGCGCGTTTTTAAAAATTCAACAACAAGTTCTCGAAAAATATCGTAACTAGATTCTATGTTTTTTTTTATGTTTTCTTAGTAATGTAAGTTTAATTTTCTATATTTTTTTAATGTTTTTTTTAGTAAGTTAGGTTTAATTTTCTATGTTTTTTTTATGTTTTTTTTTAGTAATTTAGCATTAATTTTCTATTTTTTAGGTTTAATTTTCAATGTTTTTTAATTAATGTAATGTGGTTTAAATTAATGCAAAATATTTTATTATGTTTTAAATTATGTATTTATTTAATTTAAATTATGTATTTATTTAATTTAATGTAGCACCTGGTTCCTGGTATGTAAATCTTATTTGAGTGTTTTCCATTTTTAGCCTTGGACTCGGTGAGTCATAGGTCCGACTCGCCGAGTAGAGCCGCGACCCAGGACACGTTTTAAGTTGGCAACTCGGCGAGTCCATATCCTGGACTCGGCGAGTCACCGCTGTTGGATGAAACCCTTAGTTTCAAGGGTTTGCGCCCTATTTAAACTCTCATTCCGCCCCAATCTCTCCCCCATTCACCCTCAGATCTCTATACATTGTTCAAGAGTTGTTTCTTTGTGAGTTTGAAGCATTTGGTGTGCTCTCTTGAAGTTTTGGAGTGGGAAAAGAGTAGATCAAGAAGAAGAAGAGGAAATCAAGCATCTTTGAGCTTTCTCAGTGTGTTCCCTAAGGTATGACTCGATTTTCCCCTTGTCTTCATGCTTATAGTCCCTTATAGCTCCATAAAAGTCCTTCTTGAACCATTTCCAAGCTTGTGTATGTTTGGGGGTTCATAATAAGCTGAGTAACCTCTAGATCTAGGCATGGTTAAGCTCCAGGGGCTCAGATCTACTGCTTTTATGGACCCATGTTGCATGAAAACCTTAGATCTACTCTTTTGGTGCATTTTGAACCCTAAAACCCTCATGGATGGATATTTACACGTAAAGTTGGAAACTTTACGTGTTATTCATGCTCTAGGAGCCCAGATCTATGAATGACATGGACTGGATTCGAGCAAAATCGCGTTTATGGCTCTTGCATGAAGAAGACTCGGCGAGTCGCTCATCTGACTCGGCGAGTCTAGTCGCGAGTCTCTGAGATTGTCCCCTTTTTAGCTGTGTCGAGTTGTGTAGTGAGTCCAGGGTGGACTCGGTGAGTTGGAAGCCAAAACTCACCCATAATGGAAATCAGCGAGTCGATGCCCAGACTCAGCGAGTTCAAGGCAATCTCCTTAGGTCAAGAACAGACTCGTCGAGTTGTTCATACAACTCGGCGAGTCACAGTATAAATTGTTCATCGGATGAAGATGAACTCGGCGAGTTGTTCATACAACTTGGCGAGTAGGATGAAGGACTTGAACATCAGTTTGGAAGGAGAACTCGTCGAGTCAACGCCCAACTCGACGAGTAGAAGCAGAATCCAGGTCAGTCGTTTGGACAGGGACTCGGCGAGTTGGCGAGCCAACTCGGCGAGTCGGGTCAACTGAAAGTTGACTATGATTTTGACTTAGGGCGTGATCAGGGGTAAAATGGTCATTTTACCCAAAGGACAGTTAGCAGTTTTTGACTAAGTGTTTGGTGGGAATTACAGCCGGAGGATTTCCAGAGCAGCAGCACCAGACAGACTATTCCCACACAGATCAGCAGCTACAAGGTGAGTTACCTTCCAGTAGCGGTGGGTCTAAGGCCACAATGCCGACCCACCGGTAGGAGATGTGTGATTAGATGATTGTCTTTGTGATATTCATCTAGGGTTGCTACTACCTGTGTTATGTTTATGTGTTAGTGATAGTAGGGGGAGATAGTCCCCCAGAACATCGGTCGATAGGGCCGAAGGGGTGGTCATGCCCAGCCATGCTAGATAGACTATTGGATATATGTGTTATGTGGTAGTAGTAGGGGGTGAAATAGTCCCAAGTATCCGGTCGAGAGGACCGAAGGGGAGGCCAGCACCCAGATTTGCTAGGCAGTATCCGGTCGAGAGGACCGAAGGGGAGGCCAGCACCCAAATATGCTAGGCAGTATCCGATCGAGAGGACCAAAGGGGTAGGTCGGGCACCCAGATATGCCTGACAATTTATGTATGTTATGTGATTGTATGGTATGTGGTACAATGGGGGAACTCACTAAGCTTTGTGCTTACAGTTTACAGTTTTGGTTTCAGGTACCTCTTCTTCGAAGGGGAAGGAGCTGGCGCGGTAGCGGCACATCATGCACACACGCTGGTTTCCGCATCTATTGGATTTCTCTGGGATTTATACTCTGATATTCTGATTGGTTGTATGATTTAGCATTTAGACATGGTTTACGATGTGATGTGGTTGGATCAAACAATGTTTTTAATTATTAACGTTTTCTAAAGTAATGTTTTAAAAATGGAATTTTTGGACGTAAAAATTGGTTCGTTACATTTAATCTTAAAAAAACTAAAAAACAAATGTCGAGCTGTAACAATTTCCAATGTCTAGTAAGTTGGTGGTGGAGTTGGCGTGGCACTAAGTTGGTAGCGCTTTTTCGGTGGCTTGGCTGTGACCACTCCCCATAACCTAAGGGTTGATTAATCTTATGGCTAGAGCGTTAGGTGTAGCTGAGAATATGAAAAGGTTATCCGGGTATGTTCACAAGATCTAGATTGTATCCAATAAAAGGGATCATATCAATATAAATATCTTTCTAATTCAACTAACCCACATTTAAACAGGTAAATGGTGGTTTGAGTATGTATGTATTATGTATGTGTGCGTAGTTATCTAAAATGTATACCAGATCGATCGGATTAACTTACTTCTTAATAACTCCATCGATTTAAATGTGAGACCAGCTAACGAGGTGTCTTATCGTGTGTAGTTTCCATATGGGCTTTTAATAGTGTTACAAGTCGATTACTGATACAAAGTTTTGTATAAGTTTTGTTTAATGATTTGCACACATCCATTGGCACCAAAAGCATTCAAAATCAATGTCATATGAATGCAGGTATATACTCTTTTCGTCATATTTAATTAATTATAGAGTAGCTAGCTAGTATTGCTTTCTTTTTCTTTGGATATAATCTTTTGATAATTTCCTTTATTTTAATTGTTTTGGTATTTTTATTTTCTTTATATAACTATCTCATGGATGTTAAACTAGTCAACCTACTTTTTTATTTTATTCCTTTATAGAGCCCGATGGATCCACCATTACAAAATAAGAAGTAATCAATAATGTTGCAAGTTTTGGAATATCATTATTAACAATGTCTAATCCCCCATACGCAAACAATATAATCAAATAATCAATAATATTTATTCAACTTATATTTAGTCATGAAGCATATAAGAATTATTTTTTCCTTGGAGGGCCTAGAAAATCTCTAAAGAAATATATCTAGATCCTTTATAGGGTCTTGTAGCAAATCAAAAGGCAGTTTGTGGCACAACATGATAGCTTCTGTCTGAAATAGAATCCATTGGATATATGGCGTAGTTGATTCCAGGAAGTGCATGATTTTGGAAATTATCGAAGAAATATTGCAAGTTGGAGAGTTTCCTCTATCCTACATTGGCGGAGGAAGAAACATTTAGTTGGTTTATAAGGTTTTTCCTTGATAGGCCTTCAAAGACGTTAGTGGATCAAATGAATGGGAAAAGCCCACACAAGTGCGCCTAGCCTAGCACTAGCCGATGCCGCGAGTGCATGTAATGGTGCGATTTAAGCACACTTGACACTTCACACAATGTATCAGTCACTGGGAGCTGATGATAATGTGATACAATGTTCGAGAAGGCTCAGAAAACAGCTTTCTATGAGAGCAAGTTGTTGCCCTATGGTTTTTATGGGCCGGAGTATGAGAGCCCTTTTCTGACTTCTAGGGTTTTGATACCTATAAATACAGCTCCCTAAGAGCCATATTCCATACACAAAAATTCAAGGCTCTTTCAGTATTCTTGGCGATTTCTTCCTGGTTTCTCAGTATTCACTTTGAGTTTATTGTTTTTCATTGCAGTTGGAAACTCGGTAAATCTAGATTAGATCCTAGGGTTTTACTCTATTGCTTACAACTGATAGAAGCAAAGTAAAAACCTTTAAGGGCAAGAGTCTGATCCATGTGGTTCTCTAAGATCAAGATCAATCATCAACAGGTCGTTTTACAATACTGTTTTGCGTTTATTTTAATCCAATAGCAAGACACTCTTCTTCTACCTTTTTTATAATCAGATCTAATTGAGAAGTATTGATATGGTTTTCTAGATGAAACTTGGTAATCATATTAACAATAATTGGATATATTATTCGCAACTAATAGGCATATAATTATTAATATTATTTTCTGGTTTCCTTACATGCTATTGGCTCTAATTTTAATAATATTAAAGATTTTTATTATGTTTATTAATTATTTGAATAACGGACATCCAAATCCCAACTGCTAGTCTCTATTACATGAACCAAGAGTTTTCCAAGCTTGACCGATTCGATGGTCAGACTATACCCATTGGGTCGACAAGGTCAAGTTCATGCTTCATGTGTTGAAGCTTACCTATATTTTTGACCCAAAACTCACCCTAATTCTTGTTGATCCAATTCTCGAGTCATGGAAAGTTGTAGATCCAGTAGTCATCTCTGATCTTGAAAAGCAACGGGCTTTGCATAGAGAATCTGAGGAACTATGTGCGGGTCACATCAAGAACTCATTGGCTGATCGACTCTATGATCTTTATGTGACAGTTAAAGACCCGAGAGAGCTATGGAGTGCTTTGTAACTTAAGTACAAGGCAAATGAGGAAGGTACTAACAAGTACCTTGTGTCTAAGTACCTAGAGTTTCAAATCGTTGTTGACAAACCTATCATGGATCAAGTGCATGAACTTCAGGTCATGGTCAACAAGCTTAACACACTCTTTATCTCGATACCAGAACTCTTTTAGGTTGGTGCGATCATTGCAAAACTGGCACCCTCATGGAAACACATCTCTAATAGAATGATGCACAAATTTGAGGACTACTCCTTGGATGATCTGATGAAGCACCTTCGTATTGAGGAGGAAACTCACATCAGGGACAAGCATGGTAAAGTCGGATCGAGTGTGTATCATGTGTCAGCCGAGAGTTCTGGTCACAAGACCAAGTATGGGGGACAAAAACAAAAAGATCTTTGGAACCAAGAAACAAAGCTTCAAGAAATCAAGTCATTAGAATCCTACCTAGAAGTCAACGAGGGCCAAACCTTACCACATTTGTAGAGAGATTGGGAACTATGCGAGAGAATGCAAAGATCACAAATCCGGACTAGTTGCACATGTAGTCAAGTAAGTGATTGATATGGTGGAAAGTGTGAACATCGGAGAGATTTTCATGATATGTTCCCTTACTGGAGCAATCCGTGCTCCAGGATTATTCGTCGACATTGGAGCCACTGTGCATGTTTATGGGCAACGAGAGAGCTTCCGCACTTACCATCCAATGCCACCTGGAATGGCAGTCGTATTTATTGATGGTCAAAGAGATGAAGTTCAAGGAATAGGTGATGTTCATTTGAAGTTCACACATGGTGAATGGGTTACCCTTTGAGATGTTCTTTATGTTCCTATTATCTCGAAGGGGTTGGTTTCTACATATAATTTTAACAAATTTGGTTCAAAATGGAGTTTGAGAAAGGCATAATTATGATCAGTACAAGAAGAAGATATATTGGAAGGGCGAACAACTATTTAGGAATGTATAGTGTCTTTCCCTTAGTGATGAGGGTAGTGAAAGTAGGCCAAGTGTTGAGAGTGGTGGTTCTAATGTTGAAAATGTGTCTTGTGTGGGTATGAATGATGTAACTGATAGAATGATTGCTAATGTGAATGAAATGAACTTTTCTGGTTACTTTGTTTTTTCAATTTCTTTATGGCATAAACGTTTAGCACACACTGATATTAAAATCATTGAAAAAAAATGCAAACTAAAGGAATGTTAAAATATGACACAAAAGATTTTGAAAAATGTTAAACTTGTGATAAATCAAAGTTCGCAAAGAAACTTTCTCCATCGGTTAAGAGAAATACATCATTACTTGAGTTGATACATTTTGATATATGTGAATTAAATGGAATACTTACTTGAGGAGGAAAAAGGTATTTCATCAAATTATGTGATGACTCTAGTCAATATTTACATGTTTATCTACTGAAACCAAACAAGATTGAGCTTTTGATGCATTTAAACTATATAAGGATGAAGTCAAAAATCAACTTGAAATACACATCAAAATTCTTCGCTCGGATAGAGGCATAAAATATTTCAACCAAGATTTTGACACATTCTGCGAAGAGAATGAAACCAAATATGAGATAACTTCACCATATACCCCCAACAGAATGGTATGGCTGAGAGAAAGAATACGAACCTATGTGAGATGGTCAGCTGCATGTTGAACCAATATGGTATACCAAACAATTTTTAAGGGGAACCACTTTTGACTATTTGTTATGTCCATAATAGGATCACAAGTCATGTAATTCCTACAAGCCCTTATGAGTTATGGAAAGGTAGAAAGCCTAACCTAGACTATTTTAAAGTGTGGGGGTGTGTAGCTTATTATCGGATGCATGATCCTAAGAGATATAAATTAGGAGCATGAGTTATGAAGAGTGTTTTCATTGGATATGTTCAGAACAGAAAGGCTTAGTGATTATTGGATGATGAATCTAGTGTTGTCGTAGAATTTAGAGATGTGGAATTCTTTGAAGATAAGTTTTCTATAGATGATGAAAAGTCCAATAGCCCAACAACTACAAGAACTTCTCAAAAATACTCCCACCTCCTCTCATTATAGAGGAACCAATAAGAAGTACCGGGGCTAGAATAGAGAAAAGATTTGGAGACGATTTCTATTCTTATTTGGTCGAAGGAACACAAAAAAGTGACAAGATAGGTAATCTTTGTCATTAACTTGGATAATGATCCTAAGACCTTAACTGAATCCATGATGTCTAGAGATGCTTCTTTGTAGAAGGAAGTCATCAATGATGAAATGGACTCAATTATGGGTAATGGGACTTGGGAGTTAGCTGATTTACCCAAGGGGATGAGAGCCATAGGATCCAAATGGATATTCAAGAGAAAATATCATACAAATGGATCTATATTTTCTTATAAAGCAAGAATAGTTTCTAAAGGCTACATGCAACAAGAAGGGATTAATTATTTTAATACATATGCCCCAGTTAATAGGATTAGTTTTATTAGAACTCTCATAGAAATATCAATTTTGAAAGGATTGTACATTCATCAAATGGATGTGAAGACAACCTTTCTGAATGGTTATCTCTAAGGGATATTTACTTGGAGAAACCTGAAGGGTTCCTGACACCTAGACAAGAAAACAAAGTGTGTAGACTTATTAAATTCTTTTATGGGTTGAAGCAAGTTCCCAAACAGTGACATGAGGGATTTGACACCATTGTGACTGCTTTCAGATTTCAGCACAACAATGCTGACACGTGTTATTATTCCAAATACACATCTAAGTACATAGTTGTTATATGTCTTTTGGATTTCAGCACAACAATGTTTTCCTTGATGGGTTGTTGGGTTTGCCACCACCATGTCAGGTAGGGTTCCAGTTTGTCACTATTCCTGGTGTAACTCCTATATCTAAAACCTCTATTAGGTTGGCTTCTTTGGAATTGAATGAGATGTTGCTGTAACCTCAAGGTTGGTAGAACAAAAGTTCATTCAACTAAGTTCCTTTTCTTGGGGAGCGTGGATTCAATTCATTAAAAGAAAGATGATACATGTGGTTGGGTATGAACTATCAAAGATTGAACAGGATCTAGATGAAAACAAATAGGCATCTACATCCTTACCCGGTTTGGGGTGAGAATTGATGCATCGAAGGAAGGTGATTATGTATTCTTCGTAGTAAGCAATGAGTTCCAAGGTAGATCTCTTGGTGTGTGATAAGGAGTTGGCAGTAGTGGTTATTACTCTTAATCTATGTCATTATTATTAGCATGGTATGAGGAGTATGATATAAACTGATCATAAGAGCTTGCTGCGAGCTAGTAGCGTTGCACTGAGCTCTTTGTTGATTATATATGTGAGATAAGTTACCACCCTAGTAAGGAGAATGTGGTAACTGACACATTGAGTTGCAAGGAACCTAAATCCTCATACTGTCTCAAAATTATGAGCATGGTGGTTGTTCTTGGTATTTTTTTTAGTAAAGAGTAGCCGAGGACATGAGACCTTTCAGGGTCGTTAGTGTTCATGACACATTGTTATGAGACGTGTATAAGTCCAAATATTAGGTTCACCCAAGAACTATTATGATTTTTCGTGAATCAAAATTTGATTATTGGTGGCCAGAGATGAAATAGGACACAACACCATATGTGTGGGAGTAAGTGATGTGTTCACAAGACAAGTCATAACATCAGGCACGGTATTGTAGTTTCCATATATTGGAAATGGGTTAGAGGACATTACCTATCAGGAGAAGAGCGCATAGGATGAAGGGTCTACCAGAGGTGCTTTCTATTTGAAGTAAATAAAAGTATGAAAACCGTAATTGGTTAAAGCGATTAACTATAAAAGGATGGCATATGAAGTACGACTCATGATCAAGTGTGTAGCATTAGTTGAAGATGTGATCTTAAATAAGATTATGTAGTGAGTTAGAGATTTCGAGGACGAAATCATTTCAAGGAGTGAAGAATTGTAACAACCCAAAAAAATTTCTGTTAATGACATTAACTTTCTGTTACTTGAATATTAAGTGTTGTAAAAATTTCGATTCTAAGACTATAATATAAAATAATTATATAAAAGATGAAATTTATAATTCAAAAGAGTTAGTTAACAATAAAAAAACTTAGTAAAATTAATTAATTAAATGGTGAAAACAATAAGGATACATAAAATCCATTTAAGGTAAAATAAAGTCAAACGGGTGAAGTTGTTTTTTTTAAAAGGTGTTAAAATTAGTGGTTTAGAGTATTGGGGATTAAAGTGTTATTATAGTTGAAGTTTAGGGATTAAGGATGTAAATTTGATTATAACTCCTTCATTGAATTAAACGCACATAAAATTCTCGTTTCTTCCTTCCGTTTCAATGTCGATTCCCTACCCTAGAAATATACACGGCCAGACTCATCCATTAGTTGCTTCATCGTTGACAAAACACATAGAGAAAGGAAGCAATGGAGAGAAACAGTAAGACGGACAAATGAGGTTGTGGCAGTTTTCAGCGAGATGCAGCGACTCCGGTGAGGGGGTGTTCCGGCGAGGATAGGGTTCCGACAGGGGTCTTTTAAGGCAACGGGTTTGAAGGATTTATTTTTCCTGCCGCACATCAATGAGGGTAAGCTTCTAGCTTGTAATGTCTCTTGGTTAAACTCTGCCCTCACCATCACCGGCAACTATGGCTGCCGGATTTCTCCACCGCACCACTACTATATGAAGGGTTGCTTTGATTTGATTTAAACCTTTGTATAAAGATGGTGATTGCCCTTGCTTGCTTATAATAAAAACATAGGGAATAGGACTTGTTAAAGTAATTAACTTTTCGGGTTTTTCACATATAGGTAACTATTTTTTTTTGTACACATCTAGGTAACAAACTTTTTGGAACTGTTCACATATGACTATTGTGACCTGATGTAGTAGGTTACATCCAGCTACTGCAGATCATAATGGTTATATGTGAACAGTTTCATCAACTTCGTTACTTAGATGTGTACAAAAAAAATAGTTACCTAAATATGAACAAAACCAAAAGTAATAGTAAATTACATGAATGGTCCCTATGGTATAGGGGAATTTGTGCATTTGATCCCTAACTTATTCTTTTTAACTCGGATGGTCTCTACTGTTTATTTTTGTTGCGCGCTTAGTCCCTATCTTACCTAAAAAGACTATTATGCCCTTATTGATTTATTTTTTTAATTAATTTTCTTATTTATGTTTTTTTATATGTTTAAAAAAATTAATAGACCCCACATATCTGGATCTCTTCATCGTAAATCTGAAACCACATTTGAGAAATTTAATTTGGGTTCCACCGGTCACCATCCCATCTAGGGGTGAGCATTTGGACCGACCCGGACCGAACCGGACCGGACCGGCTCTTGGACCGGACCGGTTATGGAGAATTTTGTGGACCATGGACCGGACCGGATGAGTCGTGTCCGTGTCCGGGTCCAGGTTCGGGTTTTCCGGTTTTTGGACCCATTTGGACCGGTACAACTTTAATTGCTTAGAGTATAATAAGTAATCTACATTGATGTATAATATTATAACTTGCAAAATTAATATGTTTCCGTTTCACGCCTAACTAATCTACATTGATGTATAATATTATAATTTGCAATTTGCAAAAATTAATTTTCCAAATAAAAGCAACTAACATATAAATCAAGTTCACCAACAAAAGTTAAACAATTTTAAGACAAACATACAAAAGTATTACCATAACAACAAAAATCATAGTTTAAACTTTAAAATCAATCAAACTAACAAATTTCATAAACCCATAATCTAATCTTCCATTGGCCTCTTCCCCATATCATTGTCATCCATATGTAACATATTTAAAGCTTGTGCAATCTCTACATAAACACAAATGAAAATGTTGTTAGTATTTAATAAAAAGGAATAATTGTATATAAAAAGAATAAAGATTGTAATTTTTTTTACCCAAAGCTATATCATCATCGTTCAAGATGTCATCAACGTTGTCAACTATCGGATTTGTAAACATTATCACCCAATCTTGGGTACATAACAAAGATTCAACTATCAATGTCGATAAACTAGTTTGATACTCACTTACAACTCTACCACAAGTGCTAAACGCGGACTCGGAATTATAGTATAAAATAATACTAAAAAGCTGAAATATTTCAGCTTTGATAGCTCTACATTGAAGGATTGTAACTCAATGAATATATAATACCAACATAAACAAAATTATAGTCTAAATTCATCTACAAATTGTAAACTAAATGTTGGAAAAACCGTAGGTCAATCCGACTTAAAACGAATGAGTTATGTGTGTTTAAAAAACGTCACAGATAATAAAATCTTGCTAAAAAACTAAATTTTTTCAACTTTGATAGCTCTACTTTGAAGGATTGTAACTCAGTGAATATAATATCAAAATAAACAAAATTATAGTCTAAACTCGTCTACAAACTGTAAACTAAATGTTGGAAAAAATCGGAGGTCAATCCGACTAAAACGAATGAGTTATGGGTGTTTAAAAAACGTCACAACTTACAAAATGTTGCTGAAAAGCTAAATTTTTTCAGCTTTGATAGCTCTACTTTGAAGGATTGTAACGCGGTAAATATAATACCAAAATAAACAAAATTATAGTCTAAATTTATCTACAATCTGTAAACTAAATGTTGGAAAAAACCGCAGGTCAATCCGACTTAAAACGAATGAGTTATGTGTGTTTAAAAAACGTCACAAAAATCTTAATCATGTCCAACCGATTCTAAACCCGGTAAAAACCGGACCGGACCGGGAAAAAAACCGGACCGGACCGGCGAGAAATCTTAGAACCGAGAACCGGCCCGGGGGTCCAAAAAAACGGTCCGGTCCACCGGTCCCGTCCGGTCCACCGGTCCAAATGCTCACCCCTAATCCCATCTCACATCCTCTTCAACCTCTATTTTCTTTCAATCTTTAGTGATATAGAAGTCTTCACCATCATTTTTTTTTATATCCTTCAACTCTGGCCAACAAACACCATAACCCACAGTCTCTTCACTTTATTGGGTTGTGGTGTTGGTTCGCTGAAGTTGAAGGACCGAAAAAGAATAGATGGTGAAGACTTCATTGTCATTAAATATGGAAAAGAAATAAAAGTTTAGGATGATGAAAGATAGGATGGTGAGGAGATACAGATATGTGAGGTCTATTAGTTTTTTTAAACATATAAAAAATACATAAATAAGAAAATTAATTTAAAAAATTAATAAGGACATACTAGTTTTTTTTTGGTAAGACATGGACCAA
Organism: Lactuca saligna; assembly: GCF_052625555.1. NCBI lineage: Eukaryota > Viridiplantae > Streptophyta > Magnoliopsida > Asterales > Asteraceae > Lactuca > Lactuca saligna. Next base: position 50,329,959 of record NC_136418.1, on the reverse strand, counting down.
ACGAAACAAAACAAAACAGTAGGGACCATCCGAATTAAAAAAAAATAAGTTAGGGACCAAACGCATAAATTCCCCCAAACCACAACGACCATTCGTGTAATTTACTCTTACTTTTGGTTTGTTCATAGTTGGATAACTATTTTTCTTTTGTATACATCTAGGTAACGAACTTGTTGAAAGTGTTCACATGTAAGCATTATGACATACTATACCCAGAGGTAACCTGCTACAGCAGGTCATAATGGTCATATGTGAACAGTTTCAAAAAGTTTGTTACCTAGATGTATACAAAAAAAAAAGATAGTTACCTACATGAGAACAAACCGAAAAGTTAATTACCTTAATTAGTCATATTCCCTAAAAACATATTGCTGCTTTAGGTGGACAAACAGACAAGAGTTTCATTTAGAGACGAAATGCTATATATGAGGTAACAATCATTCGTATTACTTATTCTAATTGACGAAATGTTATATATATGGAGTATCGAACTATCCTTCATTACCGCTTCATGATTCCCATATTCCCAATTGACGAGATATGTTTAGTTTGTCGCAAGACATGTTTGGATACCTTTGGGGAACATGCGGTTCATTGTAGAGAGCTCCCTGGTTTCAAGTATAGACATGATGTGGTTCGAGATGTTCTCTTTGATGCTTGTCGGTGTGCTGGTATTTCTGTGAAGAAAGAAGCGCAAGTGAAATTTTTGACGGACCTGCAGGATGGCAGGTCCACACTTAGACCGGCTGACATTTTGGTCTTTGGATGGATAGGAGGAAAGCATGCGTGCATGGAACTTACTGGTGTCTCTCCTCTCGTTGGTTTGGGGAGCGGAGGTTTCGCAACTGGGCATGCCGCTTTGAAAGCCGTTGCATGCAAAGTGGTAAAGCACGAGAATGCATGTAGAGAAAATCAACATGTGTTTGTTCCTTTTGCATTCGATACATTTGGTTTTCTCGCACCAGAGGCGGTGGAACTCCTTAATAAAGTCCAACGGGTCATGCATTCTAATGTCATATCTCATAGATCCACAAATGTTGTTTTCAAAAGAATTGGTTTTGCCATCCAGAAAGAGCTAGCGGTGCAGCTTGTTGCCTGTTTGCCTTCAATCGATATGTATTGAACTTTCATGTTAATAAAAAATTTACATATGGTATACTTTCAGAAAAAAAAAATTCTAATTATAGAATACATATTATATTATATATGGAATCGTACATCAAGTTTAGATTTCCAGACTCCAACTAAAAAAAAATGAAACTTAGAAATGATTAGAGATTGGTGGAGTGGTAGTACAAAGTGATTATTCATACGCAAACTAAAATATGTATTATCTCATAATTTGATTACAAACATTCAAACTATCGTAGATTGTACTTATTTATTTATTTTTATTTTTATTAAAGAAGCATGATAACCTAATACCTTTAAAGCCGATGCACATATATTAATCAAGAATTTGGAGACTTATTTAATTTACATGATTTATGTATTAGCAACTATAAGTTGTGGCAAATCCACTTGGCTAACAAGGTGTCTAACTAGAGTTTCTAACTAGGAGGTTTTGGGTTCAATCCCAAACAAATAATAACATGGCGTTCAAAACAAAATGTATTAGCAACTATAAATTGGATTATACGTTAATATATATATATATATATATATATATATATATATATATATATATATATATATATATCATGGATGTGTTTTGACACCATGTATGTATGAAAAACAAGGTTCCATGTTCATGATCTTATTGCATAATCGATTTTTAAGGATTAAAACATCAAACTCAAGTTAAAAGGTTTGAGAAACAAAATTTTATTCATTAATGGATGTATGCATTTTGATGATTTTAAATCTTTTGATCTCTAACATGAATTTATCATGATATCTTTAAAATATTTCAAAGAATTTACTCAAAGAAATGATGAAAACTCACTTTTCTAACCTATCATCATGCATGCAATTTGCCGGATTTCTTTACCTGATTTTGAACTGTTATATCTCAATCATTTCTTAAAAAAATTAAGATTCATTTTCTGAAATATAATACTCTTAGTTAACTCCCGAATCCAAGTGGTCTCACTGCAAATCATTAAGATTTCAATTTTTAACAAGTTTTACAAAACTGTTGCTCGAACAACTCTTTTTTTGGGAGTATTAGTTTTATGCTGCATGTTAAACAGAATAAATTATCACTAAAAATCATTCAAAAAATATTTTTAACTCCCGATCTCATAAACCTAGAGGGTAAAAAAAGATCTTAACTTAAAAGTAGTGAGAAAATGTAATAAAAATTCTCAAACTGACATCAACAGTTCTTACCATAATCATAAGAACCAAGTTTTTCTCAATAATTTATTAAGCCTTTAGGCATGTTTTCAATATCCAAAATGAGAACACAATTTGCCACTATTAGTAAATTGTATGGAGATGCAATCTCGAAACTATCAGCTCCAAATACATTTTCTTTATTTTTATATAAAAATAATAAGAGAATAAAGTGTTAAAGCATATAAAATACTTACACAAGTCAATAAACTCTGGAAAAAATCATGAATGACTTAAACTGCAAATAAACGTCTTACATAAAGTTTGAGCAATTTTTATTAAAATTTACCATTATTTTTTATTTTATTGTTATTAAAAAAATAAATAACAAAATTGGATTATGAGTTTTAAAAATCACATTTATTATTTTTCAAAGCTTCTATATATTATCTAACCATCACAGAAAAATTTGGAGAATTTTCAACACCATTTTGCTATTTTTCCATGATTTAACGTATAGTTAAAGGAATAAATATGAGAAAATTAGTTTAACTTATAAAAAAATCATAAAAATATAAATGGACATTCTGTACAACAATTTAACAATAAATAAAAAGTTTAAACAATTTTCTAAGCGGTTTAATATTTAATTCCATTTTTGCAAGAAAATATACACAAACATCATAAAATCATGTTAAACTATTTAAAAACTAAATTCGATATTTTTCTTAGTTTGAATACATTAAATAACAATTGTACAAAAAGTTTGAGGATTTATTTCAACTATTTTCTATTTATTTCCAATTTCCTAAGATTAAACACCCATAAATCCAAAAATGATTTTCCACTGCTTAAAAATGACGTTTTACACAACAACTCATGATAGTAATACCAAAAATTATCACCCAAGTATTGCATGCTGAATAAGGATGAACAAAGGGCATGCTATGAATGCTGGAGTACAGACCACCTCAAAAATGTTTGTCCAAAATTGAACAATGAATGCTAGAGTTCAGACCACCTCAGAAATGTTTGTCCAAAATTAAACAGGAGGACTGGTAACAATGGTCAAAACTCGGGAAGGCAAGTCAACCAGAGGAATCAAGGTGGGCAAGCTAAGGGTGTAGCCTTTGTGAGTGGTGCTTAATAATTTCTTCAAAACCCTGAAGTGATAACGTGTACGTTTCTCCTGAATTTAGACCATTAATAGACTTGCAATTGAAAAAGATGAAAAATGTTTATGATATTGAACTTGCTTATGTGTATGAAATTAAGGAAAATGACATAATTCAGGGTTATACTTTGAACTTAACTGTTAAACTCTTTAGCATCGACCTTATTCCCATAGAGTTTAGTAACTTTGATGTAATAGTGGGAATGGATTGGTTATCCAATAATAGGATGGACATTGGTTGTTATGAGAAAGTCATGGTGAGAAGCCGGGAAGGAGTTTGAACATTTTGTCAAGCATGAAGCTTCACAAGTGTCACACCCCCGAACCAGATGGCGGAAACGTCCGAGGGCTATTGTGACTTAATTGAATACCATCACAATGATTATACATGAATCATAACATCATTCATCACCATGCATTGAAATATTACAACTGATATTGTTTACATTCGGTACGTTGTTCTAAACATTACAAATCCATAACATAAACTGTTCGATAATAAATTTAAGCAAAACACCATGACATCACTTGGTACTTATTCTTCGGTTTACCTGTTGCTTGAGAATACAAGTATTTTGGAAAAACTTCAACATATGAAATGTTGGTGAGTTCATAAGTAATGTTGTGAATAATGATTTATGTGAAGTTTTAAAAACCTAGAAAATCCAATATTTTCTGAAAAGAGTATTGTTTATAAAAAAAAGTGTGAAGATCCGTAAGTATGCTTGTCAATTTTTGTAAACATGTATAATTGTTGAACTTTGTATACATCACATAAGTAAAAGTGTTGAACTCCCCGGGAAAACCCGATGTTTTCCCAATACATAAAATTACGTGTTTTATTTATTGTTATACCGATACGACGATTGTTTTTGATTACCCAGGTGACATTGGATTAATTATGAGTTGTGAGTTGTTATAATCACGCATTAATGAAAATGACTAGTTTATAACTACCAATTACAAACGATCCTTTAGGCGTCGTCCGTACTACTCACTTAATCCAACCACCCTGACTTCTCATAGCCCCACAACTGAGGAGAAAGGAGGGTATGAAGCCCCCTTTATTTCCATAAGTTGTTCAAGGCTATCGTGAATGCGAAAGGATCTTGGCCTGACTCGCATTTGACTTCTCGACTTCATTAGTAGTACCAATGAACCCTTGGGGCCCAACAACACAATAAAGCTACTAAAAGTCCTTTTACATGGAATTAGGTCATAGAAGGCCCAATAACATGTAAGCGCGTTCCCTTTGGGCCTAAAGATCATGTTATTGGGCTAGCAAGGCCCAACAAACACGATTTGAAACTTTCGAGCCCAAAGATTGAATATTGACTCCTCGTAGATTTTGCGTGTTTATTGAAGTGCTATTGTTTATTGATTTTTTTGATTTGTTATTGATTTGAGACCGAATTAATTCATTTGGTAACGATATTGGTGTTGAAAGTGTATTTGTTATTACGTTTCGCCGGTAGTCGTGGATCTCGTATTTTGTCTTAAGGGGTTTATTTGTTTAAAAGTAAGATTTTACTTTTTCACGACACTTCTTTGATAAAATTTGCACTTTTAATTCTTTATATAAAAGACATTTTCAGCCCAAATTTACTTTGTAAACAGATTAAGTCCTTCAAAAATGAAGTTTTCTCGGTTGGAACTCCATTTTCGCAACTTTTACAGTTTTGGCCCAAAATGGAAAAGTTTTGCATTTTTGATTCCTTTTGAATTTGAAAAACATTTTTGACCTTTGAAATGGTTTTAATACACTTGAAATCCCCTGTTTTACAGAAAGTTACATTTCCAGCTCCTCAAATTTAAAATTTTCGCAAATTGGAGCTTATTGGGCCGAAAAGCCCATTTTAGCCCATTAGGTTCAAAATTTACATTTTAAGCCCCTCAAAAATGTTGATATTCAGAAAAATTGTATTAGAAACTTTTTGGACCCTTTTCAACCTCCAGAAATTATAAGTTATCGTTTTGGGCCCTTAGTTTTGTATTTTTGACAATTTAAGCCCAAAAATGGGTTTTATGTCCAAATATGTTCATCCTAACCAAATGAACTATTTTTCTTGACTTGATTAGTGTAAAATGGTGTAAGTTATGTTTATTTCATCCCTCATGTTATAGATCTCGGTTTTTAGGTACTTTTTTGGCTAACATATTCATCACAACACATGATATTACACACAAACATGCATCAAATCACACAAAGCATACATTTACTCATAGATATACACATTTGCTTGTATTCTCCCCCATAAAAACTGAAATAAAGGGTGTATGAAGCTCACCTTGAGTTGTAGTTTCAGTTTTGAAGAAGATTGGAAGGAGCTTGATGTTGTTTTCGGCCCTAACAAGCCTTCCTTTGATGATTTCGAACTTAGAGGGTTTCTAAGAGAGTGATCATGATTTTGCATGGATTAGAAAGAGATTTTTGATAAAATAAAGAACCTAGATCATAGACCCAAGCATGATCTTACCTTAGATAAAGAGTTTGTGGAAATATCTTCTTGAAAAACCTTCTAAATTTTGAGAACTTGATGAAGAGTGGAGGGAGTTTCCTTGAAAGATTTGTGAGAGAAATGTGTGTGTGTGTGTGTGTGCTTGGAATCGGTCGAGAGCAAGAGAGATAGGAGAGAAGAGTGATTTTTGAAGTGAGTTGCATGAAAACATGAGATAGCATGGATGTTTGAAGTGTAATAACCTAGATATCTTCCATGCAAAGATGAGGTGTCATGTAAAAGTCAACTTCTTCTTCTCCTTTTGGGCTTGGGCCGAGAATTAGAGAGGTTGAGAAAAGAATTTGGGCCTTGTATGCTTAAGCCTTTTTCATGGTTATGTTAAGTGATGTTTGGTCCAAATAATCATAAATGTGAGTCTTATGACCTATTAGGGCTAAATTAGGTTAATTATGGCCCAAAATGGTTCATATAATTAATTTATTTCATTCTAGGCCCAATATGGCGCAAAATATTGAAATAAATGGAAGTGGGTCCAATTAGATCCCATTTAAGAGTTCTACGCCTAAGGTGGTCAAATTGGAAGCTTATTGGTCCATTGGGCCCAATAAGGAAGTCCTAGTCCAAAATGAACTTAAACAAGAACTTCTAGGGTTTCCAATTGCTTATTGACTACTTGAAATGCTTGCATGGTGTGTTTGATTGAAATTTTGTTGTCATAGAGTATGAATCATACATGCTCTAATGTCTTTGATTCATAATTTGACTTAAGTGTTGTAGTTACAAGCACAAAAATTTCTAGTTGTGACAACAAGTACCTGAAGAAGCATTGCGATGCATTCATGGCCATGAGGTAGAAAGAGAATCCAAAGCAAAGCAAATCAAAGATATCTCGGTGTTGAGGTTCATACAACCAAGCTCATCACCTTGGCGAGCCATGATGTTGTTCGTCAAAAAGAAAGACGGGTTATTCCGAATGTGTATTGATTATAGAGAAATGAACAGGTTAACGATCAAGAATCGATATCCTCTTCCTCTAATTGATGACTTGTTCGATCAGTTGAAGGGCGCTTCATACTTCTCAAAGATAGATCTCCAGGCTCGATATCATCAACTAAGAGTTCACGAAGGAGACATTCATAGAACAACATTTAGAACTCATTATGGACACTATGATTTCTTAGTCATGCCTTTTGGTCTAACGAACGCATCGGCTGTTTTGATGGATTTCATGAAAAGAGTCTATAGGCTATACCTAGACCAGTTCGTGATAGTATTTTTGAAGCCAATTTTGGAGCTACTAAAGGAGCAGAAATTGTATTTCAAGCTTACTAAGTGTGAATTCCAGTTCCAAAAGGTACATTTACTTGGTCATGTGGTCAGTGAAAAAGGAATTATGTGGATCTAGCTAAGATTGAGGCAATCAAGAAATGTGAAGTACCCAGAACCCTGATAGAAATACGATAGTTTCTAGGGTTAGCTGGGTACTCCAGACGCTTCATTGAAAATTTCTCAAGGGTTGCTAACCATTAACATCTTTGACCCAAAAGGAAAGAAAATTTCTCTAGGAAGAGAAACATGAAGAAGATTTCCAAATCCTGAAAAACAAACTATGTAATGCACTGATTTTGGCTTTACCAGAGGGATCAAAGAATTTCATATTGTATTGTGATGCGTCTAATCAGGGTTTAGGCTATGTGTTAATGCAAAAAGATAAGGTCATTTTGTATGCTTCTAGACAACTCAGAACATATGAGAAGAATTATACAACCCACAATCTAGAACTATGAGCAATAGTTTTCGCTCTTAGGATTTGGAGACATTATTTCTACGATACCAAATACACAATTTATACTGATCACAAAAGTCTCCAACAAATTCTAGATCAGAAAATGTTAAACATGCGACAAAGTAGAAGGGTAGAGTTGTTTAGTGATTATGACTATGAGATACGATACCACCTAGGCAATGCTAATGTAGTAGCGGACACACTTAGAAGGAAAGAAAGAGTGAAACCTACTCAGGTGTGATCTTTGGGAATGGTAATACAGATAAGCTTGAAATATTAAATCATTAATGCTTAGGTGAAAACCTTGATCAAGGAAAATCTGCAAGGTGAAGATTTTGATGATTTAGAAGTGAGATTTGAATCTAAACCTGACAGAGTGCGTTATTTTAAGAATAGAGTTTGTATTCCAAGGGTTAACAATTTGAGAGACATAGTAATAGAAAAGTCTCATTGATCTAGATACTCAATCCATCTTGGAGCGGATAAGATGTACAAAGATCTTAAGAGTACTATTGGTGGCCTCGAATGAAAAAGGATATTGCCTTGTATGTTGGGAAGTGTATGACATGCTCATTTGTCAAATTTGAACAATAGAAACCATCCAATTTATTTTCAAATCCAGAAATTACACCATGGAAATAGGAGCAAATATCCATGGATTTTGTCACCAAACTTCTTAGAACTTCTAAAGGCCATCATTAGATTTGGGTCATAGTGGCTCGAATGATGAAATTTGCTTATTTTCTCCCTATTCAAGAAGACTTCCAGATGGAAAAACTGGACCAAATCTACATCGACAAAATTGTGGCTCGGTATGGTGTACGTCTATCTATCATCTCTGATAGAGATAGTCATTTCACATGATGCTTTTGGTGGATGTTACAAAAGGCTTTAGGAACCCAAATAAATTTAAGTATAACTTACCATCCTCAGAAAATTGGTCAGAAAACAATACAAACCTTGGAATACATGCTTCAGAAAGGTGCCATTGAATTCAAGGGAAATTGAGATACTCATTAGCAACTAGTCGAGTTCTCCTACAATAACAGTTACCACACAAGTATCTAGTGTGCTCCATACGAAGCATAGGGTGGTCGTAAGTGTCATTCTCCGTTGTGCTGGTTCGAAATAGGAGATATTATACAGGAAACAACTGATAAGATTTCTATTATCAAAGACAGGCTTAAAATCACTAGGGATAGTCAGAACAGTTACACAGATAACTGTCGGAAACCTTTAGAATTCCAATTTGAAGACAAGGTGCTTCTAAAGGTATCACCTTTGAAAGGGTTATATGCTTTGGAAAGAAAGGAAAACTAAGCCCAAGAAATATGGGACCATTTGACATCATTTAAAAGATCGGTCCGGTAGCATATAAGCTCAAATTCCCCCACGAGTTTAGGGCTATTCACAACACCTTCCACACCTCAAATATCAAGAAATTTTTAGCCGACAAATCATTGATAGTACCTTTAGGGAGAATCCAGATAGATGATAAGATAAATTTCATCAGGGAACCAATAGAAATGCTTGACAGAGAGGTGAAACACCTCAAGCGAAGCAAGATTCCAATTGTAAAAGTTCGATGGAACTTAAAACACAGGCCGAAGTACACCTGGGAACGTGATGACTTCATGAAGAACGAATATCCTCACCTATTTGCTATGTCTGAACTAGTGGTACCACCAGTTGAATTTTGGGAGAAAATTCCCACAAATGGGGGAGATTGTGACAATCGTCAAAATTTAGATTAGTACTCTTCTAGAAACTCATCATTTCCATGGGTGCATAAAACATGGCTTAAATGTCAGAAGTTTAACTAGGTCGCGATTTAATAGATCCCTCGGAGCAATTAATTCACCTTAGCTTGTATTGAACAGTCACATTGATATGTGAATATACCAACTAGATTGTAAAGTTGTAAAGTTAAATCTTAAGTCTAAACACAAAACTATGCTCGGTAGATCACAACTCAAGGGTAGGTTAAGAAACCAAAATTCCTACAGTGGAACAATTAAATTCTTAACAAGGTTACATATTCTAAGCTAATGTGAAAAAAATTAAATCATGATATTATCCAAATACAAAGTTGATGACAAGTCCATGCAATTCATAATTTGAATCCCGAACCACAAATATAATCTAAGGATTTCTTAATCCTACAATCATATGATTTGAACCATTTTCACATTATACTCTCTCATTCTCCAAGAAAACTCTCCCACTCCCAAAACTATCAAACCCATCCAAAAATCCTCTATCTTCTACCATATTTTCGAAATCTTGAAGACTTGGAAGTGTTCTTGCTTCATCCAAAAGTCGAAGTCATGGTATGAAACACAACCCCTTCTTATAGTTTTACAACTTTACTTCTTCTTCTTCTTGATTTTCCTTTACTCTTCGGATTCTATTCCCTTTTATGGATAGAAAGCCTTGCTTTACTCTTGGTGTTTGTATATTCTCACAATAACACATTACATGTGTTAGAAATAGTGAAAATATGGGATCAAACCTATGCTAAGAGTGAAAAGAAGCGTACATGTTCATATGATTTCAAAAACCGAGTTCTACATCTTCTTCATATATTTTTGTGTTATCACAAAAAAAAATTTCTAGTACATCTTGGATGCTTATAACTCCATTCATGTGATAGAAATTGGATTTGAGGTGCAAATCCTAGTGCAAGATTCGGTTACAAGGAGTTTTCTCAAGAATGAAACATCTATTTTGGGGCCTTGGGTAACCATAAATCTATGGCTTGGATGCATGCACCAAAAATTTTCTTGTTTCTATGTGAACTCTATCATTCACTTTTCGATCATAAAAGAAGTATAGATGTTGTCCTTGTGAAAAATGACCCTAAGGGGCACTCAAATCAAACCAAAGATAACATGCATTATGTCAGAATAATTTGTTCGGGTTTGAACAGGCGTAAATCAATCATTACTCAACCAAATCATGATAATATTTTATTGAGGGCTATTTCCTTGAGTTAACTTTCTAACCTAAGCAGCCTTACTTTAAAACATTATGAATTTGATTTTTGACTATTTTTACAAAATAGTTGTGCAAACAACATTTTTTTTGTGATCACTAGTTTTGCATTACATGATCAAAGGTCTTAAACCCTACAGTAAATCCGAGGAAAAATATTTTAGAAACTTAATACGTATATCACAGAAGACCTAAATTTTCATTACTTAAAACACTATAGAAGTTTCTACACATATTCGTCAACTTTCAGCTACATTTGAAACTCATGCACTATATAGTGCTACTTTAATAACTTGTTGAGGTTGAATACCCCATTTAGCTTCAAAATAATTTTGAGCCAAATTGTTTTAGAAAAGGTCATGTTTTTAAGATGTGTTTTATGAAACCCCAAGTGCTTAAACAAAATCCTTATTTTTCTACAAAAAATAATAATTTAATGGCCATAAATTCAAAATAATCATTTACAAAAGAGATAAAAATTTGAAAACTGTAGAACTCATGTAATCACAATATAAGAATGCCATTTAAATGTTCAGATAGTTTGGACACTGTTTGGTATTTTATTCATATTTTTCCTTGAATTGGAGCATAAATTACAAAATCAGGTAATTGGACACAAAGGCCTAAACTAATATTTTTCTTAACTTTGGGAACATTATGAAAACCGTTCAAAATTAATTTTGGAATTTTGGAAACTGTTTACCATTTATTTTGAATTTTTCCTATTATTTAGGCTTTAAGTTACAAATAAAAATTAAATGATCTTGAAAAATGTCTATAAAATTTCTACACACTAATGTCCTCTATTAGAACCAGAAAATAATGTTTTTATAACTTTTGGAGTTAATTTTCATGTCTTTATGAAAATTTTGACAAAAAGTACCATGAATTCAATATTACCAAAAATGACATGTTCACACTTTGAGCACTTTTACGACACCACTAGTTGAATAGGTAGTTATTAGAAAATAGCTTAGTGAATTATATCTCACTAGAAACTATTTGTCCCATAGGGCGCTAGTAGGAATCGTTAGGGAGATTTTTTTAAATGTTTTGGGGGGTGGAAAAGCATGTTGATAATTCAATTATGTTAGTTGTTTTTATTTTAAATTATATCATATGTTTTCTATGTATGTGTTGCAATTGATGATTCATGGGGCTTGTATCGCAGTAAAGTCCATGGAATCATTTCACACAACTCATTAACTCTTTTGCGCACATGGTCATTATGGATACCGCTATTAAGAGGTAGAAAAATCCTCACTCACCCCTTTCCCAGAGTCCATTTTACCATTTCTTTCTATGTGAGAGATACACATAGATCTCAATAGGGCACCTCTCGATAATTAGGCTTGAGTTGTGAATTCATGATTTGATAATTATGCACATACAAACCTTGTATCTCATTTTAGCATCGAACTTTATTTCCCATGAGAATATTAACTTTTCTTCTCATTTTGGAAATGTACTTTATTTCTCATGATGAGAACGAACTTATTTTCTAATTTTAGCAATGCACTTTCATTTATGGAAACTTTTATCAAAACTTTGATTATGATTTATGAAACCATTATTTTTATAAACCTGTGAACTCTCCAACGGTTTCTATAGTTGACGCTCATTTTACATGCTTTTTTAGGAAATAATTCGTAAGTGATCAAAAGATTCATCATCATAAGTATGATGCATCAAGTGGAAAATGTTTTTGTGTTTTTAGTTTTTGAACAATGATGTTTATTGTCTTTGATGTACTTTTAAACATGAATTGTAAACTATAAATGCTTTTATGATGGTGATGTATCTTTAACTTTTGCTATGAAACCATTATCATTGTCATGCTTTGTGTTTCCGCTTTAGCGAGGTGTGACAAAAATCGATCAAACGATAATGGTTTCATCGAAAAAGTTAAAGTTACATCACCATCATAAATACAGTTATAGTTTACAATACAAGTTTAAAAACACATCAAAGACAAGTCTCAAAATAAACATCATTATTCAAAAGCTAAAAACACAAAAACATTTTCCACTTGATGCAGTATACTTATGATAGTGAATCTTTCAGCCACTTACTAATTATTCCCTGAAAAAACATGTAAAACAAGCGTCAACTATAGAAATAGTTGATGAATTCACAAGTTTATAAAAATAATGGTTTCTTAAATCATAATCAGAGTTTTGATAAAAGTTTCCACAAATGAAAGTGCATTCCTATAATGAAATACATGGATTGTTTTTAAAATGGGAAACAAAGTTCGTTGCTAAAATGAGATGCAAGATTCATATGTGCATAATTATTCAAACCATGAGTTCACAACCCAAGCCTAATGACCGAGTAATGCCCTATTGATTATTATGTCTATTGCTAACATAGTGAGAAAAATGGTATAATGCACTCCGTGAATTGTGCTAGTGAGGAGTTGTCTACCTCCTAATAGCGCTATCCATAATGACCATGGGCTCAAAAGAGTTAATGATATGTGTGAAATGATTCCATGGACTTAACCGCGATATAGGCCTCTTGAATTAAAGTAACATACGCATACATGCAAAAGTATAGAAACAAAGTTTGATACAAGTCAAATTAAATACAACAAAATAAATAATTTAGGACATGTTTTTCCACGCCAAAGCATTTAAAAACCAAAAATAGGGGAGGCATGAATACTCACTAGGGAAAGTTCGCGGTTCGGGCTTTGCAGTTTGATGTTGACGAGAATGATTTCTACTAGCGCCCTATGGAACAAATAGTTTCTAGTGATATATAATTCACTAAGCTATTTTCTAAGAACTATTTATTCAACTAGTGGTTTCATAAAAGTGTCCACAGTGTGAACGGAACATTTTTGGTAATATTGAATTGATGATGCATTGTGTCAAAAATTTCACAAAGGCACGAAAATTAACTCCAAAAATTATAATATATATATATATATATATATATATATATATATATATATATATATATATATATATATATATATATATATTCTGGTTCTAACAGAGGGCTTTACTTTCCAAAAAAATCATAAACATTTTTGAAGTTCTTTTGATATTTATTTGTAAACTAAAGCCTAAATAAAAGGAAAAAGGAAAAATTCAAAATAAATGATAAACAGTTTCCAAAAATCACAAATTAATTTTTACAGGTTCTCATAATGTCCCCAAAGTTGAGAAAAATATTGGTTTGGGCCTTTGAGTCCAATGACCCAAGTTTGTAAATTCATGTTCCAATTCAACGAACAATATGAATAAAATACCAAACAGTGACCAAATCGTGTAAAAATTTAGACGACCTTCGTATTTTGTGAATACATTAACAATACAATTTTTTAGATTTTTATCTCTTCTGTAAATGATTTTTTTTAATTTATGGCCATTAAATTATTATTCTTGTTGAAAAATAAGGATTTTGTTTAAGCATTTGGGTTTCACGGAACACCTCCTAAAACATGACCTTTCCTGAAACAAATTAGCTTAGAATTATTTCGAAGTTAAAAGGGCTATATTCCACCTCAACAAGTTAAGAAATGTAGCACTATATAGTGCATGAATTCCCAATGTTGCTGAAAGTTCACGAATTTGTGTAGAAACTTCTATGCAGTTTTAATTAATGAAAATTTGGGTATTTTTTATGGCTGTGTTAAGTTTCTAACATATTTTCCCCCAGCTTTATTGTGGGGTTTAAGACCTTTGATCATGTAATGTAAAACTAGTGATCATAGAAAAAGTGTTGTTTGCACAACTACTTTGTAAAAACCGTCAGAAATCAAATAATTAATGTTTTACATGAACTCCTCAAAAACGATTGTCGTGATTTAGTTGAGTGATGAGTGATTTATGGCTTTTCAAACCTGAACAAATTATTCTGACAGAATGTATGTTATCTTTGGTTTGATTTGAGTGTCCCTTAGGGTCATTTTCACAAGGACAACATAAATACTTCTTTTATGGTCGAAAATGAATGAAAATACACTAGAGTTCACAGAGGCACAAGTAACTTTTAGGTGCACGCACCCAAGCCATAGATTTATGGTTATCCAAGGGCCCAAAATAGATGTTTCATTCTTGTGATAGAGAACTCCTTGGAACCAAATCTTTCACTAGGATTTGCACCACAAATCTAATTTCTATCACATGCATGGAGTGAATAAACATCCAAGATGTACCAGAAATGGTTTTTTCGTGTGATAACACAAAAAGAAATAAACAAGAAGATGTAGAACTCGTTTTTTTGAAATCATATGAACATTAATGCTTCTTTTCACTGCATAGGTTTGATCTCTGATTTTCACCATTTCTAACACATGTAATGTGTTATGTTGAGAATCTACAAAAACCCAGAGGAGAGCATGGATTTCTAGCCATAAATGGGCATAGAATCTGAAAAGTAAAGAAGAATCATGAAGAAAAAGAACTAAACTAGTGAAACCATAAGAAGGGGCTGTGCTTCATACCTTGTCTTGGACTTTTGGGTGAAGCAAGAACACTTACAAGCCTTAAATATTTCAAAGTGGATTTTCGGATGAGTTTGATAGATTTTGGGAGTGGGAGAGTTTTCTTGGAGAATGATAGAGAGGGAGAGAGAGAGAGAGAGATTAGAGTATGAAAATGGTTCAAATAAGTTGTAATGATAGTAGTTAAGGAATGAAAGAGAGAGAGAGAGAGAGAGAGAGAGAGAGAGAGAGAGAGAGAGAGCCTAGAGCTGAGACTTTGATGGTCGAGAGGTGAGAGAAGAAAGTTTCCTTGGTATTTGACAAATTAATTAAAGCCACTCTTGAATTTTCATAAAACTTGGCTTTAATTTTTATAAGAACTTTTAATATTATCATAACTTCCAAGAGTTTACTTATTTTTTTTTATGTAAGTATTTGTTTTTTAAAAAAAAAGTTCGTAATCTTAAATTTTCTTGAATTACATTATAAAAATGAAAAACTTTGATTTAATTTATTTTATAAAATCAATTTTTTAACTCAAATAGTTGCAACAAATGTTCATATCATATGATTGTAGGATTAGGAAATCCTTAGATTATAGTTTTTTTTGTTCATAATTCGAATTATGAGTTGTATGAAGTTGTCATCAACTTTTTAATTGGATCATATCGTGATTTAATTTTGTTCACATTAGCTTAGAATACTTAACCTTGTTAAGCATTTAATTGTTCTAATATGGGAATTTAGGGTTGTTAACCTACCCTTGAGTTGTGATCTACCGAACATAGTTTTATGTTTAGACTTAAGATTTAACTTTGGCACTTTACAACCTAGTTGGTATATTCACATATCAATGTAGTTGTTCAATACAATCTAAGGTACACTAATTGCTATGACGGATATAATAAGTCACGACCTAGTACAACTTGTGACATCTAGAAGAATACTAGCATGAATTTTGACGATTGTCACAGCTGGCTAGCTAAAAATTTCATTGGTTCTTTCTCATTGTTTTTTGGTACATCCTCATGCCCATCAATGAACACCACTAGTGCATTAGTCATGTATCCAATCAACTGAAGTGGGGATGGAAACAACATTAGCATAGATGAAGGTCATGTTATCCATTCAATCCCCTTGCAACAACCCGTGATTCTTAATTTTTAGATCAACAAACACGCTCTTGAACTCCTGGTTAGTCATGTTTATAAACTTGTTAAGTCTAAACTTATAAGGCTTGTCGAGCTTGTTAATCTCATGAACATGAAAAAACATTTGGTTAATGAAACAAATACATAAATTAGGAAAAACAAAGAGAAGAAACAACCACCATATATTCCCCATGATTAATAAAATGAATGATTTCTGATAGCAATAGCGCTAAATCAGATGTACGCTTAAAACAATTTAAAGAAAACCATAGAAAATGAGTAAAACGGGAAACATAGAGAATCGATAAAAACAAAATGTGTTTATTTTTAGTCAAAATCAATCAAACATAAAATCTGTTGGTATATAACACGGGTAATAAAGTCATTTATCACGAAAATGGGAAGTAAAACACAGCAAAAGCAAAACTGCACAAGGGACTGAACTGATAAAGAGCAGGGAAGGACAAATCTGGAAAAACAACTTTACAAGGCTGCATAGTGAAAGAATACACAGAAAAGACAAGTGAAAACACATGGAACAATATGAGGCAAAGTATTCTACCTTATTCATAGAACAAAAATAAAAACTGGAATACATTCAACGTACATTTGCTTCTCTACTTATACTAAAGCAAAGCTGAAAAACAGGAACTAACTTTACTAGCTGCCAAAGACCCGGAACCACTCACTGGACCTTTGATTTATTCAAACATCAAATAAAACGTGTATAAACCAATAATTCAGAATTATTCTTATCATTTTCCCCCTTAATTCTGAACCTTCTTCACTCCAATTAAGTCCCTCATCTCTTCATGCTTCACTCTTGCTAGGGACTTTGTGAGAATGTCTACTTTCTGGCTCTTCCCACACACATGAGTAACAATAATTTCTCCATTTTCAACACACTCTTTGATAAAATGATACCGAATGTCAATATGTTTGCTCCTACCATGAAATACAGGGGTTTTCATCAGATCAAGTGCTGATTGGTTGTCTACAAACAATGTCACAGGTGGCACTTTTTGTCCTGTGATTTGCGTGAGAAGTCTCCTTAGCCATATGCCCTGACAAGCTGCCATGGTGGTAGCAATGAATTCTACCTCACAAGATGAGAGAGCCACGACCTTTGCTTTTGAGATGCCCATGTGACCAAGTTTCCATTCACATAAAAGGCCATTCCCCCTGTGTTTCTCCTGTCATTAATATCCTTGGCCAAATCACTGTCTGTAAATCCTTAGATAGTGACCTTTTCACCTCCTTTAGAATAGACTAGACCATAGTTCAAAGTCCCTTTCACATATCTGAAGATTCCCTTTACAGCTTGGAGATGTTTTATAGAGGGCTTTTCCATAAATTAACTAACAACACCAACTACAAAAGTAATATCAGGTCTAGTGTGAGTAAGGTACCTTAGGCAGCCAACAATGCTTCTGTATTCTGTTGGGTTCACCAGCTCTTCATCACCATCTTTGGTCAAAGAAAGTTTATGTTCCATTGTGCTCTTGGTGGGATTGTAGTCTATCATCTGGGTTTTGACCAAAATATTCTTGGCATACGCTTCCTGCTTCAGAGTGATTCCATTACCTAGTTGGTTGACCTCAATTCCAAGATAATATGTTAACATGCCGAGATCACTCATCTCGAACCTGATCTTCATTTCCTTTTTAAAATTCTTCACATCTTCTGGGTTGCTTCCTGTCATAAGTAGATCATCTACATATACTCCAATGATTAACTTATTCCCATTATTTGACCTTGTGTACACTGAATATTCTTGACCACACCTTTTAAAACCCAAAATTTTGAAGTACTTGTCTAAGCACGAATTCCAAGCTCTGGGAACTTGTTTCAAGCCATACAGGGCTTTAGAGAGTTTGTACACTTTGCCAGATTCTTCCTTCTTCTCGAATCCTTGAGGTTGTGTGACATAGACTTCTTCAGTTAGGTGCCCGTTCAAGAACGCAAATTTCACGTCCAGGTGGTGCACATGCCAACCATTCGAGCCTGCAAGTGATAAAATGACCCAGACTATTTCAATTCTCGCCACTGGCGCAAAGACCTCCTCATAATTGATGCCCTGTTTTTGAACGTAGCCCTTTGCCACGATTCTTGCTTTGTGCTTCACAATCCTTCTTGTTGGGTCACGCTTCACCTTGAAGACCCACTTTAGCCCAATCGGCTTCTTCCCTTTTGGCAAATCAACTAGGCTCCAGGTGTTGTTTTTTTTCAATTGAGGCTATTTCATCGTTCATAGCTCGTATCCAGTCTTTCTTTCGACATGCTTCACTGTAGCTCGTTGGTCCATCATTGCTGGACAGTAACATCAATTCTTCTGGTGGCAATTGGATTTCTTCGGTGTTCTCATAAAGATCGGTTAGCAATCGGTATCTTTTTGGGGCACCTTCTACAGTCGAACTTGAAGCGGTGCTGGATGAATTGGAAGAATTAGGTGTTATCGAAGGGCTTATTGGAGTCGGGTTGTTTAACTGACTTCCTTGTGGGCTTATTTGAGGGTCCAAGTCAGTATTGGGTTGGGTTACACTTCTGGTCCAATCCATATTGATGGAGGATACGTGAGTATCGGGTGTAGATGGGGTAGACCCATGAATAGATTCGGTGTCTTCAAGATCATCGATACCCTCATGGTTGAAGTCGAATCCTTCAACGGTGAAGCTTAATCCAGGTGTACCATTGACTCTCGATTCCTTCTCCCACATCCATGCCTTATCTTCTTGGAACACAACGTTTCTACTAACGTGAATTTTCCCAGTGATAGGATCAAAAATTCTGTAAGCCTTCGTTCCCTTTTCATTCCCCAGATGTACTACTCGCTTACTTCTGTCGTCCAATTTTTTCAACTGATTCTTGGGAATCTTTACGTGTGCAAGGCAACCGAACACCCTCAAGTGGCCCACGTGAGGTTTGCGACCAGTCCACATCTCGTAGGGTGTGGAGTCATTCAAGGCCTTCGTACTTATTCTATTTAATACGTAAATGGCGTGACTCACAGCCTCTCCCTATAGCGTGTGTGGAAGCTTCATGGTTATTAGATTACTTCTTACCATTTCAACCACCGTGCGATTACGCCTCTCCACCACCCCGTTTTTCTGTGGGGAGTATGGGGAGGTGTATTGTCTATCGATTCCTGTTTCACTGCAATAATTGGTAAATTGGTTGGACAAGAATTCGCCTCCTCTATCTGTTATCAAAACTTTAATCTCTCACCGATCTCGTTTTCCACTTTTTCTCTAAAGTTTTTGAATGACTGAAAGGCTTCATCCTTCGTTCTTAGCAGGTATACCCACATTACCCTACTGTAGTCATCAACCAGGAGCATGAAGTACTTGTTACCTGCTGGTGTGGGGGGTGAAACCGGACCACACAAATCTCCGTGAATCAGCTCGAGTTTCTTCTTGGCCCTGAAACTTGTACACGGTGGATATGCATTTCATGTTTGTTTTCCACCTAGGCAGCCCTCACATGGTTGAGATGGTATAACCATCTTGGGTACTCCTTCTATCATTCTCTTATCTGACATCAACTTTAAAGCATTGAAATTCATGTGACCCAGTCTTGTGTGCCATAACCAGGTTGGGTTATTAATTTCAGCAACATAGCATTTTGGAGTAACCTCTTTGAGTTCTATCTTGTAGAGTCTATTTGGTCATTTCTGTACCTTCATGAGTAGTCTCATCCTGGAGTCAAAGATTCTCAAGAAATTATCCTTGATTCTAATCTCATCTCCCCCTTCTGAAAGTTGCCCAAGGCTTATAATATTGGTACACAACTCAGGTATATAGTATACTTCTCTTAATTTCCTTTGCTCACCGTTCTTGCATTGGAAAATAATCATACGTCTCCCTTCGATTCTAACTTTCGAGTTGTTTCCAAATTTCACCAAGCCTTGGATGGTTGTGTCTAACTCTTGGAACTTACTCCTTTCTCCAGTCATGTGGTTGCTAGCCCCTATGTCTAGGTACCACATGTTTGATTCACTCACAGTATCACCATTCGATCTTAGCTTTGGGTTGACCTTCTCCTCATTCAAGAAAACTTCCCCTATCTCTTCTTTAGCCTCGAAGGATGACAACAACAGGGCTGGTTCGTCATCTTCCTGGACTAGGTTTCTTACTTGACTTCTTTCTTTCCTTGGGTTCTTGCACTCAGCGGCGTAGTGCCCGAACTCTTGATAATTATAACATTGTATTTCATTTTTATCTTGATTACTGGATGAGACACGGTTCCCATCCTTTTTACTATGTGAACCACTTCTTCCACAACCACCTCGACCAACTTGATTATTGTCTCTACCCTGTCCTCTTCCTCTTCCACGTGAACCCCCTGAACCTCCTCTGTTTCCTTTAGATGTTGAGTTATCTCCACCCTTATTCTTATTTCTTTAAGTCCACTCTTGATGGGTTAACAAGAGTTTCTTTTCTTCTGTTTCACTATGGCTTTTCATCCTCTCTTCATGAGCCTTGAGTCTACCTATCACTTCTTCAGTAGACATTTCATTTAGATCCCCAAATTTCTCTAGAGTCGAAGCAATTTGCAGGAACTTGGGTGGTATGGCTCGCAATAACTTCTTTACAACATATGACTCTTCCACTATGTCCCCTAAAGCTCGTAAAGTGCTCACAACATTGCTCACCTTCACGACAAAATCATCCACACTTTCAGATTCTTTCATGTTCAGGGCTTCAAACTCTGCCTTCAAGGCCTGAATTTTCGCCACTGTCACTCGATCGGCTCCCATGAACATTATCTTGAGGGCATCCCATGCTTCTTTAGCAGTCTTCTTTTCAGCCAGTTGCAGTAGTAGATCTTCAGGTATTCCTTGGTAGATTTCTGCCAAGGCCATCTTGTCCTTCTTTGTTTCGACAAGAGTGTTGGAGGTTCTTGGCTCAACAACCTCCCACACACCATGAGCCTACATGAAGACCTTCATTTAAATAGCCCACGCTGCATAATTGCTCCGAGAAAGCATAGGGTAATGCAACGTAATCTGACCATCCTTTTCACCATTCCTTGACATTTCTTCTGGACGTGGTTGATACTTGGGCATGCACCAGATTCGCTCTGATACCAAGTGTTGGTATATAGCAGGGGTAATAAAGTCTTTTATCACCAAAATGGGAAGTGAAACATAGCAAAAGAAAAACTGCACAGGGGATAGAATTGATAAAGAGCAGGGAAGGGAAAATCTGGAAAAACAACTTTATAAGGCTGCACAGTGAAAGAATACACAGAAAAGACAAGTGAAAACACAGGGAACAATATGAGGCAAAGTATTCTACTTTATTCACTAAAGAAAAATAAAAACTGGAATACGTTCAACGTACATTTGCCTCTCTACATATACTAAAGCAAAGCTGAAAAACAGGAACTAACTTTACTAGCTGCGAAAGACCAGGAACCACTCACTGGACCTTTGATTTATTCAAACATCAAATAAAACGTGCATAAACCAATAATTCAGAATTATTCTTATTATAAATCAAATTAGCAAAGGGATTACCTGAAGCGAACATGTGCAATACCAATTGGAGTTGAAGGCATCTACTTCTTGTCGTTATTTGAGAAATTGAAGAGCTGCAGAACCGTGAACTGTGAACAAGATTAATGAAGAAAATGGATATCATGAATCTAATTAATTGAAGCCAACGAATGAAATCTGAGGTTATTGAGGGAAAGAACATGTGAATGAATAGTACAATAAGCAATGATTCACCCTTAAAGGAGGTGGCTTCCAGCGGACCACATGATCGTCGGTGAAGAATAATCCCAGAACATGGTTGCAATGAATGCAAATGGCTTTCTCTTAAAGTCGTCATTCCAAAAGCTTCAATGTTCAAAGATGATTCAATCATCTTGTATAAGATGAGAGAGAGAGAGAGAGAAAGAGAGAGAGAGGGAGAATTAGACAAATTTGAAATAATTAATATGTTACCTAAATTATTGGAATAAATTAAATTATAATTTATTGATTATTATGTTAATTACTATTATACCTTTATCCAGTTTTTTGAAATGGTTGGCTAACATTGTGTTACACATTTACACAATAATTGTCCCTTTACAAATAATCTCTCTCTCTCTCTCTCTCTCTCTCTCTCTATATATATATATATATATATATATATATATATATATATATATATATATATATATATATATAATGCACTTGATTTACATTTGATAGGAAAGTTAAAATCAAAAGTCTTTATCATATTTTATTAATTTTTGTAAGCCGTGCAGATGAAGGTGAAAGGAACAAAAGAAAGAGAAAGTTTGAAGGGATAGGATACAATGAGAGAGAGTTTGAGGGGGCTTTGGGTAGAGTGTCTTCATATGTTGGTAGTGAATCACTGTTAATAAATAGGAAAATAAATGATGCTTTTAAAGTTATCATGTGGATGTGTCTTATATTTATTGTAATTATAAATTATTAAAATAGTTACAGTAAATTATAAAATAGTTTTTGATGATATGATAGTAGTAATTATTTTTCAGAAGATATGTAATTGCAATGATGTAATTTGAAATTGTTTACAAGAAATATCTCTTCTTTCTTTATTTACTTGAGAAGTTAAGGCTGTGATCAAATTAACATGTACGTTGAAACATATAATCTTTTAAATATAGAAATAGAAAAGTAACTTTAACCCCCTAAACAAAGTATAGATACAAATTAGGATTACAATTGGAACTAAATGTCTAAAATATGTACTTGCACAATGAACAGTTTTTGAGCAACTAACATCCCAAAAATATAATCTTCGATATTCGAAAGGAGACCTAGAGCATTGATGACAATGCACTTTTTCGTCAATTATTTAGAATTGACCTCGAAATAGTTTTTTTAACCATTTAAGAGAATATATTTAGTCAATAACTCTCTCTCTCTCTCTCTCTCTCTCTCACACACACACAGAGGAAAGCACTTGGTGAATCCTACATTTTTATGAAATTGTATTTTTGAGAATTTTATAAACGTTTTCTTATTTATATACTAATTTATTTATTAAAATTTTTAATTAAATGTTTTTCTAACATCTTTAAACCAAGTTACTTTCTCTCTAAAAGTGAATTCATAAAATGAGAATTGTATAAACGTTTCCACTTGAAGTTGGAATCAAAGCTCTCATCATTCACCGTAGTTAAAGTCTTCATCACATGAAATGCATTGATGTAATTTGCATCACCTGAAAAATGAACAAAGTTTTTCAGTTTTATTGCTGGGGATGGTCTTATAATGTCTTTTCGATGAAACTTCATATAATTTTGAATTTGTTTAAAACTGAGATAGCTCATTTGTTTGTTTGCTTGAGGTTGTGATGCAATTGATATATGTGTTGAAATAATTAATCTTATAAAAACTTTTAGAAATAGAAACATAATTATATTTAGGCCCTAACAATGTATACATTTAAATCAAGGTTAGAACTAGAAGTACCATATGTGTAACTAAATGTCTAAAATCCAAACTTGTACATGAATTTTTCTTTTATCAACTAACATCCCATAAATCTAATCCTAAATATCTGAAAAAGGACTTAAACCTCAACCAAATAGTTGGGGTAAAACTTACGAAGAGCTGTTGATACCACTACCATAAACTGTTGATACCCCTAGGCCATAGACCCATTAGTTTGTACATCAGAAGTTAAACAAAAGATTTAACCACCTCATTATTTGTTTTGTTTATGGAAAGATTGTGTAAAATGCTATTATATTTGACAACCACCTCAATCTTGTAATTTAATAAAAAATAAACAATACGAACTTTTTTGTTATAACTTCATGTTACATTGTATTGATTGCAATGCACATTGAAAACTTATTACCCTAAAAGAATATAATTGGGATTACATTAGAATGCCATATTTTTTAGTGGGACCAAAATTTACAATTTATGTCTTATTCATAGCACTACTAACCCAATACAACCAAACACAGTACAAAAGGCAAAAAGATCCATCGATGATAGAAACATAATAGACTTAATATCATATATAGTAAAAAACTAGAAGACCTCAGTGCAACCCAACATCATATTTCCCAGTTGTCACCAATTTTTCCCGTTGTTAGTTGAAAAGCAAAAAAAAAACATTTAAAATTAGCAACAAACTTGTTGGAACCTGAAAGTGAAGCAATCTCTAACATTTTAAAAGTTCCAAAGTCAGTTTTAGTTCCGAAATAGAATTTGGTCCAGAATCATTATGTAGTTAGGAGTAAAGCTTGCGTCCAGAGAGAATGTTAAAGAGAAGATGTTCTGAACTAAAGAATAAGTCTGAATCAGTCCATCTGTCTATTCATTAATTGTACTTGTCATTTAGTTTGATGTAACAGTTCATATGACTTAGTTTATTGTGTCAAAATGGATAATCAGAGTGTCAGATGTAAGTCTATTGTCCGGTCCTATGTATGTACTTGGGTTTGTACGATGTAACTCTTTGTCCTTTATAAGGAGTGCTTAATGACAAGAATATGTGACATATTGGTTGCTCCAAAGATAGTATTACCTGAAGTTATTTCACTTGAACTTCTCTTTTAAATCAACTCTTTCAAACATTCTTCTTGTTCATTTATTGTCTTTACCTTGATCATTATCTTCATTCTTCATTTATAACTTAAATACTTTGTTGAATCACTTACTTTAGTCTCAACTAGTTTACTAGACCTGACTGGAACATTAACTTAGTAGAAGACATTAATCTTAAGCATTAACTCAAGGTTTGAGTTTTCAATCCTTGTCCCTTCACATTTAGATCCACTTGTTCTCACAATTGGTATCAGAGTTTGAGTGGTTTTCATTTGAATCCAAAATATCAAATTATAGTTGGTTTGAAATTACCTTGGTATTTCAATCATTTCTATGTTCAGGAGAAAAGTTCTTCTATTTACCACTTTTGCTTGAGATATCTTAACTTCAATGGATGCTTCTAATACTCAACAAATGTATTCAATGCAAATAGCAAATAGCGATGATCGCGTACTTGTGCCCCACTTCTAGTTGTTGAAGAATATGATCATTGGAAAGTCAGAACGGAAAGGTTTTTACTGGGGAAAGAGAAAGATGAAGCTATCTGGAGATCCATCAAAGAAAGTCCTCATGTTCCTGTAGAACAAAAGGGAGAGATGTTGCTGAACTACTTTGGGCCAAGATGAACAATGTCCAACAGCTCTCACTGCTGATGATATCGAGAAGCTACATGCTGATCAAGTGACCTTTTCTGAAATGGTGTTTGGTGTGCCACTATCTATTTTTGAACGCATTAAGTTATGTAAGCCAGCAAAAGAGATTAGGGATACTCTTCAAGATTTGTTCGAAGGTTCATAGAACATGAAAGACAAGCGTCTGACCTCAGTTGTCAACGAGTTCGACACTTTCACAACAACTCTTGGTGAATCAATTGCTTCAGCCTCCACCCGGTACATAATCGTTGTCAACTACATGATAGCTCACAGGATTTTACGAACTCCTTTGGAGTACAACCTCAAGTTCATATATAGTGTTGGTAAAGGATGGGGAAATGTGAAATCTTGTCTTCAAAGCAACGGATCCTTGAAAAAGCCGAAGCTTTACCAACTGTTTGATGAACTCCAAGGTCATGAATCAAACATTGCACAAACCTTAAAAGAACTCTTAGGAGGTCCTCTAGCTCTTTTTAGCTCCTTTAAACTTGCTATTCCGAACCAAGCTGCCTTGGCCCCTTTCAAACCTATTGTTCCACTTGTTCAACCCTCACCACCAGTTTTACCCATTTCTAGCTATCTTGTTGATGATCCGAAAACAATGAACTTCGTTTCTAACAGGAGTTTGCCCTACTTTTCATGAAATACAAATATCCATTTAATCCCTCTCACATACCATATCACAATCGTTTTCATGCTCCTCATCAAAATAATCCTCAACCTTATTCCACTTCGGAACCTCAACAGACTCTGGAAAATCCACCAACTTACAAACCCAACATCTATGCACCAAACCCTACTCCAGAATCTCAACAGATTCCGAAATATGACAAACCAAAGATTGTGTGCCATAAATGTGGTCATGAAAATCACTTTGCAAAAGATTGTCCAGCTGAAGTTCCTCAAAAACTCAAAATCAAGGATTTAGCTTACTATCCACGTCGAGGTCAAGAGATGGCAGAAGGTGAAAAGGCATTTGTCACAACTGTATCAAGAGATTTGGAAGGGTATTGGTCCTCCAGAGAAGATGACGATGTAGGTAATGGAAGAAACATATGTATAATGTCAAGACAAACAATTGAATGTCATGAAGGCTATTGGTTGTCTGGGTTAGAAGATAACGATGACGATGTTGAACCGAACTACTGCTACATGGCCACAAATGATCCACCTGTTCGAAGCATTATTCAGTAGGTAAAACCCATGATTACTGACAATAATTTTGATTAGTCTCTTTGTGAATCTTATCTAACCCAGATCCAAACAGATATGAACACTATCTATAGAGCCTATGAGTATGCCATAAAAGTTAGTGAGAAAAAAGAAAGTGAGTTGAGTTGTCTTAGGTTACGTTTCGAGGATAAGAAGTTAAAAATAGTCTTTAGAACGTGAGCTTGTAATGTCAAATGATGAATGTATCAATCTTAAAGACAAATGTGAAACCACTTATTCTGAAAGAAATGTTTTAATTTCTCATAACAAACATATTAATGCCAAAATAGATGCTTTGCATAATTCCATTGACATTCTTGAATCAAATCAACTGATGACACATAACTTTTGTCATCCTTGGTCAAAAGCTCCTAGTCTCGGAAGTGAGTTTATGAAGCTAATAGCTAGTCCCTTGAACGAGTTACAAAATCTAACATTTATGGGAGATGTTTCGAATCACCAACATTCGGATACCCCAATCTCTCCCTTGTCACCTCTTCTTGATACTTCTGATAAATTTGCATCTCTAATTCCTGAGTTTCAACCAATAGTTTTCAAGTTTCCTAATTCCACGCATCTTCCGCCTCTGAATAACGTCGACCTGAATCAGACCACATAATTCCACTATAGTGTCTCAAACCATATAGAACATGTTCCGAAACACAATCCTCCCAAAAATTATGTTGTTGAGGAAATAATTCCTGTGACAACTAAACCAGTTACTTCTAAGTTTTCATGAGCATGCTTAGATGATAACATCAAAACCTCAAGCAATGTCTCTTCTGATTCATGTGAATCAAATTCCCTAGTGGTTTCCAAAATAACCTTAGTCCCAATCAAGCCCAAGTTTAGCAATCCCTCCAACAGTCAAATTTCTAAGTCAACATCTGACTTCAATAAAACACCCCCATTGAATACGAAAGATGGTATTGATCCTAAGCAAGAAGCCAAAAATGCCCTTAAAAAGGAAGTTAGGTCAAGACAAAATTCTAGGTTTCTTGAAAACTCCGGAAGAAATGTATCTCAGAATACCAACTCATTTTCGTGTCAGAATCACAATACCTCGGGTCCTATTAAGATTCTCAAAATACCATCCAATCCTTATAGTAAGTCAAAACCTAAGAAAACTATCAATTACACTCCGAACATGCTTATTGAAAATTCTCAAATGATAAAAATTGACTCACCTCATACTGTTTCATCCGTTTTTACACCTAAAGTCGATGGTACAATTTGCAAACCTAATTCAATTTCAAAATAGAGTGTACCATCGAATAAAGAAAGAATTCCAAGAAAACAACTTCAGAAAAATCTTCAAAACAAATTTTTTTTTGGAAAATTAAGAATCCCATTAATAAAACTGCGACTTCGGAAAAGACAGTGATTCCCACTACTTTGGAAGCTGTCTGTCCGAGAAAAGTTATTTCAAAGCAACATGTCATTGAATATGACTATTGGGTTAATGAGAAAACCATCGCATTTTGTTTGTTCCCCAAAGAATCTCGGAACAAACCCAACTAAACAACAAATGTTCTAAAGTCACAACAAAAGTCCCAAATCGATGCCTTTGTCCCAAAATCTAACTTGGAGCCTAAAAACTCCATCACTCACTAATTTTGCAGACACTCTGTGATTCGAAGCAAGATACAATATGGTATATTGATAGTGCTTGCTCCATGCACATAATGGGGCAGAAGGACTTTTTGCAAGATCTCAAACTCTCTCTAAAAGCTGGTTACGTGACGTATAGAAACAACTCTAATTCTCAAATCGTGCTTATGGCATTCTAACAAATGGAAATTTCTCTATTTTGAACGTGGCTTTCGTAGCTGAGCTGAAGCATAAATTGATAAGTGTGGCTCAACTCACTGATACGAATTGACGAGTTGAATTCTGCAAGAAACACAACTATGTCATGGTTGAAGAACGTAAGGAATGTTTAATTAGTTCAAATCACAACATGAACATGTACCCGCTCGACATCAACATGATTATTGCCAAACATCAACTCTGCTTACTCTCCAAAGCCGTTCTCGACGTTATGTCATAGCAGGCCTGCTCATATGAATTTCAGGTATATGAATGATCTTGTTTCCAGTGAAATGGTGAGAGGACTACTAATCCTTAAGTTTGAAAATGATCATTTATGTGCTCCTTGTGAGTGTGGAAAGCAATCAAAGAAGGGTCATCCCATCATTATTGAAAAATCCATCTCGGAATCATTAGAACTTCTACAAATTAATCTGTGTGGACCCTCAACTCTAGAGAGTCTACATCACAAGAAATACATTCTTGTGATTATGGATGATTTTTCAAGGTTCACTTGGGTCTTCTTCAAAAGGCTCAAGTTAGAAACAGCCTCCGAACTCATCAACTTCATCAAAGGAATTGAAGTTCTCGTCAAACTTCCAGTTCGGTGAATCCGAAGTGATAATGGTTTGGAATTCACCAATTCTACCATTGATAAATTCCTCACCGAGAAAGGAATTGATCACAACTTCTCTTCTCCTTACACTCCGCAACAAAACGGTGTAGTCAAAAGACGCAATAGAACACTTGTTGAACCTTCTCGATCCATGCTAAACTTTGCAAATCTGCCACTCTACCTCTGGGCTGAAGCCGTGTCAACTGCTTGCTTCACTCAGAATCGGAGTATCATCAATCAACACCTCAATATGACACCGTACGAAGCCATGAACGGTCACAAGCGAAGTATCTCTTTTCTTCATGTTTCCGGATATCAATGGTTCATCAAAAATAATTGTGATCAATTTACCAAGTTTCAACTTAAAGCCGATGAATCAATTTTTCTTGGTTACTTAGCAAAATGAAAGGCTTATCGAGTGCTATATTTTCGTACTCGAGTTTTAGAAGAAATTTTTGATGTAACTTTTGATGACAACTTTGTTCGGAATTCTGGTCCCAATCACGTTACAACTCATATTCTGAAGTCCGATGCTTCTCCACCAGATTGTACGAACAATCAAATAATCCATGAAGTCAACTTTGAAACCCTTTTCGGATCTTCAGAAACAACTCTTGATTCGGAATCTCAATGAAGACAAACCTCATCCTCTACACTTCATGTTTCTCAAAATGTTTCTGGTCCTACTCCCACCTTTCCTCCATTTGATTCTAAACCGTTTCAAACTTCTCAGGTTGAGGGGGATAATGGTCAACCCTCAATTGAATCAAATATAGAAGGATTTCAAGAAGCAACTCCCAAATTCGATTCTAATCCAGTCAACAACGATGGTGCTGCAAATTTCTTTGACTTCCCACCGGACGATGATGTTAACCTATCTGGTTCAGAAGTTCAGGGGAGCATCATCCTCAAGTTCAAACCATTCATGGGGAGAAACACAACCCTATTGTCGATATTGGATCATCTACTACTCAAGAGCTTCCGAGACTTCATATCTGGACCCGGGATCATCCTCCAAATCAAGTTATTGGAAACCCTAGCGCCAGTGTTCAAACTCATTCTGCCACAAGTGTTCAGAATGAATGTCATTTCTTGTCATTTATCTCCATGGTTAAACCTAAATCGATCAAGGAAGCATTAGAACATGTCGATTGGATTACAACCATGTAGGAAGAATTGACAGAATTCGATAGGAATGAAGTATGGACACTCATCCGTCCTCCTCAGAATCACCCAACTGTTGGTACTAGATGGGTGTTTCGGAACAAGCTAGATGATGTAGGAGTTATCATTAGAAATAAAGCAAGACTAGTTGCCAAAGGATTCACACAAATTGAAAGGCTTGACTATAACGAGACCTTTGCCCTTGTTGCCCGTCATGAAGCTATCAGAATATTCCTTGCTTATATTGCTGAAAAGTCTTCAGAGTTTACGAGATGGATGTCATAAGTGAGTTTCTAAATGGTGAACTAGATATTGAAGTGTATCTTCCACCTCCCAATTTTGTTAATCTATCTTTTCCGAATTAGTTCTACAAACTCCGAAAAGCTGTATATGGCCTCAAGCAAGCTCCTCGCGCCTGGTACGAGAATCTCACCAACTTCCTCAAGCGTTCTGGTTTTCAAGGAGGTATTCTTGATAAGCGTTCTGGTTTTCAAGGAGGTATTCTTGATAAGGGCAAACGGAAAACATCTCATGCTTGTCCAAGTATACGTTGATGATATCATTTTTGGTTCTACAGATTCATCAATGGTTGCTGAATTTGCTAAGCTGATGATCAATCGATCCCAAATGAGCATGAATCGTTAATTATGTTTCTTCCTTGGTCTTCAAGTCAAACAAACAAATCGAGGAATTTTTATTCACCAAGAGAAGTACATCTTGGAACTTCTCAAAAAACTACTTGATGGACACCTATGCCTCTGCAAAGGTACCAATGGGTTTCAAGCACAAAATATTTTTGGACCCATCTGGTGTTTCAGTAGATGAAACAAAGTACATAGGAATGATTGGATCCCTACTCTATCTCACAACAAGTCGTCTGGACATCATGTTTACTACCAGTCTTTGTGCCAGATTTCAAGTTAATCCAAAGATGTCTCATCGTTTAGTCGTGAAACAAATTTTGTGATATCTCAAAGGAACAAAGTGTCTTAGAATCTGGGATCCATTAAACGGGAGTTATCTCCTTCAGGATTACTGAGATTCGAACTATGGTGGTCTTCAATTGCATCGAAAAAGCACATATGATGGTTGTCAATTCTTAGGTGGTCGATTGGTTAGCTGGTCAACCAAAAAGCAGAACTACATTGCACTCTCCATAACAAAAGCGGAATACATTGTTGCTGCCAGCTGTACCTCTCAATTTCCCTAGATGAAATCTCAGCTTTTGGACAATGGTTACCATTTTCAATGAATTCCAATCTATTATGACTCTCAAAGTGCAATTGCTATTTCTTACAACCCAATTCAACACTCAATGATGAAGCACATTGATATATGATATCACTTCATAATACATCATGTTTTAAATGGTAAAATTGAACTTATTTTTGTTCCATCTGATGATTGAATAGCTGATGTCTTTACTAAGGAATTAGACGAAACCAAGTTCAATGGATTTCTGAACAAAATGGGTATGATGATGCATGATCCTTAATTCTTTCAAGACGTTTGTACTCTCTGATGGTAACGTCAAAAAGTAAAAGTAGTTTTGGAATCAAAATCTATTAAGCTCGGAACTTTTACCTCTAAGAATAGTTAGGATCTTTTTTTTCTTGTAACCACCTATCTCAGTTTTAAGTTTTAAAGCTCACTAAGTCTTTTGATGTCCAAGACCAATACAGTCACATTGGTTACAATCTCATTTCGGAACTTACTTCATTAGATCATCCCAATATTCATGTACGGAACAATATTGAACTCTCTTCTATTCTTACTTCCAGAGACTTTCTCAAAGCTTGCTCCGGAATTTCTCAAAATTTGCTTCGAAATGTTTTTTACAAAATTTTCTCTGGAATGTTTTCAAATTTTTGCTTCGGAAAGATTCCCCTTTGGAATCCTTTCAAAATTTTGTTCCGGAATCTTCTCTAAGCTCTATCCTGGAATTTTATAAAGCCTTTTTACTCCTGACTATTTGCTCTGGAATTCATCAAAAATTTTCGAATCTATTGATTCTATTATTTCATTTTGGAAAATGCTCTATACAATCCGGAACCTTATGGTTCCTGAATCAAACAACATGTTGAAGTCCAAAAGGTTTTTAGGTGAAACGTTTCTTAACAGTTACTTTTTGAAGATGCTTATCTTTTCACCCTCGAAATCTGCTCCAAGTGTGCACATCTCCATAAAGTAAACATCCCATCACCATGTGACGGTTTCTATTTTGCACTCCAATCCATTGAAACCTTTCGTCATGACATGTCAACTCACTCCAAAAACAGCAAAACAATTAATGCGACCCATTTCAATATTCAAATTTTATCATTACCCCTCAACCCGACCCATTTCCATCACCTATAAAAACCCTTTTAAACCTCCGTTTACCCTTTACGTGCACTAAAAATCCCCAAATATCTCTTCTTCCTTCTCTAAAATGTGTTCTTCCGCTCTCACTCTCTTGCAACAATGGCGTCCTCATCTCCTTCCAAAATCACTCAAACTGCTCCCAAAATTCCCAAAACTACTGCAAAGAGGAAGTCTTCAAACGGATCCTCATCTTCTCAGTCTGTCAAACCCTTTCTTAGGGACACGATGCAGTTGTTCTTACTGAACCCCATGGATTTCGATGAACCCATTAGAGTTCTGATTGAGTTCATTTCTGATCTTTCAATTTCTATGCCATTTACCAAGATTCCAAATTCACCATTCCCTCTTTGTCTTCTACATACTGCATTTGAGCGTCTCGGAATCGAGAACGTTTTCTTGAGAAAAAGATCACTAGTGATCAAATTGTTGTTGTCCACAAGTCTATATTTCTCAAGGCTATTGGAGTCAAAGAAAACCCCTCAAACTTCAAGGTTCAAGAACCCTCTGCAGAAGAGTTCCAACAATTTCTCACCCACACTGGCTATGTCCAAGAATACAGAGCAAAGGAATTCGAAAAATCAGCTGTCTCTAGTCTTTGGATCGTTAGGATGCATTTCATTGCTAGGGGTTTATCAGCAAGCATAGAGGTACGAATACCTTTAGCAAAGATTGGTTGTATGTAGTCTACAACATCTTCTCCGGTAAGACCCATGCCGTCGATCTTCTTGAAGTATTGCCGCAAGATTTCCTGAAGTTTTCCTTCAAACGGAAGTCGAAGGAGATTTCAAGCCCCAGACTTTGGGCCTTGACGATTCAACAAATCTACCACAAAAAGGTCGAACCAATTCCGCTGGATATGATTTTGAAAGAGGTGTTGGTTTCTTTCAAAACTGTTATACACTATCGTATTCCGAACAAGACATCGATTGGACCAATTAGACGATTACCAGGAAACATGTTGGCCCTTATACCTTCCTGATCCATTCATTCGAAACATCACCTGGAGACCCCGATTGTGTCCAACCCTACACAATCTACCCCGATCCCCGTTGAGCCCACTCCAGAAGTGGCTAAGAATGTTCCTTCTGGTGGCAAGAAGAAGAAGTCTGCCAATAGAAAAACATCCCCCTCAAAGCCAAAAGCCAAAAAAAGAACCAAAGTCGGTTCCTCCTCTCAAAAGGAAGGAGCCAAACATATTCCGACTGACTTTGTTCACACGGTTACTCCACCTACACAGTCTTCTAAAGTACCCTATGGAGCTTCAATGTCACACACACACACACACATACGGGGAGTCACCACATAATCCACCCTCACCTTCCCAAAAAGGTGATGCCGGTGTTGAACAACGTTCCTTGCCCCTAGAATAAACCCACATGTCACATTCGAAATCCCAATTTCATCTACACAAGCACGATCTGAAACCCTTGTTTCGGAGCCGCAACATTCTGAGGATGGAGTTGTCCCTTCAACCTTAGATGCCACAACTGGTCTGATACCTGGTAAGGGTATAGGACGACCAGGTGCTAATGATCCACTCTGGGAAGATTATATTGACATGGCTCATTGAAGGCATCCGGAGCTTACCAGATCTCAAGTTGAAGCTACTCGTATATCAATTAGGAAACGAGCCATTCAAAGCCACCTGCCATTTGTTGCCCCTGCTGATGATATCACGGACTTGGAGTTCGCTTCTGGAGAAACTCCAATGACTCCACAATATGATAGTCTATATTCCAATCCAAATGAAGAAATCTCATACGAGGTTATGTTCGACAATGTCGGTGCCTCTATTGCCACTTCTCCTGTGCTACCTTCAGTTCGCTTTCAATCCAAGCCATCCTCATTAAGAATCAATTTTGATTTTGGATTTTCATCCTCATCATCTTCGGAACCAGTTGATGAATAAATTGACCTTGATGATCAAGTACAAGTCAATCCTCATGCTGAAACTTAATCCAATCCCAAACAACAAAATGATGAAGCAACAACAAAGCATGGTCCCTACAAAACACCGGTGATTCCAGAACCAAACAGATCCAAGTCCAGATATTCCACTTCGGACACTGGATCATCTGCAGGAAAATACATCGATCCGTTTTCCCTCTTGGACATTCAAGCCACTATCTCGGATACCATGAAAAAGGTTGATTCCCTTGACATCTGTGTGACCGACCTCAATAAGAAAATCGATGAAAAGGTTTCTGAACTAGATTCCAAGCTTGATGCAATTCTTCAATCTCTGTCTGAAACCAAAAAGTTTGGACCTAATGTCACTGAAAGAGAAACCTAGCTTGATCAACTCGTCTCTCTCCGACTCAAGCATGCTATGGAAGCGGTTGAATAGAAGTATGATGCATCGGTCGATCATTATCTCGACACCATCACCCAGATGCTCAAGGTTCACGATGACTTGGTTGCTTCCATGAATGAACTCATCAAGCAAACTCACTTTCTCCATGAGAAGCAAATCTAAAGAATGGAGAAGGATATTAAGAAGAAGGATGAGATGAATCTCATTGTGCAGCGAGTCTTACTCAAGCTCCTTCGGGCGTGCTGGAACATCGTTGATGTTCCGAATCACAATTTTGATCATATGCTTTCGATTCTTGGAAATTTATTCGATCATCTCAAAGCTCAGGCTCCCATAGCTAAAGCTTATGATGCCTTGGCTCTTCAACTTAACACTAGCTATCAGAAGGTGTTTGATAAGTTTTCAGACCTGAAGGAGTCCTATTTGCTTGCACCGGTTGCAAGGCCTTCCGTTGCAAGAGGTGGAGAAGAGCCTTGTTTAAGAGCTCAACCTTGGAAATCTGCCTTGAAGTTCACACTCGGAGATGAATAGATAATATGCAGGTTCTCACTAGCTCTCCTTATGATGCTGATGATGATGACAGTGATGAAGAAGAGGTGTATGTTAGAAGTGGAGTACTTGGACTTCTATCTCCAAGGAATTTCCCTACTAAAGTGAGGACAAAGGAAGAGCAAAGAATTTTGTCGGAAATTTCATGGCCATCTACCCTGACTAATGTTCTTCGGAAAAACATAGAATAAGGTAAGGCTAAAACCAAACAAATGGTTGATGCCTTCCGATCCAATACATCAATGATGCCTCCGAGTCCCGCACCTCGAATTGCTCCTATCGAGGAAGGATCTCCTCTCCTTAAGTCAGATGATATTATAGAAGAACCCTTACTCTCTTCCCCTCCAAAATTTGTAGTTATGAAAACATGCAACAAATCCATTATGTCCTCAACAAACAATAGGACAAGGGTAAGAAGCCCATGTTGGAATATTATTAAGCTCATCACTATGAACCTCCACCAAAGCCAAAATCAGGCTGGTCCCAAGAAGAAATTAATCAGGCATTAGAGGAAAGCATCCTAATTCAAGCACTCAAAGACAATCCCAATCCGATGCTAGGACTCTCTCATCTATTCTGTGAAGGAATAATTCATGATGTGGACATAATACCATTTATGTACTATGACATTCACAACAATGATTCAGATAAACTTGATCTACCACTCTTTCCTTACAACAAATACTACACTAAGTTTGCTCCTCTCCACCCTGATGATGATCCGTAATTGATCATTCGGACTTAACGTGAATGATTGAAGACCTTCTACTCCAAGAATGCACTTCCTCTAAAAGAAGTGTGGTCAAGAAAGAGGATAATAAAAATCTCAGGTTTTGGAAGGAAGATCCTGACCAAGTATGAACTCAACTGTGTGTTGTTCCGGTTTCACATCTTCAGGAATAAACCAACCCAGTACACCATCTTTGACGTTAATTTCCATGCTATCAACCCTAATGACATCGTGACCATTGCTGCACATTTCTGGAGTCACCAACTTAACAATCTCATCATGGGAGCTTACTACGCCGCCTTAAGCTTCCTTAAGGATTATGTAGCTGAATTTCTCCGATGCGACCATGAATTGGGACATCTATTTGGAACCGAAAATTACCTGGCCAAGATTGATTACGTTCTACTGGAAGATGAGTTACTAGCTTAAGGGCCCATCGATGAGCCGGTGCTAGGGTTTGTCTACAAGCAAAGGAATACAAATAAAAAGGACTTCTTTTAAGTCCTCGAAAAACACCTAGTTCCTACTAAAACTCTTCAAAAATTCATTAGTTGTGCATCCAAAAGCTCCTGAACATGTCAAGAAAAGGTTTGTGAGTTAGTTGTACTGGTACATTGAAGTCAGAGGTGTAGTTGTTTAGAGCATATGTTTTCATCAAGGAAGAAACAAACTGAACTGACTTGATTGCTAAGTTCACTTAGGGGGAGATTGTTGAAACTTAAAGTGAACCTCTAGCAATCTCTAACCTTTTGGAAGTTCTGAAGTCAGTTTTAGTTCCGAAGTAAAATTGGGTCCGAAATCAGTATGTGGTTAGGAGTAAAGCTTGCGTCTGAAGAGAATGTTAAAGAGAATATGTTCCGAAATGAAGAATAAGTCTGAATCAGTCCATCCGTCTATTCATTAATTATACATGTCGTTTAGTTTTATGCAACAGTTCATAAAACTTAGATTATTTTGTCAAAATGGATAATCAGAGTGTTATATGTAACTCTATTGTTCGGTCCGATGTATGTACTTCAGTTTGTACGATGTATCTCTTTCTCCTTCATAAGGAGTGTTTAATAAGAAGAATATGTGACAGATTGGTTGCTCCAAAGATAGTATTCTCTGAAGTTATTTAACTTGCACTTCTCTTTCAAACATTCTTCTTGTTCATTTATTGTCTTTACCTTGATCATTATCTTCATTCTTCATTTATGACTTGAACACTTTGTTGAATCACTTACTTCAATCTCGACTAGTTTACCAGACCTAACTGGAACATTAACTTAGTGGCGCACATTGATCTTAAGCATTAACTTAAGGTTTGATTTTTCAAACCTTGTCCTTGCGCATTCAGACCCACTTGTTCTCATAGAACTTTCATGCATTACCAACTCTTAACCATGCTATAGAAAGTAAACATGTTTTTATCAAAACTCAAAAATAAAATATTTTATAAAAAGACCATTTTCCCCTGTGTTAACCAGAACTACTTTTGTCCCTAATGGCACTTGCTTCTAATTAACTACAATTCACAACTAACTGACGACTCTTACAACATTTGCTGGCCTTTTTTTAACCGACAAATAAAAATATTGTAATCTACTCCTAAAGTAACATCTAATTCCACCTATGTCCACTACGAGTCTTTAACCCTCGACCTCAAAGAGGGAGGGTACTACTTGATACCATCACGCTAGAATCCCATTTTCTAGTTACTTACAAATCTGACAGCTCTTATTTCATTGACCCATGCATTGACTAAATCTATTGACCCTTTGTTGACTTAGTTATCATCTTCTTCCATTCATACCGACCAATAATTTGACTTTTTCTCCCTTCTATACACTTATCATTATGCTAATAAGGTAGTGTTCAAGTGTGCAGTTAAATTGATTGGTGCAATTTGAAGGTTGATAATCAAGATCTTAATCTCACAACCATCATTACTAACCTTTAATAAGGTCTAACTTAGATTTTGTCGCTGAAATCATTACTTACTACTTCCTCTGCCACTCCATTCGATCCTGACAGAACTTCATGATTTCGAAATAAGATTGAGAAGTCATCTCACAAAAACAATCACCTACCAACAATGCTATCAAAGCTCAATCTTTAGCAAAAATCACATATCCCGATGAAGAACAAACCTTAACATTCTTCTCTAAGCCCATAAAAGAAGATCCATTCGCACTGCCTTGAAAAAATAAAATTGTATATTGTGTATGACTTCAGATAGATATAACCATTCCATACCACATAACCCCAACCAAATTAACCCCTTTCTTCTTGAATTATCTTGCTAATAACTTTGAAAAATAGAACCCATGACCATCCGTCGATGCTAAGAACCTCGCACCAGAATTTGAAGGCAACTCCCATCACGAGTCCTAACCATTGGTGACGTACGAACATACAAATCACATCTTGAAACCCAAATATTCTCATTTTCGATCTATCCAAGATCTCTTTGGTTCCTTGCTATCTTTCCAACCAACTAGAGTACAGAATCTCGACCCGTTGCTGAAGCTGATAACCTTGCATAAGGTTGCACCAAGAGACTCTAACCAATAATCTAACTGATAAAAGGCCACGCTAGCCTAGTCATTCACACATCTCCAATATCCTTCTATTCCAGGCGAAGGTCAACATAACTAACCAATACAAACAATAGCTAGTTTGATTCATTCTAGATGAATGCTAATAACACTACAATACTCTTACATCACACCGGACCTAAGTCGGCCCACAACCTTCCTTAATCCTATGAATGTTATGTCCCTCCCATAGTCTCACAATCATTCCTGAAATGGTTAAACTTATCCTTGTGAAGTCTACTAGCCATCTCATAGAATTATAACACTCCCATAATAGCTTATCGACCTTGTGACTGCTATGGGTCACCCCGCAGTGCAGTTTTACAATACTTCCATAACTACCTGCCAACCTAGTGTAAGCTACAGGCCATCCTGTAGTCTTATAACACTTCTCTAACTGCCTATCAATATAGTGAATTCTTCTCCAAAAATCATAACGTGACAGAAATCTTCTAAACCTAACTAGGCGTTTGGGTTGTACTTCAAACCTCAAATCCCTCATTAGACAAGAATAGGCATAGAGGTCCTAACACAACCATCAAACCTAAACAAAACCCTGAATCCAAAATGCACCACTACCGATGCTTACATCCTCGCAAAACATAACCTGAATTCCCAATATTTGCTTCCCTGGTTACAACTTACCACCGAACATAAACCATTGCATAATCCTTGACTCAAACCATAACCAGAACTCGCTATCGACTTGACCCTGGATAGGAAACTTCAGTTTGACTTTCACCTTGATATATATTCCTATTCATCCTAATGATTTTCCCCCAATTTGATTCGACCACGGTCTGCTAACTTCATAACCAATCAAATTCCCAATTTATCCACGATTTCATTACTCAGTATCATCTCCATCCAGAGGTCACAAGAATAAAATTCTGTGACCAAGAAATTAGGGGTACACACATTTCAAAACCAAAACAAATACTTTCCTAAACTAAACAAAAGATTGACACTTTCAAAGTAACTACCATTGATACCAATCCAAAATCCTCGCACAACTCAACTGCTGACAAAGAAAGAATAATTTGGTTATCAAAATTGGACCGCC
Source organism: Lactuca saligna (assembly GCF_052625555.1). Lineage (NCBI taxonomy): Eukaryota > Viridiplantae > Streptophyta > Magnoliopsida > Asterales > Asteraceae > Lactuca > Lactuca saligna. The sequence continues at coordinate 50,290,085 of NC_136418.1, read as the reverse complement.
AATCAAACAAATACTCCACTTGTTACTAAGTAGAACCTCTTAAGAATGCATTGAAAAAATTCTAAAGGCATGAATCATACCGATCCCTCTTACCACTCAACCAAGTAGGGTCTTTACAAATTCCACATTCAAATCCAATATGTTCACAAAGCAACTTCCTCGAACTCAAAGTACTAAAACCATCAAATCAATCCATTTGTTGACCCTTCAAGTAGAACACTTAGTGCTCCTCCACTTAAGGCTTACTCCACCATTGGTCAATGTCTCCCATAACGAAGCCTAACCTCTTAGCATGACTCTTAGTATGCAAAATGGCCTATGAAATATCTTTAAAATATAACAACTGGAAAATCATAAAGAACTAAGATCCTTAGGTGGAGACTTAATTACACCAAACATATCGTTTCACACATAGTCACAAGATTAAAAGCATAAATAACTGAAGCCTGAAAGAACGAATATGATACATACATACGACAACATTTGATGGAACTCAGGTCTCATCGCCCTGCAACTAAAATGCTCGGCTCCTCACCATTGGAGCTACCACCATGCCATTATGGCCATCAATAATACTCAGAGTAAGTTCCCTCACCGCTCAAATTATCAACCTCGGATGGTCAGCCTCCCTATGGTCCACTTGATTACAGTGAATTCAAATCAGACTTGAACCTCGAGGATAATCCCAACTGAAATTACCAACATGGCTGTAACTGAATCAACCCCTTCCTTTCTCACGAAGGCTCCCTTCGTGAGTTCTCACGCACTTGGCACAACGGCCTCGAACCTGATGGCCTCTTGATCACGAATCCTGAATCTTGGGCCTCTTTGCATGGCCCACTGCAGTATGAATCTGAACCGACTTCTACTTCTTAAGAAGCTTCAAATCAATCTCCCGTTCACGGGCTCTAGCAATCATATCATCTAGGGTCTTGCAGCTCGACATGCTTACAAAATCAAGAATATCATCCCGCAACATATCATGGTAACTTGTCTTCTTTATCTCCTCATCCACAACGTACTGCGAAACCAACAACACCGTCTCTCAAAAATTGGCGGTGATCACCACCACTGTCTCTGTCATCTGGAGACGGTCCTGAAACTCCCTCACAAACTACTACACCATAATAGCTAATGCAAATTCTACTCTGAACCTAGACCCAAAATCATCCCAAGCCATGGCCGCCACGACCGCGACTCCCAGAGAGTGACCAACCTCTTCCCACCAATAACAGGCTCTGTCTCTCAAAAGGAAAGATGTGAATCCCACTTTTAATCTCTCCAGGTAGAAACAAGTATGTTGAGTATTCTCCATATAAGCAATACACCGCTTACTAGCAATAGGGTCCTTCATCCCGAAGAACCTCGGGGATCCGCATGGGTTGATCTCCCGAAAAGAGAGAGTATGAACCACAATATAACAAGCCACAATATCTTCACGAAAAGCCCCAAGCTGCTCATCAAACAACTTTATGATCCCCTCCTTGATGGTACTAAACATCATATGAGTCACCTCTAAAATATCGCAAGTCATCTCAGACGAAATGAACTCCCGAATCCTTTCATTAATTGGCTCAACACTAGATCCTAAGCCTGAACTAGAAGCAAAACCTAATCCGCGAGTTCTCATCAGCATGCTAAACAACAACCACACAAATGATACAAACATACATAAGAATCCTCATTCCCCATGCTTCTTAAAACCCTTGCGACTTTACTTGATTTGAGTACGAATCATGTGCTTTCAGTAGTACGATCCCAATACTACTTTCCATACCTATCCGTACTTTCCTCAATAATCATCCTGAATCCTCTAAGTCACCTCCTCATAGTGATACTCCCAAACCCCGCTAAATATTACACCAATCAAACTACCGCACTTCTTAGGCTCTTTTAGGATCCCACCTCACCCTACCATCAGCTGCTAGGAGATTCCTATCAATTTCAACTAACTACTTCATGAATACAATTACATGAAACAAAAATTAAATAATCTTAGACTAAAAGACTCAACCCTTCAATGGTTGGACTCAGAAAAGAGTTGTGCAATAGGACCAAATCTATCACTCTAAGATTATTTAACCTTTACAACATGTAACTTAACATATTCATTTAATAGTTAACTCATGTTAGTATAAACCTACCAAGCACAAATCAAGTAGCATTTGAGAAATATAACTTTATAGGAAATAAGCCATCATAAAGATCAAGAAATCGTTACACACACTTCCTGAAAATCTTCAACCTACTCACTACCGGCCATATCTACCGGTTCACAAATCAGGCATAAAAGGCATCTCTCCTAAGCAAGCCTTCTAGCATGCAACCATGAGCAGATCATTAATCTAACTTTTAGCATGCATATCATACTATAACATGTATAACATATCAACATGTATAGGTATTTTAGGAATCACTTACTTGAGCTCGGCTGATTTCACGCATCATACCCCTTTGTTATAAAAACAATTTTAGAAATCTTATTTTCTTTCAAAAGGTTTAGGAATTCCTCAATTTGAGTTTAGACACACCCGAGAGTGTACCCGAATCCCTCAATCCCATACTCTAATACTAACTTTTAATGTCCCAAAAATACCGAGTAAAAAATTGATTTTAAATAAGTCAAAAGCATTCATTCATTATCCTAAAAGATGGTCAGAATAGAAGTATTCTCAAAACATCCGAGTGAAAACATAAATAGTCAATACATAAACAATATCCAGGGGATACGGTGTAATCATGTTGAGCCCATCCTTTTGAAAACAAAAGTACTTGAAAACATTTCAAACATAAATCGTAATAAAAAATCTTAGTGAGTTACCGACAATACCACATATCATACATACATATCAGCTCGACGCTTTAACAGGTCTATTTCACTGCAGGTTTATTTCACCCCCAAGTCTATTTCAACTAAATCGACATTTTTCAACTGCATAGGTCTATTTCACCCCCGAGTGTACTTCACCCTGGAGTCTATTTCAACTAAATCAGTGTTTTTCAACAATACATGTCTATTTCACCCCCTAGTCTATTTCTAACCACATACATAAAACATAGAGTCGTAGCAGCAAGAGCCACAAAGACAACAAGAACATACAACCATATCAGCAAGTGTCACAAACACAACTATCATCCTACAAACATAATCTAGTGGGCCGGCATTGGTGTCTTCAACCCATGAATACAGTGAAGAGACTCACCTCAATATTGAAGACAAGATAAACTACCCACTCGAGCCGATGATATGAAGCCCATTCTTACTGAACATATTAATTATAAAACCCTAATTAGCAAATAAGTAAAATACTAACCCACTAAAGGTATAGGCTCACAATTAAACCTCCTTTTGGGAAAAAGATAAATTTGCACTTCCAATACTAAGTCCAAAAAAATGGTCAAAAAGTCAACGATCAACACTCAGTTGACTTATACCCTATATAACCAATCTACACCTTGTGTAGAATTATGCCATGCGTAATTAGATTATGCCATGCGTAGTGCCCCTGATCCCAAAAACTTTTATTAAGATTTTAACATAGCAAGCCAAACACTCAAACTTTCAAATCTAATCAAAATGAATATATTAATGGATAAAATCTCTGACTTTATCCATTTTCATGGTCACAAAGAGCACAATACCTAAACCTAGTTCTATAAAGTTATCCATTGCTCAAGAACTCGTGCATTGATGAATGAGAGTGCCCAAGCTCTCATTGTTATAACTCAATAACCTCAAAAACATCATAAGCATGCACTCAAATGGTTTGGAGTAACCAATGCTCACACGACCCAAGATTACGGGACAAAAAGCATAAAACCCATGAACTAGTTAGATCTAACAAATGGAACATTAAATGAAAACTTTATACCTCCTAGAGATTGTCGATGAAGTGCAAGGTCTAGATGTACAAAGCTTGATGCTCACTAAAGCTTATCCAATAGAATTCTTTCTTAAAAAATGCACCCAAAAAGACACTAAAAGCTCCAAGAATCACAAATGGCGGCTAGGATTTCAAAGGAACGATATGAGGTGATAGAGATTGCCTATGGGAGCGATCCCAAGAAGTTAGAGTCCTTAAATATGGCTCAAAACCTTTTGATTAGGGCTTTGTTCAATAGCAACTACGCCATATGTAACTTAATTTATGCTATGCATAACTCTTTAAAATATAGCTCCTCATTCATCTATTACACCTATTGGGTTTAAAATGTGTTGCATCTTGGGCTCGTTTCTTAGTCCAGTTTTGTATCCGGATCGGGTTTGTCAATCCGTGATTTAATATTTAGGGTTTTAGTATTTATAGATGCTTGCATGCATCTTGGTACGTAGCTGTTAAGTCGATCATTCATAACGTTTTTGTTGTTATCAATCGTAATCCTAAAAAGCCTCTACAGCGGAAGTTCTTCGTCGAGCTCTGCTGAGGCGTGACTATATTGAATCATTCAGCTCATTGTTGGTTCATTCTTTTGTGTGTTATTTTGTTTGCTTGATTCTAATAAACCTGCATAAGATCTAATAGATCAAAGAGAATTTTCATCTCATCAATTGGTATCAGAGCAGGAGGCTGTGTAATTCATACACATCTTTTCTGTCAAAGAAGTGATTAGGGTTCATTCCGCATTCATTTATATTTATTGAGCCGTCACTCCTTAATTGACTATCTCATTAATTATTAATCTTTCCATAATATTACGTATTACAAAGTCTGATCTTATAACAGGTTAAACGTTCAAGCATGGACGATTCTCAATCCAATCCCATCAACATCTCTAACAGCATCGGATCAACAACAAAGATCCCAATACTCTACGTTGAAGACTACGAAGTGTGGACACACCACTTTAAAGATTATGTTATTGGATCGGAAGATAATGGATATCTTACATGTGAAGCAATCACAGTTGGCCTATTCGCTCATTCGAGCACTTCAAGAATCATTAAAACTCAGAAGGAGTACAATGATCTCCTAAAAGATGTGAAGGATGTCCCTCAGGACGAAAAGTAAAAGTTTCAATGTAATATTAAAGCATTGAGACTGATTCGATTCGCCCTTCAATCTGACACGTTTAGATTGATAAGTTCATGCAGTACAACAAAGGAAATCTGGGATCAGCTGCGTGAATTGTATTCCACAGATGAAGATCTGGAGCACTCGATTCAGACCCTACTTCTCTCAGAATTTTGAAAGTTCAAGCAGAAACCGGAGGAAGCCGTTACACAAACGTTCGATCGGTTCAATCATCTTCTTAGTAAGATGATCAAACATGATATTGAAAGAAAGCTCATCGAACAAAAGGTTACTTTCTTAAATGGCTTAAGACCTAAATGGAGGGCGGTTGTGTTGACAATTAAAGCACATGAGCAGTTTAAGTCGTATTCTTTGGCGAAACTGGTAGGGATTCTGAAATCCCTGGAAAAGACTGTGTTGCAAGAGAAAAGCGTGGTCTCAAAATTTGGGTCCTTGGCCCTTCTGTCAATGGGTAAGAGCACAACAAAAGAAGAAGATGATCTGAATTTGGGAGACTACGATCTGACATCTGAAGACTATTCCATGATGGTGTCAAATCCCAGGAGGTTCATCAAGAAGAAGTTTCCTACCAACTAAAACCGAAATTGGCAAGGAAGCTACAACTCTGAGAAAGCAAAAGAGGAGTCGAAGGTTTAAGAACCAAAGAAAGAGGCGAAGGGTGAAGCTGATTCTGGTGTCAGTTGTTTTTACTGCGGAGGGAAAAATCACTACGCAAAAGATTGCATGTTAAAGAAAATTGGGGAAGAGGATGATGAGAAGGATGCAGAAGCGAGTCTCCTGAAAAGACTGGAGGAGATTAAAAGGAAGAAAGCTGCTACTAATGCCACTATGAATGCTTTAATTGTGCAGGGTTCGGTAGATGATGATGAGTTTGGTGAAGTATAGGTATGGTCAACCGACTCAGAAGATGATGAAGTGAGAAAGCCTTCACATGGAAACACTTATGTGGAAAAGAGTGATGATGCTAGTGGAAGATGCTTGATGGTGACAGATGTATCCCAGATGAGGGGATATAATACTGATTATGGAAAGGAAGCGACTAAGGAGCGAGAGGACGTGTGCTTTACAGCGAAGCCTCTCAGTGTGTAGATTAATGAACTTGATGATCTGATCGAGAAGGTACAATCCATTTTTGTTTCATTTAAAATTCCACAAGCATCATATGAAAAAGATTAAATAACTTGAATTCAAGAATTTCAAATCTAGATAGTTGTTTAACTCAAACACCTATCACGAATTCTAATCTAACTGACCAAATGAGCAGGGTGTCATCCAAGAGTGAGGAACAAAGAGTGTGGATTGAGCAGAAGGAGTTGGAGCTGGTTAGGTCTAGGGATGAAAATATCTATTTGCAAAGAGACAATCTTAAATTGTTAAAAAAAATGTTTTTTGTTTGATTGCAAAAAGACTTTATACTAACATTACACAACTGCATTTGAATTGTGAAATTAGCCAGAAAATACATCGCATGATTTTGCCCTTTATTGAGTTAAAGGAGGATGAAATTGATGCTGAAGCATACAACTGTGAAAGTGTTGTATCTTCAGATGATGTAAGTCCCACTTATATGTTTGGTCTGGATAAAATTGAATCATTTATTAAGTTCAAAGACCATAAGAGCATGCTCAAAGACCTTTTGGATGAAAATGATAGGTTGAAATTCAGAACCAAAACCATATAGAATTTTGACTCATTAAGTACCAAATTAAATTTAGAATATAAAATTGATATTGAAAATGCATATGAACTTAATGAGGATGATGACATGAGTGAATTCTCTGTAGAGGATGAGGTTGACTGTTCAGAATTTACTAAGACCGAACCTGAAAACCACAAAATTTTGATTTCTAAAAATTCTGTGGAATTCACTCGCTTATCCAAAAGTAAGTCCCCAGTTCTTAAAGAAAAAGCTGTTGTTTACCAAAAGGTTAGAACAACTCCCAATCAAGTTTATAAGGTCACAGGAGTAACCGAACATCAGACAGCCGAACTCACTGCACTAGTGAATGAAGATAATGCAGATGGTTGTGAGGAATATTTCTGGTCAGCACCGATAGACAATGCAGATGAAACAGTTGGTTTGTCGAAGCGAACATCATGGAAAGCAAAAGGTAGATACGTGGCAGAACCACTAAATAAACCTACCAACTGTGACATACCAAGTACCAGAGGAACTAAAGAGGTTCCAGTAGAATACGTCTCCTCAGCAAGCGAAACCTCACTCATGAAAAGTGAACCTGTTGTTCAGAAGCCGAAACAGAAGGCAAACATTCACAAACAACCTAAACAGGTGAAAAATCAGAAGCACCAGAGGAATCTGAGATACAAGAAAAATCTCTCAGAGCGAAAGCAATTTTGTCGCTCCCAAAATCCTAACTACACTCACTTTAATAGAAACTCCAAGCCAAAAGGAGAAGAAAATAAAGATAAAAGGAGCTTTGGTCGGTTTGATCAAAAGAACCAAAAGAAGACTTTTGGGCAACAGAAAGGACATGACCGAATGAATAGGTTCGGTCCTGATAGCAACAACAACCGAAAATCCAGTTTCGGTCCAGGGACTCACAATAGCCGAAAAGGTAGTTTCGGTCCAGGGACTCACAACAGCCGAAAAGGTAGTTTCGGTCCAGGGACTCACACCAGCCGAACAGGTAGTTTCGGTCCATCAGCAAATAGCAACCGAAGGTACATCTTCGGTCCCTCAAATGATCAAATCCAAAAGCATCATTTCAAACCAAAAGTCAGGAAAGATTCTCATTCTAAACTCTATTCCTCTAATTCTTCTCTCTCTCATTCCTCTTCTAATCCTAAATCGTGTCCTACACAAAGCTCTCAATCGACGAAGGATTCAAAAGGAAAAAGCAAGATTTCTTCAGCTAATGAAGACAGAAAGCAAGCGAAAGTGCACTCTCCTGAACCTCAATCCAAAACACTTGAAACTAACCCTAATAAAATCAAAGTGCTTACTATTAAGAGGAAAGATAAAACAACCTTAATAAAACGAACTTATCTTATTGATGCTTCTCTTGCTATTCCTGATTCTGTGAAAGGCTCACAAGGACCCAAGAAACTTTGGGTTCCTTAATCTGCTTAATTCTTGCAGGTTATAAGTGACGAGCAGTTCGACGAAGAATGGTACATAGATAGTGGCTGCTCACATCACATGACAGGAAGAAAGGAAGAACTAAGGGAGTTTCGATACCTTCAAAACAGTGGCAATGTCAAGTTTGGTAACAACTCCTATGGAACGATCAAGGGTTATGGGATGATAACAAATGGGGATTTTACAATCAGGAAGGTGGCTTATGTAAAGGGATTGCAACATAACCTCATCAGTGTGTCTCAACTGGTGGGAGGTACCGGTCTCAAAGTTTCGTTCGATGACGAAGGTTCAGAAATAATAGAGAAGAGAACTAACAAAGTGATTCTAAAGTCAGAATGAAAAGGTGAAATATTCCCTCTAAATCTCAATCTAATCAAAGGCAAACCAGCCATATGTCTTTTGTCTAAAGCTCATTCAGACGAAAGCTGGTTGTGGCACCGAAAGCTCTCGCACCTCAACTTCAAAGACATCAACAAGCTTGTCATCGGTGATCATGTTCGGGGTCTTCCACTGCTCAAGTTCGATCGAGAACATTTATGTGCTGCTTGTGAAATGGGGAAACAAAATCACCAAAGTCACCCAACAATCATAAATACAAAAGTTGTTGAACCACTGGAGTTGCTTTACATCGACTTATGTAGTCCATCATCTATTAAGAGAATTGGCGGTAACAAATACATCCTTGTTATTGTTGATGACTTCTCAAGGTTTACTTGGGTGTTCTTTCTAAAACTCAAATCCGAGGCAACTCCCAAGCTGAAGATCTTTATCTAGCAGGTTGAAGTGCAACTGAGAAAAGTTGTTCGAAACATTAGGAGTGACAATGGACTAGAATTCAAGAACAAAGAATTAGAAGATTTCTTAGCAGACAAAGGCACGATTCACAATTTATCATCCCGCTATACTCCTCAACGGAACGGAATTGTCGAAAGGCGAAATTGGTCCATGTCTGAGGCAACCCGAACCATGATAAGTTTTGCCTCTCTTCCTCTATATTTTTGGGCAAACGCCATTGCTGCAGCTTGCTACACTCAAAAAAGGTCTTATCTCAATAAGTGTTTTTCTCTTACTCCCTATGAGATTCTTAATAGCAGGAAACCAAATGTCAAGTTCTTCCATGTTTTCGGCTCGAGGTGCTTCATCTTCAATTCTAAAGAGCATCGCAACAAATTCGATGTCACAGCTGATGAAGGCATCTTTCTGGGATACTCTCTTACTTCAAAGGCATACAGGGTTCTGAATAATCGCTCTAAACGCATTGAAGAAACCTATTATGTGACGTTTGATGACAATTATCTCAAGAAGCTGAAGTCTACCGAAGGGACATTTGGAGAGATTTTCTCTCAAACCGGTCAGGTCACAGCGTCAATCGCCAACCTTTTTGACAAGTTCATGGATTTATTTGATGAACCTGAGAACGCAATTCATTCTGAAGCTGGAGCTGCAGACAACAAAGTAGACCACCTTAAGAAGATTGTTGAAGATGCAGCGAAACGAATGTCAGAAGAAGAACCGGTTGGAAACGAACCTCCTCAAAGCAACACTTCAGTCGAGGGGGAGAATCAAGTTCCTTCAGATCGAGATGACTCACAAATGTAGGAGGAGAATCCATTCTTTGAAATACCCGAAAGTACGGCACGACCCGATAGCCCAGTTATACGCAAAAGTTTGGGTACAGCCCGCAAGCCAACGGGAGCATTCCGATAAGATTTATGATGATGATCTACAATCAGAGTTGGAAGAAGAAGTAAATGCCAAGTTAAATCCCTCTTATGATCCAAATTATCCTCCTCTCATCAAATGGACCAGAGATCACCCAGTTTCTCAAATAGTGGGTGATGCATTAGAAAAGGTTCTAACGCGATCACAACTAAAAGCGAAGCAAATAGCTCTATTCTCCAAAGTAGAATTCTGCATGTTTAACTCATTCATATCCAAAATAGAGAGGAAGACCGTCAATACTGCTCTCGATCATTCTGATTGGGTTCAGGCAATGCAAGACGAACTCAATGAGTTCAAAAGAAATAAGGTCTGGAGACTTATTCCAACTCCGGAAGATGCCTCAATTGTCGGTCTTAAATGGGTATTCAGAAACAAACTGGATAAGGAGGGCAATGTGATCCAGAATAAAGCTCGGCTAGTGGTGAAAGGATATTGTCAGGAAGAAGGAATCGATTACGAAGAGACATTCGCTCCAGTTGCAAGATTGGAATCAGTTTGAATTTTTGTCGCCTATGCTGCACACAAAAACTTTGATGTCTACCAAATGGATGTGAAGTGTGCCTTTCTGAATGACGAACTTGAAGAAACCGTGTATATGGAACAACCTCCTGGCTATATAAATGAAAAGCATCCAAATCACTACTACATCTTGGATAAGGCTGTTTATGGTCTGAAACAAGCTCCTAGGGCATTGTATGAAACTTTAACTAAGTTTTTAAAGATGTCTAAATTTAAACAAGGTTCGGTTGAACCAACCTTCTTTCGTAAAAAGGAAGGTAACCACCTCATAATTTTTCAAATCTATGTCGACGATATCATCTTCGGCTCCACGAATCCCAGCCTAACAGGTGAATTCAGGATGTTGATGGAGACTAAATTTGAAATGAGCTCAATGGGTTCGATTAACTTTTTCCTTGTCTTAAATATTAAACAGGGACCGGAAGGCATCTTTATCAACTAGGAAGCATACACAAAGACTCTCCTTGCCAAATTCGACATGATGGGAGATTCAAAGGTCAAAGTCCCTATGGCGTTCGGCACCAAACTCACACCATCTTTGGAAAAACCGGCAGTCGACATCACGCTATATCTCCAAATGATTGGTTCCCTAATGTATCTCACAGCTAGTAGGCCCGATATAATGTTATCAGTATGCTATTGTTCCAGGTTTCAAGCAAATCCTCGCGAACCACACATGCTGGCAGTGAAGAATATTTTCCGATATTTGAAGTGAACCACCTCTCTCGGTCTCTGGTATCCGTCAAACTCAGGCTTCTTTGTCCAAGCCTACTTAGATGCCGACTTAGGCGGATGCGGTCTAGACGTAAAAAGTACCACAGGAGGCTGTCAATTTCTAGATGGAAAGATAGTTAGCTGGCAATCGAAGAAAAAAACTTGTGTTTCTCTATCTACAGCCGAAGCAGAGTATATTGCAGCCGCCTCCTGCACATCACAAGTGATTTGGATCCAAAGCCAACTTCGGGACTATGGACTCAATATGAAAAAGATCCCACTATACTGTGACTCAGAAAGTGCAATTAGGATCTGTCATAACCCAGTGCAACACTCCAAGACCAAGCATATAGCACTAAGGTATCAATTTATTAAGGATCATGTGGAACATGGAAACGTCGAAATACACTTTGTCCGAACCACTGATCAACTGGCCGACATCTTCACCAAAGCCCTTCCTGAAGCAAGTTTCAATAAGATACTGCAAGGCCTAGGTATGATAGAATCGGAGTCAGTACCAAAAGCACCTTTTTAAAACTAAAAGTTGAAAGTGAAATGAATCGAACGCTCGGTCTATTTCGGGCGTGGTTCACACAGGAACCGAAATGAACCGAACGCTCGGTTTATTTCGGGTTCGGTCCCACTAAAATTGTTTTCACTTATCTCAAAAAGGTGTTGTTTAAAGATTGTACACTTTTGTTTAGTTCCTTTCTTTTCAGAAAATTTCAAAAATCCAATAATATTTTATCTTTTTGTTATTATTTTTTTTAGGAAATTTCAAAAATCCAAAAACATTTTAATTTTCTGTTTTTAGTATTATTTTTCCCGAAAAAGTTCAAAATTTCTCTACGTTTTATCTATCTCGAATGTGTGTTTGGTTTGTTTGGTGTTTCTCTTAATTTTTCTTAGGTGATACGAATACAAGTATAGCCGACTGTGGATCTAAGGCAGGTATGATTCAATTTCCCAATAAACTAGTTAAGGGTCCCTAGAAGCATGCTACTACATGTTGTCTTAAGCCTCTACGATCTTGAGTAGGCCTTAATGATTCGATTTATACCTATCGTTTCTTCCAAATCAGGCTAATTTATACTACTTGGTCTAGAGCTACCTTACTCTTCTCATATGAGTTAAGAGTTTCTCTGCTCTGTCAGGATTATCTAGCAGAAGGTACATTCTATCCTTAAGCCACCTCCTTATATTCTCCATCTACTTTCGGTTCACCAAAGTAACCCGCGAGACTCTCGGTCTTTACCACTGAGGTTTATGGTTACACAATCTCTACGTTTATGATCTTAGCTTTGTGTAACTACATGCTAAGTGAAACCCACAATTCAATACCCACAATGCATTGACGGTGAACAATTAAAATTGTTCTAGCTTTCACCCATGAATTAATGAATCCATCCAAGTGGTCGTACCATGAAATTCTCAACTTTTCTTTTTGTGTGATTTTTATGAAATTGTTAGATACCATAACATTTCTTCCTCTAGAATCCAGTTTTAATTTTTTTTTTTTGGGATTTCATACCCAACAACTTTCCAACAAGTAACTAAATATATTCCAAACCTACTTGTTCAACAGATCACATCGGTCTCACAAGTACTTCGTTCAGTTTCGGTATTATGTCAAGATCCGGAATTCTGAATCCAAGCAAAAGCCAACATTCTAAAGCCTCATTAAAAGATTCCTTTCAACACTTCTTAACAGGTGCTTGATCGTAATTCAACGGGAAACCACACAAACACTTTGAAGTTTCTCTTAACTTTGAAGGAAGAGATTAGTGCCCGGGATCTATGGTTTTATGTCTATATTGACATCACAAATTCCCACGTAGATATAGCTTTATTTCTTTATCTTTGACACTTTATGCACAAAAATCTTTGATTTTCCAAAAGTCTGGTTCAGTTCACTACCAGCTGCTTTCCCTTATGAAGCTTTGGTTATTAATAATGTACTCAACAAGGACACACTGTGATTTTTATCAATCCTTACCTCTCTTTATTGATGACAACTATTTAAAAGAAAAGGTGCTGACTCAGCCGGAAGAGTAACGGCTTCAACAATGATTTGATGGGCACGCGTACAAAAAGGAAACAATATTCTCTCTCATGCGTAATCATCGGGGATGCTAACTGTTAATTTTCAGTCACATTAAGCGTCATTCCGAGTTCCGAGAAGATTTGGGGGCGAGATTTTCTCTCTCATCCATAACCGATATAAAGGGTTCAACCCCAGCTATTTCTCCTCTTCATCGCAACCCACAAAGCACACAAAGGTTTTTCTCCTACTATTCCTCTTATTCTTTGAAACATTCAACAATGGCAGATTCCTCTTCAGTCCATGAAACCTCTTCCCAATCAAACATTCTTCCGATCCAACCATAGCAAAGACATGTCATCGATCTCAATCCAATATCCTATGATGCATTTATGTATCCGATTGTGGAGTGTCTCAAATACTCTCCACTAATTCTCGCACTCTCTAAGGTTGAAATCGTACCGATGGAATGTGTTTCACAAGTTTTCTCCACCGCCCACTATGACAAATCTGTTGATCGTATCTACTTCGACATTCTTGAAAACAAATCCTCTATCTCCAAACAGCGATTTTGCTGGCTTCTAGGGTTTGAACCTGACGAATCGAGGGTTAACCCTGATTCAATCACCGTGGGTTAACTCTTCTCCATGTTTTATAACATGGGATACACAGAAATCCTTACGACGGTGACAAAATTCAAGAAGTCATGCCTTCCTCCTCAATGGAACTACTTTCTCACGATTCTCTTCAAGGGTTTATCTGAGCGGAGTGCAGGTTCTGATGGGGCCAGCCGATTATTCATGACCATCCTTTATGGTCTGTATAATGGGATCAACCTTGATTACGGTTCGGTCCTGTGGCAACAGTTGATTCAAAGACTTGGCTCTACCTCTCGGCACACTGAAATATCTTATGCCAGGTTTTGGACGATCGTCACCAAATGGGCCATGGACAAATATCATGTACCTACAGTGGCCAACTCTCCTCTCTCCTCAATTGGTGTGTTTCATACCACCAAGATTATTGTGACTGATCCCTCCAAATTTATTTTTGTTGGATCAATTCCAGAGTCCATGTACGCTGGTGTATCCAAGGAGAGCAGGATCTTCAAAACCTAGAAGGAGTTTCCTCCTTCGGGTCCGAGAGAGTTGACACCTGAGATGCTTCAGTCTATTAATGACGCAGACAAACCTGCCACCAGGGGAAAGAAACCAGAGAAGTGGAAAATCAAGAAAGCTGCAAAAGGCGCGAAAGGCCCTACTCCTAAGAAGCGAAAGTTGACAAAAGCATCCCAATCTCCTCCACCGAAGAAGAAGAAAACACAACCGAAGCGCAAACTAGTTCTTGCTTCTTCCTCGAGTGATTCAAATGATGAAAGTTCAGACTCTGAAGAGTCGATTCGAGGTGACTCTCCTCCCCGTTCTCCTATTCATGAGGTACCTATTGTCACTGAACCTATATCTTCTCCACTTATTAATATATCTATTTCCATTCCCACCATAACCTCCTCTATTTCTATTTCCCCTATAACTACCTTTACTCACATTCCACCCACTTCTATTCCTATACCACCACCCATTTTCTTTGAAGCCACTACAACAACCACTGGATCTCGAACCAACGTATCTGCTACGGGGGATCGTACTTCAGCACCCGAACATACACCTACACCCGAACCAACTTCATCACCTGAAACTAATCTCACTACTGGGCCATCCACTACACCCTTATCTCCCACTGACTCAGCTGAAACCGAGACATTTCTAGGAGGGGAAGATATAACCTTCGATTCCATTTACTACAGCCCCTACCAGGTTCAAAGTGATGATGATGATGATGCTCTTGTCACCAAAAAGCACATCAAGGAACTCCACGATAAGATTGATAATCTCGTTTCTTCCTCCTCTTCCTCAAAGTCTCATATCTCGGAAGCCGCCATTAAGTGGATGGCGGACACTTTCACCAAAGCACACGAAGCCTCAATCAATTCCGCTACTGCTGCTATTGACAAATCTACAAAGGCTTGTGTTGCGGCGATCGAAAAAGTCGAAAAACTATTTCAAGAAGATAACATCTTTCTGGAGTCTTTTCAGGGAGCAACCGAAACTAATGCCAAAAAGGTTCGCTCGGTTGTGGAGAAGCTGGCGACTTCCCTAGAAATAGAAAAACAGTACTTTGCCAGCCTTTGTCAAACCCTCAAAGAAGACAATAAATCTTTTCAGTCTTCTGTTGCAGATCGTCTGGTCAACTTCCAGCAAACCCTTGCCACATAATCTAATTCAAAGGATGAACTTGCTCGCAAAACATCTGAGCTCTAACTTGCAAGTAATCAACTCTCCCAAGCAGAGAAGGAGGTCGATTCTCATCGGTCTGAGAAAGCTGTGATTCAAAGTTGTGTTTCGGATGTCCACAGAGCTCTCTCCATTATTTCTGAAGCCCATGATCCGATTCTCAACTACTCGGTGAGGCGAACTCTTGCTGAGAAGCTTGCCCCTGCCCTTGTCTTGCATAGCCGAATTGAGGGGCTTCCTGAGTAGGTGGACCATCCGAAACAAGGGGGAGAAAAGACTTCAAATAGCACAACTCAATCTCAACCTCCTCCTATTCCCAAAGCTCAATCTCAACCACTTCCAGTCTCTTCATTAGTTCCTCCTAGAGCAACCAAACTAACAACTGTTCTTGCATCAGGTTTGAGTGTTCAAGATAAAGGCAAACAGGTTCTCAATGACAGTGATGAAAGTGAGGATAAAGAAATTATTGCTAACATTCTGAAGAAACAGGCTAGGGAGAAGGAGCTTGATGCAAAAGCTCGGATTGCTAGGGAGGCTGAAGCTAATGAGAGGAAGATAAAGGAGGCTCATGATCTCCTTGAAAGCCGAAAAACTCTATTTCCTCCTTGGACTCTTGAAGAGCTTGTTAAAGAAGCTATCGAGTCCCCCAATACCCTTTGGCTTGAACCCATGATCTCCTTGGACCGGGTCAATTCGGTTGATTCTCAATTTGACATGCCCTTGACTAGAAAGGCTTTTATCTTTCATGCATTCGCTCACTTAGTTGAAGTCCCTCATCCTCACCCGAAGGTTGATAGGGAACTTATCAATTTCTATCTGAGGACTGCTTAACCTCAGTATCAAACGTGTAGTGCACAGAAGATTATCAATGTTCGGGTCCTCAAACCTGTTCGGGAGGGTAACTTCACAAATGTCAGATTCAAGATCTTGAGGGGGTCTGACAAAACCGAACATGCCATCTCTCTAGCTGATCTTCCCAATTTAAATCCTCATGACTGGATAATCCTGCACAACATTCTCCTCATCAATGAAATGGAATATGGGCCGATCATAGATCATTTCAAAAGGATGTTGGTGTGCTACATTTTGGAGGTTGCCAAGTTGGATCAAGAAGTTGCAAGTGTCCTCAGAAAGAAGCCTACTATCACTCCAGTTGGTTCTGCAAGCGATTTGAATAGAATGCAGATGGGGAATATTGACCCAAAGCGAAACTCAGTCATGTTTACCATGGAAGAAGGTCAGAAATGCTTATTCGATTTAGCTGACAAACATCTTTACACCACTTCCTGCTTGGAGGGTGTTTTGGGAATCATCAATCGATGCAAGCAGAATTCTGAAAGTGATAAGAAATACTTCAACGACATGATCAACTGGTATATTCATTTCTGACAAAGACTTATGGCCATTATTCTATGCTTGTTCAAGACTATGAAGAAATCTAGTGCCGCGGGTGCATATAAGCCGAAGTGAGGTCTCGCCCCAATTAACGCAAATGGGAGATTGTTGGGTTTAAAATGTGTTGCGTCTTGGGCTCGTTTCTTAGTCCAGTTTTGTATCCGGATTGGGCTTGTCAATCTGTGATTTAATATTTAGGGTTTTAGTATTTATAGATGCTTGCATGCATCTTTGTACGTAGCTGTTAAGTTGATCATTCATAACGTTTTTGTTTTTATCAATTGTAATCCTAAAAAGCCTCTACTGCGGAAGTTCTTCGTCGAGCTCTGCTGAGGCGTGAATACATTGAATCATTCAGCTCATTGTTGGTTCATTCTTTTGTGTGTTATTTTGTTTGCTTGATTCTAATAAACCTGCATAAGATCTAATCGATCAAAGAGAATTTTCA
This sequence comes from Lactuca saligna, assembly GCF_052625555.1. NCBI lineage: Eukaryota > Viridiplantae > Streptophyta > Magnoliopsida > Asterales > Asteraceae > Lactuca > Lactuca saligna. The sequence goes on along the minus strand of NC_136418.1, from coordinate 50,272,822 downwards.
TCTCATCAACACCATGCATAGTTACATCGCGCCTTGCATACAACAAAACCTCCACTTTCCAACTGAACTTCAAACAACGATAACTTCTTCAATTCAAATATGTTTTTGGCATTCTATGTATGCACGAAAGGTATTGATAAGCCCCACAACTAATTCTAGTTACTTTTGGTTTAACACATGTCGAAATAAAACCCTAATCCATGAAAGAATCTCGACATATAACTCTTCCCTTTCTACCCTTTGGTTCCCGCACACAAATCAAGGGCTTAGATGTCACAACTATCATTATCAACCTTCAATAAGGTCTAAACTTTACTTCCTCAAATCCTAAAGACTTTACACGATCGAACTTCGGTTCACAACCTTGAATTTAGAAATGACCCGAAAGAGGGTGTTACAATAGAAAAAATTGACATGATATTGATACTTAATTAAAAAAAAGGTAATAATTGCATCGATGTAACTTGATATGACGACAAATGAACATAAGTTTACAATTTTATTATTGGGGATGGTCTTTTAATGTATTTTCAATAAAACATTATGTAATGTTGAATTTGTTTAAAATCAAGATCGATTATTACTTTGGTTACTCGAGGTTGTGATGTAATTGATATATGTGTTGAAATAATTAATCTCGTTAAAACTTATAGAAAAAAGAAATATAACTTTATACCCAAAACAACATATACATTTGAATCAAGGTTACAACTAGTAGAAATACCATATGTGCAACTAAATGTCCAAAATCTAAACTTGTACATGAAAATTTTTGTTTTAACAAATAACATTCCATAAATCTAATCCTAATGGGTTGTTTTCTTTTTTAGGAAAACACACTTGTGTTTGTGCCGCACAGCACACATGAAACACATGGCATTTCACAGTTGTTTGTATTTTAGAAGACTTCTAACTTAAAATCTATTGTGTGTGTGCAATGTGACGCAATAGTGAACAACATAGATTTGTTTTGCTTCAAACCATTTCCCACGTTACTTTAAGTTATATTATTCAATATAGATTTGTTTTAATTTTTTAACAGCATGTTTATGATGGGTTTTGAGCATATCTACATTCCTATGTGATCATGCAACCCTAATTGCTTTGGATCTAAATTTTTCACTAGTTGAACAGGCAAATTGAAATTCCAAAGAAATAACCCTAATAGAAACATATAGTTCGAAATTCATATAAAAACTTGGGTTAGAAGCTTTCCATACTTGTTAGGTAGTAATAACAAGAACATCTTTGTAGATCTTAACTCTTCTAAGCTTAGTGCCTCAAATGTTGCACCTCTAATGAAGTCACAGACACCACTAGTAAAGGATGAGAGGAGAGAGGAGGCAATTCTTCATAATTCTGGCGAAGGTTTCAATGCTTTAAGCATTGTACGAAAACCCTTGGTGAAGGGGTCTTTAAATAGAAGAGGTTGCTAGGGTTTTTAGGTGGAAACCCTAAATTGTTGCTTAGGCCTTAAGCAATCCACGAACCTCCTATTCTAGAAGCCTTGGAAAAATTATGTAGGGCCACCTTATAGAGTTCGTCCACTCCATCCAAAAGGAGTCTAGCAGCCCAGTTTTGCAACTATCAATGATTTGCAAAACAATCCTTGTTCTTTTAATCAGTTCCTTTAATCCCAAAGTGAATTCCAAATTAATTTATGATTAAATACGAATTAAATAATATGATTTCTAGTTGATATATATTATTCTTATAATATATTAATAAATCATTCAAAAACCTCTATCTCAAAAAAGTCATCTTGTCAAGTTCATATGGTGAAGGAAACCCAAAAGGACCATGCTACCATCAAATGGAGTACAAACCAATTATAGTTATGGACTTAGACACCTAATCCAATACTCTCCCACTTAGATAAGTCTAATAACTATAATTACAAGTACAACTTCAGAAACTGATTAGCAATCATAGCTTTCAAAGCCAATGTCGAACTCTGACCTAGTCAATGACGCATCCTTTAGATAAGGGATAACATAATCCTCCGTTCTGCAAGATATCATGTGGAAAAAGACATGGAATATAATGATTCTCAATGTCGAAAAGTTTGTTTCCCGATTTCTAATTTGTTTGAAAACAAACTTAATTGAACACATCAATTCAGTCCTGATCGGTCCCGACACATAAGTCAACACAAAATCATCGAGGGGACCAAAATATCGATATTACCACTTGGGATAAAAGAAACAGATAAACTTGGCTTTATATGCTTGTACTATTTACTCGTCAAATTGTACACAACAACACGTTTTATAACATCAAGTTACTGATGCGTTTAAGCATTATCAATGCACAACCAACTCGTAAACAGAAACTCATATATCTCGGTTTAAACATTATACGATATTATCGTCTCATAATTACTCGTGATAAATCCATGAATAATTCAATGAGTGTGGATTTAATCCAATACTTAAATCCTATTTCAGGAGTACTCATGGACGTTGCAACAAGCATTTGTTATGTCTAAACACTTAGATAACCTACAAGCCAATTAATGACAGTCTTACTTCATTACTTACTTCCAAAGTATGATTGACTATGGATTATTTGAGCAATCTAATTATTCAAAAAGTAAAACATGCAAAATAGAAACAATAATAAACAATTGACACAAGATAGTAAATAATACTCATAAATAAATCTCCATTACTTAATCATCAAATGTCAATTACATTTATGTATTACAAGTTTCTAAATGTCTATCTAATCACTAAAACTAATATCATCCTCCAGACCGATGTTCCTCTCATGCTAAATGTGCTTAATCCTTCTCAGATCCATTGTAAGGGGATCTACATGATTCTCTTATGATGATACCCTCTTGACGACGACGAGTCCTTCTTCTACCTGATATCAGATGAAGTGGTATTTTTTGTCGATATGTTTGGATCTTCCATGATGTCTTAGTTCTTTGGTCAAGCCAAACGCTCGTTCATTATCACAGAAAATCTGAATGGGCTCCTTTATGGTTGGTACAACTCCAAGGTATCCAATGAAGTTCTCTAATCATATAGGCTCCTTTGACGCTTCACTTGTAGCTATGTACTCTGATTCACACGTTGAATCAGCCATGGTCTCCTTCTTGGGACTTTTCCAAGTTACAACTCCTCCATTAAGGTTAAATACCTAGCTTGAATGGCAATGAAAATTGTCACTATCTGTCTAAAAGTTGGCGTCACTATACCCTATCACTCTTAAGTCATCACTGCCAGCAAGCACAAGGATCCAGTCCTGTGTCCTTCACAGATACTTAAGAATGTTCTTGGCCGCTATCCAGTGAGCTTTACCTGGGTTCCTTTGATATCGACTGACCATGCTCAAAGCAAAAGCCACATTAGGGAGAGTACATGTCATAGCATACATGATCGAGCGAACAACGGAAGCATATGGTACTCGACACATTTCTTCTATCTCTGCATTAGAACTCAGACTCTAAGTCTTACATAGTTTTGTATTGCCCTGGATAGACAACTCTCCTTTCTTGGAATTCTCCATGCTAAAACGTTTTAGCACCTTATCCAAGTAAGTACTTTGAGTAAGTCCAATTAGTCCACTATTCCTATTTCTTAAGATCCTTATCCTCAGAATATAAGCAACTTCTCCTAGATTCTTCATAGCAAAACACTTTCGAAGCTAGGACTTAACCTTGTGGAAGGTTGGAACATCATTTCCTATGAGTAGTATGTCATAGACATACAATAGTTGAAAGATAACTATACTCCCATTAGCTATGACATACGCACAGGACTCAGCCTCACTCTTATAGAAACCAAACTCTTTGACTTTCTCGTCGAAGCAAGGATTCTATCTGCGAGAAGCTTGTTTCAATCCATATACTGATTTCTCAAGCTTACACACTCTATTAGGGTATTTAACATCTACAAAACCCTGTAGTAGACACATTTAAACATCTTTAGCCAACTTCCCATTAAGGAGAGCAGTTTTGGCATCCATCTGCCATATTTCATAATCATGATACGCAACTATGGCTAGCATAACCCTAATGGACTTGATCCTGGCCACTAGTAAGAAGGTCTCCTCATAGTAAACCCTCGGGGTTTGAATAAAGCCCTTCGCAACCAGTCGTTCCTTGAACATGTGCACCTTTCCATCCATGTCGATCTTCTTCTTGAAGATCCATTTGCACCCAAATGCCTCTTTCCACTTGGCAGCCTTAGGGCCCACCATTACTTCTTTGTAGTTAGCAGGTTCATCCTGATTTATCAATGTACTATCACTGATAAATGTATCACCTTTAGCAGTTATATGGAAACCATATAATTCAGGTGGAATGCTAACTCTACTGGAACGTCAGGACTAGGGCAACAGCAGAAGTGGATTTAACACCTTTTCGTTTCAATCCACTTTCAGCAGTTCTTAACAAACCTTGAAGTTTGCTCAAGGTGACTTCCTCTTTGCTCAAATGATAAGTCATCTTGAATTGATCATAGCATGGAGGCAAAGACTGTAAGACTATGTCTATAGCCAACTCTTTATCAAAGTTCACAGTAAGCTTGAGCAACCGATCCACATATATCTGCATCCTTTGCAGGTGGGTCGTGATGGACTCTCCATCCCTCATCTTGGTTGTTATAAGTGATATGACTATCTCGTACCTTTCTTGATGTGCTTTTTGATGGTACTTCTCCATCAAGTCCTGGCACGTCTGGTAAGGCCAATAGTCCTTATAGAACCATTGTAGCTCATGAGTCATAGTTGCCTGCATAATGTAGGACACCTTAGTAACATCCTTACATTGAGCCCTATACTTAGCTATTTCTTCAGGAGTATCAATTGATTCATCTATCTCTTTTAGATATTTGCTGAGGATATATTCCTTGTCCTCGTATTGCAAGTCCATTCAAATGTTACGAATCTAATCATTGAAATTGGATCCATCGAAAGTGACCCTCGTACAAATGTTCAAGAGCAAGAAGGAGTTCGAGGAGTTGTTGGAGTTTGAGCTAGAAGCGTTGTTTGAGCCGTACATCTAAAAAAATAAGAACATGTTTTGATTAGAAAGGAAATCCTTAATATAACAACAAAATGAACTATTAAGGCTAGGACCCAACACAATAACTCACAATTCAGACAAGGGATGATGTAATCCAGTTGTAAATTATTTGAAGGTATGTAAATAACGATTTACCAATTTCACCACGAAAACGAAATTTGAATGAATTATGTTTTTAAATTGAAATTCCTAGATCTTTTGAGATTCATTGAACTATTCAATGGAATGTTTAATCTCGATTATGACTTTCAAATTTATGATTGGGATACCAAGGATCACAAATAAGGTGTAAATAACCATGCAAATTAGCATGGTACTCTCAATGTCATTTACCACCTAATCAATGTTCCGGTAAACCACACACGCTCCCACTACAAGAAAATTGTGATCTTTCTAGGGAAGGTTGCTATGGAACGTATGTTTGTTATTAATTTGCAATAGATCGTGCAATGGAATGTCGTTCAATAGCAATGTTGCTACCACATTGTCTACGGATTTTATTTATGGTAGCAAGAATGCGACTTGCTAGGGAAAATGCTACTGACTCCATATCCGTTGGTATTATGCTACCGATATTCTATGGAACACAAATTCGTAGCTATGGATATCACTTTCCATTATATTTTTGCTATGGAATTAATTATCTTGGTTACTATGCAACGGATTTTGTGACGAAAACCAATTCGATAGTCGATTTGCTATGGAAGTACAATACATATTTATTTGTTAGGGAATTCTGCTAAGGAATATGATTTCGTTTGCTTGTTTTTCTATGGAACAAAAAGCGTAGCTAATTTGTGATGGCATTTGTTATGAAATTGTATTTCATAGCAATGTTGATAAGTAGTAGTTCAATTTCATAGATATTTAGCTACAAAAACTGTCACACCCCAAAACCAGAACGGCGGAAACGTTCTGGGGTGGAGGACGTCATGTCAAGTATCACAACATATGCAGTATAGTAATCAAAGTACAACAACCATTGAATTAATAGTAATAATCTTACATATGTTACATTTTACAATAACATCAAAGTAAATACAGAACATAACATAGATGCAGTTTGGTTCTAGGCTGACTTCGCAAACGCTCCCAAGATGTACCTGTCTATCGATGACCTCAGAATACAAGTTATTTTGAAAGCAAGTATCAGCATTTTTATAATGCTGGTGAATTCATACGTATTTAATGACATTAGTTTAAATACACATTTTTATTTATAATAACCTCATGAAGGATGGTGGTTTAGAATCTACAGAGTATTAGAATTCTTTATAGAAAATACTATATTTTCTAAATAAAAGCAGTCTTCTACCAAGACCCAATTGTTTATGTTTAAGGAGTAACTTCCCCCAAAGTACTATCATTATCAAAATATAGTTTTTACTTTAAAGGAGTTATGAGAAAAGCCTCAAGTAAAAATCATAAGGAAAATCATATTTTTCCTCAGCAAGAACACTGCTGGTTTAAATGTAAATAAAACTTAGACTCCAGGCGGGATGCCTCGCAAAGTTTAAAGGTAAATGAATCATAGACTTCAGGCGGGACACCTGGCAAAGTCTAAAAATAATTAAAACATAGACTCCAGGAGGGTATTGAATGGAAAATATGCCTGGATCAGTCTAAAACAAGGAAACACAAACTCCAGACAATATCTAATGAACGATATAGCTAGCAAAGTCTAAAACAAAGAAACACAGAATCCAAACAGTATCAAATGAACGATACAGCTAGCAAAGTCTAAAACAAAGAAACACAGACTCCAGACAGTATCAAATGAACGATACAGATAGAAAAGTCTAAACAAGGGAAAACAAAGACTCCAGGAGGGTATACCTGGCTCAGTCTAAACAAAGAAGGGATAAAAGGCTGAATGTGAACTCGTATGTAACCATGATGATTGATGATCGAATCCTTAATGACCCTCCAGGTCATGCGATGTATAGTGACATATGTCACCCATTGGGCCTTACCGGCTCAGACTGTAGCTAGCAGTCAAGGTGTGGGAGTGTCTGTCGCACATAGATCTATACACATGATGCCCGCTCTCCCTCCAGGACACTCTGGTTACACGGTGATGGCACTTGGAAATGGCGTATTGGGAAATAGTACGTCAGGTTCTATTTAAACTAGTATAGTAATGGTATAGACTCACGAACGAACTGACTCTAGTGGAATTCTTCATACTAGGAAGAGTAAATAGAATCTCCTAACTATTCCCATAATAGTTACTAATGCTTCAGGTATATGAATGATGAATGAAGGGATCCCTTTACTACTCAAATGAAATGAACTGATTAATGGAAGCCTTTATGACTATATATGTATACATGATATATAACTAATAGTTGAACGACCTTCGGACGGATAACCGATACCCTAGAATCACATCTAAACAAGGAAAAGGAGGTAGGGCGAGCTAGCCTTCCTAAGTCCTTTAAACATTACTTATATAACTATACATATACGAGCATGCATTTAATAATATAAAAGCATGAAAGAAAATTTGGTAAAACCTTTGGAAAACTTTACAATTAATAATTTATGACTTTATGTCAATTTATAAAACAATCTTTGAAAATCTTTGGAAAGTCTTTGGAAAATCTTTGATAATCTAAAAGAGAAACTCAAACTTTAAAAACGAGATTTGAAAACCTTCGGCTGGATAAAGCAGTTTGACAAGTAAAATCTATTTTGCTATATAATTATTAATCACATGTGATTGATCTAATAATTGTATAGTTCAACTTATATCCCCCCCCCCCCCCATAAAAGTAGTTAAAATCATTTAAAAGGTTAATTCAGGGGTATGAACTCACCTGACGTGGGTGACTCGGATGGTCGGACGATATAGGATGGTATGTGTCAATTGAGGTCTTGAACACACACTTGGATCCTATTTAGCAAGTAATGATACATTTAAGTATCCAATTAGTCATTAAATAACTAATTAAGCAAGTAAAGATGTCTTTCTACATGAAACCACTTTGCTATAAGTGCTAGGAGTACCAAGGGTTGCATATAAGGAGAGTATGGACTCACATTGGAGTTTACGCCTCAAATGGTGGCCCTTAAGGATGTTTATGGTTTTCATACTACATCCCCCATGAGTTTACGGCCGTAAACTCATGGAAGTGATGTCATTGGATGCTCAAAGGTCTTAACTCACTCAAGGAATTATGCTAGACTCTAATCAAGGGCTTAGGAAGTGATTGGGGCTCAAAATGGACACTCTTTGGAGTTTACGGTCCTTAGATCACTCCCTTAGGAGTTTACGGCCGTAAACACATGATTTTACAGTCATAAACTCATGTTAGTCCACTTCTTTTGTGCTTTGGTGGTTCTAGGCTATGTAAGCAAGGTTCTAGTCACTTATACAAGCATTGGAAGGTGTTAAGGGCACTTAAACCCCCTTAGAAGGTGTTTACGGTTTTGGGAGACCTTCCCAAACTGTAAACTCATATTTTTCTCTTCATTTCATGTTCTTGGGATCCCTAGTTCATGCAAGTAAGGTTCTACTCCATTACACAACATTTGAAGGCTTTAGGGCATCTAAACACCTTTTGGAATTGTTTACGGTTTTAGGATGGCCTCCCCAAACCGTAAAACCATAAGAACATGGGGAAGATGATGATTTTCGGGTGTATGCAAGTTCCTACTAAGAACACGTGAAGCTAGGAAGGTTTACTTACCGTTGTGAAGCTCGAAAGGGGCGATTCTTGATCAAAACCTAATTTATGGAGAGAGAAAGTAGAGAGAGAAGGTTCCTAAAGTGTGAAAAGGTTGGGATGAAACCCACTCAACCCTTATATAGGGTCGAGTTTATGAACTGGGTGGGGGTCCACCCAAAACCAACCGCAAACGGGGTTTTTTGCTACTTCCGTTAAACACGACAAAATTTTAAATTATACCTCCTTATTTTTGTTTCGCTTAACGAATATTATTTAAAATATTCTAACGGGCTTAAATCTGGCCAAAAATATTTTGGGATAAATTTGGCTAATTTTTAAAGTGCTTAAATATGGAGATAAAACAAATGGAAATTTCGGGTTGTCACATCATCCCCCGGTTAGAGGGAATTTTGTCCCGAAATTAGAGTTTAGGCAAAGAAGCAGGCGTGAACATTTGAGAAAAGCGTTGAGGCTACTTACTAATCGATTTTTCTTTGCACTCCCAAGTGATCTCCGACCTTTGCTTGGCGTTCCAGCAAACCTTCACTAACGGTATGCGGCATCTTCTCTACCACCACTGAACACTCTTTACCGTAAAGTTCTAGGAGGAGTAAAAGTGAAACGCACTGCACGTAAATCTATATCGATATGGCAAAAGCTTAAGAAGAGTCAGAAGGCAACATCTTCAGGAAGTCATAGAGTTCAAGATGAACCTGAACGAATCACACAAACAGTTGATAGATGGGTGGCGGAAGAAAAAGCTACCAAGATGTATGAGACTGGTCAATCATCTCGACCACATCTCCCACATGCTTCTGAAGATAACACTTTATCTCAATTGTTTGAGAAAAGTGTGAAAATTGAAGATAAGATGGAAATTGTCTAAGGGAGGGCTACTCATCTATCTGGAAGAGTGTGAAGGCTAGAAGGACAAAGGACACGAGATCAGGAATCAGTGATGGATGTCCATCATTGTATAAATTTTTCTTATAATTACATGATTACTCACGATGCCAGGATTGTAGAGTTAGAGCTCTACAATCAAACCTCAAGAAATGAAGAACACACGGGAAGTCTTGAGCAGAGAACTCAATCACTTGAAGAGCAAGTGGTTAATGTCAGTGATGTGCTGGGTCATCACTTAGGCTTCTGGTAGATATGCTACAACTAGTGGTTATGTAAATACAGAAAATCAGACTAGTTAAGATGAAAAGAGGAAAGTTTATAGCAAGGATGTGGAAAACCTTGCAAATTTTGCAATGTTTATAGAAGCTTTTCTCTTATAAACCTAAATAAAGTGATGTAACCACTATAATAATATGAAGCATACGTTACAGTAATCATTATGTTGTCTATTATGTTTTATGCTGTGAATAATAACAAGAGTATTTAGTACTCGTGTATTAAATGGTTAACAAAACTCATAAAAATTCTTATTATTTATAATAGGAACTAAAACAAAATGCCTACAAGGAGTAATCGGCTAAACCCTAACCGACTATCAACACCACAACAACAACCACAACCACCACCAGAAATAAAGCCCTCAATAAGTACAATACAACTTGAAGAAATCATAGCTCAAAGAATTGTTGCGGCTCTGTCTAATGTCACAAGAGATTGAGTTAGAAATGAAGGCCATATAGGGACCGCTAGAACATGTACCTACAAAGATTTTATGAATTGCAAGACAAAAATCTTTCATGGAAATGAAGGGGTAGTGAATTTGACAAGGTGGATAGAAAAGACAGAATCCGTCTTTCAAATAAGCTTTTGTCCAGATGATTGTAAAGTACAATTTGCAGCATGTACTTTCGCTGACGCAGCACTTACATGGTGGAATAGCCATGTGAATACAATGGGAATTGATACTGCAAATTCCATGAAATGGGAGGAGCTAAAAATGATGCTAGTAGAGGAGTATTGTCCTAAGGAGGAGATACATAAACTGGAACAAGAACTGTGGACCCTAACCATGAAGGGTTCAGAGATAAAAGCTTATACCGCTAGATTTAATGATCTTGCTGTAATGTGTCCAACACTTGTAACCCCTGAATATAAAAAGATCGAGCGATATATCTGGGGTTTAGCAACAAAAATCAAAGGCATGGTGATCGCATCAAAGCCTACAACTTATGACAGCACCAAGAGGATAGCTCATCAACTAACCCTCACATAGATCCAAGGAACAGAAGTGGTCTCAAAGCCTGAGTCTCCCAAATCTAGAACAAAAAAGCGCAAGTTTAATAGGAAGAATCCCAAACAATCATCTGAGAAAAGACAAGAAGTGGAAACCAACTACGCAGCCACAACAGCAGTACCTACTCAACCAAAATCTTCATGGTGCAATCAGTGCAACCGTCATCATCCAGGTGACTGTTTTGTCTGCATGAAGTGCAAGAAAAAGGGGCGTACTGCTAGTTACTGCATGAGTACAACACCTGCAACAGTTGATCAACAAACTAATAATGGGACAGGCCGTGGTGAAGAAAGAAGATGCTATGATTGTGGGGAGGTTGGACATATCAAGAAAGAGTGTCCAAAGTTAAGGAGTCAAGGAAGCATAGGACGTGGCAGGGTGTTTGTGATTGGAAGCAGAGAGGCTATCCAGGACCCTTCGGTCGTATCTAGTACATTTCTTATAGATAATTTGTATGCTTATATACTCTTTGACTCTAGAGCAGATCGAAGTTTTATAACTCCAACATTTAGAAAATTGTTAAGTTATACGTCTAGCATATTAAAAGAAATCTAGGAAGTAGAAATCGCTAACGGTCAAACTAAGAAAACACATGAAATCCTAGAAAACTATCTGTTAACTCTTAATAACTACTATTTTTCACGTCAACCTCATGCCAATGCCTATCGGTAGTTTTGATGTTATAATTGGCATGGATTGGTTATCTTCACACCGCGCCAAAATTCTATGTCATGAGAAAGCCATACGACTACCGTTACCAAACGACGAAGCTCTGATTATCTATGGCGATAAATCTAGGAAGAACCTCAAAGTCATCTCTTGTACTAAGACCCATAAATATCTACATAAGAAATTTAGTGCATTCAATTCTTAGCTCACATTGTAGATAGGAAGAGAAAGACAAAAGAAATCAAGGACATACCTCAAGTATGTGATTACCCTGACGTGTTTCCTGAAGATCTACCTGGAATACCTCCCATCCGACAAGTTGAGTTTCGAATCAACTTAATTCTAGGAGCAACACCAGTACCAAAATCTCCTTATCGATTGGATCCATCTAAAATGCAAGAATTGTCTAACCAACTACAAGAACTTCTTGACAAAGGCTTTATCCGACCAAGTTTTTCACCTTGGGGAACACCAATCTTGTTTGTCAAGAAGAAGGATGGATCCTTTCGAATGTGTATTAATTATCGGGAGCTGACCAAGCTAACGATCGAGAATTGTTATCCACTTCCGAGAATTGATGATTTATTCGATCAACTGCAAGGATCTAGCTACTACTCAAAGATAGATCTTAGATCAGGATACCATCAACTCAGAGTACAAGAAGATTACATTCCAAAAACAACATTTAGAATTAGTTATGGTCATTATGACTTCTTAGTTATATCTTTTGGATTAATTAATGCCCCAACGGTGTTTATGAATCTCATGAATCGTGTTTGCAAAACATACTTGGATAAATTCATGATCGTATTTATCGATGATATATTGATACATTCACGAACCAAGGAAGAACATGGTCAACACCTGCAAATAATCTTGGAACTACTAAGAAAAGAAAAGTTGTACGCTAAATTCTCCAAATGTGAGTTTTGGATTAGAGAAGTATAATTTTTAGGTCATGTAGTTAACAACGAAGGGATTCATGTTGACCCATCCAAAGTTGAAGGAATCAGAAATTAGGAAGCACCAAAGATGCCAACAGAGGTGCGTCAATTCCTAGGACTTGTTGGCTATTACCGAAGATTCATAGAGAATTTCTCCAAAATAGCCAAGTGTCACACCCCAAACCAGAACGACGGAAACGTTTGGGGGCGGATGACTTCATGTGGTAACGTAACAAATGAATACATAGTAAATAAAGCAATACAACCATCATATATATAATTGAAAGTTTACATTGTTAAAAGGTACATGTTCAAAACCAATTACAATATGAAATATGAATTTAAACTGGCGCTGCAACGTCCTTTCTTCAAAAGTTGTTTGTAACCTGTAATTACTGAATCCCAAGGACATACAAGTAGTTTTGAAAGAGTAGATCAACATTTAAGCTGGTGAGTTTCATAAGTATTAAATGACAACGGTTGTATGAAATGAAATGTTTCGTTTTTGTTTGTTTGTTCCTAGAAAATCCCATATTTTCTACTAGCATAAATGTAGCCTTCTATCAAGACCAATGTTTGTTTCTAGAAAATGTATGTACGTATAAAATTTAAAATACGTCTACAAAACCCTGTATATCAATGTGCTTTTAATACTCCATGTGAGTTTTATAACCATGCTATTGACTAGAATGCCTACACACAACGTTCTTCAGGCATTGGAATGTTCTGACGTTTGTCAACCAAATGGTGTACTGTAGCTAACAGTCAGGGCACAGGGTTGTCAAGCCTGTATAGATCTATACACAAACAACATGCTCCCCCTCCAAGGGATTCTGGTATATAATACAGGACTTGAAATATGTACTTGAACGTACGTGAAGTTAATGTCTCACAAAACTTAGCATAAAAACATATTTACGTGTGAAAATTTTTGTATAAATGATCAGCCCCTAAGACTGGGATAGCTGTGAAAAACGACGTGAAATCTTTAGATATGCATTTGACAATATTTTACCCTTTGCTCAACAGGATACAAATGGAGTATAGTTTCGTAAATTATATATGTATATTTTTGATGTAGAAGACAAGTTTGTATACAAAACATATATATGCAAATGGTTATATATATGTATAAATTTTAAAAGATGATTTGGTATGTTTCGTAATTGTTGTTCATATTCTTACGTTTTTATTAGAAACTCTGTAGGAAATAATCCTTAAGTTTGATACTAAGACCTTTTTGTACTTAACACTTTTGTAAAAAATGTAATTAAACATATTTAAATGATTGTATTTTTAACTTCCTTGATGTATAAACATTGCTCAAAAATGTTAAAAGGTGTTAATAAATCTATAAACCACTTTTGACAGTTTTACCCTTTACTGTCCCTGTTTTTAGAAAACTCATAGAAAAATAATCATAAGTCAAAAACCGAATCAGTCACCTCTGAGAGTTTATAATATGAGTCTACTTTGTTCCTAATTTTTATTATGATTTTTAGTGGTCTCAAACTAGTGTGAAAATGAGCATATTCGCAGACTAGTCCGAAATCACTTCTGAAATGACAGACAGTTTTATAAAAATCGCCATAAATTGTAGAAAAATCGTATGAACACGTGCGAGTAGTCCTTAGAAAGGTATAAACTTGAAGTATATTAAGTTTAAGATGGTCAAAACAGTCCGTGAACACGACTCACCTTTTCTGTAGAAAGTTGTCATTTAGATTTAAGTTATGTTTAGTGTTCTAACTTGTATTCCCCCCATTAAAATTTGAAGAAAACATGCAAATGTAGGGGTATGAACTCACCTTATGTGAATACTTGAAGAATGGAAGGTTGAAGATGAACTTTTGGTTGTTGGTTTGATGCTCCAAAACAGCCACTCTTTTGGCTATGTTGCTGTCACGAAAATTTCACAGCAAAAGAGCAAGAAAAAGGGTAGTTTACTCACTGTTTTGAATCAATAATTTTGAGTATCATAACAAGTAACATCAAAAGGTATTTGGTGGTAAAAATATCAAGCAAAAGGAAAATGTAGATGGGTGAAATGGTGGCTGAAACACAAAAGGGACAGCAGCCCTTTAGTTCATGGTTTTGATCGCTTTGGAAGGAAGTTCTTGTGCTTGAAAATGAGATGAAGGTTGAGAGTAATTCCCTGGAGTATTGGATGGTCAAATGAGGGTAAAATGAACAAGAAATTTGTGGATATGAAGGAGGAAAGGGTGGAAGAGGATAAGGGGACAAAACCTAGACTAGCTTGTGATGGGATGTGAGTTTAAGTGATGTGATCTTGTCTAGCCACTTGCTTGGGTGGTTGCTTATAGATAGAGTTAGTTAACTAACTAACTAATAGTTATTTAGTTAGTTAGGAGTTCTATTTAAGGAGAGGGAAGGTCTTAATCTCCGAAATTAGAAGAGGGATTAATAAGCATTCTTAGTAAAATGTCTTAAGTGATTAAACACTTATTAGTTAAGTTGGCACATATCTCCACCAATTCTCTTATCTTAATTGTTTAGAAATCATATTCCTTACATGAAATCATTTAAATCATGACCCATAACTAGTCATTCACTAGATATTAATACATATGTACAAATACATACATTTATACTTATTATAAAATAACAATGTAGTTTTTGTTTATTTGAACTTTAATGTTTATGTTTTATTCTTTTTATTCAAAAACACTTAAATACATTCTAATTATACCTTATAATAATTCATTTTATATTTTTTTTATTTAAATATAAAATTTATTAACCAATGGATAATTTCGTGACATTTAACCGGTTAACCATATCGTTAAACACGTTTTGTCACTTTGGTTCGTATATTTGTCAAATTTAGATCCTCCACATCTATTAAGCATCCCTTTTACATAGAACCTAATTTACTTATCAACTAGAGACATGTTAATACAAAATTTAAGTTTGTTGCGTTTAAATGATGTTATATGCTAATTTCACAAACCGGTGATGGTTCGTAGTCATACATCATAACGAAATTTATCAAAAGTTACTTGTTTTATATTTCACAATAACTTATTTAAATAAAAGAGGTTAAATTCCTTCAACCATTCTTGATAAAATACTCATATTGCTTAATAATCAAAACATAGCATCGTACGATCGTTCCTGTTTTACCAATTGTTACATTCTCCCCCCGTTAAAAGAATTTTGCCCCGAAATTCAACTTGTAGACGGGATATCACTAAACAATTGGGGGTGTTTTTTTTTATTTGATCCTCGCATCCCTTAGTGAATTTCGCGAAAAAGACTCTCATTCCTAGTTTCCTATTTATTTTATTGAATATTGTTATTGTATTGAGTATTGAAGTGAAGTAAAAAATTGGAAACTCTCTCTTTTCTAACAGAGAAAAAGAAATAGAAAAAGATTAGTAATTTACTATACATAACATAAAAATTAGAAGAATTTAGAAAGATAGATCTTTTTCTTAATCTCATGAACAAGATCTAAGAATCCATTTAGTTGGTGGAAGAAGAGGGGGGTCAGGCCTGAGGATCAACCGGTAGTGGGCGAGGGGGTTGCTTTTTCCTTGAACAGTTCTTTCAAAAAAAGAATATATCTGATTGATGAGTCATAAGAAGACAATTCATGATTCAGATGCTTAATAATAAGAAGGAATAATCAAATTGAATTCATCGATTTACCTGTGTGGTCAATTTATGGGCCAATAAAGGATTTTTATCTTCGAAACCCATTGGAAGGGGTAGTGCACGAGAAAAAAATCATGCAGAAATGATCGACTCTTTGGACGCCCCGAAAATACAATGAGGTGTTCGGAAATGGTCGAAGTATTTGAATACGAGGATTACGATGACTATAGCCCTTGGTAAAGTTACCAAAGACGAAAATGATTTGTTTGATATTATGGATGACTCGTTACGGAGGGACCGTTTCGTTTTTGTAGGCTGGTCCGGCCTATTGCTCTTTCCTTGTACCTATTTCGCTGTAGGGGGTTGGTTCACGGGTACAACCTTTGTAACTTCATGGTATACCCATGGATTGGCCAGTTCCTATTTGGAAGGCTGCAATTTCTTAACTGGCGCAGTTTCTACTCCTGCGAATAGTTTAGCACATTCTTTGTTATTACTATGGGGTCCTGAAGTACAAGGAGATTTTACTCATTGGTGTCAATTAGGCGGTCTGTGGACTTTTGTTGCTCTCCAAGGCGCTTTCGGACTAATAGGTTTCATGTTGCGTCAATTCGAACTTGCGCGATCTGTTCAATTGCGACCTTATAATGCAATCGCATTCTCTGGTCCAATTGCCGTTTTTGTTTCTGTATTCTTGATTTATCCACTAGGTCAGTCTGGTTGGTTCTTTGCGCCTAGTTTTGGTGTAGCAGCTATATTTCGATTTATCCTCTTTTTTCAAGGATTTCATAACTGGACATTGAACCCATTTCATATGATGGGAGTTGCAGGTAAATTGGGTCCTCGCTTGGCGTTCCAACGAGCCTTCACTATGGGCATGCGACTTTGTTTTGTCCTTCTGACCTCCTGATCCATGATTTCCACCAGTTCTTTGATGAAGTTTAGACTCCCGTTGATTTCAATTTCGTCCAGTGGAATAACAAGAGTCTCATCAGACAAGCTCTTCTTCTGATCCTGGGATGCCTTCAATCGTTCACGGATTTGAACAATCTTCTCTGTAGTTTCTCGTATGATCTGGGGGCTGGTGACAGTGTTGTTAGGAACTTGCAAGTTAGCTATTTGCGTGTCACCTACCTCATCCCATCAAAGAGGTGATCTACACTTGCTTCTGCAGAGAGCTTTGAATGACGTGACTTTCATGTTAATGTAATAGTTGATATTGTATAAGGATTCGATGAATGGTTCTTCCTCTTTGTCTTTCAGCTCGAGGGTGATAAAAAGGACTTCTTTAACGACTATTGAAAACACGAGGCGAATTGCCTGTCCCTTATCCAAAATGATAGATAGTGGTATACTATGCAGTCTCGCAATTTTCTTGTGATATGCTCCTGTCAGCTTTTCTATTTTTCTTTGTATCCTTGGTCGGTAGAAAGTGTGTGGGTTTGGTTGATTTGTCTACGATCACTCAAGTGGTAGCATGTCCATCCACTGTCATGGGTAACTTGTCATGGAGTTCATGGTATGACTCATAACTGATTCATCTATTATCTCTTTGTGTTTATAAGTCGTATATAATTAAGATTGAAAAGACAGTCGAATCAGTGATTCTATTCTAAGCCCACATCCAAACAAGGAAAAGGATTTAAAGCGAAATTACCAACCCTAAGTCTGTAGAATCTTAATTATATAGGGCTCCAATATATACACTTAGTAATCATAGATTCACTAGTATGGGTCCATAGTGTCTACTTGAGTGGGGTGATTAATTTGGGTGAGATGGCATTTACAACAACCCTTTTCCACAACTACTGCACTTTGGTTGATTTTTGAACTCGGGTTGCCGTACGGATGGTATTCCCATGAGATCTTTTGGGAATATATCGAGAAGGTTACGGGATTTTTCAACATTCATGATGTTTTTATCTTCTTGTTTCTTATCCACAGCACGGGCTAGGACGGCGTGGTACTTCCTGGGTAAGTACTTCTGAGTCTTGTTGTAAAAGGTGAGTTGGGGGTTTATGTCCAGTTTGTCTCCATAGACAATGAGGGTTCTATTACTCGATGGGTTTAGGCGAACGGCCTTTTTGTAATATATGATATCGTTATGGTGAGGAAACTAACTAATACGTTGTTAAAATGAAAATGTCGTAAATTTTTATTGTGACCGATTTTAGGATGATTTGAACGAATTAGTTGATTTAGTGTTAGAGTGCACCCTATGTACACGTCTATAGTGCTTTTGATTATTCCAATTCTACTGTAAATATTTCGTTTAAGTTTTTGAGGTTTTTGGTTGAAAATTTTATTAAATCTACAACTCACAATACTCCTCTCCGCGTTCCTATTATATAGTATCCATGCATATGTGCTATCGGGAATGAATGTACCGGAAAATCAGCGGGGTCTATTATTGCTTTCCCACGCTCTGTTGCTAAAACACTTCCGACGTTCCTAACATCTTTGTTTTTAGTCTCCGAGAACTCCTTTATGAAATGCCCTACTTATCCACATCTGTAGCAAGTCCGACTCACCCTAGCTTTTGTGTTCTGGGCAGTCTGTTGAGCCGGCATCCTACAGAAATTTGTGGTATGCCCCTTTTCATTACAGTTCTTGTAGTGCATTTCCCTGCACTTTCCTTTGTGATGAAAGCTACACTTGGTGCATTTTGGCAGGTTTCCAACATATGGTCTTGTCGGCACTGAGGTAGTAGGGATGGTGGTGGTATAGAATGTCACTGTTTGTTGTCTTTTGGTAGGTTCTTGATTTGGGGCGTCGTTGCAGGAACATACTCGGGGTGTCCCTGGTTTTTATTATGATTGGAACTTTCGGTGCCGTTCCCGCTTTTGTTTGTGTTGTTAGCACCGAAGTGTGCCATGAATGCTATCACGGCGGCTGATACAGCAATTTGAAATGTTGTAAGGTCTATTTATAGAACTAGTGTTGCACCAGTATGCTGATTACCTTCATGTGTCGGCATGATTCTATTTCACAAGTGGGCTCCTCTGTTCTCAGTTCTGTGATGACTGTCTAGGTTGTAGCTGTAAGGGTTCTTTGTCCTAATACGACTATCTCCTTTTCTAAGGAGTGTAGGTGATCCGTATTGTTCTCTTGATCTGCTTGTCGGTCTATGGGTGCTATGGCCCGAAGTACGGTGCAGTGAGTTTATGTCAGTTATGGATCATCGGTTGTCCTCTCCAGTCTATATGTGTGGCTAGGTAGTTAATTGCAGGTTGCTTCCTGAAATGAGAGGTAGAGGTTCTCACACTCCTCTAGATAGGGTAAGGTTTATTGATGGTATCTCCCAAACTTCTTTCTCCATCTGGTCCTTTCTCGAAAATCTTCTTCCTTGTATTTCATCTATTGGTAGTCTTCGAAATCTTCTTCGGGATCCTTCTCAGTCCATATGTTGGCTTCGGTGGCAGGATAGTAGGGGTCTATGTGGAGATGAAGTCTAGCTGATATGCCTATGCGAGAATAGGGGTAAGAAGCATATGAAGAATCTAAGTGTGTGGTTCTATTGTAACGCAAAATACTCATATAGTATTTTAAATTTGTATGTTAAAGTTTTCATTGTATTGTTTGTTGGTAAGTTTTAGACTCGTCATCCACTATGACCATTCCTCGGCATACGTTGGTCACCTACTGGATAAATATAGTTGATCAGGCTATATTCATCCCATACATGATTACATACCTCGAGGCTTACTCGCAGTGTTTAACTTATCTTAATACTTTTTGTTTTGTTGCCAATATGACTCCTTACTAGTATGTTTGTATGCACTTACATTTTTCGTGAAGTCAAGGTCCATTCCTGGTCCTTCTATGGTTGCCTTGTGTATACAGGTCATATACAGTAAAGATTAAATAGTCACTCGAATAAGTGATCTTACCTTATATCCACATCCAAACAAGGAAAAGGAAGTAAAGTGAAAATCACAAATTCTAAGTCTATAAAACTTTTATTATATACCACCTTAACGTATACACTTAGCAAACATAGACTTAACAGCAAAGGACCCCTAATGTTCCTGTTTTGAAATTGTTAAGTCAGAGAGTTTTAGTCCCTATGTATTTATAGTTTGTATATCTTATGTGGTTTGATATACTTAGCTCACTATAAACAATGCTCTGATACCAATCTGTCACACCCCCAAACCGGAACGGCGGAAACATTCGGGGCGGATGACTTCATGTGGTAACGTAACAAATGAATACGTAGTAAAGAAAGCAATACAACCATCATATATATATAATTGAAAGTTTACATTGTTAAAAGGTACATGTTCAAAACCAATTACAACATGATGCCAAAATATGAATTTAAACTGGCGCCGCAACGTCCCTTCTTCAAAAGTTGTTTGTTACTTGTAATTACTGAATCCCAAGGACATACAAGTAGTTTTGAAAGAGTAGATCAACATTTAAGTTGGTGAGTTTCATAAGTATTAAATGAAAACGGTTGTATGAAATGAAATGTTTCGTTTTTGTTTGTATGTTCCTAGAAAATCTCATATTTTCTACTAGCATAAATGTAGCCTTCTATCCAGACCAATATTTGTTTCTAGAAAATGTATGTACGTATAAAATTTAAAATATGTCTACAAAACCCCGTAAATCAATGTGCTTTTAATACTCCATGTGAGTTTTATAACCATGCTATTGACTAGAATGCCTACACACAACGTTCTTCAGGCATTGGAATGTTCTGACGTTTGTCAACCAAATGGTGTACTGTAGCTAACAGTCAGGGTGCGGGGTTGTCAAGCCCGTATAGATCTATACGCAAACACCATGCTCCCCCTCCAAGGGATTCTGGTATATATTACACGACTTGAAATATGTACTCGAACGTACGTGAAGTTAATGTCTTACAAAACTTAGTATAAAACCATATTTACGTGTGAAAATGTTTGTATAAATGATCATCCCCTAATACTGGGATAGCTGTGAAAAATGATGTGAAATCTTTAGATATGCATTTGACAATATTTTACCCTTTGCTCAACAGGATACAAATGGAGTAGAGTTTCGTAAACTATATATGTATATTTTTGATGTAGAAGACAAGTTTGTAAACAAAACATATATATGCAAATGGTTACATATATATATGTATAAATTTTAAAAGATGATTTGGTATGTTTCGTAATTTTTGTTCATATTCTTACGTTTTTATTAGAAACTCTGTAGGAAATAATCCTTAAGTTTGATACTAAGACCTTTTTGTACTTAACACTTTTGTAAAAAATGTAATTAAAAATATTTAAATGATTGTATTTTTAACTTCCTTGATGTATAAACATTGCCCAAAAATGTTAAAAGGTGTTAATAAATCTATAAACCACTTTTGACAGTTTTACCCTTTACTGTCCCTGTGTTAAGAAAACTCATAGAAAAATCATCGTAAGTCAAAAACTGAATCCGTCACCTCTGAGAGTTTATAAAATGAGTCTACTTTGTTCCTAATTTTTATTATGATTTTTAGTGGTCTCAAAATACGGTGAAAATGAGCATATTCACAGACTGGTCCGAAATCACTTCTGAAATGACAGGCAGTTTTATAAAAATCCCCATATATTGTAGAAAAATCGTATGAACACGTGCGAGTAGTCCTTAGAAAGGTATAAACTTTAAGTATTTTAATATTGTACAGTTTTGAAATATATTAAGTTTAAGATGGTCAAAACAGTCCGTGAACACGACTTAACTTTTCTGTAGAGAGCTTCCGTTTAGATTTAAGTTATGTTTACTGTTCCAACTTGTATTCCCCCCCCCCCCCTCTTAAAATTTGAAGAAAACATGCAAATTTAGGGGTATGAACTCACCTTATGTGAATACTTGAAGAATGGAAGGTTGAAGATGAACTTTTGGTTGTTGGTTTGATGCTCCAAAACAGCCACTCTTTTAGCTATGTTGCTGTCACGAAAATTTCACAACAAAAGAGCAAGAAAAAGGGTAGTTTACTCACTGTTTTGAATCAATAATTTTGAGTATCATAACAAGTAACTTCAAAAGGTATTTGGTGGTAAAAATATCAAGCAAAAGGAAAATGTAGATGGGTGAAATGGTGGCTGAAACACAAAAGCGACAGCAGCCCTTTAGTTCATGGTTTTGATCGCTTTGGAAGGAAGTTCTTGTGCTTGAAAATGAGATGAAGGTTGAGAGTAATTCCCTGGAGTATTGGATGGTCAAATGAGGGTAAAATGAAGAAGAAATTTCGTGGATATGAAGGAGGAAAGAGTGGAAGAGGATAAGTGGACAAAACCTAAACTAGCTTGTGATGGGATGTGAGTTTAAGTGATGTGATCTTGTCTAGCCATTTGCTTGGGTGGTTGCTTAGAGATAGAGTTATTTAACTAACTAACTACTAGTTATTTAGTTAGTTAGGAGTTCTAGTTAAGGAGAGTGAAGGTCTTAATCTCCGAAATTAGAAGAGGGATTAATAAGCATTCTTAGTAAAATGTCTTAAGTGATTAAGCACTTATTAGTTAAGTTGGCACATATCTCCACCAATTCTCTTATCTTAATTGATTTAGAAATCATATTCCTTACATGAAATCACTTAAATCATGACCCATAACTAGTCATTCACTAGATAATAATACATATGTACAAATACATACATGTATACTTAGTATAAAATAAAAATGTAGTTTTTGTGTATTTGAACTTTAATGTTTATGTTTTATTCTTTTTATTCAAAAACACTTAAATACATTTTAATTATACCTTATAATAATTCATTTTATATTTTTTTTATTTAAATATAAAATTTATTGACCAATGTATAATTTTGTGTTAACCATATCGTAAACACGTTTTGTCACTTTGGTTCGTATATTTGTCAAATTTAGATCCTCCACATCTATTAAGCAAACCTTTTACATAGAACCTAATTTACTTATCAAGTAGAGACATGTTAATACAAAAATTAAGTTTGTTGCGTTTAAATGATGTTATACGCTAATTTCACAAACCGGTGATGGTTCGTAGTCATACATCATAACGAAATTTATAAATAGTTACTTGTTTTATATTTCACAATAACTTATTTAAATAAAAGAGGTTAAATTCGTTCAACCATTCTTGATAAAATACTCATATTGCTTAATAATCAAAACATAGCATCATACGATCCTTCCTGTTTTTACCAATTGTTACACCAAGCCACTTACAACGCTAACCCAGAAGGATACAAAGTTCAACTAGGAAGAAAAACAAGAAGCTTCTTTTCAGAAATTGAAGCAAATGTTGTGTAGTGCACCAATCCTATCGCTTCCAGATGGGACAGAAGATTTCACCGTGTACTGCGAAGCATCAAATCAAGGATTGAGATGTGTGTTGATGCAAAGAGGAAAAGTTATCGCCTATGCATCACGACAACTTAAGGTGCATGAGAATAATTACACTACCCATGATCTTAAATTGGGAACTGTAATTTTTGCACTAAAAATTTGGAGACATTACTTATACGGTACCAAGTGTACCATTTTTACCGACCACCAGAGTCTCCAACACATATTCGACCAAAAAAATCTTAATATGAGACAAAGAAGATGGGTTGAATTGTTGAATGATTACGAATGTGAGATTCTTTATCATCCCGGAAAAGCAAATGTGGTAGCAGATGCCTTGAGCCGGAAAGAATATATTAAACCCCGACGGGTACGAGCATTAACTATAACGATCCATTCTAACTTTACCGCACAAATTAGAGAAGCTTAACTTGAGGCTCTAAAAGAAGAAAACATCAAGAACGTAGCTTTGCGAGGAATGGAAAAGCAACTTATACAAAAAGATGACAGAACGCGACACTTTATGAACCGAAGTCCAAATATTCCGCGCATCCTGGTTCTGACAAAATGTACTTAGATTTAAAAGTACATTATTGGTGGCCAAACATGAAGGCAAAAATTGCTACTTATGTGAGCAGATGTTTTACTTGTTCTAGAGTGAAGGCAGAACATCAAAAGCCTTCATGTTTACTTCAAGAACTGGAAATACCTGAATGGAAATGGGAGAAGATTTCTATGGACTTCATCACTAAGTTACCCAAAACTCCCAGTGCATTCAACACTATTTGTGTAATAGTCGATAGATTGACTAAGTCCGCCCATTTCTGTAACATACACGTTATGAAATTGAGTTTTGTTATTATTAAAAGTGAATAAAATTGAGTGTTGAGTTCTAACAACTAGTTTTTACTAGAAATGAAGTAAAACTATGTTTAGAATCACTCATAAAATATTGGAAGTCTTATGAGATTCCAATTAATAGCCAAATAGTGAAATTTAGCAAAAATATAAAATTTGAAGTATGTAAAATTTTATTATTTGATGTTGTAAATTATCTCATTAGAAACTTGTAGGTGAAAACCTCGTCGAAATCCGAGTTATAACGAAGAAGTTATGACCAACCGAAGATTCGCGATAAAACCGGCACGACACCAAATTACGTAAAAAGTGAGTTTTTGATAAACTACTTTTAGCCTTAGAAATCTAAATGAAAGTTGTAGTATTCATTAAACCGAGAAATTCGATAAAAAGAACGCCAAAATATGACTTCGTATGAGGAAGTTATGATTTTTCGAAGTTTCAACTTAGTAGTAGACAGCTAAAAACTCGAATTTTAGATCGAGCGATATTTGACCGATACATCCTAAACGAGAATCAAAGGTCTCGTCATATGTAGTACAACGGTAAAAATTCTGACGAAAACGAATGTCGGATGAAGAAATTATGAATTTTTAACGGATTTTCCTGTCCCGGTCTGTTCAAAAATAATAATATTAAAATTAAAGTCAAAATTAGCCGACGAAGTCTAAACGAAAGTTGTAGAGCGTAATTTTAGCTACGCATGCATATAAAGAACGTCAAAAATGGAGCTTGTATGCGAAAGTTATGGATTTTAGACGTTTGGGGCTCAAAACACGAGAAATCTCGCATAAATACTAACCGGCCACGTCACCTCGCACGAAGCAGGTTCGTCACCGAAGACGTGGCCTCGTCTCGCGAAGCGCCCCCCTGTCCGACGTCGATGAGTCATCCGATGCGTGTCGCACTCTTCCCAGGTCCGAGCTTCGATCCAATCGTCTTGTAGCGCGTGTGGTCTCGGTGGCCAGCTCTCGCATCCGATGCGTGCCATCTCGCGTCCAAGCCACCTGGTGCCTTCACTCCTGCTACCACCGCGTCTCTTCCTCCCTCGCTGCCACCGAGCTACTGTCGCTGACGCGCCTTCTGATCCGGCCTCGCATCTCGGCCCTTTAAAAGGGAGGGCTGCGAGATCTCCCGGGTAAATTTTAAAAATTGCCATTTTTGGCCCATTTTTCCATATTTTCACTGATTTGACTTTTCCCGAAGCGCCGGTATCAATTTTAGCACCCGAAACGCGTCCCGAGACCCCCGAGAAGCCCAATAATTTTATCTTTTTGGTTTTCAAGCCCTACCTTCGCAGAGCCCGGTTTTCAATTAAGCTCTCTGTTTTCATAATAGAAAGACATATTTAAAGTCGAAATGTTGTCCAAATTACTATTTTAACCCCCGGTTAACTTAAGGTGAGTTCAATATATAGGAACAATTGTATGTTATGTGTTATATGTGCTATGTACTTCTCAGTGTTATTATTCTGAGTTATTCCCCCGTGTTATTTTATTCGCTATATTTATAACAATTATAATACCTTTGACCATGTGATCAGTGAAAGGACTTAGATTCACATTCGTACTAGTACGTAACCTCTTTCCATGTAGATCATGTCTCCGTAAGAGAATGACTTATATTCTATGGCATTGGCATAAGGTTTGATAGGAATGGTATGTAGCCTCTGACCATCTAGAGCATGACTCCGTAAGAGAATGAACTCTATTCTATGGTATTGGCAAATGGTTAGACAGGGCTATAAGCTGGGAATCTACCAAAATGTTAATCAGAAATTATATGTCTTTTGTGCCAAGTGGGGATAAGCTTTATTGACGCATATCAAGTATTGAAATCGTTATGTCTCATTGAAAAGTATATCTTTGAATAAAGTCTTTGATTGATATGAACGCTTGTCACATGATTTCGCATATGTCTTCTTGTTCCCTTCTGCTTCTGTCATATTGGTATATGTAAGGAATAAGATTATATTGTATCTATCTTTTGAATTCACTAAGCGTTATCGCTTATTCCTCTCAATATTTAACAATTGCAGGTGATGAGTATTCCAATATAGCTTTATACTGCTGAAAGATTTAAATTAGTTGATAGTATTTCTCTGTATTTTTAATGTTCATGTATGTATTTGAATAGTAGATTCCTGGGTAGACATGAAATTGTAATAAAACTTAGTCGGTTTGTATCCAATCCTTTGTAATCACTTTATCAATATAAAATATTGTTTCATAAATATGCATGTAGCATGTTTTGAGGAAGTAACTTAAGAAATCTTTTGAAATAATATGAAAGTTTGGGTCTTTCATAAATACGAAAGTTGGGGTCTTTTAATCATGATATCAGAGCAATGGTTTAAGTTAACTAAATGATCTGATTCATAATAAGTATATGGATACAAACCATAAGAAATATTTAAGTGGGGGATTGGGTAGTGATAAACCCTAGTATTCTAAGGTATTTCAGAATTTAAAAAAAAATAGTTTAAGTAAACTAGAAATTTTGAGAATTTCTAAGAATTGTTAAGTAAAAATGATAAGATATGTATCTAGTATATTTTAGGTTGAATACCTAATGGAGTCAAGCACTAGAATATTAAGAGGATATATGCCTTATATTCTATTACATGCTAAATGATAAATGAATATAGAGAAGAGATATGTCTTATACTCTATTATGTGCTAAATGATAAATGAATATAGAGAAGAAATATGCCTTATATTCTATTATGTGAGAAAGCTTAAGGTCTGTTGCCGACCATGGTTTAGAAAATTTTAAGAATTTTCATAATAGAATTTTTCGAAGTGATAAAGAGACTTATGATAGCTCACATCGATAAGTTTATAAATAAACGATCGCGAGATATCGTAAAATAATAAATATGAATTGTTATCGTAATAAGTGTATAATTACCAATAGAGCGGTAGTATACATTTAAAGTATGTTTGATATATAACAACATCTTTGGAAAAAAGATGTGCGTTTGAAACACGTTTGGACAAGATAAATGTGTTGGTACAAATCCACGAAGTTGTTCTACCGCTGTTCAGATTGAAGCAATGATTGTTTAGAAAGTCGAAAGAACCGAAGATGGCGATCAATACTTTGATAATATCTCAATTGATGTGGTACAAGATTAGAAGAATTAAATAAAGATCAAAAGAAAGGCTAATGAAGTTTTCAGACTCAATAGGCCGAGACTTTGTGATATAAAGTTCCATTGTGTGTTAAGCCGACTTTAACATACAAGATTGGGATGATGAATTAAGTCATTTAGTGGTATATAGTTAAGCAACTTACTTGTTTAAGTAACGTAGAATGCTTAATTGAAGAAGAAATACACCCATAGTATCGTATGAAGAGATGTTGTAGTGAGGAATGACAGAGAACCAAGTTGAAGCTAGTAAAGCTTGCTGAGATGCAGCTAAGATATAGACTTCTTAGGATAGACTCCTATGAAGTAGACTTAGACTTATTCAAATACAAGAATAACGATGTCAAGGGAGAATAAAGAAATGAACAAATGTGCATGATGGTTTGCATAAGTTAGAAGATGATGCAGGTAGTAGAAGACCGTTTATCTCCATGCTGCTAAAATAAATTTTGGAATAATGTGTCTTGTAGAGTAGACACTACTCAAGCAAGAATTAATATGAAGAAATGGAAGTAAATTTCTAGCGACCTATGGAAAAGTATTAGGATATATTAAACCGAGCATATGCATGAGAAGAATCCTAGAAGGCAAGTATAGGTAATCCAATATATGTTTGATAGAAACCTGAAAACCCTAGTTGAGTCTAGGAGAAATCGTTGTACGTATTTGTTTTAACACGTTCATATGTGATAAGTTTCTTTGTGAAAACTTTTGAATGGTGACTTGGGAACTGCGAGACAATACTTGAGACGAGTATGAGTAAGTGTGAATAGTAGTAGACGCCTATACTACTGGAAGCACAGGACTCACACTTGGATCAAGAAAAAGTCACAAGGTTACCACAAAGCTAGTAAATGATTTCATTTTATTCATGTGTGTAGTTACCTTTGTTTCGGTAATGACTAAGAAGATAATTATCGTTCAAATCTTAAATGTCATAAAGAATCAAGTCCGATTAGTATAAATCCGCGAAAGGAGTTGATTGGTTCAAAGAACCATGTCTTATATAGTGATAAAACTTCAGTAGGAATATTGAACAAGTAAATGGTCGAGGTAGTCAATAGAAATATAACGATCTTCATTAAAGATTTGAACAATCATTAGCCAGAGATGTGACTTGTTATGTGGTGTTACTGAACACAAGAAATGTTTCTGCCCTACTCTTACTAGTCAAATGACGGGGAGCCAAGTTTCCGTTCAACAGTCAAAGAGTACTCTAACTAAAAAGGAGGAGGTGCCAAAAGATAAAAGATGTGTAGGTCCGAAAGCATGAATTAGAGATACGTGGTGGTATTCTTTCTGTTCCAAAGCATCTACGTATTGATCAAACTCTTTTTGTTTTCGTTATTCTATCAGCTCGATTTATTCGATCTGATTCTAATACAATAGTTTGGATCGTTATATGTCTTGTGCAAGATAAAATCAAAGGTCATTAGAATATGGACATTCGAGTTTTCGTTATAGCAAAAGTAAAGACCTTATCTTGGGTTTAGTCTATAAGCCAAGAAGGAGCAGGAATCTGCAATGAGAATTAAGTTTTAACTCAAAGATTAGGATCGAATGTTCAATAGCAGGTGCAAATTTGAACACCACCAGTAATTAGGAAGTTTGAAGAATTTGACAATCGTTTGGCAAATTAAAAGTTAAATATCGTACATTTAAGATTACCACAAAGGGAGTAAGTTAAAACTCAAATGTTGTGACTAGTAATTTTCTCGTAAACTCTAGATCTACTCACATCTTATTTGATTTCAATGCCTCAGATTCTTTCGTTCCTTATAAATTCTCATACTCTTTTCAAATTGCATGTAACGCAGTTGTCCAATCATTTCATATAAATAACATAAGAAATATATCATTACTTGCTGATAAAGCCTATAGAGTTAGTGTTATAGAAATTGAAAGTTCTAATCTTCCTGCTAACCTAATTCCTATCTTTGATATTATTCTCGACATGGATTGGTTGTTAAAGAACCACACAAAGCTCTTGATCTAGAAAGAGATGATATGAATCCCTATCGAAAGGGAAGATCCTATTTATGTCTACGGTAAAAGTAATAAATTTCATTCTTAAAAACTCATAAGTTATGTCGAAAGGATATTCTACTTATCCGGCCTATATAGTTAATACCTTGAAAGAGGAGAAGAAAACTGTGAATGATAACATTTGGATAATTATCGACCGGCTGATGAAGAGTACATATATTCTCGCCACACATGAAACGACTGCATTGGAAAAATACACGTAAGTTACTTAGACAAAATTGTGCCAAGTCATGATGCGCCATTATAGATTATTTCCGACTGTGATACTCGTTTCACTCCTCACTTTTGGGTGAGAATGAAACATGAATTAGGATCTCGAGTTGCTCTTAGTACAACTTATCATCCTCAGAAAAATGGTCAAAAGAAGAAAGCAATCTAAACAGTAGAAAATATACTGAAGGTACATAAAGTACTGTATGAGCATAAATGTCATACTCAAATATGTTCGCGTGACGTAAGATGAAAGAATGAAAGCGGCCCAGGATCGATAAATTCCCTATGCAGAAAAGAGGAGACGACCCGTAGAATTCCGGGTGGATGATTTAGTAATACTGAAGGTATTTCATGAAAAGGCGTTATACTACTTTGGAAGAAAGAATGGTTGGTAAGCAAGCATACTGCTTGGAATTGCCTGAAGATTTGACAGATATTCATGAAGTGTTTCATGTGAGCCATCTGTGTAAAGGTTAAGCATATATGATGAAATGGTTCTATTATCCGAGATGGATAGAAGAGACTGTAAATCACAAAACGACTAGTTTACGTAATAAAGAAATGAAGTTGGTGATTGTCAAGTGGAAGCACAATCGAGGCCCAAATTATACTTGGCAAAAATAAGAATGAAATAAGAGTGAAGTATCCCTAATTGTTTTAATCGTTATGATTTCGGGGACGAAATCCTCAAAAGGAGGAGGTATTTATAA
The DNA here is from genome assembly GCF_052625555.1 of Lactuca saligna. NCBI lineage: Eukaryota > Viridiplantae > Streptophyta > Magnoliopsida > Asterales > Asteraceae > Lactuca > Lactuca saligna. Next base: position 50,242,412 of record NC_136418.1, on the reverse strand, counting down.
CATACACATTCTGAAATTGTGTATTGTTATTATTAAAAGTGAATAAAATTGAGTGTTGAGTTCTAACATCTAGTTTTTACTAGAAATGAAGTAAAACTATGTTTAGAATCACTCATAAAATATTGGAAGTCTTATGAGATTCCAATTAATAGCCAAATAGTGAAATTTAGCGAAAATATAAAATTTGAAATAAGTAAAATTTTATTATTTGATGTTGTAAATTATCTCATTAGAAACTTGTAGGCAAAAACCTCGTCGAAATCCGAGTTATAACGAAGAAGTTATGACCAACCGAAGATCCGCGACAAAACCGGCACGGCGCCGAATGACGTAAAAAGTGAGTTTTTGATAAACTACTTTTGAGCCTTAGAAATCTAAATGAAAGTCGTAGTATTCGTTAAATCGAGAAATTTGATAAAAAGAACGCCAAAATCTGACTTCGTATGACGAAGTTATGATTTTTCAAAATTTCAACTTAGAAGTAGACAGCTAAAAAATCGAATTTTAGATCGAGCGATATTTGACCGATACATCCTAAACGAGAATCGAAGGTCTCATCATATGTAGTACAACGGTAAAAAGTCTGACGAAAATGGATGTCGGATGAAGAAGTTATGAATTTTTAACGGATTTTCCTGTCCCGATCTGTTAAAAATAATAATATTAAAATTAAATTCAAAATTATCCGACGAAGTCTAAATGAAAGTTGTAGAGCGTAATTTTAGCTACGCGCGCATGTAAAGAACGTCAAAAACAGAGCTCGTATGCGAAAGTTATGGATTTTAGAAGTTCGGGGCTCAAAACACGAGAAATCTCGCATGAATAGTAACCGACCACGTCACCTCGCACGAAGCAGGTGCGTCACCGGAGACGTGGCCTCGTCTTGCGAAGCGCCCCCCTATCCGACATTGATGAGTCATCTGATGCGAGTCTCATTCTTCCCGGGTTCGAGCTTCGGTCCAATCGCCTTGTGATGTGTGTGGTCTCGGTGGCGAGCTCTCGCATCCAACGCGTGCCATCTCGCGTCCGAGCCACCTAGCGCCTTCGCTCCTGCTACCGCTGCGTGTCTTCCTCCCTCGCTGACACCTAGGTACTGCTGCTGACGCGCCTTCTGATCCGACCTCGCATCTCGGCCCTATAAAAGGGAGAGCTGCGAGATCTCCCAGGTAATTTTTAAAAATTGCCATTTTTGGCCCCATTTTCCATATTTTCACTGTTTTGACTTTTCCCGAAGCCCCGGTATCAATTTTAGCACCCGAAATGCGTCCCGAGACCCCCGAGAAGCCCAATAATTTTATCTTTTTGGTTTTCAAGCCCTACCTTCGCAGAGCCCAGTTTTCAATTAAGCTCCCAGTTTTCAACAAAGAAAGAAATATTTAAAGTCGAAATGCTATCCAAATTACTATTTTAACCCCCGGTTAACTTAAGGTGAGTTCAATATATATGAACAATTGTATGTTATGTGTTATATGTGCTATGTGCTTCTCAGTGTTACTATTCTGAGTTATTCTCCCGTGTTATTTTATTTGCTATATTTATAACAATTATAATACCTTTGACCATGTGATCAGTGAAAGGACTTAGATTCACATTTGTACTGGTACGTAACCTATGGCCATGTAGATCATGTCTCCGTAAGAGAATGACTTCTATTCTATGGCATTGGCATAATGTTTGATAGGAATGGTATGTAGCCTCTGACCATCTAGAGCATGACTCCATAAGAGAACGAACTCTATTCTATGGTATTGGCAAATGGTTAGACAGGGCTATAAGCCTGAAATCTACCAAAATGTTAATCAGAAATTATATGTCATCTGTGCCAATTGGGCCAAAGCTTTATTTATGCATATCAAGTATTGAAATCGTTATGTCTCATTGAAAAGTATATCTTTGAATAAAGTCTTTGATTGATATGAACGCTTGTCACATGATTTCACATATGTCTTCTTGTTCCCTTCTGCTTCTGTCATATTGGTATATGTAAGGCATAAGATTATATTGTATCTATCTATTGAATTCACTAAGCGTTATCGCTTATTCCTCTCAATATTTAACAATTGCAGGTGATGAGTATTCCAATATAGCTTTATACTGCTGAAAGATTTAGAATAGTTAATATTATTTCTCTGTATTTTTAATGTTCATGTATGTATTTGAATAGTAGATTCTTGGGTAAACATGAAATTGTAATAAAACTTAGTCGGTTTGTATCCAATCCTTTGTAATCACTTTATCAATATAAAATATTATTTCATAAATATGCATGTAGCCATATTTTGAGGAAGTAACTTAAGAAATCTTTTGATATAGTATGAAAGTTTGGGTCTTTCATAAATACGAAAGTTGGGGTCTTTCAATTTCTTACCAATTAAGGAGAACGATAAGATAGAGAATTTGACTAGAGTTCATCTTAAGGAAATTGTCAGATTGCATGGAGATCCAAATTCTATTTTTTTCTGACCATGATAGTAGATTCACTTCACGATTTTGACAATCTCTACAAAAATCCTTAGGAACGCGTCTAGGCATGAGTACAACTTACTATCCATAGACCGATGGTCAGAGTGAGAGAACCATTCAGACTTTATAAGATATGCTCCAAGCCTATGTAATAGACTATGGAAATGCGTAGGATACTCATTTACCATTAATTGAGTTTTCCTACAACAATAGGCATCACACCAGCATCAAGGCTGCACCGTTTGAGGCTCTTTTTGGACGAAAATGTCGTTCCCCAGTGTGTTGGGCAGAAGTTGGAGATACGTAGATGGCTAGAGAACGTACAGGCGATACCTTACATACTGGACCAGAAATAATCCACGAGACAACAAAAAAGATCGTGCAAATTAAGGATCGATTAAAGACTGCACGTGATTGTCAAAAGAGCTATGCTGACGTAAGATGTAAGCCTTTAGAATTCCATGTTGGAGATAAAGTAATGTTGAAAGTCTCTCCTTGGAAAGGTGTAATTCGATTCGGGAAGCGAGGCAAACTAAACCCACGATATATAGGACCTTTTGAAATTCTGGCAAGAATTGGTTCTATCGCATACCAACTCAAGTTGCCTCAAGAGCTAAGTAATGTACATGATGTTTTTCACGTATCAAATCTCAAAATATGTCTATCCGATGACACTCTTGTTGTACCTCTCGAAGAAATACAAGTCAATACGAAACTCAACTTTGTAGAAGAACCTGTTGAGATTATGGATCGATAAGTCAAACGATTAAAGCAAAGTCGTATTCCCATAGTGAAAGTTTGATGGAACTCTTTGCGAGGACCTGAATTTAATTGGGAACGTGAAGATCAGATGAAAGAAAAATACCCCCAACTATTTGACAAAACCTATCCACAAGATAAATTTCGGGACGAAATTGTTCTAATGGGGGGAGAATGTAACACTAATCAAAATAGGTCAATAGACAATCACATGTGATTATGACAATCATGTAATGTGATTATGTTAACCTAGTAATGTGGTAAGAGTGTTATGTAGTTCATGATAAATTCTAATACAAATATGATTCTTCTTTATAATACAACTCAAAGTATATGTCCATACGATTCCAAAAATATAGAGAACGTCTGAATCTGACTTCACATTCAGAAGTTATGATAAACCGAACACTATAAATCTCTATAATAAGAGGAATTTAAAATACACTTATAATTATCTATTTAAGTCTAAAATAGTGTTGTATTACTCTTAAATACCTACGCATGCATATAAAGAACGTCAAAAACAGAGTTCGTATGTGAAAGTTATGACCTTCTGAAGATTCAGCTGTCAAAAACCCTAATCTGACTGAGCTCACGTGAGCACAAGACTAACGACGTGAGAAGTCATTTATCCATATCTCGGAATCTAGAAGGTGTATGACGAGGCTGTGAGGGGATCAGATCCAAACTCACGACGTGAACAATGAGTTTTTCACAACGTGAGGAGTCACATGGCCACCTTCCAAAGCTTGGGATGCAAATGGCAAGTCTATGGGATGAACATGCAAGAATCACGACGTGAGCCTTATGAAACTCACGACGTGAGTTTCTAAAATCCCTACTATAAATGGCAAGTGTACGTTGACCGTTTCTGCTTAGATAAAATAAAATCACGCTACTAGGGTGAGTTTCACGGCCCGACTTTTTAATATTTCGGTGGAAAACGCATGCTAGATATTATATATATGTTATTATTATTTTGTCTATATGATAGTATATAGCTATGATAACCTGGATATGATTGTTCTAAATATAATATTTTGAATACATACAACTATTATCAACTCATCAGTATGTTAATTTACTAATGTAGATCTTGAGTTATACTTAGAATTCTATATATATGTGGTGTGCGATATAATACCGAAGTTATATTCGAAAGTTCTATTTGTTAAGTTATAAAGTATGTTGCTATTAATAGTTTTATGTCAAGATAAAACTGGATATGTTATATGTTGTTATTGTTAGTTTTATGTCAAGATAAAACTGGATATGTTATATGTTGTTATTGTTAGTTTTATGTCAAGATAAAACTAGAAACATTATATGTTGCTATTATTGGTTTTAGGTCAAGATAAAACCTGGTTTTACTTCAAGATATAGTGGTTATACTGCCTAAATATTATGAAGTTAGAAGTAATGTTTAAAAGCATAGTCTAGTAACTTAGGGTTTTAGATATGAAGATGCTTTTGTTGTTAGAGCTATAGGAAGTCGTCAAAGTCTACATGAGTAATTGTATTCATCAACTAAGATTGGGGATCTTAGCGGAAATCCTCTGAACTGTAACCGTTAATCTCGTGTGAGCGAGGAAGTCGTGTATAATTAGTATACAGGTTGACCTCCCCACTTGTGACTGTTAGCTACAGTCAACCAAAAGCAAGTGATGAACTATCCTTTTCTTTGTTATTGTTCCGACATCAATGAAGCGTACGGTGTTGTTTCTCATGGTAAATCATGAGTGTGTTTGTTTCTCATGGTAAATCATGAGTGTGTTCCATCAGAGGTATTATGTCATAGCAGCGGTTACAGGCTCATGGTAGCAAATTGTTAGAAACATTATACCTTGTCGTATACAAGTATTAATGTTAAGTATAAGTGTTCCCCTACTTATACCTTAGGATTAAGAAATGTTTAGGTATAATACTTAATTGATAAGTATACTATTATACTTAATATACATACTAAATGTTGGAGAGTCAAAATGATACTTTCAAAACTATACTTTTGAATGTGTGAAAATGTATTATTATACTTAATATACATACTAAATGTTGGAGAGTCAAAATGTTCATGTATGTATTTGAATAGTAGATTCCTGGGTAGACATGAAATTGTAATAAAACTTAGTCGGTTTGTATCCAATCCTTTGTAATCACTTTATCAATATAAAATATTGTTTCATAAATATGCATGTAGCATGTTTTGAGGAAGTAACTTAAGAAATCTTTTGAAATAATATGAAAGTTTGGGTCTTTCATAAATACGAAAGTTGGGGTCTTTTAATCATGATATCAGAGCAATGGTTTAAGTTAACTAAATGATCTGATTCATAATAAGTATATGGATACAAACCATAAGAAATATTTAAGTGGGGGATTGGGTAGTGATAAACCCTAGTATTCTAAGGTATTTCAGAATTTAAAAAAAAATAGTTTAAGTAAACTAGAAATTTTGAGAATTTCTAAGAATTGTTAAGTAAAAATGATAAGATATGTATCTAGTATATTTTAGGTTGAATACCTAATGGAGTCAAGCACTAGAATATTAAGAGGATATATGCCTTATATTCTATTACATGCTAAATGATAAATGAATATAGAGAAGAGATATGTCTTATACTCTATTATGTGCTAAATGATAAATGAATATAGAGAAGAAATATGCCTTATATTCTATTATGTGAGAAAGCTTAAGGTCTGTTGCCGACCATGGTTTAGAAAATTTTAAGAATTTTCATAATAGAATTTTTCGAAGTGATAAAGAGACTTATGATAGCTCACATCGATAAGTTTATAAATAAACGATCGCGAGATATCGTAAAATAATAAATATGAATTGTTATCGTAATAAGTGTATAATTACCAATAGAGCGGTAGTATACATTTAAAGTATGTTTGATATATAACAACATCTTTGGAAAAAAGATGTGCGTTTGAAACACGTTTGGACAAGATAAATGTGTTGGTACAAATCCACGAAGTTGTTCTACCGCTGTTCAGATTGAAGCAATGATTGTTTAGAAAGTCGAAAGAACCGAAGATGGCGATCAATACTTTGATAATATCTCAATTGATGTGGTACAAGATTAGAAGAATTAAATAAAGATCAAAAGAAAGGCTAATGAAGTTTTCAGACTCAATAGGCCGAGACTTTGTGATATAAAGTTCCATTGTGTGTTAAGCCGACTTTAACATACAAGATTGGGATGATGAATTAAGTCATTTAGTGGTATATAGTTAAGCAACTTACTTGTTTAAGTAACGTAGAATGCTTAATTGAAGAAGAAATACACCCATAGTATCGTATGAAGAGATGTTGTAGTGAGGAATGACAGAGAACCAAGTTGAAGCTAGTAAAGCCTGCTGAGATGCAGCTAAGATATAGACTTCTTAGGATAGACTCCTATGAAGTAGACTTAGACTTATTCAAATACAAGAATAACGATGTCAAGGGAGAATAAAGAAATGAACAAATGTGCATGATGGTTTGCATAAGTTAGAAGATGATGCAGGTAGTAGAAGACCGTTTATCTCCATGCTGCTAAAATAAATTTTGGAATAATGTGTCTTGTAGAGTAGACACTACTCAAGCAAGAATTAATATGAAGAAATGGAAGTAAATTTCTAGCGACCTATGGAAAAGTATTAGGATATATTAAACCGAGCATATGCATGAGAAGAATCCTAGAAGGCAAGTATAGGTAATCCAATATATGTTTGATAGAAACCTGAAAACCCTAGTTGAGTCTAGGAGAAATCGTTGTACGTATTTGTTTTAACACGTTCATATGTGATAAGTTTCTTTGTGAAAACTTTTGAATGGTGACTTGGGAACTGCGAGACAATACTTGAGACGAGTATGAGTAAGTGTGAATAGTAGTAGACGCCTATACTACTGGAAGCACAGGACTCACACTTGGATCAAGAAAAAGTCACAAGGTTACCACAAAGCTAGTAAATGATTTCATTTTATTCATGTGTGTAGTTACCTTTGTTTCGGTAATGACTAAGAAGATAATTATCGTTCAAATCTTAAATGTCATAAAGAATCAAGTCCGATTAGTATAAATCCGCGAAAGGAGTTGATTGGTTCAAAGAACCATGTCTTATATAGTGATAAAACTTCAGTAGGAATATTGAACAAGTAAATGGTCGAGGTAGTCAATAGAAATATAACGATCTTCATTAAAGATTTGAACAATCATTAGCCAGAGATGTGACTTGTTATGTGGTGTTACTGAACACAAGAAATGTTTCTGCCCTACTCTTACTAGTCAAATGACGGGGAGCCAAGTTTCCGTTCAACAGTCAAAGAGTACTCTAACTAAAAAGGAGGAGGTGCCAAAAGATAAAAGATGTGTAGGTCCGAAAGCATGAATTAGAGATACGTGGTGGTATTCTTTCTGTTCCAAAGCATCTACGTATTGATCAAACTCTTTTTGTTTTCGTTATTCTATCAGCTCGATTTATTCGATCTGATTCTAATACAATAGTTTGGATCGTTATATGTCTTGTGCAAGATAAAATCAAAGGTCATTAGAATATGGACATTCGAGTTTTCGTTATAGCAAAAGTAAAGACCTTATCTTGGGTTTAGTCTATAAGCCAAGAAGGAGCAGGAATCTGCAATGAGAATTAAGTTTTAACTCAAAGATTAGGATCGAATGTTCAATAGCAGGTGCAAATTTGAACACCACCAGTAATTAGGAAGTTTGAAGAATTTGACAATCGTTTGGCAAATTAAAAGTTAAATATCGTACATTTAAGATTACCACAAAGGGAGTAAGTTAAAACTCAAATGTTGTGACTAGTAATTTTCTCGTAAACTCTAGATCTACTCACATCTTATTTGATTTCAATGCCTCAGATTCTTTCGTTCCTTATAAATTCTCATACTCTTTTCAAATTGCATGTAACGCAGTTGTCCAATCATTTCATATAAATAACATAAGAAATATATCATTACTTGCTGATAAAGCCTATAGAGTTAGTGTTATAGAAATTGAAAGTTCTAATCTTCCTGCTAACCTAATTCCTATCTTTGATATTATTCTCGACATGGATTGGTTGTTAAAGAACCACACAAAGCTCTTGATCTAGAAAGAGATGATATGAATCCCTATCGAAAGGGAAGATCCTATTTATGTCTACGGTAAAAGTAATAAATTTCATTCTTAAAAACTCATAAGTTATGTCGAAAGGATATTCTACTTATCCGGCCTATATAGTTAATACCTTGAAAGAGGAGAAGAAAACTGTGAATGATAACATTTGGATAATTATCGACCGGCTGATGAAGAGTACATATATTCTCGCCACACATGAAACGACTGCATTGGAAAAATACACGTAAGTTACTTAGACAAAATTGTGCCAAGTCATGATGCGCCATTATAGATTATTTCCGACTGTGATACTCGTTTCACTCCTCACTTTTGGGTGAGAATGAAACATGAATTAGGATCTCGAGTTGCTCTTAGTACAACTTATCATCCTCAGAAAAATGGTCAAAAGAAGAAAGCAATCTAAACAGTAGAAAATATACTGAAGGTACATAAAGTACTGTATGAGCATAAATGTCATACTCAAATATGTTCGCGTGACGTAAGATGAAAGAATGAAAGCGGCCCAGGATCGATAAATTCCCTATGCAGAAAAGAGGAGACGACCCGTAGAATTCCGGGTGGATGATTTAGTAATACTGAAGGTATTTCATGAAAAGGCGTTATACTACTTTGGAAGAAAGAATGGTTGGTAAGCAAGCATACTGCTTGGAATTGCCTGAAGATTTGACAGATATTCATGAAGTGTTTCATGTGAGCCATCTGTGTAAAGGTTAAGCATATATGATGAAATGGTTCTATTATCCGAGATGGATAGAAGAGACTGTAAATCACAAAACGACTAGTTTACGTAATAAAGAAATGAAGTTGGTGATTGTCAAGTGGAAGCACAATCGAGGCCCAAATTATACTTGGCAAAAATAAGAATGAAATAAGAGTGAAGTATCCCTAATTGTTTTAATCGTTATGATTTCGGGGACGAAATCCTCAAAAGGAGGAGGTATTTATAACATACACATTCTGAAATTGTGTATTGTTATTATTAAAAGTGAATAAAATTGAGTGTTGAGTTCTAACATCTAGTTTTTACTAGAAATGAAGTAAAACTATGTTTAGAATCACTCATAAAATATTGGAAGTCTTATGAGATTCCAATTAATAGCCAAATAGTGAAATTTAGCGAAAATATAAAATTTGAAATAAGTAAAATTTTATTATTTGATGTTGTAAATTATCTCATTAGAAACTTGTAGGCAAAAACCTCGTCGAAATCCGAGTTATAACGAAGAAGTTATGACCAACCGAAGATCCGCGACAAAACCGGCACGGCGCCGAATGACGTAAAAAGTGAGTTTTTGATAAACTACTTTTGAGCCTTAGAAATCTAAATGAAAGTCGTAGTATTCGTTAAATCGAGAAATTTGATAAAAAGAACGCCAAAATCTGACTTCGTATGACGAAGTTATGATTTTTCAAAATTTCAACTTAGAAGTAGACAGCTAAAAAATCGAATTTTAGATCGAGCGATATTTGACCGATACATCCTAAACGAGAATCGAAGGTCTCATCATATGTAGTACAACGGTAAAAAGTCTGACGAAAATGGATGTCGGATGAAGAAGTTATGAATTTTTAACGGATTTTCCTGTCCCGATCTGTTAAAAATAATAATATTAAAATTAAATTCAAAATTATCCGACGAAGTCTAAATGAAAGTTGTAGAGCGTAATTTTAGCTACGCGCGCATGTAAAGAACGTCAAAAACAGAGCTCGTATGCGAAAGTTATGGATTTTAGAAGTTCGGGGCTCAAAACACGAGAAATCTCGCATGAATAGTAACCGACCACGTCACCTCGCACGAAGCAGGTGCGTCACCGGAGACGTGGCCTCGTCTTGCGAAGCGCCCCCCTATCCGACATTGATGAGTCATCTGATGCGAGTCTCATTCTTCCCGGGTTCGAGCTTCGGTCCAATCGCCTTGTGATGTGTGTGGTCTCGGTGGCGAGCTCTCGCATCCAACGCGTGCCATCTCGCGTCCGAGCCACCTAGCGCCTTCGCTCCTGCTACCGCTGCGTGTCTTCCTCCCTCGCTGACACCTAGGTACTGCTGCTGACGCGCCTTCTGATCCGACCTCGCATCTCGGCCCTATAAAAGGGAGAGCTGCGAGATCTCCCAGGTAATTTTTAAAAATTGCCATTTTTGGCCCCATTTTCCATATTTTCACTGTTTTGACTTTTCCCGAAGCCCCGGTATCAATTTTAGCACCCGAAATGCGTCCCGAGACCCCCGAGAAGCCCAATAATTTTATCTTTTTGGTTTTCAAGCCCTACCTTCGCAGAGCCCAGTTTTCAATTAAGCTCCCAGTTTTCAACAAAGAAAGAAATATTTAAAGTCGAAATGCTATCCAAATTACTATTTTAACCCCCGGTTAACTTAAGGTGAGTTCAATATATATGAACAATTGTATGTTATGTGTTATATGTGCTATGTGCTTCTCAGTGTTACTATTCTGAGTTATTCTCCCGTGTTATTTTATTTGCTATATTTATAACAATTATAATACCTTTGACCATGTGATCAGTGAAAGGACTTAGATTCACATTTGTACTGGTACGTAACCTATGGCCATGTAGATCATGTCTCCGTAAGAGAATGACTTCTATTCTATGGCATTGGCATAATGTTTGATAGGAATGGTATGTAGCCTCTGATCATCTAGAGCATGACTCCATAAGAGAACGAACTCTATTCTATGGTATTGGCAAATGGTTAGACAGGGCTATAAGCCTGAAATCTACCAAAATGTTAATCAGAAATTATATGTCATCTGTGCCAATTGGGCCAAAGCTTTATTTATGCATATCAAGTATTGAAATCGTTATGTCTCATTGAAAAGTATATCTTTGAATAAAGTCTTTGATTGATATGAACGCTTGTCACATGATTTCACATATGTCTTCTTGTTCCCTTCTGCTTCTGTCATATTGGTATATGTAAGGCATAAGATTATATTGTATCTATCTATTGAATTCACTAAGCGTTATCGCTTATTCCTCTCAATATTTAACAATTGCAGGTGATGAGTATTCCAATATAGCTTTATACTGCTGAAAGATTTAGAATAGTTAATATTATTTCTCTGTATTTTTAATGTTCATGTATGTATTTGAATAGTAGATTCTTGGGTAAACATGAAATTGTAATAAAACTTAGTCGGTTTGTATCCAATCCTTTGTAATCACTTTATCAATATAAAATATTATTTCATAAATATGCATGTAGCCATATTTTGAGGAAGTAACTTAAGAAATCTTTTGATATAGTATGAAAGTTTGGGTCTTTCATAAATACGAAAGTTGGGGTCTTTCAATTTCTTACCAATTAAGGAGAACGATAAGATAGAGAATTTGACTAGAGTTCATCTTAAGGAAATTGTCAGATTGCATGGAGATCCAAATTCTATTTTTTTCTGACCATGATAGTAGATTCACTTCACGATTTTGACAATCTCTACAAAAATCCTTAGGAACGCGTCTAGGCATGAGTACAACTTACTATCCATAGACCGATGGTCAGAGTGAGAGAACCATTCAGACTTTATAAGATATGCTCCAAGCCTATGTAATAGACTATGGAAATGCGTAGGATACTCATTTACCATTAATTGAGTTTTCCTACAACAATAGGCATCACACCAGCATCAAGGCTGCACCGTTTGAGGCTCTTTTTGGACGAAAATGTCGTTCCCCAGTGTGTTGGGCAGAAGTTGGAGATACGTAGATGGCTAGAGAACGTACAGGCGATACCTTACATACTGGACCAGAAATAATCCACGAGACAACAAAAAAGATCGTGCAAATTAAGGATCGATTAAAGACTGCACGTGATTGTCAAAAGAGCTATGCTGACGTAAGATGTAAGCCTTTAGAATTCCATGTTGGAGATAAAGTAATGTTGAAAGTCTCTCCTTGGAAAGGTGTAATTCGATTCGGGAAGCGAGGCAAACTAAACCCACGATATATAGGACCTTTTGAAATTCTGGCAAGAATTGGTTCTATCGCATACCAACTCAAGTTGCCTCAAGAGCTAAGTAATGTACATGATGTTTTTCACGTATCAAATCTCAAAATATGTCTATCCGATGACACTCTTGTTGTACCTCTCGAAGAAATACAAGTCAATACGAAACTCAACTTTGTAGAAGAACCTGTTGAGATTATGGATCGATAAGTCAAACGATTAAAGCAAAGTCGTATTCCCATAGTGAAAGTTTGATGGAACTCTTTGCGAGGACCTGAATTTAATTGGGAACGTGAAGATCAGATGAAAGAAAAATACCCCCAACTATTTGACAAAACCTATCCACAAGATAAATTTCGGGACGAAATTGTTCTAATGGGGGGAGAATGTAACACTAATCAAAATAGGTCAATAGACAATCACATGTGATTATGACAATCATGTAATGTGATTATGTTAACCTAGTAATGTGGTAAGAGTGTTATGTAGTTCATGATAAATTCTAATACAAATATGATTCTTCTTTATAATACAACTCAAAGTATATGTCCATACGATTCCAAAAATATAGAGAACGTCTGAATCTGACTTCACATTCAGAAGTTATGATAAACCGAACACTATAAATCTCTATAATAAGAGGAATTTAAAATACACTTATAATTATCTATTTAAGTCTAAAATAGTGTTGTATTACTCTTAAATACCTACGCATGCATATAAAGAACGTCAAAAACAGAGTTCGTATGTGAAAGTTATGACCTTCTGAAGATTCAGCTGTCAAAAACCCTAATCTGACTGAGCTCACGTGAGCACAAGACTAACGACGTGAGAAGTCATTTATCCATATCTCGGAATCTAGAAGGTGTATGACGAGGCTGTGAGGGGATCAGATCCAAACTCACGACGTGAACAATGAGTTTTTCACAACGTGAGGAGTCACATGGCCACCTTCCAAAGCTTGGGATGCAAATGGCAAGTCTATGGGATGAACATGCAAGAATCACGACGTGAGCCTTATGAAACTCACGACGTGAGTTTCTAAAATCCCTACTATAAATGGCAAGTGTACGTTGACCGTTTCTGCTTAGATAAAATAAAATCACGCTACTAGGGTGAGTTTCACGGCCCGACTTTTTAATATTTCGGTGGAAAACGCATGCTAGATATTATATATATGTTATTATTATTTTGTCTATATGATAGTATATAGCTATGATAACCTGGATATGATTGTTCTAAATATAATATTTTGAATACATACAACTATTATCAACTCATCAGTATGTTAATTTACTAATGTAGATCTTGAGTTATACTTAGAATTCTATATATATGTGGTGTGCGATATAATACCGAAGTTATATTCGAAAGTTCTATTTGTTAAGTTATAAAGTATGTTGCTATTAATAGTTTTATGTCAAGATAAAACTGGATATGTTATATGTTGTTATTGTTAGTTTTATGTCAAGATAAAACTGGATATGTTATATGTTGTTATTGTTAGTTTTATGTCAAGATAAAACTAGAAACATTATATGTTGCTATTATTGGTTTTAGGTCAAGATAAAACCTGGTTTTACTTCAAGATATAGTGGTTATACTGCCTAAATATTATGAAGTTAGAAGTAATGTTTAAAAGCATAGTCTAGTAACTTAGGGTTTTAGATATGAAGATGCTTTTGTTGTTAGAGCTATAGGAAGTCGTCAAAGTCTACATGAGTAATTGTATTCATCAACTAAGATTGGGGATCTTAGCGGAAATCCTCTGAACTGTAACCGTTAATCTCGTGTGAGCGAGGAAGTCGTGTATAATTAGTATACAGGTTGACCTCCCCACTTGTGACTGTTAGCTACAGTCAACCAAAAGCAAGTGATGAACTATCCTTTTCTTTGTTATTGTTCCGACATCAATGAAGCGTACGGTGTTGTTTCTCATGGTAAATCATGAGTGTGTTTGTTTCTCATGGTAAATCATGAGTGTGTTCCATCAGAGGTATTATGTCATAGCAGCGGTTACAGGCTCATGGTAGCAAATTGTTAGAAACATTATACCTTGTCGTATACAAGTATTAATGTTAAGTATAAGTGTTCCCCTACTTATACCTTAGGATTAAGAAATGTTTAGGTATAATACTTAATTGATAAGTATACTATTATACTTAATATACATACTAAATGTTGGAGAGTCAAAATGATACTTTCAAAACTATACTTTTGAATGTGTGAAAATGTATTATTTTATGGAGTCAAGACCTATGAACTAACCAACTTTATGTTGACGTATTTTTAAAATGCATGTGTTTTTAGGAACTTGAAAAGCTGGTATGTATTCGAACAGGAGAAGTTTTACTATTATCTTTCTGTTCATTAAGTATGCCATAGTCGGATATTATGTAATAAATACTAGGAAAACACTAACGTAACTTTCAATCATTAATAAAGGTATGTATGTTCATTAAGGTATGTAATAAATACATGATAGTCAAACCGATGATAGTGATAATGAGGAAGAAAACACAAATTCGAAGTCAATTCAAAGTTCGAAAGAAATTGAAATTCCTCGAGTGGTTGTTGATCAAGTTTATTTGGATAAACAAGAATTTGAGAAAATTCTTAGTGAAAAAGGTGCTCATTATCTTGAATCTAATACTGTTGTTTATCCAATCTTCAAATGCACTGATGATATTGTGTTTCCAAACCAATTCTTCATAACAACAGGCAATGTTGAAAATATAAAGCCTGAATTCAAAAAGTTGATTGAGGAAGACAATAAGAAAACTTCAAATGAAGGCTTCTTTTCGAATCAAAACATAGTTGAAAACAACCTCACATAGAATTCATATATATTTCAATGTCAAAAACCAAAAAGAATATGGGTTGAAAAGTTAAAAGTTGAAAAGAAGATAGTTAACACAACTGCAAATGTGTTCACGAAGCAAGAAGGTGTTAAAACGGAGGTTAAAGCAGTCAACAAAGCAATAAAATTGAATTCAAAAGAGCTTAAAGCTCAAGTTGAAAATTTTTCAAAGGAAAATAATATTTCAGAACGTCAAGCAAGAAAAACAATTTTTTGGCAAACTATTGAGTCATTAAATATGACATCAATAAATTTTTCAAAAGAAGGAAAAGTTTTTAGAGGAAGATCCAAGACTCAAATTTTTGAGAAGAAAAATGCTTCATTTTCAAATATTAAAACAAACGTTTCAAATGGAGCAAAAACAACACTTCCAAGAAAAAGTTTTCAGAAAAAGGTTGAAAAACAGATTTCAAAATCACAAATGAATACTTCTTATCATGAGTCTTATCTATCGAAACCAAAAGTGGATTATGTTCCAAGTTCAGCAAAATGTTATAATCTTCCGAAGAAGCAAGCTGACAAAATCTCAAATGCGAAAGGTATAACTACTAAAAGAAATATTGATCATTGGTTGGAAGGAAAGGGAAAAATGTATCAATCAAGTAAGTTTTCGAAAGAACAGATACATGAGGCATATGAAATGTCTGTAAATCCTTCAACGAATGGTAGTTCATCATCCAAAGAATCAAACATTTCAGTTAAAGTTTGGCAGCCGGTCACGAAAGTGAAAAGTGAAACATCACAAACTCAAAATGCGAAGGGTATAATCAGTGAAAATTTGAAAACAATAAAAACTCATATATCTGACCCTTCGAATGAAAATGTTAAATTTATTGACAGTTTCAAAACAAAAGTTTGTAATTGGGTTAATAGATGTACTTTGCAATTGAAAAACAAACCTAATATGAATGGACCCAACATGTCTTGGGTACCTAAATTTTTTCAATAATCGCAGGTACTTTGTGACGAGCAATATGATTACAAATGGTATATCGATAGTGGTTGCTCACGTCACATGACTGGGAAGAAGGAAAACTTGCGTGATTTTCGAAGCTTAGAAAATGCAGGAGTGGTTAAGTTTGGCAATAATCACAAATGCAAAGTTAAGGGTTATGGAAAGATAACGAATGGCACTTTTACTGTCCATCAAGTTGCATTTGTTGAAGGTTTACAACACAATTTGATAAGTGTATCACAACTTGTTGTGGGCACTGGCAATCAAGTTCTTTTTAATGAAGAAGGAAGTGTCATTTCGAATGTTGAGACAAAAGAAGTTTTACTCAAGTCGAAACGAAAAGGTGATATGTTTACATTGGATATAGTTCCAATTGTTGGTAAACCTGCTGTGTATTTACTTTCGAAGGCTGCTGCCGATACAAGCTGGTTATGGCACAGGAGGTTATCACATCTCAATTTTCGAAACATCAACAAACTTGTTGTACAAGATCTGGTAAGAGGTTTACCCATTCTTAAATATGATAATGACAGTTTGTGTGCAGCATGCGAAGTAGGAAACCAACACAAAAAAGGTTATCCAATCACAATAGATTCGAAGATTGTTGAACCCCTCGAACTCTTGCATATTGATTTATGTGGTCCTTCGACAGTTGCTACTCTTAACAAGAAAAGGTACATTCTAGTTATTGTGGATGATTTTTCAAGATTTACGTGGGTTTATTTTCTCAGGTTAAAATCCGAAGTTCCATAAATGATGATTGATTTTATCAAGAAAATGGAAATTTCGTTGAAGAACTCAGTTCGAAAAATTAAAAGTGATCATGGAACTGAATTCAAATATCGTGTTTTTGATTCATTTATGGTGGAGAAAGGCATTTCGCATAATTTTTCATCTCTATATACACCACAACAAAATGGTGTAGTTGAGAGAAGAAATCGATCATTATGCGAAGCTGCAAGAACAATGTTGACATATTCGAATTTACCTCAATATCTTTGGGCCGAAGTCGTTTCAACTGCTTGCTTTACTCAGAATCGATCATTCATTCATAGACGGTTTAATGTTACTCCTTATGAAATCATCAATAATCGAAAACCTAATGTCAAATTTTTCCATGTTTTTGGATGCAGGTGTTTCATAATGAATCTTTAGGATAATCTTTCGAAGTTTCAAACAAAAGCTAATGAAGGAATTTTCTTGGGATATTCACACAATTTTGTTGCTTATAGAGTGTTAAATAAGCGAACTCGCAAAGTGGAAGAAACTTTTAATTTGACATTTGATGATCATTACATTAAAAAGTCTAATCATCAATTTGCAAATCATCCTATTTTGCAAAATTCTTCGAATGATAATGATTTAATTAAAATGGATGATGATAATTATGAATCGATTTTTGGTATTTCAGATCAAGCAATTGAAGCAGAGAATAATGCACCGGATAATCAACAATCAGAAAATTCGAAGCATGACAATGATTTAATTTCGGTTTCGAATCTAAACACAAATGAACTAACTAGTGGTCGAGTGGAGGGGGAGCACTTGGATTCGAACAATTTTGTTGAGGGGGAGCATTCTTGCGAAAGTGATAAAACGTCAGCCAATGTTAATGATGAGGGGGAGCCAATTATCGAAGAAGAGCCAATTATCGAAGAGGAGATAAATATCGAAGCAGAGCCAATACAAGAAGAGGGGCCAATATTTGAGAAGGATCCCATTCTTGAAGAAGAACATTTCGATGATGCTGAGGATGCATGTTCCATAAATGGATCAGAAACAGATGCTATGTTAGAAGATTCACCTTTGGATTTTGATCCTAATTATCCACCATTGGATAAATGGACAAGAAATCATCCAAAAGAACAAATTCTTGGTGATCCACAAGCAAGAGTAATGAGAAGGGCTCAACTTCATGCACGAAATGAGGTATTGAATACTCATCAAGAGTTATGCATGTTTAATGTTTTTATTTCCAAATTCGAACCAAAGACAGTTAAGGTTGCAATGGAACACTCTGATTGGGTTGTTGCTATGCAAGTTGAATTGTCTGAATTCGAAAGAAACAAGGTTTCGAGATTAATTCCGAAACCTGTTGATGTGTCAATTATTGGACTCAAATGGATTTATAAAAACAAAACTGACAAAGATGGAAACATTATTCGAAATAAGGCTAGACTTGTTGTTAAAGGATATTCTCAACAAGAAGGAATTGATTACGAAGAAACATTTGCCCATGTCGCAAGACTCGAGGCTGTTCGTATTTTTCTGGCTTATGCAGCTCATATAGATTTCGACATTTATCAAATGGATGTAAAATGTGCATTCCTAAACGGCGAACTCGAAGAAACGGTATATGTTGAACAACCACCAGGTTTTATAAATACTGAACATCCTGATCATGTTTATATTTTAGATAAAGCTGTGTATGGGTTAAAACAAGCACCAAGAGCATGATATGCAACTTTAACATCATTTTTGAAACAATCTAAATTTAAACAAGGATCAGTTGATCCCACTTTATTTCGAAAGAAAATTGGGAATCACCTGATGCTTGTTCAAATTTATGTTGATGATATAATTTTTGGCTCTACTGACCCTGCTTTATCCAAAGAATTCGAAGACTTGATGAAAAACAAATTCGAAATGAGTATGATGGGCAAAATTAATAACTTTTTGGGTTTGAATATTCGTCAAAACAGGGAAGGCATCTTCATTAATCAGGAGAAATATACAAAGACTTTGTTAGAAAAGTTTGGCATGACGAATAGCACAAAGTTACGAGTACCAATGGCAACAGGCATAAAGCTAACTCCTTCGTTAGATAAATCTGCTGTTGCTCTCACTTTGTATCGAAGCATGATTGTGTCTTTATTGTATTTAACTGCAAGTCGACCTGATATTATGTTTTCTATTTGTAATTGTGCAAGGTATCAATCAAATCCACATGAACCACATTTAACATCGGTGAAGAATATTTTTCGATATTTGAAAGGCACTACTTCGTTAGGTTTGTGGTATCCTTCGAAAACAAGGTTCTTTGTACAAGCTTATTCGGATGCAGATCTTGGAGGATGCAGTCTTGATCGCAAAAGCACAACTGGTGGGTGTCAATTACTAGATGGAAAATTGGTAAGTTGGCAATTGATGAAGCAAACATGTGTTTCAATATCTACAGCTGAAGCTGAATATGTTGTTGCAGCTGCGTGTACATCAGAAATAATTTGGATTCAAAGTCAATTACGTGATTATGCTATTAATATGAAAAAGATTCCTTTATATTGTGATTCACAAAGTGCAATAAGAATTTGTCATAATCCTGTGCAGCATTCGAAGACTAAGCACATTGCTCTCAGATATTATTTCATCAAAGATCATGTCGAAGAAGGAAATATTGAAGTTCATTTTGTGAAAACAACGGAACAATTGGCAGATATTTTCACAAAGGCATTGGATGAAAAATCTTTTATTTGTATATTGGAAGGATTGGGTATGGTTGATGGAAATTCACTTACATGTGATAAAAGTGAAGGTTGATGGATTTGAAAGTTTTGGTGAACTGAAGGACAAATTGCTTACAAAGAGTTAAGTGTTCAAAGGTTACTGTTCATGGTCAACGCTTCGAATGCTTCGCATTCGGAAGATTTATTCCTTGTTGAAGTACATAATCAGAGATTACTGTTCAAGTCAACGGTTCGAATGCTTCGTGTTCGTATGATTTAAAGATCTTTCTAATTCACTTCTTCGCATTCGTACACATTTCAACTAAGGTTAGAATTTTAATTTGTTTATTTTTTTTTGTTTCAAAAAACCTGAAAAATCAAAAATATTTTCTTTTGTTGAAAAATTAAAAATCCAAAAAGATTTTATTTTGGTTTCTTATTATTTTTTTTGAAAAATTCAAAAATACCAAAAATATTTTTTTTGTTCTCTTCGGTTTTAATATGTGTATTGTGAGTTTTGTCAAGCTTTAAATGTGAAGGATTCATATGTGTGTCTTCTATGGGAAGGTATGATTTCGATACACTTTGGATTAGTTAGGATGTCCCTAGAAGCATGCTGCTGCATGTTGCCTCAAGCCTCATATGACTCTATGTGTGAGAAATGAAAGCATTGATGAAATTATCTCATGAAAATTTCTTCCCAACAAGGCTTGTATTCTCAAAAGTCAATAGAGGTATGTTACTCTTTTCAAAAGAGTTAAGAGTTGTCTGTTTGGTCCATCTATAACAAAGGTACATTCGATTCGAAAACCAATCTTTTTCATCCTAAACTTCTTTACATCATTCACACACAATGATGTATGTCCAAGAGATTGTTGATCAAACCAATTGCAATATAGACATACAAATACTCTGTGTTTATGATCTAGCATCATGAGTACGTGATGGAAGTGAAACCCTAAAAACCAACAAATCAAGGAATTGACGGGGAACTATGTTCCAGAACTTACGAAACCTTTGTTTCAGTACGTTTTATACTCAAAATCGTATTCAATCTTTTTGAGTGATCTTCATCTAGCATTCAAAACCTACGATGTTTGTTCCCAATAAGATCTAGCATAATATTTTTTTCTTGAACATGATTTATGTGTGAGTATATTTTGAAAAGCCTTGTTACTTTACATATCATTCGAAACCAAGTTGTCACTGACTACACTGGTCATACAACTAATTTTGCTTACAATTTATCACCTTATGTTAAGGTCGAAATGTAACGAAATTTTCGAAGCCACCCATTTGACTTATAAAAGAAACCCTTTGAAACTTCTCTACAAGTTATCGATTGTAATTCACGGGAAACCAAACAAGCTGTTAATTATCTCTCTTGATAATTTTCGAAGAAATCTTTGCCCGGGATTAAACTGTTTTTGTGTCAAAATAAATTTTTGACATCACAAGTTTTCAAAAAAAAATTCATTTGTTTATCATCTAAATTTTTTTTGGAACACAACACACACGAAATTCTTGAGGTTTGAGTAAAACCAACTTAAACTGATGATTTCGAAACTCTGGCATATGACTTCGCTTTTCAAACCTCAAAAGTGAAAGAGCCTGACCTCTATTCCGAAGGAATCCGACGGTTACAATTCTCTTGGGGAATGTCAAACAGTCTTGTCTCTTGGTGACGTATGGTATACGATAAGCGTATAAGGCGTGCTGACAGTTACGTTTGTTACTTTTTGATGAGTGAAGTCTGTATTTCAAGGTGCCATGTCAGCAAGCATTTAATGCAGCTTCAAATTTAAAATTCTAGGGTTACATATAAAAGGGGAACTCAGGAGTCAATAATACTTTGTGCGATCAAACATTCTCTGTCATACAAAATTCTCTCTGCAATTCATCTCTTCAAACATTCATCTTCTTCAAACATTCTCTATTCTTATCTTCAACAATGGAGACTACATCATCACCAACCACAGACAAAGTTGTAAGTGTTCCGATTCTGAAAATTCAGGGTTCAAACTACCACGTGGAATCTGATTTGTCAAAATATCCGGAGGAACTCCAAATGCTGGTGGTTGCTTTACAAAATTCAGTTATGTCTAAAGCAATGTTCGATTCTTTTGATGTTCCAATGTCTTGGTTATCAAAGGCGGGTTCCATTGCATCATACAAGGAGACAGGTTGTGTGGAATTCACTGTGGTGAATGATACGCGTATTAGGGTGTCCAAGCGTTTGTTTTGCAAAATTTCGAGGATTCCAAATTCTGGTCCTTATGATGAAGTTTCTTCTTCTCAAGTAGTGTTCATGTTCAACGAGATGGGCCATCAACCTCCTTTGACGCGTATCAGTGACTTCAAGAAGTCTGGATTACCTACGATATGGAATTTTTTATTTGGCATTTTCCTTCAATGTCTTACTGGAAGAACCGTGGGTCTTGATAAAGGAAGGATGGAGGTATATGCAATGGTTGCTGGATTGTATTATGATCTGCAAATGGATTACTCTGGACAATTGTGGACAGAGTTCTTAACTAACATTTCACAGACGAGTGCCAAGTAGGGGATTTCTTGTGCTCGTTATTGGAGTCTGATAATACAGTATGTTTACCACAAGGAGAAAATCGAAGTTTTGGAGTTCGAAGAAAAGGCGGTGTTTCACATGTATGGTAGTCCGAAGGAGGTAAATGATGATCCGGCTATCTTTACATCAATAGCTCGCATTCCGGATGCGATGCTCAAGAAAGTGGATCCGACGAATGAAGTTTTGGTTTCATATTTGCAATCCATTGACACAACTGTCGTTACAGGGGTGTTACATGAAGAAGAGAAGAAAAAGCATAAAAAATCGATGAAGACAGATGGTGGGTCTTCGGAAAAAGTGGTGAAGGAAGAAAAGAAGAAGCAAATTCCAGTGGTTACAGCTGATACTATCGAAGAGGTATCTCCAATTTTAACCTCAGTGGTTGATACACCAATAATCGAAGCGTCTCCATCGACAGAAATGATTCCTTCGAAGACGGATGTTTTTCAACGTATCAAAATAAAGATAAAGTCTTAGCTGGTGAAGAAAACACAAGTCACACACCAAGGGGTCACAGTTCGGGAAATTCCAGCTCCGGTGTCTCCATCATCTAAGAAACAAAGGGCTGAAGACCTTGCAAAATTTTTGAAGAAGAATCAAAGACTTGAAGAAGTCGAGCAAGTTCCTGAGACACCAGAGATTAAACTTCAAGAAGAAGCGAAGACCAGTCCGCCTGTTGGTCTATCAAAGGCTGCTGTTTTGAAGCCTCTTGAAATAAGTTCACTACCCCAGGTTACATCCACAACTGATTCTCCTACATTTGAATTTATTATGGATCAACCATTCACCACCATATTCTCAACTCAATCAACTGATCCACCCCATCCATCCTCACCTATTGATGAAACCGTGGTTGCTGATGTTGAAACCGATAATGAAGGCTTTGGAGGAACATTCGAAGCTCTTCATTTTGATCAAGTCGAAGAAGATTTCCCTGACCACATGTTGATGACCATGAAGCAGTTTAAGATTTTGAATTCGAAATTGAATTCTATCTTGCAATCCCAAGTAGATGTGGGCAGTGATGGAGTTACAAGCATGGAAGTTTATTCATTAATGAAGGTGATGGAAGGAAGGGTGATTTCGAAGGCATCATGGTTGATTAGGGATTCGGAGAGTCGAGTTCTTGAGAAGGTTGATCAGAATGATATTTCTACAGAGAATCGAATCAATTCTCTGAGATCTGATTTTGTGACGGAATTAAAGGATCTAAAGATTGTTATGAAGGAGCGTCATGTGCTTTTCGTACAAGAAGTCAAGAAGGTACGTGAAGATGTTAACTTGCAGATCGGAGAACTTCGTGAAGATATGACGAAGGAGGTTCAGACCGTTCAACAAGATTATGTGTCAGCAAATCAGAAGATTGACATTATTTGTGATGCTGTTGCAAAATGTGTAAAATTGTTTGAGCAGATGAATCCTCAACTGACCACTCTTTCTGCCAAAGAAGAACAAAATTTTGGAGAGTTGGTCAGGTTGTTGAAAGAACTCCAAGACTTGTCTTCGAAGTCTGTCTCTCCAATCGCTTCTCAAGAATTTCTTTCTCAAAAATTTTCTCACTTCGAAGCCATCCTACACAAAAACTTAGCTCCACTTCTTCACATTTTCAGCCTTCTGCCGAATGTTACAGATGCCCCACCTGCTTTCACAGGGGTGCAAGGGGGAGAAAAGATTGATGAATCGAAGGCTGGGGAACAAATGAAGACAACTGAAGATGTGAAGGTAGTTGGAAAACTTTATCCTTCGAAGGTGGTGATAAAACCAAGTGTTATTTCAGCAGGTCCAGTCACTTCGACTGTGATCACAACAATTCCACTTCCAAAACCAAGTTCGAAAGGTGTTGTGATTGGGAAGCAAGCTGATGTTTCTTCATCCGAAAAAATGGTTTTGTCAAGCGTCAAAGACAAGGGAAAAGGAGTTTTGATTGAGAAGACTAACGAAGAGAAGAAAGTTGAGGTGGCAGCTGAGGTGGAAAGAATGAGGCATGTACAGAGCATAATGAGACAAAGAGCTCTGGATGGTTCGAATGTTGATAAGGGTGATCCAACAAAAGTTTATAACTACGAAACCATCGAGTCCAGAGTGATGTTTGACTATATGTACTCATTCGAAAAGGTTCCGAAAAAGAGCTATGTGGTTACGAACACAGACTTTGGTCAACTTGACTTTCCAGTCAATGAAATGATGTTTGTTATGCCACAGTTCAAGGCTGAAAGAAAATCAATAGAAACCGAAGCGGGAAAAAAGATGACGATAAGGTTTCATGCAGTATTGGCGAAGGCTCAAGAGGAAGTATGGTTTTCGGAGAAAATTAAGAAGGTGATATCTATAAAAAGGGATGTCATATTCGAAGGAAAGTTTGAAAATTTGAAGTACACTGTAGCAAGAGTAAGTGGGAAGTTACAAGAATTCACAGTGGCAGACTTTCCTTTGATGAACACATATGATCTAATCAACATTGTCTTGATGCTCAAAGACAAATCATTTTCTTTTCTCCAAGACACAGAACCAGATGTTTTTAGCCTTGGGTGCAAGCACATTAAGATATTTTTGGAGAATTATTTTGAGTGCTTAGCTCAGACTGATTTCGAACTCGCAATTGTCAAAGGCATCGACATTACTGCACCAATGGCGCCATCGAAGAAGCAGAATGAGTTGAACAAATACGAAGATGGAGAAATTTGTTTAAAGCCATTGGGGATCGTTTTTTCAGGAAAAGACAAAGCTGGAAGAGCTAAGCGGTTCTTATTTCAAACTTGCGAAGTGGAGAGATACACCAACTCACAATATACGAACTTAATTGTTCGTATCAACCACTGCAAGAAGAACTCGGAAGGAGATAAGAAAGAGATAAAGAAAGTTATCTCTTGGTACATGGAGATCCGAAGAGTGCTGATGTATGCCGTTCAATCACTGACGACTTGAAGACTTCGACCTTGATTCCAAAGGGGGAGATTGTTAGGGCTTAAATGTTGTAATAGTCGAAGAGTCAGTTAGATTGTTACGAAGTATATTTTGTCTTCATAAGAAGGAGTCTTCGGATGTAATGTTATTTGTACTAAGGCATTATAAAGAGTAGTCTTAATGTCTAGTCCTTAGTATTGTTATGCTTTTGTTCTCCTATAAATAGGGGTCTGTACTAAGTGATTAGATATAACATTTCACTCAGTCTTTACAGTTTATTCATTGTAATCTGTAAACTCAAAAGCATAATACAAGCTGAACAAATATTCTATTTACTCTCGTATTCATCGTTATTACTCTTCCTGAATTCATACTTGAATTTGATTCAAACTCGATTACAAATCTCATCAGTATGGTTCAATGTATGTTATATAATTGTGATACGGAAAATGATGTTACACTACCCGATGTTTCCACCGACGGCCGGGGTGTGATATTAGGTCTTAAGGCTTATAACTTATGTCTTAAAATCTTAAAATTTTCAAAATTTAAAAAATGAAGTAAAAATTGCAAAATTGCCTCGCTGAGTCTGATCATATTTTAATTCCCCTCACTTTCGATAACCGCTAGGGTTCATGTTTTTTGGGTTCATGCTTGTTCTCTCATGAGGTCAAAACACCGTTTTTTTCTTTCTACTCCATCAAATCATTGCCCATTCTCCCACCCTTCCCCATTCTCTTACCTATCTGACCTGCAACAATCGTCTCGTCCTTCCATCGTTGACTACATTGCTGCCATCTCGTCCTCCCCACCAGCTTCATCCAGCACTGCTAATGGCGCCAAGCTATGACATAGGTAAGGTTTGTTTGTTCCCCTTAAAATCCATTCTCAGTATATACATCAATTTCCTCTACTTTACACATGAATTCAATTCTCACTAAATACATCAAGTTTTTCTTCTTTCTTTTCCTGAATTCGATTATAAGTTCACATATCGATTTTTTCCATTGAATTCGATTCCGGGTGCATATAAGGACCTGTTTTCTTTTTTCTGTAATCTAAAAATGGTGTGATAATGTTGTTATATTTTGAAAAAAAATAACGTTTTTTGAAAAGAATAATATTTTCACCTTTGAAGTTATGAAAATAAACAATTTCTTTTCATATGTATTTGTAGGTTCTGCAACTGATAAGCACACATGAGACTGGAGTTGCTATTACGAAAATCAAATGTATTATATTTATTAAGCTTTTCTTGATCTCAAAACTAAGGTCGAGTATTACTATATAATTTGATCATTATAAGATTCTTCTTCCTACTACATTTGTTTCATAGCAAGAGATCCCTTTAAACTTTGAAATCAAAGTTTAGAACCCTAAACGATATAATACAGTTTTCTACTATAAATTACTTGTTTAACTTCAAGTAGCCAACTTGATTGTGATCAAATATAAAAAAAAACATAAGTTAAATTGATTAGATGTATAGCAGCAAAACCTAATTGAACTTCACCTTTGATGAAATTTTTGACTATTAGTTTTAGTTTTCTGCATTTCATCCTTTTTAATTGGTTGTTTGACCTTTTTTCCATATGACAGGAAAATCTTGAGGTGGATATTCTTGCATATGGAGGTATACTTTACATCACTTAATATATAATCTGTAATGAAGGATATATCATAGATATGATGATGGTATTGTTTTTGTTACTAAGTATTATGTCATACAATCCAAAAAGATACTACATACTTAATTTATCATATCTTATGCATTCTAATCTAATTCATGCTCTATAGAGGCAATTGGCATCAAGAGATGGAATTTTTCCGTATTTCATCCCTTCAGGCTTTTGCTAAAGCCATTGATTCAATTCATTATACCTCTTTGATTTCTTTGTGTTAAGATAAAAGCTCCTGATGTATTTCTATTGCAAGTGAGCTTCTTCAACTATTTCATAATTCTTAAATTCTTATTATTATTTTGGTATCTTTAAAATATAATTTTATATAATCCACATTTTGTTCCAACTTTAGTTGCAGTCAAATGGGCTAACTGAC
This sequence comes from Lactuca saligna, assembly GCF_052625555.1. Lineage (NCBI taxonomy): Eukaryota > Viridiplantae > Streptophyta > Magnoliopsida > Asterales > Asteraceae > Lactuca > Lactuca saligna. The sequence goes on along the minus strand of NC_136418.1, from coordinate 50,215,303 downwards.
TGAGGCGATCATCATTCATAATTGATTGACATATATTTTGCTATACTTTGCTTGCATTATCTCTCGGTACAAGTAGTTTGTAGCGGTATATCATTGGTAAAAAATTGATTTTTTTCAAAAAAAACTTATTAATATTATCTTAAAGATTATTTAATGTTTATGACATGTTATCAAAAATCTAATTTTAATTTTTTTAAGGTGGAATTATATTTTTGGAAGATGGTAAATGGAGCTTTATGTGTCAAAAAGGCAATGCAACATGAATTGGATAAAGTTTGGGGAATCAAGTGAGAGGGATAACTTAAAGTCTTAATCTCATAACTATAAAAGCAGTAGATCATAGAGTGTTAGATTTGTTTATCGCAAAGCTTTTATTTTGAATTAGGTTACTTTTTATTTCAATGTAATAAATATTTATTGTTTATTTTATGATATAAATGTTATTTGATTTTTTGTTATTTTTGATTTTATATATTACTACAAAATAATTTGTATTTAATTTGTAAATTAATTATCCATTTGTAGCCATTGAATCTTTGCTACGACAGCATATCTATGTAATTCGTTATGGAATCTGTTATACAATGTAGGCGATGAATTTTGCAAGGGATTCATCACAATATTCATCACCACAGATTTTGCTAGGGATTAATCATCACGAATTTTGCTAGGGATTCATCACCACGAATTTTACTAGGGATTCATGACCATGGATTTTGCTAAGGATTTATACCCACGAGTTTTGCTAGAGATTCATGACCACAGATTTTGCTAGGGATACTATGGAATTTGCTATGGATCCACTACAATGGAATATCTTATGGAAAAACTACTATGGAATGGACAATGAAATCCTATTACGGAATATCATTTACAACGGATTTCATTTTATTGTCACATTTGTGACTGAATTGTTGTTTCTGTTGCAAACCCTCGCTACGGGGTTTTTAGGGATGGAAATGGGCCGTTGCAAATTCCATAGCAAATCATCTTTTGCAACGGAATTTCAGCTTTTCACAACGGATTCCTTCAGTAGCAAAATCACGTTTTTCTTGTAGTGTCCATTGAAAAATGATAATTTACGAGTTACCCGTCACCACCCTTGTTTGTTCTAGTTAGTGTGTCGGTTAACTACATACACTCCACTAACGATTTGACAAGGTGCAATGTGAAATTTCTTAGATTAGCATCAAATTCACATTTTCCTAAAGTAACTAAGATTGAGAATTTTGTAAAATCATTTGGTTACTTTATATTTATCATTATACTTATTAATGAGGATTTAATGTCTTATCCAACCTGTTCAGATAACGTCCCTCCACCAATCAAGGAAGCAATGGGTGAGAGTGGACACCCATTCAACCATCATTTTATAGATAGTTTCCTTATACCCCCCTTATAGATCGATTTCGTGAATGAGGCCTACTAACGGTAAGACTGACTAATCTTATACATATATATAAATCAAACTTTTAATGTTATAATAATATAACGGCATAATTTAAAGTTTTAAAATACTAGGGTTATAGAATTTAAGATTTATAATTAAACTTTTCATTTAAATTTAAATTTCGAAACCAATGGTTAATTTGAAACTTTTCAAAATTACTTTATCAAATTTTAAATAATTAAATTAATGGAATAATTTTGTCATTATCTTAGAATTTGACAAAATCAATATTATATGATAAGGAAATCAGATTACCATTCAGAAAACTCAATTTAAGGCATTAAAAACAAATTATGGTAATTATCCTGATCCAAACAAGATCTGAAACTTGAAAAATCAAGCATCGGACGAGTCAACTCGACGATTCAGGTTAGGAACTCGTCGAGTTTCTCATTAGGCTCATCGAGTTCTGCAAACAAATTGCGAGTTTGTTTTGCTTTTGCTTTGGACAGTACTATTGTAACAAATACAACTGAAAAGGATCCTAGGCTCTGATACCACTGGTGGGTTTTGAGCATATCTACATTCATATGTGATCATGCAATGCTAATTGCTTTGAATCTAAGTTTTTCACTAGTTGAACATGCATATTGAAATTCCAAAGCAATAACCCTAATACTAGCATATAATTCAAAATTCATGTAAAAACTAGGGTTAGAAGATTACCTTACTTGTTATGTAGTAATAACAAGCACACCTTTGTAGATCTTAACTCTTGAAAGCTTAGTGCCTCAAATATTGCACCTCTAATGGTGTTACAAACACCACTAGCAAAGGATGATAGGAGAGAGGAGGTAATTCTTTAGACTTTTGGCTAGGGTTTCTATGCTCTAAGCATTGGACGAAAACCCTTGCTGAAGGGGTCTTTAAATAGTTGAGGCTGCTATGGTTTTTAGGTGGAAACCGTAAATTTCTACTTAGGCCTTAAGCAGTCCAAAGTCCTCCTATTTTAGAAGCCTTAGACGAATTCTATAGGGTCTCCCTATAGATTTCGTCCACTCCATTCAAAAGGAGTCCAACAACCCAATTTTGCAACTATCAATGATTTGCAAAACAGTCCCCGTTCTTTTAATCATCTCCTTTAATCATAAATTTTAATTCCAAATTAATTTATGATTAAATAGTAATTAAATAATATGATTTCTAACTAATATATTATTCTTATAATATATTAATAAATCATTCAAAAACCTCTATCTCCAAAAACTCATCTTGTCAAGTTATTATGGTGAAGGCAGCTCAAAAAGACTTTGCTACCATCAAATCAAATACATATCAATTATAGTTATGGGTTTAGACACTTAATACAACAATTTATTATTATAAAAATATTACGAAGGATGTTATAAACAATTTAACTATAGTTACATAATTTCAAAACTGTTTGGTAAATTTCATATAAATATTTTTTTGCATTAAACTGTCTATAACAAAATTTTAATAAATTTTAAAGTGAATCACTAAAATTACCAAATTTATTGAAGCTAACAGCAAAAATAACCATCGTCATCAAAAATTTAACAGAATATACATGTTGGTCGCTAAATTAATAATTTTATTTATTGTTATTTAGCAACTATTATATTTAGTTATTTTTATATATACGTCTTTAAATATCATATTATCACAATGATCTTTAATTTTAGTTTGCATATGATTAGAGTAAATAAAATTTTGATTTAGAATTATTTTAATTACTGTATACTTCAGTTTATTGCAGCAAGATGTAGACATTAAAAAACAAACTTCTTATTATCGGCTGCAGCCGTGGTCCACCTGTTTTATTGCAGAGGGTTGGAGATTTGGCGCGTAAACTTAACGTGTTGTGGCTTCGAAAACACAAACACCTAAATATCCTAAAAGGACTTAACCCTATGGTACAACTTACCAACAATTGTTGATACAACTACCAAGTTTTAATACCCCTACGTTGTAGACCCTTTAGTTTGTATATAAGAAGTAATACAAAAGCTTAACTCACCGCATTATTTATTTTATTTAAGGCAAGATTGCATAAAATGCAATCAAATTTAAAATCCACCTCTTGTTTTTTGAAAAAAAAAAATCAAACAATACCAAGTTTCTGTTAAGACTTTCATTTCACATGATATTGGTTACAATTGCATTGCAAACATATTATCCAAAAATGATATATTTGAGATTAACATTAGAAAGCCATCTTTTTAAGTGGTACCAAAAATTGCGGTTTGAGTCTTATTGACAAACGTCTTAGCCCAAAACCGCAAAACACAATACTTCATGTTATATAAGGCATAAAGATCCACCGATAATATATATCAGTGTTGCAGAAATCGGTCTAATCGGCCGATTAATCGGTGATTAATCACTAATCGGACCTCCACGGATGAGATTTATTGTTAATCGGTCACTATAATCGGGTTTGGTCAATACGGGTTAAAGTCAGACTTAATCAGACCTAATCGGGTTTGGTCAACGTACGTCAAAGTCGGACCTAATCGCCGATTAATCGCTTATTTTGTAGGATTAAAGTTAGATTTATAAATTTTTTAAATAATTTTCTTAATAATTAATGGTCACTGCTTAATATTCCGATTAATCCCCATCTAACCGATTAATCCTTAATCGCTAGTCCACCGATTAGCGATTTCTGCAACCATGATATAAATACATTAGCCACAATATCATATCCAGTAAAAAACCAGAAGACCTCATTTCAACCGGTATCAAATTTCCCAACTCTCACCAATTTTGCCCGTTGTTGGTTTGAAAAGAATATTAAAAAACATTTAAAATAGTAACAAACTTGCATGCATTAACAAATCTTCATTAAAGATCATAACCATTCTATAGAAAGAAAACCTGGTTATACTAAAACCCATTCAACATGAATACAACGAAATATTTTATAAAAATATCATTTTTCCCATGTGTTAGCCAGAACTAGTTTTGTACCTAATGGCACTTGCTTCTAGTTAACTACAATTTACAACTAATTGGCAGCTCTTTACATTTACGGCCCATTTTCTAGTTAGCTATAAATCTGACAACTCTTATTTCATTGACCTGTGCATTGACTAAAGCTGTTGACCCTTTGGTGACTTAATTGACTTCTTCTTCTTCCTTTCATAGTGCATAATATTTTGTCTTTTCCCCCTTCTATACACTCATCATTATATTAATAATGTAGTGTTTAAATGTGCGATTAAACTAATTGATGGAACTTGAAATTGCATTAGTTAGTTTCAATGGTTTCAATAATCTGTTTGTATTTCTGATTTTCTGATTACTTCTAAGGTCAAAATAATCATATTTGGATAATTAGGTAGGAGTAGTTGCAAAAATTTTATAATAACTAATAAGATAAATGTAGAATTTAATAAAATATCCTTGGCTTATAGCAGATGGTAATCTTATTTCCGTTCTTCAAATGGCAATAACACCCCGATTTGAAAATAATTTCATTTATAAATATAAATAGATTAACGAATAATTTAATTTAAAAAATATATAAAGATAGTACCTATAGTGCATTCCTTAACAAAAAGGGTGCATATCCTTCAACAAAAAATCCAGTGCGTAGAATTAATACTATAAATCTGCTCAAAATAAAAAATAAACCCAAAATATGAAAACTATCAATTAGTGATACATAAATATAAAACCTATAAAACGGTATGCATACTATTATACGATTAGATACATTGTCAGGTGTCAAAGATTCTTAGGTGGGATGAGGTCAAGAGTGTTTTACCACACGTTCACCCAGTCGTAGGGGCTTCACTTCTACCGGAGGGATTAACAAGGAGGGGTCTTGGACTTGAGTCAAAGGAGCATCAAATATGTGGGTGTTGAAAGGCCCCATAGATGGTGGAAGACCCGTTATCGATATTGGCTCAGGCCCACTAACAATAACTTGTCGGTCCAAAAAAACCAAAAAAAAAAGTACATTGCCTAGTGCCTAAGAGTTTGGTTGAGATAAATTTGGTTCCAATAAGTCGAATAAATGTATTTTTAGTTTGTCTAATACAACTTAGCTCGTCTTTAATAATAAATATTTTATTTTACTTCCTAATTAATAATATAGTTAAGCTTTAAATCTTTGTTATTTATTAAATATTTAATATCTTTGAAGAGTTATTACATAATATTTTATTTTATAAAATCATATTAAATATTAAGTTATTAATTATAGGGAAATTGAGTAATCTTTGGGTGTTTTTTAACAGCATAACCTTTTTTTTTTTTTGCAAAATGACCACTTGGTCTGGAATACCCTCGTACAGACCCAATTTAACATTCGGTAGATGAGTAAATAATTATGACCCGGTTACCCTTTAACCCGTTTCAGATTAGATTTCGTCGTTTGTTTCGAATTACCCGAGATATCATTCTGGACACCACTAAAACTGAAAATGTCTTCTAATAGTAGTAAAGAAATATAGTTTTTATATGTAATTATCAATTTTGTTTATAATTATATGTATCTATTTTAAATTTTATGTTAAAACTTGTTTAATTTATGCAATTACATATGTATTATAGGGTTTTCTGTGAATTTTATTCGTGTTAACGTAAGTATAGGATTAGATGTACTTACACATTTATATTCCATCATAAATTGTTATAAAAAACCCTAATTTTTGCTAGTCCGAAACGTGTCTGGAATCCAAAACTCATGTCCAAAATACTTAGAACTCTCTAGAATACAAGGAACCGGTTCCAGATTTTATGGTCCGAACTTCCGTTTAGGATTTTTTTTTTCTAGAATTACGTTCTAAAACATACATACAAAAATCTATAATTAATTATTCTTTTGATTGTAGCACAATAGAACATACGAAATGGTTGTTACCACAATCTGCAATCCTGAACTTGGGCGCTAAATCATGGCGCTTTTATAGAACTAACCAATTTGTAGGATCATGTTTTAGTGATTATGTGAACATGTCAATGGGTGTCAAATGTCATCGTTTACTATGTCACTATCTTATGTGCTATGAATTTACTACTTTTGATCCAGTTGACCTACAAGAGCTTCTATTTCCGATTGGCGACTATTGGGTTTTCTTTGACAGGAAAACAATCTGCTTGGTCACCGGCTTGTCGTTCGGGGATTATTTCCATCCTAGTTCTGGTTTTGTAGAATTCAAAGAACATGTGTTTCTATTTGTGTTGCTTTTACGTTCGGTGAATATGGCTGATCTTAAGTGCTCAATAACCTACTTCATCAATTAAGTGATGAAGACGTGGTGAGAGTCTCCCTCTTGTATATGCTAGAGCAATGATTTTTTGGGAAATACCCTTTATAGCCAGTTACTAATGACGGTATGTCATTCGTCTCTCCTTTAGACGAGTTTAACAGGGATATAGTTTTTTACCTACATTATATCAAAATGATACATATAGTTATTAAGTGTAATTTTTTTACATTGGTATGGAGTAGATTGATATGGGATTTTACTTACAAGCAAATGTGTACTGTGTTTGATATGATTGAGTACCATTTGAACCCCAATACGCTAAGAGTCAGCAGAAAACACATATATACTCTACATGGATTTGTCTATGCATTTAAGGTACGTACACTTTGTTTAATAAGAGTTTTTAAGAAACAAGTATTGTAACTTTGTTAAGTTTGTAAGTTGTTTAACATCTTAATTTTTTATATTTGGATCATGGAGACATTTCCTAACCGTAGTATAGTTGGTTCCCATATACCGGGTGTTATCCCTCAGGGAGTCGCATACCCTAGGATGATAAACCCGATTATCAATGTATTCCTTTTGTTACTAATGTACATAGTTTAATCCACCTTATAATTTATAAGTTTCTATGACATAAATAACTTAAGATTAACCTTTATATATTGCTTTTATGCAACGTCCCCCCCCAACGAGTTGTTTCACCCTACTATATAGGAGCATGCTTCTTTGTGGTGGATTTAGAGTGTCCAGTGGATAGATGATGTAGATTAAGCTAATGTTTGAGTTATGATTTTCTTTATCGATGTTTTAAAGTAATTTCATTTTGAATATATAGCAAAAACAACTTTATCCTTCCGAACAACATTTTGTAGAATATTATGATATTGTACAAACATCACTACATGTTTTCTAGATCAATATTATCATATTGATGGCTTCTTTTTTGACTAGTATTAACTTTAGGTGTACTCTAAGACTTAATGTTACCTGTACTCTCAAATGATATTACTCGTACTATCAGCTAATATGCCCTTTGAAGAAGTGAACCAATACCTTTTTGTTGGCTTGTCGGTGGTGGGGACGTGGTTGTGTGTTTGAGCAAGTGTGTTTCTCCGATAATTTAACCACTTGAAATGTATTAGTTGTATTATGTTTTGTTTCGCTTGTCCATCAGTCATAATTATCCATATAGCAAACAACTTCAAACTTTCTTTTGTAGATTTTTCACTTTATATTGGAAGCCTTCACTAACCCTTTTCATCCTAAATTAAGCTTAAGTGCTTCTTTGTTTTTGAAAAGTTGGTATAACTTCACACATGAAGTTTAGTTGTGCATTATTTCCCTTTTGTGTTTTTGTTGAGCTAATTCCGGAAATGGTAAAGGTTCAGGCATACCCCAATCGGTGGGTTGTGTTTTTTCAGAATCGGAAAAATAAAAAGAAAACTTTTCCTGTTGTTCTTTTCTAGGTGTAAGGGTTAAGTTTCCTCATATCCACCATCATGATCATCCTCATCTAATTTAGTGTAACTCTAAAAATGTTCAACGACCTCTCCATGTGGAATGATATTACAATCATCAACCTAGATGGGTTTTGATACAAAATATAAGTTTGTTTTTTCACAAAAACTACAACGGAAGTCTTAGAAAAATAACAAGTTTATTTTTAGTTTATAACAAAACCAAACTATCAAGGACCCATTTATAGAGGTCGGAATGAAATGAAAACAACGAATTTTTTTTTTAGAATGAGAACCTTTGAATCCTTTGAACCCACATGGTTTTGGGGTGTTGATGAAGATAGCAAGAAATCAAAGAACGTGATTTTCTCTAGGTGTATCCACCATTAAAATTAAGGCACTTGGATTGCTAGTTCCTTCTTCTATTCTTGAGTGTCTTAATCCTTTAAGTTCTTAACTCGAAGAAGAACTAAAGGAGACAACTCAAGAAGGATTTAATCTTGCAACAAACTTCAAAAGACAACAAGAAGAGCGAGTAAAGAGGTAGTTTTGGTGACTTCTTTTAAATGAGGTATTAAGACCAAAAAACTAGCCAAAAACATGCAAGACACAACCTTTATATACTCTATGAAAAGTAAAGCCTAACCATGAAAACGCTCTAAAGTAATGAGTAGCATAACTAGCAAGGGAGACAAGGTATGGAGGTTGAAAAGCAACTTCCATTCTTTAAATATAATTTTTGGCCATACCTAAAGAATTAAGAAAGATTCTTTCATTTTCATAAACTTAAAGTTTATAAAGTATAAACTTTGTCTTTAGGTAAAAGACAAAAGAATCCAACTAGTCCAAAAGATTGTGCATGGCTTATTAATTCATACCGTATAAAATAATAACTAGTAATACTCTCTTATAGTTATTATTTTCACAAAACAATAATTATTCCCTAATTAAAATACAAGAAATCATATTATTTAGTAATAATCATTTAATATTAAATATACAAAATCTGCCAACTTGCTAAAGATGTGACCCTATATGATCATATATTGTTAGCAATATCACTCCATAATGATTCTTTGGCATACATATTCAACAATATCTCACTTGCACAAGATTCATTATAAACTGACATAGACATAGCAAACGTCTAGCGACGGGCTACTACCGCTAACAACATATGAAGGGTGTTATCTTATCAACAACCAATTCCACGAGATCTAAGGTACAATTGTTACTAAAGGTGTGGTATTAATTATTCCTTTGTCTTAAACATCATGTTCAACATGCGATATAGATCGTGATCAATCTTATTTAGTGTTTAACTTTGAGTAAGGCCTTAGATGTCTAACTCTCAATGAATAAGAGGGAAAAATCTCATCTTGACTACATACGCCCATCAATGTAGTTCATATCATACCCAACGATGGCCCTTATGACTACCTTTTATGGAACAACATTAAACCATGTCAAAGTAGAACAATTCCCACACTTCAAGTCCAAGATATGTATATCAAGTCTAAGAATACAAAGCTACAACCTTTATCAAAACATCACTCATGACTACGATCCATCAAGTGATTTTCATACAGGTCAAGTCCAGTACTTATTCTCCTGATCTATGAAGTTGGTACCAACTCTTGCTATTTTTATCTCCATGAAAATCAACCAATCCACTCATATTAGTCTTTCCTCATAGATGCTCCCACAACTATGAACGACTATGGACATTTAGAATAACCTAGTTATTCAAGGATTTAAACATGCTAATGTAGAACACAACAATTATTTAATAGAAGAATCATATCCAATATATAAACTCATTACAATATATGTTTCTTGTATTGTTCCAATATCCAAATACTAAATTTCAAACAAATACATCTACTTCTATCAACAAGGCCATATAGCATCAACTTGACTTTCATGCTTTAGCTAATGAAGGATCTTTGTTAAGTGGATTTGACAAAACTTGATTTGTATAAACTTTACAAATACAAACATTTTTAGTTATATATATATATATATATATATATATATATATATATATATATATATATATATATATATATATATATATAAAATTAATTAATATATAAAGAAAACGATCGAGAATGAATTAGATGCTTAAATATGACTTAGATGCCAATACTTGCATAATTCGATTACTCATAGGCATAATGAACTATACATTAAGCATCTTTGTATGTGGTTCTTCAAACCATAATGTGCTATAAATTTGATGTGCAACTTTAATTAAAATCTATATGGAAACACTATACATGTAACTTTTTCTTCATTCATAATGAGGATACGCCCGATTGTGATTAAGAATTATCTCAATCTATTTGGAAGTTTAGCACATGTGTAACAACTTTAAACATAACTTTCTTTAAAATACTCCACCGATTAGGAATATTTTTCTAGTTCTCGCAAGCACTTTAGAATGTTCCTATAAGTCACATAATGACTTTTTTCGGATTATAGTGGTATCAATCAACATGCTCTAAGCATACAACACGTTTGGACTTTATGCATAATCATGACATGTATAATTAGTTCCAATTGCACCAACATACGGAATAAAATCATATAATCTAGTTCAAAATATTTGCACTAGGATTTAGCTCAAAATCATTTCAAGTGGTATTTGACAAGATGACTCTTTCGGAGTCCTTTATCTTATGCTATTTTAGATCCTTGACAATTAATGCAATTTTACTTAATCCTTTAAGTTGTCGTGATCTATCTATATAGATCCTTATTCAATGAATTAGTATGTCAACTACATATAAGTCTAGGAATGTTACTGCACTCCTACTAGCTTTATAGAAAACACAAGAGTCGTCTTGATTCATAATTAAATCACACTATGTAGTTATCTTATAAGAAAGAACATTCTTACATTGAGATGTTTTCTTAAATCTTGGAAAGATTTTCATTCATGTATGTTTTCTCCTCTAAAAACTCACTTAGTCTTTATAGTCAAAATATATCGAGGAAGATTAATCAAGCCCATACTTTATAATCATACATGAATCCATCTCTATGTGTTTTCATAGTTTTTGATCAACTATTGAGCAGATTCAACAATAGTCAGAAACTTTCTAATTCCAAATTATGATGCGTTTAGCTTATGGATCTTTAGCTCTTAAAGTTTCGTATTCCTCACACTTGTCTTTTGGAACGACTATTAATGGGATTTATAGAGACTTCATCTTAAACAATCACTTGGGATAGTCTACATAAATGCAATTTATAGATGCTAGAGTGGTTAAGCTTATTGTCTAACATAAGCTTTGTAACTCCATACCATTTAGATAAGGATAAATCCTCACATGCTTAGTCTAATGAAAAGTATCTAATCCACTTGTTTGGTTGGAAAATATATATATTCAAGATATATTTCTTGCAGTAAGTGTCACACCCCCAAACCAGAATGGCGGAAACATTCGGGGGTGGATGACTTCATGTAGTATCACAACGATTGAATATTGCAAAGAAAGTAACACAACCATCATATATATAACAATGAAAACGTGTATTGTTGCGTTATACATGTTATCAAAAGAATATTACAATATGATGAATAAATGTTTAATGATAAAATCATCCTTTGTGTTCCTTCTTCCAAAAGCTGGTAGTTTACCTGTATCACTGATTCCCTGAGAAATACAAGTGGTTTTGAAAAGTGTCAACATTTAAGTTGGTGAGTTCATGAGTGTTCCGAGTTGAAAAGTATATTCCTTTTGGTAGTAATTTGGTAAACGAGTTCTTTAGAAAATCCAATATTTTCTTGTAAAATGTAAAAGGTTCCAAAGTTGGAATGTGTTAGTAACTTTTATAAACAATTGATAACAATAATTTAGTATGAAAATATAATGTAGAAATACTGCGATGCACATATGAACCTTGTAAATCAATCTTGTTTTATACTTTTTATGTGAGTTTTATAACCATACTATTGACACTGACGGCCTGTAACAACATTCTTCAAGTGTTGCAGTGTTATGACATTTGTCACCCCAGACCTGCCGGTCTAACTATAGCTAGTAGTTTAGGTGCGGGATTGTCAATCCCGTATAGATCTATACACAAGTATCACGCTCTCCCTCCAAGAGATTATGGTATATAATACAGGACTTGAAATGCATACAAAATGTATGTTGAAGTTTGAGTATCTCACATTACTTAGTATAAGTAGATTTACAATGAAATGACCTTACTACTTTTGAAAGTGTTTCGTTTTTCAATTTGTATAAAAATGTAGGATTGACTTGCTAACTATACCCATTATAGTTTTTCAGATAGTATGTTCCCTTTCGTAGACATAATTTAGTGATATAATCGCCCTTGTATACGTAAGATGTTTGTATCGATATTCGAAGTTAGAAATTTCATTTATGTTTAGAAAACGATAGTTTTAACGTTTAATGTACTTGTATTTCCCCCCTAAAACATGTAAAAGAATTGAAAAGTAGGGGTATGAACTCACTCGTTAAGTTTGAAGAGAGGGGCTAGAGTTGAGCAGAGTTTCGATCTCAGATAGTTGCGTCGTCGGGCTCTTCGGGAACTTCTGCAACGTAAATCTTTCGTCGGGGCTCGAGTGCGGAAACCGAGGTGAGAAAAGGGTCTCTGGAGCTGGGAGAATGTCTGAGAAATGGTGAAGGTGTGCCAAAACTCGAGCCTTATGCCCTCTATTTATAGGGCTGAAAACCCCCGTACGCGGCGCGTACTTCCGGAGTACGCGGAGCGTAGTCAGTACGCGGGGCGTACTTCGGTTACGCGGGGCGTAATAAGGCGTCATGGCTTACGACTCCTGGCTAGCTAGGCGTAGTTTGGGCGGGCCGATGGGACTCGACCCTGGGTCTAGTACGCGGGGCGTACTCCCAGATTACGCGGGGCGTAATCCCTATTTCCAACTTCTAAATTCCGTAACTTTCGCGTACGAGCTCCGTTTTTCGCGGTCTTTATATCCACGCGTAGGTGAGATTATGCTCTACAACTTTCATTTAGACTCCGTCGGCTAGTTTTGATTTATTTTTAATGATATAATTTTAATAGGCCGGGCCTCCTAAAGTTCGTTAAACTTTCATAGGTTCTTTATTCGACGTCGGTTTTCGTTTGTCTTTTTATTATTTTATTACCATCGAGGAGATCTTCAACTTCCGTTTAGGTGGCGATAGCTAAATAATACTCGATCTTCAATCCGAGTTTTTAGCTCTTTACTACTGTTACGAAACTTTGAAAATTCGTAACTTCTTCATACGAGGTCCAAATTGGGCGATCTTTTTATGCACGCTCATCTTTCAATGAGATCTACGACTTTTGTTTAGATACTTTAAGGCTAAAATGTATTTTATTGAGATTTCACTTTTTACATCGAATTATGTTTTAACGTCGTGTCGTAATTATACGAGTGGTTATAATCTCTTCAATATAACTCGGTTTTGAGTGTTCTTTATGTTTTTGGAAACCCGGGCATGATATCTAATATTCGATGCATCCCAACTTAGATATCTGAACACTTTATTTTCGAGGTTAATTTCGTTGTTTTTAGCTTTCGAGTGTTTACAATGCTTTTGGGAAAAATAGGGTTGTCACATCATCCCCCTGTTAAGGGAATTTCGTCCCGAAATTTAATCTAAGATCAATATTATAAATTAGGAAAAAGATGCGGGTACTTTTGTTTCATTTGATCCTCTCGTTCCCAGGTGTATTCAGGTCCTCGCTTGGCGTTCCAGCGGACCTTTACGATAGGTATGCGGCTTTGTTTAGTCCTTTTGACTTCCCGATCCATGATCTCTACCGGTTCCTCTACAAATTGGAGGTTTTCGTTTATTGCGATTTCGTCTAGAGGGACGACAAGGGTCTCGTCGGATAAGCATTTCTTCAGGTTCGATACATGAAAGGTAGGGTGTACATTGTGGAGTTCCTGAGGTAGTCTAAGTTTGTAAGCCACTGGACCGATCCTCGCGAGGATCTCGAATGGTCCGATGTATCTGGGGTTCAGTTTCCCACGTTTTCCAAAGCGTATCAATCCTTTCCAAGGCGAGACTTTTAGTAGGACACGGTCTCCAACTTGGAATTCCAAGGGTTTTCGTCTCTTATCTGCATAACTCTTTTGTCTATCCCTTGATGCCTTTAGACGTTCTCGGATTTGAACAATCTTCTCCGTAGTTTCCCGTATGATTTCTGGCCCAGTAAGTGTGTTGTCAGTTGCTTGTCCTTTTGCTAGTTGGGTGTCTCCCACTTCGGCCCAGCATAAAGGTGACCTGCACTTGCGGCCATAGAGGGCTTCGAACGGGGCAGCTTTGATACTGGTGTGGTAGCTATTGTTGTACGAGAACTCGACCAAGGGTAGATGTGTGTCCCATGCTTTGCCGAAATCGATTACGCAGGCTCTCAGCATGTCTTCTAGGGTTTGTGTGGTTCTCTCGCTCTGGCCGTCGGTTTGAGGGTGCTAGGCGGTAGTCATGTCTAGTCTTGTCCCCAAAGCTCTTTGGAGCGACTGCCAGAACCTCGAGGTAAATCTACTATCTCGGTCCGAGATAATGGATACGGGCACACCGTGCAGTCGTACAATTTCCCTGAGGTACGTCCTTGTTAACTTCTCCAATTTATCCGTCTCTTTGATCGGTAGGAAATGCGCTGATTTAGTTAACCTGTCGACAATTACCCAAATGGTGTCGAGTCCGTTTGTCGTTTTGGGTAACTTGGTTATGAAATCCATAGTTATTCGCTCCCACTTCCATTCGGGTATTTCTGGTTGTTGTAATAAACCTGAAGGCTTTTGGTATTCTATTTTGACCTTAGCGCACGTCAGACATTTACTCACGTAGGTAGCAATTTCGGCTTTCATGTTCGGCCACCAGTACAACTTCTTGAGGTCGAGATACATCTTGTCGGAGCCGGGGTGTATGGAGTATCGTGTTTTATGGGCTTCGTCCATGACGATTTCTCTGAATCCACCAAACTTTGGTGTCCATATTCGATCCATGAAGTAACGAACTCCGTCGTTCTTGGTTTCAAGATTCTTATCCATTCCCCTTAGGGTTTCTCCTGCCACATTTTCAGCTTTCAAGGCTTCTATTTGGGCTTCCTTGATTTGCGTGGACAGGTGGGAATGGATCATCATAGTTAGGGACTTCACTCGGCGACCTGAGTATTCCTTCCTACTGAGTGCATCCGCCACTACATTAGCCTTTCCGGGGTGATATCGAATTTCGCATTCGTAATCATTTAGTAGCTCTACCCACCGTCTTTGTCTCATGTTGAGTTCTTTCTGGTTGAGAATATGTTGAAGGCTTTTATGGTCAGTGAAGATCGTGCATTTTGTGCCGTAGAGGTAGTGTCTCCATATCTTTAGAGCGAAAACGACTGCTCCTAGCTCAAGATCGTGCGTTGTGTAGTTCACTTCATGCGTCTTTAGTTGTCTTGAGGCATAGGCGATGACCTTCCCTCGTTGCATCAGGACACGACCGAGTCCTTGGTTTGATGCATCACAATAGACCACGAAGTCCTCCGTCCCTTCTGGCAGGGTTAGGATGGGCGCACTACATAATGCTCGTTTTAGCGTTTGAAATGCGGCATCTTGTTTTTCTCCCCAGTCGAAGGTCACATTTTTCTGAGTTAGTGTGGTGAGTGGCTTGGCAATCTTGGAAAAATTCTGTATGAACCTTCGGTAATACCCGGCGAGTCCTAAAAATTGTCGGATCTCTGTAGGGGTTCTTGGAATCGTCCAATTCTCTATTGCTTTGATCTTCGAGGGGTCCACGTGTATTCCTTCCTTACTTACTACGTGTCCTAGAAAATCCACCTCTCGAATCCAAAATTCGCACTTGGAAAATTTTGCGTAAAGTTTCTCTGCCCTTAATGTTTCCAGAACTTGGCGGAGATGTTGGCTGTGTTCTTCCTGGTTTCTAGAATAGATGAGTATATCATCTATGAACACGATCACGAATTTGTCCAGGAAGGGGCGACATACTCGGTTCATCAAATCCATGAACACTGCTGGAGCGTTTGTCAATCCGAAGGGCATCACTACAAACTCGTAGTGACCATATCGTGTTCGGAAAGCCGTTTTGGGGATGTCTCCTTCTAGTACTCGTAGCTGGTGATAACCGGATCTTAGGTCGATTTTCGAGAAGTAGCTCGCTCCTTGTAGTTGGTCAAAAAGATCATCTATACGTGGAAGGGGATATCGGTTCTTGATTGTCAGTTTGTTCAGTTCTCGATAGTCGAT
Organism: Lactuca saligna; assembly: GCF_052625555.1. NCBI lineage: Eukaryota > Viridiplantae > Streptophyta > Magnoliopsida > Asterales > Asteraceae > Lactuca > Lactuca saligna. The sequence goes on along the minus strand of NC_136418.1, from coordinate 50,198,968 downwards.
GCACATGCGAAAAGATCCGTCCTTCTTTTTCACGAACAGGACTGGTGCACCCCATGGTGAGAAACTTGGCCTAATGAATCCCTTGCTCAACAGCTCGTTCAATTGACTGGACAATTCCTGCATCTCGGCTGGAGCTAAACGGTACGGTGACTTTGCTACTGGGGTGGCTCCGGGAATCAAGTCGATTCTGAATTCGACTTGACGTTCTGGTGGGATTCCTGGGAGATCTTCTGGGAAAATGTCTGGGAAGTTGCAGACTTCTGGAATATCTTTAATGTTCTTTGGTTCTTTCTTCTGGTCTACTACGTGGGCTAGAAAGGCATAGTATTTCTTGCGAAGATATTTTCGTGCTGTAATACAGGAGATGATTTGTAATTTTGCACTAGGTTTGTCTCCATATATGATGAGATTTTCACCGTTGGGAAGATTGAGACGAACGGCCTTTTCATGGCAAAGAATGTCGGCATGGTGAAGACTCAGCCAGTCCATACCGATGATTATATCAAAACTTCTTATCGAAATGGGCATAAGGTCGATTGGAAATAAATGTTCGTTTAAATTTAATGTGCACTCGACGTACATATCACTTGTGCTTTCTGTTTTTCCATTAGCCATTTCTACCGTGAATATTTTATTAAGTGGTTGGGGTCTCTGGTTAAGTAGATGTTTGAATTTATGGCTCACAAAACTTCTCTCCGCACCGCAATCAAATAGTATGCATGCATAAATGTTGTTGAGGAGAAACGTACCCGTAACTACTGTTGGATCAGTTATTGCTTCATTTTGGCCTATCGCCAGCACTCTCCCAATACCACCAACATTCCTTGTCTTGGGGCAGTCCCTCTTGAAATGCCCGGTTTCTCCACATCCATAACAGGCTTGACTTACCCCAGTACTAGGAACTTGAGTGAATGGCCGCGCTGGTGCCTTACAGAAACGGGCTGTGTGCCCTTTCCTGTCACAGTTCTTACAGTACATTTCGCGGCAATTTCCATGGTGATGGTAGTTGCATTTGCTGCACTTTGGCAAGTTCCCTGCATATTGTCTTGTTGGCGTCGAAATTGTAGGAGTTGTGCTGGGAGTAGTAGCAGCATGAACCGCCACCATTTGTCTCTTTGAAGGTTCTTGAGAGGTTAGTCCCTTCCTCTTGTTCCAGTATTTCTTCTTGCTATTGTTATTGTTGTCATTGTTCCCTTTGGTTGGTTCAGTTGCGATAGTCGTGACTCCTTGGCAGACGCCATGATCCACAAGAGATTGCGCCAGTTCTTTGGCACTGTCGAAGGTCATGGGCTTTGAAGCTAGCACACTTCCTCGCAGTTGGGGTGATAATCCCCAGATGTATCTCTCCACTTTTTGGCTTTCTAGAATTAACATCCCAGGACAAAGCGTTATCAAATCGCTGAACCTATTGGTGTAGCTTGCGATGTCCGATCCTTTCATCGAAAGGTTCCACAATTCTTGTTCCAGCTTCTGAATTTCGCCCCTTGGGCAGTATTCTCGTAGGAGCATTCGCTTCAAATTCTCCCAACCCATGGAGTTTGCCACCACCAGAGTTAGTGTCTTGACGTGGCCGTTCCACCATGTCAAGGCGCGTTCAGAGAATGTACAGGTAGCAAATTTTACTTTGCTTTCTTCCAGGCATGCGCAAATTTCAAATACGGCTTCCGTCTTCTCTATCCATTGGGACAGAGCCAACACTCCTCCAGTTCCATAAAAGGGAATAGGTTTTCCATTAGTGAAGTCTTTGTAAGTGCAGACTCCAGTACGGCCTTGGCTTGGGCCATTGGTAAAGCTATTTATTCCACCTCCCGACCCATTGTTGCTCATTTGAGCCATCGCCGCAGTTACAGCGGCCGTTACAGCAGTTTGGAACATAGCTGCATCCATAGTTGGAGGAGGTGGTGGAGGTGGTGCTGGAGTTGAGTTTCTGCGTGTTGTTATACGAGGAGGCATGTTCTGGTAGAGAAAATAAGAATGAATACTATAAGTTTCTAATGTTTTGACAATCGTGTAATTGAGGGTTAGTCGTATCTTGTAATTTGTTTTGACTTTAGTTTTTGGTTTCAAATTAGATATAACAATTTAATGAATTTCGAGAGGTATATAAAGAGGCACTGCATATATATATATATATATATATATATATATATATATATATATATATATATATATATATATATACATCACACCTAAGGTGTGTTTCTTTAGGCTTCTAGGAAAATTTGACCTATTTAAGAGGTCTCCGTTTTACAGATACAAAAGGAAATAAGAGAAAAACTTTTATCCGCGGTCCTAGTCTATATCAAAATTTGTTGGAGCTTGAACAAACTCTACTTGTGGCGTTTGGAGCTGGATTCGGCATCTGACCGTTTGACTCCCATCAGTCGCCTCTAGAATTCCGCTTGTTGTTCTTTCATCTCTCTTATATCATCTAGAGCTGTTATCATTTGGTTCTGTAGTGTCCCCGTGTAGATTTGGAGATTCTCATGTAGTCCGTCCAAACGGCTGATGTCGGAGGCGTTACCTTGGGTAGCAGCATTGATCTCTCGAATTCTGGTTGCTTGTTGGTCTGCCTGGTAGTTCTGGTTAGCTATAGTTCACGACAACGGGAAGTGCTCGATCAGCTGAGCCTCCTCCACTGACGTTGTAAAAATCCCGACACATGCCAAATGGAGGACGCATGCCTTGCTGACGGCTCCAGTAGTAGAGGTGGCTCCCCCAGATGGGAATGGGTCCCGGTTGATGTGGCCTGATCACTGGAGGATGTGGGATGGGAGGGTCAATTACTTCTGGTTCGGAATCTGTTCCGCTAGAAATTTCCACGATCTCCTCGTCGACTTCGTATTCCCTCCGACTTCGATTTCGAATTCTTCTTCGACCTCTTCTTCGATTTCTTCTTCGATTTCCTCTGGGTCTTCCTCCGGGTCTTCTTCTATCCAGCCGCCGTTACCTTGATTTAGGTAGTAGGGGTCTCCCGGTAAAGGAAATCCAGCCATTTGTCTGTACTGGGATAGAGGTATGAGATTTTTATAAGAAAAGAATTTCTAATTAACGAATTCCTAAGCCTATTTATATCTTTACTGAGCGCAATGTTTTATCGTTTAATAATAGACTTATATTATTTCAATTTAGCGAATTTAGATTTTATAAGTTTTTGGCTTGTTGACTACTACGACCATTCCTCGACGTATATTGGTCAAATCCAGGATAAATATAGTTGATCAGGCTATATTTATTCTTGATTTGATTACATACTCCAAGGCTCGGTCGTGGTATTGCAACTTGCCATACTACTTTTTAGAAAAACTCGCAATGTTACGAGGTTGATACGTGCGGGTAAAATGTATTAAAGAAAATATATTTCTATGATAATGTTTTTATCAGAGGGTTTTTGGTTCCCGTTGTATTTATAGTTTGTATATCTTATGTGGTTTGATATACTTAGTTCACTATAAACAATGCTCTGATACCAATCTGTCACACCCCCAAACCAGAATGGCGGAAACATTCGGGGGTGGATGACTTCACGTAGTATCACAACGATTGAATATTGCAAAGAAAGTAACACAACCATCATATATATAACAATGAAAACGTGTATTGTTGCGTTATACATGTTATCAAAAGAATATTACAATATGATGAATAAATGTTTAATGATAAAATCATCCTTTGTGTTCCTTCTTCCAAAAGCTGGTAGTTTACCTGTATCACTGATTCCCTGAGAAATACAAGTGGTTTTGAAAAGTGTCAACATTTAAGTTGGTGAGTTCATGAGTGTTCCGAGTTGAAAAGTATATTCCTTTTGGTAGTAATTTGGTAAACGAGTTCTTTAGAAAATCCAATATTTTCTTGTAAAATGTAAAAGGTTCCAAAGTTGGAATGTGTTAGTAACTTTTATAAACAATTGATAACAATAATTTAGTATGAAAATATAATGTAGAAATACTGCGATGCACATATGAACCTTGTAAATCAATCTTGTTTTATACTTTTTATGTGAGTTTTATAACCATACTATTGACACTGACGGCCTGTAACAACATTCTTCAAGTGTTGCAGTGTTATGACATTTGTCACCCCAGACCTGCCGGTCTAACTATAGCTAGTAGTTTAGGTGCGGGATTGTCAATCCCGTATAGATCTATACACAAGTATCACGCTCTCCCTCCAAGAGATTATGGTATATAATACAGGACTTGAAATGCATACAAAATGTATGTTGAAGTTTGAGTATCTCACATTACTTAGTATAAGTAGATTTACAATGAAATGACCTTACTACTTTTGAAAGTGTTTCGTTTTTCAATTTGTATAAAAATGTAGGATTGACTTGCTAACTATACCCATTATAGTTTTTCAGATAGTATGTTCCCTTTCGTAGACATAATTTAGTGATATAATCGCCCTTGTATACGTAAGATGTTTGTATCGATATTCGAAGTTAGAAATTTCATTTATGTTTAGAAAACGATAGTTTTAACGTTTAATGTACTTGTATTTCCCCCCTAAAACATGTAAAAGAATTGAAAAGTAGGGGTATGAACTCACTCGTTAAGTTTGAAGAGAGGGGCTAGAGTTGAGCAGAGTTTCGATCTCAGATAGTTGCGTCGTCGGGCTCTTCGGGAACTTCTGCAACGTAAATCTTTCGTCGGGGCTCGAGTGCGGAAACCGAGGTGAGAAAAGGGTCTCTGGAGCTGGGAGAATGTCTGAGAAATGGTGAAGGTGTGCCAAAACTCGAGCCTTATGCCCTCTATTTATAGGGCTGAAAACCCCCGTACGCGGCGCGTACTTCCGGAGTACGCGGGGCGTACTTCGGTTACGCGGGGCGTAATAAGGCGTCATGGCTTACGACTCCTGGCTAGCTAGGCGTAGTTTGGGCGGGCCGATGGGACTCGACCCTGGGTCTAGTACGCGGGGCGTACTCCCAGATTACGCGGGGCGTAATCCCTGTTTCCAACTTCTAAATTCCGTAACTTTCGCGTACGAGCTCCGTTTTTCGCGGTCTTTATATCCACGCGTAGGTGAGATTATGCTCTACAACTTTCATTTAGACTCCGTCGGCTAGTTTTGACTTTATTTTTAATGATATAATTTTAATAGGCCGGGCCTCCTAAAGTTCGTTAAACTTTCATAGGTTCTTTATTCGACGTCGGTTTTCGTTTGTCTTTTTATTGTTTTATTACCATCGAGGAGATCTTCAACTTCCGTTTAGGTGGCGATAGCTAAATAATACTCGATCTTCAATCCGAGTTTTTAGCTCTTTACTACTGTTACGAAACTTTGAAAATTCGTAACTTCTTCATACGAGGTCCAAATTGGGCGATCTTTTTATGCACGCTCATCTTTCAACGAGATCTACGACTTTTGTTTAGATACTTTAAGGCTAAAATGTATTTTATTGAGATTTCACTTTTTACATCAAATTATGTTTTAACGTCGTGTCGTAATTATACGAGTGGTTATAATCTCTTCAATATAACTCGGTTTTGAGTGTTCTTTATGTTTTTGGAAACCCGGGCATGATATCTAATATTCGATGCATCCCAACTTAGATATCTGAACACTTTATTTTCGAGGTTAATTTCGTTGTTTTTAGCTTTCGAGTGTTTACAATGCTTTTGGGAAAAATAGGGTTGTCACAGTAAGCATAATTCAAAAAGTTTTATAAAGTAAATAGTTCTTTAAAACATCATATAATAGACTACAAGTTCTATGTTTTATCTTCTTTAAAACTTGTACTATTGACATTCAACTAGTGGCCAGGTAACCCTATCCTACTACATAATATGAAGGCTACCTTGAACATCAAAAGATAGATCCAAGTGACCAAGTGATCATGTGTCACAAAAACGATACTAATGACGAGTGAGTGTATTTGTCGGAATGAGTTGCGAATCGATTCCACAACTCCTAAGATATTCCAAGAAGACTTGGTTTACAAAATTCATTTTCTTTTATCACAACGAAAGGTTAATGATGATCTCTTTTAGTTGTATTTCAGTCTTCATTATGAAACAATTTGAGCAAATCAAATGTTTCAAAATAGTGAATAAAAGTTCTCAGTGAAATTTACTAGGTATCTATTACCAAATCTATTCATGGATTGAAAAAATATTACATACATCACTTATGTATAATTCTTTGTCAAGAATCACCAAATCTATTATTAGATTGAAAAAATATTACATAAAATCCTTATGTATAATTCTTTTTCAAGAATATTCTTCTTTAACTACTAATAGATAAAGACACTTGTGAATCATCTTCCCATATAAATAGGATTCAAATATGTCAAATGAATCAAGCTCGTTTGCCTTAAAAATTCCATAATTTTGAAGTTGGTATATGTGTTTTAGGTATGGGATCTTTCAGTATGTATTATTTCTATGTATCCTTAAGGTGGAACCTCAATATATTATACTAGTTATAGAAATTATAACCCTCAAATGTTACTATATCTCTAAACTCAACAAGAGAGGGATTTTTTGGGCGTAACAATATTAACAATTATCAACATAATTTAACAAAGTTTCATATATTATTTTCAATTTTTAGTCTTTAATAATTAATACCTTTTATTGTTTCTTAAAACATTAATTTATTAAAGCTTAGGATCCAAGTAACGAAACAAGTAAATGGCTAGGTGCCATTTATCCCATAAGCTTAATCAAACATAGTAGATAGCGATTACCAATTGCATATGATATGTAAGTCCTAGATTATGTGTCATAACTGGAAAAATTCTATAGTTATTAGAGTCTAAAACTTTACCTAGGTACTTATAAATTCATAATGTAATAGTCTAGGTCAACTATTGTAAGTGATTTTGATATAATAAAAATAGAAATTTAGTTGAGATGACAAATAAGGTCAAAAATGAAGTATTAAATAAACGCATTTGGGATAAACCAAGTGATAAAGATTTTAACAAGGATTCCAAAAATATAAAGAACTCCCAAATCCGAGTTATAACGAAGAAGTTATGACCAATCGAAGATCCACGAAAAACCGGCAAACCACTATAAGTGTAAAAATAAAGTTTTTACATAAAATACTTTTTAGCCTTAACTATCCAAATGAGAGTCATAGAATATGTTAACGTGAGTATGTCTGTAAAAAGAACGTCCAAATCTGACTTCATATAAAGAAGTTATGATTTTTCTAAGATTCGACATAGGAGTACACAACCCAAATATTTGAAATAAAGATCGGATGATTTTTGGCTGACACGACGTAAACGAGAATCGAAGGTCTTGTTAATACTAATACAACGGTAAAAAGAAAGACGAAAACAGACTGTGGATGAAGAAGTTATGAATTTTTAACGGATTCTCCTGTCCCAGTCTATTAAAAATAATAATATTAAAAATAAATTCAAAATTTGTCACACCCCCAAACCAGAATGGCGAGAACATTCAGGGGTGGATGACTTCACGTAGTATCACAACAATTGAATATTGTAAAGAAAGTAACACAACCATCATATATATATATATATATATATATATATATATATATATATATATATATATATATATATATATATATATATATATAATGAAAACGTATATTGTTGCGTTATACAAGTTATCAAAAGAATATTACAATATGATGATAAATGTTCAATAATAAAAACATCCTTAGTGTTCCTTCTCCCAAAAGCTGGTAGTTACCTGTATCACTGATTCCCTGAGAAATACAAGTGGTTTTGAAAAAAGTGTCAACAATTAAGTTGGTGAGTTCATGAATTGTTTTGCATTGAAAAGTGTGTCCATTTTAGTAGTAAATCGATGAATGAGGTTTTCAGAAAATCCAAGATTTTCTATAAATTAGTATGTTCCATACTAGAATAATAATGATAACTGTGTGCCAAAATGATGTAGAAAAACTGATTGCATAATGGTTCTCGTAAATCAAACTTGTTTTTATACTTTTATGTGAGTTTTATAACCATACTATTGACGCGGATGGTCTGTAACAACATTCTTCAGGTGTTGTAGTGTTATGACATTTGTCACTCCAGACCTGCCGGCCTAACTATAGCTAGTAGTTTAGGTGCGGGGTTGTCAATCCCGTATAGATCTATACACAAGTATCACCCTCTCCCTCCAAGAGATTATGGTATATAATACAGGACTTGAAATGCATATATAAATGTACGTTGAAGTTTGAATATCTCACATTGCTTAGTATAAATAGATTTACAATGAAATGACCTTACTTCTTTTGAAAGTGTTTCGTTTTTCAAGATGTATATGTAAAATGTACGACTGAGTTGTTAACTATACCCATTATAGTTTTTCAGATAGTATGTTCCATTTGGTGAAAATAACTTACTGATATAATAGCTCTTGTATACACAAGTTGTTTGTATCGATATTCAAAGATAGAAATTTCATTTACGTTTATAAAACGATACTTTAACGTGTAATGTACTTGTATTCCCCCCCTAAAACATGAAAAAGAATTGAAAGGTAGGGGTATGAACTCACTCATTATGTTTGAAGAGAGAGGCTAGAGTTGAGTAGAACTTCGATCGCGGATAGTTGCGTCGTCGGGCTCTGCGGGGATCTCTGCAGCGTAAATCTTTCGTCGGGGGCTCGAGTGCGGAAACTGAGGTGAAGGAATGTTCTCTGGAGCTTAGAAGTATGAGAGAATGACTGAGGAAATGAGAATGGTGTGCAAAAAATCGAAGCTCATGCCATCTATTTATAGTGCTGGAATTCCTCGTACGCGGCGCGTACCTCCGAAGTACGTTGGGCGTACGCAGTACGCGGGGCGTACCTCGGTTACGCAGGGCGTAACAATGCATCATCACTTATGACTCCTGGCTAGCTAAGCGTAGAGTGGGCGGGTTGATGGGACTCGAATCTGGGTCTAGTACGCGGGGCGTACTCCCAGAGAACGCGGGGTGTAATCTGGCCTGTCCTCTTCTAAATTCCGTAACTTTCGCGTACGAGCTCTGTTTTTCGTGTTCTTTATATCCACGCGTAGGTGAGATTATGCTCTACAACTTTCCTTTAGACTCTGTCGACTAGTTTTGACTTTATTTTTAATGACATAATTTTAAATAGGCTGGGCCTCTTAAAGTTCGTTAAAGATTTATAGGTTCTTTATTCGGCGTCGGTTTCTATTTGTCTTTTTATCAATTTGATCCTATTGTGGAGATCTTCAACTCTCATTTAGATTGCGTTAGCTAATTAACACTCGATCTTGAATTCGAGTTTTTAGCCCTCTACTACTGTTACGAAACTTTGAAAATTCGTAACTTCTTCATACGAGGCCCAATTTGGGCAATCTTTTTATGCACGCTCACCTTTCAACGAGATCTACGATTTTTGTTTAGATACTTAAGGCTAAAATGCACATTATTGAGATTTTACTTTTTACGTCAAATAATGTTTTAACATCGTGTCGTAAATATACGAGTGGTTATAATTTCTTCAATATAACCCGATTTTGAGCGTTCTTTATGTTTTCGGAAACCTTGAAACGATATCTAATATTTGATGCATCCCAACTTAGATATTTGAACACTTTATTTTCAAGGTTAATTTAGTTGTATTTGACTTTATAGCGTTACAATGATTTTGGAAAATATAGGGTTGTCACATCATCCCCCTGTTAAGGGAATTTTGTCCCGAAATTTAATCTAAGATAGAGTTTACAGTTTAGGAAAAACATGCGTGTACTTTTGTTTCATCTGATCCTCTCGTTACCAGGTGTATTCAGGTCCTCGCTTGGCGTTCCAGTGGACCTTTACGATAGGTATGCGGCTTTGTTTAGTCCTTTTGACGTCCCGATCCATGATCTCTACTGGTTCCTCTACAAATTGGAGGTTTTCATTTATTGCAATTTTGTTTAGAGGGACGACAAGGGTCTCATCAGATAAGCACTTCTTTAGGTTTGATACGTGAAAGGTTGGGTGTACGTTGTGGAGTTTGTTGAGGTAGTCTAAGTTTGTAAGCCACTGGACTGATCCTGGCAAGGATCTCGAATGGTCCGATGTATCTAGGGTTCAGTTTCCCACGTTATCCGAAGCGTATTAATCCTTTCCAAGGTGAGACTTTTAGTAGGACACGGTCTCCAACCTGGAATTCCAAGGGTTTTCATCTCTTATCTGCATAACTCTTTTGTCTATCCGTTGATGCCTTTAGATGTTCTCGGATTTGAACAATCTTCTTCGTAGTTTCCCTTATGATCTCTGGTCCAGTGAGCGTGTTGTCAGTTTCTTGTCCTCTTGCTAGTTGTGTGTCCCCCACTTCGGCCCAACATAAAGGTGACCTACACTTGCGGCCATAGAGGGCTTTGAACGGGGCAGCTTTGATACTGGTGTGGTAGCTATTGTTGTACGAGAACTCGACCAAGGGTAGATGTGTGTCCCATGCTTTGCCAAAATCGATTATGCAAGCTCTCAGCATGTCTTCTAGGGTTTGTATGGTTCTCTCGCTCTGGCCGTCGGTTTGTGGGTGATAAGCGGTACTCATATCTAGTCTTGTCCCCAAAGCTTTTTGTAGCGACTGCCAGAACCTTGAGGTGAATCTACTATCTTGGTCCGAGATAATGGATACGGGCACACCATGCAGTCGTACAATTTCTCTGAGGTATGTCCTTATTAACTTCTCCAATTTATCCGTCTCTTTGATCGGTAGGAAATGCGTTGATTTAGTTAACCTGTCGACAATTACCCAAATGGTGTCGAGTCCGCTTGTCGTTTTGGGTAACTTAGTTATGAAATCCATGGTTATCCGCTCCCACTTCCATTCGGGTATTTCTGGTTGTTGTAATAAACCCGAAGGCTTTTGGTATTCTACCTTGACCTTAGCGCACGTCAGACATTTACTTACGTAAATAGCAATTTCGGCTTTCATGTTCGGCCACCAGTACAACTTCTTGAGGTCGAGATACATCTTGTCAGAGCCAGGATGTATGGAGTATCGTGTTTTATGGGCTTCATCCATTACGATTTCTCTGAATCCACCAAACTTCGGTGTCCATATTTGATCCGTGAAATAACGAACTCCGTCGCTCTTGGTTTCAAGGTTCTTATCCATTCCTCTTAAGGCTTCTCCTGTCACATTTTCGGATTTCAAGGCTTTTATTTGGGCTTCCTTGAATTGCGTGGACAGGTGTGAATGGATCGTCATAGTTAGGGACTTCACTCGGCGACCTGAGTACTCCTTCCGACTGAGTGCATCAGCCACTACATTAGCCTTTCCGGGTGATATCGAATTTCGCATTCGTGATCACTTAGTAGTTCTACCCACCGTCTTTGTCTCATGTTGAGTTCTTTCTAGTTGAGGATATGTTGGAGGCTTTTATGGTCAGTGAAGATCGTACATTTCGTGCCGTAGAGGTAGTGTCTCCATATCTTTAGAGCGAAGACGACTGCTCCTAGCTCAAGATCGTGCGTTGTGTAGTTCACTTCATGCGTCTTTAGTTGCCTTGAGGCATAAACGATGATCTTCCCTCGTTGCATCAGGACACACTCGAGTCCTTGGTTTGATGCATCGCAATAGACCACGAAGTCCTCCGTTCCTTCTGGTAGGGTTAGGATGGGCGCACTACATAATGCTCGTTTTAGCGTTTGAAACGCGGCGTCTTGTTTTTCTCCCCAGTCGAAGGTCACATTCTTCTGAGTTAGTGTGGTGAGTGGCTTGGCAATCTTGGAGAAATTTTGTATGCACCTTCGGTAATACTCGTCGAGTCCCAAAAATTGCCGGATCTCTTTAGGGGTTCTTGGAATCGTCCAACTCTCTATTGCCTTGATCTTCGAGGGATCCACATGTATTCCCTCCTTGCTTACTACGTGTCCTAGGAAATCCACCTCCCGAATCCAAAATTCGCACTTTGAAAATTTTGCGTAAAGTTTCTCTGCCCTTAATGTTTCCAGTACTTGGCGGAGATGTTGGCTGTGTTCTTCCTGGCTTCTTGAATAGATGAGTATATCATCTATGAACACGATCACGAATTTATCCAGGAAGGGACGAAATACTCGGTTCATCAAATCCATGAACACCGCTGGAGCGTTTGTCAATCCGAAGGGCATTACTACAAACTCGTAGTGACCATATCGTGTTCAGAAAGTCGTTTTGGGGATGTCTCTTTCCAGTACTCGTAGTTGGTAGTGACCATATCGTGTTCGGAAATTTTGAATACGGCTTCCGTTTTCTCTATCCATTGGGACAGAGCCAATACTCCCCCAATCCCATAAAAGGGAATAGTTTTTCCATTGGTGAAGTCTTTGTAAGTGCAGACTCCGGAACTGCCTTGGCTTGGGCCATTTGTAAAGCTGTTTATTCCTCCTCCTTATCCATTGTTGCTCATTTGAGCCATCGCCGCGGTTACAGCGGCTGTTACAGCATTTTGGAACATAGCTGCATCCATACTTGGAGGGGGTGGTGGAGGTGGTGCTGGAGTTGAGTTTCTGCGTGTTGATCTACGAGGAGGCATGTTCTGGTAGAGAAAAATAAGAATGAATACTATAAGTTTCGAAGCTTTGGACAATAGTATGTTAGTTGTATTTTGTAACTTGTTTTGACTTTAGTTTATGGTTTCAGAGTAGGCATATAAATTTTTAGTTAAACCCATAAGTTTCCGAGAGATATAATAAATAAGTACTTTATATTAATATATATTGGTCACACCCATGGTGTGTTACATATCTTGTTTGGGAAAATTTGACCTACCTAGAGGTCTCCGATTACAGCTACAAAAGGAAATAAGCGAAAAGAAAAAAAACTTTTATCCGAAATCCTATTTTATAACAAAATTGATGGGGATTGAACAAGCTCTACTTGTGGTGTTTGGAGCTGGATTCGGCATCCGACCGTTTGACTCCCATCAGTCGCCTCTCGAGATCTGCTTGATGTTCCTTCATCTCTCTTATTTCATCTAGAGCTGTTATCATTTGGTTCTGAAGTGTCCCCGTGTAGATTTGGGTATTTTCATGTAGTCCTTCCAAACGGCGGATGTCAGCGGCGTTACCTTGGGTAGCAGCATTGATCTCGCGAACTCTGGCTGCTTGTTGGTCTGCCTGGTAGTTCTGGTTTGCTATAGCGTTCACGATGACAAGAAGTGCTCGATCAGCTGAGCCTCCCCCACTGACGTTGTAAAAATCCCGACACATGCCGAATGGAGGGCGTACACCATGCTGACGACTCCAGTAGTAGAGGTGGCTTCCCCAGATGGGAATGGGTCCCGGTTGATATGGTCTGATTACGGGTGGATGGGGGATGGGAGGGTCGATTACTTCCGGTTCGAAGTCTGTTCCGCTAGAAACTTCCACGATCCCCTCGTCGACTTCGTATTCTTCTCCGACTTCGATTTCGAATCCTTCTTCGACTCCCTCCTCGAACTCTTCTTCGACCTCTTCTTCGATTTCCTCCGGGTCTTCCTCTGGGTCTTCTTCTATCCAGCCGCCGTTACCTTGGTTTAGGTAGTAGGGGTCTCCCGGTAAAGGAAATCCGGCCATTTGTCTGTACTGGGATAGAGGTATGAGATTTTTATAAGAAAAGAAATTTCTATTTAACGACTTCCTATGCCTATCTATATTTTTACGGAGCGCAATTATTTTATCGTTCAATTATTTTTAACAATAGACATATAGTATTTCAATTTAGCGAATCTAGATTTTATAAGTTTTTGGCTTGTTGACTACTACGACCATTCCTCAACGTACATTGGTCAAATCCAGGATAAATATAGTTGATCAGACTATATTTATTCTTGATTTGATTACATACCCCAAGGCCCAATCGTGGTATCGCAACTTGCCTTAATACTTTTTAGGAAAACTTGTCATGATACGAGACTGATACATGCGGGTAAAAATGTATATATTTAAAAGAAAATATATTTCTATGAAAATGTTTTGTCAGAGGGTTTTTGGTTCCCCGTTGTATTTATAGTTTGTATATCTTATGTGGTTTGATATACTTAGTTCACTATAAACAATGCTCTGATACCAATCTATCACACCCCCAAACCAGAATGGCGGAAACATTCGGGGGTGGATGACTTCACGTAGTATCACAACAATTGAATATTGTAAAGAAAGTAACACAACCATCATATATATATATATATATATATATATATATATATATATATATATATATATATATATATATATATATATAATGAAAACGTATATTGTTGCGTTATACAAGTTATCAAAAGAATATTACAATATAATGATAAATGTTCAATAATAAAAACATCCTTAGTGTTCCTTCTCCCAAAAGCTGGTAGTTACCTGTATCACTGATTCCCTGAGAAATACAAGTGGTTTTGAAAAAAGTGTCGACAGTTAACTTGGTGAGTTCATGAATTGTTTTGCATTGAAAAGTGTGTCCATTTTAGTAGTAAATCGATGAATGAGGTTTTCAGAAAATCCAATATTTTCTATAAATGATTTGAATAGTTTTAATTAGTATGGTCCATACTAGAATAATAATGATAACTGTGTGCCAAAATGATGTAGAAAAACTGATTGCATAATGATTCTCGTAAATCAAACTTGTTTTTATACTTTTATGTGAGTTTTATAACCATACTATTGACGCGGATGGCCTGTAACAACATTCTTCAGGTGTTGTAGTGTTATGACATTTGTCACCCCAGACCTGCCGGTCTAACTATAGCTAGTAGTTTAGGTGCGGGGTTGTCAATCCTGTATAGATCTATACACAAGTATCACGCTCTCCCTCCAAGAGATTATGGTATATAATTCAGGACTTGAAATGCATACATAAATGTACGTTGAAGTTTGAATATCTCACATTGCTTAGTATAAATAGATTTACAATAAAATGACCTTACTTCTTTTGAAAGTGTTTCGTTTTTCAAGATGTATATGTAAAATTACCCATTATAGTTTTTCAGATAGTATGTTCCATTTGGTGAAAATAACTTAGTGATATAATAGCTCTTGTATACACAAGTTGTTTGTATCGATATTCGAAGATAGAAATTTCATTTATGTTTATAAAAGGATACTTTAACGTGTAATGTACTTGTATTCCCCCCTAAATCATGAAAAAGAATTGAAAGGTAGGGGTATGAACTCATTCGTTAAGTTTGAAGAGAGAGGCTAGAGTTGAGTAGAACTTCGATCGCGGATAGTTGCGTCGTCGGGCTCTTCGGGGATCTCTGCAGCGTAAATCTTTCGTCGGGGGCTCGAGTGCGGAAACTAAGGTGAGGAAATGTTCTCTGGAGCTTAGAAGTATGAGAGAATGACTGAGGAAATGAGAATGGTGTGCAAAAACTCGAAGCTCATGCCATCTATTTATAGTGCTGGAATTCCTCGTACACGGAGCGTACCTCCGAAGTACGCTGGGCGTACGTAGTATGCGGGGCGTACCTCGGTTACGCAGGGTGTAACAATGCGTCATCGCTTACAACTCCTGGCTAGCTAAGCGTAGAGTGGGCGGGCCGATGGGACTCGACTCTGGGTCTAGTACGCGGGGCGTACTCCCAGAGAACGCGAGGCGTAATCTGGCCTGTCCTCTTCTAAATTCCTTAACATTCGTGTACGAGCTCCGTTTTTCGTGTTCTTTATATCCACGCGTAGGTGAGATTATGCTCTACAACTTTCCTTTAGACTCTGTCGACTAGTTTTGACTTTATTTTTAATGACATAATTTTAAATAGGCCGGGCCTCCTAAAGTTCGTTAAAGATTTATAGGTTCTTTATTCGGCGTCGGTTTCCGTTTGTCTTTTTATCAATTTGATCCTATTGTGGAGATCTTCAACTCTCATTTAGATTGCGTTAGCTAATTAACACTCGATCTTCAATTCGAGTTTTTAGCCCTTTACTACTGTTACGAAAATTTGAAAATTCGTAACTTCTTCATACGAGGTCCAATTTGGGCGATCTTTTTATGCACGCTCACCTTTCAACGAGATCTACGATTTTTGTTTAGATACTTAAGGCTAAAATGAACATTATTGAGATTTTACTTTTTACGTCAAATAATGTTTTAACATCGTGTCGTAAATATACGAGTGGTTATAATTTCTTCAATATAACCCGGTTTTGAGTGTTCTTTATGTTTTCGGAAACCTTGACACGTTATCTAATATTTGATGCATCCCAACTTATATATTTGAACACTTTATTTTCAAGGTTAATTTAGTTGTATTTGACTTTTGAGCATTACAATGCTTTTGGAAAATATAGGGTTGTCACAAAATTAGCTGACGACGTCTAAACGAAAGTTGTAGATTATATTCTAGCCTATGTGTGCATATAAAGAGCGTCGAAAACGGAGCTCGTATGCAAAAGTTATGAAATTCAGAAGATTTTGGCTAAAAAACCAAGAAATAATTGAAAATCGGGAAAATTCACATGAACAGTAACGAGCCACGTCACCTCGTACGCGTAGCGACCCTGCGTCCGACGCGTGTCGCCTACTCATCGCTTCCGAGCCGGGGCCCACTCCGTATCCGATGCGTGGCCAAGCGCTGGCGCGTCCGAGCTTCGCCCCGTGCCCCCTTTGCATGCGAGACACGTGTCTCCTCCTTGCCAGCTGTCTGACGTGCGTCCTTCTCTCCCTTCTTCGGCCAAACCCTCACACAGTATCAAGAGGGTGCGAACCCTCCCAATTCCAACACCATTTTTAGCCCATTTTTCATCCTTTTTCACTTCTTTCACCTCTACAAACCTACTTACAACCCCCCGAAGCCCCAGTATCATATTTAACACCTAAAAGACATCCCAAGATGCAATAAGTCAACAAAAATAGAGTCTTTCAGTTTCTAAATCCGAACTCTCGCAAGGCCCAATTTTCAGAAAAATAAAGCCTTTTTAGCAATGAAGTGCTACTAAAATATTCACGACTAGCAAGTGAGTTTATACCCCTATGTTTTCACAACTTTTATAATGTTTTAGGGGGGAAATACAAGTAAAATACAATGAATTTTTGTATAAATAACAAAACTTGTTTATTTATGTGACACCCCCAAACTAGAACAACGAAAACGTTCGGGGGTGGATGACTTCATGTATAGTATCATAACAACGAGTATAATAGTGAAGAAAGCAAAAACAACCATCATCAATATAATTGAAAGAGTTACATCATAGAGTAAGTTTACATGTTTCAAAATCAATTACATCATGATGACAAAATAGGTTTTGAATTTATCGCTTTAGCGTCCCGTCCTCGAAAGCAATTGATTTACCTGTTTAGTAATTTCTTGAGAATACAAGTTGTTTGAAAAAGTGTCAACACAAAGGTTGGTGAGTTCATAAGTGTTTTAATTGAGAAATAAATTTTTTTCCCTGTAAAAGCAATCAAGTTGTTCCAGAAATCCGATATTTTCCTCAAAATGTGAAATGTAAGTTTCTATGGTATGAAATAGTGCATCCTAGAATTCCCGATAGTTTCCTTCTATAATCTCCTTATATATAAGTTATATAAAATTAAAGTTAGATAAAACGTCGAATGTAATGGGTCTGCCCTAGGCCCACAACCAAACGAGGAATAGGAAATAAGGTGGACCCACCAATTCTAAGTCAATCCCGACTAGGTTCTATATAACTCTAGCATATACACTTAGAAATTATAGTTGAAAACTAATAATTCTATATTGAATGTAGTCTTAAAACAAAAGACCGAAAGCAAATCCTAGTGTAGTGTAAGAAATAGTAATAGTGCCTGTGAACATAAACTATACATATCATAGTTCATCGAATAGTGATAGTGGCTAGTGAACATGAACTATGCATATTATAGTTTACCAAATGTGATGGCGATGGTGAATATAAACTATACATATCACAGTTCATCAAATAGGGATAGTGGCTAGTGAACATGAACTATACATATCATAGCTTATCAAAAGTGGTGGATGAAACATAAACTACACTTATTATAGTTTATCACATTGTTTGTAATGTATATACGCCCTAACTGTACAGATTATAGGTAGCGTATTCGTTTGTGGGGAGGGGGGGGGGGTATAATAGACTTAACTATACTTATTATAGTTTATCATAATTATTATTAGTGGTAGTAACCCTTTTGTATATGTAATACCTTTAGTAATGTGTTTGTTAAGTAAATGAATCATCAACTATACCTTTTACTAAAGTGAAGCAACATGCATTATAACAACTGATTAATTACCACACTTTTGTAGGTAAAAATTCATTTGTATTCTAATGTATGACTATATACTAAGACAAAATGTCATCTATTTGTAAGAACATATTTTCACATAAAGATATACACCTTGCTCAACATGTTACACGGTGAAATAAATTGATAGCATTTTCTGTTGTTAACATTTTGATTTACTGTTCTTAGAAAATTTATAGAAAAATCATCAAAGGTCCAAATCAAAATCCATAAATTCTGAGAGTTTGGGAAATGAGTCTAGTTTGTTCATAATTTTTATTATGAATTTTAATGACCTCCAACTTGTGTGAAAAAGTCAATAATCACAGACTGGTCCGGATTGATGTTTGAAATGACAGGCAATTGTGTAAAAATCACTATAAATTGTAGAAAATCGTATGGAGATGTTCAAGTAGTCATTTTAAAGCCAAGATCTGGAACTACTTGCACCTAAAATAGTTTTGAAAACTAAAATTTTTAAGTTGTCCAAAACAGTTCGTGAATGGAGTCCAACTTTTCTGATGAAAGCTGTTAGAAAAGTTTAGTTATGTTCTTGGTGTTTTAACTTGTATCCCCCCTACAAACTTGAGAAAACATGAAAATGTAGGGGTATGAACTCTCCTTGAGTGATTTCAGTGGTTGAATGTTGAAGAAGAGAAGTGTTCAACTCAAGAACACTTGAAGGATTGCTTTAAAGATTCAAGAATCTAACACAATAATGATGGAGTTTGTGTAAGCCATCAATGATTTGAGTAGAATGAGTGGTAATAACCATAAGGAGGGTGATGATAGTTACCAAAATAAAGGAGAAAAGCTGGAAAATGCCTTGGAAATCTAGAATTTGTGTGAGAGAATTTGAGAGAAAAGTGGTGTTTGATTTGTGGAGGAAATGAGTGAAGTGAGTGAAATGAAGAGAGAGGGAGAGAGTCTTTCAGCTCTTTGGACATGGGAGAGGCTGTAAATTGAGTAAGAAGGTACAAGGAAGTGACAAGGTATGGTGGGGAGGTGTGTGGGTTAGTCATGGAGTGGGGGTGGTGGTTGCTTGTGTCATAAATCAAAGATAAGTCAACACTCCACCACAAGATCTCATTTAATAGATTTTATTCTTAAATATGAATTTCCCTAAAAATATGTTTAAATTATGATTATTTAGGGTCTTATATGTTAAAATATGATTTTTGGAGAGAATCTCGCGTAAAAATAATTAAAAACGGGCTTAAAAGTTTAAAAATGTTGAAAACCGGGTAGAAAGTGTTGAAATCCGAAGTTCAGGGTCGAAGGTGCTAAGGTTCGGTCATCAGCAGCCTTGGAACCGGAGTGGCTCGACTACTGAGGAGGATCCGAAGTGAAGCTCAGTCACCTGGTTGCGGTCCGAGGAGAAGGGGAGGTTGCGGTCTGAAGTCAGGAGAACCGGAGGCGAATATCGGATACGGGCTCCATGTCGCTGTGGCTCGCTGGCTGCGGTCGGCTTGTAGCGGCTCGTTGGCTGCGGTCGGCTTGCTACGGCTTGCTGGCTGCGGTCAGCTTGTTGCGGCTGCACCCTGTGGCTTCGGTCCTAGCTGTTTCCGGTCCAAGAGGGTCCGACCCTAAGAGGCTTCGGCCCTATAAAGGGGATTTCGGGTCTTTTAGGGTATTTTCTCCATTCTAACTCCATTTTAAGCGGTTTTTGGCCCGGTTAAGGGTCAGAATGACCCAAATGACTTCAAAAAGTCACGGGAACTTTTGAGAGAGATTTGGGAGAGATTCCACATACTTGGAGAGATTTGGGAGAGATTTCACATACTTGGAGAGATTTCTCATAGAAAGAGAGATTTGGGAGAGATTTCACATACTTGGAGAGATTTGGGAGAGATTTCACATTCTTGGAGAGATTTCTCATACAAAGAGAGATTTGGGAGAGATTTTTGATAAAGAGAGATAGAGTCAAGATGCCTCCAAGAAAGAGACCCAACTCAAAGGCAAACAACCCTCCGCCACCACCTCCTCCTCAAATTGATCTTGTAACGCCTCAGGAAGTTGTTACTGTCGCAGTGACAGCCGCCTTGTCACAAAGAAACCTTGGTAGTTCAGGAAGTGGTCCCCATCCCCAAAACCCAGAAGATAACCAGGGACACCGAAAAGGGAGTTCCTATAAAGACTTCATGAATGCAAAATCCACGTCCTTTGATGGCACTGCAGGTGTCATTTCCCCCACCCGATGGTTCGAGAAGATTGAATCTATGTTTGAAATTTGCGCCTGCTCAGAATCTGACAAGGTAAAGTTTGCTGCCTGCAACTACATCGATAAAGCCCTGACTTGGTGGAACGACCGAGTCAAATCCCTAACTTTACTTGTAGCCAACGCCATGAGTTGGGACGCCATGAAGGAACTTCTGCTAGCTGAGTACTGCCCTCGGGGCGAAATGCAGAAACTAGAGCACGAACTCTGGAACCTCAATATGAAGGGTTCCAATATTGTCGCATACACTTCCTGGTTCGATGACTTGGCGCTACTCTGCTCGGGAATGGTTACCCCAGAGAGTAAGAAGATAGAGAGATTCATCTGGGGGCTGACCCAGCCAACAAAAGGAAATGTCTTAGCTGCGAGGCCAGATACATACGAAAACACAAAATGCTTAGCACGAATCTTAATCGACCATAGTGACGACCTTGAGGAAACAGCTACCAACTTCCGAGCCGATGGAGAAGAGTGGCGAGAAAAGAAAAATTGGGAAGAAGAAAAGTCAGACATCACAGGAGTCTTCGAAGAGGCAGCAACTTGTGGCAGTTCACGCTGCTACTACCCCTGCAACTGTTTCTGTTGTTGGATCCTCAGCTCGAAAACCTACCAGTAGGTATGCGGGAACCCTCCCTAGTTTTGACAAGTGCAAATATCATCACCTCACTTCCAACCCATGTATAGAGATGTTTTGCAACAGTTGTGGCATAAAGAGTCACATGGCGAAAAACTGTAAGACACCAAATCAATCAACCAATCAAGTTTCCGGAGGGGGCATTGGTAAGGCCTGCTATGGTTACGGAGAAGTTGGGCATCTTAAGCGAAACTACCCCAAGGCAACAACGACTGGCAACACCGAAAGAGTTCTAGCGATAGGACGAGAGGAGACAGCTACTGATCCCACCGTCGCCCCAGGTATATTCCTCCTCAACAACTCTTAAGCCTACAATGCTTTTCGATTCTTGTGAATAAAAAAAATCTATTATCTATTCATCCAAACACCTAAATCTTAGCCCTCCACTAGTAATTGAAACATTCACCATCAAGACGGATAACAGTGGGGAAAGAAAACTTTATCGATACATCCACAGGTTGTACCCTTACTCTGAACGACCATCCTTCATCCATTGATCTTATGTCAATTTTCCATAAACAGTTTTGATGTTATGTATGGCTTGGGCTGGTTGAGTCCTAATCGTGCTGATACCCTTGCATTGAAAAATCCATCCATCCCAATCTTTTCTCTGATCAGACCCTCATGATCTACAACAATATATTCGGTTCCAACCTTCGTATCCGCTCGTGCACCAAAACTTAAGAGTTTTCCCCGAAAGGAGTGTCATGCATTCCTAACCTATGTAATCCACAAGAAAAAGAAAGTTAGAAACTTCGAAAACGTCCCCTAAGTCTGTGACTATCCTGATGTATTCCCTATATAGCTTTCGAGAATTCTTGCCGAACATCAAAATGAATTTCGCATCGATCTAATCCCTGAAACTACCTTTTAGCCAACCTCAGTGAGGATGAGGTGTCTAAGACAGCAATCAGGGCTTGATATGATCACTAAGAATTAGTAGTGGTGCCCTTCAATCAAATCACTTTCCTTAGTCATGTAGATAAGAAAAGCAGTCATACCCGTGGACCTTTCCATAAAAGAAAACTAAGGCGATAGAGATTTAGTCGGCACCGGAGATACCCATAGAAAACCTGTCAAATTCTTGGGTCCCATTGGCTAATA
This sequence comes from Lactuca saligna, assembly GCF_052625555.1. Classification (NCBI taxonomy): domain Eukaryota; kingdom Viridiplantae; phylum Streptophyta; class Magnoliopsida; order Asterales; family Asteraceae; genus Lactuca; species Lactuca saligna. Next base: position 50,176,884 of record NC_136418.1, on the reverse strand, counting down.
TCGCAGACCCACCTACAAATTTCCTTTAGAATCATCAAACCCTTAGGCGGTGTTTCGTTCGTAGAATGTTTTCGAAGGAATTGGAATCTATTAAGGAATTGGAATCTGTCTTGAATTGGAATCCAATTCAATATTTTGTTTGGTTAGCAGTAAATGGAATTTGAATCTGATTTTATATTTTGTTTGGTTGGCGGAAAATGGAATTGGAATAATGTAAAATAACAGAACTACCATTTCTTGGTTTTTGCTTATTTTTACTTTGTTTAATAATTATATGTAAATATATATTATATAAATTATAAAAATAGTAAAAAGTGGTGGCGGCAGCAATGGTGGCAGAAGTGATGGTGGTGGTGATGGCGGCAATGTGTGGTGGCGATGAAGGTGGAGGTGGTGGTGGTAGTGGCATCACTAGTGTTAATGGTAGAGGTAGTAGTGGTTGTGGTGGTGGATGTTGGTGGTGGGTACGGGTAGCGACGACGGTGGTGGTGGTGATGATAGAGTTAGTAGTAACAACGACAGTGGTAGGGTGGTGGTGTAGGTGGTAACGGAGGTTATGGGTGGTTGTGGTGTTGGTGACAGTGGTGGTGGTAGGTGATGGTGATGGTGATTGTAACGGAAGTGGTGGTAGTGGTGGGTGGCAGTGACGACGACATCAGCGGTGATGGTTAGTGATGTTGGTGGTTGTGGTGGGTGGGTGGTCGAGGTGGTGGATGGTAGTAGAGATGGTGGGTAGTGGTGGAGATGGTCACGAGTAGTGATAGAGGTTTTTCTTATATAATGTTAAAAATGAAAAGGGTAATATGGCTATCTTCAACATTCCAACTTGAAGGAATTTGAATTTCCTCATCTTTTAGATGGAATTTCTTTTCCCTCAATGAAAGGAAAGTTGGACACATGTAGGAATCCAATTCCTTCTCAAAACTTGAACCAAACATAGGAAAGTGATGGAATTAAATTCTAATTCCTTCAGATTCCTTCCAATTCCAGCCAACCAAACGACCCCTTAGCTACTCTGCCATATCAAGATGTACCCTCTTGTTGGAATTCTTACTCTGGAGAAACATAGTACGCCTTGAGAAGTGCGGAAAACTTAACTTGTGGTACATTAGACCCTTCGAGATCCTTGTTAGGAATCGATTCCGTAGCCCTCTCCGAGCTATCTTCAAAACTCAGCAGCAACCATCAGGTATTCCACATCTTTGTTCATAAGGAGTGCCAACTCGACAAAACCCTAGTAATCCCTTTGATGAGTTCGAAATCAACGGAAACCCGAACCTCCATGGAAGGATCAATTGAGATCATAGATTGAGAGGTTGATCGTACGAAACAAAGCCGCATCCCGATAGTGAGGGTTCGTTGGATTGTCAAGCGGAGACCCGATTTCACTTGGAAGCATGATTGTCAAGCCGCATCCAATAGAACAAAAGTATCCGTATTCTCCTTCCAAATCCGTGAGTTGCATCTAAAGTTTGAATTTCGGGACGAAATTCCCTCTAACGGGGGGATAACGTGAGAACCCGAAGTTCGTCCCGTCGTCGTAACCCGTTCCGTCGTTAAAAAAATTCATCGTCTTAAATTATTTCCGTTTCGTTTCTAAATTAAGTCATTTTGAGTTTGTTTATGACTTAATAATTGTCCAAACGCATTAGAAACTTTTGGAAATGCCCCAAGTTATTATTTAGATAAATAATAATTTATTCCGTCAAGTTATAAAACAATTAAATCGGGTACGACCAAAAGTACCGTCTAACGGCAGTATCGGGTAGAATTCCTCCGGGCCACAAACTGAACCCCTATATAAAGGATTGAGTGACATCATTTTGAGGCTTTTACTCTCTCTCTAAAAAATTTCTCTCACTACTCTCTCTCTAGAACTCGAAATTGGTCCAAAAGCCTCCTTTCAAGCCTCAATTTGGTATGCAATCTACCCTAACTAGTTATCTAACTTGATTGGCATGAAAATCTATGTTTGAATCACCCAAAAACACCCATGAACATGTGTTTACAGTTTGGGGGCCCTCCCAAAACCATGAACTACCCTAAAGAGGGTTTTGAAGCCCCAAAACTCCTCCAAATCACTTATAGTGCTTAGATAAGACCTTTAGACTTGCATGCATGAGCTTAGGACCCCAAAATCGCACCAAATGAGGCATGGACATGAGTTTACGCTCCAAGAACATGCTTGGACTGTAAACCCTAATTCATAGACCTTAAACACCTTTTGGGGTGTTAGTTTTCCCCTAAACACCTCCAATGAACCTCCATGAATGCATAGAACCTTATAACCCTTCAAGAAATGCACCAAAACATACATAAATGGGACAAACATGAGTTTATGGTCCAAGAACATTCTTAGACTGTAAACTCATCTTCTTAGACCATAAACTCATCTTCTTAGACCATAAACTCATCTTCTTAGACCTTAAACTCATTCTATGGGTATTAAAGTGACCTTAACACCTTGTATGGCTTGGAATTGAACCTAGAACCTTGTATGCTTAACCTTCAACCACAAAAACGCATGATTCATGGACAAACATGAGTTTATGGTAGTAAACTCATGTGTTTAAGGTAGTAAACTCCACAAGAGCATCTTCATAAACCGTAAACTCGTTTTCCAAGGCCCTTTCAAGTCCAAATCACTTCATAAGCCATAGAATCAACCCTAGAACTTTCCTTTGTGCATTGTAAGAACATTTAGCATCCAAGAACACACCACCCATGAGTTTACGGCCGTAAATTTATGGGAATATGGTCATAGGACGGTAAACTCCCCTAAGGGATTACTTTTGAAGAGTAAACTCTTCATCTATGCCCTACACAGCCTTAGATACTACCCGGACCACTCCTAACACCGAATTAGAGTGTTTTCGCGTATTAGAGTGTAAAAGCTTATCTAATTAGTGATTTAAAGTCTAATTAGATAAATTTGTGTATCATTTCATATTACATAGGAACGTCGTACGCTTTCAAGCCTCGATGAGATGCTTAGCATCCTAGTCGACACCTTTCCTCGTCTGGTGAGTTCATACCCCTACCCTTTTTCAATGGTTTTTTCAATGTTTTTAGGGGGGAGGGGGAATACAAGAAAAAGTACAAGAATATATTGTACTTAAATTCATTATTTCATTTAAATGGTTTCATAATCCGTACACTTTTAAGAATTGAAAACATATTAACAAACAGTTTAACTTATAGAATTGTTCTTCAAACCTATTTCAATTCTTATTATATAGTGTTATACTTTATACTTCACAATTGATTGTTCACACTTTTACTGATAAAAATCATAGAACATTTGTATTGTCCTTAATAAAACACCCCTTAGGATCGAGTGTGAAGGACAGGTATCATTAGAACTTAGTCAGTCATAGATACTACTCTCCCTAGATGCGAGAGTAAAGAGTAATCTTAAAGATTCGAGACACGTCCTTTGTAACACGTCCCTTGGCACGAGAGTGGAGGACTATCCCTGTAACCAGAATCTCCAGAAGGGAGAACGTGACTTGAGTGTATAGATCTATACGGGACTGGCTATCCCACACCTGGCTGCTAGCTACAATCGAACCGAAAGGTTCAAGAGTGACAAAATTCATAAAAAGATACTGACCACGGCTCGAGTCATATCTAGTCTGAAGTATGGTTAAGGACTTGCAATCAAGATTATGAACACTTTGCACGTATATATTAGTTTTATATATGTGTTAAAACTAATGCACATTTAAAGGTAATCAGACTTTCAGGAGACTCCACACACACACTTTAAGTATGGTAGATACTTGTACATTACTTTCAAATTCGATAACACTTTACACACATTTAGGAAAATATAGGATTTTCCTGGGGTAACAGTAGTAGTATGGAACTAGAAACGTGTAACAATTTAAATAACTAAACTTTACAATTCACAAGAACAATCATGTTTTCAGTGTACATCTTTTACATTACATTTTGGATTTGGTAACATTACTTTTAAGAAAATATGGGATTTCCTTGGTGTGAAACTTTTTCAGAAAATAGAAAGGAACTTGTACAATTTCAGAAAACAAAACCGCTTATGAACTCACCAGCTTTATGCTGATTTTCAAACTGCTTGTATTCTGAGGTCCATTTTAGACAGGTACCCAGTGATCCTTTTTGGAGAAGATGGAGCGTACAGAAGGCTCGTCTCTACTTTTGTCTATGTATATATACATATGTATCATCACTTGTAACACTTTACATTTGAACATATGTAAATTCTAATATGTAATGTAATGGTTGTTTACTTGCTTACTATGTACATTGGATTTGATACTCAACGTGGAGTCCGCCTCGGTAATGTTTCCGCCTTCGGTATTCGGGTTGTGACACAATCTCAACACATCGACGGCAAACTGGATTGGCCACCAAATTGGTGGTTAATGTAATGAACTCAACCGGGGTTCTGCAGACGCGAGCAGTATGCCCCAACATGTGGCACCTAGCACAATAGAGTTCCCGATATATACCATGATGATGGTAGCTGCACTTGCTGCAGTGGGGAAGGCTTCCTAAGTATGGTCTTGTAGGTGTTGGGATGGAAGGCTTGGCAGGGGTATTAACTGCTTCAGCTCGTTGCCCTTCGGAAGGTGCTTGAGCCGAGGTACTTCCCTCCTCGATTTTGATCTTTCTCTTCAGTTGATTTGAGCGAGGTTCTTGGGTGGCTGAGTATACAGAGTTTTGTTGCTGCTATCCATCACTAGGATCAGAATTTCCGATAGGGATCTTGCTAACATTGGCGTTGTTAGCATTCAGGTGAGCCATGACAGCTGCTACGGCTGCCGAGACTGCAACTTGGAACGTAGCTTCATCGAATAGGAGAGTAGGTTTCTTGCTTGCGGACTGGTTACGCTTCTTCGGAGGCATGGTTTTCCTACACGGAAAGGGACACAAGATAATGAGAGAGGATAGTTAACCCTAAACATATTTGTCCTGACTGTATTAGGCATAAATTTTCCCGTGCCTCGGATGTTGGATGTCTGAGTGTCGACCTACATCCCTATGATGTAGTCCTGGTGTACAAGTTAGGAGTGGGAGTATCGGGAAAAAGCCATACGATGCAAGTCGTTCCTACTAAGTTACCTTTATACTGGGAAAGGTTTCACTCTCCGGCCTGGAAAGTTTTGAGAACAATTCGGAACGAAGACCGTAGAAAGAAAGGCTCATGAAGACTTATGGCTAAACAACCTCAACAGAGGTGTGGGGATCCGCTCTAAGCGTATTACTCGCAACGGGAAAAGACGATTTACCCAACACATAGTGTGAGTAGTGTAACCACTAACTCACTAAATTGTATTATTTTATGGGTGTATTAACATGACAAACACGAGGAAAAGACACTTCTCGGGTTCCATGTACTGGCTCCCTCTGTCTTTCTCGTATCCCTGACCGGGACTGGCGTTGGCTTTCTTTGGGTAGTTACCTAGGGTTCTCTCCTCTTATAGAGATATTGATTTTCTACTCCGCCTTACTTCCGAATTCAACTATGGGTGTCATCACTACATGATAGATGACTGGAAATCTCAGAAGTTTAGGCGAATTTCTCACCGATGTCCCTAAAAAGATATATGCACTTGGTGATTTCAATAGTCCAGACCCAATTCATTTATTTCCGGCTGAAAATCTTCTCAATGAATGTCTTCTGGGTCTGAATCAAATCTTTCGTTGAGTACTGAAGTGGATAGGGTTTTCTACATGGTTCGCGCGAGAATGGAAATGTCTAAAGAATCCTTAGAGATTATTAACATTTCACTGGACGATCCATACCGAGTCCTGCTACGATTACACAGGGTATACAAATCATATATAACTTATATCCAATAGGCCTTCGAATATGTGATACTACTCTATATCCACATCCAAACAAGGAAAAGGAAGTAGGGCGAAACCACACATTCTTAGCCTATGGGATCCTTATTATATATAACCTTGGGAGTATATCCTATGTAGTTGTAGGTATATCAATAAGGATCTTTTTAGTTCTTCACACAAGATTATCTATGTATTCCAAAATACCCCTATGGTATTTTAATTTCTTGTTTGTTTTCTTATCTTCCGAACATGATTCTGGGATTAGTGTGAGTCTTTTAGTGTTCTAAAATACTCCTATAGTATTTTAAACTTTATGTTTGGCTCTAGCATTCCTAGTTGGTAAGTTTCAGACCTGTTGCAACATCACTATCACTCCCAAGCACATGTTCATCGCATCTCGAATAAATGTAGTTGATCAGGTTACATTTATTCCAGCTTACGATTACATAACTGCCCAAGTTTGACGGCGATGCTCAACATCCGAAGATTTTATTATTTTTCTTCTTGTGATACTTGTGTTCGAGTGTTTAGATTCTGGATGTTCTTATACTTTGGTAAAATATGGTTATATTTTAAAGTATAATTCTTGGACAGAGTGTTTTATCCCTATGTATTTATAAGCTGTATATCTTTTATGAATTGATATACTTCGCTCACTATAAACAATGCTCTGATACCAATCTGTCACACCCCAAAACCGGAACGGCAGAAACGTTCTGGGGTGGATGACGTCATGTCAAGTATCACAACACATGCATTATAGTAATAAAAGTAAAACAACTGTTGCATTAATAGTAATAGTTTTACATGGTTTACATTACAATACATCAAAATAATACAAGTAATAATACTGTTTTCGTCAAAAGCTCCGGGGATGGACCTGTCTAATGCTGACCTGAGAATAAAAGTTATTTGAAAAGTGAGTATCATCATTTTTACAAATGCTGGTGAGTTCATAAGTATTTAGTGTCATTTTATTCAAATAACTTTAATAAAAGAGGTAGTTTTAGGTATCCATTAAATTAGTGTCTTTTCTAGAAAATCCTATATTTTCTTTAATAAAGGTAGTCTTCTACCAAGAGTGAATGGAGTTATGTGGTAAAAAGTAGTTTTCCCTTAATCGCTATCATTATCAAAATACATAATTTGATTATTAAAGAAAGCATGGAAAATCAGGGAAATAACATATGCCTCAACAGTGAAGATTGCTAACTAAGGCAAAAGGAATCATAGACTCCATGAAAGTATCGAACAAACAACACGCCTGGCTCAGTCTAATCAAAGGGGGACACAGACCTGAGACGGTACCAAATGAAAGGTACAACTAGCAAGGTCTAAAAACAGAGAATATAGACCCCCAGACAGTATCAAATGAAAGATACAGCTAGTAAGGTCTAAAACAGAGAATATAGACCCCAGACAGTATCAAATGAAAGATACAACTAGCAAGGTCCAAAAACAGTGTGACTTTGAGAGTGGGTTTCCAACATACAGTGTAAAATACCGTTACCTTAAGGCCATGAATTATAAGGTAACCTGGGATACTCGTAACCATACTAACCGATACTAGAGTACTTGACGCCCTGCAAGCGTCTATATAAACTATGATATTTGTCACCCCTTGGCTTGGTAGGTCGTCGACTGTAGCTAGCAGTCAGGGTGCGGGGGTGTCAATCCCGTATAGATCTATACACATAATGTCCGCTCTCCCTACAGGAGACTCTGGTTACCAACTAGACGATAGGGAAGGCTGTGTCCCGAAGATGCATCCCAAATAGTGGGTAGTGGGATTCCAATATAAGTGTTGAACTAGTGGTAGACACTCATAACTGAAGTGACTAATGTAAACCTATATGTCTATGCTTGTATACATAATATATAACTAATGAATCAAATGAACTTCTGACGGCCATCCGATCCCACCAGACCACATCTCAACGAAGAAAAGGAAATAGGGTGCAGAAGCCTTCCTAAGTCCTTTAATCATTATGTATATGCACCTATACAAGCACATACATACATCTAACTATGTTTGAGTGTTTAACACGTGGAGGTGGTTCTCTAAGTAGAGGCATCAATAAGTGAAGTGGAAGCAATAAGAAGTGAAGTAGGAGTGTATAACAAGTGAAATAGGAGCGTCAAACAAGTGTAAGCATATCACGATATAGAAGCGACAACAAGTGAAGTAAGAGCGTCTAACAGGTATAAGCGACTACAAGTATGAGCGAAATAGAGGCGATAACAAGTATAAATGCATCACGAAGTGAAAGAGTTATCAAGTAGGAGGTTAAACTAAGTAAAAGCGAAATAGTGGTATCTAACAAGTAAGAGTATACAACATGAAAGAAAACCTTGGAAAAACCTTCATACTTAAGAAAATCACAACTTGGTATTCTTTGTAAAATAAGTTTGAAAACCCTTAGAAATTCTTTGGAAACCTTTCATAAACCAGTTTAAAATGAAACTTTGATAAAACAGTATAAGTAAGAGTTTTGAACAAGTGAAAACATTTTAGAAAATCATTTATAGTATCCTACTCGGTAAAACAGTTTACAGTGTGGTAAATCCTTGTGCATGCAGGTTATCAATCACATGTGATTGATATGATAACTGGCATGTTTAACTTGTATTCCCCCCCCCCCTATAAAACATGTAAAAACATTTAAAAGGTTCATTCAGGGGTATGAACTCACCTGACGTAAGTGGATCCGACGAAGGTGCCGGTTGGGTGCTCGGTGTCAAGTAAAGACTTAGACACACTTAGTGACCTATTTAACATATGCTAACATATGTTCATATACAATTAGTACATTTAATAGTAAATAAGCAAGTATACTCTTCCTAAGTGCGAAAACACTTTTAATTAAGCGTTAGGGGTGTCCCGGGTACATCTAAGGGGTTGAAAGGCTTAGGAATGGAGTTTACTCTTCAAGAGTAAACTCTATACATAGAGTTCACGACCTTGGGACAACTCCCCATGAGTTTACGGCCATAAACTCATGGTGAGGGTGTTCTAGGATGTTTAAAGACCTTATCTCAATTGTGGAATTTTGCTAGGTCCCAATATAAAAAAGTATGAATGGATTTAAGGAATTTAAATGGACCAAATGGGAGTTTACAGCCCATGGACCAATTCTATGGGAGTTCACGGCCGTAAACTCCTACCCCTTGTTTTTATTGAAGTTTTAAGCCCTTGTTTCAATCATAGTGATTTATAATGAAGGTATAAGGCCATTTGGGGAATTTAAACCACCATTTTGCATGGTTTGGGGGTGTTTACGGCCTAAGCATGTGCTTGGGCCATAAACTCCTTTTTACCCCTCAAATCTATGTCTTTAATTGCTCCAAACACGAAATAGCAAGTCCCTAATTTATGTCTTAAGCCTAGGGGTGGTTTGGGAGTGTTTTGGACTTGATTTTACAAGTTTTGAGGGTGTTTACGGCCTAAGTATGAGCTTGGGCTGTAAACCCTCTTTTATGTCCCAAAAATGATTGTTTTATGGTTCAAACACTCCTAGGCTAATTCCGCATTTGGTTTCTAAGCTTGAAGGGATAATTTTGGGTCATTTTGGCCTCATTTAAGGGGTTTACAGCCTAAGGAGGTTCTTAGGCCATAAACTCCTCTTTAACAGCTTATATGATCGATTTTTGAGCTATAACAACAAGCCATGATGTTTAGAATAAGTTAGGGTAAGGAGACTTACGTTTTAGAGGCGAAAATTCGCGGTTTTGAGTCAAAAATGAGCTTTATGAGAGAGAGTATAGAGAGAGGGTGAAAAAGGGTGGAATGAAGTCCATTCCCCCTTATATAGTGGCTGGAGTTGAGGCTCAATGGGAAACTTCCCGATACTACCGTTAAACGGGGCTTTTGGTCGCACCTAATTTAGTGGTCGTAATAAATTGAACTTTTTCCAAATTAATATGGAAATGTAAAGTAATTGTTTTATTTATTTTATTACGACTATACGACATAAAAATAAATAAATAAAACATTTATTTATTTTACGACCTCATATTAACGGAACTTTTATAACGTGGAATATTCCATCAACGGAAACGGGGTAATGTAACGGAATAGACTTTGGGTTGTCACACTAGGGAAGTATCGTCCTTTAGACATGAGGAGAAGGTTAGAGAAAGAATTCCTAGAACTCAAACAAGAAGAGAAGATGGTGAATGAGTATGAAACTCAGTTTAATCAAAGATCAAGGTTTGCTACAAAGTATATTCCAACTGAAGATGAGAAAGTATAGTTATTCATGGAGGGACTACGAAACGAAATCCACGATTTCATTTCCAATCGAGAAGTTTTGATATTCGATAAAGCCGTTGAGTATGCTCGAAGACGCGAGCATGACTTAGAAATACGTGGTGCCACTTTTACTGCTCCACAACATCCACGTATTGAAAGAACTGTTCTTGTTCCCTATATTCCACCAGCTCAATCTATTCAATCTGATCCTAGCAAGCAAATGCAATCTCATAGTGCTTTTTGTGGTCGTGGTAGATCACAATCTTTTTCCATGCAATTGCCTTCATGTCGTATTTGTGGAAAGAATCATCCGGGCCAATGCAAAATAGACAAGGAATCTATTGTCTATTATGGATTTGGAGAAACAGGTCATATAAATCCGACTTTCCCTAGAAAGGATGTTACTTGCTATGCATGTGGTATTACTGGCCACAAGAAGCGTTTTTGCCCTACTCTTACTAGTCAGATGATGAGAAGTCAATCTTTTGTTCAACAACCGGCGAGAAGTCAAGTCCTTGTTCAACAATCAAAGGGTACTCCAACTAAAAAGGAGGAGCCAAAAGCTAGAGGTTGTGCATTCTAGATTACCTCAGAGGAGGTACGCGAGGACCTGAATGTTGTGACGGGTACATTTCTTGTCAACTCTAGACTTGCTGACATTTTATTTGATTCTGGTCCCTCGGATTCTTTAGTGTCTTATGAATTTGCGCATTTCTTTCAAATTGCTTGCTATGTACTCGCGCAACCATTTGACGTAGATATTGTGAGAAGTATATCATTACTTGCTGATAAAGTCTATAAGTATTGTGTTATAGAAATTGAAGGCTATAATTTTCTTGCTAACCTGATCCTTATCTCCTTGCCCAACTTTGATATTATTCTTTGTATGGATTGGTTATCAATGAACCATGCAGAACTCTTGTGCTATGAAAAGATAGTACGCATTCCTATTGAAGGGAGAATCCTATCTATGTCTACGGTGAATAAAGAATCTTAAAAATAATCTCTTTCCTCAACGCTCGTAAATTCATATCGAAAGGATGTTCTATCTATCTAGCCTACACAGTTGATGTTTCAAAAGAGGAGAAGAAAATGGTAAATGATGTCCCCGTTGTTAACGAATATCCTGATGTTTTCCCTAATGACTTGCCTAGACTTCCTCCAGACAAGCAAGTAGAATTATGAATTGACCTTGTGCCTGGTGCTGCTCCGATTACAAAGACTCCTTATCGTTTTGTGGTAGCAGAGATGAAAGAAATGATGATCCAACTGTAGGAATTACTTGACAAAGGCTTTATCCGACCGATTACCTCTCCTTGGGGTGCTCTGGTATTGTTTGTAAAGAAGAAGGACGGATCAATGCGGATGTGCATTGATTATCGTGAGCTGAATAAGGTGACTATCAAGAAAAAGTACCCACTACCTCGCATTGATGATTTATTTGATCAAGTTTAGGGTGTTAACTATTTCTCGAAGATTGATTTGAGATCTGGCTATCATCAGTTGAAAGTTCACGAATAGGATGTACTGAAGACTGCTTTTCGTACATGATATGGGCATTATGAATTCCTTGTTATGTCGTTTGGTTTAACAAATTCTCTTTCTGTATTCATTGATATGATGAATCGGGTATGCCGCCTAATGCTCGATAAATCAAGCATTGTATTCATTGATGATATTCTAATATATTCCAAGTCTGAAGCTGATCATGCCATTCATATTCGTGTAGTATTTGAACTTCTTTGAAAAGAGAAACTATATGCTAAATTCTCGAAATGTTAATTTTGGCTTCGCCAAGTTCAATTTCTCGGCCATGTTATTTTTAGGGACGGTGTATCCGTAGATCCTATTAAAATCAAAGCTATTCAAAATCGGGAAGTGCCCGGTAATGCTTCCAAAATTCGTAGTTACTTGGGTCTTGAGGGATATTACCGGAGATTCATTAAAGACTTTTCTCGTATAGTTGTACCTCTCATGAGTCTTAAACAGAAGGAAGTGAAGTTTGAATGGGGTGAAGCCCAAGAAAAAGCTTTCTTGACTCTAAAAGATCTTTTAACTCATGCTCCAATGTTATCACTCCCAGAAGGTGATGACGATTTCTCTGTATATAGCGATGCTTTAAGATTGGGACTCGGTTGTGTGTTGATGCAACATGGTAATGTGATAGCCTATGCCTCAAGACAACTGAAGGATTAAGAAAAGAATTATCCCACTCATGATCTTGAACTTCCTGCAATGGTATTTGCCCTAAAACCTTGGAGGCATTATCTTTTTTGTACAAAATGTCAATTATTTACCGACCTCAAAAGTCTCAAGTACATATTCAGTCATCAAACTTTGAATATGAGACAACAATGAGCCATGGAGTTGATCAAAGATTATGACTGTGAAATCCTATATCATCTTGGAAAAGCCAACGTAGTTGCCGATGCACTTAGCGGAAAAGTTTATCGTAATAGTATATGTTATGCTATTACTCATACCATAGTAAAATTTACTATTCTAGATGAACTAGAGAAATGGTAAGAAGAGGCCTTAAAACCAGAAAATGTGAAGAAAGAAGGGATGGTACATTATACCGATGTTTTACTTGATGATCCACGAGGATTGAAGGTATTTAAGAATCAGCTACGGATTCCAAAGATTGGTGGATTAAGACGGAAGATTTTAGATGAAGCCCATAAATCTAAACTGTCAATACATCCTGGTACAAGCAAAATGTACTATGATGTACGGGCTGACTATTGGTGGCCAGGATTAAAGAGAGATATTGGAAGATATGTACAAGAATGCTTGATATGCTTACAAGTTAAAACGGAGCACCAAAAGCTTTACGAAACCCCAGAAAGTCTTAGTGTTCAGGTGTGGAAATGGGAAGAACTGTCCATGGGTTTTATTACCAAATTGCCAAAGACCGCTAGACAGCATGATAGCATTTGGGTAATCATCGACCACCTGACTAAGAGTGCACATTTTCTCGCCATGCTTGAAACAACTCCAATGGAGAAATACGCACAAGTATACCTAGATGAAATTTGTTGCAAGACATGGTGTGCCACTAAAGATCATTTCCGATCGTGATAATCATTTCACTTCTCATTTTTGGGCAAGTATGCAACATGAATTGGGATCTCGAGTTGCTCTTAGCACAACTTATCATCCCCAGACAGACGGTCAGACGGAGAGAACAATCCAAATAGTAGAAGATATGCTTTGTGCATGTGTTTTGGAGTTCGGTGGTAACTGTGATAAGTATTTAACGCTTGTCAAATTTTCATATAATAAAAGTTAGCATGCTTCAATCAAAATGCCACCATATGAAGAATTATATGGTCGCAAGTGTTGTACTCCATTATGTCGGCGTGAAGTAGGACAGAAAATCCTACGAGGCCCTGAAATGATTCAAGATACCACCGAAAAGATTCAAATCGTACGTGAAAGAATGAAAGCGCCCCAGGATCGACAAAAGTCCTATACAGAAAAGAGGAGACAACCCATAGAATTCCATGTGTGTGATTTCGTAATGCTGAAGGTATCCCCATGGAAATGTATTATGCGATTTGGAACGAAAGTAAAACTAAGTCCCAGATTTGTTGGTCCTTTCAAAATCATCCAAGAATTGGTAAGCAAGCATACCGATTGGAATTACCTGATGATTTGGTAGGTACTCATGATGTCTTTCACGTGAGTTATCTGCGGAAATGTTGAACATCTATGATGAAACGGTTCCATTATACGAGGTGAAATTGGATAATAAATTAAGATATATAGAAGAGCCTGAAGACATTGTGAATGAAAGAACATCTAATCTACGTAATAAAGAAGTAGAGTTGGTGCTTGTCAAGTGGAAACACCATCGAGGCCCAAATTATACTTGGGGAAATAAGAGTGAGATAAAAGCAAAATATCCCTATTTGTTTTAATCGCTGTAATTACGGGGACAAAATCCTCAAAAAGATGAGGTATTTGTAACATACACGTTCAGTTACCGTGTATTGTAAATTATAAAAGTGAATAATATTATGAAATATTATGTGAATTTGAATGTTGAGTTCTAACAGATGGTTTTTACTAGAAATAAAGTAAAACTGTGCTTATAATCATTCAGAAAGTATTAGAAGTCTTATGAGATTCCAATCAAATGCCGGAAATTTAATGAAAATATAAAATTTGAAATAAGTAAAATTTTATTATTTAAAATTGTAAAGAGTGTCGTTAGAAAAATTTTAGGCGAAAACCTCGTCAAAATCCGAGTTATAACAAAGAAGTTATGACCAATCGAAGATCCGCGATAAAACCGGTAAACACTATGTCGCCTAAAAAGTGAGTTTCCGATAAACTACTTTTTAGCCTTAGTGATTTAAATGAAAGTTGTAGAACTCGCTAAAATAATAAACTTTCATATAAAGAACTTTTATATCTAACTTCGTATGAGGAAGTTATAATTATTCTAAGTTTCAGAATAGCAGTAGACAACTAAAAACTCGAAATAAAGATCGAGCGATATTTAGCTGACAGAACCTAAACGAGAATCGAAGGTCTCGTCAATAGTAGTACAATGGTGAAAACTCTGACGAAAATGGATGTCGGATGAAGAAGTTATGAATTCTTAATGGATTTTCCTGTCCCGGTCTGTTAAAAATAATAATATTAAAAATTAAAATCAAAATTAGCCGATGAAGTCTAAACGAAAGTTGTAGAGCATAAATTTACCTAAGCGTGCATATAAAGAACGTCAAAACCAGAGCTCGTATGCGAAAGTTGTGGATTTTAGAAGTTCGGGGCACAAAAATCGAGAAACATGCAAAATCTGAGAAATTTCGCATGGGTAAGGTTCGGCCACGTCACCCTTCGTGCGAGCTTGCCTCGGGTCATGATCTGATGACGAGTCCGAAGTTGGTCCAATGAGAATCTGACGCGTGTTGCCTTTTTATTGGACCGAGGTCGCGACCGAACCAGCTTTCGGCGCGCCTCGCATCCGGTGGAGCCATCCGACCCTCGCATACGAGCCTTCCTAGCCTCACTGCTGCTGTTGCGTGTTCTCTTTTTGGCCGAAGATCTGCGACCAGCGTCTTCATCTCCTTTCTCCGGATTCGAGGCTCGCAGCTATGTATAGTGGCTGCGAGACCTCCCAGGTATTTTTCAGAAAATTGCCAAATTTCACCCTTTAACCTATATTTCTTTCATTCCGACTTCCACCGAAGCCCCGAGATCATACCAAACACCTGAAATACGTTCCGAAGTGCCCGAGAAGCTCGATAAATTTATCTTTTCGGTTAGAAGCCCTACCATCGCAGAGCCCAGTTTTTAAGAAAGTTCCCAATTTTTATAGAAGAAAGCTATTTATAGGAACGAAGTGTTGCACAAGTTATTATTTTAACCCCTGGTTATTTCAAAGTGAGTTTAATATATAGGAACAATTGTATGTTATGTATTATATGTGTTATGTGTTTTTCAGTGTTATTATTCTGGGTTATTTTCCTGTTTTATTTTTATTTGCTATTTTTAATAGCAAAGAAATACCTTTGACCATGTGATCAGTGAATGGACTTAGATTCACGTTGGTCCTGGTATGTAGCCTCTGGCCATGTAGAACATGTCTCCGTAAGAGAATGATTTTTATTCTATGGTGTTGGCAAATGGTTAAACAGGGCTATAAACCTGAAATCTACCAAAAAGTTAATCAGAAATTGTATGTCTTCTATGCCATTTGGGCTGAAGCTTTATTGATGTTTATCAAGTTTGGAAATTGTTACGTCTCAATCCTTGCCTACCTCTATACCAGCTTTCCCTGACCTTTTTGTGAGGTGTTGATCTAGGAGTCGGTCCGAAAATTTAATCATGATCAAAATCATCATCGTCGATCAGATTTTATGTTCATGATTAGGATTGGTTGAAATTGGAAGGCGGAGAGTGAAGAATCGTCGTCAATCAAGACTTGATGTTCATGATTAAATTACTTTGTCAACAACAGAAAAGACGAAGAATAGAGTGAAGAACGTTGATTGAAATCGGAAGAGAAACCGCTGCTATGTTTTCTGATTCAAACCTCCGATTTGTTGTGATGCAATTCATACACGATTATTGGTTTTCTATAAAACGAGAAGCAGATGAAGTTATCGTTCATTTCATGGTCACCGCTATTGAATTTTGGGTTATTGTAGGTCATGTACAGTGTCAATTAAGGGGAGACTTTAATAATTGACTTTGCATATTATTATTTTGTCATTTTGTTGGTTTTTTGTTTTTGTTTTTTGTCATTTTGTTTTGTTTTGTTTTTGAATTTCATTATTATTATTATTATTATTATTATTATTATTATTATTATTATTATTATTATTATTATTATTGTTATTGTTATTATTATTATTATTATTATTATTATTATTTAATTAAAGTTATAATAATTATAGTAATTTAATAATAATAACAATAATAAAATTCATTATTTTCGATTATTATTTTACCAGCTACAATAATTAAATATTCCTTCACTGTATATATCTCGTTTGGTTTCGTGATGTGCCTCTCTGGTTATTGTCTAGCGTATTATTTCCTAAATAGTTGAGTTGATGTCACTTTAAGTTTATCTTTAATATTAAATAAATTGATTTGATGTTTTATTTTCTTCGTTTACTACATATATATAATACGATCAATCGATCGATTGAAATCATTCAAAAAAAATTATATCTCATACCCTTGTCTAAGTTAACATATCTACAACGATTGAATCATATGGCCGATAGAGTAATCAGGTATGTTTTAAAATAGTTTATTATACTAATACGTTGATACAATTATCAAACTGACCATGTTTGTATTTTATTTGTCAAGTGTTCAGCACTCGTGAAAATTTGAACTAGTGGGTGACAATGTGGCACGAATTCTCGAATATGTGGTCATTATAAAAAGATCAAAAATGAAAACCGGTGGTGGCTATTTTTAAAACTCGTATTAGTTCGAGATCGAAGTGGTGTATACAAAGGTACAAATACATCAGGCATAAATACAGGGACAAAAAAATTGTCCATTGGTCGGAATTTATTACAAGACAGATGATTTTTGGATCTAGAAAGTTATAAATGGTGAACATAATCATGACCCTGCAATGTATATGGAGGGTCATGTATTTGCAAAACGGCTGACTACAGATGAGCGTTGTATGGTGGAAGACATGACAGATAATGATGTACGTCCACATAGTATTCTTTCATCCTTGAAGAGTCATAATGAACACAATGTAAGTAGAATAGACACCAGTTATAATGAACTAGAAAATATTGATCACAAATGCATGCAGGTCGAAGTGAAATGAGAGTTGTATTTGAAAATTTTCCATTAAACGGATATATATGAGTATCATATAGATGATATGACAATTGAGTTGGAAGACTTGTTTTTTGTTCATCGGACATCATTGAATATATGACGTGCATTCCACAAGTGTTAACGGTGGAAGCCACGTATAAGACAAACAAGTATAACATTCCTCTTCTTGAAATTATTGCTTTCTCTTCAACAAACAACACATTTACCATAACTTTCATGCTTATGGACGAAGAAAAAGAGGCAAATTATACTTGGGCATTAATTTGTCTGAGGACCACATTAGGTGGACATGATGGGCTAATATGTAATCATCACAGACAGAGAATTAGCTTTAATGAATGCATGTGTATATGTATTCCCCGAATCGAACCAGTTGCTCTGTAGATGGTATTTGAATTTATAAAGAAGCACTTCACACCAAGTTTAAATTTCAAGGGTATTTGGGGATCATATAAGAAAGTATGGGAGAATCTAATTAAGTCATCAACAAGGAGATCATATTTAGAAAACTATGCTCAACTTCAATCAATACCGAAAGACTTTCCAGGTATTATTACATTATTAATAATTACAAGTCCACTAGTTTTACTAAAAGACAAAGAAAGCTCGTCATATAGTGAAGGAATATTAGGTTAATAATAATTACAATTTTTAATCATCACGAAACTAGATGACATATACAGTGAAGGAATATTACTTTATTAAGACACACATCAATATCTTTTGGCTACTAAAAGTTACATTTTCAACCCTTCAACTTTTATGATATATTTTATTTGTATCTTTTACTTTTATCATATATTTTATTTGTATCTTATGAAATAAGCTTTAGGGGCTGAAAATTAAATTTCTTTATGAAAACATTAAATTTCTTTATGAAAACATTGATTTTATGTGAGCCTAATTCATTTTATAGTGAAAGGAACATATATAACTTTATGAATAATTACTTTAAATATGTCTTTTTTGTATACGTTGTCAATTGTTTGTTTACTTTTCAGTTGTTTTCAATTATCTTAATCAAACATGGTTGGATAAATACAAACAAACGTTTGTATCATTATGGACAAACAGAGTTTTACACTTTGACAACCACGAATAATAGAGATGAAAATCCACATGCAAAATTTAAAAACTACTTGGATTCAAATCACTCAAAGCTGCAGAGGTTTTTTGATTATCTTGACAAGACAATTTAATCATAATACACATCTATAAAAGGACGTCTTGAAAAAAGCAGAATTGAAGTAAAGCATTTCCACACCATAGAAATTTTTTGAAGCTTATTAAATAAAGTTTCACATCATGGTTTAGAATTTTTTTTTGCCAGAATTAGACCAACTGTAGGTGTAAACTACGTCGTACTTGTGCGTTGGCTTGTGCCCACGAAATTTTAGTTTATTACAATATAGGCCGACAAATACCTTTGGAGTCAATTGATTTTTTTTTTGGAGAAGACTTGATGTAGAGAGAGTAGGGTCGGTCACTGAATATGATGAATCAATTGTTGATGGTGAAGAAAACCTTTTAATGAAAAGATACATCAAATAGTCAAATGATGTGAAGGCTAATTATCTGAGAAAAAAATGATAAATATATGAAAGTCATCACCTTCTATGGCTTTAGAGCCTACTTTTCGTACAAATATTCGTGGGCGTCCGCGTGTGAGTACAAAACCATCACAATATCCACCAACTCAAGATCCTCATTTCGTAGACACCAGATTATATAGGGTCTAACATGTTTGATTTAAAACAACAACCAAAATCGGAGAGGCACAATACATATTCGTTTGGAGAATTTTAAATGTTCAACCAAGAACCAACGTATCCAATATCCTACTTCGAACATGCACTTATGAATGAAATTCCAAGTGAATTTCAACCATATGTGTCACACATACAAAATGTGGAAGGAGATGAACACTATGGATTTTGGGCAATAATTGTTGCTCTTGGTTTTAGTGAAGACTATTGGTATCAAATTTGGAAACACTTATACGGAGAGTTATTGATGCACGTTCATGGTTACATAGTGGTTTTTGAAAATGACAAAAATGCCATTAGTGAAGCGTTGATATTCTATGAAACACCCGCGATTCAAAAATATTGGATCATTATACCTGGCACTTTTATTTTAATTGCTAATAAGTATAGTGTTATTGTTCTGTTTTTTTAAGCATAGACAAATCTTCAACGTCTTTCCCACTTTGGAGTGGTTCACAAGATTTCCAAAATCATCCAATTATAAATATCGTCTTCCTTAACAGTTGCCATTATATTAAGGTTGGCCTACAGGAGGGTCATCCAATGGCTACTATTTCTTGGTTATGGAACATCCACAAATCAACGCGTTCTACTGGAAGGCAAAAATTGTATCACGCTCAATTATCTACTTACGTTTGACCATATAGAAGGAAATTTTTGGAAGGAAGGTAAGAACTTTCTTTTTCTATATACTTTTTTAGTGAGGAAGCAAAATGAATAATTAGATGATTCAAAAGTAACATGATTCACAAAAAAAAAAAATCTCAAAAAAACATCTTCATGATTCATTTTCAAATAAATTAAGAAATATTCACTTTTATGACAACTTTGGTGAATAACAACAAAATCATTGTATAAATCAATCATCGACATGTATTTTTGAGATTTTTTTTTCTGAATCATGTTATTGTGGATTCATCTAGTGATTCATTTGTTTTTACGTCAAAAAAATATTTAGAAAAAAAACTTCTTACCTACCTACCAAAGAAAATTTCTTTTATATATATATATATATATATATATATATATATATATATATATATATATATATATATATATAGGGCTAGCTTCATCTGTTTCTTACATTTATTGTGTGCTAGAATGCACCAATAAGAATTTAGCGAAATTAAATAAAGATAGATATTAACTGATTTTTATAATTGTATGTATATTAAATGATATCCATAATTATTGAGTCACTCACTTAAAACAACACAAAGTTGCATGGAATATGCAGAACAAGAGTGTATTATATTAGAATACACTCTTATTCTGTTAGAATATGTCACACCCCGACGGACGGCGGAAATCGCCGAGGTTGCGACATTATACAATTGGATCACAGTCAACCATATATATTCAACACTTAATATATTAAAATCAATATATTACAAACCTTAAAATTTTGGAATTGAAATTAAATATTCATAGTTTAAACACACAACAGCAAATAAAACAGTTCAAGATTATTTCCAAAATAAAGGAACTATAATTTCCTTAGAACCGATGTCCTACCTCTGGCTCCTTAGTTACCTGTGAATACACATTTTTAAAATACGTCAAAAAAAATTGTTGGTGAGTTCCACAGGTTATGACTCCGTGAGTTTCATAAAAAGAAATCTTTATAAAACGTGGAATGTTTAGCAAAATAAGTTGTGCAAAATATGGTCGATAATATTACCGACATGCTTCGTGTAAGAACCGATACTTGAAATCTAGTACGAGCACATATGTTACTTGCTTACAATAAAAGTAAATTGTCACAACCCCGAACCAGAAGGCGGAAACGCCCGGGGGCTTCTGCGTGACTTCATCCTGAAATATCATTACAATGAATATAATTGAAACATAACATCATCATCATCACACATGTAATATAACA
This sequence comes from Lactuca saligna, assembly GCF_052625555.1. NCBI lineage: Eukaryota > Viridiplantae > Streptophyta > Magnoliopsida > Asterales > Asteraceae > Lactuca > Lactuca saligna. The sequence continues at coordinate 50,155,817 of NC_136418.1, read as the reverse complement.
ACATTCATTGTTTACATTGAGTATTGTATTTGAATATTACATGCCAAAATAGTAAGAGTATGATGAAACAAAATATAACACAATATCCATTAGTTTGTTTCGTTCATTCTGCTTCAACGGTTTCCTGAGAATACAAGTTATTTTGAAAACGGTCAATATTTTTCTGGTTTTGGGCCTTTCCGACCTAGTTTTTGGAAAATTTGTAGAAAAATCATTGTAAGTCGAAATTTGGATCCGTAAATTCTGGAATTTTTGAAATTTTGTCTACTTTGTTCACAATTTTTCTCATAATTTTTAATGGCTTCTAACAAGTGTGAAATTGCTCACCTTCACAGGCTGGTCCGAAATTATTTCAAATTTGATAGGAAGTTTTGTAAAATTCGCCAAAAACTGTAGAAAAATCGTATGAAAACCTGAGAGTAGTCATTTTAAAGATATAAATATGAACTTTATCTCTGTAAAACAGTTTTGAAAAATACTTCCATTAAGAGGGTCAAAATAGTCCGAGATTGGACCAAAACTTTCCTGTCAAGGGCTGTTTTATGAGTTTAATTTATAGATCTTACAACACAACACTCATTTTTGCTATTTAATGTGTATAAATCTCAGATATACTAGTTTAAATGTATTATATGTGATAAAACATACTTTTCTCAGGGTTCTTATGAAGATCCAAGTGATAAACTTCAAGTTCTTAACATATTTTTAGATTAATGATGAAATCAACACATAATCACCAAATAATTCTTGGAAAACACACATAATCATGCATATACACATAGATATACACAAATCAACTAGTATTCTCCCCCAAGAACAAGTAAAAACCAAAAACAAGGGGTGTACGAACTCACCTTGGGGTGATGGATCGGTTTTGATGAAAATGTGGAAGAAGATTTTTGATCCTAGCAAGCTTTCTTGAGTAGATCTTGAACTTAGATGGTTCTAAGAACATGATCCAAAAATATATAGATGTAAGAGGAGATTTTTGAAGAAATCAGGAAGCTAAACCATGGATCTAAGCAAAACTTACCAAAGATGATGATCTAGGTGAAGATCCTCTTGAAACTACACCAAAACTCGAGAATTTAGATGGGAAATCTAGGAGAGTTCTTAAGAGACTTCTTGTGAGAGTTTTAGAAAGTAAGAATAATGGTGAGGAGGCCTTATGGCCGTGAGTTTTGAAGAGGGGAGAGGGAGAGAGAAGGCTTGCCTAGTTATATGAGATATTACCTTGTTTTATGTGGGGTTTTGGTGCATGGGTGACCACCATGCAATATTGAAGTGGCACTTGCTCATAATTTCTCATTTCTTCTTTTTTTGTCTAGTAAACACCTTGGGCCAACAATCTGGGCTAGGTGGAAGGAGTTGAAGTGATTTGGGCTCAATCTTGGCTTTGCTCGATTTTTATGACGTTTAAGAATACTTTTCGGCCCATTGGGCCTTTAAGGTAGTTCAAGGCCCAAATAGTATAAAGAATGGGTGTTATGGTCCATTAGGGTTAATTGGAGTTGTTATGGCCCAATAAGACCCATTAAGGGTAAACTAATTTATTTTGGACCTAAAAGGCCCAAAATCCTAAGTTTTATAGAAGTGGGTCCAATTAGAGACCATTTAGGGTTCCTGGGCCCCAAAATAGTCGGTTTGGATACTTATTGGCCCATTAGGCCTAATAAGAATGTCCTAGACCATAATAGCCTTGAATCAGAATATTTAGAGTTTCAACTCTTTGTTGAACATGAGAGATGTATTTGAATGAGCATAGAGTATGATATTCGCTTAGAGTACCAGTTAGTTATTGTACTGGTTCCATGATTATAGGAGAGTGGAATTCCCAAGCAAAAATGCTATTTGGGACATCATCCCCCCGTTAGAGGGAATTTCATCCCGAAATTCTTTAGAAAGATGGGTTCATGAATGAGAGAATAGGTGAGGGTACTTTTGCTTCATCTGGTCTTCGTGTTCACATGTGAGTTCCGATCCACACTTGGTGCCCCATCGAACCTTCACAATCGGAATGCGAAATTGTTTTGTGCGCTATACTTCCTTATCCAATACATCGACGGGTTCTTCGGCGAACAAGAGATCTTGTTTATTTCGAACTCTTTCTAAAGGAATGATAAGAGTTTTGCCTAATAGGCACTTTTTCAAATTCGATACGCTGAACACAGGGTGTACGTTGCTGAGCTCTACATGCAGCTGCAACCTTTAAGTATTTGGACCAATCCGAGCAAGAATCTCGAATAGTCCGATGTATCGTGGGTTTAGTTTTCTCATTTCCGAAGTTGAATCATGTGTTTCTAAGGAAAGACTTGTTGGGTTTTGAGAATTCTAACACTCCTAAGTGTACATGTAACCCTAAATACCTTGGATCTATGTTTTCTCTATTATACATGCAATAAGAACATCAAAGGTATTATCCTAATCTAGCATACAAAACAATGAGTGTAACAAGATAGAATACATACCTCTTTGATGTAGAAAGTCTTCATGAAGCTTGAGTGCCTAGCCCCAATAGTGTGGAAGCCTCAAATGGAATCACAATCATCAAAACACTTAGAATAACTTGAGAGAGTTCTACACTTCATGAAATCGGCTAGCCCTCTTCTAGAATAATACTAATGACCGATTTTTGTCAAGAATAAGATCTTTATATAGTGTTACAATTAGGGTAAATCCTTAATTGTCATGGATTTCCATTTCCTTGGATCCATGGGTTCAAATACACCATGGAGCATCCATGGACCATCCTATGGGTTTTAGCCCAACTTGATTATCCATGGAGCATTAGCCCACTATATAAGTATGGATGATTTACACAATCAACCCATATATTTAATTAGTCTTCTTTTGATCACTTAATTAATCCTAGATTAATTCTTGATCAATACTAATTAAATAATCTTATTATTCTTATTATTAATACACTAGAACTTATAATATATTAATAACCATAAGTGTCTTATTTCTCTCATTATAGTCTATCCAAGTGCATGATGGTATGCAACCCAAATGGACCATGCCGGGTCGGGTCAAGTCTTACCAATTATAGTTATGAACTTAGACATTAATCCAACAGTCTCCCACTTGGATAAGTCTAAAACTATTATTGTGTATGACTTCAGGAACCAACTAGCAATCGTAGCTCTCAAAAGCTTCTGTCAAACTCTGACCTTGTAGATGAACTCTGACCTTGTCAATGACTTGTCCATTAGATAAGGGATCATATAATCCTCTGTTCTCAAGATATCAGCCGGACAAATACATGGAACAACGTCGTACTTATTGTCCAGCAGTTTGTTTCCCGATTTTCGATTTGTTTGACAAAGAACTTAATCAAACACATCAATTCAGTTCTGACCGGCCGGTACATAGGTCACAACAAAATCATCGAGGGGCCCAGATATCGCTTCTATTTCTAGAAGCAACAGATAAACGTCGACTCATATGCTTGTTCTACTACTTGTTGAATTTTACACAAAGGCACGTTTTATAACATCAAGTTACTGATGCGTTTACGTGCAATCAATGCACAACCAACTCATAGGTAACAACTCATATCTCTAGGTTTGAAGATTTATATGATATTACCGTCTCACGATCACTCGAGATAAATTCCATGAAGTGATACAAGTGAGCGTGGGTTTATTCCAATACTCATAACTTATGAGCACTCATGAATGTTGTAGCAACCATTGCCATGACTAAACCCATTTAGCCATCTACAAACCCGATTCATGACAGTCTTGATTCATACCTACTTCCAACATATGAACGACTGTGGAGTGTTTCAATAACTTAGTCATTCAAAAAAGAATAACCTAGCTATTTTGGAAGTCAAAACATGCAAAGTGAAACACAATAATAATCGAATCTAATATGGTCTCAGAACCCTTTTGAATATAAATAAAACCACCTTTTATTTATCACCATATTGATTACACATTATTCAATGTTTCAAATAATCAACTTAAGACTTGAATAAAACAATAGTTATCCCATGCTCCTAGCATGTACACTTTGTTTTTCTAAACAATAGTTATGCCATACTCCAAGTATGCTCATTATGTTTGTCTATGATCCTTACATTGTGATGTAGATCAATTGAACATGATTCCAATGATACTCATTTCACAATCCCAAATCCTTATTGTAAATGTGAGAATCCCCGATTCCTATCATTTACTAAAAACTGTTAGATTTTAAACTTTTATGCAATGTTCCTCTTGTAATGATTATCCACAAAGTCACCAAAAACCTTGTTACCAGTCATTACAGAGTATTCCAAAGAAGGTCAATTTCTATGGAACGAAAGTCTCATATTCAAAGTACATTGCTTTGAACATCCTTCTTGCATTAAGGTTTTCTAATCTTACATAGATTGAATAACTTCCACCTATGGAGACATTTCCATAGCCCCATTTTGACTATCACTTCTGACCAAGAGTTACCTCTTTTCAGAAAATGTCAATATTGTCGTGTCAAAATTAACACTATACTTCCAAATGTCCCTGAGCAACCAATCTTTGGCAAACCTCAGATTTTCCTCAACAATTGCTTAATCACTTTAGTCATATCCAGTTCTATACTTTTCCCTTCTTAATGCCTTAAGCATTTGGAAAATTTAGAAAAAGATGAATATTATAGCACGTGAAATCGATCCTATATCCGAAGCATATGGGACACGATTCATGATGTTTGACATAAAGGCATGATACTAGACCAGTCTTTTGCTACAATATTTTTATTTGCCATGTTTTTCAAAATTTAACTATGAAGAGGGATGCCGTAATCATAATCGAATTTTGAAAATGCAATATATATAGAATTTCTTCAAGTTGAACCATTCCAACACAAAATTCATATATATTCTTGACTAAAGATGATTAAAAACTCAATCTAAGCTTTAGAATTGAAATGAAGTATAATTTCCTCTCCCTTAATTATAGCAAAACAACTTTTCAACCCTTGCAACTTCACGGATTGAAACTTTGTTTTCTATAATTAACATTGCTAGCTTTCAATACTAATCATAATAATCATGCTCCCACTAACATGATGATTATCAGCATAACAGTTATGCTCCCACTAGCTCTGACATATTTCCAGAAATCTGGTGGACTTCTGAAATTTAGATTCATACATCCTTTCTTAGATAGCTCACATGTGTGTCTAAACAATTTTCAGAACTATGAAAAGGGATGCCGTAATCATAGTCTCAATTGCTTAGGAATTTGCCATTTCTCACAAGTCCATGTTAGCGTGCCGGTTAACCACACGCGCTCCACTAACGACTCTTGAAAATGCAAATAACACAATTGCTATCTACGTAAAATCTACTTAGTGAAAGCGTTTACTCACCATCATTTTCATGAATCGGAGAGAAACCTTATGACACTTAGATTTTATAGTGTATGAGTTCCTATCCATGTGAATTTGTCAAAACCATAATCACAAGATAAGGTTAGTGACAAATTCAGCCTTACATGGATTAAACTTATTCAATCTTACTTTCTTGTCACCTTGGTAGCACAAGGCCCACCAATGCTTCCAAGTTGAACTCTGATAACTCACATGCAAATTCAACTTATTTGAAGTAGGTACAGAAATAAGAATTATGTCAACACGATAGGTTGCAAACCTTAAGTCGTGTGCTAGTGATAAATTACAGGTTTCACTCTTGATTAAATCTTGAAACTCTTTCAGGATCTTTAAGGCTCCCACTGTCCCCTTGACATATAAGTTTTCCTAGTCAAGAACCATTCCTTGATAAAACAAATATTCAAGGGATAGTGCGGATTCTTATCAAGACTAACACTTCACACAATTGGTCTTAGTTGGTCTTTGTCTCATCCAAGACATCACAACTTACCAATCTCAAATGTACAAGAGTAGAAACATTTCACACTACATTTGATAAATGTTTTAAACCTTACTTTATGTCACTCAATGTTACAATCTCGGAGTATGACTCTAAGAATTGTTTTTGGAACGAAGTATGACTCATCTTCTTGATTTTAACCAATCCAACAATTCATGACCTCTCTTCTTAGCCATAACAATGCACTAAGATGTCCTTAGAGTATGAATTTGTGATATGGTTTCTAAATCATTAAGATGATCATAAAACTGATACTAAAGTACTCTCCCATCTTTTCAGATTTGAGAAACTTTTATCCTTCTACCTAATTTGATTCTTCTTATTCGCTCTGCCATACATTGGAACCTTTCCAATGTTACAGAATTATACTTAACCTTATAAGTATAATCATATTTACTAATCTTTAGTAAATCATGACAAATCAATCTTTGTGGTGGACCTTGACCGGTGCACACCCAGTGTACCTAATTCCTTAGTACTTCAATTGAGTCACATATACATGTGATCAAAGAATTAGTCTTAATTTTCAAAGATGAAAATTCTCATTCATCATACAATACAACTTGCAAGATTCCAAGTTTCTGTCCAATTGAAACTTGGGTGATGAAAAACTTTCTTCATTTGGTAAATTCAGAGACTACCACAAATGAAAGAATCAAATCCACTTTCCAATATTGCTATTACTGGAAACATATAAGCAACAATTTTCCACAGATGCCATTGTAAGGATATTTTTAAAATAAATAAAATTAAAACCCTTTTTTTTTCTTTTATTTTAAAACTTTGCGGAAAAACTTATCCTTACAATCCACATGAAAACCTTGTTGTTATCTATTCCTAAGTAATATATTATAACTCCTAAGAAGTAGCTCAAGAATTCGATCTTCAAACTACGCGATGGAAATCCATCTACGCGATCAGATTCAGCATATTCTTTCTTTAAGTTTCTTTACCTTTTCTTTGCTTCTTAAAACATCACCATGTGACCCAGTCACATCATGTATCAAGAATCTCAGAATAGAAACTTAGCAGAGTTAGATAGTGGACTTTACCTGAAGTAGAGTCAAACTTATTGACTTTAACATCCTTAGGTAAATTATGGCAGCTTTGCAACCAATGCCCCTTTCTTTGGCAATATAAACATATGGACCCTTTGATAATGGTACACGGGACTATCACAGACTTAGTTTTTTCTGTTTACCATTTGCTCAACCGAGTTGACTATGGCTGGTCCCTTTCCATTGGGAAGAGAGTGCTTTTCTGGATTTCCTATGTCACTATTGTCAATGTCCATCAAGTTTTGAGGAATTTGATCTTAACAAATAGATAAAATCATTAAGGGTCTTGTGATAGTCCTTTTCATAGGTGTTCCCAAAAGAACTCACTATGTGACTTAGAAAGTGATTGAACCACCAACTTTCTCAAGACTTTGACACCCAACTCTCCCGGCTTGTCAATATGTGACTATATCTCCAAGATGTGACCACACCAAGACCTTTACTTGCCAATAGGGCTCGAGTGACTTTAAACTTTTCAAAAACTTGTGGGTGAGGGAGAATAATTAGAGGAGATAGAGGAAGTGAAGCATGATGTTGAGGAACATCGTCTTCAAGAGGTTTGGGAAGATCATAAATGTCTAAACCAGACATGTTTTGGGAGATATTCAAGATAGTTGATTTAAAGTCCTTAATATGACACCCAATATGAAATATTAAGGCTAGGACCGAACAAACTATTTTATAATCTGGAAGAGGGATGCCGTAATCCAAGCTATAAAATATTTGAAGGTAGGCGAATGACGATTCAACAATTTCCACCATGAAAAACGAAATAATTTATTAGGTTTTAATTGGATTTGAAATTCCTAGATCTTTTGAGATTCATTGAACTTTTCAATGACATGTTTCAATCTCGAGTGTGCCCTCTCAAATTTTGTGACTAGGATGCCGAGGATCACAAAACAAGGTGTGAATAACCATACCAATTCACTTGGTAACCTTAATATTATCACCTAATCAATGTGCCGGTTAACCACACACGCTCCATTGATCTATGACAAACATTAAGTCACCCTTCGTGGTCCTTACTAGTCCAAGTTAGTGTGCCGGTTAACCACACACGCTCCACCAACGACTTGGTAAGGTACAAAGTGTGAATTCCATGGGCTAGCACCAAATTCACATTTTTCCTAAAGTAACTAAGATTGGGAATTATTAAGATTTTAGTTACTTAGTATTTATCATTAATACTTTTAATGAAGGGAGAATTTAAAGTCATTGTCCTACCCGTTCGGCTAACGACCCTCCACCGATCAAGCAAGCGGTGGGTGAGAGTGGACACCCATTAAGTCGCCATTTTATAGGCAACAACCTTATACCCACCTTATAGACCGGTTTCGTGAATGATGCCTACTAACGGTAAAACGATTTGTTCTTATACATATATATATAATTAACCATTAATGTTATAAATAGTATAAGTGTTGAATTTTAACTATTTTAAAATTCTAAGGGCTAACTTGGAATTAAAGTATTCATAAGAGAAAACTTTTCAAATTCCAAAACTTGAGGGCAAGTTTTGAAACTATTCAAAACTAATTAATTCCATAACTTTTGTGTTTAAAGTAGTTTTAATCCAAAAAACTCTTCAAGTTCCATAACTTATGGAAGACTTTAAACTAATAAAAGAAATAACTTTTCTTTATTTTTATAACTTATGGAATTAATTAAGGTTACACTTTATTTATTTATTTATTTATTAATGAAGTGATTCTTGAATTTCCATAACTTGAGGACAAGTTATGGAGTCATAAAAAAAATTTATTCAATGACACAAGAGTCTTCATTTTGTAACCATTACCAACTTTTATGAGTTTTATGAGTCTTTAATGTGACTCTTCATGTAACTTGAGGACAAGTTACACAAACACATTTTATACTCAACTCTTAGATTAAAATGGATTGAAAACAACTATTTCAATTAACTTTTCTATTAATCTAAGCAACTCATAAGAACAAGATAATTCATATCAAACTTCTTCATGTAATTAGTCTAAACCTTAAACTAATACAAAACATGAATCTATTGAAAATTATCTTTGAAAATGGATTAGCATGAACATTACCACATTAAAAAACAAGTTTATAAGTTCAAAAACAACTTAGGGTAATGTTCCTAGTCCATTTCTAGCCAAAAACGTCGAAAATATGCTGTCTTGGGTCCAACTCGTCGAGTGCATGAACAAAACTCGGCGAGTTGGATGCATTTTTCCTTGGACTCGTCGAGTCCCTTCATGGACTCGGCGAGTCTGCTGGGAAGACAGCATCAAAACTCGATTTTTCAGCTTCTATTGCAAGTATAACAAGAAAACAAGCCTAGGCTCTGATACCACTGTTGGGTTTTGAGCATTCTAACACTCCTAAGTGTACATGCAACCCTAAATACTTTGGATCTATGTTTTCTCTATTATACATGCAATAAGAACATCCAAGGTATTATCCTAATCTAGCATACAAAACAATGAGTGTAACAAGATATAATACATATCTTTTTGATGTAGAAAGTCTTCATGAAGCTTGAGTGCCTAGCCCCAATAGTGTGGAAGCCTCAAATGGAATCACAATCATCAAAACACTTAGAATAACTTGAGAGAGTTCTACACTTCATGAAATCGGCTAGCCCTCTTCTAGAATAATACTAGTGGCCGATTTTTGTCAAGAATAAGATCTTTATATATGATGGGTTTTGGTCATAAGACATCCTATGTGCTCATACAAACTCTAATGCTTGGATCTAGGTTTCTCTATTGTACATGCTTTGAATCCAAGACTATAAACCCTAATTCTAGCATACATATAATCATATTAACATGAGAATAAGTTTATAGTGTTACCTTGATTGTTATGTAGCAATAACAATCCCAAATCTCCTTGTATTGACTTTGGAAGGCTTAGAGTCACAAGTGTCACTCCTCTAATGGTTCACAAACACCATAAGCAAGTGGAGAAGGTATAAAGAGAGAGGTGAGAGGTTAGAATTCGTATCTAGGACCTCTTGGAAAGGGATACACGAATTCATGACCCTAGGGGTGTTTATATAGGTGCAGAGATAGGGTTTCAGTCATTATCCTTATCTAGTTGATTATCCATTAAGCAACCAATAAGATAATCCTTGAATCCTTATCATACTCGAATTCTAAGGCTTTCCAACCTTAAATTCGTCCACCATATAAATAAGATAATCCTTACCTTATTTTGTAACTATCACATAATTACAAATCAACCCCTCTAGTTTAATTAATTACATTTGATCACTAATTCTTAATTAATTATTGACCAATATTAATTAAACAAATATGATTTCTCCTTTAATATATTATTCTTATAACACATTAATAAATCATATTATCCTCTCTCTCTTTATTCATTTCTCCAATCAAGTTGCTTTGGTGAAGGCAACCCAAAAGGACCATGCACCATCGGGTCAAGTACATACCAAAATAGTTATGGACTTAGACACAAATTCAACAGTCTCCCACTTGGATAAGTCTAACAACTATTCTGCGTATGACTTCAGATCCTGATCTGCAATCGTAGCTTTCCAAAGCCGCTGTCAACTCTGATCATATCAGATACGCGTGTCCTTTGATAAGGGATCATATATTCCTCCATTCTAGATATCGTATGAGATATGATTTTTAATCATTCTCTTTGTACTACTTCTCGATTTCTGATTTATGACGACAGACTAGCTTCGACATGTATTAATAAACATCTTAATTTTCAGAAAAACAATACTTATTGAATTTCTTAAGTCCATGTTTCTAATACTTAGTGCTTTGATAATCTTTTATCAAGACTTCTTGAACTTATACACTTTTGCCTTAGATAGTTCATATGTGTGTCTTAACAATTAAGACTAATTGCCAAACCTCACAATTCAAATTATGGAAAGGGATGTCGTAACCATGATCGAATTCGAGAATGCAATTTTACAATCACTATCTTTTAAAATCTTTCTTAGTGAAAGCATTTCCTCACAATCATTTTCATGAAGGAGGAAATCTTATGACACTTAGATTTAAACGGTGTATGTGTTCCTATCCATGTGAATTTGTTAAAACTAAAGTTTACGACAAATTCAAACTCATATGGATTGAACTTCCTTAATCTTGATTTCTTGCCTTATGGTAGCACAGCTGCCCACCACGTCTTCCAAGTAGTTAAGCAGCTCACCTTTTCCTATCAATGTACTTTCCATTGATCAAGGTCCTTGCCTTTTATGCATTCAAATGAGAACTCATAGGACTCACATGCATAATTAACTCGATTGGATTGGCACAGAAACAAAATAATGTCTTCACGATAGGTTGTAAACCTCAACTCGTGTGCTAGTGACGATCGATAAGGTTTATTTGATTTGTTCTTGAAACTTTTCGAGACCATTAAGACTCCCACTGACTCCTTGACATATAAGATTCTTTTGTCAATAAACATTTCTTGACAAACAAATTTTCAAGAGTTAGTGTAGCTTGTATCAAAACACTTCATAAATTGGTCTTAGTTGGTCTTTGTCTTATTCAAGACATCACAACTTTCCACAATTGATGAATGTTATAAACCTTCTTAATACTACTCACTCAATGTCACAATCTTGACTTTAAGACTTGTTTTGGAACGAAGTATGATAGACTTCTTGATTTAACCATTTCATCAATCTTTGATTCCTCTTCTTGGACATACAATTGTACCAAGACTCACTTAGAGGATCAATTGAGATATGGTTCTTAATCATTAAGACCTATCATAAAGCATAAAAGCTACTCTCCCTTCTTCTTAGAATGGAGAAACTCTTATCTTTCTGCCTACTTGATTCTTCTTATTCGTTTTGCTATTGATCTAAACCCTTTAATCAATTCAAAATTACACTTAATCTTGTAAGTGTAATCATGTTTACTAAGCCTTTAGTAAATCATGACGAATATCTTTGTTACTCTTATGGTGAACTTGATCAACACACAACTTTGTGTACTCGATCTCCTAGTCCTTCACTTGACACTTTGTCAACGAATTACTCTAATTTCCAAATACGTAATTTCTTATTCATCGTGCATCCACGTTGCATGATTCCATGTTTCTGTCCAATTGAAACTTGGGCGATGATAAACTCTCCCTATTTGGTAAATTCCTGACATTTCCATAAATAACATAACTAAGAATCATATCCATTCGTTGTAGAAATATGCAAACATCAATTTTCAAAAGGATTTCATTGCAAGGAAGTAAACAAATAAATAAATAAGTCAAACGAAATTTATTTTATTTATAAAAGCAGCGGAAAAACATTTGTCCTTACAATGCAAAATCTATTGAAAACTATGTAAAAAAATTTCTAACAACTCTATCATAACTATCTAAGCTCAAAATCCAATCTTCAAGTCCATGAGATTGAGATCCATCTCTTGTGATTAGATTCATCTTGCTCTCTTATCAAGCTTCCTTTCTTTTCACCGATCCTTCAAAACATTCAAATGCAATCTTATCACATCATGTATTAAGAATCAATGAATAGGAACTTAATGGAGTTAGATAGTGGATTCTTACCTAAAGCGTAGTCATACTTTTGACTCTCCCATCTCTTAGATCTCTTAGGTAAATAGGGCAACTTCGTCTCCAATGCCCCTTCTCTTGGCAATAAAAGCAAACTGACTCCTTTGGAACAACACATGGAACTACCTCAGACATCGCCTTTCTCTTATAATCAAACTTTTCGATCATTGCATGTCTTTCATTGCCATTGTCTATATCCATAGAGGTCTTGAAGGCAGATTGACCAATCAACTTTGCTTTTCTATTGCGCCAAACCATTGCTGATTTAGCAGCAATAAGCATATAGGTGAGATCTATAAGGGTCACGTCGTAGCTCATCATATAGTACTCTCTTACGAACTCACTATACGAGTTAGGAAGTGACTGAAGAATCCAATCAACAGCCATCGCTTCACCAACAACGGATCCCATCATTCTTAATCTATCAATGTGTGACTTCATCGCTAATACGTGCACACACACCAACTTGCCCTCTTTATGTTTACTTGCCAAAAGGGCTTGAGTGATATTGAACCTTTCAATTTTACAATTTTGTGGGTTAGGGAGAATAATTGGAGGAGGAGGAGGAAGTGAAGCATGATTTCTTGTTCCTCGATCGAATCGTGGAATATCATCTTCATGTGGAATGCTTGTTCCACGGGATTTGAGAAGACCATAGTTGTCGAACTTTGACATCGGGAGAAAAATGAATTCAAGTTAGTTGATTGATTGAGTCCTTGGTAAATCACCCAAATGAAATTCCAAGGCTAGGACCAAAACAATATCCTACAACTCGGGAGAGGGATGCCGTAACCCAAATTGCAGAACATTTGAAGGTAAGTGAATGACGATTAACTAATTTCCACCATGAAAAACGAAAAAGAAATTTAAGTTTTAAATCTATGAAAACTCCTAGATCCTTTGAGATTCATTGAACATTTCAATGGCATGTTTAAATCTCGATATGCCCCTCTTGTTTGTGACTGGGATGCCAAGGATCACAAAGCGGGTGTGAATAACCATGCAAACTACATGGTGCCCTCACATGTTACAATCACCTATTCGATGTGCCGGTAAACCACACACGCTCCACCGAACTATGACAAACATTGAGTCACCCTTTTCTACCTTTGCTTAGAACCATTTAGTGTGCCGGTAAACCACACACGCTCCACTAACGTCTTCGCAAGGGCACAAAGTGTAATTTCATGGAATTGCATCAATTCACTTTTTGCCTAAGTAACTAAGATTGGGAATTTGAAAAACATTTAGTTACTTGGTATTTCATTATACTTATAATGGAAGGTTTCGTCCTATCCTACCCGTTCGTCTAACGACCCTCCACTAGTCAAGAGTGCGGTGGGTAAGAGTGGATACCCATTCAATCGCCATTTTATAGGCAATTTCCTTAAACACCCCTTATAGACCAGCTTCGTGAATGAGGCCTACTAACGGTAAGACTGACTTTTACTCATACATATATATAATGTTAGACTTTTAATGTTATATATAGTATAGAGTGTATTTTATACTTTTAAAATACTATATGGTTAACTTTAACAATTACACTTTTAATTCAATTAAAAGGTTAACCTAAACTTTTATGGATTTATTAAACCTCTTTTAATTATACTCCTTAATTAATTAATAAAACCATAAGGGTGTGATTTGAACTTTTCAAAACATTACTAGAGTTTTAGAATTTAACATTTCTAATTAAACCTTTTAATCAACTTTTAAATTCCAAAACTTGAGGGCAAGTTTTGAAACCTTTTTCAAAACATTAGGGTTTTAACTATTTAAATTTCAAAACTCCAAAACTTTTGGGTTCAAATTTAAACTATAAAACCTAAAGGGGAAAATATGAAACTTTTCATAACAACAAGGATCAAATAACAAATAATCTAAACTAACATTTAGCTACATAATTATCCATATTTGATTTGTTTAATGATTTCTTGCAAAACAATTTATCAATTTACTCAAAATAATTAATCAATTATCTTATAAGGAAACAATTATCATGTTAATTGATAATTATCTTTAATTAGATCAAGAATATAGTCATATATATCATAAAATCGGATTTATATTGATCTAACATGATAAGGTAACTATCCAAATGCAAAAACAGCAAGAAATCCCGAGATAAGCATTATCTGACGCTCGAACTCGCCGAGTACCACACTGTACTCGCCGAGTTGAGGTCTACTCGCCGAATACACTGTGGTACTGGCTGAGTTCCTCAGCCATAAAGCCCAAAAAACGATTTTCCAGTTATACAATGCATCAATACAATTGAAACCAAGCTAGGCTCTGATACCATTGATGGGTTTTGGTCATAAGACATCCTATGTGCTTATACAAACTCTAATGCTTGGATCTAGGTTTCTCTATTGTACATGCTTTGAATCCAAGACTATAAACCCTAATTCTAGCATACATATAATCATATTAACATGAGAATAAGTTTATAGTGTTACCTTGATTGTTATGTTGCAATAACAATCCCAAGTCTCCTTGTATTGACTTTGGAAGGCTTAGAGTCACAAGTGTCACTCCTCTAATGGTTCACAAACACCATAAGCAAGTGGAGAAGGTATAAAGAGAGAGGTGAGAGGTTAGAATTCGTATCTAGGACCTCTTGGGAAGGGATACACGAATTCATGACCCTAGGGGTGTTTATATAGGTGCAGAGATAGGGTTTCAGTCATTATCCTTATCTAGTTGATTATCCATTAAGCAACCAATAAGATAATCCTTGAATCCTTATCATACTCGAATTCTAAGGCTTTCCAACCTTAAATTCGTCCACCATATAAATAAGATAATCCTTACCTTATTTTGTAACTATCACATAATTACAAATCAGCCCCTCTAGTTTAATTAATTACATTTGATCACTAATTCTTAATTAATTATTGACCAATATTAATTAAACAAATATGATTTCTCCTTTAATATATTATTCTTATAACACATTAATAAATCATATTATCCTCTCTCTCTTTATTCATTTCTCCAATCAAGTTGCTTTGGTGAAGGCAACCCAAAAGGACCATGCACCATCGGGTCAAGTACATACCAAAATAGTTATGGACTTAGACACTAATCCAACAATATAGTGTTACAATTAGGGTAAATCCTTAATTGTCATGGCTTTCCATTTCCTTGGATCCATGGGTTCAAATACACCATGGAGCATCCATGGACCATCCTATGGGTTTTAGCCCAACTTGATTATCCATGGAGCATTAGCCCACTATATAAGTATGGATGATTTACACAATCAACCCATATATATAATTAGTCTTCTTTTGATCACTTAATTAATCCTAGATTAATTCTTGATCAATACTAATTAAATAATCTTATTATTCTTATTATTAATACACTAGAACTTATAATATATTAATAACCATAAGTGTCTTATTTCTCTCATTATAGTTTATCCAAGTGCATGATGGTATGCAACCCAAATGGACCATGCCGGGTCGGGTCAAGTCTTACCAATTATAGTTATGGACTTAGACATTAATCCAACAAGACTTTCATTAGTGCCCGGCCTTCGACTTGGAATTCCAAAGCTTTTCTTCATTTGTCAGCATAACTCTTCTGTCTGTCTCTTGATGCTTGAAGTCGAGTTTGGATTTTGGATTATCTTCTCTGTCATTTTGCGAATGGTTTTCTGGTTACGTGAGAGTACTGACAAGTGATTTGTATTTACGACCATAATGAGCCTCGAAAGGAGTAACCTTGATGCTCATGTGATAAATGTTATTGTATGAGAATTTAATCAAGGGCAACCAAGTATCCCATGACTTGCTGAATTCAAACACCCAGACTTCGAGCATGGCTTCGAGTGGTTGAATGGTCCGTTTGTTTTGGCTATTAGTTTGAGGGTGGTAAGAAATGCTCATGAATAGTTGTATTCCTATAGCCTTCCAATGTGACTGTCAAAATCTTGGAGTAATTTCGTTATCTTGATCTACGCAGTACTTTGTCTGCGATATTTTCCGACGTTGATGCTTTCCAAGGCCGGTCATAGGTGTTGACAGTGTTTTATTCTTGCTTCATGAGTAGACAAGTATGTTATTGATGAAAAATAATGAAAAGGCTGACTAAGAATGGTTGGGAAAACTCGCTTCGTTGGGTCCATGAATATCGTGGGAGCATTCATTAGACCTAAGGGTATCACAACGAATTTGAAATGGTCGCAATGAGTTCGGAAAGTAGTTTTTGGAATGTCCTCTTCTCGGGCTCGAAGTTGATGATAATCGGTTCTTAGATCTATTTTAGAGAAGTAATTAGATCCTTGGAGCTGGTCAAATAGGTCGTCAGTCCGAGAGAGTGGGTATCGGTTTTTGATAGTGAGCTTATTCAATTTCCTAAAATCGATGAACATTCTAAAAGAATCATCTTCTTAAAGAACAAGATTGGAGATCTCCAGGGTGAGAAGCTTGGTCCAATGAATCCTTTGCGCAACAGTTCTTCTCAATTGACCAGATAACTTGGGAATTTTCGGTGGGAGTCAACCTATAGGGTGAATTGGCAATTGATGTGGTTCCCGGTACGAGGTCGATTCGAAATTCGACCTGTCTCTCTGGGATATTGCCGAAAGTTATTCGGGAAACACATCTGGAGAATCACATGCTACTGAAATACCATGTATGATTACCTCTTCTTTGTGCTTGTCCACAACATGAGTGAGGAAAACGTAGTTCTTATGGTGCAGGCACATATATGCCTTGATGTACGAGATAGGATGAGGATTTCGTGCCATGTTTATCACCATGGATTATTAGAGTTTCGTGATTGGGAACGTGAAGGTAAACGGCCTTCTCACAACACATAACATCAACATGGTCGGGGCTTAACCCATCCATGCCGATTATAACGTCAAAACTCCTAATATTTACTGGCATCAAGTCTATTAAAATGAAGGGTTGTTTAGTGTTAAGGTGTTCCTTACATAAACATCTTTGGTTGATTTGGTTTTCCCATTAGTCATCTCCACCGTTAAGGCTTAGCTTAGCCTCTGGGATTGTTGTTTTAGTAAGTGCTCGAATTTGTTACTAACGAAGCTTCGCTCAACTTCACTATTGAGTAAGAGGTAAGCGAAAGAGTTGTTAAGTGGGAACATACCAGTAACAACTGTTAGGTCTTGGTCTGCTTCACCTTAACCCAAGGTAAGGACCATTTCTGATCCTTCTGCTCCTTGATTGTTATCGTTGGTGCAATTGCACCAGAAGTGACCGGTTCCTCCATACCCATAGCAGGTGTGACTAGTCTCATCATTGGTGTTGCTGTTAAGGTTGTTGCAACACCCCAACTATGAGTGACCATATATATGTTTAGACAGTACTCCGACTATAAGTGAATAACAAAGTTTATACAACACCCTGGCTGTGAGTAACCAAAATTGACAAAGTCCAAATCATCATATCTTATGAGGTTGTCATCATGATAATATGAGAAATACTTGTTATAATTTACACTTTTGTAACTATTAAACTAAGTGCGAATTAAACAATATCATTATTTATGTATTTCTCATTTGCAACAAAACTTTGTATATGCATTTGAAAGTCCAAACAGCAAGATAAATCAAAAGGGGAAATTTTGTCCATGTTTTTAGAAAATCATAGAAAAATCATCGTAAGTGAAAATCTGGATCCGTAAACTCTCAATATTTAGAAAATGAGTCTACTTTATTAATAATTTTTACCCTGAGCTTAAGTGGTTCCTAACCAGAGTGAAAATGTTCATTTTTTACAGATTGGTCCGAAAATGTTCTGAAATGATAGACAATTTGTAAAAATCGTTATAATTTGCAGAAAAATTGTATGAACACGTGTGAGTAGTCCTTGGAAATGTATAAACCTGAATTACTTCCATATTGTACAGTTTTAAAATCCATTAAGTTTAAGGAGGGGAAAACAGTCCATGAACAGACCACAACTTTTCTGTGAAAAGCTGAAATTTAAGCTTACATATGTTTAGTGACATAACTTGCATTTTTATCTAGCAAAGCCTTTAAATCTTTCAACTATATTTGTTGAGTGTGTATTCTCCCCCAAAACGTGTAAAACATAAAAGAGGGGCCGTAGAAAACTCACTTTAGTTGCGTATCGTTATCGGGTTCAAAGATGTCGAGATGTTCCCGGTTTCTCGAAGGCTTGTGACGGAAGTATTCTTTGGGAAGACTTCGTTCTAATACTATCACAAACGATTGTTATATCATGAGTTGAGCACCATCTTTCTGGGCATCATGGAAGAGGTTGTCATGGCATCTATGTCACTCGAAAATGGATTTCAATGGGATGTTATGATCTCGAAAAATGGCAGCAACATGATGGTTTTTAGGAGCTTATTTGGTACCTGGAATTCAACAACTATTTGTGTGTGTAGGCTCTCGAAAATTCAGCAACTAAATAGTGTATATGGGGTGATTTCAGTCAAGTAACAAACAAGGAAAAAGGGGTTGTGATTAAGCCGTCATTTTGGCTTATAGACCTTATCAAACTTGAAGGAAAAAGGTGGTGATGGGGATGGTTTGAAGGGAGAAAAGGGAAGAGGGACACCCGAATAGTGGGTTCCTGGATGTTAAAAGTCACTCGAAAGACAACTCTTTTTTTTCACTGATTTCGGTCTCGAAAATTTAGCATGAACATAATAAAAAGAAGAGTTTTGGGGCAATTTTGTTGACTTCAAACATAGCAGTAAGAGGAGACATGTTTAAGGGGTATTTTTGGAATAAAAATGGGTTGAAGAAAGGTGCTAAATGTTGTGACAGGAAACTTAAAAGGAGGAGGCAACAACGCCATTTATTCCTCTATTTTTGATGGGTCTCGTGGAGAAGGGAGGGGCTGAATTTGGAAGTGATCTTGAATGGCTAACTGAGTGTTACGTATGGGTTATAAGAAGGTAAAAATAGAGATGGTATGGGGGAGATATCGTGAGTTTTTAAGGTGAGAAGAAGAGATGAAAGCAACTTGCCATATCTTGGAGATCATTAGAGATATTTTCAAATCTTACTAAGATTGGATTTCCCTATTGGTTAACTGAGTAAATAGAGTTTAGTTCCTAAGAAAATAGAATATAGAGTTTGAGAGGTGCAGTGAAGTAACGAGACATAGACTTTTCTGGTTGTTTTTCGTTACTTGAATGTGCATCAATGAGTACTCTATATCTTGTATTTGTAAGTTAGATCTTTTGAAATTGTATTATGTGTATATAAAATAGTAAATGTTGTTGTGTATGTGCATGGGATATAAATGAACGACTAATAAATCTTTCGGGTGAAACGTAGGTATATTTGACATGTTATCCACTACATCCTATCTTTGAATGTTCCTTTAGTTAAATATATTCCCTATATTTATATACATATATAAAAGTTTTGGATTTAAATTATATATACCTAGCTTTAATACAATATGTGTTTTATAGATACACTTATAAATAACAATTTTTTTGTTTTATTTTAAATAATAACACATTTGTATTTGTTCTCGATATATATATATATATATATATATATATATATATATATATATATATATATATATATATATATATAATTTTTTCAACTTGATGTTATATTGACGTAACCGTTTTAGATTTTTGTTATTAATTTTACCGTAGTCTTTCTTCATAAACGATTAAGTTTGATACATTTCAATTCCGTGTGTTTGTCCGTTGATAGTATCACACGCCCCTTTTATAAAATTTGTCGTTACTAGAACGTGTGTAAATATAATATTTTGAAAACCCGGTTATAAGTCGGTGTTGTTTTAAAGAACACGGTTCTAGTTCAAATTATAAAAATAACATCGTTATTCATCAAATCCCTAGATCAAGAAATTTCCTGACATTATTATCAAACTTGTAACAAATTTTCTCAGCATTTTAAGATAATATATTATTTGTTATACATTATTAATATAGATCGTCATACAAAGTCTATATTTTTGCCAAATATATACTCTCATTCTTCTAGTATAAACTCTCATTCTGCTATAATACACTTTACTCCTTTATGTTCTAAAAGAAATTATATATATATATATATATATATATATATATATATATATATATATATATATGGAAATAATTTAATGTCTATCTTTTTTTTTACTTAATCATAATTTTATTTTAACTAAATTCTTATTGGTGCATTCTAACGCACAATAGATATGAGAAATATTTGAACCTACCTCTCTCTCTCTCTCTCTCTCTATATATATATATATATATATATATATATATATATATATATATATATATATATATATATATAGGGCAAGTTTATTTTGTTTCTTACATTTATTGTGTGCTAGAGTGCACCAATAGAAATTTATTAAAATTTAATAATTATTTAATTAAATAAAGATGGATAAAAAATGATTTCTATAATTTTATGTATATTAAATGATATCAATAATTATAAATCTCATTTTTATGGAAACTGCTTAAATTCGTCTTTAATGTCAGCAACAACATTCTTTCAGAATAAATTTGCATCTAGGTTTACATGTATGGATTCGTATTTTGTTTATGTACCCACTCATTTATAATACAATAAAGTTGCATTGAATATGAAAAACGAGAGAAGAATACACTCTCATTCTGCTAGAATATATCATTCTTCTAAAATAAACTCACATTCAACATGTTCTAGGCAACTTTGTTTTATGTTGAGTGAGTGGGTCATGAAACAAAATACAAACCCATACATGAAAAACTATATGCGATTTCATTCTAAAAGAATATTATTGCTGGCATTAATGACGAATTTAAGTAGTTTCCATAAAAAAGTAAATTATAATTATGGATATCATTAAATATTCATATAATTATGGAAATCATTTAATATGTATCTTTATTTTATTAAATAATACTTTAAATTTTACTAAATTCTTATTGGTGCATTCTAGCACACAATGGATGTAAGAAACCTTTGAACCATATATATATATATATATATATATATATATATATATATATATATATATATATATGTATGTATATATATAGGGTTAAGTTCAAATGATAACACTATTTAATGTGAGAACGTGAGAACACTACTTTATGTTACTATTCTACTATAAATTTTATATACACAACGATATGACATTATTCATCAACAAATATACGAACAATTACATATTAATATTCACATTAAAATTTTGTATGTCCAACTTTCTGACATTATTCATGACCGAATATACGAACAATCACATATTTAACATTCACATTAGAATTTACTAAATTACTACACATATATATAAATGTTA
The DNA here is from genome assembly GCF_052625555.1 of Lactuca saligna. Classification (NCBI taxonomy): domain Eukaryota; kingdom Viridiplantae; phylum Streptophyta; class Magnoliopsida; order Asterales; family Asteraceae; genus Lactuca; species Lactuca saligna. The sequence continues at coordinate 50,134,050 of NC_136418.1, read as the reverse complement.
TAGTAGAATAACAATATAAAATTGAATATATTCATATATAATTACTACAATACTATACATATTAAATTCATAGTAGAATAGTAAAATAAAATAGTGTTCTTGCTTTCTCACATTAAATAGTGTTCTCAATTGAATTTAACCCTATATATATATATATATATATATATATATATATATATATATATATATATATATATATATATATATATATATATATATATTGTAACAACCCGATATTTCGAGGCAATATGATGGAACGCAAGTCAAATTTAGGTCAAAATTTAACTTTCCTAAAATATTATTTGGGTTAATAAAGTGGTAGGAATCGTATCAAGGTTTTTGTAGATATAAAGAACCCTAAAATCCGAGTTATAACGAAGAAGTTATGACCAACCGAAGATTCTCGGCAAAACCGACAATACTGATAAACATAAAACGTGAAGTTTCAATACAATAGTTTTTGTCCTTAGGTATCTAAATGAAAGTTTTAGATATCATCAAAACCGTAAACGTACGTAAAAAGAACGTCCAAATCTGACTTCATATGAAGAAATTATGATTTTTCCAAGATCCGGATATAGTAGTAGACAGCTAAAAACTCGAAATAGAGATCAAGAGACTTTTGGCCAAAACAACCTAAATGAGAATCAAAGGTCTCAACAATAGTAGGGCAACGATGAAAAGTCTGACGAAAACAGACATCGGATGAAGAAGTTATGGATTTTTAACGGAATTTTCATGTCCCGGCCCGTTAAAAAATAAATAATTAAAAATAAAGTCAAAATTAGCCAATGAAGTCTAAACGAGAGTTATAGATCATGTTTTCAGATACGCGTGCATATAAATAACATCGAAAACGGAGGTTGTACGCGAAAGTTATGGATTTTACAAGTTCGGGGTCCAAAATCCGAGGCTGTCAGGCCCCCACGATGTGGCACAGCTTGGCCGCGACTCGGCAAGTGACTGAGGGCATCCAATCAACGGAAGAGGATATGGCTTGCTCTCCACGACGTGGCCAACCTTAGCCACGATGTGGTACACCAGAAATGCCCCTATAAATAGATTTCAAGGGCTCCGAGTTCCATTGCTCAATTCCCTTCTTTCTCGCGCCGAAACTCTGCGTTTAAGCCCCCGAGACCCTCCCAAAGCCCCGGTTTTCACCTTCAAGTCCCGAAGGAAGGGTTTGTGTTCCCGAGATTCCCAGGAATCCCAAGCTTTTCCCGCGTTTTCAACTCTCCCTGTCGAAGTCCTACTCGATTCTTCTCTCGACTACTTCAAATCAACCACTTCAATCAAGTGAGTTCATACCCCTTTCAAACACACTTTAAATACATTTTAAATGCTTTTATACTATTTTGGGGGGGGGGGGATACAAGTAAACATACAGTTATTATCGTGTATTTTATAAAGTTTCACTTCACTTGTTTTATCGAATAAATCACTTGGAATTCATTACTACTATGGAAAACTCTTGTCATACTTTGCGTGCATTAGACTTATACAAAGTATATAATGATTTCAAAGTTCCTTTCATTGTTAAGTCGTTTTATACATTCTAATAACTTATGATTTTGCTTTGTCAAACATTGTGAAAAAGGATAAACTTTGTATACAAAACTATCACTTTAATACAGACTTAGTTGAGAATCCATGAGATGTGTATATCTTCAAACGTTACTTTTCTTTATTAGAAAGTAATGCTGCAAGTCCTGTCTATAACCAGAGTCTCCCGTTTTGGAGAACGTGTCAAATGTGTATAGATCTATACGGGAAGTCATGATCCCGCGCCCTGACTGTTAGCTACAGTCCGTCTTTTGGGGTGACAGTTGTCATAATGCTGCGACGCCTGAAGAACGTCGTTACAGGCATATTATGTTTAGTATGGTTATAAAACTCATTGGATATACAATTATTAGGGTATTATTCTTTTAAAAACGAGTAGCTATTAAAACTATTCTTCATCTAACAAATGTGATCTTCGTATAGCTTTATTATATAAAACTATGACACAACTTTTAAGAACGTCGGTTTCTTGCGATTTTCGGTCTTAGAGACTGCCAGTTATGTTAGGAAAATAAGGGTTTTTCCTATATACAAACCAAACAACTAATAGGAAAATAAGGGATTTTCCTGGTGCAATTATTTATAACTTATAACATGAACATTCATATGCATTTCATACTTTTATACGAAAATAAGGGTTTTTCTTGGAAAACACAACAATTCATATCTCAACCATTAGGGAAAATATGGGATTTTCTGGATCTAATACATTCACTTTCAACACAACAAATCACAACTCTTTACATTTGAAATACTGCGTTTTCTGTAAAACATACACAAACTTTCGAATGGTGTACATTTCTCAAAACACTACTCATGAACTCACCAACATAATTGTTGACACTTTTTCTTTGAAATAACTTGTATTCTCAGGGAACCGCTAAGCAGATTTGGAAATCAACTGTTGGGGATTAACGTACCGACGTTAATTACTTCTTTTGAAAGATGTTTATGTATTTAACTTTTGAACATGTAACGAATACAATTATGTAAACATTTTGGAAACTTTAATGTATATGGTGGTGTGTACTTTCCTTTCTATGAACTGTTATGATACTGAACATGACGTCCTCCGCCCCCGAACGTTTCCACCGTTCTGGTTTGGGGGTGTGACAGATTCGTATCAGAGCATTGTTTATAGTGAATTAAGTATATCAAAACCATTTTTGGTATACAACTATAAACGCAACTGGGCAAAAACACTCTGAGTAAGAGTCATACTTTTAAAATTAAATTTATTTAGTTTTTGTAAAGAAGGCATGCATTCATTTCATATTAATAACATGGTCAGTATCATAATTAAAACAATATAGAAGTATTATAAATAAGTTGTGCAGTGCAGGTATGCCTTGGGACATGTAATCGGAACTAGGAAGAATGTAGCCTGATCAACTATATTTGTCCAAGGGCCGACTAACGTATGCCAAGGAGGCTCTGCAACGGACAACAAATTTAAAACTTACCAAAAGCATATCGTTAAAGAAGACTAAGGGAGTAGTCGAGTGCCTTCAACCCTTAAACTTAAGAGTAAATTCCATGTGCTTTAGCTTATAGTCAATTCATAACCCTATTCTCGTATAGACTCAAATGGTTGGATTCCATCACCCCGGTGACCCCTACTACCCCAACCAAGGTAATGGAGAATGGATAGAGAATGATCCTGAAGAAGGAATGCAAGAAGAATCAGACTCAGATCTAGAGAACAATAACCTACCCTTAATGACTCCAATTCAAAATCCTAATCCTCGACCGAAATTTCATGGCTCGACGCTCCTTTGGGCAACTAACCTGAATAGGTGGAGCCACGAACAGGATCAACCCCTTCCATTCAATGGAGACCGAAGCTTCTACAACCTAAGCGAGGGAGGCTCATCAGACAGAGCCCTTCCTATATTGGTTCGTCGGATTTCTCGGATTGGTGAACAAGGATGGACGACCATCCATCGAACCGAGGAAAATGATGCGAACACTGGAGTCAACACAATTCGCATCCAGCAGTTAGGATTAGCTCACGGGAGAATCGTTAATCGAAATGAAGCGTTGCAGAGAGAGCTAACGGCAACTCAAACCGAAGTGATAGAACTTCGGGCACGCCAGGCAAGACATGAACTACGTTTGCTCGAGATGGAGCGTCAGTTGGCAGAATCTAAGGCCCGTGTAGCCAGCTCACGTAACAAATAATACCTGTCTGACTTCCAAAATTTTGTCATAGTATAAGACCTCGGATAAAGTCCTTACTTTTCTTAACCTTGTAATCGGAGACCTTTAGATAGGTCAAATTTTCCTAACTACAAAATGTAATGCACCATGTTTTATAATATATGATGTATTTCCTTTATTAAACTCTTTGCATACCCCTCCAATTCATGAGTTTATCTACTCTCCTTATGAGTCGAACTCAAAACCCTATTCAGGGGTAAACCAAACTTCTGATATAACAAATCACTAATGCACGACTTTCAAATCATTAACACTTATAGTTTTTCTTGTTATTTCCTTATCAGAACAATGTCTCCTTGTAGATCACCATGTAGAAATGCAACCCCTCCATATGACCCCAACATAGTGCAATCTGCTATCGCCGCGGCAGTAACAGTCGCACTATCTCAAGAAAACGTTAGCAGCGCAGCAAGGAATGGAAATAACCAACTTACTAACGCAACCCCATTCCTACAATTGGACACCGCCACATTGCAAGCTACAGTTATAGCCACAGTGGTAGCCATTATAGCATACAATAACTCTGTCTACTCAAGCAAGGAAGGAAACGATATCAAAAATCCTAATCAAAGAAATAATCGAAGCCACCTACCAGTAGCTACCTACAAGAATACCGTAAGGTGCGAAAACAAGGACATGAAATGAAAACCGTGGAGCGAGAGGGGGGGAAAATCAACTCAAATAAATGCCAAAAAGCAACCAACAAACCATACTCCTACACCCAAAAGGTCGTACAACGGCAACCAACCTAAGTGCAACCGATGCAACTTTCATCATCACGGACCCTGCCGTGAAATGCATTGCGTTAGGTGCAATAGAAAGGGACACACCATCCGCTACTGCAGAGAACTAGCCCAACTCCAGCCACAAATATAGGAGCAGACCGTGCTTGTTATGAGTGTGGAGTAGTGGGACACTTACGAAGGGACTGCCTGGAGTCAAACATCATGAATGCTGGTGGAGGAGGCCGAGTATTCACAATGGGCCAAGAGGAGGCTATTGCAGACCCCACGGTTATTCTGGGTACATTTCTCCTTGATAACTTATTTACGTACATTCCATTTGATAGTAGGGACGCAGAGGAGTTCCGTGAGTCACAAGTTTAAAAATCTCTCGAATATGCCATCTATGTGGCGTAATTGGACACTTCAAGAGGGACTGTCCAACAGAGAAGGACGACGGCGAATCCGGAGGAGTTTGACCTCAGAATGGAAAGAAGCAACGAAAGAACCTACTATAGTATACGTTCACTTCCAATCGTCAGTATTATGTATGTCTTTTTAAAACATGTTTAAAACTAGTGCAACTAGAGTCTTATCTCTTGCGGGATCCTGTCGGTATAGGGATGCTCGTACTGCGTATACTTACCTTTTGTAGTATACCTTATTCGCACCAATAGTCTTATAGTAGGCTCAAGTGTTGTAACTCTGTTGATGGTTGCACGGTTGTGTTTTGTCTGTAAACATCTTACGTTCAAATCTAATGTCTTTAAGTTTCCATATGATTCCGACATTATCATATGACTTGAGTCAATTTGATCCGCACAAAAACAGCTTCATACGTACATCTCTTCCTCTGAAATTTTCTTTCTAGCAGAGCCGTCATTCCAGAATACCAAAGTGCTCATCCATAGAGCACTTATTGTTTCTCATCCTTTCCGAAGAAAAATTCAACAAACCGCCCCGAAGTACCACTCGTGTAGTACTTCAAGTTCAATCCAAAGACCCACAATTTCAAGCCTATTTATATACGGCTCAAATACCTAAGACCATGATTGATGAACCTGGTATGGGTTCTACTATGAACTCCAGGACGGAGACTCCCCAAGACTACGAGTGATCGTGCTGCCATGAAAATAAACTTAGAAGCCCAACGCATGCCCTTTCTGTCGATTGGGACAAGGAAGACAGATAGAACAAGAGTACCTATCCTTTTCCCTTAATTCATGAGCAACCATACCTTATTTTAGATCTTCACGACATCTAATCGCCCACAAGGCTTTGACTTCATAATCAGTACGACTAGGTTATGTTCTTATGCAAGAGGAAAGGTCACTGCCTATACCTCAAAACAGCTTAAGACACAGGAAGTTAACTATACAACGCATGATCTTGAGTCAGGGGCAGCGGTAATTGCTCTGAAGATCTGGAGACACTACTTGTAGGGTACAAGATGTACTATTCTCACAGTACACAAAAACATTCAACATACGTTCGACCAAGAAAAGTTGTCATGCCAGTGAAGTTAAACGAAAGAAGCAAAGTCGTGTCCCGATAGTGAAAGGTTCGCTGGAATGCCAAGTGAGGGACCGAGTTCACTTAAGAACACGAGAAGCAAATAAAACATCTATCCGTAGCATCTTTACCAGCTCGATTTAAACTCTAATTTCGGGACGAAATTCCCTCTAACAGGGGGATGATGTAACAACCCGATATTTCGAGGCAATATGATGGAACGCAAGTCAAATTTAGGTCAAAATTTAACTTTCCTAAAATATTATTTGGGTTAATAAAGTGGTAGGAATCGTATCAAGGTTTTTGTAGATATAAAGAACCCTAAAATCCGAGTTATAACGAAGAAGTTATGACCAACCGAAGATTCTCGGCAAAACCGACAATACTGATAAACATAAAATGTGAAGTTTCAATACAATAGTTTTTGGCCTTAGGTATCTAAATGAAAGTTTTAGATATCATCAAAACCGTAAACGTACGTAAAAAGAACGTCCAAATCTGACTTCATATGAAGAAATTATGATTTTTCCAAGATCCGGATATAGTAGTAGACAACTAAAAACTCGAAATAGAGATCAAGAGACTTTTGGCCAAAACAACCTAAATGAGAATCAAAGGTCTCAACAATAGTAGGGCAACGATGAAAAGTCTGACGAAAACAGACATCGGATGAAGAAGTTATGGATTTTTAACGGAATTTTCGTGTCCCGACCCGTTAAAAATAAATAATTAAAATAAAGTCAAAATTAGCCAATGAAGACTAGACGAGAGTTGTAGATCATGTTTTCAGCTACGCGTGCATATTAAGAATGTCGAAAACGGAGGTCGTATGCGAAAGTTATGGATTTTAAGTTTGGGGTCCAAAATCCGAGGCTGTCAGGCCCCCACGACGTGGCACAGCTTGGCCGCGACCCGGCAAGTGATTGAGGGCGTCCAATCAACGGAAGAGGATATGGCTTGCTCCCCACGACGTGGCCAACCTTAGCCACGACGTGGCACACCAGAAATGCCCCTATAAATAGATTTCAAGGGCTCCGAGTTCCATAGCTCAATTCCCTTCTTTTTCGCGCTGAAACTCTGCGTTTAAGCCCTCGAGACCCTCCCAAAGCCCCGGTTTTCACCTTCAAGTCTCGAAGGAAGGTTTTGTGTTCCCGAGATTCCCGGGAATCCCGAGATTTTCCCGCGTTTTCAACTCTTCCTGTCGAAGTCCTGCTCGATTCTTCTCTCGACTACTTCAAATCAACCACTTCAATCAAGTGAGTTCATACCCCTTTCAAACACACTTTAAATACATTTTAAATGCTTTTATTCTCTTTTAGGGGGGGGGAATACAAGTAAACATACGGTTATTATCGTGTATTTTATAAATTTTCACTTCACTTGTTTATCGAATAAATCACTTGGAATTCATTACTACTATGGAAAACTCTTGTCATACTTTGCGTGCATTAGACTTATACAAAGTATATAATGATTTCAAAGTACCTTTCATTGTTAAGTTGTTTTATACATTCTAAAAACTTATGATTTTGCTTTGTCAAACATTGTGAGAAAGGATAAACTTTGCATACAAAACTATCACTTTAATACAGACTTAGTTGAGAATCCATGAGACGTGTATATCTTCAAACGTTACTTTTCTTTATTAGAAAGTAATGTTGCAAGTCCTGTCGATAACCAGAGTCTCCCGTTTTAGAGAACGTGTCAAATGTGTATAGATCTATACGGGAAGTCATGATCCCGCGCCCTGACTGTTAGCTACAGTCCGTATTTTGGGGTGACAGTTGTCATAATGCTGCGACGCCTGAAGAACGTCTTTACATGCATATTATGTTTAGTATGGTTATAAAACTCATTGGATATACAATTATTAGGGTATAATGCTTTTATAAACGAGTAGCTATTAAAACTATTCTTCATCTAACAAATGCGATCTTCGTATAGCTTTATTATATAAAACTATGACACAACTTTTAAGAATATCGGTTTCTTGCGATTTTCGGTCTTAGAGACTGCCAGTTATGTTAGGAAAATAAGGGTTTTTCCTATATACAAACCAAACAACTAATAGGAAAATAAGGGATTTTCCTGGTGCAATTATTTACAACTTATAACACGAACATTCATATGCATTTCATACTTTTATAAGAAAATAAGGATTTTTCTTGGAAAACACAACAATTCATATCTCAACCATTAGGGAAAATATGGGATTTTCTGGATCTAATACATTCACTTTCAACACAACAAATCACAACTCTTTACATTTGAAATACTGTGTTTTCTGGAAAAGATACACGAACTTTCGAATGGCGTACATTTCTCAAAACACTACTCATGAACTCACCAAAATAATTGTTGACACTTTTTCTTTGAAATAACTTGTATTCTCAGCGAACCGCTAAGCAGATTTGGAAATCAACTGTTGGGGATTAACGTACTGACGTTAATTACTTCTTTTGAAAGATGTTTATGTATTTAACTTTTGAACATGTAACGAATACAATTATGTAAACATTTTGGAAAATTTAATGTATATGGTGGTGTGTACTTTCCTTTCTATGAACTGTTATGATATTGAACATGACGTCCTCCGCCCCCGAATGTTTCCGCCGTTCTGGTTTGGGGGTGTGACATATATATATATATATATATATATATATATATATATATATATATATATATATATATATATATATATATATATATATATATATATATATATATATATAACGATGGCATGTACAAATTCGTGATAATAAAATCCAATGTAGCCCTTTCCTTAAAAATAGAGAAGAGTAAGTTACACGAATGATCCGTACGGTCTAGGGTGATTTGCATGTTTGGTCCCTAACTTATTTTTTAACGCGGAAGGCTCCTAAAATTTGTTTTTGTTACGCGTTTGGTCTCTGTGTTACATGAAAAGAGTATTTTTTCCCTTTATTTTTTTAGGTAAGAGAGACCAAGTGCGTAACAAAAACAGACAAGAGGGACCAAGCGCGTATCAAAAACAAACAACAAAATCCTTTTGAGTTAAAAAAATAATTTAGAGATCAAACGTGCAAATTATCCCAAACCATAGGAACCATTCGTGTAGTTTACTAAGTAGAGAAATACCAAAATGGCCTCCAATACATACCACTTAGATGTCGTTGCAATTATGCGACAATTGCTACCTTGCAAACACCATTTTCATAAAAGTAACCTCTATAGTGATATAAACTTAACAAATTTGCTATATTTTACTTATATGTAAAATTTGCTATTTTAGCCCAATTTGCTAACTATTTTTCTAAAAATAGGCATTTTTTTTTGCAAGACAACCACTAAAATTGCAGATGGCAAGATTCCATATGCTATTTCTGAATTCCACACAACAAAATCGCGAATGGGTTTTGTTCCGTCTGCGATTTGCTCTCTTCCCTCATCTGCGATTTTACTTTTGGTTTTAAATGCTTTGGTTTGACTATGAATTTCACAAGGTTGACTAAGGAATTAGAAATAGATGATTATAAATTTGTACAAAATAGGTATATTGTATATAAAAGAAACAAAAAGTGGTTAGCTTATTAGTTATTTCTTTGGAAATCTTGTTTTAGTTATCTATACTAAAATGAGTTAATATTTAGTTTCCGTTGTAACGAGTGGGAGGTGAGAGTTACCGGAGAGAAATTTGGAATATGTATGTTCAATAATATATCTCATATTGTAACATATTTAATTATTTAAATCTTAATGTCTAATAATACCTTTTTTTTTTAATATCTCGTACTCATGTATAATATATGTTCAAAATGATAAATTGAATAGAAAAAGTTTTATTAAATATTTTTAATAAATGAATATATATTTACTAGATTTCGAAAAAAAAACATTAAAGAAAGTATTTAATACTTGGTTTTACAAAAAATATTATATTGTTTTCATCTTCATACGTGTGTGAATCAATCTTAAATATGTTCAATAAATCTGCTTGAATTGACAATGTACTGAATAATCACGAAGTTATGCATTCTTTTGAGTAAAAATTTATAGTTATACACAACAGATACTATTGAGGTAATAAAAAAAGGTTGTAAGATAATAATTTACAATGGTTAAAACTAAAAAGAAAAACATTTTTTAATCAAACAATTAGTATACCTCAACCCTAAGAAATTCAACATAAAACTTAATTTAAAATAAACTTTTCATATTATTATTTTCTCTAAAATATGAAATAATTTTAACGTTTAAAGGATTTGAGAGAGTTTTTTCAAGTTGGAAAATGAAAAAGTATTGGACCTCAGGTGCTACCAATTGGTTTTAGGAAAGGTGCAACCTTTGTACATATAGCCAAGGTTGTATAACTTGTTACTCGGTACCTGTTCGGCTGACTACCGAGTAGCAAGTACCCGAAAGTTCTCGAGAGTACTCTGAGAGTACTCAGATTCTGTAAATCATGTAGAAATATTTTTAGGGAAATCATATATGTCGAAATTATAAGTTAAAATTATAGGTTGATTGAAATATATAACAAAATTAGATACATGTGAATACACAAAAGGTGAAAAACACATAATGGTCTCACTTTATGAATAATTACTGAAACTTTAAGATATATATATATATATATATATATATATATATATATATATATATATATGTAGTAATAATCACATGTGTGGATTAAATAATAAATCATTAAGTCTATTATATATATATTAATTACCAAGTTGACCGATTTTTACGAAATTGCTCAGTAAGAGGCTGATTAGAGAGTACTCGAGATTTTGTAACTTGCCTCGGTAAGGAGCCGAGTAGTGAGTACTCAGAGGAGTAATCGACAACTCGGCGAGTTTTACAACATTGCATATAGCACATTCAGCCCTCTAGTGCCTATGGTATTCGACTGCGAGTAGAAAACCTTCGTTACTCATCGCAGAGACTTAGCCATTTCTGACCCTAACAATCCCCCTTCAGAAATTGCTTCCTGAGAGAATCTGTGACAACCCAAAATTTCAATTCGGTCAAACCCTAGAAGTCAACCACCTCGTAGCATAAGTCAATGTAATTATTTCTTATTTTTAAGAAATATAAAATTATTTTGATTATTTTAATATTATTTTTTAAGCGAACGGGTGTAAGAAAGTGTCGTCTCGGGTTTTGATTTTTGATAACCGCAAACACTTCGCGTATTAGAAACACGCGACCAAACTTTTATGTTTGGGTCGAAAAATAATCCAAAAAAGCCGTAAACTCATGCTTATACATGAGTTTACTCCGCATTTGTGTTTACTCCCCAATTATCAAAAGAGTAAACTCCAAAAATCTTCTCTCATGTATCATCCAAGATATAATTCCAAATTTTCAATCTTGTAAGTGTTTTAACCCTTTCAAGTTAGTGAAACACTTAATCTAGTGTTTGTGCATCTATTCATCCATTCATTTCCGGTTTTTGTTTAGATTTTCCAAAACACCAAGAACACACACTAAGTGTTCTTGGTCTTTTAGCTCAATTCAAGCTTCCTTATGTAAGTACTTCTATCCTAGAGTCATTTAAAGCTAGCTATGCATGTTTATACCAAGGAAATTTGTCAAGAACACAAGTGTATGAGTGTTCACGGTCCAAAGAGATGCTTGGACCGTAAACACCATAAAGAGGCACCAAAGTGTGCCTAAGTCCCAAATCTAAGCCCTATTAGATGTATAGAACATCCTTGACATGTTTAAACCCTTCCTTCATGTGTTAAAGCCTTGAAAAAGCACCAAAACCCCCAATTTTATGTGTTTACGGTTTAGGGATATCCCAAAACCATAAACACCCCAAAAAGTGGGTAAATGTCCATTTAAAGACCCATACTTGGTTCTTATGGCTAAATCTAACCTAGACTAGTGCCATCATTGAACTAAGGACTTGAAAACCCCAAATACCATAAACTTAGGAGTTTAAGGTAGTAAACTCATGAGTTTAAGGTAGTAAACTCATGAGAAATGGTCCTTAGACCGTAAACTCCATTGAGGAGTGTTTTGACGCCACACAACACTTCCTAAGGCTAATTTGTGAAGTAGGAATGCTTGGAATAGCGTAGAAGACTTCAAATCACCAAATGGTCAAAAGATTAGGTGTTTACGGCCGTAAACTCAAGAGTTTATGACCATAAACTCAAGGGGTGTTGATCCTTAGGGAGTAAACTCATTTTAAGAGTTACCCTTGAACCCCAAACACACTAGCCTTTCCCTACAACACTTAGATGCAACGCTTGAGACTTTTAACACTTGTATAAAGTGTTTAACATGTCTTAGAGTGTTTTAACTTTGTTTATTAGTTGTTTAAAAACTAATTGAGTATATAAATATATCCTTATATGTTATTAGGATCATTGTGCGTGTCTAAGTCTTCACTTGACACCAAGCACTTATCCGACACTTCTTTCCGATCCACTTACCACAGGTGAGTTCATACCCCTAAAATAATGTTTTAAACTACTTTTAAATGTATTATGGGAGGGGGGGATACAAGTAGAATCATACTAGTTATTATATCAATCACATGTGATTAATAAGTAGAATTATGCTAGTTATTATATCAATCGCATGTGATTAATATGTAACATTCAATTGATTTACTACACATCAGCCGTTTTACCAAACAGTTTTCTTCAAATGATGTTTATAAACATTTTATATGTTTTAAACTCTTTATTACACTGTACATTTCACTCTGTAAATTACCTTTCAAACTTATTTACAATTGTGTTTCAAACAAATGTTTGTTTATACTAAACTGTTTTACCAAACCCATGCCTTCAAATTGTTTTATAGATTGACATCAAGTCGATCTTTTCTTAAGATAATAATTATTTTCAAACGTTTTACAAAACTTACTTTATGCTTTTATACTATAAATTGCATGCCTATATATGTATATTTATATGAGTAATGTTTAAAAGACTTAGGAAGGCCATCCACCCTATTTCCTTTTCGCACTTGAGATGTGGTCTGGTGGGATATCGGGTACCCGTCCGAAGGTCATTTAAATATTAGTTCTATATCATGTGTACATATGTAGTCATAAAGGTTCTCCCAGTTCAATCAATACCCTTGGGTAGCAAGGGTATACATCCATGTCCATACATACAAGTTAGATTACTAGTAAACTACCATAGGGGTAGTTTAGGAAGATACTAGAACTATTACTAGAACACAATATCATACTATGAGTCAGTTCATTCATGAGTCAATACTTACTACTATGAGAACATATACAACAATACTAGAAAGGAACATATACGACTATACTAGAGAAGAACATATACAACTATACTAGAGAAGAACATATACAACGATACTAGAACGAGTTCATTATTATACATGCTAGATAGAGAGAGATCACACTTTACATCTAGCACACGTGGAAGATTATAGTACATTACCATACTATTACATAGATATGTTTGCATGATCACATGTACATGAGTACACTTACAGGAATTAGTAGTACATTTTATATGTACAAATTTTGTTAGAAAATCCTCATTCTTATCTTTACCTTGTGATTCAATCACACAATCGATGAGATAGATTGGGATTAATATCCTAGTACCTGTGACAACCCTATTTTTCCCAAAAGCATTGTAAACACTCGAAAGCTAAAAACAACGAAATTAACCTCAAAAATAAAGTGTTCAGATATCTAAGTTGGGATGCATCGAATATTAGATATCATGCCCAGGTTTCCAAAAACATAAAGAACACTCAAAACCGAGTTATATTGAAGAAATTATAACCACTCGTATAATTACGACACGACGTTAAAACATAATTTGATGTAAAAAGTGAAATCTCAATAAAATACATTTTAGCCTTAAAGTATCTAAACAAAAGTCGTAGATCTCATTGAAAGATGAGCGTGCATAAAAAGATCGCCCAATTTAGACCTCGTATGAAGAAGTTACGAATTTTCAAAGTTTCGTAACAGTAGTAAAGGGGCTAAAAACTCGGATTGAAGATCGAGTATTATTTAGCTATCGCCACCTAAACGGAAGTTGAAGGTCTCCTCGGTGGTAATAAAACAATAAAAAGACAAACGAAAACCGACGTCGAATAAAGAACCTATGAAATTTTAACGAACTTTAGGAGTCCCGACCTATTAAAATTATATCATTAAAAATAAAGTCAAAACTAGCCGACGGAGTCTAAATGAAAGTTGTAGAGCATAATCTCACCTACGCGTGGATATAAAGACCGCGAAAAACGGAGCTCGTACGCGAAAGTTACGGAATTTAGAAGTTGGAAGCAGGGATTACGCCCCGCGTAATCTGGGAGTACGCCCCGCGTACTAGACCCAGGGTCGAGTCCCATCGGCCCGCCCAAGCTACGCCTAGCTAGCCAGGAGTCGTAAGCCATGACGCCTTATTACGCCCCGCGTAACCGAAGTACGCCCCGCGTACTGACTACGCCCCGCGTACTCCGGCAGTACGCGCCGCGTACGGGGGTTTTCAGCCCTATAAATAGAGGGCATAAGGCTCGAGTTTTGGCACACCTTCACCATTTCTCAGACATTCTCCCAGCTCCAGAGACCCTTTTCTCACCTCGGTTTCCGCACTCGAGCCCCGACGAAAGATTTACGTTGCAGAAGTTCCCGAAGAGCCCGACGACGCAACTATCCGAGATCGAAACTCTGCTCAACTCTAGCCCCTCTCTTCAAACTTAACGAGTGAGTTCATACCCCTACTTTTAAATCCTTTTACATGTTTTAGGGGGGGAAATACAAGTACATTACACGTTAAAAGTATCGTTTTCTAAACATAAATGCAATTTCTAACTTCGAATATCGATACAAACATCTTATGTATACAAGGGCAATTATATCACTAAGTTATGTCTACGAAATGGAACATACTATCTGAAGAACTATAATGGGTATAGTTAGCAAGTCAATCCTACATTTTTATACAATTTGAAAAACGAAACACTTTCAAAAAGGAGTAAAGTCATTTCATTGTAAATCTATTTATACTAGGTAAATGTGAGACATTTAAACTTCAACGTACATTTTTGTACGCTTTTCAAGTCCTGTATTATATACCATAATCTCTTGGAGGGAGAGCGTGATACTTGTGTATAGATCTATACGGGATTGACAATCCCGCACCTAAACTACTAGCTATAGTTAGACCGGCAGGTCTGAGGTGACAAATGTCATAACACTGCAACACTTGAAGAATGTTGTTACAGGCCGTCAGTGTCAATAGTATGGTTATAAAACTCACATAAAAAGTATAAAACAAGATTGATTTACAAGGTTCATATGTGCATCGCAGTATTTCTACATTATATTTTCATACTAAATTGTTGTTATCAATTGTTTATAAAAGTTACTAACACATTCCAACTTTGGAACCTTTTACATTTTACAAGAAAATATTGGATTTTCTAAAGATCTCGTTTACCAAATTACTACCAAAAGGAATATACTTTTCAACTCGGAACACTCATGAACTCACCAACTTAAATGTTGACACTTTTCAAAACCACTTGTATTTCTCAGGGAATCAGTGATACAGGTAAACTACTAGCTTTTGGAAGAAGGAACACAAAGGATGATTTTATCATTAAACATTTATTCATCATATTGTAATATTCTTTTGATAACATGTATAACGCAACAATACACGTTTTCATTGTTATATATATGATGGTTGTGTTACTTTCTTTGCAATATTCAATCGTTGTGATACTACGTGAAGTCATCCACCCCCGAATGTTTCCGCCATTCTGGTTTGGGGGTGTGACAGTACCCAAGGATACATTGCGGGACTGACCATTCCTAGAATCTCTGTTAGCTACAGAGGTAAAAGCATATCCATGGATGTCAACGGTTGATACCATTACAGGTATACTTTTGGGGACTGACTATTCCTATACCCAGCTGTTAGCAACAGAGGTAAATGTACATCTATGGATGTCTTCACACTACTAGAAAAACAGCCTTTTACGACGCTCATTGCGCGTCGTAAAAGGCTCAGACGACGCGCAAATGCGCGTCAAGGAAGGCCCTGTCATAAAGAGAGACGACGTGCATTTACAACGCTCATTTATGACGCCTAGTTACGACGCATGTTTACGACACGCAATGCGTATCAAGGAAGGCCCTGTCATAAAGGAAGACGACACGTATTTGCGTGTCGTAACCTTACGACGCACGTGTTAATGACACGCAATGCGTATCAAGAAAGCCCCTGCCAAGAAAGGCCATGTCATAAATGTAAATGACACACATTTTTGCGTATCGTAAATTTAGATATTTAAAAATATATATATTTGTATATTTATTAATTTTTAAATTAAATTTGCGTTTAATGTGTCATAATAGAAATAAAATACCATATATAAAAAAATACAATCCATTGCATAAACTTTAATGTCATACAATTCTATTTCTTACAATATATAAATTTGCATTCATCTAATCTACTCTATGTTTCATACTAACAATTGAAATTTAGAATACAACACTTGCATTTTCAGCATCTTATCTCTTTCGGCTTGAGCTTTCTTTTCCGCTTCTAACTCGAGAGCTATTCGCTTTCATCAACCCTGTAAACACAACACAAAATCACTTGTCATTTTCATTCTACTTTTATGTTTACTAGTCAATCCTTCAACTTTCTTTACTAATTAGATTCACCTGGCACACATATTGCTGATGTTTACTAGTGAATCCTTCAATCTATCATATGAAGTATGAAAAATATGAAAAATAGGAAATGGAAGTTCAAAATCCTAACCAAACATCCCAGATATATAACATTATGCCCTCCTGGTGCTTGTCCTCCTGACAACACAACTCCTATCTTCAAGGCAGATCCTGATTCATTAGATTCACCTGGCACCAATATTGCTGATAGTTGCCCAAATAGAGATCGGAAAAGTTTTTCAATTTCATCTGAAAGCATTTGAACAAGCACAACTAAAGTCATAATCCTTCATCTTTACACTCAATATGTGCAGGTGATCAGATGTGTTTTGCAATTCTTTTATGTGATTTTAGATTATAAAAAACAAATCTCCAATTTGTTTAGTACTGGTTCGTTTTTACAGTAGTTTCACAAGGTATTTATCGTAAGCAGTTAACTTTAAAACTCAAAATGCAAAATTCGATCATAAAACCTAATTAACATCTACACACAACGTAATCAGCTAACATAGCTAGAAAAACACTTAAATTCTTGTTTATCCAATGCAACTGTGACTGAATTAGAAAGATTATTATCAATCCATCATTAAAAAGACTCCGATCAATTATGATCATAGCATAAATAGTTTTGCTTTTACAGGGGTTGTAAATTCACTTCAGTATCAATATGAAGTGAGAAATACCTGGATTTCCGACAGCGGAGCTAGCGGGACCATCGACGATTTTGAAGGGGCTTCTGGAGCAAGCGACAAGTCCACAGGAGTGTCTTCCACGGGTGGGTACAGAAGATAAAAGTTGTTGTCACAAACATAAAAATATTAAATTAAGAAAAAAGAAAAAAGAAAAATATTATTCGAATTTTGAAAACATGCCTGTGTCGACTCAGTAGATGGTTTGTTAGTCCCTTGAGACGTCTGCCTTCACTGTCTACATATTAAATTAAGAAAAAAAATATTAAATTAAAAAAAAAATATTAGTTCCCTTGAGACGTCCGCCTTCGCTGTCTACATATTTCAGACCAGAGCCCTACAAAAAAAGTAACGCAGACGTAAAATGACTGTTTTGCCCTTCATTTTTAATATTTTCATGATATACATATAAAGGGTATTGTAATATATAGACCTTTTCATCTCATCCTGCAATCATCTCATCCTAAACTGAGCGTGACAATGATCCAACCAGCAAAGGGGCATACGGTGTCATGCTTGGAGCATTTTCAGTTGCAAACTCTTCAAACCAATTCCGGAAGATATCATAGCAAGGCAAATAGATTCCCACCTGTTCAAACAAAATATTATCATTAAGCATTCATTAATGGAAGAAAAAGAAAAAAAATCATGGACTTACAGTTATTATAGCCAATGCAAGGCCAGCATTGGTGCCTCGCAATTGAAATTGACCTTTTTGTCCTCTGATAATCTTCTTCTTTGATTTCCACCTATGAATGCATATATGTATTTTAAATTGGTTTCAGATCCCATCATATATATAATCAAATCAATATTTACAACTAATAACAGGGGCCATGTTTGTACTTGTCATGGAATGAAAATGTTAGAGGCTTCAGGTCCTCTCCAAGCCCTCTGATGAACCCACTACATCAATCAATTCATTAAAAAAAACAAGCAATACTTTCTATGAAATATATGAAACTGCATCATTACCCGATGAAGACGCACAGCAACATGAGAATCTAAAGGGATCTAATTATAGGATTTATAATTTTAATCTTTCAAATTATATATTTTTTTTATCAAATAATGCAAAACATGTCCCTTAACTTTGAGGGAGCTAACATTTGTCCAACAACTTTGAGGGATCTAATTATAGGATTTATAATTTTAATAAATTGGAATAATATTCAAATCTATAGATGATACCACATGTTCACATGTTTCTTGAAATCTAATTGTGCATTAAAATAAGAGAAAACTTTGATTTATAAAGAATGTGAACTTACCTTTAGTGAGCTTGCCCTGTATGGATTCGAGTGCCAGGTGTGAGCAGGTGATGTAATAAGGTATAAATTAGGTGAGTAAAACGAAACAAAATATAGAAATAGAAATCTACAAATGTAGACGGATTAATTAAAAGCTTACATGTATGAGCCCAGATGAGATAAGATTGAGCGTGATAATGTACATGATTGAATGTCACAAACTTGAGTTATGCAAGAATAAGATTCTTGGCTGCAAAGTGCAAGTCAATGCATAAATACAACAAGCAATAGATAAGCATAACATTATATTTATATAAACCATTGAAAAACATTCATCAACTAGTATTAACTAATGTGATTCCTAACTTCTATGCAGCTATAAATACTCAATTTTGATTCTGATTGAATTGGTAATGACAGATACATGATGGATCAAACGTATAAGTAAATTCTGATTGAATTTGGGTGTAATATCTTCTCACATGTAGGACAAATCAAAGTCAACTTGTATTGCCCCTGTCAAAATATAAAAATAAATACTTAAGCATTGTCATTATACATTTTTTTTTTAAGTAAACTCACTTGGCAAACACCAACAATTATTGAATCATTGCGAGAGATGTGATTTGCCCATCATTTGTAGATATATAATCAGGAAAACTGGATTGTGGATGCGAGTTCAATACTGATGTAATCAACATATGTCATTGTGTCTGGATGTCTGTCTCTTCTTTCTGCAACACTCGTGATTAATGCCTTTGTGTTTCTACCAACTCTTGTGTCTATCTTTGGCATTATCAGTGGCATATCGGATTTGATGGAGGTTAAATTAAGCACCAGATTCTAACTTTATCAAGTTTCCTATACCATAATTTGTAGATATATAATCAGGAAAAAACAAAAGAAATGTATAATAAACACAAATATAATAAACTCAAACATAAGTAACATACCCATAGTGCTAACTATATTTTCTATCCCAAATGGATTTCCATGAATGATCCTTTCACCTTCAAAAGCCCATTCATTTGCCAATTTCTGTTCCTTTTCACCAAGTATCTACCACTGTCAGTTATCGATTGCAACTTCACCCTACTTCATCATCTTCAAATCCCTAAGAGCCCATATCTCAATTTCATCCTGAGAAACTCCATCAAAGAGACCCAGGAAACCACCCACTAAAAACAACGAACAAAAGTATAATAGCAGTTAAAAACATATATAATAGTAGAAAAAAACTTACTTGGACACAACAATTAATTGGCAATGAGAAAATGATGGGAGCAGTATATTGAGGGGAGCCCGGAGGTTGACACAGCCTATGCCCTGGAAGTAAGAGGTCTAAAATATAACCTGAGATTAGCTAAGTTATATATACTTTTTAATTATGTAAAAAGACAACAAATAATTTCTATATTTTTTAATATTATTATAATTATAAATAATTTCTAAACAATATTTGAGTAAAACATGCTATATTTTTCTATTATTTGTTAGCTAGTAAGCAAAGGCTGATTAATTTTTACATGAACAAATTAAATACCCTGTTCATGGGTATGTCCATTTTACTCCAGGAGGGTATTCCTGTAATTTTGTGCAAAAACATTAAAAGTGGACACTTTACTTAATATAAAAAACATTTAACAGAAGCCCATGAACCTGGCATGACAATGTTAGAGGTAATTTTAAAGAATGAGATTGCATTGACTCATTAAGTAGACTGTTGACTGGTAATGGCTTGTTTGGTTGCATCCGACCATCCTTTTTTCTTTGGCACCACTGCCCCTGCCCTTCGCAAATCATCATATGAACCACCACCACCATTATTCCCATAAGCTTCGCCAAATGTAGGGAGACTTTGAATGGGTTGATCGAACTCGAGCACCATCATTCCTATAAGCTTCACCAAATGAAGAGTGTGTGTTGAACACTTGGAGACTCAAAAAAAATCTTATACTTAACTCATCTGGATACATGTATGTGTATATCTGTTGGTTCAACCCACAAACTTCACTCATAATTCTTGAACATAACAACACTTACCTCTCGTTGCTGCTACTGCAAATCAAATTTAGGATAACCAACAAACATTATTATTATTATTATTATTATTATTATTATTATTATTATTATTATTATTATTATTATTATTATTATTATTATTATTATTATTTATGAATTAGGAACATTTGAAGAATTAGGTTTTATCCAAACTGTTAAAACTACAGAAGAGAATTTAACTATGAATGAAGATGACATGACAGTTCAGTTAATAACTCCACAAGATATTAATAAATACAAACATATTTATAATTACTTGCATATTGGTTTAGTGCAAATTGCTTTTAAACCATTAACATTACAAGGATTACCTGAAAGTTTTTTAGCAGTTCTTAGGGACGCTAGAAATAAAAATTGGAAACAATCTTTAATGGGTATAATAGAATCTAGTTTGTCTCATGGACCGGTATATTTTAATGTTTACCCAAATTTACAACTTTCTTTGTCTGATAAGAATATTTTTCAAGCATTAACATTAAATGTCAAAACTCATGGTTATAATTATTTACCAGGATCGGAAGTAATATGTATATGTTATCGTATATATTTTAAACCATTAAAAACGATGAATCCTAAATGTAAGAAAGTAAATAAACCTATAAATGAAACAATTTTAATAGAAAGTAATTTCGATATGTCAAAAATTACAACTAGAAAAGCCATAAAATGGGATGAAATAAAATTTCCCCAACACTGGATTTTAGAAGATAATATACCACCCACGCCTTTAATAAATAATAATATAGAAAGTATTATACAAACTTCTGATGGGGCCGTTACTATAGAATTTAACAAGGAAATAGAATATGAACACAACCTAATAAAACGAACAAGATCGGCAAGATCTTCACATTCATACATATCACCATTAGATTATAATGTAGAAGTCCCCTCTACTCGTGCGTTTGTTGATATCAGAAAAATAAATAATCTAAATATACATGATGATATTGTGTATGAGGCGGAGGCATCTACTCCTTCTGAAATGAATTTTACAGTTTAATGGATTTAGACGAAAAAATAGATTTTAGCCCTGGTTCTCAGGCAAGAAAAATTATTTCAGAAGAATTTTATTCAACTAAATGGACATTTTTTAAAGATTGGTTATTTAAAAATTATTCTAAAGAGGAGTTACAAGAGATACAAAATACATTTTATGAACATTTATCCTCTATAAATCAGATTATACATTTTATTCCTTGGTTTACTTATACTTTTCTACATGATATTCACAACACAGAAAGAGATTATACTCTATCAGGAGAAAAGATAATAACAAGCATATTTCCACCTCAAATCCCTTTTACAATTACAAATAACAACGTTACCATAAAATTTTCAGCTTATCAAAAACTTTTTGAAGAAAAGACTCCTACTGTAGATATAAATCATATTAATAGTATGATCCAACAATATGAGTAAAATTTTTAGACCATGTTTCAGGACCAATACGATATGAGTATTTTATTTCGAACCATGTTTTAGGACCATAACGATATGAGTAAAACTTTTAGACCAAACAAAATAAAATAAGAAAATTTTAAAATATTTAGAAGAGTCAGGCGGGCTAGGCGAGTCAATGAGTAAAACGCCCTAAACAACACCGTGGTTATAAAAGCAGGGCTAAAACACGACTTTGCCTTTTTCTCCAGACTTTTTTTTTTTTTTTTTGGACCATGTTTCAGGACCATAACGATATCGTTATGGTCCTGCATGAAACATGGTATCAGAGCCATGAAATACTATGTGATATTAATTCGATTTTTTATGAGTATATTCAATAGATTTAAAAACAGTAATAAACAATTGATTAAGAACCAGTTAATAGAAGAATATGAAATACCAAAAAATTTAGACCTTCTTAATAAATGGACTATTCCTAGTATCAAACCTAAATTCATTTATGAATTAGGAACTTTTGAAGAATTAGGTTTTATCCAAACTGTTAAAACTACAGAAGAGAATTTAACTATGAATGAAGATGACATGACAGTTCAGTTAATAACTCCACAAGATATTAATAAATACAAACATATTTATAATTACTTGCATATTGGTTTAGTGTAAATTGCTTTTAAACCATTAACATTACAAGAATTACCTGAAAGTTTTTTAGCAGTTCTTAGGGACGCTAGAAATAAAAATTGGAAACAATCTTTAATGGGTATAATAGAATCTAGTTTGTCTCATGGACCGGTATATTTTAATGTTTACCCAAATTTACAACTTTCTTTGTCTGATAAGAATATTTTTCAAGCATTAACATTAAATGTCAAAACTCATGGTTATAATTATTTACCAGGATCGGAAGTAATATGTATATATTATTGTATATAGTTTAAACCATTAAAAACGATGAATCCTAAATGTAAGAAAGTAAATAAACCTATAAATGAAACAATTTTAATAGAAAGTAATTTCGATATGTCAAAAATTACAACTAGAAAAGCCATAAAATGGGATGAAATAAAATTTCCCCAACACTGGATTTTAGAAGATAATATACCACCCACGCCTTTAATAAATAATAATATAGAAAGTATTATACAAACTTCTGATGGGGCCTTTACTATAGAATTTAACAAGGAAATAGAATATGAACACAACCTAATAAAACGAACAAGATCGGCAAGATCTTCACATTCATACATATCACCATTAGATTATAATGTAGAAGTCCCCTCTACTCATGCTTCTGTTGATATCAGAAAAATAAATAATCTAAATATACATGATGATATTGTGTATGAGGCGGAGGCATCTACTCCTTCTGAAATGAATTTTACAGTTTAATGGATTTAGACGAAAAAATAGATTTTAGCCCTGGTTCTCAGGCAAGAAAAATTATTTCAGAAGAATTTTATTCAACTAAATGGACATTTTTTAAAGATTGGTTATTTAAAAATTATTTTAAAGAGGAGTTACAAGAGATACAAAATACATTTTATGAACATTTATCCTGTATAAATCATATTATACATTTTATTCCTTGGTTTACTTATACTTTTCTACATGATATTCACAACATAGAAAGAGATTATACTCTATCAGGAGATAAGATAATAACAAGCATATTTCCACCTCAAATCCCTTTTACAATTACAAATAACAACGTTACCATAAAATTTTCAGCTTATCAAAAACTTTTTGAAGATAAGACTCCTACTGTAGATATAAATCATATTAATAGTATGCTCCAACAATATGAGTAAAATTTTTAGACCATGTTTCAAACCATGTTTCAGGACCATAACGATATGAGTATTTTATTTCGGACCATGTTTCAGGACCATAACGATATGAGTAAAATTTTTAGACCAAACAAAATAAAATAAGAAAATTTTAAAATATTTAGAAGAGTCAGACGGGCTAGGCGAGTCAATGAGTAAAACGCCCTAAAACAACACCGTGGTTATAAAAGCAGGGCTAAAACACGACTTTGCCTTTTTCTCCAGACTTTTTTTTTTTTTTTTGGACCATGTTTCAGGACCATAACGATATCGTTATGGTCCTGCATGAAACATGGTATCAGAGCCATGAAATACTATGTGATATTAATTCGATTTTTTTATGAGTATATTCAATAGATTTAAAAACAGTAATAAACAATTGATTAAGAACCAGTTAATAGAAGAATATGAAATACCAAAAAATTTAGACCTTCTTAATAAATGGACTATTCCTAGTATCAAACCTAAATTCATTTATGAATTAGGAACTATGTGATATTAATGAATTAGCCTTGCATTAGGCTTACAAATAAAATAAAGTATAAGGAAGTAGACTAACCAGAAAGGTGAATCCAAGATTGTCTTGTAGTAAAACTTTGATACTCCAAATTTATTTAAAACTATTTATTGCAGAAGGATTTTTTACAAGAGTAGATTACAAGAGAGAAATATAGAAATGGCTCCAGGCCTGTCTCAAACATAAGAGAGAGGCTACTTAAATAGATTAGGAGGCCACAAAAAAACAAACAAAACCTAAATTATTACATTTAGCATTGGCAAACAGCTTTTAGAAAAGTAGAAATGACTCTTTGTTTGATTCCCTTGCTTTAATAATATCTGACGAATATTATTCTTTGTCTTCAATAATTTTTGAAGAATATCATCCTCTTTTATTTTGGTCCATCCACCTGTCACCTTGAGTCTATTGTGGTGCTGTCCTTTTTGTCTTGCAAAGATTCTTTCTTTGAGTGATTGATTCCTCAATCATGTCAATCATGCAATCAATGGGGAGGTCTTCTTCTGGAAATCCTTCATCATCTGGCTGGGAT